>NC_139327.1:4250000-6650000 GCF_056507025.1 Lutjanus erythropterus
ATGGCAACATATGTGTTGTTAGACTGCACTGACCACAGATAAACTTGTCTGTCTGAATGATTTGCTGTGTAGGTAAATATTTGTTGCAAATACACTGCTGTTACCCCTTGGAACTAGGACTTGGTAATAATTCAGTATTATTTACTTTCTAATTACCACAGTCTATTGTCCAAATAACTCCAAACAAATTGTAGTTTAAAATGAAGTCATTCTGTTTTACACTTGGGAGGAATGTTTTACTGATATGACTGTAATGCACAGAAGTGGAACACAGTTCATATACACGTTTTCCATATTGTGATATAAATATGGAGAAGATATTATTATTTGTAGCCTTTTTACCAAGGCCAGAAAGGAGCACGTCACCTCTGTGCACCAGAGGATTTTTCAAGGTAAATATCTACCAGACAGCGAGTGATTCAAACAGCATACATAAAGCTTTGATTTCAACACAGACAGGCATAACAAAACTGAATTTAAATGATGTCCTTGATTCTTATTAGCTGATGTACTTTACCTCGAGAAATGTAAAACACATAATTTCACAAAACAGAAAAACACATGGGTTTTGTTTCTTTCTCCAGCTATTTCTTGTGATTTGTGTGATAGTGTGTCATTATTGTTGCGAGACAAACTCCACTCCACCACTCGCTCCCCATGGTAATGTAATGATTGATGCAAGTAATGCCTGTCCTCTGTCTGAACTTTCCCATGCGAACACTGGAGGATGTCAATCATTGACGGAGTCTACAAAATATGAAATACTGCAAGTGAGACATATATAAACACAGTCTTTTCCCTCAGCAAGAAAAATCTTGCACTGAACCACAGTTGCATAATAAGACAAACAGACCGCGGGCTACATATTTACACAAACAGGGGTCATAAAACCAGCCCTCCTGAGTCATTTGTGCTCAGGGCAAAGTGCTCTCAAGGAAAGAGATTTATTTGGCTTCATTATGTTTGCATGGCGAGGCTGGTGCAGCCATCATTTCTATTAGACACTTTTCTGGCCCATTAAACATCATTACATATTGATCCTGTTCCTCAGGATGATAATGTACCATTTATTTCCATCGGTTCCACTTCCACCTCTTTATACTTTCATTGTTCATAAAGTGTCAGTGAGTGCCAGTAGAGATACACACTTCACTTGCTCTCAGATTACATGATGTGTGTAGTTCTTTCCCTGCCCGTGCAACAATAAACACATTTTAGATCATTTTCGACATGCAAATAAGCATCTGCAAAATGTGTTTATGACCCATATCAATGTGTGCTTTGTTGACTTGAACTTATTTAGAAGACTATAAAATTGAGCTAATACCTACACAACAATGGTACTCATGAAGACACTGATAGTAATGCGCATGTATTAACCTTCATAAAATAAACAGAGAGCTTGGAGGAAGCTTGTTTTCTAATTTCCTCAAGATCTATGGTTTTCTGACATATTCTGAGGATATTATACAGGTTGCTTGTGCCAAGCAGGAGGGTGTTGGAGTACATTATAATGTCTTGTTCTTTTTCTCAATTCTTGAGTACTCACTTCATTGTCATCATTGACTGTATTGACAGATTAAACATATTTTTATGTAGTTTTTTTTATCTTAGTTTTGAGAATTTTGAGAATAGTTGCCGATTAATTTAATATTTGTTTCATAAACGATTGATAAGTATTGTCATTACTCAGAGTTTGTTTTTATTTATTTATTACACTTATTTGAGTAACTTGTCCAACACTTAAAGTCAGTCTCTGTTGAGTGAAGCAGAACTGCAGAAGCAGTCCAGAAGTCAAGTCTTTAAAGCAGCCCTTCATATTGGGGCGATGATATTGTGTGTTCACTACTGAGGAGAATGGGGGAGAGCATTATTCTTGTAAGGCGTGTCCTAGAAAAAATGTTAGGGGTGTAGATTTGTTATTGGCTGTACTCTCCGCCATTCAAACATCTTGCATTTAGGGATCTCAGATGATTGATAGGTGGGGAGATTTCCGATTGTCTGGTACCACAAGACTACATTTAGCAAAGTCAGATGAACCCCCAGCTAGCCGCCATCAACCTTAAAATTGACTGATGTCAATTTAGTGGCAACTGCAAGGTTAATTAGCATGATGACTGAGGAAGGAGAGAAGAGTGATGGTGATGAAAGCACTTCTACTATTTGGAATAATTTTAGATTGAGGAGGCGACCATGTTACAAACACAGGTGCTGTGTTAAAATGTGCAATTAGGCTTGTTTAGCAAGCCTTTTGTCATCACAGTGTTGATTTTCCTCATATTGTGCAGTCCTAGATCGTAGATGACATTGCTATACAACAACACACCTCTATATTTCTGTGCACATTAATCTCATTATAGACATCTGCTGCACAATTGCAGTTGCCCCAACTGCACAGTCGTATGTCTGTGTATACAGACCTGACCTGTGTATACAGTGATTGTACTCGTCTTTACCTGCTGTGGATGATGTGCAACATATTGTCATCAGTCTGCTCATATGTGCTTCCATCTGTAAGTTGGAAATGTAGTTCTTAATGCATATTTGCATATTTACATTTGCACAACCCTGCAGACTGGACATTAAACATCCTTCCACCTGTAAAATTCTCAGCACAGGCGTAAACTGTTTTATTTACCGAAGCAGTTTTATTTATTGTATTGCTATCCACATTCCCACTCTCAGCTTTTTTGCCATCACTATCTATATCCCACTCTTTGATTTATTTGATGTTCTTTTTTTCTGCACTTCTACTGCTGCAACCATGCAATTTCCCTGCGGGGATCATTAAAGTTTCATCTCATCTCTCCTTACATAAACCTGTTTCAAATCACCCACTGGTTGTCCCTTACAAAGCACTGTATCATCAGTGTCCTTTAGAAACCTTCCAGAGAGCAGATTCTTGGGCAATCTGAACACTTGACTAAAATGACAGACATTTTTCATTTGCATAGGCTCTGAAGTGTTTGAATATTACAAAATAACATGGTAACTCTACGTGAAAAGAGCAGCTGATCATTGCTGTATTCCATCAGACAAAAAATGCAATATTCAGTCTCTGAATATGAATATGAATATTTCACTTCTAATTCATTTTCACAGACTATCTGAAGAGCCCTCTGGTTTCAATCAATCAATCAGTCAATCGATCAATCAATCAATCAATCAATCAATCAATCAATCAATCAATCAATCAATCAATCAATCATTTTTTGTATAGTACCTTTCACACAGGTTAATGCAAGTCAAACAGCTCAACGGATGACTGACAAATAAATAGACAGACCAAGTATAGACTGTAATAATGTTGTAAAAACCAAGGAGGCATAATATGGTAAAACTGCAAAGATTCTGACAGATACTGTGATATAATTCACAATTAGTGGGAATGATAATTTTGCATCACAATTTTCATTTTCACTGAAAAAAAACAATTAAAATCCTGATGATGTGACATTTATTGTGGTCTGTACCTGGAAATTGAGATTTGTGGGCCAGGACATTTCTGCAGCACTACAGTACATCATCATAACACTCTTTTATCACACAGTCATCCTTTATCCAAAACAAAAGGCAGCTTCTGTGATTTGGATATTGTACTTGGCAATATTTCGATAAATTGTGTACTCATAATATAAACTATGGCTAAAATAGAGTAAAAAGACAAAGCCAAGAAAAATTATGTTGCTGTCATACAATGCAGTTAAGGCTGGGGTGATTCATCAATGTATTCAACGTCATTGATTATGAAAATATGTTGATTTTGCTGCATCTGGTCAGAACATGGATTGACCTGGAGAATGAGCTGCAGAGAGAGAGACTCACCCTGATCATCTAAAGCGTGGGAGTATTTTAGACAGTTGGCACCACAAACTGGACAAGACTTATCACAGTGCTCGCCCCCCGTGTTAAAAGTGACGCCTGCACTGCTGGCTGTTAACTCTATATCATGCGTCATCTAACAGTTATTTAGCCGATTATACTTTGTGTTCACTTTATCAGCCACATATGAGTCAGAATTGTCTAAACTAACATTACAGGTTGTCTGTAATTGTCGTTTCAATCGTTTTCTTTGCTCCACAATGATACAAAAATACACTGCCTATGATCATCTTACCTGCATGTGACTCCAGTGATGAAACAGCTTCATGTCATGATCAGGTTTGAGTCAAAATACTGATTGTCTAGTGAAGGGTTGACAGTGATCAGTTAATAAATTAAAATACATCACACCTCTGAATTTGAGGTCCATTTGAAGTTTGTAAATTAGACTAGCTTTATAATATATATCAATATTATTATTATTCTAATGTTCTTTGTGTCTATTTTGCAGCATTGTCATTGAATAAAATTGAAGATATTAATAAGACAAGTTTTTGATATGTATTTTAGGTAAATGTATTGTTATAAAATTGAATAATTAGATTAGATTAGATTAGATTTATCAATAACAGATTAATCAAAATAATAATTGTTGGATTAATCGTTTAACAAATAATGGTTTGGTGCAGATCTACATAAAATAAATTTAAAAGCCATTGTAAAATACAGTTGTACAGCTCCCAGTTTTGACAGTAAAAAGGACTTTAAGACCATTTTTAGGTTTCTGTCGCCTGTGCTCTGCCCCAGTTACACCAGCTGAGTAGTTTCCTTCTAGGCTGTCAACTCACTTCACCCTCAGCTTTGTTGTGCGTCCGCTGCATGATCGGCTGCCTACGAAACGGCGTGCAATGATTTCTGTGTGCATGGCAGGGACATGAACACAGTGACAACCCCTCAGTGGTCGTACTCGCTGTCACAGGAGTGAGGTCTCTGTCTGAGGCCACCTGGCTTCCCTCGGGGGACGTAATTTATGATGCTAATGAAATGTGAGCATGCATAGGCCATCGGAAAGTAAGTGATGAATCTCCTCCACGGAGCTCGTCATCCATCACAGAGCCCCCCCCTCCCCCTCCTGTAGAAGCCTACAGGAAGCCTGAGCCTGTTTCTCTCTGATTAATGTTTAGACTGATGCATCTGCGAGATTATCTCTTTTGATCGTGTCATCTCTTTGTTATTGCTGCTGCAGGCTCACACCGATTAGATCATGGACTCGGGGCTCTGTTTTAATACAAAGTCATTGTGAGAAAAATTTGACTTTGCCTAAAGAGGAATTAAATCATCAAGTGGAATAACACATCTACTGCTACACTGCAAGACTATTCTGCAAACCCGATTTTTCTGCTGCTATTTCCTTATTTAACCTTGCTTATTTTCCATTAGAGAAAAGTTTAGTTACATGCCAGTTGCGCCAGATAACTTCTTTTGTTTGAATGCAGATTGGATCCATTTATTTTCACTCAAAGACAGAACATTTGAACAGACAGTGGGGATTTTTGCAATTACATTTATCTGAGAATGTCCGTTGCTTTGTACACTGAAAAGTAATTTTGGTCAGCAGGGATTTGCAACCACTGCTACAGCTGCTGAATTTAAACAGTCTTTTAGGCGTGTTTATTAAAGCCCAGCAGTGTTTATCAGTGTGAAAGAAGTTTTACCCTCCAGAATGGATGCCTTAATAAAGGTGCTTCAAATATATGCAAAT
This sequence comes from Lutjanus erythropterus, assembly GCF_056507025.1. Classification (NCBI taxonomy): domain Eukaryota; kingdom Metazoa; phylum Chordata; class Actinopteri; order Lutjaniformes; family Lutjanidae; genus Lutjanus; species Lutjanus erythropterus. The sequence goes on from NC_139327.1 coordinate 4,255,585, forward strand.
ATATACCCCTCCCTCTCTCTGTCCTTGTCTATCTGTCTTTGGACAAATTTCATTTTTCATGCAAGAAAGGAGACAAGTAGATACATCCAGATTGCCTAGTGGTGCAGGGTTATTCTTTGCATCATAACCATGTCTTATTATTATTACCAGGGCTGAAACTGAGTATTATTTTCATTATAACTAAATCAGATTATTTTTGGATAAAGAATCCTTTATCTGTTTGTAGGTAAATAGTGAAAAATACCCATCGTAGCTTCCCAGAGACTAAAATGACATCTTCAGATTGCTTGGTTTTAGAGGCGTTACTCCAGGGACAACACGACCAGTTGATCGGTTGGTCAGTCAGCCACTGTGGGTGCAGGCTGAAATATCTTGACAACTATTGCATGGATTGCCATGAAATTTTGTACAGACATTTGTGCTACCCAGAGGATGAATCATACTGACTTTGTGATCCCCTGACTTTACCTCTAGTGTCACTAGCAGGTTTTGGTTCAGAGAGAAATTTCTCAACTATTAGGTGAATATAAAATTGGGTAGAGACATTCACATTCCCCACAGATGAATTCTAATAACTTTGGGGAACCTCTAACTTCACAATCATCAGGTCAAATTTTGAATTTGCTCAATACTTTGGTTTATGACAAATTCCTGCATTCCCATCATCTTCGGCTGTTTTTGTGTTAAGTATTGATTAGCAAATGTTACTGTTGCATGCTAACATACAAAACTATGTGGAACCTGATAAACATTACCATGTTAAAATCACTATTGTGAGCACATTAGCATACTGTTGTTAGCTTTTTTCTCTGCTGGGCCAAGGGACAGCCTCACAGAGGCTGTTATAATGATAATTTAAATCAAGTAAAACAGTGAAAAGTAGCAAATACTCACACTTGAGAAACTGGAGCCAATGAATGTTTGGCATTTTTGCTTGAAAAATGACTTAAAGCCCCTGAAGTCTCAACTATTATATGAAAATATTACAGTGAAACAATGTTCAGCAGCCAAAAACTCAGCAAGTCTGCTTCATCAGAACTGTGTGGGTGGGATTTGATCTGATTTGTTTGACAGGGCTGGCAACAAAGCCCCTAACTGTCAACAACAACAACAGCAAAAAAAAAAGAACAAAAACCATCACATTTTGACTAAAATATGTCTCATTCCTGATGGGTGCACCTCACCTTTTTCCAACAAAGCCAACTTTAAATAGTGAGAATGGCACAAGTACAGACAAACAGATATTTCTCATGCAAAATGACCAAACCATGTGTTTTAACTTAGGAGGACTCAGCTGCTCTGAGTTTAAAACACTTTGAGAAAATAGGTATTGAGGGGGTTTAAATGATTTGCCAATTATTGAAGTTGTTGTAGTTAATCAAAGTGATTGTTTTGGTGCTAATTTTGCTAAAAGCTTGTGTAATTATGTTAACTCCAATTATAGTCCTGTTTAATTCAGCAGCCTTTAATATAGACATGATGCCAGTTTTATGTTTGCTTTAACAGAGATCAGTTGATGAAGAACTGAAAATGAAACAGATAATATTGAGGATAAGGATGCCTTTATTGTCATTTCAGAACATGTTAAATTAAAAGCTGAGAAGCTACACTGACACATACTGTAGCACTGTTACGTGCTGAGCCACCAACATGCTTCCTGTAACACTTTGCACGAGTGTCTGTGTGTAGGATGTATCAGGATCAGTGTTTGCATAATTAGATGGGAGTGGTGAACTGGTGTGACTGGTGTTGGAACATCCCTCGCCTCACATCAGTGGTTCCGGTTATCTGAGCAGCTCTGTTCCACTTCCCCCCCAACACGCCACGGTCTCTGTAGTGAGTCTGCATGAAACAACCCTGCCAAGACGCCCTCCTCCTCCACCCCCACCCGCCGCTGTCATCTCCAATAGCTTTCCACCTTGCCATGATGAAGTGTCGGGCTCTGCCCCCGCTGCCCTCCCCTCATGCATGCAGACTGGTGAGCCAGCAGAGTAGAGAAAACAGGCACAGCTGGTGTGAGACATGAGGCAACACTTTCTGCACCCACTATGGATGATGCTCTACTGGGCTGCACAGCATAAAAAGTAAACCACTTCTAAATTAATTAGCTGCAGTCAGAATGGTAATTAGTTTGAAAGTGCCAGGGATTTACTTTGTGTAAGATAAACGGGGGAGAAAAGGGAGCGGGAGAAAAATTGAAATCAGTGAAAGAACAGAGATAGTTAAAAGAAGAGGAGGAGTAGTTTACAAGTACCTCTGCTAATTCCTCACTTCTCTCTTAGATGATGCTATACACGTTCATCTTTTAAAATCTGCCATTTATTTATTTATTCTATCCTGTATGTCTTGGCCCACTTACGCTATCGTCGCTTTCTTATTTCACACACTCCTCGTTTCTTTGTACTTGCTTATCTATGCTAATATTGTTTCTGAAGATATAACAACCTTGAGGCTGACACTAATTAAAGTGAGTGAGAAGAAAATAAAACACCCTTTCCCTTGTAAACAAATTTTAATGAATTTGTGCGGAAATGAGACGTGAAGGGGATAAATCCCTCCTCATTAAGCACTCTAGGTTTTTTCCTGTTCTTTGAATATCCTGTTTGTCAATAATGTAAGCATGTGTATTATAAATGAACACGGCTGACGCAGAGAGAGACAGTAATTGAACATGAGGTGTTTGGAGTTATGATACTGTAGTTGGAATCAAAGGAGAGATCAGCTCAGGAATCAGCTGCATCTTTTTTCCTTCGGTTCAAACCCCCAAGACAGCAGACAGCAGAATAACAAATCACTTGTTTAGGTTGTTTCTGACATAATTTACTGCATATACAAAATATATGAACTAACAAGCTGTGTTGACCGGGAAATACTTTTTAGATATATTATTTACCTCTGTTGTTCCTTTCACTTGTCAGACATGGCTGTTTTCTCCCCAACTGCTCTCACCCCCGCTGTAAGGCTCATGCTGTCTGTCAGGCAGCCCACTATTCACAAATGTACATTTCTGCTGTGTGGGTGCTTACATAGAGATTTTACTCACAATGAGTTGTGGCATAACTCCATTTTACAGCAGTCATCCCCGGTCTGTCACCTCGTACAGAAGGAAATTGTAAATGTGAAAAGTATGCTCTTTGCTGACACATTCATAACCACTTCAAATTTGAATGGCTGTTGCAAAACACATGATTTAACAGTTACGATACAGCTTACACAACCAGTTTTATTCCTATTCCCACAAACCCCCCGTGCCTCTAATTCTTCAGCAGCCAAAGCTGTACAGTAATCATTGTAGTAATTTCAAATATATGCATCTGTAAGGATTTCTTATGAAAAGAGAAGTGCCTGCCAACGTTTTTTTGCTAATGCCAGTCCGTATAAAAAGGCTTATAATTTCAAATCTTGGCTCATAATCGCTGGATTCAGACGTTTTCTTTTGTAACAAAGTAATCAGGTGGTTGTTGTCTGAACAGTGTGAACAGGGTCTGCTAGGAGCCAAAGCAGCAGGACTTTTCATCATGCAGATTTGCCAGAATGTAAACAAATCCACATTAACTTTTTTCCACTAGAAGCCCTGGTGCTCCCTACTGATAATTTTAGGAGCACCATTAAAATCAACATGCAACTCCTCAAAGCTCTTAAGCAAAATTCTTCTAAGGAGCCTTCACACCTGACCTGTGAACCATTTGTCATCACATTTGACACTCCAGTGCTCCCACTACAATTCTCTGAATAATCTTAGAATCTATAGAATCTTATAGGTGAATATTAACATTAACATTTAAATAAGATATATAAAATGTCTAAAATAATAAAATATAACACTGAGCTTTGGCTCTGCTGCCTGGTAATTAGTCCAGTCAGTTGACACATTTTAAATTCAATATTTAATCAGTTGTCATTGTCAGTCCATGATATCCATCTTGCATTAGTCCAGAGTTTTGACAAAACCTTGGCTAAGAGATGAGGCAATCATTTTCTCGTTTTAAAAATTATGTGCGCCAGATGTTGCTGCTAGAAAACTCGAGTTTCATTTTGTGCTCCCACATATGAGCGCATGTCCCTGTGGAATGCAGTCATCTTTTCTCAGCCGCAGTTTATAAACACCATTGCCCCTTGGCATTTGTCAAACGTAATAAATAGCTGAATTTCACTCTCACATTTTTCAGGCACAAAGTCACAGAGCACAGAGAGCAAGACACAGACCGACCAAGAGACGCATTGATATAGGTTAGCAAGACAGACGCAGTAGAGCAGAGGTCTCAAACTCAATTTGACTTGGGGCCATTGATGGTATTAGGTATTCAAGTACTCAAGGAAAGTGCAGTTTTTCTGAATATTTACTTTTTTGTTTCCGTTAGTAACATATTTTTGTCATACTTAAAAAACATCCAAAGAACAGTTTCTATACATTTTTTATATACACTGGTTAGCCATGCACTGGACTGGATCACTTTGAATTAGTCATTAATAGCCCAGATAAAAATGGCTTCATGAACATTGTCAGGTTTGTCTGTGCCTTTCGGACAAAGAATAGTGAATTGAAACATGCAATCCTTCAGAAATACAAACATCCATCCATTTTCTGTAATCGCTTATTCCGGAAGGGTCGCGGGGGGCTGGAGCCTATCCCAGCTGACATTGGGCGAGAGGCGGGCTTCACCCTGGACAAGTCACCAGTTCATCGCAGGGCTGAAATACAAACATACAACACCATTTTTTAAAAGAATTTCAAATTCAATTGTATTCAGTGGAATGGTAGTTTTAATTGGTATGAACTACCTAGAAAAGTAATTCATTAAAATAATTCTGTGAGACAGATCATATCATATTTTGAAATCATGTTGCAGGCCAGAGGGAGGTTGTAACGGAAGTTGTAAACAATGGTCGATACCCCCTTTTACACGAGGTGTAGGTGGCACCCTACGCAACTTACATAATGAGCATACACACTGCTCGATCTGGTGTTTCACGTGATATATGATGATGATTCTAAAAGAAACAAATATTTGGGTATATTTGGAGGTCATCCTCATGGTCCTAGTTATAAAATTATGTCACACTGTCTTCAAAAATGGTTTCAAAATGCAACTAAATTGTCCCTGTATATGCAAAAAATTCAGAGGTGTTAATAACTTTAGTATTCAGATATTCAGCAAGGTTCATCCTCAATAACTTTTCACCATTAGTTCTACAGTGCAGCATAAAGATTGGCAGGTGTTATTTTTAACGCCATAATCCTATAGGCAGACGTTGGTTTAAGGTGATGTGAAAGTGTAAATCTTCATTTCTTTTACCACACATTAACAAAGATTTTGTTACATTTTTATTTTAGTGAACACATGAAAGAGATGCAGTTTAAAAAGTCCCTTTTTTGGAGGGACTAAGTTCCTCCAATCAATGTATCACATCGAGACTGGCCACCCATATAAAGTAATAACTGAAGTTCTGCTTACCTACAGTGAGCTATCTTAATTTGACCTGCAGCTATTGGCCAATCAGGGTTCAATATTCTGATTAGCACACTTGTCAAGACTACTTTTACTCTGAAAATCTCATGATTCATGTTATGTCACGCTTCAGCTATGCAGTATCTGCAAACTATGCAGCACTGTCCCTCAACCTCCCATGTTGACACTATTAAACCAGCCAGAAAACAGCTGCCATGTGAAGGAGAGCCAACACAGATCTAACAGTGGGCAAGCCCTCACAACAATTAATATCATTACCATACACAACTAACATTCAACATGTCATAATATTATTCTTCACAGCTCATTTGCGCCGACTGTTTTCCGTCATGCTCTGCGTCCTGCGGTGCAGAGATTTGAAGGGTCAGAGGTCAAGGGGACTGTGTAATGGAAACAGATCTTTGTTGAGGCTCACCCTACAAGGCTTAGGGGCTGTAATGCCACATTGCAGAGCACCTGCGTCCAGAAATCCACTCAAAGCTAAGCAGCTAGCCCTCATGTGGTCAGCGTGATTACACTAATACGATTAGCCCTTGCTTTTCTATCCTGTCTGGATTAGAATATTGGATAGCTGAGTAGAGAGAAACATATTTTAGACCTTAGTGATTTAAGAGATTACCAGCTCCAGTCTGACTGCACCCTCCTCCACACACACACACACACACACACACACACACACACACACACACACACACATACACACACAGTGGCATGCATGACTGCAGAATGGATACAGACCAGTATAATGTACTATTTCTGATGGATGACAGAGCATAGGGACATCATATCTTGTCTTGGTTTTGGCAGTGCCTTTGGTGATGAGAAGTTATTGCTTCACTACTATTCTGCAACAATAAATACATAATCTACAGATGTCTCAGACACTATACATTTTTTATGTGTTCAAGCTGCTATTTTTCAGTTTTCAGTGATGACTTAAACTGCCTTGTTTTCTCTAAAGGATGTAGATTTACTCAAGTACTGTAGTTATTTGAGGAACTTAACTTCAGTATTCAGTACCATATTGTAATTTTAACTTTATTTACTAGTTACTTTACAAATTCAGATACACAAAACTGAAAATGTACAGGTACAGCTGAAACAATTAGCTGATTGATGGTTGATAGAAAATGACTTGCCAGCTCTTCTGATAATCATGTCTTTTAATTTTCATGCATGGTTCCAGATTCTCAAATGTGAGAACTGTCTTGATCATTTGAATCATTTTGAGGTTTGAACAAGCAAGAATTGTGCAGGTGTCACTTTGGGTAACTGTGACTGCATTTATCACTATTTTCTGTAAACCCAACAATCAATTGATCTGGACAATAATCAGCAGATTAATCCATAATAAAAACAAGCATTAGTTGCAGTCATACACAAAATATGAAGACTTCTTTTGCAGTGAATACTTTTAAATTTAATACTTACTATACACTTCCTCTGCCACTGTTTGTTTTATCCAACCAATTTGCAATTTGCAATTTGCAACCAACAAATCGTTTGTTTTGTTTTTAATTAATGACCTGAATCCACTGACTTGTTTCTCATTCTTAAGCTCTATAAAATGTTTAGTAAAAATACCCTTAATTCTATGAAAAGATAGTAAATATCTATCTGGAGAAATTTGTTTCGATAAACTGTACAGTATTATTGTATAAGGAAGAGGAATATTCTTGTGCTCCACATGATCCCAGTTAGGTTTGGGCGATATGCTAAAATTTTCCCATTGGCCATCATCAGCCCATCAATCCCCGATTGGCGATATCTTCGCCCCCTCCACTCCCACCTCCTTCCATCTGTGCATCATCTCAGCTGGGAGATATGTGCAAGCAGCAGACTCACTGTTACATACTTTCACTATGCCCACTAAAGATAGTGTCAAAAAATTGAATAATCATTCACCTATTTCCCTTTTAAACAGAGAAATGCAGCTGTTCACTTTCTGATTTCAGGTTTCTCTCTTTTACCAAACTAATACAAGCTTAATTGGCTTGTTAATTCCTCGTATAACACATTTCATTCAAAATCAACAGAAAAACATGTCTAACTCACCCAAACCGTCTTTGTTAGTCTGTCCACAATCACCAACTATGGTTGGTCGAATTCAATTAATTCACTGCGTGAAAAGAGTGAAAAGAGTCTCACTCCGCACTTTCCTCTCACTCCTCACCCAGTTCAGCGCACTCATGGTCCAACTGAGTGAGACCCTACTATGCCGCTGGATGAGAGCGCGGTGCAGAGCAGAGGCTGTCACACTGCAGACTATTACATTAGCTAAATAAAATGACAAATATTGCCCCCAAAAAACAACCGGTGATGGATTCAGCCCATCGTCGATAGGAGATATATTTGTCCAATTGTCCAGCCTTAATCCCAGTTTGCATGCTGCCTCTACACATACTATATATGGAAATAGACAGACACACACTCCTCCAGTTTAACCTGTTCTGCCCTGGTTGTTTAGCAGTGGTGTTTACTCCCCTCTCATCCCTGCTGCCTAAAACCAGTGGAGTACAAACCGGCTGATTATTGACTTGGGTTGTGGTTAAGAGGAAGTGACAGTGTGATGAGTTCTAGACAACACGCAGCATTCTGGGGTAATGCCTATATTTGTAGCCCAGCAGGCCGAGCCATAACACTTACCATTTAATAAGCAACAGCCTGCAGGGAGCCCTGGGCTTATTCATCCTCCAGTAGCTTTCTGCTGAACACACGGCACTCTGCAGGGAGCATGAGCAGACCAGTCAGCTGTGAGCCTCTCCTAGCCAAGGACACAGTATCAGCTCTGGACTGGCCTGGCTGTAGCATCAGTGCTGTGGCTTACAGTGTGTCTGTGTGTTCAGTCATGTGTACCACATGTGTCTGGATTTGACACCCAAGACTGACTCATGTTTACTTTAGTCATAAATGCATCAGTGGTTACATTTACATGTGTTGACTAGTCTGTTGGCCAGACTCCAGTTAAGGTTACAAACAGAGGGTTGAGCTGTGTACATGATGTCTGACCTCTGACCTCTTCTTGGCATAAATAAACCAACAGTGCGTGACATGATGTTTACTTGTGTATCCTGCCAAAACACAGAAGGGTTCATCAGAAAAAAAAGTATGAAATGGAAAAAATGAAATAACTGAGAAAATAAAATAAAAAGAAATAATGAACCCAGCACTGATAAAGAGTCTTTGTAAATGTATATATTCCCTTTGATATCAGGACATTAGAATTGTTGTTAAGCAATTCCTGTAAATCTTTGTCTTCGTCCTTCATTCTCGCAAATGGCAGGTTTCTTGCAGACAGCATCAGGTTTCTTCCAGGATTTCCCTGTTTATAACTGCATTTATTTCACCATCTACCCTCACAAGCCTCCCAGGCCGTACTGTAGTGTAACAGTGTTTATTCTGATGGTCAAAGCTTACTTGGTCTCATCAGAACTTGCCCGTCTGAGTTCTTTTGTCTTCATGGTGAAACCTCTGTTAAGAGTTGTACCTTCCATGTACAGGTGTATTTATACCTTAGTCAATTGAAACTCCTTGGTAATCTCGATTTAACTCATTATCTTACTTGTAAAACCAATGGACCCTGTTCATAGTAGGCATTTTGGCCCCATTTGCCCTTGTCATGTCTCCAGATGAAATCCAAATGAAATCTCTGGAGACTTGAGACACTTTCATTGTCACTTAATATTAACCATTATGTGTCAGCCATTAAATGGAATGCAGCTGTCATTAATGTTATTATCCCTGCCAGGCATAAGCCTTGAGGAGATCATGTAATTGCTTCCATGTGTGCATGTATGACTGTGTGTGTGCAAGATTATTAATGGATCTGCATCTTTTCCACAGCTAATCTCAAATACTACTGAATCTATCAGCCTAATATTTTTTGTGCACATTCATGGGTGTATGCTGAAGGACCTCTGTGACTCAGAATTCTCTTTTTATGACTTTCATGGCTGTCTGTTGTTATGGCCGGAGGCATTATGTTTTCAGGTCATCCTATTCTTTTGAACTTTTTAATCTTTTCTTTAAACTTTGCACAAATGGTCACTTGGACTCAAAGATTAACTCTTTAGATTTTGGTGGTCAAAGGCCAAGGTCACAGTGACAACACTCAAGATTTCATACACTAATTATGAAAAAATTGCTCTTCACTGTGACATAATAATGTTCAGCTCTCTATCAGTCCTCTGTCCTCCTCTGTAAAAATAGTCTCTAAATGAAGACAGCATCTTTCTAACTGGAAATTATTCGCTGGAATCACACATCAATATAGTGATTACATCCACTTTGCCAAAAAATACACTTAAAACATTTTTTTTAATTCCTTCAAAGTCTTCACCACAGGCATTATATGAGTCTGGACAGACATGGATGTAAACTGTAACTTGACTGGTTGGTAGAGTCATACAATCGGAGATCATGCAATCAGCCGTGTGTGAGTGGTGTGTGCATGACATGGAGCTTTTCTGGTGCTAATCTTGCATAATACTGGACGGATCAGCCTAAAACGTTTTATGCACATTCATGACTCTATGTTCAAAGACCTGTCGTGATTGGAGTGATTCACCAATTTTGAAAAACCTTCAAAAACATATAGATAACCTACACCGACCGATGACTCCTCACCTCTCTTTAAATAAGGCTTACCTAGTAGCAGTGTCAGGTAGCAGTGATTTACATGTATGTAATTGTAATCTATTACAGTTATTGCAAAAATATGTAATTACATTACAGTTACAGTCTATTTGGGTTTCCTGGCAGAGATCTGCTCTCTACAGAGTGAACTTTTCTAGTCGATTATTCGTTTGCCCATGCTCATCACAGTTTCATAAAGTCAAGCTGACATCTTCAAATGTTGTTTTTATTTGTTTGTGGGGAAACTGAGGTTTTCCTCATCACAGCTTAACGTGATCCCTTGGTTAAGCTGCCAGTTGATACTCAGTATTCATGGTAGAGAGTCACCCTGGGATTCTCTTTTAGTCAACACCCATTTTTCCTGCATTGATGTCTCATCTCTCCTGCTGTCATCACTTGATGCCCCCTGTCTCTTTCCTTCTATACTCTGTTCTTTTGCCCCAGGCAACACCTCTCTCCTAAGACAGAGATGTGATGGGTAGCGCTTGTGCAGAGAAGAGTGATGGAGCTTTTGCGACACAGCAGATGTAGAGTAAAAGCAGCTTGTCACACCAGGTACTTTCCCCCTTTCTAACAGATGGCAGATTTGCTATCACAAGCCTTTGTCTTCATATCTGAAGGAGAGATGGCTCCTGTCAAACACCCTGAAAAAGGTGACAGCGTGCTATTGTCTCTTTTTTCATCGGTGATATGACAAGAAATCAAATTTCACGGCATAATTGTAATTATCTGCTACAGAAGTACATGTACTGTATTGTACAGCATGCTGACAGAGCAGAGTTTGTCATCCCTCTATCCTGTCATTTATCCTCCTCTATTTCTTTTATTAAACTACACGGCTAGATAAATGCTTTCCACTTCCATCTGGGCTAAAACTTGTTATATAAAGCTGTTCTTTTGCAGTCTCCCTAAGGCCCATTTCCTCTTCTTTTCTGAGGCTACTAGCAAGGATAAAGCACTACTTGCGAAAATCCTGCACCACCATGACTTATGGGCCATAATCCTCCACTTATGCATTGACAAGGCATCCCAAATACACAATGCGTATCCCTCTCTCTACACACTAAATCTAAAAGGATGAAGAAAATGGGACTGAATTTCCTAATGCCTTTTATCCTCACTTCTCTATCAAGTTCTCTTTTCCTCGACAGACTCTGGCATGCCATCCTGTTACATTAGTTTCTAGAATTAGATTAGCTTCTTATCAGATGAAGTCCCACTGAGTTTTACCTTGCACATAGCTGATGTCAGGGTTGATGCAGCAAATCCTACAGTTTCTAAAACATGGCAGACAAAGGTTTGACCAGTCTATCATTGGAGGTATTGGTGAAGTCTGGAGCGTTAACTATAGGCTTTCACCGACTACTTTTACCTGTAAGCCTGGAATTACTTTAATAGCTGAGCTCAACCTCAAATATAACAATGTCATATCAACATGTCACTCAGGTTAGAGTGACTGATTCTGAAGTTTCATTTTGACGTGTCCTTACTCCAGAGGATCAGAGAGACTCTTGGTTCTTAAAGGTCTCGCTGCAGTCTTTTCTCACGTACCCATGGATCACTGCCAAACTCTGCCTGAGCGGAGAGAGAATGGAGCTGAAAAGAGGTATTGTCTGGGCAGACCCCTGATAGAGCGATACAGTAGTTGTCTGTTACATTCAAAGACACACTGAAAAGACTATAGAGGTGAAATGCGCAGCTCTGATTATTCTGTATAGCCCTATTTTGACTTTGATAGATGAATTCTTTTTAAAACAGCGATGACACTTTCCACTTCACAGAGCTATCCTCCTGACACTAGTTACTGCCACTGTCACAGCACTTCACCAAAAGTCTGCGCTGCTGTGCAACAGAGGGAAATCCTATCAGAGAGAGACTGGCTGACATACATAGGAGGCTTTGCTTGGATTAGACAACCACAGAGCATCTCAGCCTTGGTGACATCACTAGGTTTGTTTACACCAACGTGGTTTAGGCTTCTATAAACCTGTGGGCTTAAAGATTCTAATACTGTTGTGAGCATCCAATGGCCACAAGATAAAACAGATAAATATGACCATGAAATATTCCCATTTATTCAGTGATCAATTCAGATTTATAAATTGTACTCCAAAAAAATCAAAATCAAAGTTGTAGAGGCGGGGATAATCTCACTTTTAGGTCATAATAAGGATCAAACCACCAACATGCTGCATCATATATTTCCCACAGTACGACTCAATAGGGTCTTTCATTGGTTCCTTCCTTCCTCTTAAATGCCCACTTCTTTCAAACGCCACACCTCCACTTAGTAACACTGGGTCTTAGGTGGTGTAAAGGTCGCACGGTATAAGAGGATATTAAGAAATCCCATCGGTATGATTTTCAATGCTGTCAAAAAATACAGACACTGCTCTTTCTGTTAAACTGATATGGAGAGGCTGTATTGTAGGGCACAGCACACACCACCAGAGACCAGTGTCTCTACTGGTGGACAAGGCAGTGCAGTTGAGCTGAGAAACATGGCATCTGGGGCATAAAGTTACAGGACTGAGTCGTAAAAAAGAAAAATTACTGGCTGTAACCTGGAGGACTTTGGAGAAAACTGAAATAGTATTTAACGAATATTTAATAGTCAGTGTCTTATTATGAACATCCAATTAAATTTTTACAAGAAAAGTTGCAAAACTGTTTGTGAATGCTTTCAATTACAGTTCTTAGAAAGACTGAAAATCAGAATTGGCCAAAATCGGAATCAGCTGGACAGACCCTTAAAAAAAAAAAAAAAATCGGAAATAGGAATCGGCCAATAAAACTGAAATCGGTGCATCTCTAGGTTTTACACATAGACTATCATTCGTGTACACCAGTAAAATGTCAAGAAGGTATGAAAAAAAATGTTTCAGCTGTCCAAGCCTACTGGGTTTCCGCTCAAGCCTAAACCAAGAAGACATCATCAGTTTTATTTATTCAGATTTTTGAATGCTCCCTCCAGAGCCACATAGGACATCATACAAATGTTTTCACAGGCTGTTTAGTACTCCTAACGATGCCAAAATTCATATTTAAAATGGTGGCGGGCCCCTTTAAAACCTAAGCGACATTTTAACCCATCCATTACATCTTATCTTCAATGAAGCAGAACATCTTTTATAAAGACTTTTGTAATTCAGTAGATACTATCAGCAAATTGTAGCTATTGAATGTGGCTCTCATTTGCAGGTGTGCCATATTAATTCACAATTCTTCACTGCTTGTTTAACATGGCATCTGTAAACACCACAGAAACACCTTTTACCCTGTGAGTCAATCACTGGAGCCTTTCTGTGTAGAAAATAAAAGCCAGCACCTGCCATGCTCCTGTCTAAATTGTCTTCTATTCAACTCAAACAATATTTCTTGCTCAAAATTTAGAGTGAATACAAATAGGAAACTGTTAGCAGCTCATCCTCATTCATAGCTGAATGATGTATTATGTAGCTGTGTGGTTCATGTATCATTTATCTCAAAAATAATAACTGTCTTTTTTTAATCTCAAGTGGACCTTGAAAAGATCATTGATGCTTTTATTTCATGAAGCCTAGATTATTGCAGGGCCCTTTCTTCTGTTCGTACTCAGAAAGCCATCTCTTGTCCCCAGCTTGTTCAGAATGCAGATACTACTGTAGGCTTTTTAGTCAACTCAAAAAGATGTGACCACATTACCCCCATCCTTGCCTCTCTTCACTGTAGGTTTTAGAATTGATTTTCAGATTTTATTGCTGACTTTTAAAGCTCTGCAGGGTCTGGGTCCCAATTTTATTTCTAACCTACTTGCCCTCGTGAGCCTGTATGTAATCTGAGATCCTCAGCTGCGACCCTTCTGTCAGTTCCTAAGTCCTGCCTTGTCACAAAAGGTGACCAGGAACTCCCTACCTGAGGATCCCAGACTGGCAATTACAGTGTCCTTGTTTAAATCTCATCTGAAAACCTATATTAATATAGTAAACCTTATTATAGTGAACATTTGATTAATTTTGTTTCATTTATCCTATTGAACTATTCCAACTCTGCTGTTTTTTGCTTTTAGCAATTATCAGTGAGTGATATTTATCATCAGATTATTTCCTTTGAAATAGTGTTATGTTGCCCATTGCTGTGACATGCTGGGCTTTAAAGAGCAAAAGCTCACTTGCTTCGCTGAGCTTCTCTGTGATTCAGCTGATTCTGATACCTTGAAATGATTTGAAATGGTAATCAGAGAATGATCCCAAAAGGTGAGGGTATGTTGTTGTGAGGTGAAATTGGATGTTTTTAGAGGTTTAAAGACCAGCTAATGGTCCTCACTCCTGGGATATGAATGGGTAGTACACAAACAGTAGAGCAGCAGTGAGTTTACTCCACCTCTGCCCAGGTCAAGAGGCAGTGGAAGCAGGCAGGGCGAGCTGTGGGAGGAAGCCAAGCAACTCAATGCTTAGTTGTGGAGTTAAATGTGATGGCTACAATGAAAACTGATGAGATTGTGGATGTCAGCATGGACTAAAACCAGCTCTAAGGAACAGAAGTGTGTGTGACAGTGGCAGACTGAAACAGAAATATACATTCTGCAGTAGAAATGTGGCATATATGTTCCCAGTCTATTCCACATTCCTGAGACACACAACAAAATGCAATACTTAATCATAATCCATTTTACATGCACTTGTGACAACTTGAAAATGAGAATCCCAATTAATCTGTTGAGAAATCATTCCCTTTTAGCAGCCTGTCATCTGAAATGTATGAAGAGCTGTGGGCAGGCAGCCGCTAACCCCCAAACCCATGACTAAGTGAGTCTGCAGATGGTGGGAACCAAACGCCAAAGGCCTAAGATGGGGTCATGATGTAACTGTGTTGCTCCATCCTAATTGTGACATTACAGTTTCAACCCCAAACCAGGTCCCTTGAGAACTTTCTCTGCATGTAAAATGCAGTCAGTCACTGAAGGAATGGTTTTTTTCAGCTGTGGTCCAGTTTTCACTCAGTGCTCAAAAGTTTAGGGATTAATGGCACCCTAGGTAAACAAAGAGAGTCTCTGTTATGCTCAACAATAAAACTCCATCGACAAAGCATAAAATATTTTTTATTTTCATTTTTGCTATAATATAGTTAAACTCTAAAAAATGTTTTGCTGTGAGATAATAAGCAATACACTAAAATTTAAAGTAGCTATAATTATCAACAGTCAATCATTAATTGATAATCATCTAATAATTTTGAGTCATTTTTTCAGTAAAAATGCCTCTTAAATGTGAATATTTTCTGGTTTCTGTACTCCTCTCTGACAGTAAACCAAATCGTTGATTTGTGGACAAAATAGGATATTTGGTTTTGTCATCATGGGCTTTTGTGAAACACTGATCAACATTTTTCACCATTTTCTGACATTTTATATACCAAAAAAGTGATTTGATTTTACGTTTAGCTATGCTTTATAAATTAAATGAGGAGTTCCCCTCTTTTTACGCATCCTAGGGGCTCTAGGTCTAACTGTCTATTGAACTGATTAGGATGCATTTTTGACATTCTGACATTCATGGTCCCCGGAGAATGAAGACTTGCATGGTCCCATGTCTCGACAACTATTAGGTCAGCCCAGATATCAGTAGTGAACCTTGCAGACTTTGGTGATTCTGTGACTTTTCCCATATGCCCCTAGCTGGTCAAAGTTTTCACTTATCCTGTCAGATAAGCCAACATTGAGTAGATGATTAACACAAATGTGCATGGTAACAGTACACACATTCATCCTCCCCTCTGTAGGGGAATTGAATTCTACCAGATTGGGACAAACACCTATTTGATTGGATCTGGCACCTCCTCAAAATCACCAAAATCTTAAAATAAATCAATAAATCAAAATCTTTGAATATATTTTGTGTAATATTTAATGTTATTGGATTAATACTATGATAAGCCCAACGGCAAAGCAAGTGTGTTTTTGTGCTGTGACATGGAGAAATAACTGACCTGACATGGTTTGTGTGCAGGTACGACGCTGTTCATAGCACTGAAATAGGTAGACAGAACACATCACTTCATTTGTTTTTTTTCAGGTTGTTTGCTTTTTATGGTTTTAAATAGAACATTCTGCCCTAATTCCATTTCTACAGTTTATCAATCCACAGACAGATTTGCTGATTATGAGTGATTATTGAGAAAGCTCTGATTAATAACTCTAAATGAATAGTGCCTTGTATGTGATGGCAGTGTTGTTTGGTTTCACTTAGTTTTAAGAGCTAGTGCCTAGGCAAAGTAGTATAATGTGCTCCAGGCACTGTGGATAATTGATGTGTTCCATGACTTTTTTCTCTCCCCCTGACCTGCCAGAACAGCATCCTCTCTGTAAAACACCACCATCCATCAGTTTTTCATTTGCCCAAAACCTTGGTTTATGACCAAATACCTCTAAGACTAAGACTTCCATCAGCTTCAACTATTGTTTGTCCTCAGCATTAATGAGTATGCCTAAGTGTTATCATACTAACATATTAGCTCTTGGCACCACTAAGTGCCAAAGTACAGAATAATAGAGCTGCTAGCATGACTGTAGACTTTAATTTAAAAATAAGTACAGTGCTGCAGGATCTCTCATTGATTTTGCCACACAGGCTCATAAAGGAAAGATGACTGTACATGGACGATATAAAGACACTAAGTTCAAAATGCACACATAAATTTACACTGCACAAATAACAGTCATGTTTTTTATCACATATTACCAGAAGTATCCAGAGCTAAGTTAAGCCACACTTTGGATTAATGGATTGTCAACACCTCAGTGACATTTGTCAGCTTTCATTTGTAACTTTGGTGGTGAAATTCAAAGCAGGCATGCAAAGCCGTATTTCTCTGTAAAAATACTTTTAATTATCAATCATTGCTTGTTTCAGACAACACATACAAAAATATCTAAGAGACAGTCAGGCGCTGCACTACACCCATTCACTGTACGTTTTGAACATACACTAGCTGTAACATACAGCCAGGCAGAGCCACACATGTGAACTTGGACACACACAAACACACACATACATGCCCTCAGTGGCTGATTAATAAGAGCACAGCCAGAGGCATTTACCACCACTCTATTATTCAGTTTGATTATCTGGAGGAAATGATAGAGTATTAGAGCTTTTAATGACTTTGGCATCCCCTCGTGTATTACTTGCTGATGAGGACGGTTTTAATCATTGTGCTGCGCTAACTTGGTCCAGAATCACAGCAGCATATTAATGCAATGTGTTGCAAACTATACACAAACACAGGTTAACGGGCCTCATAAGCAGAAAAAGAGCAACATGGGGATGCCGGCAAATTAAAATACATGATTAATACACCGATGCTTCGGAGGAGCTGGGAATTTGTTCTATTGGACCTCTGGCACTGTCGGCTGGGAAAATTATCTTCCCTACAAAGGTAAATAAGATAACAAATGCTGACAGTGGATGCGCACATCATTTCCAATTCCCAAGGTCTCACAGTTTATATTATACACAAGAGTGTGAAAAAACAACATGGCAGTCTGGGACATGAGTCACTGAAAAAAGCTGAAACTGTGCCTTATATCTTTGCATGGGTTTTTTTTGAGGTTTTTCTTCTCTTTCTTATCAGAAAGAGTGCATATACTGTACAGTATCTTAAAGCTCTAACCATGGCGGACGGATGAAGTAGTGGGAGAGAGAGATTACTGAAATTCAGTACCATCCATGTGCACCCTGCTGGCCCTGAGTCACATGATGGGACTTGGAGAAGGTTGTGTGCGATCCTGGATGTGAATAGTCTTTTAAATTCTGAATCAAACAATTGTCTTTGTTTGAATCAACAGTAAACTAGAGACCAAGACTATTACTATTTTTCCAGAGTAAAGAGCAACAGTATTGTCAAATGTTATCTTGTTGTGATACATTTATGTGCAGCTTTAAATACTGAAACATATGAATGCATTGGAAAATGGAGTGAAATTAGTCATTTTACAGCAGCTGGACATTCAGATAACCAAAACTGTAATGTTAGTTATTACTTATATTGGTGTTATTAAAGCTATTATGAGCTTTTATATTTGCAGGACCAATAAAAAAAAAAGCTGCTTGCCGTAAAATCCTGGTCAGAGGCCAGATCTGCAGAAAAGAGACTTGTCGCCAGAAGAATTACCACTAATGGGTGCAGGGTCACAAGGCCTGGTGTAAAATGAGCTGGAAGAGATGTACTCAAACTTAAAATCTCAATTTAGCTCACTTAACATCCAGAATGTTTCACACCATCAGCTCCATCTGGCCTCAGTGCAAATCAGTCGCTGTGCTACACACATCATATCATGCTACATTGTAAAAGCTACAGTACTGTATGTGTAGTTTATATAACTGCTGACGTGTTCAGTATATCACTCATTTTTATTCACAGTTTTAAAATGTCAGAATAGGTGTGGCTGCAGATTTTGCTAAAATGTATGGTGGCCCTGAGAGCTCAAGTTTAGAAAACATGCAAATAGACAAAACACAAGCACATTAAAAATATCTTTGACAATTCAACAACACATATGAAGCATTTAGAAAAATCAGCAAAGAGATATGTATGAATTTAGAAACATATGCAGCATACTTGATGACGGAAACACACCAAAGTTGACTCTGTTATCAGTGGTGCTGATTATTTTATTTTATTTCAATTTTAACATTAAGTTTGGAGGATTCAGATGTTATTGTAGAACTTTGTTATGCATCTGGTGCAGGTCTCAGCAACCCTTACTGTCAAACAAACCATTTTTGACCAACAACGAAAAAAAAATCTGGACCCACAGCTTTTCTCTAAAAATTCACTATTTTTCCAGGGACTTTTCTTTTTTAGGATTTGGCATCCACAGGCAAGACAAGCCACTGGCAAAATTTAGAGGCAAAAGTGCTGAGCCATAGACTTAAGCTATGATGACTTTATTTGATAAAATAGCAAAATAAATTTATGTTACATACATCAGGTCTTGTGTTGTAACTGAATTGAGCCACGTGACACACACAATGTTCTATAACTTCAAACTTGAAATAGCGTTGATTGTTTATTTCGCATGTAACACCACCACTGGTGAGAGTCTTTGTTTGTTTGACCCATCCGTCCACCTCGCCTGCTCCATACACAGTCTCTCTTGCTCTTTATACTACCTCAACTGATGCAGATCGGTTTAAATTGAAGTTCCTGCAAGCCTGGTGCATCTCATAGAGATGGCAAAGGGGATCCTTGTGTGTCTTTATGAGTTGCAGAAGCGCATGACAGAACAACAGTATTTGACGATCTAGGAACGGGAACAGGCTGCTAATCATGGTAAGTCACAGGGTGAGTAACTTGAGCTATAAGCCAAGTAAGTTGGCAACAACCATGGCTGAACAATTAATTGAAACTTTATCAAAATGTCAATATTGTCTCCTGCAATTTGCAAATCGCAGGATGTGCAGTATTTATTAAAGGCAAAATGTGTATCATAATACCATTTTAAAAGAAATATTGTGAAATATTGTCTCTCCTTCAATGAAAATGAGAATAATTATGAAAAAATTATCATTTCCTCTAATATGGCAAATCATATCGCAATTGCAATATCAGTCAAAATGATTGCAATTAGATATTTCTTTAGAATTATTCAGCCCTACCAGGAACTCCTTTTCCTGTGTGTTTTCATCAGTTGTTAGTGTCCCCTGAAAAGTTTGCTTTATAACTTTGTCACTGTGGGGTTTTTTTGTGTTGAAACTTGCAGTGTGTCTGTAGGTGTATTGATTGTGTTCTGTCTATTAACATGTTCTGTAGTTTGTGAGTGCATTGAGCTCTCGGGGCCACTGTAAAGACTGGCAACAGTTCCACTTGTTTTCTCTCACTGCTTATGCCCCAGGACCACTTGGCCTGCAACTGCTCAGAGCTGATACACACACTCCAACTCATGACAAATGTTTTTATGTTGCATTGTTATTTTTCTCCAGGTACAATTCATAAATGCAATCAAACCCTGACACACTATGTTTTACACTCTTGAACTTGAAATAACTGCTCTCTGGGAGAATATGACTGCAGCTCTCTTGCCAGGCTCCAGCACATAAAACACACTCACCACTGAGATGTTGTAACCTCAGGCATGTCGGCCATCATCATAAACATATCCAAGCAGTAGCAGAATGATAATGAAGCCTTGTACTGTAAGAAGATATTGCCTACTCCAGTATGATCTCTGACTATAACAGTGATGGAAACCTGATATAATTGACTGAGGGATCATTTGATTGCCTGAATGTGACATTCATTTACACAGGCAAAGTGATATAGAAGGTCATTTTCTCAGTTCAGTCAGGTGGATGTCTTAGTGCACTGACAGCAGAACCGTGAGAGGTTAATCCCAGCGTCGCTCACTGGGACAGCGGGGCAGGAATTAATGTGACATGTAAATGACAGTGGTTTCCTAAAAAGGAGTGAGAATCAATTTTCAATATGCAGCAGCCTGGTCTGACCCACGCTGGCAGGCAACGCTGCCGCATCCCCTCCCTCCCTCCCCCACCCCACCCCCCTCCACGCTCCCAGCAGAGTGTGTTAAATCCAGTCCAAGCACGGGGCTTGAATAAATCTGCATTCAATTAACGGATTAGCCACTGTTTAAACATGGCTTCCTCTCTTTGCCACTAATCCGCCGAGTGGGTGTCTGTGAATGACACAACGCAGCGTTTCAATAAGTTTGTATTTGAAATGGTTGGAAGATGATTTGAGGAAAGCGTCCTGTGCGTGTATTGTGTGTGAGGGGGGAAATGAAGATCTTCAGCAGTAATACAGTGAGGAAAAAAAAGGTGTAGTGTTTTAGATGTTCTGACAGGGAAGGAAGGAAACCCAAATGTGTTGAATTTGCAGGGTAATAAATCATTTTGGACAGCTTGGATGTTATAACGTGAAAGAGCTGACTGAGACGCAGTGGCAATTAGTGTGACTGTCAGAATACATACAGGTTATAAATAAGGATGTCAGAGCAGTTTTGGATTGTTTCATAGCTGTTCCCTCATTATTTCATCTCATGCTGACACATTTTTCTCCACGTCTCTTTGTACATCCAGTTATATACACTTGTGCAATTTTCACCCACACATACACTGGTGCTATTTTAACCTCCTTGTGTGATGACATTTCCTCAGGACATCAGGTCACTATCATTAATACCCGTTCAGGGCTCATCTGTTCCATCTTCCCATCCTGACCCCTGACCCCATCTTCTCAGAGGGCTGACAAGGGCTACGACCGCATCAACCCAGCCTCACATTCATCCATCACCCTGTTCCCTCCTGCTTCCTATTGATTGGATATTACAGTGAGCCGTGACATCATCGATCCCTCCTTTCAAGGGAAACATTGCAAAAAGCATTAAGAAACAACTTATATTTTTCATTTGGAGTAAATAAAAATAAAAGGTAAGATTGTTCTTACATCACTATTAAAACACATTGTGGTAAAGAGGACAAATGCAGCATTTATTTTTATGTAAATGTGGTGGATTTTTATTGCTTAGATGAAACAACTGAAGTGTGTGTGCGTGTGTGTTCTGTATGTGTGTAGAGTGTAATGGAAGAGATTGGAATGTTGGAATCCTTTAATCACCATGCCAATATTAATGGAGCTCGCTGCTTTAGCTGCAGCTACAACAGCACTTCAGCTTTCCAATAACAGCTAATTAATAGAGCCCCTATCTGCATCCCAGGATGGAGTTAAAAGTGTGTCACACTCAATTTATTTCCTCAATACGACACCCTATAGTGTGAGGAATGGAGCCTGCATACCCAACACACACATCCCCATGGACAGACAGTAAGACATCTACACATCTAAACTACCTGAAAATCTCAACATAGCCCACACACGTGCACAGTTAAACACACCTGCTGACAAATTTTCATGCACACCATTTGACAGACTTGAAACATACAGTAAATGGACACACACACACAGAGACTCGTCCTGTCCCCATTGAGGAGACAGATCTCTTAAGCTGTAGCCGACATCATGTACTTAGTGTGTCATACAGATGTCATAGCGATGCTGCTCAGACCGCCATAGAGCGCAGTCAAGTATGAATGGCAGAGCCTGCAATGAATTCCTCCGTCTGCCACAGCCAGTGGACCGTCTCACGCCCCCACACCTCACCCCCCCCACCAATGAATTACCAAGATAAGTGCCTTCCCAGGCCTTGTATGCCACTTTGTGTGTATATGGGAGCTCCTCTGCAGATAAGAGGCTCTATCACACACCTGGTGATAAAAGATGTTATATCATTCATTTTATACAAACATGAAAAACATGAGAATGCTACGTTATGGGGTTCCTCAAAGCATTTTTCAGGTGGCCAAGGTATTTTTTAAAAACAGCACGTGTTTACATGCTGCAAATGTCAGCAGCATGTCGAGGAACCGAGCGTCTCTTCTACAGTCAGGGTTTGACTTGGTCACCAAGAGTTGCAAAACGTTGAACTTGGGTTAAAAAGCTGCGCTCGTCACTGTCACTTCTTACCCATCCATCCAAGCACAATGGAAAAGAGGTAGGATGAAAAGTTCTACCACAACATGCATCCTCCTCATAGTCCTTGAACCAGGCTCCATCCAACTTTCAGCTCTTGAAGCAAACGATGATACTCGCCAAGATGTTTCCTCACACACAAAATGTAATGACCCCACATAGACCAGCAGGTCCATTCTCTCTCCCTACATGTTTCAGCCCTCCCTCATCCAGAGCAAGCGAGCTACTCTGCCTTGTGCTGACATTTTTACATTCAGCATTTGTTAATAAAACAACTATCCAGAAAATTAGGTACTTGCAAAACATAAATTAACCTTTCTGCAGATAGTCTGTAGCAGCTGCACAATATGATAAAAAAAAAAATTATGTTGCTATTAATTTGACAGATATTGCAACTGTGATATGATTCATGAAAATGAAAATGATAATTTTTGCATCACAATTTTCGTTTTCACTGAAAAAATCAATCAGAATCATGATGATATTAAGGTCTGTACCAAACAACCATGTATTCATATATCTTGAGAACTAGATTTGTAGGCCATAATATATCAGCAACACTGCAGTACTTTGTTATGATGCTGTTTTTACACACATTTAATCTTCATCAAAAAAAACCTGCAGTTTCTGCAGTTTGGATATTGCACTTGGCCATATTGCAATTTTGATAATATTTTGATTAATCATTCAGCCCTATTCCGTATCATAGCAACCAAAGTGTCTCAGCTGAAATAATGCTATGCCTTTCAGCTGGGAAAAACATCTTTGGTGGACACAGGGCCTATGTCATGTTGGAAAATCTATGTGCTTAATTTGTTAATGTGTGTGTGAGACAGAATAAACAGAGAGAAACAGGAAATTAGTAAAGCCGAGGAACATTTTTCACTGTTCCTAAGTGGCTTGAAGATCTCTTGAGCACTGAAATTCATCTGTATTCAGAGGAACTTCTTCAACCTGTTCACTTATTCATGCCATGGAGCTGCCATGAGGCTCTCTCTCATTTCCCTGGCATTTGCAGGCCTCCTTTGTTAAAAAACTAGTTTTCAAATTCTGATAAATGATTGCCCTAGCGGTGCCAGACAAATGAGTCTCAGACCACAAAATAATAACACAAATAAAGCTGGAAGTCATTGAAGGAGTGGAAAAATGTTTCTCGGTGTAAGTGTCAGGCTGAAGGCAGGAAAAACACTTTCTTCCCTGACACAGTTCTTGGCATGCAGACAAGTGCGGTGCAATGACACTGTAATAGGAGCTAATGAACCGTCATCAAGGGAGATGATGTGCTGCCTAGATGTGGTGGTAATATTGATGACTGAGGCGAAGGTAGCCACAACAACGCATCAGACCACCCATCACATCTCACTGCCCCCAGAGGGAGGAAGAGACCAATTAATTACTGACTGTTAGTTCAATGGCAATTAGACTGCTTGTAAGCTGGTATCCACTCCACTCCACGCCATTAGTTTCTGCTCTGTCCAAACCTGCTATGAGGAAAATGATCCAAAGCTGGACTTGAATGAACTATTTGGAAAAAATAATGCAAGCACAGGCTGAAATTCAAGAACAGAAAACCAGGAGAGGGAGAGAAACTGTGAGAGACATATACGTCCCCAAGGAAATGAGACTGGATGTGTATTAAGGTGGGGAAAAAAAGGCAAAGCTATTTAGTCATCCCTTGGCAGAGCGACAGCGGAAATGATGCTGTGGAAGTTTGCTGTAACGTTTAGATACATCACAGAGAAATGTCTGTGGCATAACATAATTAAATCCTACTGTTGTTGTCTTTTGTTGTGGGCTGTAAAACTCATCCTGTTTATGTGAGAGATTATGGACTAGTGCAGTATTGGCTTCCAAAAGCAAAGACAAAGAAGCTGCTCAAACAAATGCTGTCTTTTGTCTTCAGGAATTGAGACTTGTCCCACCTTAACCTAGACCAGATTTGTGGTAATGAAACCCAGCAAGCATTAAAAATGTCAAGTAGTGGTTTCTTTGAGTTCAGTGAGTTCACTATTGAATAGAGCCTCATATAGAAATATGTCTAACTGCTGGGTATCTACTACTGGTAAAACCCCTACTGTGTATCACATTAGATTAAATTAGAGCTAATTAATCCCAGATAGGGAGCTAATTGATGCAAGTAAAGGAAAGAACAGCAGTGGAGATCTTTAAGCAACAATATACCATAGTGATTTAAAAAGACTGGAATTAAAAGCATAAAATTGAACATGTCTGCAGTAAAAACGACTTTAATCTGTGCGTTTCATTTGGCCGTCTGCCACTGGCATTATACACTCTTTACCAGGGGTGGAAGTAACAAATTACAAATGCTCAAATGACTGTAAGTAAGTACTTGTTTTGGACACTTCTACTTTTATGAGTAGTTTTTCAAGTCTGTACTTTTACACGGACTTTAGTATGTATAATTTGAATTAATGTCCTTGCCTTTCGTCTGCATTTTAGTAGCCAATCAGGTGATCTGATCACAACAGGCCAAATGAAAACAATGGCATATGGATGGAAAACAAAACAAAATGCTGCAGCAGCACACATTTGGAGTAAGGATGTTAATTATTAAGCAATAATCGATTAATCATCATTAAGAATATAACCAATTAAAAATGTATTCATGGATATTTAATCAATAGACATGGCAGTAATTGTACCTCATTTGACATTGTTTTGTCTGGTGGAGCCATTTGCAGCAGTTCTTGCAGATTCTGCACCAAATATACTGTACTTTTACTTCAGTATATTTCTAACACCAGTACTAAGTAATATCTTGGCAATGTAACAGTACTTGTACTTCAGTACAGATTTTCAGTACTCTTTCCACCACTGCCCTTTACCTCCTCTAGTACAGTAGAGGAGACACTGGAAAACACCAGATGATACCTCAGAGAGTGCAGAAGCTAGTCAGGTAACGTGAATAGTACTTTAATGCCTAGATTCTCAAACTGTGGTACGAGTACCACTGGTGTGACATGAGCTGCCGCTAGTGGTATGTCCAGGAATGTCAGAAATATTTTTTTAACAAATTAAATTAATTAATTAAAAAACATATAATACTATTAAAATTATACAAAATTTATAATGAAAATCCATGAAATATGAGATCATTGAAATGTAACTTAAATTAATTAGTAAGTTTTATTTCTACTGTAACAGCGAACCAAACACAGCTGCTGCGTACTCGAGAAGTACCAAATATTATAATGTTGCTATATGTTATATATATATATGTAATGAGATACTGTGTGTTTAATTGTCAGACAAAGTCAAACATTTTGTCATGCACAAATGAGCACCCTTGGGTATTATTTTAATCATCAAATTTTCATCAAAAATAGTTTTCATTTAGTGTTCCAAAATATTAATGTATGTTAAAATGACAACATTTGTGTCTGATGTGTTACTTTTCAGATTAAACACAGACGAACAGGCACGACTCAAGAGGATAAATTCCAGTGCTCCAATTAGTGTGAAAAAGCATAATTAACCTGTTTCATTAAAATCACTGCAAATCTGTGCTGGTTGGAAAGAGATCTGATCTAATGTCAGATATGTTTAGTCAAAGCAGGAGTTGGAGTCAACACCCAAGGGTCAGATGCATAAAACTCACACAAAGACAGAAATATGCACATGTGATCATGGTTTATTTTCATCAGATTTATAAAGCTGAGCGTACTCCTGGTTATGTTTTATAAAGCTCAGTCATTGTGCAACTGTGTGCACATTTCCAGCTCTCATAGTTAGTAATAAATTGATGTAGAAATGGCTTTAATAATCTGTTTTCACATTGATACTTGTACCCACTCCACCACTCATTATACTTCTAATTGAGAAGAACGGCAAAGAAAAAGTGCAATTTACCAGACTGTGCTGCATCGGTGACGTTCTCCAGCAGCAGCAGAACAGCTGTCATTACGCACGACCATAATGCTCGGCTGTGGCTATTTATAGCAGCCGTACCACTAATTCATCACATTTACCTGAATACCTGTAAACCATCATGGGCATCTTAATTACTAACCATCTGAAAGATGATTGATGATTAATTTATCAAGCTCATATTGAAACAGACTCCACAATTCAGGATGAAAAAAGATTACTGACAAGAAAAAATGTTTGAATGTAAACAAAAAGAAATTCATTACCCGTAATTAATTGTTTAACATAAAGTTTATAAATGTACCTTTGACTGAAATCTTACTGCTATGCAGACTGCAAAAATAATAACACAACTGGTGAAACTGGTAAACAAGCTAAACAATATATTACTATAAAGCTGCAGCTCTCACTTTATATTTAAGAAAAACTGTGTGTACGCCTGGTTTGAAATATGCAAGATGTATGTAGATTCACACCACACATCTTTTATAAATATCAGTGGATGGTGTATGCATGTTTTTATTGTGTACACATCCTTTATACCCCTTTAGACCCAAGTCTGACTGTTATGGGACTTGTTAAATGTTCATCCAATATTTTTCATTATTCAGTATAACAAGGAATGCTAGCTATTAATTGATGATTAAATAATGGTTGTTGAGAATTTGATCGATCAAGTAAAATTGAATTGATGTACTATGAAATAAAGATCTAAAATCTGACAAATCAAATAAACAACATCTGCATATTGTCTGATATTCAACTGTAAGTGTTTAATATGTACGTCTTCACATCTTTACATGCAGCAATGTAATGCTGTTAGAGAATATGTAATATGTTGCTATGGAAATAAATCTTTGATTGAGGGGGAAAAACACATTTGGTATTGTTTATTATAAGCATAATTTTTATGTTTTTTAAATAACTAATAATCGATTAATTGATCATTACTCTCATAATAATAATAATAAGAATAAGAATAAGAATAAGAATAATAATAAGAATAATAATAATAATAATAATTTATCCTTGTCTGAGAATCAGCATAACAAAAAAAGCCCTCAGTCCCTCACATTGGAGACAATGACACAAATATTGCACATCAGAAGGAAGGAAAAGAACACAGTTGTAGCAGAATTTGGATGAGCATATTTTTATGACATATGCAGCACTGATGAATTATCTGCAATATTGTCGGCAATATTGGCTCTCACCTCTGGTGTGTGAATATGGATCACATCTTTTTGTCAGTGCCTGCCCTAGTAGCTACTGAATGCTACAGATGGTCTATAATCTGTGGCCGTTCTGTCTGTGATGACTGAGTCACAGACCTGTTTGATCCATCCCTCCTGTGGATGCAGGTTTCTCTTTGAGGCTCCATCAGCCCAGCCTCTTATCATCTGGTTGAGTCAGAGCATGAAGGGCTTCATTAATCCTCCACAGAGAGCTCCCAGGTGTTGGTTTCAACAGGAGGAGGTGAAACACGGGCTGCTCCTGGCACAGAGGGGAGATCTCTGCGTCTCACAGGTGTCCAGAGAGCAAAGCAATGGAAATGTAGAGTAATGACTACACAAGCCCACACAAACTGAAAGAATATACATATAATTTATTTTTGTGAAAACACCTGCTGCAGGACAGTACAGTACATTACTGAGAAAAGGTTTTAAATTGGCTCAGAAAAGCCTCATTGATTATTCATTTTAAATCACAATCACGCAGCAGAAAGGAAAATAGTCTTTACTGTAAGAATGGTCTGCAGATATTGTAACAGAGGCTGCACTATTTTGCCAGATGGTCATTAAAAGATTTAGAGAACATCACATAATGCAGCTGACCGTTTTGAAGGTCAGCTGCATTATGTGATTTCCAGTTGCCCCTGATAAGTTTCTAGAAAGTAGATGGAAATCTTAAGGGTTGGTTATAGATAAATATGTGTCAGCTATATATTTTGTATAAAAGTTCTGGTTTAAATGCAATTACTTTTGAGCGTGTTAGCATGCCAACATTTGCTAATCAGCTTTTCAAAGTTCACATTACAAAGGGCAGTAAATAAAACAGACAGATTGAAAGTCATCAGGTTTTAAAGAAACAGATAAAATAATTCAATGTAAAGTAGCAAGGATAGGAAAATAACTTCTTAAGAAATAAAAACAGCTCAAAACAGTTCAAATTTTAAAAACAAGAGAGATCAAAAGAGATCACAGACTCAGGCTGACCGGATTCCCTCAGGCAGATTGTTCCAGAGCCTCGGGGCCCTAACTGAAAATGCCCAGTCCCCTCTAATTTTCAACCGGGCCTGTGGAACAGACATAAAACCTCTACCCGAGGTTCTCAAGGTACGTCCTGGTGTGTGAGTGTGTGTGTCATTACTTTTGCAAGTAATTATGCTTAAACAATAGAATGAGACAAAGACCTGATATGACTCCAGATAAAAAGTCAGGGCCCAAGTAGGATACATGGTCTTGGAACCATGAACATCTGTACAAAGTTTCAGACAGACAGATATTCCTAATTAGTGTGTGTGAAAAAGAGGAAAATCAAGGGTGGATTTATATATTTAATTCTGTGTTAATGAAAATTATTGGAGGAAAAAAAGAAAGAAAGACAGAAAGTGGATCTCACAATGTCCCACTGACAGAGAAACTAATTTCAATCCTCCTAGAGGCTGAGTGACAAGAGTGTGACTGAGAAGAATCTTCAGAGATGAAGTCAAAGCATTGTTTTGAGTTTGTCACATATTCCCCTCTTGCCACCTGTTGGATTCTGATGTGCTGCTTTTAAATTCATAACAGGACAATAAATGGAGGATATCATCTGAATGGACGTTCAGAAAGCTTTGATGGTGAAACTCAAGAGGAAAGACTGGAAGAGACATGGAAAAAAAAGATTGATTTCTTGAATATTTATTCAGCTTTACTCCTGCTATTTCAGACAGAATCTGTCTGGCCAAAGAGAAATCAGTCTGTAGTGATCTCATCTCCACCACATTTGCAGTTGGTTTATTGGGTCTGTAATAATCTGCTGTTATATGAAAAGCAGCTGAGTGTCATTACCATAACAATGACCATATGAATAATGTGTCCATGTTTAGTACGGTATGTAATGACAAGAAACTCTATGTCCTACACACCCATTTGGCAGCTTGCATACATGTCCTTGTCATCAAGGCACTTTCATGTGTCTGTGTGTGCGTGTTTCAACCTATGAGTGTGTGTATGCTGTGTTTGAGCTGAGTGCCATCGTGATGTATCTGGGCCGGCCACCTGTCTGAGCGGCTGACAGGGGCGTTTTCTAATCTGACAGGTAATCTGCCCAGCAGACACAGTGACAAACGACTCCCAGTGACATCCCGCCCCCGCCCCCACCACCACCACCACCACTCTGCTCTCAGGCCAAGACTGAATCACACACACAGCCAAATCAGTCATCACGTACGCAAAAACGAATAGACACTTGATGGTGTAAC
The DNA here is from genome assembly GCF_056507025.1 of Lutjanus erythropterus. Classification (NCBI taxonomy): domain Eukaryota; kingdom Metazoa; phylum Chordata; class Actinopteri; order Lutjaniformes; family Lutjanidae; genus Lutjanus; species Lutjanus erythropterus. The sequence goes on from NC_139327.1 coordinate 4,285,570, forward strand.
TAGGAAGCATGTGAGCAGTGCGCAGCCTCTGGAGGGCTGTTCACTGTGTAGATAAATACCCCTCCTGATAGAAGCCTTATTAACGGAGGCAGGTAGATCCAATATGATTATGTACAGTATGTTTGATTTATATTACTAAGGGCTTTAAGTGGGAGGAAAAGTAGAGACGGTAAGAAAAAATTCTCTCTGGACTTTTGATGCAATCTCTAATTGGATATTTACAGGCGATACAGTGATAAAAATGAAACGCTCAACAGGAGCCTGTTTCACTTGGGAGTTTTCTCTTTCAATCCATCTTAATGAGGTCACTTCAGCTAGCTATACAAGCTTTACTTTTGCCTCCCGTAGTTTATTGCAAAACGATGATCTGCCTCGGCTGTGTGACTGATGACCAAGACCTTAAGAGAACAAACAGCATATCCTCGCAGCGCATGACTGAGTGCTTGTAACCAGCCTTGGTAGGACTCCTTGGGGAGAAGGGAAGCTATCTCATGTAAAGCAAATTGAACAAGGGAGCTAGCATTTCTAAATTTACTCTGCAAAGGTAAATTGCCAAGGGGCAAGCACCACCACAAGTTCATTCTCCCAATTATAAAGTGGTTCACTAACAAAAACCTGCAATTCTTAGTTGCTTGAGGTAGCATTGGAGTATTTCTTTAAAAATGCTAAATATTGTGGTTTTCCTGCAACACCCGAGGGTTAAGATTTTGATTAATGATAAAATGTAGATTGGAGAGTATCTTCTATAATGTGAACCACTACAGTCCTGTAATGAGAGAGATGTGAAGGATATGCAGTTGAATTATGGAGCACTGGTGCTGTTTTCTAATCCAGTTACAGCTGTGAACAGCTGGAAAGCCATATTGTCACTAATGCTGTCTGTGGTTAGATATTACTAAACATGGTCTGTATTCTTACTCCCTTCTCACTGTGTTAAATGCAGTACCCAGAATACATCAACCCGCAAGCAGTTTGGAGTGTAAAAACACAATAAGCATGAGACACAAGCAGTATGCTGCTGAAGTGAGAGGTGGAGTCTGTGATTGCTTCAATGCAAAGCAAAATGTGTCACAAAATACTGTGAAATGGGCATGAACCTGAAGCACAGATTATGTGTTGTGGACATCATTATTACTGTGAATGTTACATTCATCCCCCACAAAAGTATAAATAAGCATGGACACACCATTTTCATGCTTCATGCACACCATTTGCAACAGCCTCTGTTGGTTTTACCGTTTCAAACAGCTAACATATGGCAACTAAAATGACTTTGCTTTAGGATCAAAGTGTCCTGGAATGTGGTCATTCTTAATACATCTGGCAATTTTAGTTCTGTGAAGTGCAAAGTTAAGACAGTGAGTTTTATCCGGAGTTGTTCAGTGCCAGAGGTGGCAAAAGTTCATACATCCTGTGCTCAAGTAGAATTACAGATACTTAAGATTCTGGTTAAAGAAGATACACTACTTCAACTTTTTTAGTGAAGTAAAAGTCAGAAATTGCAACACTAAAATGTACTCAAAGGACAAACGTAAAAAGTATCTGAAGGACACTGAAGGACATTTCTACTGGTTGGCTATGCAAAGCTAACTTGAACTTCATGTTTATCTAACGTCAAGTGTTCTTGTCTGTTATTTCTTTTATGTCGTTTTCATCTTGTTATGTCTATTGTACGACATAAGCACTGATGAGTACTGCCAAGAAACATCTCTTCTATGTGTTAGTGTCCCATCTGTTTAGGTTGAAATCTGTGCTGAGGTTGCAAAGGCGGTGTGCTATGATACAAAATAAAAATAATCAATCATTTCCCTGTGAAAGTGTAAGGAGTAGAAAATACAGATATTTGGGATAAAATGTCAGAGGTATAAGGAAGTGCTCCAACTCTTTTGTTTTGTAACTTAAACTGCAGACTACACCAGAAGTAGGGTTTTATGTATACATATATATAGACAGATTAACCACCCTTACCATGGACACTTCTTGCTGTTAGTGCACATAAAACTGCACCCACAGATGCCAGTAGTTCCTCCCAGGACGCTGACTGGCTCGTACCACCTCTGCTGCAGACACAAATTAATAGCTTGGAAAGACGGACTCTCATGTGATCTTGCTGATCTTGTGATCTCATGAATCCAGCTGCTTTGTAAGGTAATGCTTGGTCCACCTCCAGCCTATTTTCATTGGTCAAAAAGAATACTGACATCCTGACATTATTGTTTCCCCTCCAGTCAGCAGTCAGCACGGATTAAAAGACTGATAAGGTTGATAAAGAACACATCTCATATGATCTACAACATCCTTTTTCTAGGATGTTCTTAAAAAGGGGATTTAGAAAAAGGTTTGGAAGAAAATTGACCAGCTAGTATAGAGTTTGTCCTATGTTTTAAGGCTCATTGTACCTGAGGAAATTACTGATGAAATTAAGAAAATTAGACAAAATTAGACAATTACTTAGTCACAAGTGGCAGCAAAGGAAAAAAAAAACTCATACCCTTGTCATGCTGCAGCATCTCTTGTGGCATATCTGGACAATTTTTCATGCTCCATCCGCTAGTTTGCTCGCTCCCCCTATGTTAGGAAGAGGGGCAAGGTCAATGGTCAACTTTTTTTTTTTTTTTGAAACTACATGATGCACTGAAGGCAAGTGCGTATTCATTAAAGTGCATACATAAGGTATGCAATTTACTGTAAGACATGATTTTAATGGGACAAATCTGAGTTGTCCTAGTCCAGAAACAACAGCAGTGTACTGATAATATAATATTACTGCCATTGTTAAGTAAAAACAGCACTGAGAAATGCAACATGAAAAGCGATTTGTATTCTTCAGAATACATAAGACTTAAACATTGAACAGCGTTGTGCATCAGGCAGAATGGCAGTCAGCTGTCTCTCTTGTCATGCCGTTTCTTCCTCCTGCTGCAGCTCTACTTGTTTTATCGTAAAGCAGCTACCCAGGCAGACAGGTTTAATCCATCGCTTCATTTATGAAGAAGCCATTACCAAATGTGGGCCCGCTGCCACAGCCTGGCCTCTCTCCTCCCTCAATCTCCTCAGCTCTGCTCTGCAAAGGCTTCTCGTTTCAGAGTGCATCGCTCTGTCATTCTCTCAATAAACTCAGATATGGCACAAGCAAAATGCGACTGCTGACTATCTGATCCAATGTTGCAATATTGCTGGGGTGAATTAGCAGCCGTCGTTATAACAAAGAACATTTCCTAGTGTTACAAGAGTTCGGGCAGGATCAGCCCCATCTTCTGAAGAAGCCTTAAATATTCTTTCCTCCTCTATTGGCTTTGTAAGATTGGTTATTTTCATTTACATATATGGCAAGAATATGCAAGCAAATGAGGCAGGGAAATTAGAAGAGAGGGAAGCCAAAGTGGTTCCAGGTGGTGCACTGTGATTTTAACAGGGGTGGAATAATTGGATGTATTATGAAATCATAAAAGATTCATTATAGCCGCTATGCAGGAAATGGGATGAGAGTGGGGCTGTTTGTTCTGTGCGACGTGGATGTGCAAATCAGGTGGCACAGACAGGGGGGATGTGTAACTCAAATGGAGGAGTGCTAAGTGGTTATGTGACAGTTTATTTTGAGGGGAGCTGGTAAATAAAAATTTCATCTGCCATTATTGTTTTGTGCTACTGTATTTATGTTTATCTAAAACTAACATGGGGGAGATTTTAAAATATTTTATTGTATCTGAGTGGGAAAAGACACATTTAGACAGAATCAAACCTACTTATACATTTTTTTTTTTATTTTACTAATACACCATTTGTGTGTTGAAAAAAAACTCTGCAACTGCAAATGTAAGCAATTAAATCCTAGCAGTCAACATGGGTAGAACTTTTTTGTATGCGCAGTTATCCAACAGCCAGCATGTAGGTCTCTTTTGCAGGATGGAAGTCTGCACTTGTCAGAGTTGTGCAAACCTGCAGTACTTGTCTGGGTGGGTCAGTGCTGGGGTCATCTGTATTGGGTATCTGCCTGATTCCTTTGTCAAAATCACTTAGATGGATAAATATTACATGCCAGGTTCCTGTCGTCATCGTAACATCTCGACAGGAAGAGGGGAAAGAAATTGGCAAAACAGGTGTCCCTCATCATCACAGGCTGGAAAAGACTTTTGTTAAAATGTAAAACCATACTTCTATGTCCAGCATATGTTAGAAAGCTCTTGTGCTTTGCTTCTCTTCATAATGATTGGTTAGATTCACCAAAACTTCCTGATACAGTTGTGATAGTTACCAGTTGCTGAACACACACACTGAACAAGATTAGGCTAATATATGAATATCTAGCATCTGTGGATTGTGAAGAATTTATGAAACCTAATTAAGTCTTGTCGGTTTAATAGGCATGGGGTATGTTCATCATTAGGAGACTCATCACATATTAATTATCGACCTAATTGTGTGTCTTCCTTCCAGCTTTGGTCCAAAAAAAGCTTCTGTATAAAAGAAAGAGAGAAAAAAAAACACTGCACTGCTTTCATTCGTACAGTAGCTCATGAAATGTCTTTAGGTTGCATGTTGAAATGACTGTTTTTATAATGGCGTACTGTACCTTTAGGGGCTGTACATTGAGCTCTGCCTTGTTCCTGCTGACTGCAGAGATGAACCCTTCGGCACCTTCTTCTCTGAATCATTAAGTGGTATCAGACACAAACAGGAAATTAATGGAAGCACTTACTACAAGTGTCCTTTGTTTTTATTAAAGTGTACGATATGTGCAGTGTGTATCAGTTATTGGGATAGCACAGTGTCATTGAATTTCTGTGAAGCTCTCAGTTAACCATTATTTCACTCCCCTCTGAAGCATTTTGTTTATGCACTTATTTAATTTCTGAACATTTACACATTTACAGCTGCTTGTGTAGAGAAACAATGCAACACATTGTTATGTTCACAGCATTAAAATTGACAGCAGGCCAATAGCTGTGCTCTCACCATGGGCTGATACAAAGAAATGGTTATGAATAAAACTGCTGATCCCTGAAGAGATGGGGGGTTGATGTGATACTGTTCATGTGAAACAACCTTTAAATCTTGCCTCTAAGGCCAGTTAAAGCTGTACACATACGGGGCCTCACACTCCCCTGTGGCTCATTGATTTTCCAAGTTCCCTTGAGCTAGGCTGCATTCAAAGTGCCTCTTAAATATGTTGCTGAATTATACAACAAGAGGTGTGCAGTGACTGTTCCTAAAAAACTATTTTGTAATCCTCACTGCAAAGAGGGCAGTTCTAAAAAAAAGTCAAAATAGCATTTTAGAACACTTCAGTCTTATTATTTCTAACCTGAGATAAATGATAATATTATACCTCTGTCAAGGTAACTGAGCTTGATTTCTGTAAGAAAAATTCCGTAAAAGGTATAAAACATGGGTTTGCATGGTTGTTAATAGTGCTGACCCTCATGCCTCAAAGATTTTGCCATTATTATGGTAATCAACAGTCTAGTCAGTACTTGAATGCTTCTTTTTGTTTTGATTGAAGAGAAGAAGGAGACGTTGCATTGGCTGCAGCGAAAAAAGAGCCAAACTACAGATAAAGAGCAAGAAACTGTGCTGCTCTATGATGATTTATTCTTCTCAAAATCAGCACACATAAAAAGAACTGTGCAATACAGAACTGTATTCCTGGGCAGAAAACCGTTCTTGTGAGGTTCCCGCAAGTGCGAGGCTATGAAGAGCACAAGCTTGACCCTTCATAGGTGGTCACAACTGCCCACACTTGATTTCTGTAACTTTGTAGGCAGGGATGGAATAGACAGTTCCTGATGTCTCACTTCTTGTCTCATTAGATTCATAATCACTATTCACAGTATTATTCTTTTCTTGAATTGGTTAAAGACACAGTCTGCAGTGCTAAAGCTCTAGATGTTGGAATAATCTCATGTTCACTTTAAAATATAGTTTCACTCAAAGCAGATCACTATTATCAAAAATTATTATCTTGCTAAGTAAGTATAAGTATTATCAAAAATGTCTCTAGATTGTAGAATCTTTATGAGAGCTTGTTTTCTAGTGACCTTTGTTTGTTTCTTATGAAGTCATTTTGCATTTTTTGAAATGATTCTCAAAATTATTACAGTATTTTTTTTTTTTTTTACAGTATTTTGCTGAGATTGAATGTTTGCATGTTTGTCGAGGTGGATTTTTGCAGTGCTGTTTGGGCTAGAAAGTGAAGCAAATTTTCGTATCATTTGTGTGAATTCACCAGAGGGACTGTTTGTGCAGTCCATGCTGATTCACAGCAAACAGCCATGTACAAACTGTACAGACATTAGCTGTAAGCTAGCTAGAATAGGACACACCAATCCTGGTGTATGGAAGTGTGTCTGTGTGTGACTAATCTCAGAACTCAGTAACTCTAGTTCTTTCTGTTATTTTCCTCCCATTCTCTCCTTTTTTTTCCTCTCTTTTAAATTGTTGTACATTTATGAAGCTGACTCATAAAGCTACAGGATAAGAACACATTTTTCACTCAAGTTGAAACCATGTCAAATCGTGTTGGCACCTCATTCCTTAATTTGCACCTCCCCAAACTAATTCATGGCTGCTTCAGTCTTTCCAGTGACTTTGTCTTATTTTAAGTATAAAATGCTGGTAAAACTTCCAGTTCAGCTTGCCAATTTTAGTGTTGCATGAAATAGTCAAATACCAGTAATACCATTAAGTCACATTGTATTTTTGGCTTGTCTCTTGCTGGTGAGAATCAGGGGAGGATGGTCTGTCTCTTTGCTGCAGATCAGCTTGCTCACACCAGTCCAGTCTAAAGGCTCGGTGTCCGTCCTTAGTAGCTCACCAAGCTGATTGACCAGGGCAACTGCCAAAATGTAAGTAGTAGAAGTGGTAGTAGATGCAGTAATCTCTCAGATCCAACCTGTGTAAAATTCAGCCTAGAGGCCGGATGCAGACCCCTGACAGGTTTCATGTGGCCTGCAATCCCATCATGGAAATACCAAAAATTAAACAACTGGCAGACACTCAATAGCAATTTGCTTACCATTAAACTGTTATCAGACCTTTATTTTGAAAGGGGTTAGTGCTGTGTTCATTGGCAATGCTATTAAACTGCATTTGTAACTTTATTCACTCAGTGATGTACATCCATGTTGTTTATGTTGTTCTTCTTCTACTTTTGTTGTCACTGTAGAGATGCCCTATATAGGAGCACTTCTTAACATTCCACTATTAGAGATTTGGCCATTATTAGGGCTTTGTATCATTAATATCTGACCCACAACAGCATGATCAGTTTGATCATGTGTCCCCTCCATGAAAAATAATTGCCCACCCCTGTTTTAGAGGAACTGTCTTGCAGGACTTAAGGGCTCCAACTGCCCTGCTATTTATCCATAGCTGGGGGCTGATTGGTGGGCACCAAGAGACCTCTATGGCCCACGTCTTGGGGACAGACCTCCTTTAAGTCAAGCCTGGATATCTAGCCTGGGAACACAGGGTACCTAGTCTCCATCTGTCACAAAGAGGATGCCGTGGACAGGGTTGTGGAGAGGCTACGAACTGGAAGCAAAGACTGATGCACTTACTTTTCCTTTATTAGTGCTGAGAACAGCGGTTCTAGCCAGTGACAGTGAAACTCTTCAGCGCACTAGTTGCATCACACAGTCGTTTGACAGACAGATGTTAGGGCATGTTGAATCCTCTTTTTACAGCTTTCATCGTCCTTATTACCTGTATCATGAATCACACAATGTCAGTCAAATATTGAAAGCAACATTCTCAGAGCAATGTGCCAGAAAGCTCTGATTGCAGTGTGTGAAGTTGCTCCAGACTTGATTACTTTGACACCACAATGATCCAGCAGGACTGTCTCTGTCAAACTTCAGCACCAGGACTTAAAGTAGCTGAATATTTCAATCCAGTGTGAGTGTAAAACGTCCCTCAGCGTGGAGAAAGGCAATAGCTACTGTATATTCATGACACCTTGTAGTATTTACAGATTGCTTACCACACACAGACAAGTGTTTAACACATGAAAGAAGCAGCTGTTGTGTTTCACAGACATGTGTATAAATCCTCTTAAATATGTTGCTGAATTATAGAACAAGAGGTTTGCAGTGACTGTAACTCAAAACTATTCTGTTATCCTCACTGCAAGGAGGCCCAGCTGAAAAAAACAAAATAGTATTTTAGAATGATTCAGTCTTACCCAAGATAAATGATCTTCTCAAGCGCCACACTATTACATCTCTGTTAAGGTACCTGGCCTTGATTTCTTTAAGAAAGATCCTCTGAGAGAGAAACAAGTATAAAACATGGATTTGCATGGTTGCCATTAGGGCTGACCCTCGTGCTTAAAACTTTTACCATTGCCTTGGTAATTGGTGTCCTAATCAGTATTTGAGTTCTTCTTTTTGTATTGATTGAAGAGAGGAGAGAAGAAGATGTTGCATCAGCTGCAATGAAGTCAAAAATACCGATAACACGCAAGAAATTGAGCTCCTCTGTGGCGGTTCATTAGTCTCAACCAGCATACATAAAAATCAGGCTCATGCATGTAATATGAGCACACAGAACTGTATTCCCGAATGGAAAATCATCTGCTATTCTGCTCCACATACATAAATGCCTTCCTGCAAATGCATGGCTACGAAAATCACGAGCTTGACCCACTCTCACTCATTGGTCCAGTTCACTTTTGAGACTTTGTAGGCAGGGATGGAATAGACAGTTCCTGATGTCTCACTTCTTGTCTCATTAGATTCATAATCACTATTCACAGTATTATTCTTTTCTTGAATTGGTTAAAGACACAGTCTGCAGTGCTAAAGCTCTAGATGTTGGAATAATCTCATGTTCACTTTAAAATATAGTTTCACTCAAAGCAGATCACTATTATCAAAAATTGTCTTGCTAAGTAAGTATAAGTATTATCAAAAATGTCTCTAGATTGTAGAATCTTTATGAGAGCTTGTTTTCTAGTGATCTTTTTTTGTTTCTTATGAAGTCATTTTGCATTTTTTGAAATGATTCTCAAAATTATTACAGTATTTTTTTTAACAGTATTTTGCTTGAGATTGAATGTTTGCATGTTTGTCGAGGTGGATTTTTGCAGTGCTGTTTGGGCTAGAAAGTGAAGCAAATTTTCGTATCATTTGTGTGAATTCACCAGAGGGACTGTTTGTGCAGTCCATGCTGATTCACCACAAACAGCCATGTACAAACTGTACAGACATTAGCTGTAAGCTAGCTAGAATAGGACACACCAATCCTGGTGTATGGAAGTGTGTCTGTGTGTGACTAATCTCAGAACTCAGTAACTCTAGTTCTTTCTGTTATTTTCCTCCCATTCTCTCCTTTTTTCCTCTCTTTTAAATTGCTGTACATTTATGAAGCTGACTCATAAAGCTACAGGATAAGAACACATTTTTCACTCAAGTTGAAACCATGTCAAATCGTGTTGACACCTCATTCCTTAATTTGCACCTCCCCAAACTAATTCATGGCGGCTTGAGTCTTTCCAGTGACATTGCATGCAGTCGCATCATCAATAAAATTTGCTTCAATCTGTATGATACACATTCAGTCAAGTTGTCCTGTCTTACTCTAAATATAAATTAAAAGTTCCAGTTTAGTTTGTCAGTGTTACTTTTGCATGAAAACAGATCAGGATGGTCTGTCTCTTTTCTTTCCTCATTGTGCTGGTTGTCTAAGTGGAGGTCAGCTTGCTCACACTATTCCAGTTTATAGGCTTTGTGTCCCTCCTTAGTAGCTCACCGAGCCAGTCAACCAAGGCGACTGCCAAGATGTAGGTTTCTGGCAGATTAGTCCTCTCTTAGATGGACTACCTTGCAGAGCTGAAGGGCTCCAACTGCCTTGCTATTTATCCATGGCTTTGGGCTGGTTCGTGGGCACCAGTGGCCCTTTTCCATACACAGAGCTGGCCTGACTTGACTCAGTTTAACTTGGCCTGTCAGCCCAGCACAGCAGGGGTCTGCATTTATATTACAACAGGGCTAGCCACATGAAGGTGTATCTTTTAACTGAAGACAAGCTTGAGGATAGAGTTGAGCGGCTGTAAAGCGGTGGATAAACCGTTTACACGTATGTCTCTGGGATAAACACGCTGTTTCCTTAAATTCTTCACAATAAAAGTCCTCTGTTATTTCATTATTTAAATGTTTTTAATATGGAGCAGCACAAACAGGAATGTTTTCATTCATTGTTTCATCAGCAGTAACTAAACACTCCTGCACAGCTGAAAGTGAATATGAAAAGGTAAAATTAAAGAAGGTAGCTGAAAGTACAAACACCGTCACAGGAGAGAAATTAAATTTCAAAGCACAGAGATTTAGTTAGAAGCTGCAAAAGTTCTGAGAGTTGAATATGAAGACACTTGTGCTAGTGCTGCTAGTGGAAACATCCCACAGGAGGACTCTATGGCCTATAATCTGTGACCATCACCGGTCACCACAAGGAGGCTATGCACAGGGCTGTGGAGAGGCTATGAACTGACAGGAAAGACTTACACACTCAGTTTTCCTTTTTGCAGTGCTGAGAACAGTGGTTCTAGCCAGCAACAAGGGTAGGAAGTGAAACACTTCACCAGTCTACTAGTTGCATCACATAGCTGTTTGACAGACAGATGTTAGAACATGTTGAATCCTCTTTTTATCATCCTTATTTCCTGCATCATGAATCAGACAGTATCAGAATAACATTGAAAGCAACATTCTCAGAACAATGTGGCAGAAAGATCTGCAGTGTGTGAAGTTGATTATTTTGCCACTGCAATCATCCAGCAGGACTGTCTCTGTCAAACTTCAGCACCAGGAGTTAGCTGAATATTTCCATCCGTTAGGAGTGTAAAACTTCCCTCAGTGTGGAGAAAGGTGATAGCTACTGTATATTCATGACACCTTGTAGTATTTGCAGATTGCTTACCACACACAGACAAGTGTTTAACACATGAAAGAAGCAGCTGTTGTGTTTCACAGAGATGTGTATAAATCCTTTTCATTTTCATGGATATTGATGCTGTCATGCTGTTATGTATCAAAGCAGCAGGTTGAATCCCTCCAGCACTGGGACCATGTAGATGAACTGTTGTTGTTTCTGAGTGATATTCACACAACATTTGTTTTCTTCCCCTCCATATGCTATTATTGCATGAGTTGTAGGACAACACATGAACCTTTAGCTCCAGCTCGATGGTATGCGGCATGATTTTACAGCCTAATGTAAACAATAACTTTGATGTGGCGGTGCTAGTATAAATAATGCATTTCATGAATGAATGCGCAGGGGATTGCAAAAGGTCAGGGAGAGTTTACACAGCAATATGTGGCAGATGGAGGGCAAAAAGCAAGAGTGAATAATTTAAGAGGAGAACTGACAGTGTGGTGACAGAAGGACAATTCAGAATTAATCCAGTTTACCAACCTCGTCTGCCAGCGTATATCACACATCTTCAAGGACCCATGAGCAAAACTCGATTTGATTTAACCTTCTGTCAACTTTGTTAAACTCAATGTAGCTCCGTATATATCAGACACACAGCTGCTGATGTGGTGGAGGGTTTGCATAAATGCTGCTTAACAAGCCACAGAGCGACGAAAGCTAATGCGACATCAATAGTAGTGAGTATAATAATTGAATAAGCCTGCCATTGAGCTGGCAAACCGTTATCAGACAAGCACAATCACCACTTGATAACAGAATTGTGACACTGAATTCCCCATTGATTTCCACTGACGTACCATACATACTGTAGCACTGAAGGAACACAGCTGTCTGTCATGCAATTAAATCTATAACAGCTCATCGATTCCTCTCGCCTGTGGAGAGGCGGCACAAGAATAACTGACTGTGCTTTCTGTCTCCTTTCACATAAAGCAGGATAACAAAACCCTAGTGAAACATTCAATATGCCAATCTCCTAATGTGAGCTCCTGGTGCTTACTTTCTCCAGGCAGGTGCCTTGTAACCTGGAGGGAAAGCTTGTTTGTGTGTGTGTTATGTGTCTGCATGAGGTTGTATCTGCACGCGTCCTTGTCTGCTTAAGGCTGCGACAGCACGCCTGTAACTCCGTTGAAGAATTCTGGACACATGTCAAGTCCTTTCATGTTTTATGAGGGTGCCGGCCGAGGGCTTGTTCACAGTGTGAGCTAAAGGCACAACAAGGGCACCTGTCACTTGATAGCACACCTATTGTGCTTTCCTTTCTCCTAGCCATGTTTCAAAGAGAAGCCCTTAAGAGATGGAGGGGGAGAGGAGTGGGAGAGGAGGAGAGGGAGGAGGGAAGAAAGATGAACAGCCTTTCATCTCTTACCTCTGCTAGCTGCTACTTCAATAATGGCCGGCGCTAATAAGTGACAGTAAAAACTCAACAAAGTGAGTGGCAGAATAATTCAGATCCACAGTGTCTCAGGCGGCTGGGAGGGGTTTTGATGTTAAATGTTAAGATCCCCTGATGAATGCCCCCTGCTATATCATTTATTTAAGTGGATAAAGACTTTTGCACTTTAACTACTCAATTTTTAACAGTGGGCTATGATTTTAAACCACTAAATGTAAAATTTACTTTAAGAGCCACAATTTCTCATTTCAGCTGTTGATACATAACTGCTTTTATATTTCAGGATGTCTGACATAAATGAACCAATGTTGGTAAAAAACAGGAAATAAGGCTGCTGTTAGAAATGATAATGTTTTGATATTTTTTCCCAGCGTGAGAATGTGCGAGGCTCACCTTTAATTTCACAGCAATAATGGGAAAACCACATCCCCCTTCTATTACAGACATCGAGGGTCTCCCAGCCAGCATGTTAGAAGCAATTTGTTTCACCTCCGAGTTGTTTACAGTAGTTGTTTTTGGTTCATTCAGAGGTTGGGAATAATGCAGTTTCGAGTTAGTGCCTAATGCCTTCACTGACAGGTTACAAACACCAATAAACAAGCAGTGTGTGAGCTTGTAAAAGCGTCTGTTTTGATGTAAGGGAGCACTGTAGACACTAAATGAACCAAATTTTTCACTGTGATTTTGAGAAAACAAGACTAAAAGTCTGCAGCTATGCTAACTGCTCTGTGAGACTACTCAAAGCAAGACTATGTTACTTCTGTTGAACAACATCCACTGTTGGTACAAGTGTCAATTGTAAGATAAGGGTAAATGCTAAAACATAGTAGTGCTCGAGAAGCAAAAGTGGAGAAGAGCCATAAAGTCAACACACTGGCTGAGTAATATCTGTTACAGAGCAGCATCAGCGTCAGTGGTTCCCAACCGTCTTTCCTTGGAGACTGTCTCTAAATGTGTCTGAGGAAAGCTGAGCCCCCCTGATCCCCCACACATGCACACATACACTAAAAGAATAAGTGATTGATTCCAAAGGTCTATAGTCCAAAATAAACATCAAGTAAATTGTTTCCATTCTTCTAACCTTTACCTTTGGTACATCTTTTTAAATAGTTTTGTATACAGACTTTTGTACAACCTGTGACTTCTGGCGCCTCCTTAAAATGGGACTGGACCCCAGGTTGGGAAGTAATGATCTAGGTTACATTATGTTTGGTAACTTCAGATCAAGTGGCAACAAAGCTCCTAAATGTTGAATCATGCAATGATGCCTTCTGTTGGTTATGACTTAAAGTTAATTTAAAGGTCCAGTGTCTAAGATTTGCAGTACTCAAATCAATTTCTTTGTATTCTTATATCAAAATCTTGTACCATGTTTTGCTTGTGCCAGTCTTCAACTTTTGGCAGCACAGACCTAAGATTCATTAGCTAGCTAGCTACCAACAGCATGGTATATTGGATTATGACATTTCATTGGATTTCAATGTTCAAATCAAATTTCTCACATTATGTCCCGCCTGCCTGTCCTGTTTCGCTCAGAAATGTGTTGCAATGTGGCAACTAGATCATCTCAAAATGCTGTTTCATCTGAAGTTAAAGCACGGCAGTGCTTTGAGATAAATGCTAAGATGTTGAGATGCTGATGTTGTTGTTTACCATGTTCGCCAATTTAGCATGTTAGTATGCAAATATTTTCTAATTAGTACTAAACACAAAGTACATTTTGACCTGATTATGGCACAAGAGGAAAATACATTCACAGATTGTTGAGGTGTTATGTAATTAAAAACTACAGAAGCCATAGTTATATTTAGTCAGAGGCTCACCAAAGTCAGTATGATATATCCTCTGAGGACCATGAAAGCAAAATTGCATGGTAATCAATAGCTACTTTTCAGCTATTTTAATCCATGGTGGACTGACATGACTATTTCCCAGTGCTGCTAGCATGGCTAAACATTCTCTTTATGACCTTACCCTACAAAATGATAGAACCATAGTGGTGGTCCACTCATGCAGTACATCTGTCAGCAGCCTGGCAAAGCCTGTCTTGTCTCTAGTCTTTTGAGATCATCCCAGGCAGACTCCACAAGCCCAAAGTCAGTATCTGATGACCAGCACTGTCACAATTTAATGACAAAGCACTCTGACATTTCATTCACTTACTGACAGTGCCCACAGATCTGGTACAGACACAGCTCAGATACACCAGCAGAAAAAAACAACACCCGCCCGGAAGCTCTGAGGCTGACCTGAGGGCAGAAAAACAACATGGCGTACGTCTTTCTGAACATGCTCGCTGTGTCTTTGCAAATGAACTGATCGACTCCTATCCTCCATTTTTGAAGGAGAGTGAAAGCTCCTTAGGCAAAGACTGAAGACTTATTAGGAAAAGAAGTAGATGACATTGATAAGACTTTTTTAAGAAGCACTCTAGGGGAATTTTAAATCCCTTGACATGTGTTCTTGTTAGTGCATTAAACACTAACAGCTCATAACAGTGTTATCTTGTAGCCAGAGAGAAACTGTGATGGTGGAGGCTCATTTGCCCAACTTAACAGTACATTACAGGCCCTGAAATATAATATGCAAGCGATGCAGCAGACTCTTGTTTCTGCTGTGGATGCAGCTCCCTCCCAATTGTAATTTAATCCAGAGTGCTTTAAAGCCTTTATTGCAAATCATCTGCTTAGCTATTAGGCTGGGTTGTAACTGTGGCATTTATGGTTCATAAACAGTGTTTTGCTTTCATACACTAATGATCATTATACACTGTTAAAACCAAGTGTCAGAGCATGTTTTGGCATTGCAGAGTTCCAACAATAGATATTTATTGGTATTTCAGACTGGTTAGAGTAGAAGTTGGATGGTTGTTTTAGGATAAATCAAGATGATACTCTTCATGCTGTCTCTACATTATGATTACTGTCTGTTGTTTACAGGCTTTAGAGGATTGCACTGCTTCACATCATCATCAACATTTTATTTGCATCGTTCAAACCATATTCTCAAAGAAGTAAAGGTTTAATATGATGTTCCAGGTTGATATGATTAATGTTTAGAATATGTTGAAGATCTTTCACTTTGGTCTGCTTTCAAAGGTGTTGTCTCTTTCAGAGGAAAAAAACTCCCAGAAATGTTCTTTTAATACTAAACATGTTTGTTTTTCCTCTAAGCCATCATGTCGGTGTGTGCTGAATGCTAACAGCAGCAGCTAAGTATCTTCAGTTGTTTTGATCTGTTTTGACGTGTGGTTCAGCTTACAGAGAGCGAGCTGTTAATAGATGTCATCATGTAGAGTTAAAGAAATCAGTTAAACACACTGCACTGTTATATATACCATCATTCACCCGACTGAATCTGCACTTTTAAATTAACTTCAACCCAGCTGTCAATCAGTCCAGCAGGCAGAGTCCAGTTCTCACTGAAACACATGACTGTAACACAAACACACTTTGCATAGTAACACTTTATTTGAACGGGTGTCGATCAAAACTGTTAGAATCATGTCATGACACCTGCCATGAACATGAGTGAGTCTATGTGAATGTTTATGACTGTTATCATTAACTGTCATTTGGTTAATTATATCATCGTTATTGCAAAGTTGACATTGTTTGAGCTGTCTTTTTTTATGACAACTTGACATATTTATGCCGATACTGTCCTTGTTATAAAAAGTGACATTAACTAAGACAAAAAGGCTTTTGCTATAACAACTGGATATTAAACAATGTCATTTTTACGTACCACTTTACTTGAGGTCAAGAAAAATATTCATTACATTCCAAAACCATCCACATATGACAGTTTAATGTAATAGTTAAACATAAAGCTAAACAATTTCTTTAACTTTGATTATGTCAGGATGTCATGAGAAGGACATTATTGGCTTAATTCATGTCATAGCAAAGACATCTTGAACATTGTCAACTTTAAAAGACATAATAGACCGAATGACACTTAAAGGGATAGTTCACCCAAAAATGAAAATTGTTTTGTGATCTACTCACCCTCATGCCAATTGAAGATCGAGTTTAGTTCTTTAGTCCATAAAACACTGCTGAGGTTTCACAGGAAAACAGCGTTGCAGAATATCCCAAACAATGGAAGTGAATGGTGAACAGTTTTCAAATGGCGGGGGAAAAAAAACAAAAACAAAAAAAAAACAGGAAAATATAAAATGCCTCTATGCTGCTCATCTGGTGTAATCCAAGTCTCCTAAAGGACCAAACATGCCAAGATGATTTGAAATTGTCATTTACACCATGTTTATAGCCTGAATCTTCACTGTAGATGTTGAGCCTGGAGCCACTTTCACATGCGCATGCACACTGTCAGAGGTGTGTGTGTGTGTGGTGATGGTGTGCAAACGCCATGTCATTGCTTTAGGAGACTTGGATTACCCCAGATGGGCATTTTATGTTTTTATTTATTTATTTATATATATTTTTGTTCATTCATTCTCATTCACTTCCATTGTTTGGGAGATTCTGCAACACTGTTTTCCTGTGAAACTCCAGCAGTGTTTTGTGGACTAACAAAATAAACTTAAGAGACCTAATAAGACTCTATTTTCATGTTCACCTGTCATGGGGTGCCATGGCATGGTTAGGACAGTTTAATGACAGTCTTATTGCACACCCCTTCAAATGCCGTCTTCCTGTTTCGGTTAATATCCAACCTCATGGGTGAAATGCAGTAGTGAGTATTGTCTCCCTGACAACACACCAGCGCATGAGTTTCAACTTCAAGTTAGAGAAGGCAAATGGGCTCTATACGTCCCCTTTCAGCAAGTGACGAGTGATTATTTACAGTGACAGCAGCATGTTTCTCTTTCTTTCTGTCTGTCTCTCATTTTCTCTCAGCTGTTCGTTGGGCTTGGTGCACAGTCAGCTTGCTGCTGTATTGTGGGTAAAGCCTGGCGGCACCAGGATCTGTGTGAAGCTTCACAGGTGTCGACAGGGAGCTCTGAGTGATCTCCTGGAAGAAGATTTAAACTCTGAGCTCTTTAATGTGTTTCTGGGGAGGCAGGCATCTCCCCCCGGAGATGATGTGGATGGTGCCTGAAATGTGAATAAATTAGGAGTGAGGCGCTGTGTTGATGCTCCGGGAGATAACCCAGGAAAGTGGTGCGAGATTCTTCTGCAAATAGTTCCCTAAGGTGGGAGCCAGGTGAGCAAAAGCAAACTATTCATCTTTGCACGTTTAAGCAAGGCATGGTTGTGATCTGAGCCTGGGGCGGTGCGGTGGTGATTTATTTTCATCTTCTTCGCTTTGGGTTATTTCTGCCTTGCCTTTTTGCTCTTTTTCTTCAGGTAGATTGCAGCTGAAATGCAGACCCAAAATGTTCTGTGTCTATACAGGAGCTATGAAGTTAATGAAATTGAACAAAACTCCACAGATGCTGATAGAAAAGATTGACGTATCATCCATCTACCAGAATAAAAGCCCAAATGTCTCATTAAACGACAACCAAAATGCAAATAACCACAAGGCAGAAGCCCTTATGAATAATTCATGAATTGTTCCCATAAGCAACAGCGAATCAATAATATTCCCCATCCCCATCCTGATCTCAGGGAGCTGTGTGTTTCTACAGCATGGTTAAACAACAAACAAAACTTCATTTTGCAGTTAGAGGAACGCGAATGAACCACACAATGGGCCTCATGCAAGAGCATTTTTATATTCTTATCTTAAATTTCTCTTACTGTACTTGTATGAACATGTGATGTTAGATTCAACAAATGCCCGTAACTTCAGATAACTGTGTAAATGATCCTCCTGTGCGTATTTGAGTGTATGTGCATGAGACTTGTACGTAAACATAATTAATACTCATATAATACCATATAAGGCTACGCCATTTTCATGAATGAACACTTCCTGACATATGCGTCAGGAAGTGTTCATTCATGAAAATGGCATCAGAGAGTAAAATTAACTTTACAAGTTTGGACTTTGATGTCCTGCTGTCAGAGATCCACTGGTCATTTTACCAGTGTCAGCAGTGGAATTAAGTGACCTGCTAAAACAGAGAAATGGTAAAAGTGACTGCTTAATTCCATGTTACCTGAGGGTCAGACTGTCACTAATATAAAGAATAAACATCTCAATATGAAAATGGCTTCAAAGAAAAAAAAAAAAGACTCACAGCAGCAAGGAGACCAATGACTGTAGCGGGAGGAGAGGATCAAAGGGAAGTTGACATCACAGAGACAGAGGACAGAATAAGCGAGGATATTCCTGTGAACAGCAACTTCATAAATCTGTGTTTGAAGATATACTGCGAACACACTTAATAGTAGGTAATAATAAATTATTAAATTAATGATTGTGTAAATTTACAATTTATAGGAGAAAACTGGTGAATTTGACAAGTTTTTTTGAATCACTCGTGCACACCACCTAAGAAGAAATCTGTTCTACGAGCGGTTCTTGCATGAGGCCCAATCTTCCTTTTTTAATGTGAGCTGAAGTCCTGAAATTAGACCAAACATTTTACCCAGAAATGTGGGTCAACCTCACATACATTGCAACATTAACAAATTTTATTGTACCAAAAATACCTTTTTAGTACAGGCATTTTGTTGGAAAAACAGGAGAAAGTCTGAGAAATGTTTGTTTTTCGTAAGTCTCCTGTATGTAGTTCTAAGAAGTCCAAGTGATGGTTTTTAACCACACTCAAGTACCATTTTTTTTGCTTCCTGAAATGATTAATTAAATCAACACGCTGTATTAATATACTTTTATACAAGACAACAGAAATTGGCAATCCATATAAATGTTGCCATTTATAAACATAAATTTGCAGAAGCGCTCCTGCACACTGTCTAACTTCTGGTGTAGTACCAAAACATCACAAATAAATGATATGTTATATTATTAAGATGGTCAGCATCCTTTTGCAACTTCTTGGTCTACTCACCTCTCTCCAACACACCAGTCTCATCTAATAGATGTGCAAAATGTTTCCTTTGTTCTAATTAACATAAATGTAAAATAAAATCATTAAGATATCAGCTAAAATAACACTTTTATATTACTTTTAGAATATTAGTGTAGTGTATATATTAGTTTGCAATAATGAACATTTACATTTTAGCTTTTATTATTATTATTATTTTTTGACATAAATCTTATTTTTTCTGCTGACAGGATATCAGTACATGCATTAAAACATAAACCTCTTGCAACACAACAATCTCATTATTTATTTGGCTTTTTTTAACACAATATTTTATTATTTTTTTAGAACAGACAGAACACAACACACATGACAGTTAGGGCAGGTATGAGCAAATCATAGACCATATGGGATGAAACAAAAAACAAAAAAAAACAACAACCTGGTTTATACACATACATGTTGCATCATTACATGGGACAGTACATGGACCTGTCATAGTGACATGTCAGAGTTTAGATACGTCACATGGATCAAGGGACATTTTAGCTTTAAAGTAAAACTTGTTTTCATTACAAAGATATTGCAAGAAAATAATCTGACAAGGCTCATTATGACCCACGTATGCATGTAAGTCAAGAAGTTTCTTATGCACACTCAATGCACTGCATCCACCTCCTTGTCTCATGTAAAACACTTCCTGGTTAATTGTGCGCAGCACTGAACCCTGTCCGACAAGAGCACATGCACAAATCCATTTTTTAACATGGGTGGCAATTGTGGGTGGGAATTTCAGTATTTTATGAATATTTTAGTATTTTTTAACACTTTTCCCCACTCAATTTTTTTAAGACTTTTGATATGTTATAAATGACATTTATGAGACTGTTGAAATTTGTGTGGTGTCACGTTTTGGTCCACATGTTCCACAGTGTTTTGATGAGGAGGAGTTTTAAATTGAAAATCCAGACACTTGAATCCACAATACCTCATTCTGTACATCCTGATGCATTTATCTTCGTCAACACTTCTGTCTTCTGTCACTGCACTGTACTTTTCAGTGTCACCATCACCGTCATGATCACCGCCAGCATCCTCTCCTCAAAGTCAGCAGCATTTTGATGAAGATCGGCTCACCCCGGCAGTGATACAGCAGCCTAATATTAACAGGGTGATGCTGTCAGAGCCATATGCTTCAGATGCCTCACCTAGAGCTGCGCAGATGTTTAGTATGCATGAGCTCGCGATGGAAGACTGATAGCCGTCTGCCTCGGGCCTTTTAGCTTTTACAGCCTCCTCCTCCTCCGTGTGTCCCTATCATCCCTAATGATTCACTCAGGACCTGATCTGAAAATCAAATCCCAATGCAAGGTTTGGAATATGCCATTAAACAAGCAACAACACATTATGCCCAGGGTCAGGCAAAGCCATTAGTGGAATTGGATCAGTTTTTAGGTTCATTACCTCTGTGTGAATTGGACGGCCTCATTGGAACAATTCACTCTCCAGACTGGTCCTGTTCAGGCCAGGCAGCACAGGTGCTCTGCCCTATTAAACACATGCAATACTACACAAATTATTTGCTCAAAACCCAATAAATAATTGGATTGTGGTCTTTTTGTCTCCTTAGAATGAGAAGCCTCAGAGGACTCTTTCAACTCCTGCACATAACTGCTTGGCAATAAAAATAGACTAATTACGTGATATCATTACAAATCTTCAAATCAAGTCTGAAAAGCTGAAAAGACAAACAGGAATCTTTTTAAATGACAGGCACACAAAGTGATTTTCTTCCAAGCGTAGGCTGAGGTTAGATCAGTGTTATATTTATGGTCTCTTATAATCAAGATGAACTCAAGCAAAGTAAAATGACTTTAAATAGACATGTTTTATATGCATTATTATAAACTAGAGATTTCAGAGACACACTGTATGACAAATAGGTGATGTTTCTCAGGTCTGTTGCTTAAGAGTACTAACATTTTCACTCTTACAACATTGTCGGGCTCACTATAGACACAAAAGAATATTAAAAGTGATGCAGCAGAACCATAGATATTGCATTTTATGTATTTTATTCCATGCATTGTGCTTCCTTGTCAAAAACCTTCTGTCTTAATACTGAAATAAGAGATGAATCCAAAACAACTGAATCATGTGAGACCGTAAAGGGACAGTTTAAACTATTCCTCTTTTTATTTTACTCACTGTCACCTAACCCATGACAGTATATTCTGTGAATCTCACCAGGTTATAGTTGTTAGACATCTGTGACATCAAGTCAGGTGATGAATCCAAAACAATGGAATGATGCAAGACCGTAAAGAAACATTTCACCCTGAAATCAAAATACATATTTTTCCTCTTACCTGTAGTGGTATGTATCTGATCAGATTCAGATTGATTTCATGTCAGCTGCAGAGTTTTGGAGATAGATAGATTACCTAGATGGCAAAAATATGTTTGAAAAATCAGAGACACCAAGTGTCTTTTTCAGAAATCATGACTTGGTAAATCAAGATAATCCACAGACCTTGTGGTGAGCAGTTTCACATAGGAACTATTTTCTTTCTGTGGTCATATCTACCAGAACTAGGGATGTACGTGATTAGTCGACTATACGATTAAACGTTGTCACCCTCTCTAGTCAGCACCAGAAATACTAGTCGTTTAAACTATTTATCAATATTTCAATTATGCACAATGCCAGTTAACTGTTGTCTCTAAGATTTTATGCAGCTACCTGCCAGTATTCAGGGTTGTGGCCCCATCAGACAGCAGCCCCTCTTACCGCACGCCGTAATTGCATACGCCCAATCGCCCAGGCAACCCAGGATGTTTATATCAGCAAAGCTGGACAGATGACAGCTTGTAAAACCAGCGTGGTTTGGCATCTAGAAGATGGAAACAATGTTGAATTTAGACTGTGACAGAATAAACTGGTATATAAACACTCGACTGGAGCAACATGTGACCACATTCAGCACAGACACAGACATTAACCTGCAAGGAGTGCAGCTGCTGCTGCTCGTAGCTCTGCTAATGTTAGCCACACTGTGCGTCAGTCTGGCAGCTCCAGGTCATTTACCCACCGACACTGTGATCCATTTCAGCTGCATTTAAAGTACGATTTGATGATTGTAGACTGTGATTAATGGCTTCAAATGACTCTTAATACGCAGATTTTTTTTTCAGACAGTGTTGAACATTATAAATTAATAAATTGTGCATGTTTTTTTAATGTTAGACTAGTCGACTGGTCTAAATTAAATTTTCTGTTTAATCAACAGGGAAATTATTCACCAGGAACATCCCTAACCACAACTACTTTCTTTCTACTAGAAAGAAAATACATGAAACTGCTCACAACAAGGTTGATTTTGAGTTGAACTGTCCCTTTAAAATACTGGTCTCATACAGCTACAGTTCAAAGGCAATAGATTGATCAAAGGATTGTGGTTTTACAGGTTGTATTAACTACCTGGATTTGCCAATCTGTCAGGGTTGTTTTTTTTTTTACTTTTTATTTTTATTTTACAGGTTTACCAAACAATAGAGCATGCTCATTTTGTAAAATCTGTTACCTTTGCACAGACTCAGGCTACCTGTTACCTCCTGTTTCCAGTCTGTATCCTAAATAAAGTTCCTGCAGTAGTTGTGCTAGCATTGTTTCACAGTGTTCAGGCATACACCACATCCATTATTGCCCACCAACCCCACCATTTAAGCATATGAGGTAACAATATTTAGTCGGACGACAGACCCTACAATAATAATTGAAAGAGTCTGCTCTGTGCAGCAGCAGCAGAGTCACAGCAGTTTCTATTGTAATGCTGTAGGCTAATCACAGCTTGACATGAGGTTGCTTGACGACTGGACTGGATATGGTTGTGCAGACTGAAATCCACTGGAACAGCAATTATATACAAAGCCCCAGCATCGCCAAACAGCTGTGGGTGGTTAAAAAAAAAAAAGAGTATTCAGACAAAATGGGAGGATTTGTGGGACGAATGTATCCCATGGGGAAAGGTTTTTACATACATTTACACAACTACTTTGGATGTCACCATTAGAATGTTACAACTAAAACTAATTTACAACTACCTGCCTACTAGACAAATGTTTAAAAATGGGTCATACAACAGTGTGGCTTGCGTCAATTTTTGAAGAGGAGTCAAATATTAATCTCTTTTGGTACTGTAAGGAAGTGGCATTATTCTAAATTAAAACTGAAGAATGGATTTCTGCATGTAAACCATTTCTTGATTGTTGTCCTTTGACAACATTGTTTGGTGATTTGAGGGATGAGGTAGACGGGGAAGACCTGAATAACATCATCATTATGAATACGAAAGCATTTATATTCAGAGCTACAAAGAAACAGTAACTGAACACTGAATGTTTCATAATATTTTTGAAGTATTGGTTGGTTTGTGAGAGGGATGTAAATATAAATAAGGAACAGAATTTAATTTTGGGTGAGACACTTCGAGTCACGGTGAAGGCTGGAGTTAGTTAGTTAGTTAGTTAGTTAGTTAGTTAGTTAGTTAGTTAGTGTTTAAAGAAAAATTAAGTTGTTTGCATACACAAATATGTGCCTGTATATGTATATATGATTTACAAATGTATTTTAAATGTATTTATTTTCCTTTCTTTTTTCTTCCTCTTCCCTCTCCCCCCTGACTTTATGTTCTGTTTTTTTGTTTTTATTTGCTATGTCAGTATTAGGGATGTGCGCGATTAGAACGTTGTCACTCTTGCTAGTCAGCACCAGAAATACTACTCAATATTTCATTCATACACAATGCCAGTTATCTGTTGCCTCTAAGATGTTATGCAGCTGCCTGCCACTAGTCACTGCGGCGGCCTCATCAGACGGCAGCCCCTCTCACTGTACGCCGTAAGCATGTATGCCCCGATCGCCCAGGCAACCCCGGATGTTTATATCAGCAAAGTTGGACAGATGACAGTTCGTAAAACCAGCATGGTTTGGCAGTTTTAATCTAGAAAATGGAAACAATGTTGAGTATAGACAGTGACAAAATAAACTGGTATACAATCACTTGACTGGTGCAACATGTGACCACATCAGCACAGACACAGACATTAACCTGCATGCAGAGCAGCTGCTGCTGCTAGCACTGCTAACATTAGCCACGCTGTGTGTCAGGCTGGCAGCTAACATCAGGTCCGGGTAGTTTAATTGTCGACACTGTGATCCTCTTCAGTCTGAAAGGCTGAAGCATTTAGTGAGTTGTTGTCATGTTTTGTATGTTAATGTGTAATGTTTTTTATTGCACAGTGCAAGTAGTGTACATTTCAGCAGCATTTAAAGTATGATTTGGCGATTGTTGACTGTGATTAATGGCTTCAGATGGCTCTTAGTAGGTACAGGGTTTTTTGGACAGTGTCTAACTTTATAAATTGATCAATTCTGCTAAATTTTAACTGATTTCTGTGTGTTTTCTTAGTGTTACACTAGTCGACTAGTCTAAACTAAATTTTGCGTTTAATCGACAGGGAAATTAGTCGCCAGGAACATCCCTAGTATATGTATGTACACCCTGTGTAACTGTTCCCAAAAAAGGCCAAACCAAGCTAGCCATTACATGAAGCTAATATTACAACTGATATGGGAGTACCTGCCTACCTACAGTTGTTTGACAGACCTGGCAACTCAAGTTAACCAGCCCACTAAGCATTTGTTTGTTCAAAGAGCTAAAGATCTCACATTAAGATCATAGTAAGCACTCTAAAGTTACAGCGTCACTACTCATATCTTGTAAAATGTTCAACTGTATCAATGTACAAAATGTAACAGTTTTCTCATCTCATTCTTGACAAGGACGTTAAACACGCTCATTTCCCCAAAATGTCAGACTATTCCTTTAATTATTATACTGACTGTCACCTAACCCATTACAGTGTGTTCTGTGAATCTCATCAGCAAAAGGTGTAGTTGTTAGACATCTGTGACATCAATGGTTTGGAGCTTTCTGCTCAATAAAAGCTATTCAAATTCTTCACATTAGTTCTAAAAGCAGCTGTCAAGCGAGTGACTCATTCAATTGAAAACTGAAAATGCTATTGCTCACAGAATAGTACTAATGTTATGAGTGCATGAGTCTTGAGTATTTCATCTTTTACAAAAACGCAGTTCAAGAATAGACGAGGGAAATGGCCATCGTTCTCTGTCAAGTCCTCGTGTTAACCGTTATAGCAGTCTCGACAGTGCTTGCGTGTCTGTGTTCTGGGTTACAGAGGTTCATTTGTCATTTACATCTTCATTTTTGCAGATCCTAAAATCTCTTTGTATCCCATATAAACTGAAATTTATACAGCCCATAAACAAAATGCATCATGCTGAGAGTTCCTGCCTAAGTCAGCATACAGAGTCTCAGGTATTCTACTCAAGTGTCTTGTACAGTGCTCTGGAAAACCCATTTAATGACAATAGGACATAACAGTTATATGCACCAAGAAAGCTATATCTCAAAGAACAACCATGCAACTGCAGAAAATGTAAAAATCACTGACACTGCAGACCT
Organism: Lutjanus erythropterus; assembly: GCF_056507025.1. NCBI lineage: Eukaryota > Metazoa > Chordata > Actinopteri > Lutjaniformes > Lutjanidae > Lutjanus > Lutjanus erythropterus. The sequence goes on from NC_139327.1 coordinate 4,311,356, forward strand.
TATGGGGCTATATTCATGTACACTGTTGCACCATTATGTTTCTTTTTCTGCTTGTTTCAGGCGTATTGCATCATATGTGCTATATATCAGACAACACAGATAGTGTTGCTTCCTTTTGTGTATGTTCCTCTGTGCTGTAAATCCGTGCACACTTCTGCTGGGAGAGGCACCTATGTGAGAAAGTTGTACAGACAGCTGAAACGCTCCAGCACTGAGAAAGAACGATTGGTTCCCAACTCGAAAACAAGATTAAGTTGTTACTCTGCAGCATTTTGCTCTCAACAGAAATCCCTGATATCATCCAGTTAGACTGTATCCTGATGCTGTTTCCATTGTATTTTGGAAATCATCCCAAAGGACGTTCCGTTTTTGGAATCCTGAAGGTTTTTATTTTGACAAGTGGAGGCAAAGAGTGAGAGGAGGGGGAAAAAAGAGCGAGACGTGCGGATGTGGGCCCAGCTACACAGGACTACAAGCTCGTCATAGTAAATGTATGCAAAGCTATTCATGCACTGCAGCTCCTCTGATCCACACAGATGCACAGGCACTTACAGGCGCATCAGTCTGGAAATATCAGACCGACATGCTTACATGAGATGCGTATTGATTGCACTCGAGGGTAGGATGATTACGTTCCAAAGTGTTAATTCTGTCAGACACGCCATCGAGGGGATACCGAAGCATTCTGGGTTTATTTGGTGCTTTGAGTTTGTCCTGGGATTTTTCTGCATTCATACAGAAAAAAATACAGTTTAGACGCATGAAAAATGACATAAAAGAATGTCTGCTGGATGGTGATCACAGCAGGAGATGTTTTACAGACGGATTAGCAACATGTGTACTGTTATGTTTTTTTTAACATTGACTCTGAGTCAACATAATGAGATTTCTATTGTCATTCTCTATGCTGTAAAATTAATTTCTCCTACTCTAACATTTGGCAGTGTTTGTACCTCTTGTGTAAATTTGCAGCAAAGTAAAGATTTGGAGGGTATGAATTAAAATGTGTTCTCATCAATATAGCTCGCAGTTTTATTTAGCTAGCAGTGTGACTCTAAGGATGGCAGTGTACTACGTCAGTTGATCAGTCTACTGCTTTGGTCCATAGTGAAATATCTAAAAAGAACTGTAGGATGGACTGCTATGAAATTTTGTTGAGACATTTATAGTTCCCAGAAAATTAATTCTAATGACTTTTGTTGATCCCCTGACTTTTTCTGTGGCGCCATCATGAGGCTTACATTTTTTATTTTGAGTCAGAAAATATTGGATGGATCACACTGAAATTTGGTACAAACTTTCATGTCCCCAACAGGACAAAATTTGATGACTTAAGTGATCCTCTGACCGTTATCAGGTCAACATTTCAGTTCAAAAGAGCTGCCAGTGTGCTAGTGGCTGTAGATCATGAACCATAACATCCCAGGTTCAAATTCAACTCTGTGGTCTTCACTCTCCCCACTGTGCTGTCATCTCTGTTATAGTTAAAAATACTAAATATACTTGTTACCTAAAACATAAATACTTTTGAGGAACATGCATGTTTTAGAATAACTGGATTCCAAGATGATTCTAAAAAGGTCTTGTACAATTCTGCAGTTTTTCCTTCCAGGATTTTGTGTGGAAAAATGTATTTTTATGCCTCCTGCAATTCCGACTGTTGCCTGAATTGGTTTTAACTGAAATGCAATAAATGCAGGTAAATGTACTACTCAACAAGACCAACAAAAAATTATGTCAGCACATTTTCTGTACTCTTCATTCACTCAGCAATCACTTAAGATTACATTACCAAAATGTAATCACCAAGTTGATTTGAAATGAGTAGCTGTATGAACACTGACACTTTGAGTATAAAATAAAAAGATATTTTACATCAAACTAATATAATATGATTGATTAGGGCTGAACAATTTGAAAATATCAAACTGCAATTATTTTGACTGACATTACAATTGCAATATGATTTGCAAATTTTTTACATCATCTTATTTTGATTGAAAACATGTTAAAATGACTATGGTGTGATTTTTTTTGGAGGAATCTGTAACAAATGAAGATGTGTTTTTATATATGTAGAATCTGATGTGTAGGACAGGACATTTCTGTCTCACCACATTCATACATTTAAAAGTTTTAGACACACTTTGACTTACAAATGTTGCACCTCCTGCAATTTGAAAATTGCACAAAGCCATGTTGCAATTTTGATAAAATGTCAGTAATTGTGCAGCTCTAGCCTTGATGCTGTTTTATTTAACTGCACTTCACTTCTCCCATCTCCTTTAACCACTCTGTGCTGAAGAGTGCTGTTAAAGACTGACATTTTCCTGTGGTTTGCTGCTCTGCAGGAAGCTAGATAGAATGCCTTGAGATAAAACAAAGTAATGAGTTATTATTGGTGTGTCTGTGTCTGTGTTGCTCAGCTGTATGCTAATCTCATCTTTTATCTAGCTTACATCTTCTTTGATCGCTGACATTTATCTCTAGTTTATCTTTCATTCTCGCAGCACCCGCGGTATCCAGGGTCAACGCCGTCTTCATTTTTTCCTTGATGACAGACAAAAAACTGTTGTCAGCCTCACCCTATCAAAGCAGGGGTCACTACACTGAATAGACAAGGGCAACATCCACCTTTTCATTCAGCTTCCAGCAGGTTTTTGACATGAATCAGATCATGAGCTCAGCAAAAAAAGGACAGGGACTAGTTGATACATGGTTAGCTTGGCAGGGATGTACACAGTGGTGGTCCTTTTCTCTTACTGCTCAGATGTGTATTCAGAGGTGTTTATGAAACTTATGACATCAGTGTTTGACTGCCAGAATGACATGCTATGCAACACTGATTTGTCAAATAAATGGTTCCCTGTGAAGTGTGTTAAATTGATGTTAAAAGAATCTGTTTCTGCTTGTGTGTAGTGTTGAAATTCCCCCATTGTGCTTTGCAGAATCCATTTTTATAAGCCTTCAATTCCCAAACAAAGCTCCAGTTTTGACAGTTCTAAAGAAGCTATTCTTCTTCTTCTGTTCCAAAGTGATGCAACATCTCCCAACAATATGCATGAGCTTCGTTATGCTGCGAAACCTGGCCTCCTTCCTGCCGCTTTGTTTCCTCCTCTGTCACTCCTCCCACCTTTCCCTCTCTGCTGCTATCTTTCTCTGACATAGCTCATTACATTAGCAGGGCTGCGTTGTTAACATACACACACACACAGAGTACTCGCACACACACACACACACACACACACACACACACACACACACACACACACACCTGGCTCATTGGACTATAGCTGTGGTGCTGTCACGCACGAGGGGGGTGGGCAAAGGTTTGACAGGAGACAGCAGGCTGTTGCTTAACAGACAAGCGGTGAAATTCATGGCAGTGTAATTGCAATGAAGGGATAATTTGACAGCCGCTTGGTTATGATAGCTTGCAATTCTCTCATTCTCCCTGAATCCTTACACTGACACACACACACACACTGACACACACACTGCATACAAACAAGGTGCAGAAGCCAAGCCCTTAACAGCATTACCCGTGTTGTTACACACTTAGTTTGAGGTAAAGCCCTGTCATTTTTTTTTTTCTGTTTGTCTTCACATTTCTTCCTCTCTGTGTTTAGAGGATTATAATCAGCACCAAGATGTTTCAGCACAGGAGGACTTAATGCTTTCGTGCCATAGTGGTAGATATTGTTTTCCAGAGAAAGGTTTCAATTCTCATTTCATCGAGACTGACAGTGCAATTCATCACTCGCGGGTCTATGCGAATGCCTTATTTAAACAATGCCAGTGCATCATTGCTCAAGGACTAAAAGAATGAGCACCGCATACCAGCCAAAAACTACCTACATTTCATCTTTTTTTTTTTCTTTTTTTTTTCTCTCTTTCCTGAGCAAAATGAAGCCGTCTCGCTTGTGTTTCTGTCTGCACTGGCTCCGGCTCTGCTCAAGGACATGGATGAAACTGAATAAAACATGACTGACATCTTGTCATCTCAGAGAGGACGGGCTGAGAATTGGAAGGGAAATAGAAAATCTCACCTCTGCTTATTTGGAAGTGTGGACAAAAAGGAGGAAAAATGTATATGTGTGCACATAGAAGGAGGCTGAACCTATATTTCAGGCTGTCCCAGTGTCTGATATGAAATGATTTCAAGCTACAGTAAGCACTTAATGTGATAGAGCTGTGAAAAGAGTTCATTACACTCGTCTACCAGCTACCACCCTTCTTTTATCTCGCTGATCAGTGGTTTCTTAAGCTTATACATTAAAACTGTAGATCCTCTGATTACTCAGGCAATTGCCCTGCCTTGTCGGGGCTCTGTTAATAGTAATGCTTGTTGTCTCAGTAATCGCACTGTAATCTTCTTCTGATCTTAATCCAACACTGATCTTTTCCCTTGTTGATCATTCTTTTTCTTCTATCCCCAACCCTTCTATCGCTAATTTCCTCAGGCTCTCTGCTCTTATTCTTTACTCGCTAGTTTATTTTCTTCTTCCAGATACATCAGACAGAAAAGCTTTCACACACTCCATCCTGACAACCCCCTCCTTCAGCTGAAGTGGCATGATGTATGGCTTTACACCGGGCCTTGTGGCCTCCTCGCTGCCGCTGCAATCACACGGAGCTGAAGTCACGACCTGGGAGGAAGAAATACGCTGCCAGCATGATGCATACACATGTGCTGGGGTAAGTGGAAACATACCTACAGGTGGGTGCATTGTTCAGACTAGAGAAATGGTTCACTTTAAATAGGCAGTAGAGACATATATCTATAGAAGTTTCAATGAGAAGTTTTAAAAACTTTTGCCAGTACAATCAGAAATGTCTCTCCATATTTCCTGAAACAGTCATGGTCAACTATGATCATTACGGTTGCTATGTCAACTACAGCAACAAGTAGGACCACATCATCTGTAATGTAGAAAACAGAAACACAGAATTTAAGCAAATTCGTTTAAGTAAACATTCTACATGTAAGGGTATTAGAAGAAAACCACACTTTTAGTTTAAAGCCTCATTTGTTTGGGATTAAATGGTTCTTATCACAGATTTAAAAAAAAAAAAAAACATGCAGCGTACATGAATATGAGATACTACAGACAGTCCACTAGTAAAATCTTTTAAATCTCTCCAATTTAAACATTTTCCACTGACTTGTTTCATCTACAATTTTGCGTTGGTCCAGTTACAGATCTGTGACCTAGGTTTTTTGATGATCCTATAAGTCTGGTTTAAATTGAAACAGAAAATTGTTTAAATTAAATGGGGGAAACATGCTAAATATGAGTAGTGTTTACATCCATATCTACAGAAATTGCAGCATTGTGCACCAAATATTGGTTTGAACACTGCCACATACCCTCACAGCTGAAAGTCAAAACTTTAACTTTTGTCTCAATCAAAATCAAGTCTGCTGTAGTCCAACATATTGCCACTCAAAACAGCAGACTTAAAAGGCCTAGTGTGTAAGATTTACTCGGATTTATTGGCAGAATATGGTAGAATTTAATATAATATTGATAAGAATGCTTTCATCAGTGTATAATCACCTGACACTAAGAACTAAGAACTACTAAGAACTAGTTTTTGTTATCTTAGATCAGTGGTTCACTAAGTGAAATTAAATTAGATTAAAATGATTTATGTAGGGGAAACAAAGAAACAAGCGTTGCTTTCATGCTAATTTTTATTTCACTAAAATTCAATTTCAGCTTTTTTTCCCCCAGTTGATTCCCCAGTTATTGTTAATGATTAAAAATATAATGGGGTGGGGGGCCGAGAACTTACAGTACAGTAGCCCAGAACAGACAAACCAATCCCTGGATCTAGATACAGCCTTTTGCATTTTGCCTCAGTTTTGCGACCGCAGTAAGTTCTTCTACATGTGTGGAAGGGGATAGTGAAACAAAGTGTGTATAATCTGCACGTGCACTGCTTGATTCCATTAAATAATACACGCTGCTCCTTGAAGACAGTTTTGTTTGGGGATATATATGTCTGTTACCATAGATATTAAACATATGGTATACATGAATATGAGATATTATACAACAGTGCACTGTAAAATGAGGTTGTCAGACAGCAAACTAAAGAAGTGCAAATATTCTATATTAAGCTTAAAGTGATACTGATATTTTTTTTCTAGCTGGTCCTTTGTTAGGCAGATAAATTGTGCTTTGCTGCTGCCCATGTCCACAGCAGTACTTTGCTTACTTTCTGTGCTGACAGAACTTCAGAGGAAAATGTCAAAATGTGATCTGCCTTGCCTACAAGTCATGAGAAATGGTCTAAACAGCACAACTGGCTGTTCACTCTCGCTTTTTGCCTTTATTTGGATAGGGACAGCTGAAGATGTGACAGGAAAGGGGGTAGACAGAGGGGGAATGACATGCAGCAAATGGGCCACAGGCAGGAATCGAACCAGCGACCGCTGCAGAGGACCAACAGCCTCAGTACATGGGACGAATGCTCCACCAGCAGAGCTATAGGAGCTCCCCCCGTTTTCACTCAGATTCTTGTGGGTGCTTAATGAGACCCTCAACACATTATATCATATGTATTTTTACCATTTAAAGACAGATTTCCAGAGGGTTTAAGGCAGACAAATGATGTTGTCCTGCTGATGGGGCATCAGATCAGGAAACACTTCTGTGTTGTTTTGGAGGGGTATGCAGGAACAAATGAATTCTACATTTATTGTGAGCCCAGGGACGATTAAATCATCCACTTTTGCGACGGCTTGGCTCTGAAATGAGATTTTCTCAAGTCACTTAAACTCTTCCCAACAGCTGCGCCGCTGACCTTACAAGTGAGTTGGAGGAACCTCTTCGACAAGAGCAATTAAAAGAACAGCGGGATATAGATTTCCGTTGGCTCCGATAAATGTGGTTGGGAGAATTATAATGTGTGTGACTAATGGTACGCTCACAGTATTTAAGCATGGTTCTCATTAATATGCTAAGCAACTGGCGCTTGCTTTGTCTTCAACACTCCTCCTGAGATCCATTGTTCAATGCTGCGCTCAAATGATTCACCCTCCCTTTTGTACATATGGGTGGACATACCCATTGAGATTTTGCACAGTTCAAATGACTTTTACATGGTGTTACAGGATATCAAATGGATCCAGAACAGCCTCTCAGGCTGCAGGGTATTATACAGTCTCCCTTGATGATATTCAGTCCAGTCACAAAGGTAAGAGAGCTGGATTTGGAACTGTAGGCAGGAGATTTGATGGAATCTAATAATCCTCAACATCATTCCTCTGAAAATATGAAACAGCTGTAGTTAATGATGGATGGCTTATTGATAATGTCACTCAGGGCTGAGATCTGTACAGCTTAAGACCTGAACTGCACCTTGAGTCTGGCAGGCAAAAGACAACCTGCAGTATTTTGAGTCTGTTTGCCAGATTGGACCACTTCACTATCCATCTGTCACAAGCAGTCTATCAATTTGCTTTGTAGCCTGCCATTCAGAGAGAGCTGCTGTTTCCAGCATTCCTGTCAAATAGTGTTCTAATGTGTCAAGATATAGTAGGCTGACAATCAATGCTCTCGCTCTCCTCCATGTATTCATTATGCCATACAGGCCCATCAAAGCCTTCAGAAGTCTCCCATTCATTACCTCTGGGCCTGCGAGAGGCTGCATATGATTACAAGCTGCGTGTGATCACAACCTCCAAGCTGGGATATGAAGAGTGAAAAGACAAGTACTGTATACTTTACATAAGATCCGAGGTGGATCGCCATGGCAACCCTCAGTATGTTTTTAAGGAGTCAAAACTGCTTAATAGACCTTAATTTGACTTGTAACATAATATTCAAATTTGCCCTGTGCAAATTCAAAAAGCCAAACCTAGTGCTAAATATTAATAGACTTTATGAGTATCAGTATCACAGGTTTTCATGTGGAACTCTGTGCTACATGGAATAATATTGACTTTCACTTCAAAAGCAAACACATACTGTATTAAATAAATTCTTAGCTTCCTTTCTAACTGAATTAATTAGTGCATTGTCAAGAGATGTGAAACAATTAATAATTTCAAGGAAAATGTTTTAATTTGATCACAACTTGTCTGTATCTGTATCATGTGATAATAAAATTGTTTCCCTAAAATAACAACTTACTTGCTGTGCTCCTATTACAGCATCTTGGAGCACAGTCCTCCTTATCTGAGTTTCTTGGCCTGAAACAGAAGTGGTGACAGAGTTTTAAATCTGAGCCTTGATCTCTCCTTTATCCAACACTGTCCATCACAGACAGAAGCTTCACTGTGCCTCTCTGTCACATATTATCCTTTAACTGATGGATTCAATAATTTGTTGACAAAATAATAATCTAATAAGCATTTTTTTTTTATCCCTGGAGCACAATCTGATATCTCTCAACAACCAGTCATTAAAGGAACAGTGTGTGTTGCCAAGTTTTGGTGGTATCAGCTGTAGAGATGTCTACTGAACTACACCTGCCAACTGTAACACCACACAAAAGGAAGTGTGCATCTACTCATTAGAGCTGCAGTCATTAGTCAATTAATTGATCAGTTGATCAAAAGAAGAGTAGTTGCCAACTATTTTGAAAACTGAGTTATCATTTCAGTCATTTTTCAAGCAAACATTTTCTGGTTACATATTCTGATATTTAAGGATTTGCTGCTTTTCTTGTTCATTTATGATAATGACTGAAGAGTCTTTGGGTTTTGGAATGTGGACAAAAGAAGCCATTTGAAGATGACACTTAAGCTCTGGGATATTGTGATGAGCATCTTTCACTTTTTTGACATTTTATAGACTAAATGATTAATCGTGAAAATAATTGGATCATTAGATGGAGCCCTGCCACTCATGAATGAGAGGTTACGGCACAGCTGAAGATGCATCATGAGATCAAGAGATTCCCACCCCTAGTTTATATCCCATGCTATTAAAGGGACAAGCCTCTCACCCATGAGTAGATGCACACTTTGTTCTGCATGGTGATATAGATGGAGGGTGTACTTTGGAAGGAAGAAATGACCCTGCTCATAACAAGTTCTGTAAATTATCTTGAGTGACCAGGTCATGATTTCTGGAAGGAGACACAGCTGTTGAGTTTTTAAAATGTATCTTATTCTGTGCTTTGGGCACCACAAGCCAAGTGTCATCTAGCTCCACTATACGGAAGAGAGGGCAGACATCTCTACAGCCAATATCTCAACAACTCACATCAACACAAGCTGAATAAATAGAAATACAGGCAAGAGTAAAAAATATGCATTTTTATTCTGGAGTGAACTGTAATTAGAGATCTCATGATGGTGTAATCATTCATGTAAATATGGCCTCTCTCTCATGACAAGAGTTGAAAGGTGACTTCTTCTGATTGAAGTTGAGGAGGGATCCACCTAAAACTGGATTCTAAATAATTCATTTCATGTACTGCATGAATTTGATCTTTTGCCAGCAACAGCCGGCATGTAAAGAGATGCTGTCAGATAAGAATTCATGTCCTTGAGATGTCGTCCTGTCACACAATTGCTTAGCAATTGCTCATAATATATTATCAGAAGAAACGTTAGTTTGAAATAAAATGTTAGATTTGTCATTTGCTTTAACAGAAATCAGAGTTGTACTGATTGCTCATTCTTGTTCTGTTTGAATTGGTGTCAATGGCCTGTACCTTGTTTTCAGAGGCCGTTATAATGAGTGAACCACTTACTGACAGAAAAAAGAAGCTAAGACCCTTGACCAGGAGACTGCAGCTGCACCATCAGCTGTTTTACCTGGTGTGGTGCATTTGAGCAGATGACGCCACAGTTATGAGAGTAATTTTTCATCTGATTTGAGAATTCCACACTCGCTTCAGTGCAGAGCAGCTTTTGAATCGTTGCAGTGTTCACCTAGCCAGCAGAAACAAAACCTGTGAACCGTGCACCAGTTCACTCACACAGCCAGCAAGGTCACGGAAACTTGACTCCCTCGCAGCGTAACTCGAAGGTGCCTCACCCTCAGAATAAACAACTCCTTTGTGCTTTGATGGATGTAAACAAGTGTTTCCTTGCCAGGTTTGTTTTGTCATCTGTTCACATGAGTGGATTTGATTGATTTGATGTGAAACAGTAAAATTATGGCTCTTCTAAAACCTTGAATGTGTTAAAAAGTCAGGATAGTGTGGTTGTCCATCAGACTGAATCAACTGATTGATGTGTGTTTGTTACAACTTGAGCTTGAACTATTCATGACTACTTTAGTCTCTCCCGCACAGTGTGCTTTGGATGTACCATTTTTTCTCTGCTCCACTACTGTGCTTCCACTCTCATGAAGGATTTAACAGGATTTATGTTTCATGATGTCTTTAGCAATTTTTGCAGTAGTCCTTTGCCAAAGCATCAGTCTAAAACAGTTTGAACAAATGCTCAGGAGGAGAGTAGATCTGTGTGTGTGTACTGTATATTTAAGTTTTTCAGTCATGCAGTCAGTATCTTGTTTTGTCCTCCTACTTTACCTTTACTTTTGCTCTGTCAGGTGATGAATTCTTTATCTTAATAAGATACTAAACCTGCAGTGTGTCTGGAAATTGACAGCTCCCAATCAAACCTCCCTCTAACTGATGGCTTGAACCATTTAGCCTCATCTGACCTCCATCCCACACAATCCAAATGTAATTTGTGTTGAATAGAGGTCAGTCACTTCATATTAGCAAAATGACATTTTAAAATTTTGTTTCAAATGAATTTGTTCTGCAGACAACCACAGATTCCACCGTCTCCCTCCGGCTGCCAGCCGCTGGCATCCTGCAGCATCAGGAAGCTGAAGTTGTAAATACATCACAGAGTTGTCATTTATCTCAATAAAAAAACGAAAGTGTGCCTTGAGAGTTGTTCATCTAAACTGCAGCACGCAGCAAACCGGCTCTGTCGAGACAGGGATATTCTCAGCAGCTGGCATATGGAGGAGATCGAGGCTGAGACAGGCTGAGCCAGTACAGATGGAGCTTCTCGTTGTTCACCAACAGCACACATTCTGCGTGGTCTCATGAGAATCAGAGTGGAGAGAAAAGGGCTTGGCGTGTAATAAGAGTTTCGCTGCAACCAAACAAGAATCACCTTCTATAATCCGCTTTTAATTGTGGAGGTTTTAGTTATGATGCATGCATGAGGATGACTGAGAGGATGAATCATTTACTGTTATTTTATTCATTTTGATGACTCAAAATTGACAGGGAATCATCTAAATCAACTTCAGTGTTTAAAACTAGAAAAATGCTTTGGCATTATTTGGCATTTTGAGATGAAGCTGTTGTTTGTTGTCTGTTAGGATTGGAAATCATTTTGCTCATAATGTCAGATTGCCACTAAGGACAGAACTGCTTTCAACTATTTGCCTTTACTTTCAGCCAATTAGTTCAACTTCTGACTCTGACTCAGGTTGATGGGCAGCTTACTGGCTTTATTGTAAATGTACTTGGATTTGTAATCCTCTTTGGCTGTTTTTCCTCCTTGAGATTATGATTTGGTATTTTTGCCTTTATTTCTTGAAATGAGTGGAGAGAGATTGCAGGAGTCAAACTGAGAATGTTGTGGTTATGTGCTGTGTGCTAATCATTTGGCTTCTATCCTCCTGAAAGTGTCAGTCTCAAAGATTTCAGTCCAGGATAATTTGGCAACACCTGTAGTTACTGGTGGTAGCAGCAAAAGCATATTAATACTACAGGTCACAGAATGCTCAGGGCAGCAAAAGCATTTCCTGTGATTATTTCATAATAAAAATCAACTCCTGTTTCGGCAGTTAAATCCTTTAATGTGAAGCCGCAGTAGTGAGGATATGTTGATTTTAATCGTGATGTTAAAATCAGAATTCAAATTGGATTGTGATTGATTGTGACACCCCTACTGCAGACCACTGTGCCACTACCACACTAGTCTTTTTATGTTGTTTCTATTTACATTGTTCTAGTTTCTGACATTTGGTGTCCTATTGATGACATACTCTATCATTCTGGCACCAAATGGAATCCTCTGAAGAAGAGTATACTGCAAAGAGATCATCCTTCTGATCCTCATAATCTGTCCAAATCCTTGGTAACAATGCCTCTCCATTATGGAAATGGAAAACATGAGCATTACAAGTTTTATCCCCAGGGTCTCTCTGCTCGTCTGCAATATTCGCAGGGACCACAGTTGTTGCATAGACCATTGTTTTTTATCACCGCTAACAGTTTCCATATTTATATTACATTGTGTGTTTATGGGCACCTAATGAAACACATGTTGTAAAAGAACAGTCACCCCTGAGGTTCCAATCTGATGACGCCGGCTCCTCTGTAATGGACTGCTCCAGTAGGTGGGCCAGTAAATTAATGACTGTAAAACGACTCATCTCCAATAATGCAAGCCGGCAAGTCGTTGCAGTAGGAGAGAAATGAGAATCAAATGGAGTCATAGTGTATTCACCTCCCTCCTACTCTCTCCTTTTCCTGTCACTTTACCACCCCCGCTCATCTTATTGCTCCCCACAGGAACCCCCTCCTCAAAAGAAAAAAAAAACATTTCTCATGTCATTTTGTCTTTTACAATCCACTTCATTTGGAGGCTTACAAATTCTATTAGGGTGATCTTGTGTGCATTGCACGGTTGCTGCAGGGGAGAGGGAGGGGGAGGGCTGCCTACGAGGGGGGGAACAAGCCCCCTAATACTAATAAACGAGCTTGACTTTGCCTCCCCTGCCCTGTGAGATGGGAGGGAGAAGGGGCCGAGTAATTGGAAAATATCCCTGCCTCCCGTTCCAGAAAGACCCCCCCTCTCTCTCTCCCTCTCTCTCTCTGTCTCTGTCTCTCTCTACACACACACACACACACACACTCACACTCACACACACACACAGCACCATCCCCTCTTCACGGCTTAACCAACCACTTTCTCCTGCATGATGCAATACACAGATCCCGTTTTTCATTTTTAAAGTTTAAAATAGGGAAACCAACACAATTAGTCTGATTTCAGGAGTCTGCCTCTGTATATGGAGAAGGGGGAAGGGACACCAAGGTTAACAAAAGGACAGAAGATATTATATGAGGCTTTCCATGGCATGCAATCTGCAAAGTGGGATCGGGGACGAGGGTAGAAAGGTTCACTGGACTTCGGTAGCAGACTGAAACTATATGCCTCACAGTAATGTGACTTTATGTCAGGGATTACATTTACATGCACAAAATATTCCTGTTTTTGTTCTAATTCCAAAAATGGCAATGTTCCTAGTAACCTGTTTTCATGGCTAATGAAAATGAATATTCCACTGTTAATATGCACTTTATGGCAAGTGTAACGCCTCCAGCTGCTTGAGTCATTTAGCTATTTATTAAAAATAGTATTCTCTCACAGTTTACCACCGAATTGTTCAACTGTGTGAACATGCAATGCATTCTCATCTTCACTTGTTACATATCGATGATTTGTCACTGCCTTTCTGTGCCTAATACTAAAGCACAGGATACCTGTATCTGATGCGGGCAGTAAGCATTTTAAGACATGATTAACACTATGAAATGGTGGCAGTTGGGTTAGGTTTCGGCACGAAAAACTACTTGGTTAGGGTTAGGATAAGAACATGTTTTGGGATACAATAAATATGTCATGTTACATATGTCACAAAAAGAAAAATGTAAGTCATGTGGCAGAAGTCACATGTTGCTGAAGTGACTTGCAACATGAATGTTCCATGACAAATGTCACATGACACACAACGTTACATGCCCTTAAAGCATTTTGGTTTTTACATGGGACACAAACTCTTCTTCCTGGGTGAAAGTCCTGTGTCTGAGCCATCCATCTACCCTACCTTCTTTATACTACGTCAACAGCCCGGGGCGTCTCATACAGCTACAGGGGGGTTTGCACTGAAGTCACTTGAAAAGCCTGGTGTGTCGCTTTCAGCCACTAACAGGTACCATCCATGAGTACATGTCACTGAGAGGCACTGACAAAATGTCAGTAAGTGGTGAGTTGGGAATAAGACTGGGCCAGAACACATCCTACCCTGTACCTCAGCCTTGCAAACTGTTAGCAAGGGCTGGGTATCAATAATGAATAACTTTTAAAGGGTAGTTCGCCCAAAAATGAAAATTCAGTCATTATCTACTCACCCTAATGCTGATTTAAGGTCAGGTTTAGTTTTTTAGTCCACAAAACACTGCTGGAGTTTCACAGGAAAACAGCATTGCAGAATCACCTAAACAATGGAAGTGAATGGTAAACAGTCTGTGACTGTTAACAAACAACAGACAAAAATAGCCTCCATCCAGCTCGTCGTCCAAGTCACCTTAAGCCCCAACATGCTGTTTACTTGCGTACGCACACCATCACTCGATAGTTCAGATGTGCATGCAAATATAAACTTGGCATCAAGCTAAGGATCTACAGTGAATGTTAAGGCATTTTATGTTTTTTTTCTTCCTGTTGTGTTTTTCTGTTTGAAAACTAGTCACCATTCACTTCCATTCTTTGGGAGATTCTGCAACACTGTTTTCCTGTGAAACTCCAGCAGTGTTTTGTGGACTAAAAAACTAAACCTTACCTTCAGTCAGCATGAGGGTGAGTAGATAATGACTGAAGTTTCATTTTTGTGTGACTATCCCTTTAAGGTAGCAACTAAAATTACCCAGTACCATATCGTATCAAAACTTCTTGAGTCAAGTGATACCTGCTTTCAATCCTTTTGGTATCCAAATCTGGATTTTAAAAATGCTGTTTTAAATGGTTTTGCTCTCAGCCAGTCACTCCAAGTGTTCTTTGCAAAGAACCTCTCTAGCTCTATTGTTGATCAGTTGGTTTGTTCACGATGCACAAAGCCAATCCCAATTCAGACACATATTCAGACTGCACTGTATATATGTCCAAAAGATGCTCCTAAAACCCAAAAAACACCACTGTATCCCACATGTCATAATTGGAAAAAGATATATTCAAAATAAGGCTTAATGCAAAATATCAAAATGGAACATGTTGTTTGCATACCTGTATCAAATTCAGAATGTTGTCATATTGTGAGTTATAGCAGAAAATTAGTGTGTAAATAAATGTAGTCTGTGACAACCCAACAAGAATCTAAATAGCTATGGAAACCAAGACACAAGGGAATTCTTACCTTCTTGCTCTTGGAAACAGTGAACGCGTTGTTCATATTTACAGCGCACACTTGAGAAATAAGAACATAAGGCAGAACAAGTGAACCATGTCCAAGGATAATTTACACAACAGGCTGGTCGAGAGTGAGACTCTAGCTTTAATTTGAAACCTTCATTATTCATAAATTTGACATTGTAATAGCAGAAATAGTGCAACACATCCCCAGACCTCACAGTCTCTCTGAAGACCCTGCATGACTTCATTATGTTGGAATTGAAAGCACATGCCTCTATCAGGCCGTGGTTGCACTTAACATGAGTAAAGCATGCTGAAATCATTCTCTTTTATCTCAAGTGGCTGTACTTGATGTTGAACTTGTCATCTCATGAATTAGTTAGAGCCGAATGTGTCTGTAATTGAGCTGTAGATGTTCTGCGCAAATGGAGAGAATACTGTGTTTTGTTTGCAGCGTGTACATATCTGACAACATCGTTAGTTTAAGATATGTTGTTTTAGTAGGTCAACTATCATTTTCAATATTCCTTCATGTCATTCAAGGAACTTATCAGCAGCATTTTATTTTGGTGCCACATTACAACAGTGTACTGTAGGTAAACACAGCGGCATGTCTGCTTTGAGTTATTTTCTGTTCCCATCTCCTTTTTATATCTTTTCCATGAGATTATATTTGGAAGTGATTTAGGTTTATTTGCACAGATGACAGATATGGAAAATTACAGTACTTCTCTGAGCTGAGAGGAGAAAAAAAAAAAGAATAACAGCTTAAGTGCATCAACTCATCTGCTGAAATAAAGAATACACGAGTAAATGATCTCCTCTTAGAGCTGAAACATGCAGTGAAAGGTCATCCTTGGCATTTAAAATGAAGGGGAGTTCATAAAGAGACCTTCAGAACAACTGACATCAAACCCTGGCATGTATTTAAAACTGAACAATTCAGCTGCTGAATAGAATCCATTAAATACTCTTGTGCTACATTTTTTACAGTTCTGACTGAAAAGACCCTGTGAGAGCCAACTATTTGTTTGTTCACTCGTTCAATAGGCCTTTTTCTCACTACGTATTCATGTTGATACTAGTAACAGTAAGAATGACTGAGTTCTATTCAGTTGACCCAGTAAGCCATGACAGTGACTACATTTACAGATAAAAAAATATTCTGTTTTTTGCCCTTATTCTGAAAGACAATGGGCCTCATTCAAAAACCACTCATATGAACAGATTTGTTCTTAATTGGTGTGTACGAGTGATTTAAGAGAATTTGTCACATTCACCAATTTTCTCATATTTGAATTTTATTTCAGATAGAACACAATTTACTCCAGACCTGCTGTAGAGTCATGTGCAGTCAGTCTGCTGTTATCCAAACCAACATTTTTTCAATAATTACTGTATATTTTATTAGCTCAAACACATTTTGAATTTGAAAAATAAAAAATAAACGCTTCATAATTATGTCAACATTATTTTGTTTGACTAGATTTGAATTATAATATAATTGCAAATTTACATATAAAGCCTCTCATCATTCATTCAATGATCTGCTGTTAGGTGTGTTGGCCATATATCTGCACATGCAGGTTCATGAAGTTGCTGTCCAGATGGACGTCCTCGCTTATTCTATCTTCTGTTTTCATGAAAACCTCCCCCCTCCCAGCTCCACAATTATGGATTGCTCCTTACTTTTGCTGTGGCAAGTTGTTATTTATTTATTTATTTATTTTCTGGGAAGTCATTTTCAAATTGAGACATTTCTTCTTTATTTCAGTGACAGTCCGACGCTCTGGTAACACAGCATTAATAGCACTCACTTTTCCAGTTTCTTTGCTTTAGCAGGTCTTTTAATTCCACTGCAGATGCTGGTAAAATGACAGATTTTCCTTTAGGAATCTCTGAAAGCAGGATGTCAAAACTTCAAACTCGTAAAGTTCTTTTTTCTCTTTGATGTCATTTTCATGAATGAACACTTCCTGATATATGGAGCAAGAAGCGCAGCCTTGTATGGTATTATTTGGGGTGTTAATTATGACAGTTTACAAGTCTGATGCACAGGCATTCAGACACGCACAGGCAGATCATTTACAAAGTTATCTGAAGTTATGGGCATTTGTTGCACCAGAAGTGGCGTGTTTTGTATGAGCAGTTTGTACAGAAAAAAGTAAGAGAAATTTAAGATAAGAATACGAAAATGTTCCTGCATGTGGCCCAGTGTTGCTACTAAGCTGTTTATATGTTTAATGAAAGTGAATATTCCTCTAAAATTCAGTTTATGTGCAGCCATGCAACCTCTGCTTATATATCATACTCAGAGCAGATCCAAGTCTTTCATATTGTGCTAAAGTAGGTGTGTGTCTCCTTCCAACCTGAAATGTTGGCTTTTTTGTGTGTATGCATATCCACCCCAGCCTTGCAAACTGTTGGTTTGTTTACAACAAACAGAGCTGACCGCCATAAACCGGCCACGGTAAAGAAAAAAAAAAAAAAAATGGAGCTGTTTATTCCAAATGCACAATATACATGTCCAAAGAATGTTCCTAAAGCCTGAAAAATAATAGTGTATGCCACATGCATTAATTGGAAAATGCCACAGTCAGTTCAGTTAATTCCAAATATCAAAACAGAATATGCTGTTTACATGACCCATATCAAATAAAGAATGTAAGAATGTTGTAAATGCAAGTAGTGCGACCCTGATCAGGACCCTGAAACCGACACAGCTAAGTGGAATTCAGCCATCATTCATATTATCACTTACACCTGCACTTTTCCCAGTGGTGGAAGGAATACTTGTGTCCTATGTTTAAGTAAAAGTAGGCTACCTGTACAACAATATAAAAATGCATAATAAATGTACTCAAAGTATCAAAAGTAGAAGTACTTGTTTTGCAGAAAAATAAGCCTGTGACAGATATATTATTATACATGACGTATTAGATTGTCAGTTCTGAGGCATGGATGTGTTAATAGCATTTTACTGTCGTAGCAGGTCAAGGTGGAACAATATATATATATATTTTTTTTGTTTATACTATTTACAGGGTTGTTGGACCCAAGGGTGTCACAAGTCTGAATAATGTTTTTCTTCTTTCCTACCCAATAATCATCCCACAAAGTTCTGTTCCTTAAATGTATTTTTGGACTTTTGCTTTCATTTTTGCTTTTTGTGAAATATTTGACTATTTCACCTCTTTGGGACTCAAACAATTATTTAACAACCACTGGAGACGCTTAGACAGGATATATCTCTGGTGGGATTTATCTGAACTACCAGACAACTAGACACTACATTTATGTAAGGGGTGGCCAAGAGGTCAAGAGCAATTGATTCAATCTTTGGCAATGTTTACGCTTATCGTATGTTTTTTTGAAAATGGAAAATCTTAATGTGTATAGTAAATAGCAACAATAAAAAAAAAGGTGCTGTAAAAGTTATAATATTTCCCCCTGAAATGTTGTGAAGTAGAAAGTTGAAAACACTTCAAAACTGAATAGAAGTACAGTACTTAAGGAGCTACTTTGCCACCACTTTCTTTTCCTACAACATTTTGTCCAAATGTCAAACAATCTCATGGAACAAGTTTAAGTCAAACTTTATATGTATGTTATCATATTGGCATCTCTATAACAACTTGTGTGATCATATTTAAAACTTTATTTAATCAACATACATGATTAGTATGCCTCTTGAATTTAACGCCCGTTCCTCGTCCTCTGATGGTAGATGTGGGTCTTATCCAGTGCACAAATAGTCAACAGTGATTGATCGTGTGAGCCAGCTGAAGAACCACGAGCTAAGACAAATTTGACAAGCCCCATATATTAAGACCAGAGAGGCTTTTCAGTCCAAGCTGTCATTATTACAGGTACAAGCCTCAGTCATACTGATCTTGTATAACCAGTCATTCCAAGTCACAATCCTTCTTTAAGGACAGTTTCATCTTTTCAGTGAAACATACTCTCACATTATTGTGTTGTACTGTATATGCTGCTTCTATCTTTAGTCTGACAGCAGAGAGATGTTGACACTATTCATAATATAGGCCAGCTCTTGAATAGGGGTGAATGGACTGTGCGCTCATCATGTATTATCATGCACTTTAAAGGCATTTGCCACTTGATAAAAATCAAACTTCCCACACATGTCAGAGCCACTTAAGTCCCCACTATACCTTTGATGAATACCGTCAACAAATCATATTTGCAAAGAGGATGTAACAGGAGAGAACAAACTGAGAAGAATAGATAGTGTTCTATCTAACTCTGCACAGTTACAAAGGGGAATATCTAAGCGAGGACTATTGTTCTGCACTCACAGTGCAAGTAATAAGGGCTATTATAGGGCTTGTAGGCAGACCTGTAGGGGGAGGAAAATGAGCTCATTCTTGTATTGAGAATCTCTTTGTAGCTATAAGTACCCAGCAATTCAACTTGCATTACGCAAGTGTCATTACATCCCACTTGAGTCTCCTTCCTGACAAGTAGAGATAATAATAATGAAGATGAACACAAATAAGATAAAGGTAAAATATAGTAACTGGCAGGTGTGAGATAATGTGAGGATGTGTATGTTTCTATTTTGTGAATCTGATTCTCTAATTACCACCATCTGCTGTCTGAGTGAAATGCTGAAGAGGAAAGGAGGGAGTGAAGCGTTGTGCTCTGACTTGGCAATTAAAGCTAAATAAGCACTGTAACAGGAGACACATTTTGTTTATTTCCACCAAGGTAACACAAGTTTTTGCAGAATAGTTGCCCTGTGATTGACTTCTCCCAAGGGCTTCATCCTATTATGAGCTCTTTTCAGGCTTGCATGGTAGGTGGAAAATACCTGCACCGTGAAAAATCTGACAACCTTTTATACTTGGTGTTTTTGGATTTTGGATTTGTTGCTTTTGTTTTTCAGTGTTGAAAGCCCAGAGATTGATCTCTGACCCAGTCACAGATGGGCTTCAAGGGATCATTATTATAGCTGGTTGGAAAAGCTACATTTGGGAGGGATTAGCTTTGACCTTTTTGTTCAGTTTAGAGTGGTAGAGATAGGTCGGTGGTATTATTCATGATCTGATGGCTTCATTGTCATCATTTAAAGGATAAGTGTGTAACATTTAGGTTGATCTATTGGCAGAAATGGAAATGGAAGTGGAAATAATATTGCATAAATGTTTTCATAATTGTATAATCACCTGAAAATAAGAATTGTTGTGTTTTCATTACCTTAAAACAAACTGTTTTTATGTATATAAACCACAGGTACTCTTCCACGCAGTCCACCAGGTTACACCACTATGTTTCTACAGTAGCCCAAAACAGACAAACTAAACACCGGTTTGAGATACGGCCTTCTGCAGTTTTGTGGCCACTGTAGGTACACACTTAGCAGGGGAGTTGGTTGAAATCTGCTATTTCACCACTAGATGCCACTAATTCCCACACACTGGTTCTGTGCTTAAAGGGATAGTTCACCCTAAAAGGAAAATTCAGTCGTTATTTACTACCTACAGGTCAAGTTTACTTTTTCAGTCCACAAAACACTGCTCACTGATTGGTGACCAGTTTTACAAACATAAAAAAACACCTGAAAAAAAGGAAAACATGAAATGCCAACATTGCCAAGTTGACTTGAAAGACACCATATTTTTATGCTAAATCATCATTGTAGATGCTTAGCTTGAAGCCACGTTCATGTGCACGTGCACACCATTTGAATTGGGTGTGTGTGGTGTTTTGGTGTTTTTTAATGGTTTAAAACTGGTCACCATTAACTTCAGTTGTTTGGGAGATTCTGCAGGGCTGTTTTCCTGTGAAACTCCAGCAGTGTTTTGAGGACTGAAAAACTAAACTTGACCTTCAATCAGCATTAGGCTGAGTAGATAATGACTGAATTTTCATTTCTGGGTGAGCTATCCCTTTAAAGGGACAATTTGTCTCTTTTCATGTGGATGTCCAGTCAGTGTTGATGGTAAATGTAATCTATTGAGGCAATAATTTCCTCAGTGTGTGCTGTACTGATTGACAAAGCAGAGTTCTCTGCTCCCTGAGCTGTCATGGCAGTACCTGCATGTTCCAGGATGCATTGTGAACAGGCTTCTGATGTCCATGACCATGTTGCCATGTATCACCAGCATATCCTATAGCTATTACTTTGTTTTCCAAAACACAGCATTAGGTGACAAAAATACTCATCTAGCACACCCCCTGGTTACCCAGAGGTGGAGACTAGAAATCAAAGCTGAAATAGCCTGTAGTTCTTCTTGAACACCAACGATATCACTGTGACATCACTGGATGCAGGAAGAACTACAGATTTTGCAGCAGGATAACTGAGATTTTTCAGTCAATACAGCACACATTGAGAAATTTATTGCTTTAATTCACTACATTTACTATCAAAACTGATTGGAGATCCACATGAAAAGTGCCATATTTTCCCTTTAATGGTAATGTTGCAAAAATGTGTTTGAAATTGTATATATTCTGTATATTGTTGACTAAAATAACAGTCCTATGTTCAGCTTATCAAATCCTCAGAGCCAGAGTGTTGTGTGACAGTGAATGGAGCTGTGGATGCAGAGAAAGTTTGGGCGAAGGTGTAATTAAAGCTGATTATGGTGAGGCAGAGGGGAGTGGAGGGCAGCACATTTGTCTTCCCCACCTAATGAGTGGAGGCCGGGAGAGCTGAATTAGCTGCCTCGCTGTCGTCTCTCCCCTGCCATGCCACTTTGTCACAAGGACGCTCCTTCTGGAAGATGAGACGGGGTCAAGTGCATGTGTATCCCCTGGCATTATTCTTACAGGCTGCTGGGGTCCCTGTTCCACCGGGCATTGGGAATTGAGGCACTTTAGCAAGCTCTGTCTGAGCCACACCACTCAGCCCTCTGCATCATTAAACCGGGCTAAAAATACACAGCCCACCCATGGTCCCTGTTCGCACAGGACCAGTTCATTGCCACGCTGAAACAATCGCTGAATCCTGTTCATGAGAGGCGTGACACCATCATTTTTCACTCCCTCTTTAAATCTGATCAGTGTTATCAGGCTATGGCAATATGGTAACAGTATGCTCGACAAGTTGTTATTAAGTGCCCTCCTCTTTCGCCCACTAATTCATACTGTATGATCATTATTGATACCACTGCTGCCATACAAAATCCCACTATTGTGTTCACACTGTTATTAATGTCCATCCCATGGGCATTAAGTGCAGTAAAAATCAATATGTGTTGGTGTAACGCTGGAGTGACGTCTGCTAGAAGGCATCCATTCAGTACTGATGACAAAGGCCAAACTGTATACTGTGAAACTATTAACAGCTGTAACTGATCATTTTTTAATAAAGTAGTCTCACAAATAATTTTTAGTTAATTGTTTAGTCCATAAAATGTCAAGAAATTGTGAAAATTGCCTGTCACAATTTCCAACAGCTCAAGATGACATCTCAAAATAGTTTTTTGAGTCTCATCCCCAGCCAAAAATGTGATAAATGGTGTCATCAAAACTGCTGTCAATTTTATTTTTAGTAATTAATTATTCAATAGGGCCCAGCCAGTACTGGATTTTGGGTGGGGATGCTGTACCAATATTAGGGAGTAAAATTCAGTTATCAATATATTTGTTGATATTCTTAATACAGAATATAAAATATAGAAAAATACAGAATATAGAAAAATATAGAATATCTACATAACCACTTTTGAGGGATCATAAAATATGTTTAACACTTGTGACAAAGATATGTAGTGGAGGCAGGATATTTTACAGTTTAACAATAAATGTTTATTGTTCAAGATGATATCAGAGCACTGATACAGTAAACTTTTACCAGTTTTTCTAATAGTTATAAATAACTATAAATTAAAAAAGCAAAGTATAAGTATATATATTAATCTTAAATTAAGAAAAAAAGATCAAATTTACAGAAAATGCTGATTATAAAGCTTAACAAAAAAATTGTTATGGACAACATATATGCATATATGATATCAATACAGAACGATATAGCTAGGATAGGCCATTATTGGGATAATAATATCAACTGATATCAGTCAGGCTCTATAAATTAATTAATTAAATCTAGTAACATTACTCAAGCAAATTAATCTCTAAATGTTAATTTCATCCACTGTATTTGCATTAGAAGAGATGTGCAACTGAAACTCCACCAGGCTACTTTTGTTTTGTCAATCTAATGCTTTCACTGTTTTCCAAGAATGGCAGTGAACAACCTGCTTAAAATGACCTCCTTTAAAGCAAGCTAAACAACTCGACAGTGAGTTGTGAATACATTCATTCCTGGAAAATGGTGCATTCTATGGATTTTGAGTAGGTGCACTCTTACATAATCATGTTTCCCTCTCAAGGGCAACACAATATCAATACGATAAATCATGCAGGAGTCGTGAATCAGCTGCAGAACCCCGACTTTATGGTTACTTGTTGGCTCAAATGTGAAGCATTTTCAAATCAATCACTGTATCTAGCAAGAAACAGCATTTATAGACTGTACTGCGGGCTCTTGGTACAATACAGTGGGCACTGCAACCTCACGCGCCACAGGTGGAAGTAATCGCTGATTAATTAGATAGTCTGCAGGTTTGAGTGACTGAAAAACGCAATGCAGAGAACCGGCTTTTCAAGGTAAATATTGTTGTCAAATGTAAAATAGATACACTCAATATGCAATGTTTATTTAGCTGTTCTTATTCATAACGCCAGTAGCCTTAAGGTCAGACGTCTGTTAGTGTTAGTTGAATGGGGGAAGATGAGTTAGATGGACTCAGGTGTTCCTGAGGCTAAAGCTCATAGTCGCTTTCATGAGCCAAATGATAATGTGACATCTCAGCTTGCACATATATATCCTACAGAGAAAGAGATTTTCAGTCAAGTGTAACACTTGAGAAATGATTTCGACAATACCAGGCTATCATGATGGACTCAAACAGTGAATACATGTAAATAAATGCCATGTTTTTTCTCACTTGTTGCCCTCTGAAATAAATAATATCCACCTGTTCAGCGCAGTATAGGCTAGTTTGTTTAAGTGTTATCAGCATACTTTTCAGTTACCTCTATGTTTTGGCTATGTAATGTTTTAAACTATTTATTGTCTTGCTTTTAGCTTTTGTTTTTGATGATCTCAAACGCAATTTTAATGTGTCTATTTTAATGTATTTTCAAGTTCTTGTAAAGCATCTTGAATTGCCTTGTTTATGAATGGCGCTATATAAATAAAATTGCCTTGCCTTGCCTTATGCTAATAAATGCATATATTTAACATCTTTTCTGATATAACTGAGGTACATTAAGTATTAATGACCATCTACATCCCAAAATCTTAATTTTTTTTCATGGCTGTCGTTATCATTCACAAACTTTACACTTAACGTTAACTTATACACCTACTTGTATTCACATTGATATTTTGTCATTAAATATACGGCAAATGACTAAAAGGCGTTTGGAATGACTCGCGAGCTCAACGGGTGTGTAAACCGGCTCTATCTGGCTCGTATTCCGCTGTGCTCCTGCTCACTCCGTCTCTTTATTGTAACTCGGAGCCTCCCAAATGTCCAGAGACAGCACTATTTGCGCCGAGGAGGAAGCGTGCAGCCTGTAAAGCGGCACTGCGGCATCGCCGTATCACTGCGCCCCGGTCCCCCTTCTCCGGGATCCTGAAGCTCGGATCTGTGGAGAGAGGAGCAGGAGATACCCTATGGTTTTCCTTTGCGGGATTTATTTTGTCAGCTCCAAACCTTCTTGTGCTTTATCTTTTTCTAGTGACCGAAGGCCTGCAACTTGTCCGGACGGTCCCTCCCCACTCGCAAGGGTTTGCATTTCTTCGTTTTGCATGACGTGTCTTGGAGCAAAAGAGGGAGAGAGAGAGAGGCTTGCTTTTGTTGTGTGTCTTACAGTGGAAAATGAAGCTTGGAGAGCCGGAGCAGGAGGCAGTGCCAGTCCGCTGCTGCTGTTGTGGGCTGGACTGGATTACAGAGCCTGAGATCTCTACTGACAGGCAGCACAGGCAGACAAAAAGGGACTGTGAGCGAAGACAAGGGAAAGAGTCTTTCACTGAGCTAGAAAAGCCTGGGCGAGTGCTAGAATACAGTTTCTTTTCCAATAAGCGATATTTTGGGAGCTATTTGTGCAGTGTATGTGTGTGTCATTAGATAAGTGCTGGCACGGGGCATCAGGTTAAAGGCATAGGTACTGGACACAAAAAAGGTTTAAGATCGTTTTTGTAGTAAAGGTGGATTGTTAGAAGGCAAAACATCTGCATGCAAGGAATATTTCTGAAAGGTTGCTGCATAGTTAAATGTTGGCATGCTGGCTTGTTGGATGTGCCTTTGTTATGTATCCATTTGATTACAAGCCATTTTTTTCAGTTGTGCATGTTTAAAACATTTGTGACTTTGCAGGGTGTAGCAGAGCACTGGGGACTACATGTATGCTGCAGAATCCAGATGAGCTACATTACATGACAACCTGTGTCCAGGGAGACAATGTAAAGTTGAAGATGGTGGTTGACTGTGACAGATTGGTTTGGGTTTGTGTGCTGATGCAGAAAAGATGTGATACCCTCTGTGTTTGAGATGTCCAATAACATTTGGAGGCTTGATTGTTCAGAGACAGGCTTTCTAAAAGCCTGCAGTTTGTTGATTTAGTTTGCCTCCACATAGAATAACATTTCTGTGATGTCATGGATGAGAATTGATATTCTGGACACATAGAGCCATATGTGTGTTAGACTACAACGCCAGAGTGACTTTCAGTGGTTTTAGGCCTAGTCTGTAGGCTATGCCTTGAGAATGATCCAGAATAAGACTGCAAGCTGTTGAATGTTGCATCGTAGTATCATAAAGCAGCCAGATGCCTTCAGTGTCAGACAGTGAGTGAAGGTATGCCCTGCTAAGCTCTATGGTTAAGTGCAGAATGGCATTTCAAATGGTCTTGACATTTGTCTTGATTTCTTAACAGTGTGTGTAAAATCTCAAGGACATCTCCCTGTTCAATTAGACCTGCTTTCATACATGAAACTGAGAAAATTTTTACTGTTTCTGATATGGAATATTCAGTCAGTGTTTGAGCGAGATGTTACGTTCAAGGTGATACTTTGAAAGAAATGAATGGTGAATTGAAACGGTTTGTCATGATGAATATGTTAATTTAGACTGATTTTTGATGGATGTCTACAAGTCAGAATGGTTTTATTCAAGAAGAGCTTTCAAGTCACTACTCTTTCAGTTGATAGATGACCCACTATGTCATGTGGGTAGCTCAGATGCCTTACTTCATTAGGCCTGAACTTTAATTGTGAAGATGTTACACCACTTATAATGAATGAAACTTAATTCCTAATTTCATTACAGAATATGGATCTGAATGCTACTGAAATGTCCCACACCGTCATTAAAGTTTGTCATATAAATGAATATAAAAACAAGAAGTAAACAGATAGATTGTACAAATTCATTGTTTTAAGTACAATATTTGTATATACATTATACTTTAAAACTACCAGCTACTTCACAATGAAAATTAAACTACATTTTAGCTACTCTCAAAAAATAACTCGTCAAACTAAAACTACTTTCAAAAAGTAGTTCAGCTGTATCCAAACTACATCACAGGGGATTATCACAGTCTGAGTCTGGAATATCATATTGTTAAACCAGGTATAACTGAACTGACACGGACTAGGGCAAGGCAGTCCTCACTGAGGCGACTCAAGGATGTGTTTTCTGGAGAGGAAAGGGAAAATGCAAAATTTCTAAGGAAAGTTATTGTATTGGTTGAAGACATCTTAGTCCCAAACCATAGGTGATTTAAACCAAAAAGTTGGTTATTGTCATTAAATGGCAGCTGTAGTCAATGAGGTGTAGTATTCTGCCATATTGTATGGCAAGAGATGTCATGTCATACGTAGTTTGTAATTTACTCCAGAAACTATATGAGCCAAAGTAGTTTACTACCAAAACAATTTAGGAGATTAAAATGTAGTTGGACTACTAACCAGCTACTGCAAATTGCAGTTAAACTAGTCGCTAATTGAACTACATGTTGTTACTACACTCCAATGCTGGGTGTACACAGTCTCTGAATATTACTTAAAATTAACAGGTACAATGCCAAAAACAGGAAGTTCATGTTGAGAGGCTTAAGACACCAAATAGTTAAAGTAAACATTCTTGGTACGTAATTAAAGAAATGGAATCATTAAAAAGACAGTTCAGGTTACAAGCTTGCCAAAAGCTTCAGAGATAGTAGTAAAAGAGCTCTTACAACACATAATCATCTCATCTTGGAGCTTAATGACCTGGCAGTGTAAGAAAACACAGTACGCTTAGCAGATGAGACAGTAGCCACCCTAATAAAACATCCACCTTGTATTATGTAGACTGGCAATAACATGTACAGTATACAGCACCTTTTGGAAAAATGGCTCATTGACTAAATGCACAGTTGAACTTGCTGAGTGAACATGTTGCAAATGCGTGCTCTCTCTCTCTCCCCCTCTGTCTTTATCTTGCAGGAGGGAGAGTTTGCTGACCTTGGGTAAGAGGAGTAGGTTCCTGGAGAAGAAAGATGTGGCGTCACCTGCTCAACTCACCATGGCAGGACATGTTCACTGAGCAGATATTTGCTTTAACTTGAAAAGCTCTTCCTCTGGCGGAATTGACAGCTTGGCGATAACGTGTTTAATAGATCATTTTACACCTCTATCGTAGGATTTGATGGACTGCCTTTGGGGATCTTTGCTTGGAACCTGGCTTGGTTCAGTGACTCAATGCAGTTTTGAGTTCCTGTAAAAGGCTTCATCTGTTGGATATTACATGGTCACCTTGGATCTAATACACTGATAACATTCGCTTGGATATTGTGGAGATTTCTCCTGCGGGGTTTTCATACAAGTGGAGGTCGAGCAGTGCCAGTGTTTGGCCCTTGAAGAGTTTGATTCTCTGTAAGAGGAGGGTTTATCTGGATGTTTCCTATGAAGGACATGGATGGCCCTCGTTCTAGCGGCCTCCGCAAGAAGAGGAAGTCGAGGTCAGCGAGGGATCGGGAGAGGAGATCAAATGGGATAAGGAACAACCATGTTAAGGGCTCCGTCTTTCGCTTCTCCTCCGACTCGGAGCGGGAGGGCGACAGGGAGCCCTCCTCATCCCGCCCTCGACCTCCGCGAAGAAAGCGAAAGGAGTCTACTTCTGCTGAAGAGGACATCATTGACGGCTTCTCAATCACGGGGTTTGTGACCCTGGAGGCTCTGGAGGTGAGTGCTAAACCAAAGGGTTAGCCACTTAAACTCTTTCCAAGCTTGTGTGTCTGTGTTGCGCTGTTGCATGAAAATCCAGTTGAAAATCTCTTAACACTGTGTAAAAATGTGTTTATTATTGTGTGCCTCTCTGACTGGGCCAGCCTAGCGTTTTGGCTGGTGTGCGAGCTGGAGTTGAACAGATGTAGCTTTAAATGTAGTGCTGCAGCCAGAGATTACTATCTGTGTCACTGAGAGGCTGTTGTTGTTGTGTGTACTGCTCTGGATTTGTTTTCACAAGAGTTTTCCAGCAAAGCCGTACACCAGATGAGGGATGTTCAACTATGGGTGTAGTGGCTGTTGTGCCTTTGTACACT
Organism: Lutjanus erythropterus; assembly: GCF_056507025.1. NCBI lineage: Eukaryota > Metazoa > Chordata > Actinopteri > Lutjaniformes > Lutjanidae > Lutjanus > Lutjanus erythropterus. Next base: position 4,340,118 of record NC_139327.1, read on the forward strand.
TCGGAGTGAAAAAGCAATTTGATCCATGTTACAGCAGTTTATTCAGAGTGGGAGTAATTTATTGTGCACTGGCTATCCATTTTCCTTGGAATGCAAACCAGGCACAGGCTGCCTTCCAACAATGTAGTTGTGAATTATGACTTACACAAGCAGCATTTTATATACACAGCATAACTGCTACATTTTTCTATAATGGTATCTTACGGATGGGTGACAAATTAAAGTTTAAGTGTCTTAGTAAGGTGTTGGCCTCCAGAAAAGCTTGAGTGCTCCTTGGCAGAGATTCCACAAGTTTTTGGAACGATTCTTCCCTCATTTGGTGTTGAGATGATGGTGGTTGAGAGTGCTGTCTAACACGTGTCCAAACTCTCCCACAGGTGTTCATTTGGTGACTATAAATGCCATAGCATATGATTCACAGCATTTCTTACTCTTTCCTGACTCTTCTCATCAGACCATTCAGTGGTTGTTTTGCCCTCAGTGGAAGCCTCTGCATTTGTGTTCTTCAGTTATGTATTCAAGTGCCTGTGTATGGTTTCTTGTCTGTACGGTGGTTATTTTAAAACCAATATTTCAGCATAAATTTGATATCTTTTTAGGATTGTATGTTCCCTGATCTTGTTTCAGCAGGATGTGAAAATAGTTTGCATCTTCACAAGGTCAGACTCAGGGGGTGTCCTGGGATAACAGCCTGACTTGCACTTTCTAATACATGCAGTGTGATACCCATCTCTTGCTAGCTGGTGTGACCCATCTCAAGGATATGAACAGTAGCACTTGTCCTCACTGTATCCCTTTGTTAGTCAGATCAACACTTTCCACGGCTCAAGAGTGTGTTACTTTCATGCTTTTATTCTTTTTATTCAGAATTACTCTATTCAACAGTCACAGGCTCTTTCTCCTCGTTTTGTTTGACCTTCTTTCCGTTGTTCTTTCTTTGATGTTTTCTGTGTCAGTCTGCTAAAGCACTGCTATTCACAGTTTGAGTGTCAAGTTCAATGACAGCTCTGAAATCAATAGTGGGAAAGTTAAAAATCAGTAGCTTTCAAGTTTGCAAGGCCATGGCATGTAAACCAAATAAGCTAAAACCATACCTTGACTTTTAATCAAATACCTTCAATGCTCCACTCTGTTGTTAGATGGAGAGTAATTATACACACACCATCTAGGTGCAAGGCTATCAGAAACAGGGTCAAAGAAAAAAGGTAACACCTGCAAACTTACTTCATGCCACAAATGTTTAATAACCGTTCGAATGACAATGAAAAAACATTCTGACCTGACAAAGCTCCAAATAGGATCAAAACATTGTCATTATTCAACTTTGTGGCAGGTGTTACCTTTATTCCTCAACTCTGTTGTTAACCATTTGTACTGTGTGTACTTGGCTCAAATGGGCCTGCCCCTCTTTTTATGTAGTACTATAATTTATATAGTAACCTCCATTCCCTGCCAGTACATGTATGAGTCATATGATATAATAATAAGATATTTTAGTCAGTATTTCATCTTTTAATCAAAACATCTAGGAGAGAATGTTAACATCAGTTTTAAACATGAATGTAAATGAAAGTTGAAATGATTCTGTTGGCTTACAGAAAGCCTGATTGTGTACATTAGAAATTATTTTGACACTTTATCACCCTTCACAACACTGGTTAAGTCTTGTACTGCAGTTGACTGAATGAAAACAAATGAATAAATCAAACAATATTGCAGTATCAAATTACATTTAAATCAAATCACAGTGATTTAGAAAGCAGTTTTTACAAAGCAATCTTGTCACAAAGTGGTTTTAATGAGTAACAAAAATGCACAGAGCTCAAGTAAGAGCAAGAGAAAAACAAATGATATTTGTGTTTGTGTGTGAGTGCGAATGTGTGCACTCAGGAGTGTTTTTGTAAGACTGTGACAGAACTCATTAATGCAGTACCATCTCACAGGGACGTGAAGGGAGATGGAAATATTGTATTGCATTACTTCTTACAGTTGTCGGAGAGCTTTAAATATAGCAGTTTGTCGCACCGTGTCCCAAATGTAAAGACAGCCTGTAATAACAGAAGCTGTGTGGTTCTTTCTTGACTATGACCGTGCCTGCAAAGCTCCTTTCACCATGAAGCTGTTTTGAGATTGCTTCAGATTTGTTTTGTCCAGATTGATGTGGTTCCGAATTGTGCTGTATGCTTCATTACTCTGCCCGTTTATGTCCTCTATTAACTGATTGATTGTTTGGTTCTTCAAATGTCTTATTTTGTCCAATGAACAGCCCAAACTCAAAGATATGTACTTTGCAATTATATTATGCCTCTGAGCCAGTGACAGCAGTGATGCACACAAACCAGTGCAAATATATCAGCAATTGCTGATTGTTGAGCTGATGATGTCTCAACCCCATTGTAGTCCACCACAAACTCATTGGTTTTGCTGATTTTGTACTTCAGGTGATTGTTGTAATAAAGCACACAATCACTCCTCTGTACTCCTATGAAAAATCTCTAAGTGAAGACTCACTTAAAAATATTCACTACATTTGAAAAATCTTGAAAAATTACCTTAACAATTAATCAATTTCTGTCCATCGATGAGTCAACCAGTAGTTTCAGCTCTAAATAGAGCAACATAGATTTACTGTTCATGTAAGTTTAAAAACTGGCTTCTCTTCTGGTTGAAGAGAAAGAAGTAACAGTGCCAGGAAACAATAAATATAATATCAAACAGTGCTGTGGGATTCTAAAGAAGACTTACGAGTCAGGCTTGTGACTGAAAGGTCACTGGTTCTCATGTCTGGATCAGTCTTGGAGATGTCAGCCTGGAATAAGAATGAGGTCCCACCACAGTTACTACCTCTGAAGTGCCCTGAGCAAGCCACTTGACCCCCCCCATTACTTTGAGGGGTCAACGATAGAAGACCTATTTCACTTGGCAGCTTCTGATGTGACCATGTTAAAATTACGACTGTCAATGAATCAGGAAGTTGCTGATACAGATAGAAATAAGAAACATTTGCCAGGTTAAATAAAGGTTAAATGCTCCCAGCAGAAATCTTTGAAAGCCTGTCTTGATGTTTGCCACCCTGTAATTCCTCAGAGAAGACCATTTATTGAAGAGCTTTTTAAACTGTTTGCATCAGAAAGACCTCTGAAAATTACACCCATAGTGTTGTATTTTTTAAGATCATTGGAGTGAGATTTTCATTCTTTAATCTTCAATCATGGATCAGACTTATCAGGGATTTTCATGCATTTCACTGCCTCCATAGCTTAAATGATTGGATTCCTTTTTATTCAATATTTTTCAGTTTCCTTTTCATGACAATTACACTCAAGTTTCCTCCCTCTCATATATAATATGTTGGTAATACGAGTCTTACTTTTTCTTTTGTTGTTTTCCCAACCCTTTCTTTGCATCTGTGAGCTGTTTTTATGTCAGCCTTTCTCACACACACTGCTAAAAGACTCTATATAGTGTATATATGGAACTATGCACAAGCATATCAGAGCAGCAGTGGCTCTTTTTCTGTCTGAGTAAAGTTAAATTCTGATGAGGTCAGACCCCTGGAGGTATATGCTAGTGCTCTCCATCTGTCACCACAATGCTGGAGCAACACTGCTCCCAGGCCTGCTTTTCATGTGCATGCTGATATCTTAGCTTTGCATTTCTCTTTTGCAGTCTCTGTGCTGAAGCGTCCATGATGAGGCTCTTGAGATACTCAAGTAGCTTTTGGGTAGATGTTCTACAGCATATTGTTGTCTTGATTACTTGGCTGTTGCTGTCACAGTTTAGAGGAAACTTTTCCATGTTGGACTTTTATTTAGACCAGTTGAACAGGAAGTTACTGTTGGAATTAGACTTGACCATAAGTTGGAGGTAGCCAGTGAGAAAGCAAATTACTGCTCATTGGTGTGTTTGTTTGTTTGCTTCCTCTCTGATCAGCTTCTTCACCAACAGCCAACTCCTAATATGACAGTGATTGCTTTCCACTTATGCAGGATACAGGATGTACCTCCTAAAATATGCACTGTGCAAGCTAATAACTGTGTAGCTTCAAAAAGCCTTTTGTCAAATCCACCATCATGGCTGTAATTTCCAGGATCACAACAAAGAAAAGCCTTCTACCTGTATATCACTTGAACTGTTGAAAACATTAGAACTCAGTAGGGTTATTCATACATAGGTGAAATTGAATTAAAAATGTGAGCACAAAGCAAGGCTACAGTATAACTGCTGAGCAGTGAATAAATAGACTGCATTCTGTATGAGCATAAGGCTGAGCTTTTCTTGTCAGACAGAAATCAAGGTATGGCTGTCAGGCATTTTGATATTCTTTTATTGAGTGGAGAAATGCTATGGAGTTTCATGCTATGTAGTTTCCTCTTGGTGGATTTGTAGATCAGGGATAGCATAGTTTATGTATTAATACAGAGCACATTTTTATTTATTATGAGCTTATTAGTGTAATAATGTTAAGGCACAACAAAAGTATGCTTCAATAGCTTACAGACCAGTGAGCATTTGCGCACTGTTGTTTTTGTGTCTCAGAATTTGTGCTCAGTGTGCTCATTTTCCCAAACTTAAACTATTTTACTTTAAATTGAGTGAGAAATTACAAAGATGTATTGAGCACTGTTTCATTCATTGCACTGCACCAAAGTACACAGCAGCAGCAGTCCTTTTGAAGGAGTTGGTTTGGAGACAGATTTTTATTGAGGCCTGAGCAGCGACCTATTACAGCACTTGAAGAAATTGCTAAATTATTGAGTGCCTTCTCCTCTAAAACCTTTGCTGTGTTTTACCCATTTCACTTGAAAGGTGTCCCTAACCTCAGCATGCCTCTACTGACCAGACTTGATTTTAAAATGTTGCCTTTGTTAACCCTCTGCCCCATTATTTTCCAATAATTAGCAGTCTCTGATGTCTAATATTTTTCTACCACACACGCATGAACAGATAAATTCTCCCTAACCGCCATCACTGCATCTAATACAGGCTTGATCAGGCTCCTGTCCAATAACAGCCTTTGCTTTTCCAACCTCCACTGCTGTTCAGTGTTGTGCCTAAAGGCTGGACTCACTCCTGTTTTTTAACTCGCAGAACAACACCTCATCTTCTTGCTCAGCAGGTTAACAGCAGTCTATTACATGATTGACTGCCTGTGATAATACGATGAACAGCACAAAAGCAGCACTGTGTAAATTAGTACATTTGCAATGTCTGTTCTACTCTGATTTTGCATTTAAAGGTCTGGAAAGACTTCTTAATTCACAATGCCCCACAGAGCTCCTGCAGGTTTTGTTGTTCCTCTAAATAATTTTCCTCACTAACTTAATTTGTTACACACCATAAAAACAGAAGAGAATAGATTCACCTAATGCACAAATGGTGTACAGAATGGCACTGGGCACATAACTGCGTAACACCACATATGGGCAAGAGTGGGAGAGCAGCCTAGTACTGGGACAGACATGTAGAGCTGACACAAGCAGTTTGTGGCCTGCAGTGTAGAAGGATTCTTTTCATTACTTAATACAATAATAAAAAAAAAAATCATTAATACAAATATTACAAATATTGGAATACAAAAATATACAGTTAATATAGGGTAGTTGGATCATTCTGTTCCTGGGGGTGTTGCCTCTTGAAGAAATAGATTATTAGGGCCGCACAATTTAGGGAAAAAATAATTTTGTGATTATTTTGACTGAAATTGTGATATGTGATACTGGTAGTGGAAATGATACGTTTTGCAGTACAATTTTCATGTTTACTGGAAAATAACTATTAAAATTGCAATAATGTGACATTTATTGAGGAATGTACCAAACTTACATGTTTTTTCATCTGGAGAACAAGATTTTTTAGGCCATCTATGTAGCACTACAGTACTTCACTGAAATGTTGTTTTCGCACCCATTTTCCTTTTTCAAAATATTGGGATGTGGTTCTGGTTCTACAATTTGGATACTGCACTTGGTCATATTGCCTTTTTTTTGGATTAATTGTGCAGCCCTAATTGTTATTTGGCATTTTGGGGTCAGGTTGGGAATGTATACATTTTTTCATAATTGTAATTATCTATATAATAATGAGGGTTTGGCTGATTGCCATTATCTATTGCTGATGATTAGCTACTGAGCCTTCTACCATCATGATTTAGAAGCCTTCTGTATTTGAGTTACTGTGTCCCCTCAGAGTTGCTGTAAGGCAGGAGTTGTTGGCGCAGTTATATTGCCCTGTTTGTCTCTCCGCATGTCCAACACTTGTCCGGATCACAATATCTCACAACAAACAACCAGATTATATAGGCTCTGTTTCCCCAGAGGATGATGCCTAATCATTTTGGCCCTGTTTTGTCAAAATACGGCTAAAGACACAGCTGCTGTCTGTTTAGCTGTAATCTAAAAAAAGTAGCTTTGTTTTCTTGTGTTTAATTGGCTTTGTTGAAGCAAGAGATACACAGTTACTAAAATAACAAGTGTCAGTTTCCCCTTAAAAAAAACAACCTTATTTTGCAGCCTATCTGTGGGGAAAAAGCCCAAAATGTTTGTTAAACAAGTTTTCAGCTGTTGTAATGCATATTACATCAGGTTGCACAGTAGCACTGTATTTGACATGTCATGCCTAACTGCAACAAATAGCAGACTACTAGCTGCTGACCACCAGAGAACGAAGAGGAGATAGTCAATCGATTACAGAGAGCTTTAATGCCTTCACTGTAGGCTTTACACCACACTGACAAGAAGTCCATAAGAGGGATATGTATGAACCATGTATCTGCTGGAAGAGAAATGTTTTCTTAAGAGCTGTGAAAGTCGTCTGTCTGTGCTTTTCCTGCCGTTTACATTTCATTTCAGCACCACTGATGCACCAACAGGACCTTGTTGGTTCCAATTAAGTGCCCATTTCTATTTATGATTTCTGCTGTGCCCATCACTTATTTAATTTTGGGTACCAGCTTCACACCCATCTGTCACACCCACACTGGCCTTGGAGATGTGACACATTCAAGTCAGGCCGTGGTAGGAGCATCATAGCTCACGGATTAACTTGAGTCATCGGTGCACGTGGGTGGAGGGTGAAGGTGGTATGGAGTAAGGAGTTCAACAAAATGATAATAGGTTCATTGATAAGTTGTCAGACCTCTAAATAACAAATAATGGCTATCTAATTAATGGCTATTGACATTTAAAGTGGAGCAGGAGTTAAAGGACAGGTCTCCGGCCTTAGCTGAGAGGATCAACTGCAGTAATTATGTCAACAAAGGCTATTCCTCTCATATGGCCAAATGAAGATGATGAATTGCAGTTTAACAGTCTGGCATTTTTCTCGTATGCTGTCCGTGGGATGATGCTGTCGGCTTGCCAGCATTTCAAAAACAATTGATTTTCTTTGGCACAGCCCTCAGAAGTCTGCCTGGAGGAGGACTTGTAAGTGCAGGCAGAGAAGAACACATTGATTGGTACTTCATTGTAAGAAAGAGGCTAATGTGAAATCAAATGTATTGACAGCTTGTTTCCAAAAGACCAGAAAAAAGACATTTCAAACAATTAAGACATAAATATCAAGCCAGGTTTTCTTAAAGCTTTGTTCTTGAGAAAATGCAGGCTGATGAACAAGGACACCTTAGGAGAGAGTTTTTTTCCCTCATGACGGCTCTCCTTGTGCCAAGCTGCCTTGACAGATATTTCTGTCTGGTGAATAATGCCACTTTTCCAGCCTTTTAATTAATTTTCCACCTTCCACACATGTATTTATTCCAGTCTCTTGGCAGTAATGGCAGATATTCATTCAGCTGTATTTTGGAGGTGTCAAAGAATGATGTATGATATGCATTAATATGCTGTGACAGCCCAGTGACTGACATATTAATGAAATAAGCTGTCATCTCTGGATGTTAAAAAACACTCCTATAGATTAGATAATCTCTGTTATTTGGAATCTCTGGCTGGACTCTAACAACTCACATTTGTGCACTAACATTAAGATACTCATCAAATTCAATAATTATTCCTCTGTGAGTGTGCAGTCATCTTAGAAGATGAGGTCTTTCATTTGGACATGAACTGAGCCGGGGCCCTGTTTAAAGCCTCATTGATCTCTTACCAGTGTACATTCACTATCTTGGCTGTCTAATCGACCACTCAAGCAGCTAGTCTATTGTGGTGCTCCTTGGCCACTGCTGATGGCAGACGTTTTTGCCTCAAATGCAGATTAATTTGTAAAACATACTTTGTCTGCATTGCAGAGCCGTGTCACCTACTTTACAGCACAGTCGTTATCTTTCCCAGCAGATTTGTCATTTCTCTGCCTGAGTTGGTACTTTGACAGCCTTTCCATCTGTCACTAACATGTGTCCAGGGTGATTGGACTGTAACTGCATAGAGCAACAGGCCATAAAATCCAGGCGTAAATTCAACCAGGATGCATTTAAGATTTGATCACCCAAACTAGGAGGCATTTACAGATTTTATGGCGTTTTACATTTAAGCATATGTATACAACAGAAATCAACATTTGCATTAAACGCACAATATGTAATATGTCTGCCACTAGGTGTCTCTCTCACATTTAAATCACTAACAAAACATGTATTTTGATAACATACAAAGTAGTGTGGGATTGTGGGAGTTTAAACAACCATCATTGCAGATGAAAGTCTATGTGACATGACTCAGAGAAGAAATCATATTCATGGACAAAGAAATGTATATAAGTTGTTATCACTTTAGACTTTAGACAGGTTTGCAGACATCCTTCCTCACTCTGATGTATCGGACGTATCCCGTGTTTCCTCTAAAGTTATAGAAATGAGTGACTAATAGGAAATTCACTGTTACCTTTAATCAGTCATGGATTTCTCTGGCTTTGATCATTGTTGGAAACATATATTTTTTGAGTCTAAGTACATTATTTTAAATAACACATGGCCAGTGACTTTAGAGATTTTAATGCAATATTGTGGCTTTGAAGGTTTGATCTGAAGAGGAAAAGTGAAGAGGAGAAAAAAAGTCTGATATCATTGTATATAGCTGCACAAGCTGTTTTTTAATTTTTTATGTTAAAATGTAATCCAGCTACATCATATCCAGACACACTTCACATATGAAATGCAAAGTGCACAGGCTTTCATTGATGTCATGATGCACAGTTCAGCTCATGAGCACTTAAATCATGTTCCCAACACAACACCCTCGTCTCACTCGTTGAGGGACAAACTGACAGCACCACATTCGTATGAACTCAGGCAAAACAAATAGCTCAGCAGCAGGGGAAATGTGCAACAAGCAGCATCAATGTTTGGAGCTGACATACAAGCAAAAGGAATGGGACTGTGGGATGTTGGAGAAATGTGGAAGGAAGATCAGTCTTTACAACTCCTCCAAACACATTTTGCAATCATATTCTCAGTTATTTTAGCCATACTTTTGTAGCTACAGTGAACTGTGTTGACTTCTCAGCTGTGGGATGTGCTGAGAGTCTAGAGAGTATGGGCTTTTACAGTGCTGAATTTAAGCATTGTCTGAATCTCAGAGCCAGTTGATGTCTGAGACGAATGTGCTTTTTGTTTTAAATTATTGAAAATTCAAGTGTGAGAATGCTACATGGAAATATCTTTCTGTCTCCATCTTAAAGTATTGTTTCTGTTCAGGTTTTCTATTGCCTCAAGGTTCTTTTTACTGAATTGACAGCTTGAGTAAAGAGATAAAATGGCAGTGTGTATTTTGTCGTGCAATAGACAATTTCTCTGAGGTCAGAAAGGAAGAATATATTTGTTTACAGACAGTATTGTACAGACTGAGTGCTGTTGTAGAGATATGTGAATGACAACCAATACCAATGAACACACAAGTCGTCCATCAGCTTATGTCTACATTAACAGCTAATCTTTGGCTAATGGCTCACCCGGAGTGGCCAAAGAACATAGGATTAATGGTTCCACCTCTTTAAGACCTAAGTCTCCCTGACACTTGTTAATGTAGCACACAGCTCTGAAATTACATCGCTGTGCATCCTTATTCAAGTATTAGCACAGAGGCAAATCACATCCTCATTCGAATATAATTGACTTGCCTCAGTTAAGGGAAAAAAAAAAATCCCTGGTCTGTGTGCCACCAGCTTGCTGAGCCCAGACCATTTTCTTTTCCATTTCTTCTTTGTTTTGATTCTGGCAGGTTCCAGTGACAGATGTGAGCAGAAAAAAGATAAATGTTTGCAAAGGCTGATTGTAAAATGCCATCTCTGAAGTAGAGCCGTGGCCAGAGTCACACTCTCTCTTTTGTGTGTAATGGCCCCCATGATGATGCATTTGGACAGATTTTTTTTTCTACTTGAGAAGAGACCCTTTTCATGCTTAACTGCACAGTGAATACTAATGGTGGTACAGTTAGGAATGTGTTAGTGTGTGCGTCTTTCCACCACAAGGCCTGTGGACTTACGGACACAGCCCTGTTGAGATCTCTACCTGCAGCTTTGAACCTTTCATCCCCCCGCTCTTCTCTGATCCTTCTTTCAAACTGAGCCAACCTACCACTGTTTCCATTTCCATCTGCTTCCATTCCTGCACTCTTAGATAAGCTTTGCTTAATGGCTGCACTGCTTCAGTTCTTTCTTAAAAAGAATTGTTTACACAAGCCTGAATGCCAAACTATAATCCATAATCACATGCTTTTTGCAATATTTAGAAAATTGGCATATATCATAGCAGCTAATACCAAACAATTGGCTTTGCTCACAGCACCTTGGTTATCCCCAGGCTTGGCTGTGAAGCGCAGGATGCAGTTACATCTTTTTCAGGTCAAATGATATTGAAATACTAATTAAAGGCTCCGTGGCTGTGTCTCAGCATGATGTCATCCTCCTGCCTTCGCCTGTGGAACTAGCTGCTCTACATGCTCAGTAGGAGGGTTTATGTGGACTGAAACTGCTTTAGATGAGAGTCACTCAGGTCCTTTTAGCTACCATTTTTCAGTTAGCAACGTAATGTTCTCATTCAGTATCCACTGTGAAAATGGTTTTGAGCCATCCTCTTTATGTTTGATCACTTTTGAAGCAAATGGAAATATTTGACTTTTGGCGGTGGCATTTGATATTTACCCAGTTGGAGTTGGTATTAGGGGTGGACAATCTGGCCAGAAAAGTATATCACAACTAATTTAGTCATAATCACAATCCACAAGCTAAATTTCAGTCTTTTTTTCTCAATTTCAAAATACCTGTAGACCACAGCCAGACAGGAAATAGCCTACGAATTTTGCGCATTTGCATTATTAAAACCCAGTATTGCAAATTGTAAACTCAAGCTCAATGATTAAGTAATCATCAAAAAACACGTTCAGTCATCGTTATCGTCATCATTCAAGTGCATTGTTTACAATACATCACCCTAGAAACAGCAAGTGAAGTAATTCGTCCAATCAGCTGGTTGACAACATTTTTTTCATGTATTGCAGATCCACCAGTGAGTAACGTTATGTGATGTTTAGAAACTAAAGTAATAGGACGTTTTATCACGCAATCACACACATACTCACACACAAATAGATAAATTCAAGTACTCTGACACCACCTGTTATTGAGGTGCTGTAGCTGTCCATGTGTCTCTTCCTTTTCCTATCCTAACTGCTGAAGTACCCTGTGGAGAACAGAAATCCTTGGCTGAGAATCTCCTTCTTAAACAACTGTAGGGCTTGGGGTACAATAATTGACAACCATTTAGAGAAAAAGAAGGTTTTCAAAGGTCTTTAAATGACTGGCCTAGAATATATGTATGAACAGATACTATTTAGTTATCCACCACACGTCTATAGATTCCCATAGATGTTGTAAGTTCCAGGCAGGAAATGGCACAGGATTATGTAGCTGATTTGATCAAAATTTATATTCCAGCCAACCAATGTATACATGCATATGAAAGTTCTACAGAAGTCCTGCAGGTTCAGTTGCTACCCGTAAAATGCATTTCCTGTGATAGAGCATGAAGGTACAGGCTATACCTAGCTTTAACGTTTACATGGCTGGAATATTAAGCATGAAGTCTGGGCTTAGGAGGAAGAAGCGAGGATGACAGTAATGCTGTATTTGAAAGGTATGAATCCTGTGACAAATGCTCTTCCTGGAAATTCCTGACAGGGTTTGGTGGAACAGTGAAACGAGAGCTGCATGTCAGTCTGGAGCGTTGTGCTGCTGGGTGTTTATGTTGGGTATATAGGAGTGTGAAAATGCTTAAGTTAATGGGTAAGGTCTGTCATTCAGCACGTTGTTATTCAGCATATGGGATAGCTGCTATTTATGTCATCAATAAGAATGAATCCATAAATGCTGTATGCATGAAGCCAGGGCAATTAATACATGACCATTTTTATGCTATTGCCCCTGGCTATTCCTTTAAATGATTGAAGCAAAAGCAAAGTGTGTGTTCTACTATTTTTTATATTAGAGAATGATTAGATGCAACCTCTACCTGCATAAAAGTAAAGCATTTTTACTTTGCCAAACATACAAAACTAACTTACTCAACAAAGAGTGCAAATTCTCCTTCTGCTTATGTAGCAGATGAACATATAAAGTGCAGACTTTTTTTCCCCAAAATTTTTGATTTATCTGCCAGATGAAAGATCGAGTCCACATTTCACCTCTGCAACTTAAACAGAGTCCTGATGTTTACCTATTAATGCTCTAGCTGCTGTATGTTAAATAGGCATCACTTAGTTAGTGCTGACATCAAAATCGCTTAGAAATAGGACTTAGGAGATGATAGTTTTGACTGAGGGACATCAGTAATGATCATTCAATTATTGATTATTTGTTGTTAATTGAATTGAAATTATATTAATCAACAGAAGATGAGGGGCATACAGTGTAAACTGTCAGAAAATGAACTGTGGTTTGGTTGTGCCACTAAGTTGTGCCTTTGTCTGATAAATTTGATGGACTTACAGGTGTTTGTGCTGACCACCTGTAATGGCCAGACTGTAAAAATCCTTGCGGCTATTGGGTTCAGCTAGCTAATCAGAGGCTCATGCCTATGCCAAACTACAGGCTTCAGCAGAACCAGCTAACAACTGCTCAGTTAATGCAAGCTGTGAGCTGCGTGAAAGTGGAGAGCGCTATTGCTAGCATTTAGGACAAACGGTGTTATCCAGCATCATCAAAACAAAACTCAAGAAGCAACATCCCTTTTTTTAGGTAGTAATCTAATTTACTGGTGGAAGTGGAATATTTAATATTTAATTTCCCAGTGCAGCCACTGGACTAAGATTACTTACAATGAAGTAACCTTAGTCCAGGTGCATGTAACAGGTGATTGTTATTAGGGCTGAATGATTTTGAAGAAATATCGAGTTGCAATCAATATTTTTACATCATTGCTCTCACTTTCATTGAAAAACACATTAAAATGATTATGGTATGTTATTTATTTATTTATGTTTTTACAGGGATCTGTACTAAACAAAGATGTTTTCTGAAGTCTAGAGAATGATGTGTTTGCCACGACACCTCTGTAGCACCACAATAGTAAATTCAAAATGGTATTTTTTGTGATAAAAAATTCATTGACAAAATATAGAAAAAGGAAATCCAGACAAAATTGTTGCTGGCTAAGCACAAAGAAAAAAAAAACTTCTAGTACAAGAACTGAACAGCAGGGATAAAAAGAAATAGATAAGTAAATAAATAAATAAATGAAAAAGCTAAATTAACAAAAACAAACAAAAGGGAAAGAAAGCAAAGGGCCAGTGTAGATGCACAGATAGACAAAAGCACAAAGCAAAGTGTAATAATGAGTATTCAGCAGTATTGTGTGATAATGCATCACTTGACAAGAATTTGCAGTAATATTATTACTTTACCCAGTACGGATGCAACGGATCACAAAACTCACAGTTCAGATCGTATCATGGTTTTGAGTCACGGATCAGATCATTTTTCGAATCAGCAAAAAAGAAAAAAGTGGTGGGATCAGGGTTAAATTATTTCAAAAATGCACTTGTCTTTGATCTTTGTCTGTCTGTAATTATCACCATAGTTATGTAATGTAATAATAATGATAATAGTAATGATTTTGGTAATAATCTTAAAACTTAAAACATACAGTGCTGTACTATGTATATACTATACATATATTAGATAATTATACACTGTACAGTATAATACACAACTACACTCTGTAGTCTGGCTCAATGTCCCGCCTACAGCACAGCACTGATTGGTTAGAAGTCATGATCAATCAGCAGACACACTGTGTCACAGACGGGGTGAGACAGAGCTGCACCGGTGAGCAGAGAGGAGCTGTGTAGAAGTTAAGACAGCTGATATCACCAAAGTTTCAATGAACATCACAGTTTTATGATCTGTTTCTTTGGTGATAGCATAGTTACATCAGTGAAAAAAGTTATGGTCTGGATTTCACTCAAAGTGATGTGACGGCTTTTAAATCAGTCGCTCTTCACAGAGATGCGCTGCACACAGCAGCATCTGTCCTGTCTTTTCACTGCAACTCTGCATTGAGATTTCGGGTATCATAACTTATACAAAAGTAACAGTGACAGTAAAACTACGATGCTCACATGTGGTCCACGGATCACACGCGTGCCGAACCGTAGAGGGCGATCCATACGGGACACGGGTCAACTGTGATCCGTTGCACCCCTATTACCCAGTATAAGTTATGTAAGGGTTTACAATTTCCAAAGCTACTTATCCAAGTAGTTCATAGCCAACATTTGGGCAGAAAACAACAAAAGCTGTCTGGATGTTGACAGCTCAGTGGATCAGCTGTTCAATTTTGGAGCGCAACAAGGCCATCAACAGTGTAGTCTAGTACTGTAAAGAGTAAGGTAACCAAAATATATAAGGCAACAGATATAATGTAATGCGTAGGTAACCAAAATGGTATTTTAACACACATTTCGCCTTGAACAAATATTGTGCATCCTGCAATTTGAAAATTGCAGTAGACCATATTGCAGTTTCAACATTTCAAGGAATTGTTCAGCCCTACTTGTTATTTTTAATAGAACCATGAAGACATAAGTCTTAATTCTGAATGAAGACTTTATTTTGTTAAAATGTTAATTAATTTATTTAATTATTTAATTTATAATCAAATAAACTTGGTGTGCTCGTGGGCCATGCAAGTAGTCAAAATCTGCTGTTATTGTGGGAAAAAACAATTAAATGACTATAGATTGTTAAATAACCACTAATCAATCAGCAAGTAGCTTGAAATTTACATCCTTACTTTGACTGGGAAGTTTGGTTTGTGAGACTAATTGTTGATAACTGTGATACAATCAATGTTTATAATGTGTGTGAACCCAGTGTTAGTCTGCATGTGTAAGAGAATATGAGCAAGAAAGACTGTGTAAGCAAGATGGAAAATATACATCATGGTACATGTGAGAAAAAAAAATCTAACAATCTTGTGTGTGTTTGTGTGGAAGTGTTTGCAGCGGGGACGGCTATGCTCCAGAAAGCCAGATGGATCTGGAGCTGTCTACCCCAAATGAATACATCGGCTTGTATTGTTTTCAGTAAGTGCTATTCGGCTCATGTGCCTTCTGCTGAAGGGAAAACAGAAAAGAAAGCCAGATCCCACAACATCACATCCACAAACAGCACATCTTAAGAAAAAAGCCACGGTGGATAAGTGTTTGCCTAAGGAGAACTTTGCTTATGATTTCATTACAACACAGACTTGTGTGGCAGTGTAATCTCCCACAAAAAACGTGAACAGATTTCCATTCTGTACATTAGTTTCTTTACAATTTATCATCTGACAGCTGTTTTGTTTACCTATTAGATTCCTTTGTAGATAGTATGTGATGTGGTTGATTTTCTTACTTTACTGACAGCTTTTTTTTTATCTTGTGCTCTATTTTTCCAAGCTAACCACCATTGCTGCGCCTGAATATGTAATATGTATTACATCCCATGTGGTGTGGGATGTATCATGGTAATGATATGCTCCTGGCTCTAGCTTGAATTACTGTTGTTGGTGATGGAGGAACATACAGCCAGAGACTACATGAGCAAACTTAACTTTCCTTGATTTATCATGAGAAATTAATTTTGTACGATCAAAATAATGAGCTTGTTATGTCCATGTCACATCACAATTGTTTCGTGATTAGTTTCAAATATTACAACATAGTGTTAGTTCATGATAAGTAGTTCAAATTCATTTTTCGGTTATCTCAAAACGATTGCATCAGCTCAAAATAAGTTGAAAGTACTTCTTTTCTTGTGATCAGAGAATGATTAGTTTATACTCCCAGGAAATGACAGCCTGTAATGTTGAGATCAGGTAAAAATACAACATGAGAAGTATTGACACACAAAAGCTTTTTATACGAGACAGTAGAAGAATTATTTTTGTAAAAACATCATGTTGGATTTTTCTTCTTTTTTTTTTTAAGACCGAAAAGCTGTTGATACGAGCATGGCTTGGAATTAGCATGATTGTTATGAGCAGTGTGCTGCTGGCAAAAGTGGAAATGTTTATGCTCAACTAGATAAGCTCGGGCTAATTAGTAAACATGAAAAAGCAGCCAGCCAATTCAATGCTATTTCCCAGACTGTGAGAATATTTGATGAAAGCATAATATTTAATTTTAGTCGATTTTTAGGTGGAACTAGGTGTGTTTAGCACGGAGTTCCCCCGGTCCTGTAGACTGCTTTGTAGCCTCCTGACATGCCTCATTACAGCTTAGGCAGGTCAGGGTAGCAGGGCTATCGATGAACTGTCTGTATGACCCTTCAGGGCTCTAGTGTATTGCTCACCTGAACCTGCATGCACTTCCATCTATATGGCTTCAGTCCCCTGGTGGTGTTTTTTCATTAAATGTGTGCTGCAGTTTTGTAAATGGGAGGTTTACACCGAGACAAAAGGTGCTCTTATGTAAATGCCAGCATGGTCTTTGTTGATTTAGCACATCCCAGGGTGTGCGTGAAGCTTTTATACACACACACACACACACACACACACACACACACACACACACACACACACACACACACACACACACACACACACACTCTGAAGCAAGGCAGGGTTTTAGGATGGATTTAGTTTTGCCAGCTAATAGCAGGGTATCAGTTGTACTGTACAAGCAGTGAGTGGAAGCAGCCCGTAGGCTATCCACACAGGCCTTATCACTCAGCAAGCAGACCCCATGATAAGGTATTATGTTTTTCACAATAGTCTGCTGTGTTTTCTCCTGTTTGTGCAGTTTCCCCGTAGTGCATGCTATAATAACCCAAGGCTGCCAATTACATAGACCGAGTGTGTTCGCAGTGCAGAAGCCTCTTTCGTCATTTCCAGCAGGTTTGAAATGCTGGTGGTGATTCAGTAGTCAGAATGACAGTGAGTGATTTCCAGAAGCCTGGATGTCTGGGCCCATGCCGTTTCATTTACAGGATTTCCACCCTCTGTGAATTTAAGGGCACAGTTATCCTGCACCCTCTTCATTTATCTGCTCTGCAGGATCACTCCTGGTTGAAGGCTCTGATCCTCTCCACATTTCAGAAGGCACTTGTCTTCTCTTCCATATCAATCACTTTGTGTCAGACATGTGAGGAGGACCTTACAGCATCTTCAGTGAAATCTGATGATGGAAAAAATACTTAATATTGTTGTTACTTTCATACAATCAGCATTAGTGAATTTCTTAAAGTTTTGCAACTAATGATTATTTTCAACATTAATTCAAATTCAGATATTTTCTTGATTAAGTCTTTGCTCTGTCCGATGTCAGAAA
Source organism: Lutjanus erythropterus (assembly GCF_056507025.1). Lineage (NCBI taxonomy): Eukaryota > Metazoa > Chordata > Actinopteri > Lutjaniformes > Lutjanidae > Lutjanus > Lutjanus erythropterus. The sequence continues at coordinate 4,357,874 of NC_139327.1, forward strand.
GTAGTGAAAGATGCCTGTTTTTCCCAAACCCAAAGAGATGTCTTCAAATGTCTTGTTTTACCCTACCAACAGTGCAAATCTGAAAGAAAATTCATTGCCAGTGACATAAAACAGAAAAAGCATAAAATCCTTGTGTTGGAGAAGCTGGAATCAGAGAATAATTTGTGGTTTTGCTGAAAAATTGACTTGAATCATTCATTAAATATCAAAATAATAATCAAAATATAGAAAAAAAATCTGTTGATTGATTAATTGCTTAATCAACTAATTTCTGCAGCCTTACAATTCATATTCTCAATTCACACTGCGTGAGTTTTGGTTTTGCAAAAACCACAAGCGGGTAGGATTTGCTGTGTATTTTTCCATTCCAGGCCACACTTCCATCAAATGTCAACATTTTGTCGGCCTGTTGGTGTTTTTTTGTCTGTCTGAGTTTTGAGGTGCATAATGTTGCCCTGCTTAGCTTCCATTTCAGCTCTGAGATGAAACAATCAGCTCTCTGTATGGCAGGCAACTGCTGCTGAAGATTGGCTTACAGAAATATGTTGTCACTGTGGTTGTTATGTGAGGCAGCAAAACAATCAGCAGTGCAGAGACTCCCAGATCAGTCTGTCAGTGGTGTCTTTTACATACTGTAGCTTATTGTCTGCTCGGGTAATGAAATATTTCACAACTTACAGCACTTCTGGCTTCTTCCTCAATTAGTCAGCATGGAATGTTCTGATATAAAAATGTCAATACTGTAGTTATTAGGGAAAATTAATACAGCTGAGAAAATCTTGTGATTAAAAGACAACTGATATTTCAAGATAAACAGCTTCGAATTAGTTATGTAATAGGTACTTTGTAGGTGAAGTCATCAAATGTCACTGCTACCTTTGAGGTAAGAGGTGCCCAGAGAGCCAAGATTACATTTAAATATGTGATAATTACAAAATATGAGTCATTTTAATGTGTGTTTGTTTAATAGAAATGCTTCTTTTCAGTAAAAAGGCTTTTTCAGGCAGCCGGTGAACAGACAAAAGGTTGACTTGATGTTCCTCCACTAAACAACACACACAGACACAGTGGTGATTTGTTGGCTGCCAGTCTCTCCCACTTTCAACAGGCGACAAAGCATCAGTTAAATGGATCAGTCCACTCGGTTGTTTCAACTCCTGTGTTGTTTTAAGCTATTAATCCAGGCCTGTCTTTATGCTTCAGTCTTATTGGATTTACCAGACAGGCAAACCTGCCTGCAGCCCCAAGCACAACACTATTTGAGTTGTGTACACATCTTCACAATCTCTTGTCAAGTGAAAACTAGAAACGTCTGGTTTCCTCCTGTTTCCTGACTTTGACTCATGTCTAAACATAACTCACATTAGTATGTCAGTACTATTTATGAATATTTCCACCAGAGGCTTCCCTGCAAACTTCATATTTATGGCAGACTTGCTTTATGTTAAATATTTGACATCTTTCAAAAAACATGTGCTTAATTTGTGTCCCTGTAACCTCATGTTCGTTACTGAGTGGAAAGTGTTTGGTTCCGTGCCCTCAAGGCACTTGACATTAGATAAGGCAGCTGGCACAGCTCCATGTGCAGTGAAAGTGATTTACTGCTGGCTCTGCAGCCTGTAAAAGATTCACAGTAGAGCACATATAGAGTACAGTGTCGGCATAACTGCACCGTCGCTCATCACGTCTCCTGCGGCCTGTACATTAGAATACAGCGTCACAGTGGAGTGCTCCTCTCTGTGGTGGCCCTGTTCTCACTGCTGCACAAATGGCCTTCTAACTGCAGTGCTGGGAACAAGAGGGTTGGGGTGGAGGTTGGGGGAGGCGGTGGGGGCTCCTGCTTGTCAACAGCTCCTCAGTGTCTGCTGGGTCGTCGTCATCGCGACTGTCCCACAGGGCGCAGGCTTCAGCTCTGCACTGGAGACTTGTGCTGTCTGTCTATGCAGCTGTCTGTCTCGCTGCCACTCACCCATCTCTCCTCCTCCACCTCTTAGCTCCCCCACCACCACCCCCACAAGAAGGACTCTTGTGAAATGAAGCATTGATTGCCCCTGTGCAGACAGAGCATAATACATAATGATATTGCTCTGCACACAGCACCACCCGCACTCTTCAAAGGTTAGACAGCCAATATAAGCTAGTTGGCTGATATTAGGCCTTTTAGATTATTTTTTAAAATATCATTTGGATTCCTTGATTATATACAATCTTTGGTCTGTTCTCGAACTTCTTCCCAGCTGGCCACCAGACACTCTGTCTGATTACAAGCATGTCAAGGCAAAACTCTGTATCACGAATGCCTGTGATTGACTGGCTCCAACTGCAGAGCACCCTTTCTCCTGGCTTCAGTAAAATGTAGCACGCTTTAGCTGCACTGTGGTGTGCCAAACCATGGTTATATGCATTTGCACTGTGGCCTCACAGCAGGGAGTAACTGTACTGACCCAGAATATCATGTGTAGTAAACTGTGTGGTAGTGCACTGGCTCTTGGCAGATTGACCAAAATGTAATGTGGAGGGAAAGAAATAAGGAATCTAAAGGCTCACATAGCCAACCCTGCTTGGCTGTCTTCATTCAGATCTGTTCTGCTCTATTAGTTCCATTACTGATTAGAAAACTCCTCCTGCTGCTAATAAATTATAGAACATCTCTGTTTTGTGGTGTAGTTTTGACCTCGGGCAAGCTCTGATAGATGCTCAACCTGATGGAGCTTTGTGAAACTCAAACTATGAGATTTTTTATTGTTGTGGCAACAAACTGCCACTATTTACCGTTATAATTGGTAATCTGACTAAAGTTGGTGATGGAAGTTGTTGTATTTTTATAAATGTAATTTGTCTTTTCCAGCCATGACAAATTTTATAATCCGAATTTTACACTTCTTTAAAGTTGCCCGAGTGGCCTGTTTGATGCCTCTATTTCAGCCAATTTAAAAAAAATGGTAGATAAACCAGTTTTAAAAATAAGAAGCATCAAGGGGAGGGATTGATGAATTGTGCTCATGAAATTGAATTTAAAAGAACTTTGTCGCACCATTTGTCATTATCAAGATTAATTGAGCGTTTATGTTTTTATAAGAATTGCCATTTTTTGCACGTAATGAACTGTGAACAGTTGCCATTTGTGTGGTTGTCAAGACTGGTGGATAGTACCATCCAACAAGATAATGATCTTAATTATTGTATTTGCATCAAACTGTTATTACAGTTCCATTTGCTATTCTGTTCATTAGAAGTGATTAACAGTTTGCTGTGGCACAGTGCTGAATGCCAGCCAACAGTTTGGTTAAATAGCTTGCTTCAGAGTGGTCCAGTGAGAGGGAATAGAGCTCCCCAGGATTTGTCTTGAAATTTGTTAATGATATGAATTGTGGAAGGGAACATGCGTACACCTACACATACTCACATAGACTGAACACTTGCATTTATTGCATGCCAAATAAACAGTTAAGATATGGCAATTTAATTACAACAGTACAAATGTGCTTCATTTTAAGCTCATTCTTACTAACCTCAGCATCACAAGATATAGAGAGTATTTTCACGTTGACTCATGTCTTTGTCATTTAATTTTAATGCCAGCAATAATTATGGTTACTGTTTTTTTTCCTCAACCTGTCCTTGTGCAGTAATTACTATATGTGGAACATTACCTCCTTTATGTATCTGAGTCGCATGTTTGAAACTGGGGTCACATTGTGCTTCAGTTTAGTTTTTCTACTCTCTGCAGGACATAGTGAAGTCACAGGCTTTCAGTAAATGAAGCCCCATAGCGCTAATTCTATTGAAACTATTGATTGTACACAAATTTTGTTTTTTGAAAAATAATGATGTGTGTCATGTTTGACATCTTGAAAAATGGCAGAGGTAAAAAGACAAAGGTTCTTATTTGGGAAATTATTCTCACTATTCTCATTCCCAAAACATAAGAGATTGAGGACCAGTGAAGTGATCTTCCTCCAGAATTGCCACACCTTGAGTAAGTCACAAAAAGACTGTGGAACCAACAGGCCAGTTTGTCCTCTCCTCTCATGTAGTTTATCTGCCTTGATGAAAACTTCCATTTTCAGGCACCTGGGTAGCTCAGCTGGTAGAGCATGTACCCCATGTGCAGAGGCTGCGAGTCCAGGTGGTTGTAGGTTCGACTTCCACCTGCGGCCCTTTGCTGTGTGTCAATCCCCCACTCTTTCTCCCCATTTCCTATCATATCTTCAGCTGTCCTATCAATTAAAGACATAAAAAGCACAAAATGAGGCTAAAGGAGCCTGGACACTAAGGACACAGGTTCCAACAACAGTGCCTGAAGCATAGCACTTTACAACCTTACTACAGGTCAACAATATTAGTGTTGTTTTACAAACATCAACCAGGAAATTAATAAACAGTCAAGAGAGAAGCTAATTTGATTTGTTCTTGACTTAACCTACCACAATTATTCTTCTGCTTAATTGTGAATTTATATTATAATTTATTGCACTTGCTAAAAAAGTCTTTTGGTCAGCACTTGCACTTGTGCAGGATTCCTAAAAATAGAATTCAATTAAACAACATATTACTTGGAATAGTTTCACTTTTCTACATTCCAAAGCTCCTCAGAAGTAGGTGGCCGATGATTCATTGTTCCCACAAAAGGCAAAAATGGTCTGAAAAGGAGTTGACTTAAAAGTCTATAATAATAATTTCTAGCAGTAGACTTAATATGATGTATGTCTGCCACATACTCTGCTACTACTACTGCCACTCTGAACTACATCACTGGATAAAGTAAGTAAACAAAAGGCTTAGTTACCAAATTAGCCCCAAGTTACCATTCTGTAGCTTTGGTGTTGTGAGTAATGTGATGGGAAGAAGTTCAGGTTCAGCTGTGGCTACACTAGTAGGATACTACAGCAATGAAAGTCAACTGTGCTTGTCCAGAGGCGGTGTGATGATTTGAAGCATTATATTGAAGTTTTATAACTCTGACCCGCAGAAGTCAGGACTTAAGTAGTTGAAGAGCAAGGCTTTCTTTTCCTCTCAAGCATTTTGCTGCAACCACTTCATACTTTTGGTTTGTGAGTGCATGAAAAGTGCTGGTGGAATGGTTCAGAGACGTGTTAAGAAAACAATCTGGCAAAGCCTTGAATGAGTACAGCCATAATTACTGTGTCATTATTCTCTTTCCCTGCCATCTGTAAACCAAAGCCAGTGATATGTAATGATCTTTTTGGAGCTGCTGTTAGGATTGGAATCAACCAGGGAAACACTCAGCAGGGTTCTTTTTATTATAGAGGAGACCCAGTCTAGAAAGGTGTCAAGAAGTGCATTTTTGCCACTAAAAGGATTAAAGTGTAGTGCTCCAAAACAGAGCTGTTTATCATAATTTATGTTTTTAAAATGGGATTAAGTATAAAGACCACTGGTTTCAAACCAGTGTTGTTTTTGGAGCATCCCAGTGTCTTGGCAGGATTAGGTGCACACTGAGCAGGCATAATATTGTGGATTCAAATCTGGCTATGGGCACGTGTTAAGTTATCTGCACTCTGTCTTTACTGTCTCCAGTACATTGTGTCTGGTAAAGTACAAATGCGTTTAAAACACAATTTAACTAAATAACTTTTGACACCAACTGTCCTATCCAAGTTTATTTCAGATAAACATACCTCTGGAGCAAAAAAGCAGACTTTGTTTCAAACTGAAGACCTTTTGTCTGCTTGGAAAGCTTGATAACTATCACACTGCATGAACTACGAAGCATTGAGTCACCCTCACCCTCCTCTTTGTCTGAAACTTAAGCCTCTTGTCCCGCTGTCAGCTGAGACTAGGGTTTGTACATTTGCATGCTGATTAGGACTGGGAGTGACTAAAACTGAGGGTGGTGTACAAGTGTGTGTGTGTGTGTGTGTGTGTGTGTGTGTGTGTGTGTGTGTGTGTGTGTGTGTGTGTGGATGTGTGTGTGTGTGTGTGTGTGTGTGTGTGTGTGTGTGTGTGTGTGTGTAGAGGGATTGTAATTGGGTGCGAGTGTTGGCCAGATTTAAAGCCCCACTGAGCAATTAGTTCAGCAGTGAGTGGTACTGTTAGACAATTTTCATTAGCTGTCAAGGAATTCAACGAGTGAGTAAGATTTAAAAAAAAAAAAAAAAGAAAGAAAAAAAACTTGTTTTTATGTAAAGTGACAGACTGAAAACACTTAATGTGATCACTGGAAACGTACAAAACAGGAAATGTTAGTACATATTGTGTTGATCTGGTACAAAAGCATATTTATGGAAATGTCAAGACTGGATGACTAAGTCTAGAGGCAAGGATCCCATTAACACTTGACTTTTACATTTACACTTAGCTGCTCATATGTGTTTGTTGGCCCATCATATATGTTGAAATGGCATGCCTTTTCAGGTGGCTTTTACGAGAAGGGGTGAACAAAGGCTAACTTCAGTGCAAGTAGTGAGATACACCTTTTTAAAATCTAGCCATAGTGTGTTTCAAATGGTCTTGAGTGTGGGTTTACAAATTGGATTTCAGTCAGGCTTGAATTTTTGATGGATGTGCTCACACTTAGTTTTTTGGATATGGGATCTGCCAAAGATGCATTAAGTAACTACATCTAAATGAGGTCTATTTTAAACTAGTGACAAAGTAATGCAATAGACCATAAAGCACATTGGATCCAGACTTGAATACAGCTACCACTGCAGGCTTATACACCACAGGTGTCCATAACTAACGCTGCTCACTGCAATTCACTACAGCTTCTACTGGTGTCATTTCAGTGTTTTATAAGAACTGATTTACATTGGTGACCTGATAGCTCAATAGGTACAGTGTTTGCCCCATGTACTGTGGCTATGAGCTCTCAGTAGTGGCTGTGGGTTCAACTCCCGTCTACGGCCCTTTGCTGCTTGTCATTTCTCCTCTCTCTCATATCTTCAGTTGCCATGCACATTAAAGGCATAAAAACTCCAAAAAATATTTTAAAAACTGTCTTACATAAAATTTGACTCCATATTCCTGATCTTTCATCACAAATATTTTGTTTAAATGTCCCTTTTGATATTTACTTTTAATCTTCTTTCACTATACTCAGCAACAGCAGCAGTTTTAGGGTTCCTTGTATTTTAATGTAAAAATAGTAGATTTGAGCAGTTATTTCAAGTTTCCAGCATTGTAATTTCTACACTATGTACAGTTTTTTCAAACAGTTTACACCAATGTTAAGATCATTTGTCATTTGTAGCAGTTAAAAGGCAGAGTATATGAATATCCACTGTGGAAGTCCATTAAGTCTGAAATGGTGCTCCACATAACTGTCTTTTTTCATGTTACATCCATCCATGTGCTTCAGTGCTTCTCTTGCTCAGTTTATACTGAAATCCACAACCGTCTGCTCCTGTATTCAACTCTCGGCGTAGCATTAAGTACAGAGAGCAAAGTGGTGGTGAGTGACATAGGAAGAGTATTTCATATTTGAAGAGTCTTATTGAATGAGAACTCTTGAATGATTATGCTTAGCAGAGCTTTGCATGAGAGGGTGAGCTGTACAGACTTGTCACTCTACAGGCAAGCTCAGAGGATCAATTCTTTGCAGAGATTTTGAAACAGATCAAACAAACCTTTTTTCAAACCACACATTCATTTACAGGACACATCGTGAGCCATCTCCAGACACCAACATCGACTAAAAAAGTATTTTCTTTTCGCGGGTTGTTTGTGTCTGTCTGTGTCTCTGTGGCTGCTTGCAAATTTTTCTGCATATTGAACAGCTCTATATGTATGTACACACTTTTAGTTGTTGCTGTGTGAATGTCAAATCCAGCAAAGCTGAAGCCTGAAAGCCTGAGTTGTTGAATGTGCTTCTTGTCATTGCCTGGTCTTTCATCTCTGGGTGTCAAGAAAGAGCTGCTTTGCAAGGGAAATTGGGTTTTGGCAGACAGATCTGTAAAATATAATCAGAGATGCCAGAGTTGGAACTAGTTAGCTTGCCTACAGTCTGCCAGCCCACATTCTGTATCCTGTCACCATCATAAATATTTTGTACACCTCTCACAATATTGTAAAAAGCAATAGAAATATGGCACTACTGCCTATTATCATTTATAGTGGTGAGTACATCATTACAGTAAATCGCAAATTACTACATGTGGTTACACCAACATTTTACTAAATTTTACTCAGTTTTAAGTTTACTAAATTGGTATTAAAGGAGAATGTGCAGGAGTTCATGAATGTGCTGGTTTGACAACTGTAATGGTTTTATATATAATTGAATCAGTATTAAGCAGTGAACTGAAATAATCAAACATTGATTTTAGGGTTATTACATCTGTTGGAAACACAGTTTTAAAGAGACTCAGATCTAGTTTCCTGGACTTACCATATCTTTAAACAATCTGCTGCTGAGAGCTTGGATCATGATGTAGTTGCTACTGCTGCTTCTTAGGAAGGCTAATGCTAGTTCATACGGGTTAATGCCTTCATACACCAAACCTCTTGAGACTCTACCGGTGTAATGATGTACTAGAGAACTGTGGAGCCTCTGTATTAAATTAGCCTGATGGTCTTTGGGAAAGTGAAAAATTCTGCAATGTCTGCCTTAGATTAGAGCTTAGAGTCATTATATGTAGAGCCATCCAATGTAGTTTCCATGTCGTTAGGCTCTCAATATTAATGTTTTAGTATTTGCTATAATGGAAGCTGTTCATAAACATTAAAACACCCATAACTGTAGAAAGTCGATCACACAGTAAGAAATATTTGGACTTCATCCCTAATCTGAGGTTAGGAGTCTGACCACAAAGTGCATGGTCCAATCTCTGTTGTGGTGTCTGATCAAACGAGGTGATGTAAGAGAGACACACAGCTGCAGGAATGTAAACAACTCTGGAGTGTGACAGCAGTGTGGACCAAGATATTTCAGAATTTCAGGGGACTAATACATTAAAAGAACAACCAATAACAACACTTAAGGCTTACTTTTTTATCAGAAGATGTTTTTCTAGTTCCTTCCAAACAGTATTCAAAAAGCTCTGTTGGTGTTGAAGAATTTGTCTCTGCAGACAGGACTATTTTAGAAGCACTGCTGAGAATCATTTTACTGGATATCCTGCATAGTTCCTCAAAGGAGGATTCAACAAAAAACTTAATTTTTATAGTTATGAAAAAAGATAGGTTTGTCCAGTGGAGGTTTTAAGCATTTCTTTTGTTGCCAGCAACCATGGTGAGCATTTATTCATATGACTTATATCATTGCCTTCAGTTTTTTGCGTTTTGGCATGAGATATTTTCCTCAAATGTGATGAGCCTCAGAAGCAGATGAATAATCCTGCTGTGTCCAAGTCATCAAAATGGTTTCACATGGTATTTCATTATTGACTAAGTAAAAGTGGAGTTGCTGCCTGCTAAGGTGACCTTGTAACGTTGTTGTTTAAAAAAAATGTTATATGTCTTACACCAGTGGTGCCCAACCCTGGTCCTCAGGGACCCCTGTCCTGCATGTTTTAGATGTTTCCTGCTCCAACACACCTGATTCAAATGATCAGCTCATCATCAAGCCTCTGATCATTTGAATCAGGTGTGTTGGAGCAGGGAAACATCTAAAACATGCAGGGCAGGGGTCCCTGAGGACCAGGGTTGGGCACCACTGTCTTACACATTTAACAGAGGGACATGTGTTGCCCAATCATATAATTTCCCGAGTAGAAAATTATATATATATATAAAAAAAAAATCACCCTTAACTGTTTGCAATTCTTGATTATGAGATCTGAAGCCTGCAAAAAACTCTGCATTCATAACTCCTCAGATCAGATGATGGTAGAGAAATTTAAATTAAAAAGTGAAAAATGATGGTCTACTGCCCCTAAGCCCCTTTTACACTGGGCAGAAAACCTACAAACACCCACTAGCATCAGGATTTTGTGTTCAGTGGGCAAGGGAGATTTTGGAAGTCATTCTGGGGTCAGATGACTCTGCAGGAGTCATGGGTATTCATTGGCATTGGCTCTAGCTCTAGCTCCTGCTCCAGTAGTGGTGAAACATGACTGTCATCTGTGCAAACAGCTCTCGAACACCCTTTCAAATTAGCCTGCCTTGAGTTTGAGAGACTGAAGATATAAAAAGAAACCATCTCTTAATATTGTCACTGGCCCCGATGCTGGTTTCTGTTTATTAGCCAAAGGGAAAGGAGGTAATTGCCTACTTTTAGCACAACTTACCTTTGTTCAAAAAGCCCACATTAATTTAGTGGGATAATTTTGTTGTAAAAACAGTATACGTTAAAATGTTGTGTGACAGACTATTTAAAGATACTACACAAGGAACTTTCAAAGTGTGTTGATTTTGGAGGCCACTGGGGAAAAAAAAGCAGTGTTTCCACCAGCATAACCACAAAATATAGCATCACAAATTAAATGATCTAAATAAAAATCTCCTCCTGCTTCCTGTTAACTGGCTAACATACACAGGCTCATTTCCTCTGATTTCACAGAAAATCAGACCTGGTGACATGCATTATGCATGAACTTACACACACGCACACACACACACACACACACACACACACACACACACGATTAATCTGTCAATTATTTTCTTGATTAATTGCTAAGAGAAGTCCTCAATTGTCTTGTTTCATTCACAACCCAAAGATATTCAGTTTACTTTCATAAAGGAGTAAAGAAACCAGAATTTATTCACATTTAAGTAGCTAAAATTGGAGAACTTTGGCTTCTTTTCTTAAAAAAAACAAAAAACAAAAAAATTAAACCAATTAATCAATTATGAGAATAATTTGCCATTAATGTAATTATAATCAATGAATCACTGCAGAAGCTAGACTGAGCTTTTTTCAAAGTTAAATCTTTTTCTCTTTTCTTCCTAACAGTTAACCACATTGTTTTATTTCTCGTTTTTCATCAGTCATTTGATGCTGGACAGCATGTTGTCACCTGCTAGACTCCCATTTTGACTGAAGGCAGCCATTGTCGACTTTTAGTGTAATTAGATTGCTTAGAGAGCAAGGTTGTAAACTAAATGAATGTCTGGCAGATTTTTTCCTCCCTTCCCTAAATACATCTTTTAGCAACAGTAATTGATATTGATGCCTGCTGCAGGAAGTGCTCCTAAATCACAGCCAGACTTGGGGGACGGCTGCGGGTTTAGCAGTTCCAAATAGCTTGAGTTATGTGTGAATAAGTACTCGCCGTCTTTAATGATGTGTTGTTGCCTCGTGCTCCTGCTGGGGAGCTCTGACAGGCCTGATGGATGAAGTGGTCTTGATGTGCCCTCCTGCAATCACCTATGTGTGGTTTCAATCAATAGTTCATTAGAAATTCTGATCACTCTTCAGCAGTGGAGGAATTTCATTTTATTTGTTTGAGTTTGTTTTTTATGACTTGCTGCATGTTTGTTTAACAGTTAATACATTATCCATCAGTCAGAGAAATGTGTATGTTTAATTTCACCTTTTATATTGGCTTAGTTGTTTTTTCTGGTCCAGTAAAGTAATGGTCTTATAAATCTCTGTCTCCCTGAGCAGTCAGTGTATGTTGCATTCACTCTAGTGCTTAAGTTGAGGGGGTTCGCGCTTTATCACTCGCTGTGAAGCATGCTTGTATTGTTTAGTTGTTTTTCACACACAGGTTGCAAGTATGTGTTAATCAGTCTGCCTAGAGCCTGTGTTAAACAACACCCCTCCCCTCCCCATTTGCCCTCTAAATGAATGGAAAGGCAAATTAATTTGTGCGCTCCGTTGCATACGGTATCGACTTGTTTCCAGTTTGGCCCTGTCATTAGTGGCTGATAATTTGAGTGTAGGGGGACCAAGGCTCAGGCTAGTCCAACCGATCCATCTCATCTTGCAAGTTGATCAGCCAGAGGATGAGTGAGAAACATTCACTGTGCCTGAGGGTAAATGGTTCCACTCTGGTGCTGAGGGTGCTCTGGGGTCCATGCTAGACGGTAATGACTGAGGCCAGTGAAAGGTGTTTAGTTATCCCATATGTTTGTCATTCAAAAAAGGTATATCTGTCACCCTGACAGTTTGTACAACAACAGTTGTTCAACAGTGTTCCAGTGTTGGAATGTGCCAATTATCTATAGCTTGCAACAGATTATAGGTTACAAGTTCTTTTTTATTTCAGTTATATTTTGCTTGATGATATATTTAACAGTGATGGATATGAGCAATAGAATTCTGCACTGTTTTCAAAATCATATACATCATAATAAGTTGGGGAAAAAAACTGATTCACATAAGAATTATGTGTATATTATGTATTATATTTTTTCTCGTCTTTCTGCACCACTTAGCCTAACAAAGCAGATGCTGTGAAGAAAATATCTTATCTATCTTGTCTTATCTATCTACATAACTCCTTACTAGTCCTTACTTTTACATGCTTCCACATGATTTTTAAATAAAAAAGTTGGCTGCAGTTTTGCGCACTGCAAACTGGAGTATAAAAAAATTTGCTGGTATAGAGGGCTGGGTATAATTAAAAAATGAATATATCAGTATCAATACTACTACCCTTAAGGTGAAATCAATACCAATAGAGTACTTCATGCCTTCTTTCCTTCATGTGAATGAAAGCATCCTGAAATTCTTCTGCAATCAGTGCATTTGTTTTTATTGGATGCCACAGGCATGTAGTATAGCCCTACTTTTGGTGGCATCTCAGTACACTGAACTGCCAACTCCATCAAATACACAGCACTTGACTTCACAGCTGCAAACTATATGAGTTGTAGCTACTGCAGTAGAGGGGCATTGCATTAAATTGAAGAATGATAGGCTGCTAGCAAAATCATACAAATTGTCATTTTTTCCTAGATCTTGGTACAAAAAGGATCAAATTCGGGTATTGTTTAACTGGAGAAGTTTTTCTACTTCTAAGTACTGGGTTATCTTGGTTGATACCTTAAAGGTTTTGAATACCAATACCCAGCCCTACCAGCACAGTCAAATTCATCTTTAATTTTATTTACTGTACATTTGTGATGTGATGTATTTACAATAATTGAGAATAATATCAGTGTTTTTCTCAGCCCAAGTCATCTGTTCTTACAGTAATTGCATCATCAATCATGTGAAAACACTCAAGATTTAAGTTTATTGTGGATTGTTGAGTTGCTTGGAAACAAAAGCAATGTTCTCACACTAATAGGCTGAGGTTAATTAAATCACCTCTTTGTCAGCCCTCAGGTGCTAATCTGCTCTTAATTGAACGGATTGTGGTAAATCAGGGGAAACGTGCCCCTTGAGCTCTGAATTACACAATCCTTCCTAATTGTGATTGGATTTAGCAAAGTAATTTAACTCTATTTTTCCTGGTGGGCATCAATGTATGGAGAGGGAAAATCTTGGTGAGACATAAAGGTGATATGCAGTGTATGTTTGTATGGAAATAATATTTTTAATTCTGTTTTAAGATGTGTGCGACTCTTGATTGTAGTTTGCTAGTTGCCATGTCTTTTTAAATATGCTGGTGAGGGTGAGAGAAAATTGCAGTGAGCTGTTTGACAGGATACGGGGGGAGGGAGGAGGGTAGAAATGGAGGAGGAGGAGGAAGGGGGGAGTTTGCTGTGGTAGCACATGACATTATTTGCTTTGTGGAAGGAGGCTCCCGGGGACACTCCGAGAGGAGAGGAGGAAAAGACTGATGTTTGTTTTCCTAAGAGGCTCTGCTCTGTGTGTGGCAGAGAAGGCTCAGTCAGCAGAGAGGAGGAGATGGCTGGCAGACAGACAGACAGACAAACAGGCAGGTGAACAGACTGGAGGAGATAGGGAGGAAGGAAGGCAGAGGCTGATTGACAAGCAAACATACACAGTGAGAAAAGCAGACAAACTAACTGACACTGCTGACAATCAGCCGAACTGTGGGCTCATCTCAGCACGCTCTGGCACAGTTGGTGAAGATGGACAGCTCATTCCCAGTGCTATCCACACTGTGACAAACCACAAAAATAGTAGGGTAGAGAGAACCATGTTGGGTGCGTTTTTATCTTATCTGCAGACAAATCAGAAAAGAATGTCAGCTCACAATAACACAATCTTCTATACCCCCCATCAACTATACCAGCAATTGATACAAAGGAAATACCCTCAGTGTAAGCACTTGAACCCTGTCTGTCCTTACTTTTCTAAATTTACAATAAGACACAACAGCTACAAAAGTGACAACAGTCAGTCACTGCCCACACCCTTCAACTTTACTGACCGTGCTGCTGCTGTGAGCCTAGTGAGCAGCGATCATCATAAAAACCAGATGGTATCTAGCTAAAGCCTTTTAACCATCTTTTACACTGAAGTCACATTTTCACTAGAAGTATAATTTCACAGTTTAATGGTCAATTTCTTCAACTTAAAGCCACTGGAGCTAACTTACCAAACACCTGCTCCACTACTGGAGAGCCAGCCATTAGTTTTGCTATTCATATCTGCCTTTTTGCTTACAATAACATTATAAGGGTTTGATTGAAGCTACTTGCATCACATGGCATTGACAGTTTGACGATTCATTGCTTAAAACACATCCCCATTTATGCTTTAATTAGAAGCCAGTCTAGAGTACTATACTTTTGCTTTTATCCTTTTATCATCAAGACAACTTTTTCTGAGGGGAACTAGTTATTGCTATTCAAGAAGACTGTGACTGGAGATTTTTTGATTACATACATACATACATACATACATACTTACATGATAAAATAAATAAGAAATTGAGTTATTGATATTCATTTGTTGCTTGAGTTTATTTTCCCAATAAGAGAAAAAGCTGATGTGGATAAATACTATCCTAATACTAAGGATAAATCAATAAAAAAAAAAAAAAAAAAAAAAATTCTTGTTGATTACTATCATTGTTTCAAATTTTAATTCTCATTAGAATAGTGTTCAATTAGAGCACTTTGAAAAACTCACAGTAAATAGTGTCCAGCATCAACCAAAATTAGCAACAGTCTCCCAGATGCAGACACAGTATGCTATGTGGGTGTGTTTTGCGCCAATTTAAAACATTGTCATTGCAAACAACATTTCAAATCATTGAGAGGTTTTCAATTTAAAAGTAGCTAGTTGTTCAATAAAGCAGCAGAAATTAGATTAATTTTAACTTTGGTTAGCTATAGTGCCTCCAAGTTGCAGAAATGTACTATGACAACTGTGTAATTATACGACTGGTAAAAATATTATTACTGGCTACTGGTCAGTCGTGTCCTCTGTTTTTTCCTTTGAGCATTGTACATTTAATTTCATGAGTTTATGTTTCACTCTACTTTTTTAGTCTCCATTTTCATTCAGACATTTAAATATGTCCTGAATACCCTGTGTGCTAAAGAGAATTTATTTGCCATTCTCAAATTTTCCTTTTTAATATTTACTGTGGATAAAATTATTCTCTATAATCACATGGAGTTTGCAAAATGCACAAGAAGTGTGACAACCTGGCTGAATTCGTAATAACTAAAACTGCTTGCACTTGCTGAGTTGTGCTGCCTTATTGCATTTTATGGCCTGAATCATGAAGTGGTTGTGCAGTCTCGTTCCCCAGTGTGGAGGCATACATGCATGACTGCGTTCACACACACACACACGCCCACACAGCACATGCATTGCTTTTACAAGGAAAGAGGCAAGTAGTCTGCAGTGGAGTCTTCCGAGCCTCCCAGGTAATTGCAGTATCTGTTTCTACTGAGAAGTAGTGATTTTTGAGAGGTGTGAATACTGTGTGTGTGTGCATGCATGAGTGTAGTTTGTAAGGTTGATGGCAACTGAAGCAGCATGGCGAGTGTTACTGCCTCTGCCCCGCCGAGCGTTCTGATTAGAATTTCAGATGTGTGATTCGTTGCTTTCATCACCCACTGTCCCGGCATCCATCAGAGCAGGGTCCCTGCTCTCCCACCTCCTGCCCCCATGAGACAATTCCCATCATATGGCTTCTGTCATCACTGGGAGTGGAAGGACAGCAGAGGGAAAACACTGGCCTACAAGTTGTTGGTGATAAACATGTATCATAAGCTGCATGTTTTGTTGTGTTTACACAGGAATGAGGCCACATATGGTTTTACTGTAATGATGTCTCATACACTAACAGATGGTTTATGACATGCTTAATGCCAGCATATGTGTTTAGTCAGTTTAGGCCCTCCCATTTTAGTTGGACAGCTTTTTTTTCTTACAAAACATCCGTTGGGAATGAAAGAATTAGCCCAACATATTTCCCTGTTTAATTCCTTTCATGAAAAATGGGTCAAATGAATGTGAAAGTGGAGAGATGGATATGATTTGTAGTAAGTAGTATGTACTAGTGTGTGCTCTGAGGAAAGAGTCCTTTGAGGAAAAGAGCTTAGCCTCATTCATATATGATCATAATAGCATCAATTTGCTGTGTTGACTTTTCTCCATTTAGAACAGTGAACCTCACTTAAGTCAGTGAGTTAGATGTAAAAACTAGGAATGGAATATCAACATCAACATGTAGTGTTTTCTCAAGGTCCCAGTGGAGGTCAGTTGTGACACGTATTGTAAGTCTTTATGGGGCCCCACTGAGTTTCAGCAGCACAAGTTGTGCTGGAGCATGCCTCCATGATCTTATTTGCTTCTCTTGTTGTTTTCACTAAATGGAAATTTTCACTCATTTTTAGACGATAAATGATGCCCTGACAAAACTAATAAGAGTCACCCAATTTAGAGTGAGTTGGCAGTAGTGGCTTTACATGATTTGCATAATCTGGGGTTTTGCTGGAAAAAAGCCACTGCACGGCAAACAAAACGGCGCTGTCAGTGGAGCATGAACACAAGTGTCTGGAAATGAGGCAGCCTAGCTGCTCTATACTGGCATGTTTTACCTTCCTCATGAGTAATGGAATAAAATAAAATGAAACGGTTTTGGAGTGGTCTCAGTATACAGCTGCTATGGTTTTCTTTCCATGAGGTTCCATGGGGTGCTATTATTCCTGAGGCAATCAGCTTTTTACAGAGGGTTACATGTTCTATGATCAAAAGAGATCAACATATGCTACTCTGTTTCTGTTTGAGACTTTCATATTCTCATTAACCCATGGAAAAATGGGGGAAGAAAGTGCAGTGTGATATGGTTACAAGCTCTATATATTGTCTTGCAATAGGAGCTGAGAACTGTTGCAGAACTCCATATGAAAATTTTGCTCCAGACAAGTGATCCAATATTGCATCCCAGTTCAGTTCCCTCTTTAGTGAGGACAGCCTCTCCTGCATGTTCTCATTCGTAGAGTTGGGGCTATTTTCTGGGAAGGAAGTTGGCCATGAATAGAGGAGAGTATTCTAGCAGACAGTTCTGTTTTAGTTTTTTGGTGTTCTTTTAGATCTGACCCCTGTGGAACCTTGCTTTGTAAGCTTTATTTCAGTCTAAGAGACTTGCTTGTCAATATAATACAGTACTATGATATGTCTTTGTTTTGCCATATTTTTTACTGATAAAATGCTCCTGTTCTCATCAAATAATTATGTGGTTGTTCTGCTTTTAAGTGAAAATGTATGCCTTCTGTGATTTATTAGGGTTAAACAAGTGGCTCAGACCCCTAAATTAGGACAAACTCAGCCTCCAGTTGATTTAAAGAAGATGCTCCTAAAGCATATTTAAGGAGTAATTCAATAGCTTGCCAGAGGAACTAGAGGTTCATAAAGTTTATGGGGGGTGGGATGTTCATTTTTATGACTGATAATGTGGACTGGACTGGTGCAGACCTTGACTTTTGAATAATTTACCCAGACTATTTCTGTGTTTGAAGTCCTGTTATCATTTTTATATAAGCTATATTTACCTCTCTTAAATGATAGTTGAAAAATGTTACCTGTTTTTCTTTCTTTTTTTTTATATATATATATTTTTTTTGGACAGGGAAGGGGGAGAGAGAGTGGGCGTTCACATGCAGCAAAGGGCCACATGCTGCTGCAGATGAGTCAGAGCCTAAATACATGGGTTGTGTCCTCTACCGTGAGCTATACAGCCACAAATGTTAGCTTCTTTTGCTTTTATGCACACCCGCAGATTTGACCCTTCGCTAAGCCCCGCACCCTTAGATACTGTTGCTACGCCTGTCACACTTTCATTCTTGCATTACATAGATGCAGTTTACAGTAATAATGGTGGCACACACTAGTAAAGGCCAGGTGGCGGAAAATGTTTTGTGGGATTTTCTGCCAGACATGAGAAAAGTTAAAAACTTGTTAGATGATATTATTTCATTAACACTGACCTGGCTCTGTCTTCGATTCCACAGAGAAGAAAACAAAAGCAGCTTCTCATTTCCAGTTGATGACTCTGGATTTTGTTGGCTAAATTGATGACATTCACTAGCAGATAAGTGTAGCTGGCTAATATAAGCTAATGCTAATGCCTAAACTCCTTGAGTTAGCTGAGAAATCTGTCTCTGCCAGACTTTTTAATATTTCCATCTGGCACATTTTACAACAGTAACCCTGTGAAAGTGTATTAAAGACATAGTTACTTAATAGCTGCATACATGACATAACATTAATGCAAAAAGACTGAGGCTAAAACTAGCTTGCACTCAAGCAAATATTGGTTGGATGGTGAAATAGGACACACGTGTATACTATAGATGACAGAAATACACTAATTAATGTGGAAAAGGAATCACAAAGACTAGATTAGCAGCAGAACCGGCTGAACCTTGATTGCCTCAAGAAGAGAGTCAGGATAAGTTCTAGGTTAACCTGGCTTAGACCTAAGAGAGTAAGCCAGAGCGAGATGCATCATCTTTGGCCCCACTACATAACTAATCCCAATGGTAACCACTGATGGGAAATGTTACTGGAGGTAACATTAGTAAGATAGCATTAGTAAGCCTAAAATGTTAACATTTGCAGTGTACGCTCAAGCAAATATATCTCAAGCTCAAGCAATTTTTTGGAGGACTACAATAAATACATCACCTTCTATATTCATGAAACCCAGAGTATTGCTCATCTTGGAGCCCCATGTACACCGCTTCAACGCGTAGAGGAATCCAAAGCTTGACAGGCTTGCAGCACCCTAGTTACAGTTGCCAAGCTATGATTAGACAGTTGCTGTTTGCAAGATGGACTTAGTGAAGGGTCAATTGTCAGACCCAGCCAATATTGTAGTTTAATTAATGTGACATGTCAGTGTTATTATGCCTCTGGCTTAGTATATGTTTTCTGACAGTTTTACAGTTCAAAACAATTTTGCATAATGAGAGTAATTGGTCCACAGTGAATGTTCTGCAAAAATGATGTTTCTAAACTTTTTTTCTATGAAGAGATTTCTTTAGATGTCAATATACTCTGCCTTTTAATTATAATTAGACCAAACAAAATGGAGACAGATACTATTTGTAAGTGTTGGACTTTTCAAGGAGGCAAAACAAACATAATTCTCAGTTACCTGTGGTTATGCTGACTGTCAGTAACAGCAACACCAAGCCTTACTTCTCGTCTGAATAAGAGACCTTCCTCTGCAGTGCTCTGCTGTTGAAATGTGGACTCTTGCCCTCCAGGGGGACCAAAAGCCATCTCACTTGTGGTGTGAATTACACAATTGGGGACAGAGCAGTTCTCATATGGACTGCGATTTTTATTCCATAAACTGGTGCAGCACGGTTGCCATCACAATTAATAAGTTCATCCACAGGATACACCCCAGTACGCACAGACTCCTGTAAGTATGTATAGGTTAACTGATGCAATGGGATTGATCTTTTGATTGTTATGCTACTACAGACGGTTGTTGCCTTACAGCTTCACTTATCCGGTATGCCCACTGGCCTTCTGCTTGAGAACATGATTAATGACTGTAGCAGATACAAATACAGAGGAAAAATGCAAACATTTGTTTTTGAGCCACGCAATTTCCAACCATCTGTAGTGTGTTTGTCACAATAAATTCAAATTTATGCTCTAAATCTTTGTAGCTTTAACTCAACAAAAGCCACTGGCCAGAAGTGGTAATTACTGATGATGACGAGCAGAAGTTCCTTTTGATAGAACTGCTTTAATCTTGCAATCCTTAGGTGAGTGGAACAGGACCAAAAGCAGAGAATCTGAAATTTGTATTCTACTGAGATGCAGTGTATTTATTTCTTCTTTTATTCGTGTGATAAAAGAATTGAAATCTTCATCTTTGACAAATTAAATTGTAGCACAACAGTGATACATTAAGAGGACCCTTCTACTGTCAGCATATTGACAGTACATGTCGCTAAAGTGAGCCAACAGCTAATATTAGTAAATGTTATACTCAGTCTGGTGAGACTATGTAGAGATACTATCTAGTATTGGTTCAGAGTTTTTGTGACCCAGAGGATAAACTAATGGACCATGATTCTATTAAGGATTTTAATTTATTAATAGGCTCTTATTAGGTTATATTTATGAAGCAATTAGTGGGTACAAATGCCTCTTCTTCTATAATGAATTCATTATACAGTATATCATTAGTATTTTACCCTCCGATCTACATTGCTACATTCATGTTGGATCAAGATGACTGAATTTACCCCACTGTTTATGTCTAGCAGCATTTGGCAAGTCTAATGTTACACTGCTTCTCAACACTAATTATCTCTCGCTTCTCCAAGCTGTGTTCCCACTAAAACTGATGCACAGAGTCAAGGCAGTGTTGCAGACATGAAACTATCTTGTGTAATCATAGCGACCTGGAGTGTCAAAGCGTCTGTAATCGCAGTGTGACTGTAAATGATTTACGGCTGGATTAACATATCATTTATTTTATTTTGACACTGGTAATTGCATATGTTATGATTATGCAATTGTCAAAACAACATGCTTGAACTTCTTATCGCTGTGTAGACAGGAGTATTTAGGTCAGAATAAACTGTTTTCTTACTTTAGAAGGACAAAAATGCTCTCTAATTGTGATTCAAATTCATTGCCATGCACACATACCAGCACATAGACACTGTCACCGACACTCTACAGTCATTTTGATGGCTATTGCAGGCCCATTCGGATGCAGAAAGGCTTTGACTTCTCCTCTGTTTGTGGCTGCTGTGCTCAGCCAGAGGGGCAGTATTAGTGCCAGCCAACCAGCAGCTTACCACACTGTCCTTCTTCAGCATTCAGTTCACATGCTTTCAAGGACAGTGCTGCCTTGCCACCAGTACTTAACTGTCTTTTTCTACTTTTCTCACTTCCTCCCTGTCTCTCACCGTCTCCCTCCCTCTCACTGTTCCCATCAAGTGCTGTGCTGGCAGTGCAAACAAGCCACTAAGATGATATTGCATTAATTGGCGGCACTGTGATCATTAAGAGCTCTTAATCCCAGAGTAACTATTGCTTTTTATGATAAGCATTCGGTTTGCCTCGTTACATTGCCGCTGTGTTTTCTCAGCATACTGCACAGATATGAAGATGTATGGTATGAGTGTGTCTCTGTGTGGTCGTCCGGTGGCGATTCTTACTGATTAGTTTAATTATGCCTGCAAGGAGTGGAGCACTTCATGGGACCATCCTAACTCTCTTACCATCGTTCATTTTAGCCTCTGAAGTTGTAAAGATGACTGCTTTCACACTGTGGCAGCATATATTTAATGTCCACTGTTTTTAGAAGGAGAACTAAATTACTGTAAGACCCCTCAAGTGCTGTCAAGTGTCACAGATGCTGGTGACAGAACTTTTCTCTGTAGATGCAGAATTTGAGCAAGTGCATCAAATCATATACCACTGTCCACTTGCTCTCCTCATCTCCTCCTGCAACAAAGATTAACAAGTGGATAAACATTGGCTTTCATTCACAGACTATGCTGTCGTCTCAGAGGGGAAAAATTAAGTTGGGTATGCTAAGCCAGTCATTTGTATTCATATTAAACCGAAACAGATCTTAAATTCAAAATATTGACCAAATAAACGGTCAGTTTTAGGCCAAATGTGACCGATCCTCATAAAATATTGCAGTATTTTCTGTTCTGCTTTGTTCATTTACTGCAATGAGCTAATTATGATGCATTGATCTGCTGTTGCTACTCTACTTGTTCTGCATGTGCTTCCCAAGAAATGCATTTTAATGTGAAGAATGCAGTAGGACTTAACCTTTAAACCAGATCTGTTGACATAACTATTTGAGGTTAACTAATCCTACCACATGTGACGATTGATTTTTTTTAAAAGCATTTTTCTGCACACTTTGTCAGGAAACTTATTTACAGATGATTAAACACCTGTGTAAGATGTGAGCTCCACACAGTGTTGTGTAGATTTAAAATGTGATATAAAAAAGTGCTTTTATCTGATTGGGATCCCTCACCCCTGTGAGTAATTTTGAAATAAACTGTATTAAAAGTTAATTTCAGTATGCTTTCCCAATTTAAACACACTAAGAGAAGTATTGTGACGAATGTTAGAGACAGTCTTGGTCTCTCTAGTTCATGATAAGTGTCAGAAACCAAATTCAGTTGACTCAGCCTGTGTGCTCCATTTTAATGACTGTTTTTGGAGGGCCTGCCAGCTGACGTTGCCGTCAAGCTGCCGTACCTTTCTTTCTTCTTCATGTAGCAAATGTATTTCATACGGCAGCTGTGTTCCCTCTCAGCGGTGACAAAGGGTCGTCCTGTTATGATGAAAACAGCTCAGCGGCGTGAGTCTCCTGTTTCAGTCTCACCCCGGGCTCTGTAACTCTTCTAAAGACACAAACAGCTCTTTCGCCTCATGGGGACATTTTAATGGCTGCAAACCACACATCCATCTCCTCCTACATGTCACCTTCAAATAGGCTAGGAGATGGCAAGGGATGTGGGGGGAGGGGGATCTCTCTTGCTTCCATGCGCGAGTGTGTTTCTGTGTGTGTGTGAGGTAAAACAGGGCCAGCCCGGGTAGATTTTTCATTCCTGAGCCCTTCACCCCTGGCAGTCACAACAGAGCGTTTCATCTTCCTCTTCATTCATCTTGGATACATACAGCCACAAAGAGCAGGAAAGCATAAATAATGCACTTTATTCCACTGGCCCCTAGACGCTCTAACAATGCACATGGGCTACACAATACATTCAGTTGATGATGCATTGGTACAGTTTATGCTGACCAGTATACATTGCTGTATCATATAAGGATACAAGATAAAGGCCCACAGACAGCAATGATTGCTGTGTTTTAGAGGTGTCCTACTGTGTAAAAGCAGTAATGCAATGTAATGGTGCACCACGGTGCTTTGTAAGCAGAGCAAAGAGCTCTTTATCTTAACACGGGGCTATACACTACTGACCTGAGATCAAATGTCATCACATCATTTAACCCCATTTAAGCTAATATGCCTCAGTTTGTATCTTTAAATGCCACTCAGTGTCCATACACTGTGTGTTACCAACAAATAAAAGCCTCTCTGGTTCACATATGAAATTTTGGGCATGAGCAACACTGAGATGAATTCAGCAATGTGGGAGGGATCACCAGCTGACGACTTTTGCAGAGTGAGAATCAATCAAGCTGCCAGTTGCTTAGCTGACAGCTTTATTGTGGGAGAGAACAGTGTTTGAGATCTGCTCAGATAACAATGATTGAGACAAGTCATAGAAAATATGGGCTGATAATGATAGTGGGCGAGGGAGTGGAAGAGGCAAAGGCGCTATATTTTTGTTAACTCATTTTATTTGCCCTTTCCATCTTGCCTTATACTGTTTGTGGTTACCATCCTGTTTTACTAACTCTGCATATTTAGATCAACCAAGCACCAAGACATTAGCAGCAGATCCTTTAAATCCTTTAAATCCTGTAAATTTTGAGATGGGGCCTGCATGGATTGGACATGTTGTTCCAGCACATCCCACTCCGTCAGATTGAGATCTGTGTGAATTTGGAGGCTAAGTCAAAATCTTGTCAATATGAGGCCATCTTCTTCCATTGCTCCATGGTCCAGTTCTGACCCTCACCTGCCCATTGTTGGCACTTTGGGCCATGGACCGGGGTATTATTAGGGTTAGGCTGTTGGACGTTGCCATATGCTTTGTATATATGTTTTGATATCATTATATCATAGTCAGCATAAACTTTTTCAGTCATTTTTTGCTACCCTAGCTCTGCTGTGGGATCAGACCAGAAAGGCTAGCTTATAATTCTCACAAGCATCAGTGAGCCTTGAATGTCCATGACCCTGTCGGTGGTTCACTGGTTGTCCTTCCTTGAATAACTTGTGGTAGATGCTAACCACTGCATACCAGGAACTAGGGTTTGCCGATATATCAATATTATATAATGTTGTCATATGAGATATGAAATATTGTGATATATTTTTTCATGTAAATCGCCCAGGCCTACCAGGAACACCTGGCAAGACCTGCCGTTTTGGGTATACTCTGACCCAGTCATCTAACCACCACAATTTGGTGTCGCTCAGATTCTAATTCTTGCCATTTTTCCTGCTTCTAAAACAGCAACTTCAAAACGTGGCTGTGCACTTGGCTACCTAATATTCCCAAAGTCCCCATGGGGATCGATAAAGTGTTTGTAATTCTGATTCTGATTTCCCACCACTTGACAGATACCACTGTAAAAAGATGATTAATCTTATTCACGCACATATCTGTGGTTTTAAGGTTGTGGCTGATCAGTGTAGGTGATAAATAACATATTTTCTATGATTTTATGTTGTTGTCTTGTCCTCCAAAGCAGTGCATCATATCCAAGCTGGTTAACCAAAAACAGACACTATGCAATCATGTACATTCAGTATGAAATGCAGACCAATATCCAGACTTCATTTTAACATTTCTTAAGTTCTCACAAAATATTTTGACAATGAAGAATAATTATGCTTGATATATCAGCCTTCACCAGTGTTGAACAAATTTAATTAATAAAGTGCCAAAACTGAAAGCTGCTGTGACATCTGTAGTCATTCATCATTACTCACTCTGTCATTTTGTCAAACTGGGACCCAAATCTGTCTCTGATATTAGTTCAAAACAGTTTGCAAAGCTGGAAAATTTGCAGAGTTTTATAATATGTCCAAACCTGACCATGTGATTTGTGATCAAAATATAAGGAGGAATCTATTAATTTCCTGTTGAGCTTGTCTGTTGAAAACTTGCCCACAGGTCAATAGTTAGATTTTGCTGCTGAATGAGAGTTTAAAGTTTCCAGTTCTTTGTAACTGCTGCTTAGAAGAATACAACCTGCAATGTAAATGTATGATGATGATGATGTAGAATGTGTTATTTGCATAATCATGGAAATGACACATTTTTGCTGCTTTATAACTAGCTGCTGTCTGTGTTAACTTATCCACAGGCTTAAAACAGGCTTTTTTATGGATATTGCCTCTTCCTATTGTGTAAACCGACATCCTTGCTCATGCTTCGTAGCTGCTTCTTGTGTTTGTGTGTTTTGTCAAATGCAGCGAGCTAGCACAACCCCGCTGGCTGGCAGACATTGTTCTGATATGGCGAGTGTTTGTGTTTACCTTGGCAGACAGCTCTCTGCTGCAGGCTGACGGGACATGACTGTCTGGATTTGCAGGAGGGCCTTCCATTTGTCTTCATCAGGGACTGAGCCCAGATAATGAGAAGGGATTGCTGCAGAAGTGATTAGTTGAATTAAAAGGGTAATATCGCTTAATTAGAGAATTCACATCTGGTAATCTCAGGGCCTTGGACAGTCCAGTATCTATTTGTAGACACTACAAGCTACCCTACAAAGCTACACAATACAGTATTCAAACATTGTATGTGTTGTGCCAACGTGCAGTTGAAATGATTAGTATTGACAGTGATAACCACACCCACTGAGGCCTAGGGAGTTATTTAACAGTCACACGTAATGTAATGTGATGATAAATGACATTGCTGCTGCTCTAATCAAAACAGCTTTGGATCCTTTAGTCACTATTTAATCTTATTCTTCTTTATCACTCATGTGCTGGTACTTTTCAGTTTTATTTTCCCCACTTGTGGAAAGTCTGAACATTGCCTGACATTGTGGGATTGTCTTACAATGAACTGACTGTTATATTAGGACAGCACCTTGATTTTCAAACTAGGAGATGTTATTGTGTGCCCCCGTTTGTGGGAGTTGTAACTGTTTCTATCTATTCCAATCAAATCTCTGTGGAGTGGTTCATTAGTGTGGCACCACAGATTAGAGAGCCTCCTCTCATTACTGCTGAACAAAGCAGTGGTAAACAGTGAAACAGGCATCCAAGGGAACAGGATAAGCATACTTCAAACCTGGTTTACTTTAAGAGGAAAAAATCTCACTGACTCTTTAATTTAAAATTTGAGAAAACATAGCAACTGATAAAAACATGTTGATGCTATTAATGATTGTAATTCAATCTGAATACGTAAGTGGGCAGATCTTAACTCTTAGAGCAGCCTCAATTTAATGAAATAAAAACAATGTTTTGTAGTGATTTTTTAACACGAAACTGACAACCAAATAGTGCCTCATACCCACCTCAAGTAGTGTGATTATATTATCATAGATTTCTCACTTGTAGGTTCAAGTTAGCTGGTTGTCGCAAACCAAATTGACTTCAAACTCAAATTTTTCTTGTCTTGGGTGTTTTTACAGGCTGTTGGACATTTAAGGAGTTTAAATCTGTGTTTAAATTGAATTGCTCACCTCAAAACAGTACAACTCTGCTGCAGTTTTATTTCAGGGTTATACCCAGCAACACCAGGACAAGTAGACCTTTTTTCATTTGTTTGTTTTATTTTCTTATGAATCGATTATTTATTCTAAAAAATGTCAATGCAATGCTATAAAACCAGCAGTTAATCTTCTCATTTACAGACTTTTCAACTCTCTCCTGCTTGCAGTGGTTCTCAAACTTGGGAGTATAGAGTCATTGCAGGTGGGACGTGGATGATCACAGGGAAAAATATGAAAAAATTGAGTATGGATATGATATATGTAAGGGAAATAAATATTCAAGAGTTTTATGATGCTGTATTGCTGATCTTTATTTTACTAAAATTAAGCTTGGTTCCTATTTTTTAAGTCACTTCCCCTGTCATTGTTAAAGACTGAAAAATTGCAGGATGTGGGAAGAGAACTTTTTTCAGCTTGGCATGCCATTAAAATTTGAGAAACACCCCCCTATCGTTTCCAAGAGGTATTATTGCTTATGCCACTGTCACAAAAACATTGTCTGTACATAACAACTGAATTGCTTCCAGTGTCCTCGGAGGCTAGCTCAACACCACCAAGAGAGATGAAAAAAGGCATGTTTACTGAGGTGGTGCACTGAAAGCTATTGTATTGATATGCATTGCATAGTCGTAACACAGTTTTAGTAACATTAGCCTATTGCTTTGTGCGAACAAGTAACTACAGCAGGGGCTGGTGTTGGGGTGGTGGAGTAACGTTTGGAGAAAGAGTGTGAATTTGTTCATTAGTTTAGTCTATGAAGGAGACATAATTTTCCCAGGAAAAATTGTACCTGGTGGCAGACCCAGTGTTTCCCCTATAGTGTATTTGGGAGGGCACCCCGCCCCTCCAACAGATGCCCCCGCCCTGCCAACAGGACCCCCACCCAGAAA
This sequence comes from Lutjanus erythropterus, assembly GCF_056507025.1. Taxonomy (NCBI): domain Eukaryota; kingdom Metazoa; phylum Chordata; class Actinopteri; order Lutjaniformes; family Lutjanidae; genus Lutjanus; species Lutjanus erythropterus. Next base: position 4,385,366 of record NC_139327.1, read on the forward strand.
TTCAAGTTGTAGATTATTTAATTTTTATTTTAATCAAAAAGGCCTATAACAGGTGTTCTTTTTATCAAATAAAAAAGCTAACTCTAATTTATGCAATTTCAGAGTCGGATGCGTTGCTATCGTTTCATTAAAATCATTACTATGCATTTCTCCTCTCCTCTGTGATGGGTGGGTCTTCCCCCTCGCTCCTCTCTCACAGCACACACCCATGAACCAGTACAGAAACACCCACCCACACTCAGAGAGCGGAGGAGAGACCGTTTCCGACCATCACGGTAAAAACAACAACAAACAAACAAAAATTGTAAATGGACGACCAGAGGTTCCCCAACCGTTCGCTCCACCAAGCAAAAATATTGATGTTTTTTAAATGAACTGTACGTGGTGAGGTGGAAGCACAGGTACCTCTGTGGCCAGTGTTAGCCAAAATGAGAGCATCTCTCCCAGCCCCAACCACAGTGATGGCCAATCTCCTGCCCCTGTTAACGTCGCCACGACTAGACCCAAACACAACTGTTCAGCCCTCCCATCGAAGCACGCAGTGAGAAGCTGCAGACGGGTCACCACCGTCAGTCTGACTTTGATCCAGCATGACTGTCAGACTGTAGAAACTCTGCATGGCTGTACAAGAGCAAACTTGGTGAGTGAATTGATTAATGAAGATGGATGGATGGATGGATGGATGGATGGATGGATGGATGGATGGCAGGCACAGCGCCAGGATTTTAATTATGGGTGGGCCACGGGGCCTTTAAATTACAAAAGTTAACACTGTTTCCAACTGGTAATCTCACTTTAACAAAAATCACTGGTATCATACTGTGGATGGCGACTAGCACTTCCAGTTGATTATGACACTTTCAAAAACAGTTTCAGTCTGCAGTTTTTATTTATTTCAAATGGCACAGGATATCTTATCTATGTTTTCTCTATGGATCATGTAGATCAATATATCAATTCATTAAGAAAACTGTCATTGTATTCCTTTTAATGCATTTTCATTTGATCTGGCTGGATTACTCTTTAAATTGATTGTAAGGAGAGAGAGAAACGAAGCGATCAGAATGACGGGTGAGCTACAATGACTTTTAACAGGAGAGAGAGCGCGCTGCGATGCACTGTTCATTCATAAACTTAACTATCTGTGCTGTGAAGGTCATCTGAAGACAATCAAGTCAAGCAGCAATATTCAGCTCTACCTCCTGTATTCTCTACATTTTATAGACGTTCTAGTTTTGATGAAAAATGCATTTGCAGGTTTAAAATAAAACATTGATAAGCTTTCCTCAGTACACCGGTCATCATTTCTGCTGAACAATCGCCATAGTGTGACATGTGTGCACAAGCGTAACATATCTGGTGCGACGAATTATGGCCCACTGTGATTCGTCCAGACCTCACATGTGATAATAGTCGAATAAATGTTGTCTTTTTGTCAAATGGAAACTTTTTTGTCTTAAGGGTGTATTAAAATGCAGATTTTAATAATTCAAAATAAAAGTTAAGAAAATATATGTTCTCCAAGTCATTTAAGATGGGCCAGTTGTATAAGTGGGTGGGCCCAGACCCATTAGGCCCACCCATAACGCTGCGCCTGATGGATAGATGGATAGATGCATAACTAAATAAATGACTGAATAAATGAACAAAAACAGTTCCATTGCTAAAATAAAAAAAAACTGAACACAAATCAGTGTTAACTGTTTATTCAGGTCCAAATGCTCTGTAATCATGGTCATGGTGTCCTTTTAAATGTTTCAATATGATCTTTATGTCTTCTTCCCTTTTATTCTGTAAATGTTTTAATATGGAAAGCACTTTGTGCGTAAGTTTGAAAAGTGCTATATAAATAAAATTATTATTATTAAATTATTATTATTTGGCGAGAGGGTCCTGCAAGGACCCCAACGACGGACCTCATTCCAGTCCAGGCACCCCCCCCTCCCAAAGCAAAAAAGCTAGGGGAAACACTGCAGACCACAGGCAGATTCATAGTAAAGACTCATAGGGAACCAATCAAACACAGATGGTGTCATTATTCTATACCAGTGTGGTCAACATTTACTTCATAAGTTAAAGGAAAGAAAAAGGTGTCTATTTCCACTTTCAACAGTTAATTTTTACACCTGTGAATGAGCAATTTTCTGTGATTGACTGACTGTTGCTATGTGATATTTGTCTTCATAAACCAACTTGACCTGACTTTAGTTTGGCTGCTTGTGGGTTTATATTAAATATCTCCTCTGACCTTATGGCTGAACACATTTTTTTTCTTTTTCCTTTTTTTGGGTCTGTTTGTGTTTGCACACATGCTTGAGAGCCCATCAGCATACCAAGTATCATCACCCTTCTGCTAAGGTCATGACCTGCAGACTGCATGGAAACTAAAAAGAAACACCAGGCCGCTGAAAGTGTGCGTTTGCTGTTCTGCTCTATTCCTCTGAGAGCTGCCGCCAACGTGAATCCCTCCCATTAAAATATCCTCTTTTGTGTTTGTTTCTGTCGGCTCTAGCGGGTGAACCCTCCACTGTTCAGGTTCAAGTGATTTTACAGGCCTGGCTGGATGTAAATTGCACTCCGCTCCAAGACAAACACAGGTAATGAGCTAGATCCAGCCAAAAGCAGAGACATAGCCTGTGTCGCCGTTTCCACCCACTCCCTTTTGTGAGTGCTTTCAGTGGCTGCCATTGTGTTTTCAATAGGTTCAGCTGATGGGGGATTCTCCAGTTAATCCACCCTTAAGACATCGATCAGTCCATCACAGGGCAGAGGGGAAATTATTACAGAAATGGAAATGGCTGCTAGCTACATCTCTTCCCCTCTCTCTTCTCTGTCTATCCCTCTCTTTTCCCTCTCTCTCTGGTTCATTTTTCCTTCTTGTCTGCCCTTAGTAAAATCAGTGATGCATTGTTGAGCCTGCACATTCACTGATTGATTTCTCCCTCTGTTTTCAATCTGTCTGTCAGCCAAGCTTAGCGTTCTTGCTCCCCAATCCATATACTTGTTAAATTCCCACTCTCTGCCAGCTTATAAGGCCATTTTCTCTTTGTGCAGAAAAAACGCTTTTGGCAATGGAGTATTATTTAAATGTATCGATACTTTGTATCAACATTAGCTCTTCAAAAAAGAAGCCTTGGAAAGACTGAACAGCTTACGCTTTCTGCTAACTGGCTTGTTGTTTTACTGAATAAGTGAAGCTTTTTATGTAAAAGAATATTTAGTGTAGAAAACAGTTGAAAAAAATCAATAATGCAAAAAGGGATGGAAATCAGAAAATAAAAGTACCACTTGCGGTGCAAAGCTTTTGTTGTTTCAGGCTTGATTGTTGGTTTTTGAATCACTTGACGTGATTTTCTGGTCTGCAGCATAATCAACAGCTTTTTGAGTCTTCACTGAGAAGTATATTTTGAGCTGTCTTTTACTGTCAGCGGCTGTGAACAGTGTTAAGGGACCTTCACATGACAAGAAATTTGCTCTTCACTCACCGCCAGGTAGGGCGCAGAGGCGCTGAGTGGATGTGGTGGAGCTCAGGTATACGTCATCAACAAGTGCAAGCTATTCACCATTGCTAGGCAACACCAAACGGTACTTGTCACTCTGGAAAAAAAAAAGGACGAGGAGGAAAAAGCAGACTCCTCCTCTGCAAAAACTAACCACAGCTCTATGTAACAACATGATAGGATTTACTGTTGCTGAGCTAAACAACAGTTTATATAGCTACGAAACACTGATCCTGTCACTGTGTCTGCCTGGAATAGCGAACGTACACAAACAACTAAACTAACGTTAGCATTGTATTTAGCTTAACGGTAGTTCGTAAACTCTGCCTAATCACAAGCCTGGTAGCCCGATCTGACTACTGACATTTCGCCAAGCAATACTCTTCCTGCTGAGATCGTGGTGTGATTTTAATGTGGTGTTATACAGTTCAAATAATTTGAACTTTGGGCGCAGTGGTGAGGGGCAGATCCAAGTGGTGCGCCACGCCGAGGGTAGGGGTGCCACTAGGTCAGGCGCCACCGCTCTCTCCATAGGAAGACAATGGGACAGCCAGCGCAAAGCGTTTTTACCGCTGATCATTTGTAGGGGCTTTTAGGAGAACTATATACATAACTTTTGTTATAGGTTCAAATTCATTTGTGTATAAATGGGTTTTTCTCTGAAAATTATCAAAACCAAAATAATGACAATATGTATTTTTTTTTATTTATTTTGCCAAATAAGTCTGTTCTGGAGTGAAAGAAATATTCTAGTATTAAATCAAAATACACTCAGCAGCACACTGTGCTCTTGTCTCCTGCAGAGCTCGCAGGGTAATAGGCAGGTCTAGCTCTTCAAGCAAAACTGTTGAAATGGTAATGACCCTGCAGATGGCTCGTCTTTGAGCAGAGGGACCCTTCAGAGGAGCTGGGAAGCAAGTGAGCACCTGTACATGAATGATAATGATAATATGAAGCTCTGTTCAGACTTTGTCTCTTTTACACAAATGTATCCAGGAAAATACATTTTTTATAATTGATCTGAGGGCAAAGAGCTTCAGAAGCAGTAAATGCTAGGCATTGAGGTACTTATTAGGCATTCATTTCATTGTGAATACTACACTGTGAAATGAACCACGTACCTGTTGTATATCACAATTGTTTATTCATAAATCACTTGTATTAAACATGACATTAAAGTTATAATCCATAAGATTCTAAAATCTGATGGATACTATTTGTAGTCATAATTTGCAACCAGTAGTCATTCACTGTATTTACACGCAGTAATGACCTTTCTAGCACAGTTTTATCAACTAGTTGTCAGCCTTTCTGTTTATTATTCACTCTGCTACAGCTTTATCAGAGCTGTACTGATTTCCTCCTAATGCAAACTGAGCATTTTAACTGGAGCTGCTTGATATTATAAACATTCAATTGGTGAAACACCTTGTGGCTTTTATTGTGAAGCAGCCACAGGAAACACAATGTACTTGTCACCGGAGTTGCTGACTGCATTGTTCATCAAAAAACAAAACAAGTTCCTTTCAGCATCTAAATTTCTTTTGCAAAGTGATAATGGAACATTGAGGAGAAGCCAGCCTGCAGTTGACAGGCTGCACACCTCCAACTCCTCTGCAAGGTTACCAACTTGACTGTGTTCTGCAGTTGTGTGGAAAACTACTCACACCATGTGTTTTATGAACTCACATTCTGGTTGCAATTATTATTGATCACTGTATTTAATAGAACAAAGTGAGATGGTTTGGTTGTGATAGAAACAGATACACCAGTTGTATTTCTAACAAAGTTGCTACTCAAGGAATATTTCCTCCAGTAGGTTACCAAGGTAACCACAGGTGCTGCCAGATCAACCAACACTAAAATTCAAACTTTAAGTTTCTACAATAACTTCTTTATGAGGTAGTACCATTACTAGAGAGCCTTAAATTTTTACTAATACCCATAAAAACATTCTATCCTATTAATGTGTAGCCATTTTGATGAGTTCATTTTGCCAGTAAATGTTCTGGTAAGTGAAACTGATACAAGAACAGATCCACACAAACATTAACCATGTTCTTCATTGATAGTAAAGAATCAAGGGCTGGGGCTATTCATTGACATGATCAACCTCAGTGGTTATGAAAATATGTCGATTTGCATATCAAGAACTGATGAACTGCTGCGACCAGTCAGAGCCTCAATTCATCCAGAGAACTGGTTGCAGAGAGCAAGCCCTGTTGTCATCTAAAGTGTGGAGGTATTTTAGACGGACACACTATAGTATGGCTTTCTTTTGCTTCACAAACTGGATACGTGTCGCAGCAGGACGACTGCCCTGCATGAGTGCTGGAAGTGAAGCACCAGGCAACCTTTCCTCCTGCAGCAGCAGTAGGGAGACAGCAGCATCGTCCTGTTTACTTTCTGTCAGCACCCAAGCACAATATCAGGATTATTAACAAGTGGAACATGTTTAGTAGAAGTCACTTAAAATAGGTTTCTAAATGTTTCTTCATCACTCCCGTGTTAAGTGTCATCTGGACCGTTGCTGTTAACTTTACACCATACCTCACCTAATGGTGCTATTCAGCCGTTTTATACGTTTTCTGTTCATTTTAGCAGCCACCTGTGAGTCAGAAATAACATTACAGGCTGTCGTTTCAGTTTTTTTCTTTGCTCCACACTGATGCAAAAATACACTGCCTGTGATCATCTTACCTTCATATGACTCAAGTGATGAAACAATTTCCATTTCAGTGAAGGGTTGATAGTGATTACTTATTTAAGTAATATGCATCACACCTCCTTTTGAATATGAGGACCAGTATTTTTCTGATCAGGCATCTGACATGGAGTCTATTAAATAGGTGTAAATATGACTTAACTTGAAAATATGCCACTACTATATGCCATCATCACTCTGTTTATGTGTCTATTTTTCAGGATGATGATCGAATAAAGTAGTGAAATATTGAGACAAGTTTTTGATATGTATTTAAGGTAAATTAACTGTTATATAATTGAATAATACAAATAATTGTAGGATAAATTGATAAATTAATCAATAGATTCATCAATTACTTGAAAAAAAAAGTTTAAATAAATAATACCTAGTTGCAGCTAAAGAAGTAAATGGAAACCTGAGTGCATCAGATAATATCAGTACTCATGTAATATCCAGATTGTATCAAAGTGTGTAGTTCAAATTTTGTTGAGGGGTGAACACGTGACCAGGATTTGCACTCAAAAGACCCACATTTTATATTAAGTCAGAGAATGAGGGGGAGTCACTGTTGGGATCTTGAGTGACAAAAAATGCATCCACTTGCTGAGACACAGTGGACTCAGCAGCTCTTCAGAGCAATGAAGAACACATTTGTGCTCAGACTGTGCCACAGTATAACTGGTCATATGTCCTTGAACCACCTCTAAATGTGATTTGAACATTTGGATTGGACATTTTCTCTCTGTCTGTCTCCCCTGTGTATCCTTGGACTGCTCCCAGGTCTCTGTGGTGCTTTGGAGGAATTCACACAGATCTGTTTTTGTGTGTTTGTGTGTGTGTTTGTGTGTGTTGGCAGATGAAGGGTGTGTGTGTGGTTTTTGTCAAACCCATTGTTCCACTCACCCTTACTGTGCAGTACAGCTGTGTGCACTCAAACACACACAAGTGGGGGGAGTCAATGTGCCAGGCACTGCAAAACTGTAGAGCTTAGCCTGGGACAGAGACAACAGTGTGTGTGTGTGTGTGTGTGTGTGTGTGTGTGTGTGTGTGTGTGTGTGTGTGTGTGTGTGTGTATGCGTGCGTATGTTTCCACCTACCAGTGTGCATCCTGTTATGTCTGACATGCAGGGACAATGTTTCGTCTTCCTTTTTCCTCCCTGAAACACTTTGAGCGACTTGGCTTTCAAGTGTTTTGTGTTTCAAGAACCTCCTACATCACATTTGTCTCCTTTCCAGTGTTCTCTGCCTTCATAGGCCTTTCACTCGCTTTGATCTTCACACGACTGTCTGTGTGTGTGCTGCTTGAAAGGCTCCATCATTCATCTGTCTACAGTACCACGGCAGCAAACGCCTGGCTGCATACAAAACAGTTATTGGATAGTGCAAATTCTCTGTGCTTACTTACAAATGAATTTTGTCTTCTGTCATTGAAGTGATGGCGTTGAGAAATACTCCATGTCAAGTTTCTAGTTTTCTTTTGTTTGATTTTATTAGACAGCTAATCATATACTGATTAGTATTGTTTCCTCAGTCCTCATCATGTCCAGATTTTTGTCTGCAGTCTTGTTGCCATCATGGTGTCTACATGGTAAGATGCAGATGGTATGAGGAGATACAAACATCTCAGGTACTTTATTGGGTGCCACTGTGTCCTTGGCTTTTAGAGTGGGGACCTGCTGCAGTCATGGTAAGACACAGAGCAATACAAATGAAATGTCCATCAAGGTTGTTATTCTGTATTGTTAAAGACCAGCATATCAGGTGTCTTGTTTTTATCTGTGCTTGTAAAACCAGGTGTGTTTTTTTTCTTCCCCTGAGTCCATATGCTACTCTCTGTCACTCCTGTAAGCAAAGTAAGGGGTCATGTCATACTTCTTTCAGCCTTTTACTCAAACAAAATCTTTTTCCTCAATCTTTTCTGTTCCCGTGACCATTGTTTTTGTTGACAATGTTGACTGACAGACAGAAAATATGACATGGCAAACTAAAGCACCAGTGTAGTAAAAAGGAGGAGCCACCTGTCTGGTTGTTGTGGCGAGGCAGAGATGGCATGCACTTTTATCTGTTACTGATCTCATTAGTTTCTTGGCCCATGTAATGTCAAGTGCTATTCAGACATATTGTCAGTCCATCTCTGGCCGTTTTTTGTCTGTTCATCCTGCTTACTCATACTTTATTCTTCTCACTTAAATGGTCTTACTCATCTCCTTCTCAGCCTTTTTCTTTCTGCAGAGCTCATTCATCCTCTTTCTAAAGCTGTGGACTTGAAGTGCAAAATTCTGTAACTGTAACACTGTTGGCATACAGCGTTTTCCCCTTATCTTCTTCACTTCAAGATTTTCTCACTCTTTATCTGTTCCTGATACAAAGTGCTGCTTTCTGAAGCAAAATGAAGCTGCCCTTGCTTGGTTCCACACTGAGGACCTTTTGTGTAATTGCAATAGTGCAGTGATAATCAGTGCTGTTTCTCCTCTCCATCTGCCAGTCACATAGCCTCCTAGGCCTGTCCTCCAGCAGCCACTTATCTCTCTCCTTTCCTATACCTTTTTCTCTTTCTTCCTCTCACTAAATCCTTTCCTCTCATGCACTCTCAGACTTACTCAGCACACACCCTATCTGTGACTGTCTCTGTGCGATGGCTGTCTGACAGGTGACAGGTGGCACAGATTTCACCAAGACAGGGTGTCACCACTGCAAAGTGCTGTCTCTCCTGGCTGATGTATGGGGGAAATCAGTGTCTCGACAAGCCATTAGTTATGCTCAGACACAAAGCTCTGACATCATCAGCTGCATGGAATTGCTTTGATAATTTGATAACCCCTAACGGTAGTGGAGGCAGGTTTATCCCAGGATGACACACCATAGCTCTTCTAGCCTCCCACTGTTGGTGAAAGCTGTCATCTCTGTTTAGCAGTGACCTGAGGGAAGTTTGACAGACAGGTGGAGGGGGCAGCATGGACTGTCATCAGGGTCACAGAGCCCTGGCGTACTTGGGTCGCACAGCCTACCCTCCCAGGGGACATCCCCGCCACAGAGAGAGGGCAGTGCTGCAGGGCAACCTCTGATGTGCAAATGCACCAGAGTGACAGCTCCTTAAAACGTCTCCAATTCCACTTCCCCGCAGACGCAGAGGCATAACCCACAGGATATTGGTCGTAAAAAGCTGCAAAACCCATATTCCCTGCCAGTGTACTGTATGGCAGGCCTGTAGTGCATTTTCCTGCAGTTTCTTGCAAGCTGTAAAAGCTGTCATTTCCTTGGTGCTGCTCAGCTTGCTTTATCCTGTGAGCGCACTCCCATGAACATTAGTGCTTTGAGCTAAATCAAGCAGTCAGGCATGCATGGTAGAGCCAGAGGGAGGGCTATGGCTAGTGCACACAGCACTTTGAGTGGTTACTGAATACTGGTCCCCCCTCAAACCCCTACCCCATAGTAATTCTCTGTGGTTTTCTCAAGATAAAGATCAAGCCAATATGGGCCCACTGAAGATAGAAGTGATTGTGTTGCATTTTTCTTTTATTTCTGCTGTTTGTTCCGGCCATTTACTAAGTGGATGTTTCATGTTTCCACTGAGAATGTTTTATAGTGTGCTGGATGATGTTGCACAGGAGCATCTGAAATGTCGGGACAGTTAAGAAATGGAATTTCCTCCACCGGATGTCCATGAAGGTTATGAGGACTTGCCAGTTAACCAATAGGCTCCATCACTTTGTATGTTTGTGTAGGTTTGTGGAAGGTGAGCTGGAAGCCATTTTTTAAACCTGCAGAGATCTGTGCAATCATTTGTCAAAATGAAACTGAATACTCTAGTTTTTATAGTGATGATGCTGTATGCTATATTAAGCTTTGCAGTACGTCAAATAGTGTTGAGAGACATTCTTGTGAGGCCAGCAGGAAGCAGGCTGTCTCTGTCCTTGTTCTTTTCTTTGTCTTTTCATCTTTCTCACACACTCTGTCTCTCTCTTTGTATCTCTGGATCTTCTCCCAGGCTGTGTCGGCAATCTGTGTGGATATAAATATAATACACATTCATGACTCTGCAAAACCTGTCAAAGTCATTGATTTGGCTGATTAATGGCAGGGGTAGGGGAAAGTGTGCCATGTAAGAGAGAGGGTAGTGGCAAAAAGATACTTTCCTCATCTGTAATATTTCAGTAGCCATGTTAATTAAAAAGTAACTTTTCTGTACCTGTTGTCTGGGAATATTAATTCCCAGGCTGAACACAGATGCCTCACTCCTCACTGCTGCTCAGCTTCCCTCCCTATTCAAGCAGCACAGAGTGTTGTGATTTAATGAATGCAAAGCAGTGTGGAATGGATTGAGCTCTTAATTGTGGCATATATTTCTTCTCTGATAAGAAAGACATATGATATATCCATCTATTTGTCAATATTCAGTTGGCTACATCTTGTGCTCTAGTAATTGCATTCTTTTGGACTGTGATGATGAAGGAAAAAGGCTGAGCCTGAACACAGTCCCCAGGGAATGAAACACAATGGCTGGCTGAGATAACATAATTATACAGAATGTTAACTGATGTTCACATCTGCTAACCTTAGCTGTGCTTCAATGATTTATTTTTGTTGACATACCGTCTGTTGTTGAGTGAGAGTGTGTAGGCTGACTGAGCGAGAAGACAGACCTGAGGGCAGCCTCCATGTGAGCTTGCCGGCACAATATGCAGTTCATTTGACCTTAAGGAATAAAAGATGGTTATTTGTGCTACAGTTCATGTTGTGCAAAGTCCTGTTAACATAACACATATTCATGATATCTTGCCATATGTACAGTGTAACCAGTAGGATTCTTTTGACTGAACCACACATGCACTTTGGTTGGCCCATAGCCCTTTGACCACTTTTAATAACAAAAGCCTCCATAACTTCTAACAGGTGTCATTTGGAAGATAAGCTTCCTATATTGCTTTTTAGGCCTAGGTTGTTGTCACATGTTGGCTTTCCTAAATAAGCCACAAATCTAGGTCTTGTGTAGTTCTGTACCTTTACTCTTAGAAGGTACCTTCTGTATGATATACAAAAAAGCTATCAAGCTGGCTCAACAGAAGGTGAAAACAGATTGTTAATATGAATAGGCTTTTAAATCCTGCTAGTTGACAGCAAATTGTTTCATCCCTTGTTTCATCTCCAACAGTGATCAGAAAATATTAGGTGTTTTCCTTACCTTGAAATAAATTATCATTTACCAATCAATATTTGTAAACTCAAATATGCCAATGTCAACTAGTTAAAGTTTTGAATGTTCAAATGGGCACCCAATCAATTTAGCATGACTCCCCTATTAAGTTTGGACTAACAAGAGACAGATTAATTCCCTGTAAAACCACAACTTGTTTTTACACATTTTGTAAAAATTAAACAAATGAGATATAGCCTGTTAATTAGTGAGCTGAACAGGTGCCGATGGATAGATTTCTTTTCAGAATCTGGAAAGCTGTTTACAGTCTTTGTCCAAAGCTAAGTAGCTAGCTATCGTACCTAGAGTGGCATCAAGCAGTAAAGCATGACTGTGATGTCTAGCTAGAGCTCAGCCCAGGTCGTACAGTTGGTTATTAAGAAGCTGGTTAGTTACAGACAACACTTAACACAACTCCACATAGTGCTTCAAGCCTGTATAGATGTCAGGATAATCACTGTCAAGCTGAAACCTGAACAGGGAAGATTGAAGGGGTATGATGGCTGAATGGTCTTAAGAAATTAGCTATCACAATGTCTAAGTTTCAGGCAAGTCACAAAATAATTAATAGACATGTCTATAAAACAAAGTTTTGCTTAATATTTAAAGGAACATATACAAACATGTAATAATTGGAAAAAAATCAAACCCAAATCCTAATTTAAACACAAGGGAAACTGCATCGACATCTATTAAAACCTCTCTTTGTTTTTCCACTCCTCTAAAGAGGCCTTCCTTGTAAATGTACACGCCTTTCTATCCTCACATCCCAAGTTTATTACAGGATTTCAGTTAAAGATATGAATTCTCAAGCTCAAACTGATGACTTAATTTTTAAACTTTAGAAAGCCTCTCTCTAGAGCCATGGAAGACATGATGTAACCGTTTTCACATGTTGAGTTATACCACTCAGTAAACTGATCTATGTATCTGAAATCCCAGAATAGCTCCATTAACAAACAAAATACCTGTATGAACAGCTGGAGTGAGTTCAAAGACAAAATCAGGAAGGTGAGTAATGTTTTTCAGAAGAAATAGATGGGAGGTAGAACACCTCTGGTTGCATCTTTTGTCAGATGTGCACCAAGGTCAGGACATGCCAAAGCAACCTTCCTGTGACATATATAACTTATTTTCACCAATTTCACTTGACGTGAACTTAAAACTCTCTTAGAGAAATAAATCAGGTAGTTTTGCACGTACATTCTTAGCTCTAATCTTATCTAATAATGACAGCAAGGGGAATTGAATAGGGGTTACATTTTACAAAAGAATTTATATTGTGGTTAAACGATAAAAACTCAAATGATGTAACCTTACATGGACAACCTCAAATTGCTTCAGATGTCCTCCTTATAATCTTTTCTGCCACCTTGGGAAGTAACATTTATCAGGATTAATTTGAAGGGAGCAGGAGGAGTGGACAGAATAGTGTGGGTGGTGAATACCAAGTAGTTAGGGTTGATCCTCATTGTAATTTGCAGTAATAGTGTGAATGCATTGCATATTCGTATCACTCTTGTAAGCCTTAGTAAACAGCTGCTGCACAGAGTGATTCCACTGAACTATTTTGAGACACCTGATGGTAATCAATTACTCTTTATTAAAACAATAAAATGTTGCTAATTGTGTGATTAAATACTGTGGCCAGTGTTTTGTTTTTGCCCCCTGCCCCCCGCCCAGGCAATCTGCAGTTGTGCTGTAAACACATTCCTCCATCATCAGATGGCTCTTAAATGTCACTGATCTCTTAATTCTCTGTCATTTTAAGAAAAAAATCCATCATAAATCACTTACAATGTTTAAACAAAAACAGCTACATATGCATGGACGCTAACCCCGCATTTACACCAGGCGCTGCTGCACCGCGGAACGGCTGCGCCACGACACGCAGGGAAATGGAACCCATTCTAGTCAATGCTGTAATTTACACCAGAAGTGCTGCGGTGCGTCTCAGCAGCGTCCCAGAAGTGCACAGAGCAGGTCGAACGGGCATGAAGTCAGGCACGGAAAACAGGGGAGAATCCGGCTGATTTTCAAAATAAAAGACCCCGTGCAGATTCGCGATCATAAAGACAGACAGAAAATAAACAATTTAACTACGTAGCCTGCTTATCCATGGTAGAAGCACAAAGAGCAAGGAAAGAGGACTTAATCAACAAAATCAGAGCAAATAACATAATCAGACGGGCAAAACGCTCCGCTGCTGAAACGCTTCTGAAACGCTGCTGGTGTAAATTGAAGTAGTGTACATGACGGAGCAAAACCGCGGCGCAGCCGTTCCGCGGCACAGGCGCGCCTGGTATAAATCCCGGGTAAGACAGTGGGCTCCTGGGCACAGATGAAGTTTTTAATGTTTATTTACTAAAGACGAAGCATGCTCTGTACAATTGTATTATGAGGGGAAAATTGCAGAATTTCACAAAAAATGATGTGAATTGTGACCAGTTTTCCAACAGCAAAACAACCCCAAAAACATAAAATGCCTTCATACTGCTCATCTGGTGTAATCCAAATCCCCTAAAGTCTGACATGTTGTTCACTTACACATGTACACCGTCACACCACACACACCCAGTTCAGATGGTGTGCATGCGCATGTGAACATAGCTTCAAGCTAAGGATCTACAGTGCAGATTCAGGGTGAAAACTGGTGTAAATTATGTCTTTCAAGCCAACTCGGCATGTACAGGCTTTAGGAGAGATTACACCAGAAGAGCAGTATAGAAGTATTTCATGTTTTGTTTTTTTTTTTAAACGTTTGTAAATTGGTCACCATTCCATTATTAGGGAAACTTTGCAATGCTGTTTTCCTGTGAAACTCCAGCAATGTTTTGTGGACTAAAAAACTAAACCTGACCTTAAATTGCCATGAGGGTGACTAGATAATTCAGTTGTGGGTGAATGCTCTCTTTAATATCAAAAGATCTGGAGCAAAGAATGTGTTCAAGACATCCAATGGTAGCTTGATTAAATTTTTGATTCTTTTTTGTTCTTTTGGGTTTCATTTTTCCTCTCCTGTGATGGATAACCAAACGTCACACTGACATATTTCCAGCAATTTTAACAGGAGAAAAAACATCTCTAGTACATCAGTGGAGAGCAGTTTGTCAGAGCAAGAGCTTTTCAGACTTCTCGTCTTATAGTGACACTCAGCAGTGATACAGAGAAAGATCCATTGATGTAGAATATCTATGTTACTGTTGTTGCTTTCTCCATCTACAGCTGAAATGCTTGGATATTTTTAAGACATGTTCCCTACTGGTTGCTCAAAGGCATTGTGAGAAGTCACTAACTGAAAGTGGGCACAGCAGAAAGCTAAATTACATCATTTTCATCCTCAGTCCTGTTTGATGTGATGGAAAACGCCAGCTAAAGTACACACAAAACATCAACTTGTACTGTCTGCCTTTTATTGAAGCTTTGATTTTACAGAGAAATTCAGTTGCTGGAGCAGCCTTTATCCAAGGTGACTGATGACTTCAGCTACTCATTTCTTTTGCTGTAACAGAGTTAAACCAGTGAAATGAAGTAGAGAAAAGGTCTGCCTATGCCAGACTACACTCTAGTTTTTCTCTGTACAATAAATTGTCTACTCTTTTGGGTTTAAATTGCAGACCAACAATATCAGTTGCAATCATTTCTCTTCCACCCCAAGGACATCCTTGACAAGTATGAAGCATAGTTTGATTTAACAGGTCTCAGGCTTGTATGTCACAGCAGACCAAGAGCAGCAGGAGCAGCTAAAGTTACTGAGCTAATCCAGAACCAGACTTTTACACAGAAAAGAGACAGGAATTCTCAACATTCATTTAAAAAAGATAGTGGAAATATAATCATAATCACATATAAGTACTGTAACTGTACTCTGTATGGGTTCATACATTTCTCAACCAACAAATTGACAAATTGATTCAAGTTCCCTTAAGTTTATATTTAGTAATGACTGTACATGCATTAATGTGTCTGTTGAGATACTGCCTTTTAAAACTTGTCCTTGCTGATTATAACTGTCATATGTCAAATTTTAAATGTAATTTATGCTGTGAATCATTAAGTATTCTATAAAAATCCAATTAGGCCATTTAAGTCTAAACTCTCAAAATCTTTGTTTTACTTTGTTTTGTCTCTGTCTTTGGTGCAAAGCTTTCTGAACTGCACTTAACTTCATCTCCTGTCAGTTGTTTTTTGTACTGCTACATCTTTTGCTGGTTTGACTTTACTTTGAATTCTCTTTTAAATTGTTGCTCTTCTCTATGTTTAAATCTAGGTTCATTTGAGGACTTGTCTCAGGAAAGATGTACCCAGCTCTGGTTGTTAAAGGCACCCTGTAGAGTTTTTGACCAGTAGTAGAACTGTGGAGTGATATTTTTATGAGTGGGACCTGACCATAGGAAGGAGAAATTCAGCTCATTTGTTAGGCCTCAAAGATACACACAGTGCATTTTGGTAAGAAACGCTCAATGTAAACATGACCTTTGTTTATAAGAAAATCACATGGCATCTTTAAATTAGTACTCCACAACATTTCACCCCAATAACATGTTTTGTCCCAGTGACTGTGTCAAAATCCATGCAGCAGAATCTGGGAATTTTTTTCTTTCTTATTCCACCAATTCTTTTTCTTTGTCAAAACCAGGTGCCTACATTGACCAGAATTCATTTGACTGCTGACAGTTCAGTTGTATATATGGCTGTGTTATGGTAGTAGTGGTTAATGTAGCTTGAAGCTGCTAGCTTCAAGTTGAGATGAGCGGGCTGTAGAGGTCTGCTAAGCTTGCTGCTTTCTAACTTCACTCCACCATATTTGTTTCATTTTAAAACTTGTGGTCTTCAGACCAAACTGATGCTGACATTTATTCATTTAGACATTAATACAGCTCTTTCTGGAACCACAAAACCTTTATACAACTTTGTTCACATATGCACTGGATTTCTGCAAAATCAGTGGAGTTGCTCTTTAAGAAATGGAGTAGCAAAACAAATATTCATATATGTATGAAAATATTGTTGATTTTTGCTTTAACAGCTAATCATTGTCTTGAGCCCCATGGTAAACAGAGGTGTTTGTTGTCCTTAGGAGAACCACAGTTTGATGTTAATGAAAGGAGATCAATAAGGTCAGAGTAATGATTGATGATGCATTCAACTGTGCAATCCTTTTTCCAGTTGAAATGTTCCTTTTGAAATACAAAACACATGTTCCTAACCCGTCAGTTAAAGTAAAACAACACAGATGTTTCATATTGAGGATGTCATTGTAGTGTAACTCTCAGTTTGGAGCTGTCAGCGATGAGGTAGTAATGATCACTTACATGAGTATTTGTCTGCTGGATTTCACAACTCAGATGTCTATGATGTTCCCAAGAGTGGGTTGTGTAGGAAATACAATCAGTAGCCGTTAAACTCCTCTTTTTCTGTGACACTGTTGGACAAACACTTGTTTTTGTTGATAAATCAAGGAGCTTGTCACTTAAAGTGAAAATGAAGGCACTTCATTTGAGCTCTGTACAAACGGACTTGTGCATGCTCCTAATGACTCTGGCACGCTCTCAGCACAAAAGATGAAGCATATTATTATCAGTCTTGGATCACCAGATGCTTGCAATAAATGTTTTAATTGCCTGTTTGTGTATCCCTCAGCACCTTCATAGCCTCAGCTGCTCCTGTTACATCTGGCTCACAGTCAGACAGGTGCTTTTTTTAAAAAAATCATCCCACCCTGTAGAGCTCTTATAAAATAGATTTATTCATTACAGGAATCCAGAAATCAGTGACTATTTCAAAGTATTATCTTTTCACAGTTTGATACTAAGTAGATTGTTGAAGTCATCTTTTCTTAACTGTGTCCTGATTTACACAGATAGTTGTTCTGTGTTTCATGTGGGATTTTTCCTGTAGTGGTATATAGTGATGTGTTTCAGGATTACATTTAATAAAGCTGATGGAGGAAAGATGAAGTGTAGCATAATGAGTGCAGCAGGATGGAAATTTAAAAACCTGCACACAGCCAGTCCAGAATAGAATTTAATTAAAGTAACTGTGTAAGGTTAATTGAGGGAATCAATTAAAAAAACGGTACTTCTGGCTAACTTCTTGTGTGTAGATGTTCATGTGCACTTGATGTGTACTTTTGTCTAAGATATGAAGTCAGACATGCAAGTCACGTATAAACAGACATAAAAAAGCAAGGAAACAAACAAATAAACAAAAAAAAAAGATTTCAAGAGATTTCACCAGTTGTGGTGACAGGTGCGTGCAAGTCAAGAAGCACTTGAAAGATGTGAAAAAGCAAACCTCCAGATAAACAGTTAATGAATGCACAATGCTGGTGCATTCTCACAGTTGAAGCACAACATTTTTATCAAATGAAGGCTTTGAGAGGAATTGACTTCTATGTGATAGACATTGTTCCTGAGCCTTATTCAGCTCTCTAATATACTTGTGGTTGGAGAGCTCTGTGTAATAAAATGACCTCCTGCTCACAGCACACACTTCTCAAAGAGCCAGCACCATGCCTCTTTTCCCATTTACCCAGAGAGGACATTTCTCATTTTACACATCATCCTCATTCAGTATCGAAACCTTATAATCCTGTAAGTCAGTCTTGTCTACATTCAACTCATCTAATGCATCTCAATCCCTCCCCCTCCCCCAGAGACCTCTGTGTAGTTTTGTACTATTTAAACTGAAGGTGTGCTGGGTAATGCTTTGTAACATGGGTCCTCTACAACCTCTTAGCTGATAGAGAGAAGAAGTAGGGACCCCACTACATATATTGCATCAAATGTTTTTGGGTCTTCTCTTGTTTGAGCTTACCTGTAGCTGCAATTCAGTAGTTGTAAAATGGCTAATGTTAGCTGTGTTAGCCTCACCTTCTGCACTTTCACAGAAGTGGTTTCTCAGGTGGAGGGTATGTCAGATTCTCCTACATTTGAAGTAACACAACGGTCCATTTTGACTCACAAGAGTGTCTGTACACCTAGGATAATAATACAGCTAATAATTTCTTGGATGTGTTGGTTTTTTCGACATATTTTATTTTTTCAAAAAAGAAAGTTTAAATTCTGAAACAATTATTTGGTGGACCCCCTGCAGTAACTCTGAGGATCCCAGCTAATGACTCAGGCTTTATAATAATGATCATTTAAAAATGCTAAATTGATTACACTTAGTTTATATTTATTTTACTGTTAACAAACAATTAGCAATTGAATTATTATTTATTATTTTTACCATTATGTGTGTAAAATTAAATAAAGATTATATTTTATATCCTAGCTGATAGGAGATGATAACTAATAATAATTGTATTCTGATTACATTAGTCAATTATCTTATTTCATAATTTAACAGTGAAAAAAAATAACTAAAGTTTAATTAACTTTCAATTTACAAGTTATTAATTATGTTAATTTAAAGTCTTACCATGTGCAGTATGTATGAAGATTTTTATGTGTGATGTACAGACATTTGAAAAATGGGTAGACTCATAGTTTGTCAGTCCCTGAAATCATGCTTTCACAGTAACACTGTCATAACACACAACTGCAACAAAAGAAAAGCTGTTTTCCCCTGATACTCTTTTTGTTTCCTTTTTCTTTTTTCCACGTTCAAGCTTAAACGATTGTGTTCCCCACCTATTACATCAGAGACACACATTAGGAAAAGATCTTTTAATGGCCAGTAAGATAAACCTGTGTCATTGTGGATATGGGCACTTGACTCTTGTTTTAAGACAGACAGTTTATAAGACAGCTGCAGTCAGCAGTGTATTGTGTCCACTCCATCTACATGGTCTTAATTTGTTTCTCTTTTTATTGCATAGTAAGCTGTAGCAAATAGTAGAGCTCATTGTTATAAATGCCATGGCAAGTACTCTTCACACATGGCTTACAGTAAGTGCAACAATGGGCTGCATTAGACAGTTGGGAACTTAAATGAATTGTTGCGTGGAAACCGTAATCGTTACACAAGCTTAGCTACAGCGTAGCAACAGCTCTAAATCCAAAAAAGTGCCTGGATTTCACTTCATTAATCCTGGAATGACTGTATAAGAGATCTGCAGTGTGAAACTAGCTGAGGAGGTCTGCAAGTGTATTCTGGAACATCCCCGGTGTGCCTTTTCTGGCACTGTCTTTCTCTTCCATTGTGGACATGGTGAGCTTTCACTGGGTTTCTAATTACCAGTGGAGGGGCATGTCTGCGGTCTCTTGTTACACTGTTAGCTTTAATGTCCGTGGGCTATAAATAGTGCAGGTGTCGGCTCTCTGGTGAGCAGCAGCCTATGCTCACAGTCTACAGAAGAAGGAAATAGAGCTCTGCATGCACAAACACAGCATGCTCCATTGATTTAACTTAATGTTAACTGAGATGAGGTAAGCTGTGTTTGTGCAATGTAGTTTTCTGATGGAAAGAACTCCAGTTTCATCCTGGGAGGAAATGAGATCTAGCATAGTGAGGGGAAATTTTCACCTCAGATAACCTCAAGACAGCAGATATGTCCTGATGTGTACTCTGCTGTATTTGCAGTTGGAAACTGACTGACTGAAGGTATTTACTAAATATTAATATGAGGTGCTTGGTTGGCTGATGAATAATGTTCATATTTGCTTTAAGCAAGATGCTGTGCTTTTATAGTCAAATGTGTGAAACTATTATTATTATTATTTCAGCGAGGAAAATAGCTTGAGTACTCCTTGAAAAAAGACAAAGGCAAGTGAAATGCTCCACAGAAAACCACAGCAAGCAAATGAAAATGTCTGAACTGCTGTAATGTGAAATACTGAACATTTCAATTTGACTATATGATGGTTAGGGTTAATAACCCTAAATATATGTGTTGTATTTGGCTGGGAATGAGTTAGCAAAGTGGGGTTTTGCTGTCCCCATTGCCTCATCATTCACACAGTCACTTATTTATTTGTATTTTCATTAATTACTGCAGCTGCATGATTCTTTGGATGACCTTAGGTGCCATCGCTTGCATCTTGATGCTGAGCTGAACTTTTGAGACATCCGCTTTCATCTGAGGGAAGATTCTTATTCACTGCGGGTTGGAGCAACAAGTTCTCAGATACATAACGAAGGAATGAGTGAGCATCAGTGCAATTTAATGATCTTCTTTCTGTAACCAGTTGCTAAGCAACCTGCACCATTCTGTCTGAAGCCACGGCGTCCCAAAAGAAACATCACGTCATTGGTCTGAGGAGCGGAGGAATGATAGCACGGAATGCAAAGCCATCGGGGTTTAACCATAGTCTTCTTTCTGCATGTTGACTCTCTCAAGGCATGACATGCAATGTTCTCAATAGCATCTCTGTAAATTTAAAATAGCTATTTCAGTGTAACCAAAGGTGTGATCACATGAAGAGATTTAATGGCCTCCTGCTTGGTGGTCTCAGCATAAAGACATGACTGTTACAGTAGTCAAGACTGGAGCCCGTTGTGTATAGCCTGCTGGGCTAATCTAACAACCATTCCTTTTCTGGAGAGCCCTTGGAGGGTCCTCTTTTGTTCAAATGCCATTAACCGAACACCGGTTAACGGCATTGTAGTGTAGTATGGGGAGAAAAAAAGGAGTGAATTAAACCAACTGCTATAAGTTTCTCCCTCTGAAAACCACTGCTTCAGGGCCTGACAGCAGTCTGGTTTTGGCAGCGAGCAGGAGAGAAGCACATTCAGGACAGGAAGGCTTCAGCATCACCCACTATTCACTCCCTCCCTGAGTCAATTTTCTGCTGTGAATCATAGAGGTGGAGGGGAAAAGAGAGAAATAAGAGGGAGTGAGAGCTGTTGCTACAAAGCCACAGCTTGAGCGAAATCAAGCATTTCTGTTTCCCTTCTCTCCAAATCCCAGGAGAGGGCTGCTTTTCTTTCTGTGGTTGTTGTTCTGGGTCCACCGCTCACAGAAATCACAGAAAACAAAGCTTTTTTTTAAGACAACAGTGGACAACAAATGGGCTTCGTAAACTTCTGAGAGGACAGATGTCAGAATTGCACATTTTGCCCACTAAGGCAATTGATGGTGTCTGTATATGCTTATAGGAATTCCAAGTCATTGTTAAACATCCCTGAAGGGTTAACATTTCTGAGACCTCTTTTGTTTTTCTATTATGTTACTTTCAATACTGTTAAGCTTTATTTTCATGATTGCACTTCACCTTTTAATTAACCAGGCACTAGAATTCAACTTTTGCTCATATTACAGCCATACTCCTAAACAGATGCAGTAAGTAGTCTATTGGTTGTACTGATTTCTCATGTTTAGATTTTTTTTTTTCCTTTCAGCCAGTCAGCAATATCTGGAGGCACTGATGATCACCTCTAGTCTTGTCAGTAAAAGTAAAAAAGAAAAGAAAAAAAAACACATTGTTATTTTTTCAGGATTATTCTTATAACAATGTAAGTATGCAAATACAAACAGAAATGCTGTGTTTAACTCTACTTTTACATTTCCTTGAGAGGCCTCATATTTTATCAGGGTGACTATTTTCCCTGTCAATTAAACGCAAAATTTAATTTAGACTACACTAGGAAAACACTCAGAAAGCAGTTAAAATTTAGCAGAATTTATTAATTGTTATGTTAAATGTTAAACATTGTCCAAAAAAATTCTGTGTATATGAAGAGCCAATTGAAGCCACTAATCACAATCTACAATCGCCAAATCGTACTTTAAATGCCACTGAAATGCACACTACTGTGCTGTGCAATATAAACCTTAGACATTAATGTACAAAACATAACAACAACTCACTAAATTCTTCACCTTTTCAGACCAAAGAAGATGACAGTGTCGGTGGGTAAATTATGAAATTATGAAAAAAAATCCACATATGGAGGCAGCAGGGTACAAACACAGGACTTTTAACTTAGGAGACTGGGGTTGGATTGTTGTGTGAAACAAAAAGTAAGAATGGAGTAATTTGAAGTTTCAAATTACTTAAGTTTTGTTATGTACATCACTTCCATCACGCGACATGCATGACATTATTTTAACCACAATCACAATCTTTTAGTAAACCTATCCATGTCGTTTTTACGGGTAAACCTAACCAAAGTACGAGTATTGTGTAACGTAAACCACATGTATCACATGTTTTATGTCACGTGGCTTGGCTCCAATGTGACTCCAGTAATCTGTTGCTGCAAGTACTCTCCACTGGTAATATATTATGTTTAGGTAGTAATTGACAATCAGTCTGTTCTTTTGTAAATGTAGGAGGATGTGTTTGTCTTGGTGTTGGTGCAGGTTGTTACAAAAAGAAAAGGAAACCCTATTTTTTTGTGTGCTTGGACTTATTTTATTTAAATTTTTTTGCCATGGTTTTGAATAAGTTATTGAGTATACATTTTTTTTAAAAGTATTGATCTGGTATTATGACAATAATACTGTTAAATATAATATGATTTTTTAGGGTTTTTTGTTTTTTTACCCCCCAAAAAATGCAGAGATGGTGGAGGTCCTGAGTGTTGGTCTGCAGAAGGACTCAAGACACTCCAGCAAGAAGATAGAGTTGACTATATGTAGCTTGAGAGGCTAAACACAGTGCAAAAAGCACTCACTGCTGCTTGCTTATTCTTGTGAACACAGTCATAATTGAAGGTGACTGAAATGAGTGTATTAACATTTTTATCATCTCCTCTTTGGGTTAGGACAGCAAGAGGACAATGTTTTGATAAATTTTAGGATAAAAATCCAACCAAAAAAAAAAAGGAGCACAGAAATATGGTTTTGAAAAGTTGGAGTGACATCTGTTCCCTATCCCAGTGAAAATTATACCCTTGCCTTGTTATACAGTATTTTTCAGTGTTACGTCATATTTCTTTAAAGCACAGCTCATAATATAAATTGTAGATTTAGTGGCAAGCATGATGACTGCCTCTGACACTCAAATAACAGTGCACATTCTGCTACTGCTCTTAGCATGCCACCACTACAGCCTTCATTATATGCTGCCCTTCATTATATGAATGCCACTTTCGCTGCTAGCAGCTCTTCGTCATCTTCCTTCCAGCTCTTCATACCCTTGGCTTCCCCTTCAAAAGCTTTTACTGGAGTTTTTTTTTTTTTTTTAAGTGAATCAGTCTCCACAGCTTCCCTTCTCCTAAGCTCTGTTTTTACACTGAGCAGATTTTCTGTCACCACGTGGCAAGCTTGTCAATTTGTAGTTAGTTGAAAACAAGCAGCAGTATGAGCACTGTTTGCATGTGTTTGGCATGCATATGAGGGTGCCAGTGCTGCTAGCTGTTTCCTAAAACTGGTTGCAAGCTTGGCGCAAGATGCATGTCGCTTGAACATGTTTGACTGTAGCTGAATGCAGCACTTTGCAGGAAGTAAATTTGTCATGTGGGATTTTATGATACTCTTACATATGTTTTAGTTGGTGATGCATCAGACATGGCACTTGTTGCCCAGAGACTTGCTTTCATAATGTTGGCAGCTGATCTGTGTGGTTGAGTACATTAGTGATGAATGTAAATCACTGGTGGTGGCTGGCTAAGCTTTGTTTTCATTTGAAGTTATTTCAGTTAGCCTAAATAGATATGTGTTTTATTGTGATGGGGGTCTCAGGTTCTCAGCTATCACCTCAGGGACAAGAACAATTTATCAGATTGTAGATGATAATATAAAAATGTAAAGCAGCTCAATATATCACTGGTAAATAGTTGTTTAGAATATTTCCCTTTTCACAGAATACTGAGCAGTATGTTAGCACAGGTTCATTTAAGGTGGCAGTATGTTTTCTAAGCTCACTCATCAAACCAAAATCGCTTTGCAAGCAGCCAAGGAAAATTACACTGCGCTTTTTGTTCACTTTAGCTTCAGGCACATTTAATGGGGTGGAATATTATTCTTGTATCAAGATACTCCAACAGTATTGACTGCAACTTTCCCCATCTTCAAGCTTCCATGAACAATTGCATGTATTACAGTCAAGGAGTGCTATTTAGGGGTATATCACCAAACATACTTGATTATGGTGTAATAAAATTTGCAAAACCCAAACTGCAGTTTCCAAAATGCTGAATCAAAGTTACTGTACTAAGAGTTCTAGGAACTTATATGGAGCTGTAATGGGGCATTTCTGACACCTGGTCTAACTAGAGCAGAGATTTTTAAACTGTGTGAGAGACTTGAAGGTGCCACAGCAAAAGAGATATGAGGCAATCATACTGCATGATCTGAAAGGGGCAGGAGCATGTAGGTTTGGGTGGTATTTATTTTCTTGTGCCTTCATACCCTCCTGACATTTTCTCACGGTATATGGTATTAGGTGGTATTTGTGTAAAACTTGACTAAAATGGCTCAACTTGACTGTACTCCACTGTACTGTACTGTCTTAACACAGGTAGAGCTAATCATCATAACAACACTGTTTCCACAGCTGGGAAACAACAAACACTCTCTCACACACAGGAGCTCGGCTTTGTGCTTGAGGCGCTGCTGTTTTTATTCACTGACAAACTCAAATCTAAACTGTACATTTACAGTGCTGTCGTTCTATGTATGCTGCCAGACTACTAGTCGCCCTCTCTCGTGCTTGGTACACAATCACTGTGCTACTCTACTCAGACCCTTTGTGCTTTGACCAGTTGGTAGTTTGCAGCGTTTGCTTGCTTACGTTTATCATTGGAACAAAACTCAAAATAGTCCCAGGCCAGGAGGATTTTTCCTCTTTTTTGCTAGTTAGACCTGTAACTTTATCTCCAAGACGCCATGTTAGTCTTCTCAACCGCTCTGCAGTGTAGAGACTGACCCCTACTGGCGTAAGCTGTACACTGCAATTCAGTTTAATAGAAAGAGGAGTGACTGTATTTATGACGGTATTGAAAAATCACACTGTCAAGATTTCTTTATATCCAGGTATGCAGTAACAACTACTGCCCAAGCCTAGGTGCATGTTGGTGTCCTGAAAACAATCATAAGTTAGTTATTTTTAATTTTGCCAGTACAGTAAGCAACTGGAGGTGCAACAGCGACTGTGAAACACATTTCATGGAGGTAGTTTAGGTACTTAAAGTAGCTACTTGGGGTGATTAATAAAATTGGGGTAATTTTCCAAATCCATGATTCAATTTGATTTTAAGGCCATGATTTGATTCAACTTTAGGGTCAAAATTTGAGTTGATTTTAGATTTAAACTATTTTTCAGCATTGTCAGCTATGCCATTGGTAGACTATGGAGTCTTGATTTGAAAAGATCACCTGATCTTAGTTTTATTCTCTGTTAACTATCATTCACACTCAAATTCGTTTTTCCAGTTCTCAGTCTGAGCACATTGGTGTTGGTGGAAAGAGCTTCAAGCCATAAGAGGTCATAAAATTACTTTAGTTAGCTGTGACATGGTTAGATAGAATTATAATTAACGAAAGACTGTGCATTGTGTTTGCTGTCACAGAAGAGAAATTAAAAAGTCTGTGTTAATACAATGTTTCATGGTGTCCTTCTGCATGCTTCACTGCAGTTGTGTGAAATGCTTTTTAGCAAAGAATAAAAACAAAATGATATTGTGACATCCCTTCTAACTATAATCTATATTTTCACAATAACAATGTATCCATTGACAATGTGTGAAAGGGGTCACCTGTAGTGAACCTAAATATAATTATCGCCTGAATCTGCAGCTCCCCTTGGGTTAATAAAGCTTTAAAGTGAGTTTTAACTCATTGTTTAGCCGTCCAGCTGCAGCCTTACTGGTTTGGTTCAACCTCAAAGCTCTCATAGAGTTGTTTTTAGATTAAATGTGTAAGAAATATCTAATACTGTGGATGTTAACTTAAAATTAATGAGTTGACTAATTTTCAATTAAATACAATATTTTATTTTATGAATGCTGTATCACAACAGATTTTAAATAACTCATTATTCCCAGTCGTGAGATGATTTTTTAATGATGATGGAGTTGTCAGTTGTAGACAGTTAATCAAATTGGCCAGTTCCACAGAAAGTGATTTTTCTTTGGTAATAGCGAATGGCAGAATCCAATAAAAGCTCTGACCCAGTGTAGTCACCGTAAGCAATCTGTGTGCCTGTTTAAGCAAATGGTTCATTTGCCTTTACATCTGTCAGCAATTAGGTGTAATTATTTAAGCCAACAAGGGCAGCTTCAAAGGGTGAAATCCATCCCACAATGCTGCTCGGGCTGGGATTGTTTTCAGCACAACATTATTTTCCTCCTTGTTGTTTGTTCTCATTTGATCAGGACAGTCTGCACTTCATCTTGTTTCGCAGTATGCTTTGCTTATTCAGGTTGTCACCACATTGCTAGTGTGCATGTTATCTTGCTTTTGTTTGTTTTACACCGAAATCCTTTTATTCATATTCTTCCACACACAACAGACGACCTGCCAGCTGATGTCTATGTCTGAAATAGTCTAATATAGGCTTTCACAACAAAAATTCAGTGCTGTGATTCAGTAACACAGCAACACAAACACTGTTGGTTCACATCTCTCTGCGCCCATTAAAGGGCCACTCTGCCTGCTCTGCTTACTCTGTGATTAACATGAAAAAAGCCAGGCTGTATCTGCTCCTCATGTTTATTTAATCAGGGTAAATGTTGTGGGTTCTTGTGGCTCATGCCGAATATGTTTGTTTTTCATTAAGTCCTGTGCTCTGCTGGCGTCTCTGCAGAAGGCCTAATTTCCCTCCTGTTAAGATGCATACTGGAAACACATGTAATCACACAAGCACACACACATATGCAGTGTCACACATATGAACTCACATGAATACAGATCTGTTGACTTTGGTGCTCAGTGAGATCTCTTGTTGCTAATCTGGACAATGTTGTAAGATCCTTTTAGCAACAGTCTTTTTAGGAATAACTCCAAACTCCCATCCACTACAGGCCTGCTGTTACATTGTCACCCTGGGCATGTCTCGTTTTCCAAGGACGATTATTGCGGCCACAATGCAGCCATTTGATCACTATCTTTGGTAAGATATGTGTGGTCCACACTGCTTTGTTTTATTTGGGAAAATCAGTTGTTGTGTTTCTCAAAGGACGACTGATAAGACTGAATGACACAAATGGGGCCCGGTTGCTGAGATATCCCATTACCCCAGCTCCCCTCGATCCTGTCTGCTCTCCCAGAAAGAAAAAGAATCCATATTTGTTGAACAGGCAGACAGAGCCAGGAAATCAGATCGTCATACACAGGATATCCCCTTGTCTTTTTTCATGCAACCCTCTGACTCAAATGGAAAAAAAAAATCTCTAGTATGATGAGATTAGTACCAGGAAATTGGCTAGGTGTCTTTGTCTGGTGCGTATGTGACTTATAGTGTGTGTGTGTGTGTGTGTGCTTGTGTGTGTGTGTGTGTGTGTGTGTGTGTGTGTGCGCGCGCATTTTTGAAGTGGACATTATTTTGTGAGGCCCCACTATTGTTGCCAGAGTGTTACCATGAGAAACAAGGAAGCTAATGCAGGTGAACAAACATCTTGTAGATGGTTATGTCTGTCAGAGGAATAATTTACTGCTACCTGAAAACCTCCTCTAGCCTCAGATAACTCCCCCCACTTGTTTCTCTGTATAATGTAGACATTGGCTGATCTGCACCTGAACATTCTCAGCAGGTGTGTGCGTGTGTGTGTGTGTGTGTGTGTGTGTGTGTATTTTTGGGTGAACACCTGCATCTATTCTGAGACAGTACAGAAGGTAGACAGACTTTCAGATCATGGATTTAGGGGTGAAAAATGGAACGAGGGGGGTTCCAGTTTTGAAGTTTTGCTTGGGTTTCCTGCTGCACACTTCCAGCCTGTATCCTACTGTAAAGCACAGTATATACAGTAGATGTGGTGTGACAAATCTGTCTTCTACAGAGCTGTGCTCTCACCCTGTATTAGTTTAATGGTTTTATTGTTGAGGTGATTGAGGGAGATCCATGTAACCCATTTTTGGTGACAACATCATCACTGATTGAAGTGACATAAATGTTCATTATAATTCTCATAATCTTATTTGCACAATGAGCTAATAACTATTATCTGTACTTTCTGCTTATCTTATTTGCCAAATCCAGCAGTAAGCCTCCAGATCATAGACCGGTGAGAAAAAATGTCTTACTAATAGTTACTGGTAACTAATGGGGGGTGTGGTTTATGTTGGGCTACATTCACTGATCCATTACTGCAGATGAATATGAGCTACTGTTGATCTGGGATAGGCACTAGTGTAAATATACAAAACCCTGCCACTCTTAGTTAGTAACAAGCTTAAAACTCCTGTGGTTGCAGGGCAGAGTTAATGATGTGTCAAAACATTTGCAATAA
Source organism: Lutjanus erythropterus (assembly GCF_056507025.1). NCBI lineage: Eukaryota > Metazoa > Chordata > Actinopteri > Lutjaniformes > Lutjanidae > Lutjanus > Lutjanus erythropterus. Next base: position 4,414,050 of record NC_139327.1, read on the forward strand.
TCTTGGGATGATATCAGTTATGGCTTAGATGTGATACAGTGATACAAGAAAAGAAAAAAGTTCAAAGCCATGTTACAAGCTCTGTGAGGTTGTACTTTGTCACAGCAGTTCTTTGCACTAAAAGTGAAAATGAGCATACTGACTTGCTCACAGTGACTAGCATGCTTATGTTTGGCAGCTATGATGTTATCATATTTACCATCTCAGTTTAGTGCATTAGTATGCTAACATTTGCTAATTAGTACTGACAACAAACAAACAACAGTTCAATTGCAAAAACAGAAACACCATTCTTAAAATAAATAAACCAACACCAGTTTGGTTGATATTCCCCTGACTGCAAAATTAGAAAATCACGATTTATGAAAATAAAAAAAGAAATGTCTCATTAAAAAATAAAAACAACAACACTAGTTTGATTGATATTCCTTGGAGTGCACCATGATTTAGGAAATTAAATTGTATTATTCAGCCCATCCTACTGTACTGTTCCACCTGCTTCTTCAACTTGATATCTGTTACTAACCAGGGCAAACTCGTGTATAACCAGAATAATTGGTCTCCCCACACCAACCTTACAGAACTAAACAAAAAGGCCGTAGCACACATTGCAACCACAATAGCACAAGACATCATTCAACTACCATCTGACCCTGCTGCCCTCTGGTGCAGGTACAGAGCTCTGAGGTGCATAAGGGCTTGCTCTGGGAAAAGCCTGATCCCAGCTGCCATGGCCACCTTAAATAAGATGATTTGAGTGTATTTTAGAGTGTACTCTGGTCTAAATATGTCGTCCCTGTGTGTTGTTTGTTTGTTGACCAATGTGCTCAATGCTTTAGAAATGAATTTCCCCTTGGAGACAATAACATCTAAGTCTAAATTAAAAAATTATTTATCTGTTCTATCTGAAAATTAACAACTTTTCTTTTGTCATAAAAATAAGTGTTTGACAAATAAAAAATGAGAAGAGATTGCCAAAGTAATCACAATTTATTCAGAGTAGAATAAGACTGTTTGAACCAAATGTCATGACAATCTATCCAATAGTTGTCAAGTCATTTTTTTTAAAGAACACAAATATCAGTCTCAAGGTGGGACTAGAGGTAAAGTAATTTGGGTTCATCATCTAGAATTCATAGATGTCTGTACAAACCTTTGTACGAATTTATGCGATAATTGTTGAGGTGTTTCACTGGATAAGTGATAACCTGAGCCACTGGTGGCACAGACCACCAAGGATTAATCATCTTGGCACCATGGATGGCTGTGCCAAATTTCATGGCAATCCATCCGTTGGTTTTGAAAAGAATTTCAGTCTTAACCAAAGTAGTGGACTGTTGATTGACATTGTAAAGATATACCTCTACTGTGGCTGATAAAAACTGAATTCACATTAAGCTCTAGTGTTTCCTGGAAATGGATCCACAGTCTGGTAAGAGTTGTTGTTTTCATGCCGATGTTTTAATCTATTAACATTTGTTATTGCTGTATTGTATTAATGCCTACTTCTGTTGTGAGGTGTGTGAACTGCAGAAGAGCTCTGGAAAGGTGAAGACTGTTTTTATGTCCTCACTGCAGAGTCCTCACAGGTGAAGTATGACAGTATTATGTGCGAGTGTGAGGGATTGAATTATATCCTGTTTGTGCACCACACCCAAAGAAGCTCTAGATCACGAGATAAGAATGATGCCAAGTTGTAATGAAGTCTTGCGTTTAGCAGTTGTTTGAGCTACTTTTAATGGCAGCCTTGAGACACTTTCCATCAAATAAATACAGTTAACTTCCCTAAATTCACACTTCAACATTTCCAAATTTTGGTTGTAATCAGCCTAGAAATGACTAATTCAAATTTCTAAGCAATTAAAAGCCCCTGTCTTCTGCCTCAAGGATTTTCTCAAGGGCTGATCTGCTTGACTGTAAATGTAGCTGGATTGTTTTGTTAGTTCTTAGCAGATTTTCACTTGTGTGTTCACCTTTTATGCCTCATACTACTGTTTTTATCCACAACTTTTAAATGAGCCCAAATGTAGTGAAGTCAACATGGATGTTAAAGGGACAGTTCACCCCAAAATCTAAAATGCGTATTTTTCCTCTGGGCTGTACTGTTTATCCATCTAGATAGTTTTGGTGTAAACTGCAAAGTTCAGGACATATCAGCCTTCTCTCCAGTATAATAATTACTAGGGGCGCAATGTATCGCAGTTGTCCTGTGTCCCACACAGATCTCCCCCCATGGTTTTGCATGCATGTGTCTGCAGACTACATGTGACATCATAGTGTGAAACACAGTTTTACTGTCACTGTTACTTTTATATAAGTTATAATACCTGAAATCTCAATGCAAAGTTGCTACAGATGCTGCTGTGTTTCACTCTGCAGCGCATCTCTGTGAGGCAGAAGAATCTAAAAAAAGGAAGAGCGACTGATTTAAAAGCCGTCACATCATCATCTCAAATTAAATCCCAACCATGACTTTAGACATTTTCACTGGTATAACTATGCTGTTGTCATAGAAACAGATCACAAGATTGTGATATTTATTGAAACTTTGGCGGTATCAGCTGTCTTAACTTTTGCATCTCCTCTCTGCTCACTGGTGCAGCTCTGTGCCTGCCTGTCTGTGATACAGTGTGTCTGTGTTGACTGGTTATTACTCGTGACTTCCACCAAATCAGATGGTGGGCAGGGTATTGAGCCAGACTTCAACATGTAGTAGTGTATTGTACTACTACTACTACTACTTTCTCTCTAGTAGAATTAAAGTAGTTCAAGATGATTCTACAGTAGAAAGAAAATAGTTCCAATATGAAACTGCTCACAACAAGATCTGTGAATTATTTTGAATAACCAGGTCATGATTTCTATAAAGACACATTGCTGTTGATTTTTATTATTTATTTTTGTGTGTGTGTGTGTGTGTGTGTGTGTGTGTGTGTGTGTGTGTGTGTGTGTGTGTGTGTGTGTGTGTGTGTGTGTTTTGGTCTTGTGGTGGCACATGTGGTGTGCCATTATATTGAAGAGAAGGCATCTCTACGGTCGATATCTCTGAAGTTATATTATCAACTTCTTCTTTTTTTGTGGGAAATTCTGTCCTCTACACCTAAACTTTCCATGCCTTGGTCTGTATTCAGGAACTGCTGTCCTCTTAAGCAGCCCTGAATACAGACAAAGACTCTCAGGTCTTTTCGTTGTGTTTGATTTCTCTGAGCTGCAGGTCAGGTTGCTGGATGGACTGCTGAATGATTTTTTTGTAGGACCTTGCTCTTTCCCTGCAACTCTTTTCTCCACTTCTCGTCTCATTCTTATAAGAAAATAGTTCTACTTGAGCTGCTTGGTGCTTGGCAGCCATTCAAGATGCAGAAACTGAAGGCTGAGTGAAAGCACGAGTACTGAAGTGTACATGGATATCCATATGGCCGTCTGGCTGGTTGAATTCCTCACATCTTGCACTGGAGCATGTGTTTTCAGCAGTACACAGTTCTGTGGACAGTTACGTGTTGCTCTCTAGTGTTGTCTTTAATTCAAAGAAATTTATTTTTGTTGGAACTACTCTGTTTTGACACAAAGGGTTGGATTTAGCATTATTCCACCAGTTGTTAAAGTGCCACAAATAAGAAAGAATGGCAGCTGGTGTTGTATCCACTTCAGACGATTTTGCCGTTATGACTTTAATGCATGCTACGGAAGGAGTTGGTTGTTGCTTAGTGCTTTTTTTTAGCCATGATGAGAAATCTGTCAAACATTTCTGGCCATTGCTATTTTTCACAACTATTTGACACCAAGTCTGGTCAAACAGTACTTTTCTGTGTCTGACTTCAGTGCTGAATTGTTATTCCAGCTGTCTTTAATCTTAAATTACTTTACTAGAGAGCCAACTGGAACATAAAGCTGATAGTGATGCAGTGGTTTGTTCCATCAGAACACAAGATTTGAATTATCCTTGCAAAACCAGCTTAATTTCCATGCATTACTGGGTCTTCACTTTTTTTTTTTAATTTTCTGTGTTTTAGCCATGTGGTTTTGCATTATTATATTAAATCTGGTGGAGAGGGGGGTGCCCATATAGCTCAGTTGGTAGGCCGTGCACACCATATGTTGACGCTGGTCCTCTGCAGTGGCTGCCGGTTCGATTCCTGCCTGGGGGTCATCCCCTCTCTCTCTCCCCTTTTCCTGTCATATCTTCAGCTGTCCTATCTTAATAAAGGCAAAAAGCCCCCCCCTTAAAAAAAATCTTTAAATCTGGTGGAGAGATTTGAAAATAAGCAGAACCATGGACTGAAAGTAGAAAGCTTGACTTTTGTTGTTGCATATTATCACTTTGTATAATGATCTCCTTTCTTGGCCGTCCTGTTGGTAAATTGGATCGGCGACCTCCACAGTGAAAGATAATTATAAAAATTGAAATATGGATTTTTTTTCACGTTGTTAAAACTTAAACAACTTTACAGAATCACATTGACTGCAAAGATTTGGTTAGTAGCCTTTGTGAAATACAAACTTTTAAAAGATATTAATTTGGAGCTGAAACTAATGATTATTATAATTAATCTGCTGACTATATTCTCAATTAATCATTTAATATACGAAATGACACAAGTTGTGGAAAAATCCCTATTACAGTCCTTTAGAGCCCAAGAGTTGCTTGTTTTTGTCTGATCAAAACCTGAAGATGTTCAGTTTTAAAATAATGTAAAGTAGGGAAAAACAGCAAATCATATGGCTAAAAAAGCCATATTGTGATGATTTTAACTGAAATTGTGATATGCAATACAATTAGTGGAACTTATTATTTTTGCATCACAAAAAAGTTAAACTTGTTGGGCTCTGTACCAAACAAACAAGTCTATCTTATATCAGGACAACAAGATTTTTAGGTCAGAGCATCTCTGCAGCACTACAGTGCATTATAATGCTGTTTTGTCACACATTTTCCTTCAGCAAAAAGTGGTAGGGTTCTTCTGGATATTGCACTTGCCCATATTGTGAATTCAATTATATTGCGATTAATTGTGCAGCCTTAATTCTGTAGTAAATTTAGAGTTTGCTGTATAGTGTATTTTCAGCTTATTATAGCTCGTCTTCCAACAGTGTCTTGTACTGGGAGCTAATGTCACTATGGGGATCACTGTACTCCAACAGAGGTGTTTGGGAGATGGTTGAACAATGTGTAAGGCAAAAGGCAAAATGTTTGAGTTTTTAGCTTTTCAATGATTTTAGATAAATCTTTTAGTATTTTGTTTTTACCATCATCAACTGTTATGTGACTTAATGTAGTATTTTAAAAAAATAATTTGGAATCTAAACTGCAATGTTTTTAACATTGTTCCCTCAATGACATTTAGAGAAATGTGTCAGTGTGCATTACTTTTCCCCAGTTATTTCCCTGCTGTGCCAAAAGACACAAGATTTCTGTTGGTACTGATATTGTGTTGTGAGGGTTGACTCCCAATAAATGGATGAATATTGTTTCTGTAACAAATTTTTAATTATTGTTGTTATTATGATTATTAAGAAACTAAAAGGCATGTGTTTAAAACAAACATAGATACAGCATTGAAGACCACTCAGAACAGTGGATATTATGATCAATATTTTGTGCATCCTAGGCTAATAGGTTTGAAGAAAGTTCTGGGCCAGTGACTATTACGTGTCATCCTCACCTGCACTTGACCCATTACATTCAAAGTAGTTCAGCTGCTCTAATCACACCTGTAATAGGTTACATCACCACAAACAGCAGCAGTGAATTACCCAGCAATTTGTTACACTCAACACTTAGAGCTCGCTTAATGCTATTTCACACCGACTGAAAATGTGATAATCAGGTCAAGGACTCCCAAAAGAATGAGAGACAATTCACTGCTCAACTTAACTAGCTAGCTGAAGTTAATATGGGCTGTTGTCCTGGAGTCCCCAAGTACCCCACAAGGAGAGATTGTACTTATCAGTCTTTATTAGCATTCATTACATCTCCAATTATTGTTTACTTTGTCTGTTGTTGTTGATGTGAGTTGTGTTTCTGTGTGTGTGTGTATGTTTGTGTGTGTGTGTGTGCGGGCGCTCAGATGTAATGGAGCTCACTGTTGAATGCAGCAGTATCGTGGGAAGCCAGATTCATTAAGCCTCTGGTTCATTCGAGTGCTCTCTCTGCTTCTCCGTCTCTCACCATCTCTGTCTGTTCCTGTTTTCTGCCACCATCCATCCCTCTCTCTTCTCTCTGCCGTGAGCCCAGTTTGTATAAACTAATTAAATTGTCTCAGTTAGACGAGGTGATCAGACTCTTTGATCAGCCTTTCACAGGCTCGACTGTTTGGTGGCTCAAAAGCCAGCAGGCTGTGGGAGACCAGAGAAGGTCCAGCTTGTTTAATATACTGCTGTAGTCACTGAGTTCAGTGCAAACGGAGGAGGGATGGCGAAGGTTCTTCATGGTGGTGTTCAAACACAAGACAAAGGAGAGTGAAGAAAGGGAAGGGAAATAAGTGAGCCAAGCAGGAGAAGAAGGAAAACCACTACAATGTGTGAGAGAGTAAAAAATGGATAAATAAGAGAAATGTAAGACATACACACACACATAATGTGGAGATAAATAGTCGTCTAAAGGACCGTTGTTTTGACAACAGTGTCAAAACAAGTTTTGTGTAATTTGTACAATGAAAGTAGGCAGATGGTCTGAAGACTTATTGAGCTGAAATACCATACATTAGGCCTATTTAATTGGCAGCCCCTTTAATAAACTCAATCCAGATCTTTTAATCAGTTATCAATTTTTCATGGTTATTTACATTGTTTATTGAAAGATCATCATTTTATTAGAGGACTAATTAGCCCATTCACTGGTTAAGTCTGCTGTTAAACGCAGAGATGATATATTTTAAGAAGTCTTAACTCAGGCTATTTAAGCAGAGGGAATTTGTCAAGTGCAACGTGTTTATTAAAACAACAAGCTTCTAATCTAGGATTGCAAAGATGCATTTTTCCTGTTCTTTTGTATGTATTTTTTTTTTCTCCAATTGTGAAAACTATTAAAGTAGAGAAAAAAAATAAAAAAGATGCATTGTTTTCCACATTTAAACTCCTAATTTCACAGGTCAGACATAGGAAATCTAAACATCTGGCATCTTAGCACTTCACTTTTTAAAATCTGTCTCTTCAAAAAAAAGTAATTGAATAGGCCTGCCGTACATAGAAAATGTTTCAGATTTAAAAGCAAGTAAATCAGTGAAGTTTTTGATTGGATAAGACATATCCTATACTGCAGAGATTATTGAACCTGCTCCTGGAATCATTCATTGACCGCACTCTGTCCCTTCAATTCATCATCTTTATGTACTGATTCATTCCAATTTATTATTTTAAACGGTAGTTATTCTTTTGGCAGACAGAGCTTTCCATTGTTTCATTCAGCCTCTCCCTGACTGTGAAAGTAGTATCATAGACGTACTGTTCCACTTTTATTGCAAGCTCCAGAGGAAGTATGGGGAATGTTCATCATAATTCTACTGTATATGAATTGTTAATGAGCAGCTTTGGAATATTCAACAGAAAATTGCATGGAGCGCACAATATTAATCGACTGCAGGTAGCTTCTGGCATTAGATTCAGATCCAGTTTGCAAACATATCTGGGTGTCTACTATAATGGCACATTAACTGTGAGAGTTATACAGTAGATCCCCTCCAGACATGTTTTAAGACATATAAAACTACTCTGCTTTGAATAGTAAGTGTTATGATGTGGTTTTTCAATATTCAACTTAAAATTGCATCTACTCTTTCTTGAAATGAACCCAGAATCTATAAATATGCAAGTCAGTTTTGTCTGAAAATATCAGATTAATAACACTATATTTGAAAGTAGGAAGTTTTTATCCCACACTACATGTGAAACATTGTACAACCTTTGTATAAATCCAGCCTGGTTTCCAAAAAGATTTCAAATAGAATTGATCATAATAGCTGCCTTCCAGATGGTAACCTGTTGTAAGGATACCTGCAGACATGCATCGGCACTAAATACCGCAGTGTAATTACTTTGTACACTGCCAGACAATCACAGTAATGAAAGCTAGCAGAGAGTGAGCCATATTGAGCAATTACTTTTTTCCCAGTGTCATCATAAGGCGCTGAAATAAGGAATTTGTCTTGCTATTGTTCTGTGAGCAGGCAAAACATAATGTGCATCATTTATTCCAAGCAATCAGTTGGTTTGGCGGCTTAGAAGCATGCAGAAAGCAGGCACAATGGAAGCTCTCTCAGCCCCATCATAACTTTGTCACATATTCTGTGCACTGACAATGCATGTCATGTTGCATTATTTGCCTTGGATGAGTGTGGGCGGGAAAGGCAAACAAGATTAGTTGATGCATGCACTTGTTTTTCTACAAGTGAATTGAGGCCTTTAGAAATGGTTTAGTGAGTCAGTGCCAGTAGCACACCCATCAAACTCATCCATCTGACAGCGGTGCATATCTGTAACACTGGTAAGTAATTCTCTACAGGCACGCTAAGGTTGCTTCGAGGTGGTCCTTCAGTGACTAACTGCCGTTGCTCAAGATGTGGTGGATTTTTTCTGAGCAGTATTTGATAGAAAATCTGCCTTGATGTCCTCCTCATATGTACTGTGATATAAATAAGAGATACACTGTGGTTTCTGTGGGCTGTGGGATAAATCCTGGACTTAGGCATGGTTTTGTGGAGTCCAGTGAGTGCTGTTACATAAACCACCCCTAAAAATGTTACTGGACTGAGACAGTTTTTGTTTTTCTTCACACTGAAATGAAATAAAGTAGAAGAAGATGTTCCAGCATGTATGAGGCAGACAGTATGTCAGTGGTAGAAACACTCAGGTCTTTTACATAAGTAAACTTAGCGATGTCGTATGGAATTTAGCATCCTGTGTTAGTGGAAGCGTGGTTTCATGTACCAGTGAGACAATGAAATATGATTCAGAAAGTCCTGTTGGAGTAACAGATTAATGCATTAAAAAGCTAATCAAACACAAAAACACTAAATAACACTTTATAATACTCATAGAAAGCATTTTGCAACTCATAGCTGAAAAACCTATCACAATACTGAAGTTTTATGTCAGTCGATATTGATAATTATTGACAACATGTTGTGTGCTCCAAGAATGAGTATTGTATTATCACTGGGCACTATGGACAAAATCAGAATTGCAATATTTTTTAGGGATGCACTGATCGATCAGCCAGAGACCGGAACCATCCAGTTTTCATCATGACCGACCGTCACATATCCAATTCTGTGCCTGTCATTGTCACGCACGTGTTCTGCACGATGGTCGCGTCATGCACGCAGCAAATAAACTGACCGTGATATCTCACTCACCACAGCGCTAATCACAGCTACACACACACTCAGACATGCTTGCATGAAGTTGGTGTCAGTGACAGATTCCAAGAACAGGATAAAGAGAAGACAGACAGTCTACAACGAGACAGAGCAGCTGACAATGTCGCAGAACAGCCGTGAACTTTGTAGCTCTTCAGGATAATGTTAGCCAGCAGCAGACTGCTGTTCACAGACTGACAGTTAAAATCTCACCTCCTGTTCTGGCTGAAGAATAAACAACCTGTGTTGATGTGTCACTTCAAACATTTTCTCATCCAGAGTCGTTGAACTTCTGCGTTTTACTACAGCAAACTGTTGCACCGCGTCTATCTCAGGATTGTTAATATCTGCTTCCACATGAGATCACATGAAATCGTGTCCTGTGAAATCCCATGAAATTCCATTATCTCCTGAGATCGCATTCCCCCTATTCATAATCATAATATAAAACTATAATAACGCCTGGCTGTAACCTGGAGGACTGTAAAATAGTAATGAATGAATATTTAATAGTATTACTTACTGTTTTATTATGAACATCCAGTTTAATTTTTACAAGAAAAGTTGTGAAAATATTTGTGAATGCTGTCAGTTATAGTTCTTAGAGAGACTGAAAATTGGAATTGGCCAAAATCAAAATCGGCAGGTCAGACCCTTCAAAAAAAAATGAAATCAGAATCAGCCAAGAAAATTAAAACTGGTGCATCTCTAATATTTTTGACCAGATACCTCAGTATTGATATTGCGACAGTATTGTAGGCATGACTGTTGGAGTTTTCCCTAAAATATTAATACAGTGAGATTTTTGAACATCAGTAACATGGATATAATGAGTGGGAAAGAAAACATGTATGTCATATCACATTATAATGATATCCAAAATCTATCAAGATAGCTAGTCTCATATCACAACATGATATAATATCAATATATAGACCTTTTTACAGTTTGCTTGTCAATGGGTGCTACAAACGAGCAGTTTTGATCACGTTCTCAGTCCAGTCAACGCATTTAATAGCTTGCAGCTATCTCAATTATTGTTATCACAGTTGCTGCTGCTGTCATTGTTGTCATTGCTATTATCAGTACTACGATGGTTGTAGTGGATAATATTATTGCCAATAATATTAAAACTATAAGGATGTTGTGTGGATTGTAATGGCGGTAATGATAACGGTAATACTTATTGCTGTTGTTATTATTGTCATTGGTGTCAGAATCGTATATAGTATAATTATATCACATGTAATATGATTTAGGAGACGGTTTATAGGAATAACATATATAATGTATAATAGACTTGCATCGATTAATCGGCAATGCTCGGAATCGGGTTGGTTTTCACGTTACTGGCCTTGACCGGTGACCGGCCGGTCTGCGTCACAAATCCGGTTCTGTGCCCGTCATTGTCACACACATGTTCTGCACGATGGTCACGTCATGCGCGCAGCAGACAAACTGACCGTGACGTCAACACAGCGCTGATAACAGCTACACACTCTGACATGTCTGCTTGAAGATGGTGTCAGAGACAGATTCCAAGAACAGGATAAAGAGAAGACAGACAGTCTACAACGAGACAGAGCAGCTGACAAAGTCGCAAAACAGCCGTAAACTCTCTCGCACTTAAGGCTAATGCTAGCAAGCTAGCAGCAGACTGCTGTTCACAGAGGGACAGTTAAAATCTCACCTCCTGTTCTGGCTGAAGAATAAACATCCTGTGTTGATGCGTCTCCTCAAACATTTTCTCATCCAGACTTGTTTAACTTCTGTGTTTGTTTTTTCTCACGGCAAAGTTTTACTTCAAACTGTTGCACTGCGTTAGTCTCCGCTTTGTTTACATCCGCTTCCACAAAAGATCACGTGAAATCGCGTCCCACGAAATCCCGCGAGATCACGTTCACCCAATTCATAATCTTAATATAAAATTATAATAAGGCCTGGTTGTAACCTGGATGATTTTGGAGAAAGTATTAAATGAATATTTAATAGTCAGTGTCTTATTATGAACATATTTACAAGAAAATTTGCAAAAATGTTTGTGAATGCTGTCAATTACAGTTCTTAGACTGAAAATCGGAACCGACCAAAATCGGAATCGATAGGTCAGACCCCTCAAAAATCGGAAATCGGAATCGGCTAAGAAAGTTGAAATCGGTGCAAGTCTAATGTATAATATTGTGTTATTAATGGAAATGGCAATGTTAAGGACTTTTCCATAACATCACTCACTTTTGAATAACAGCATAGTCTGTGCTGTGTATTCTTGTTGTATGTACATATTATCTGCATATATTGTAGAATTTTATGCATGTTCAGACCCCAGGAAGAATAGTGGCAGCATTTGCTGCAGCTATTGGGGATCCTAATAAAATTAACAAATGCCACCAGTTGTTCTGAAATGATTGAGATCTAATCCAAATTCTGTACAAATTAAGTAGAATATCAATTCTGACGCATCATATACACAGCAACCAGGCATTTTGGTTAATTTGGTGCTGGTTAAATTCTTAATTCAACATTTGCATCTTGCTAACTCATCTGAATGACTTGGGGAGAGAGCTACTTCTGCTGCCAAAAGGTGTGCACACTTTTAAAATGGCATTGGCTATAAAAGGGTCTATTGCCCAGCCCTAATCACAGTTATCTTCTGTGACTATGATGGTATACTATACAATTACACCATTGATGTAACAAAGTAATCAACCAAGCATGTGCACTTGCATGTTTTTAATTGGCCAAGGCAGTGCCTTGCCAGATGAGGTCACATTTCGTCATATTAAAAGTTAAGCCAGGTTCAAGTGAAGCCAGGTTTTTTGCTGGGTGACCATTGCGGCAACAGACTGGCCCCATTCAAATGAATAAGAGAGCTGCATTTTTGTTTTTGTTGCTCAAGTTGGTTAGAACACAGCCTTACTCAACTTCAAATAAAAGTCTTGCATTCCAAATTTGACTTAAGTAAAAGTATGTAAGTATTAATAGCCAAATTAATTTACAGTAGACTTGGAACCAGAAATCTGCAAGCTCATTTTTTCATTTTCTCTAACAGATACCTCTGGTCTCCCTCCCATTCAGACAGATTTACACCATCCTTGACTTGTCGATTTTGTTACAACATTAGTAATTAATTACAAATACTCAAATTACTGTAATTAAGTAGTTTTTTGGGGTACTTGTACTTTTATGAGTAGATTTTCAAGTCTGTACTTTTACTTGTACTCAAGTATTCATTATGCCATGTAATCTACTTAGTTACGTTTAAAATCATAGTTGAGTACTGAGTACAATTTGAATTCATATCCAGACCTTTTATCTGCATTTAGCAATTAGCCAGTAGCCAATAAAGTGATTTGGTAGCAAAAAGCCAAAGAAAACCAGGACATATTGACAAAAAACAAAACAAAAAAAGTATGTTAATGACTGAGCTTTAATTGATTTTTCATTAAGAATTTAACCAGTTAGAAATGTATTCATGGATATTTAATCAATAGTCGTGGCAGTACCTGCACCTCATCTAGCTTTGTTTTGTCTGCTGGAGACATTTTGCTGAATAAGGAAATAAAAACTTGAAATGAGAGAAAAAATAGACAGCCAATCAAAATGAGGGGAAAAAACTACTTCTTTTGTATCAAGTCAGTTATTAATGATTGTCAGTGTTTAAACTATTGGTAAAGCAAAACAGAAAATTTAGAGCCCTAGTCTGGAGAGGTGATGGTGGCATCATCGGTTAAAAGTAACTAATACTCTGAGTAGTTTTTTTGACAAATACTTTGTACTTTTACTTAAGTATTTTTCTAACACTAGTACTTTTACTTGTAATTCAGTGATATTTTAGCAATGTAACAGTACTTGTACTTGAGTACAGATTTTCAGTACTCTTTCCCCCACTGTCCAAAACACATTTTAGAGTACTGTTTTGCTATAATTTGAGATTGTCTGCAACCCTGCTGCCTTTTTTTCACTTCTCTTCCCCTTTGTGAATTAGTCTGGTGATGCCAAGTCATACTTAAAGTATGAAAGTAAGTAAAGTAGTAAGTAAGTACTCAGTTGGCAGCAGAATATCCCCTATTAGTTTGATTAATATTGGTATTAATAATAAGATTGGTTGATTATTATTGTCAATGCATTACTGTGTATGTAGCATTTTATATTCTATCTTATTGAAGTAAAGATAATTTTAATTATCTTGACAATTAGTTCAATTTACCGATTGTATGTTTTGATGTTAACCCTTGGCTTGGCTAACTAGCAACTGTATAGTTGTCAAATAAATGTAATAGAGTTTAGTAGGAGTATAAAGTAAGATGAAATGGAATTATCAAGTAAAGTACATGTACTTAGCTTCTTTCCACCAATGGAGCAGGTCCATAATCCATCTCGACCTTAATTTAGCCTAAACTTGTGACAGTGCAGAAATGAGTAAAAACAGTCCCTGTCATTCTGTGGAAAATTGTCAACTTTTCAAGTAGCACAGATATGGAGGATTTAGAAAGCAGAAGATAGAATAAGGTAAACATGACAAGAGTGTTGAAAAATGGCAAACAGCAGTGTTATTGGTCCTGCAGGAATAATCCTCATACACCCATCATCAAGGTTAAAGGCTAAAAGAGTACACATGCACCCAGAGAATAAGTGCTTCAGGCTAACATATCATACATATATTACTTTTCTTGGCCTCGAAAGTGTTCATGTATCCAGACATCAGTGGTGTAAATGCCACTAGGAACTCACAAGCCTGTCTCTCCAGCCTTCTTGTTAAAATGTTGCACAGTATTGACAAGTCATTAGTGGAGCTGTAGCAGCTTTGCACCTTCTCTTTAAACAGTCGGCCAGCCTCCACTCAGATGACTGCCTCACCAGCTTAAATGTCTCCCTGGGGGTATTAACACCAATGGCTCTTTGGTCCACAATGGAGCAAAACAGGTCACCCCTTCAAATAACAAAGCTGATTTGTTCCATAAGTTTTACTGTGGGCAGCTGTGAAACATTACACAGTCCCTCAGCAGCAGATGAGTGGCTCTATTGATCAGCCCTGTCAAACTGTATAACCCCATGTGTGTACCCTGCAATATTGGAGTTGTAACTTATCGGTTTCTTTTCAGAATCCAGTTCTCCTCATGAAAAGAAATGTGTCCAGATGTAGTTTTTGTGACGGGAAAACTGAAATGAAACATTTTGATGTTTATTGCTGTCCTTCTACAGAGTTGTAATGAGGCAACTAATTGAAAATTCCCATTGCTTTTGGCATCCTGTTGGCTGTCTTAGTCACACATCATCTAACTGCAACATCATTCTTTGAATCCAGTTTGGGTCTCATTCTGTTCTCTCTATCATCATTGTTCCTGTTGGCCTCTCTGTTGTGTACTTACATATAAAACCAAGTGGCAAAGCCCCACACAAATCTAACATAGAACCACTTTCATGCTGTTCTCTGTGGAAGAAAATCTTGTGATACTACACTGTATCTAAAGCCTTTCTGCACGATTGCCCCTCAATTTGGAGCAAATTCACTGCACTGCTTACTGTTGAGTGGAGATTTGCTATCTGTCAAAACAGGCTCTTATGAGTAGGATACTCAGCTCTTTTTTGTTCAAGCTCTTGAGTGTGCTAATGAGCTGGTTTTCTCAGGTATAAAATTTTATAAAACATTGATTTGACTGTTAATGGACCGTATGATTGCTGAGTCCTCAAAGGCCAGCTGCACAGCTCATACATGCTATAAAACATGTCACCAGCGTTGGTGATAAAACATTTGTTTTGGTACTAATTAAAACTTTCTCTTGTGCTGTTTTCTCTAGAAGAATATGACACTGAAGCCCCAGGAGTGCAGAGACAACCAGGCAGGGCCCCTGCACAAGAAGAAGCCTGCCAGGGTTCCCAACGGCCTGAGCCTTGAGCCCTGCAAGAACAATCACCACCACCAACAGCCTTCAGACCAGGAGAACAACCCCCGCCTGGCACACACACAAGGCAAGAGGAAGAAGAAACACCTGAACAAGAAACACACCATGGTGAGTTTAAGATATTTTTTTTATTTATTCCTTTGTATTGTATTGATACAGTAATCATATCATATGAACATTAAATCATGTATAGCAGATTTTAGATTTCTGTTACACAGCCTTTTTGACATTGTGTCCTTTCAGTGCGATCACACTGAGAAAAGAGAGAAAAAGTGAGAAGATAATGCCATGGATGTAGTCAGTGAAATGAGATTTTTGATATCTGTAACAGATGTGCCTAGAAAAGTCATATGGAAATGAATTGTCAATACAGTGAGTTCAAGTATCTTTAAATACTTCTGCAGTTGTTTTGCTTCGTCTTGGCTCAGTGTTCACTTGTTGATGCACCAAGTGTCCATGTTGTTATATCAAATCTGTAGTTAGGGCAAATGTAAAACAGCTATTTTTGTTAATGCAAGCTTCTGTGGGGGTGTTTGTGCAGTCCATTGTTCACTACACACTGGCACTGGAGGTGGGGTAGCTGGGGATGTTTGGAAAAAAGTAGCAGCTACTGTTGTACTTTCTCTGGAAAATGTGCATCTAGAAATATGAAGGTTTTGAGGCTTTTCACTGGCCTTATGCTGCTGTTGCTTGTAGTTTCTCACAGTTTCTCAGAGCATGGCCTTGATGTTCTTTAAACTGAATTAATACTTTGCCAAAGCTGCTTTATCTGTGGTCATTTTACAGGAAAAAAAAGAACTCTACTCAGTTGTACATTTTTATGATGGTGGGATTGTCGTTCAGACTAAGCAATTCAGTGTTCAGTGTATTATATTTTTATTGTGTCATCACATAATAACTTAACCATCCCAAGAGAACTGTGTCACTGCAGAAATCTGCAAGTAAACACCTCATCTGTGTTTACAGCTCTGGTGTTGGTTTAATGATAGACATTGGTTCTGTCGGTGGCTTTTGGAAGCAAGTCATTTTTAAGTATTCTCACAAGGATTGTTACATAGTCATATTCCATGTAGATGTTGTTTTTCTGACAATTACAAACAAGTAAAACTCAATTGTGCAAAAGAACAAAGCAAAGCAGAATACAGAAACAAATTAATGGCTGGATCACATTTCTGTGTTTTACAAAAAAAAGACTAAGCGACATCACAAGCATGTTCAACACACCCATGATTAATGGTAGCCTATTGTGTTTAACTTGTGTTAGTTGAATGAATGAAGTCAAAATGCTCTCCAGTGTGAAATATAGTTTCTAGGGTACATGTATATCAGTGTACTGTATACCTGAACATATTTTTATGTGTAGGAAGGTGACAAGGTCACTAATGAATATTTATGCTACACTGATGCAGTGGTATATCTCCACCACCAGCAAGGACTCTTTGTTACAGCACAGACACGCACGCTCGGACACACGCACGCACGCACGCACGCACACACACACACACACACACACACACACACACACACACACGCAGTCACACACAAGCATAGACTCTGAGGTTATGCTCCGCCATTTCTCTAGGAGAGGGTCGGTCCTCCTGAGCTGCACATTCAAGGACATGTTTGTGTGGAACACTGCAGGACAAGTAGACATGAGGGAAAACAAAGCCATGGTTTAGCAGGCACATAGTTTGCTTATGTATACTGTACACTGTTGACTCCATGGTAGCTTTGTAGGAGCAGTAGTGTGGTGGTATTTCTTGATTTCCATTCCAGCTTTGCCTTGTTGGTCACATTTTTGTAGGATTTTCAGATTGCTTACTATTTGATTAAAACCTGATAGATGTTTGGGTTCATACTAGGGCTGGGTGGTATAGCTTATAGATAATATCTTGTTATTTGTGGGTTATTCCACAATATATATCTTGATACACACATTTACTCTAAAATAGTATACCATTAAAGTTGAGCAATATGGACAAAATCAATATCACAATATTTTTGATACCTTGATACCTCGATATAGATATTGTGACAATATTGTAGGGATGACTATTAGTGCTCTCACAGAATATTAACACAGTGAGTGTTTTTGATGAATATGTTTCAAATGTTTTTGTTGTGAAGAATCTTTAACTTAAAAAAAAAATATGGTATTGCCATCCTTAATTTCCATATCAATAAACATAATAAGAAATATAAAACACAGCAGGAACATACTCCCTAGATATAAAAAAGAAAAATATAAGACTTCTAACCCAACTTCTCCCCATCTACGTCTTCCCCATCCCCATCCCCACCCCAACCCCGGACTGCAGTTAGGATTCGGTTCCATCTGCAAGATGCAAGAATACAGGGTGCCAAGTCTTCTCAAAATCCCTCCACTTATCTTTAATGATTAATCGGATCCTTGAGATTTTCAATCATCAGTAATGTGGATATAATGACTGTGAGTAAAGTAGACTTGCACCGATTAATCGGCAATGCTTGGAATTGGGCCAGTTTTTCACGTGACAGGCCCTGACCAGCGTCACAAATCTGATTCTGTGCCAGTCATTGTCACACATGTTCTGCACGATGGTCACGTCATGTGTGCAGCAGACAAACTGACCGTGATATCAACACAGCGCTGATAACAGCTACACACTCAGACACATGCTTGTATGAAGTTGGTGTCAGCAACAGATTCCAAGAACAGGATAAAGAGAAGACAGACAGTCTACAACGAGACAGAGCAGCTGACAATGTAGCAGAACAGACATAAATTCTCATACTCTTCAGGCTAATGTTAGCCAGCAGCAGACTGCTGTTCATAGAGGGACAATTAAAATCTCACCTCCTGTTCTGGCTGAAGAATAAACAACCTGTGTTGATGTGTCTCTTCAAACATTTTCTCATCAAGACTTGTTTAACTTATGCGTCTGTTTTTTTCATGGCAAAGTTTTACTGCAGCAAACTGTTGCACCGTGTCTGTCTCTGATTTGTTTACATCTTACCACAGGAGATCACATGAAATCGCGTCCTGTGAAATCCCACGAGATTCCATGATCTCGCAAGATCACGTTCACCTGATTCATAATCTTAATATAAAACTATAATAAGGCCTGGTTGTAACCTGGAGGACTTTGGAGAAAATTTAAATAGTATTTGATGAATATTTAATAGTCAGTGTCTTATTATGAACATCTAATTTAATTTTTACAAGGAATGATTGAAAATCTGAATCAGCCAAAATCGGAATTGGTAGGTCAGACCCTTCAAAAAAAAAAAAAAAAACGGAAATCGGTGCATCTCTAGAGTAAAGACAAATAACAGAACAAGTATAACACTTTGGTAAGTACACAAAATTACATCATTTTACTGGAATGCAGCCTTTAAAAGCAAGAGGAGACAACATATATGCCATATCGTGACACAACAGTATCCAAAATCTATGACATCTAGTCTCATATCACAGTATTTATGTTATATTGATATATTGCCCAGCCCTAGCATATACTCTGGTGTCTCTTGAACAAATTTCAGAAAATTGTCAAGCATTTTAAATATGAGATACCGTCATTGTACCTACAGAACACAAAGTTCATACCCATGTAATCCTACAGATACACTACATACTGTTTATGATACTTTTTATGCAAGATGCTCAGGCAGTTGATCTGTTGTGGCTATGTTCTTGTGTCTGTCCTCCACTGCTGAGAAGACAATCCCCTCAGCCTGTAATCATTACTAATGTTGGTTGGTGTTCCAACTGTTTTGAAAGGCTCTTATTTTTAACAAGGCACATGACAAAGAAAGTACAGTAGTGTTGTGAATGCAGCATACAGTGATTTTATCCTGTAACAGAGGGAGACCTCTGTTGTGAGGGTCACCACTGCTGCATATGTGTCATGTCTGTTCCTGTACCAGCTAATGGACAGATGGTGCTACCTGCCAGTTTCAAGGTTGTCTTATACTGCTGTGACAGCTGTACATACAGTACAGAAATGACTGTGTGGATGTATGTCTGTGTGACAATGTGTGTGCATAAATGTGTTCAACTGCACTTTGATTTCAAATGTGTCTCATATTGTTGGTCTGACTGTGTGTATGTGTGTGTGTGTGTGTGTACTTGATGGATACTTTGGCAGGTGGCTGCAGTGGCATGTTTCAGTCATGACTGGTGTTTCAGCTGTTGACACAAGGAAGCCCATCCCTGATCTTCTGAGAGCACACACACAAATGCTGGCAGATGCATTCATGCACATGCAAGCTCTCACACACACAAACACATCCACCACATTCTCACCCACTCTGTTTCTCACCTCCCTCCTCTGTTCACCCACATATGTGTTAACACACAAACAAACATGAACCCTCTACACACAAGTGGCTTTGACATGATCGCAACAACTCGGTGGGTTAAATACAAGGCATATTGGCTTAGTCACCACTGACAGCTCTCTCAATTACAATGGCTCCCTTTAATCTTGGTAATGATCAAAAATGATTTAATGATTATATTACTGATGATTATGATAACCTAATGTATATGGCTTTGAGGGCAGCTGA
The DNA here is from genome assembly GCF_056507025.1 of Lutjanus erythropterus. Classification (NCBI taxonomy): domain Eukaryota; kingdom Metazoa; phylum Chordata; class Actinopteri; order Lutjaniformes; family Lutjanidae; genus Lutjanus; species Lutjanus erythropterus. The sequence continues at coordinate 4,433,857 of NC_139327.1, forward strand.
GGCCCAGACTGTTACACCATCACCATTCTCAATAATAAAAAATAGTTTTCTGTTCCATGCAAGACGCAGATAGACCTATCAACCTTGGTGTTCAATAACACATTAATCTGTCACGCTTTATGACATCTGCATAATTGAAAAGATCATCATCTGTGCCCTACGCCACCCCTTTTTGTCCTCTGTGACGAGAAACAAGCTGCAGAGTTATCTAGCAGAACTATTTTCTTTCCTTTGGCTTCACTGTAAATAAACGTTAAGGCATTGTCCTCCCACAAGGTTACATTTTAAATGTCAGAGGTCTGTCTCAAGGTTTAATTCTCCATTTAGAACTGCTTCAGCCTGGTGAGAGAGCACCTGTTATCAGCACTTTTGTTCTCTCTGACTCTAAGCAGAATGAGGGAAGAGAGAGAATTTGGTGTTGAATAAAGCAAGAGGTGTTTTTCTTTGCCTCTTTTTTTGTTCCTCTTCCAGCCGAGCTCGCAGATTGCAGCAAATGTTTTCGATCTCTGGCACTGACCCAATGTACTGAACTATGAGATATTGTAAGCTCAAGGGGGGGGAAATAGAGAAATGTTTATAAGCGCCTCTGACATATTGCTTCACAGTGAAAAAAGAGCTCAGATAGAGGAAGCTTCAGCTGAGATGGATGAGAGTACAGTAGCAAGCCACAAATGATATGACTCCTTAACTCTTCTTGTCTTTTATCATATTGGGGGAGCTTTTATTCACTGGTATGTTTTTGTTTAATTGACAGATTTTGAGATTTTGATTTAGGACTATATTCATTGTATTATGGCTCTGAAAAGTTAACCAGAGACTTTAATGCAGAAGTATTGAACTTATCACTGCTTTCTGTGGTCAGTCAGCTCAAGGCTATGTGTGTGTCTGTTTATGACCTTTTATCAGGGACACATTTCAGACTCAATACCAGTTAACTGGAGATGGCTGGTGCAGTTGGGGACAAAAGCATATTCTGTGTTGAAAACATTGAATTTTGGGTCAGTGATTAGGATTAGGTTAAGGAGTTTGACTAAGTGGTTTATGTGTATATGGTTATGTGTAGGGTTAGGGTAAATCTGCAGAGGAGCTCAGATATGTCATTGTTTGTATTTGTGTCTGTATTTTCCCAACCAAAAATATCTGTTTCTCTATCTGTATTTGGATAGAGGACTAGAAGTGGGAAGTCATGTCAAAATGTTCTTGTTGTCACACTGTACTTTTCATCTCTCTCTCTCTCTCTCTCTCTCTCTATATATATATATATATATATATATATATATATATATTTTTTTAGCTAAACAAAATTTTATGAATGTCTGAAGCCCACCACCTCCTTTAACCTGGGGATACTGACAAATCAGAAAGTGAAAAAAAGTGTTTTCCTAAATTAAGAGTTTCTGTTTTGTATTGGAAATAAACTCAACATTGAAGTCATGGAAGTTTATGAAAATATCCTTCAGTTGAAGGGAATAATCTTGATGCATTAAATCAGTGATTGATAAAGGTATTTGATTGTTTTTAACTATGCTCCATCATGGAGTAGACCTAAACAGTTAATCTAAATTTTATAGAACTTGCAATATACTGGATGCACAATATTTGTTAAAGGTGAATTTTGTGTCAAAATAACATATTGTGTTAAATATTTTGTTGCTGCAGAGGTGTCTCTAGACTTCAGAAATCATCATTGTTTAGTAAAGATCTCTAAAAAAAAATACCATACCATAATTGTTTTAATGTTTTTTTTCAATCAAAATGATTAAAACTCATGTAAATATGATCCTTTCCTGTAATATCACAAATCATATCGCAATTGCAGAATCAGTCAAAATAATTCCAATTAGATATTTCTCCAGAATCACTCAACTGTATCATGGAGCTAACGTTTTCCAAATAATAATGAGAACTTCAGAAATATCCATTCCCATCACTTTCCCAGATATATTAAAATTTGAGTGCATTCCTAATTGAAATAGGCATGCAAAGAGGGATTCAATGTAAGTGTTCTGTCCTTGTGTAAAAAGATTTTTGTGTTTATTCGTCCCTGTTTGAAATCAAATGAGGCATTACGGTGAATTTGCATGAGTGTGCAAGTTAAACCAAGCAGCAACCTTAATTATGCAAGTCTAAAGTCAGTCCACTTGTCATGGATGTCTTCAGTTTAGAAAAGTGCAAACATAAACAGGGAAGGTTACAACTCAGTCACATGTAGGATTATAGCAGAGTTTATTAGAACCTGCCTCACATATTCATTGCGTCAGATTGTGGTTTTAAGCTGTTTTCAGGAGCTCAGCTGCAATGTAGAGACTTATACTCACTTCACAAGTTAAGAAAACATTAACAAACCCAGAAGGTAAAACATTTTGCATCTTTTTGCTTGTTTGTTTATTCATGTGTCCCAAGTGATGTCTCAGAACAGATTCTGACAACTTCAGGAAATGTTACTTTGCACCCTTTAAATATCACACTGGTGGTTAGGGGTGGGAATCTTTGGGCACCTGCCGATTCGATTACCATTACCATTCAGGGGCTACGATTCTATTATAAAGCGATTATTGATGCATCTTTAATTTATGTATATTGATGCACTTTTTCACAACACACATTTCTTTTTGTCTCACTGAATAAGCATTCATCATCATCATCATCACAATTTTTAAAAACAGTGCATTTGTAATAAGAAACAAGAGTTGAATTAATTTCCATTATATTTTATTAAACTAATCGAGTTACATGGCTTCTCATGTTTGTCGTGTTGCCAAAATATTTTATTTTAGCACGACACAGCTTACATATAACTTGGCTCTTGTCCAGTTCGCTTCCACCGTCGACGTTGTAGAAGCCGAAGTGTTTCCACACGTCTGCTTTTAAATTAGAAGGAGCTGTTCGGATCTCACGGCGAGGTGGCTGGCGGTCAGCCATGTTTGTTTTCCTCTGTGCGCGTGTCGGCGTGTCCGCTCCAGGTGCACATCCCAAAGTGTCCCAGAGATGACGTGTACCGCACTTCTTAGTTCCTCATTATTTAGAACCTTCTGTATTACTTTAATTAACAGATTTAAATAATCGAAATTTGAATGTTTGTGAATTGATTCAGATTCGTCCACGTCCGAATCGCGATGCATCTAAGAATCAGAAATTTCCCCCACCCCTACGGGTGGTGATGATGTTGTAACTACAGGTCACATCTTTATATCTGCCTGGATTTTGACCTGCAGGATACATGTTTCTGGCACTGGTGTGTGTGTGTGTGTGTGTGTGTGTGTGTGTGTGTGTGTGTGTGTGTGTGTGTGTGTGTGTGTGTGTGTGGCGGGTGGGGGTGTTGTTCTGTCCTGGTTAGGCTGTGTTCAGCTCACTGATGTTGGATTGGTGGCCTGTGGTGTGTGCTGCTTTGTACAGTGGCTCTGGTGAACAGAGGGACGTGCTGTGAAGCCCATCTGCTCTCTGGCACTGAAGGGAGTGGGGAGACGATGAGTGGGGGACGGGGTGAGCAAGGAGGGCTCAGGTTGGACTTCCCCCCTCTGATCCCCCACATCTCAGTCCAACCACCTGCCTGTCTGTCTGCTAGTCTGACTGTTTGTCTTTCTTTATTTGTCTGTTTTCCAGACATTTTGGTGAAATGCTTGAAATTGGACTCGGGTCACTCTGGAAGGAATGCTGGTTTTGCTATATATGTGATTTGGGGGCAATTCCTCTCACACTCATTTTAATTGAAGATTTCTACATAAACTTTATCTGTATGTGATTTTCTTCATGTCTGGCTTCTCCAAAGTCACCAATGTGACTGAAAACATGTTTCGTGACTAAGTTCCATTATGTACTACTACTACCACTATTACTAATACTACTATTTACACTGCTACTGTAATTCTCAAGGCTGTATTAGGAAAGGGGAATATATTGATATTATATGAATACTGTGTGTGACTGGATATTGTCTTAAATTGTGGATATTGTTATATTGTGACATGACGTAAGTGTTGTCTTTTCCTGGTTTTCAAGGCTGCATTGCAATAAAGTGATGTAATTTTCTGAACTTAACAGACTGCTCTAGCTGTTCTATTATTTTGCTTTAGCCATTTAGTCATCATATCCACAGTACTGATGATTATTTGTCAAATATTTCATTGTGTTAATGTTTTGTGGAAGCTCCAATACTCATCCCTGTAATATTGTCACAGCATCAAATTCAAGGTATTTGGTCAAACATATACGGCCTTGGCCACTATTTGAGAATTTACGGTATAGTTTAGAGAAAATGTACATTGATGTATATGTTGTATATCACAGCATAGCCTAAAAATAGCAAGATATTATTTATAAGCAATATCACCCAGCCCTAGGCTGTATTAAGATCACAATCTTGATTTGGGCCACTGTACGATCTCATTTTTATGATTCTACCATGATTACATTAGCAGGGAGATCCTTTACATTAAACCGAATGCTCCAAGTTTCATCCTAAGCTGTATCAACAAATGATAAGTGTCTGTTACTCCACTTGACAAGCTGTGCACATATCAAACATACAGCTCTGGTAAAAAAATAAGAGAGCCCTCTGACAAGAGTTTGTTAAATCAGCATCTCTACATGTATGACAGTCAGTCCATTCCAGTGTTTGTTGGATTCCAACACAAGCCTCCTCATTCTACTTAATGAGACACTGATTAGATGATCACCTGAACCAAATCTTATTTTATGAGGAAGATTATAAAAAACACTGCTGTGATTAAAGATTGAGATTATCCCACCAATACTGATTTCTAAACTCCTCCTAAGTTAAAATATTAGTGTTGTGTTGTTTAAAAATTAATATGCATTATTTGAGGTCTGAAAACACTGCATCTTTCTTGTTATTTTGACCAGTTGTCATTTTCTGCCAATATATGCACTAAATGGCAATATTTTAATTTCAGATTTGGGAGAAATGTTGTCAGCAGTTTATAGACCAAAACAAAAATGATCATTTTATTCAAACACATGCCTATAAATAGTAAAACCAGAAAAACTGATCATTTTGCAGTGGTCTCTTAATTTTTTCCAGAGGTGTATATTATAAATCAGATATGGAAACCCAGCAATGGTGAGAAAGAAGAAATAAGTTCATTCACCTCCCAGAACACTATGTGCCCTAAAAATGTAATGCACACACAGTCTGCTATGTGAACCCTGGATGACAATGATGATAGTCAAATACTCCTGCATTACTTAAAGCAAAAGTAATGCTCTTTTATTGTTTCTAATTTAATGCATTTTCAAGTTCTGTAAAGCACCTTGAATTGCCTTGTGTATGAATGGTGCTATATAAATAAAATTGCCTTGCCTTGCCCTGCCTAATGTCAAAAAATCAGTCAGTAGATGAAGATAACAATACTAGGAAAACTTACAAAGGAAATTCCTTTCACTCCATCATTATAACAATAATAGCAGGACTGCTCCTCCACCTCCTCCAAAAAGAAGCCACTGACTGTACCTGAAATTATTCCTTAATTACTACAAGTCCACAGAATTTACCGTCTACAAATTTTATTGAGTGTCTCAGTTAAAGATTTTTACTTGATTCTTTTTAACATAAATATCAAACTTTTAGCAAGTTGTTCATTCATTGTTCATTGTAAACACAGAGGAAGACTTAACATAGGCCTGGGCAATAAAAAATACTGATATTTATCAGCAATAGACACTCCATCAATAGCAATATGAAATTTGTTTAATAAAATGGTCAGTAATTCCATATAAAGGCATTAAATGCAAACTGCCATGACAGCACATAACAAATGCCCTAGCTCCTAAACAGCCCATTACATCCCTGTATAATGACACAAGTGACACGCAAACAGCCAATCATTTAATAGGTGTGTTTAGTTGCACCATTGACACATGTGAAACAACTACAGAAACAGTCTGGAGAGAGAAACTGGGTACCAACAGTGACAAAATTACCAGTAGACAGGTCGGTTTTCCAGTATGTCAGTTTTTTGTCTCTTACCTCTTGGCCATCATAACTGATTTTTTTTAGCTCTGTAATTGTCTGTAGTTTTTCTGTGTAAATACATTTTTAATGGTCTCACAAATGTACATGGCAATACAAAACTGTGCAATTAGTTTAATCTTAGTTTAAGTACTTTCCACTATGATATCCTTGTTTAAACCTCTCCAGCACATTAAATGAACCACGGATTAAATGGATCCTGGCATCAGGCACTGTCAGCTGGTATTGGCTCATTATAAGGCAGTGTAGTACAATGGGGATAACAGGCACAGTCACTGGGCAGACCACCCTGGCATTACTGGTAGCGGCTGTTGGAACTGAGAAGGTCTTTTATGAGCCTTTTCTTCTCTGAGTAATTAAGCGGTATTACCTTTTCACACACACACAGTAGTGTCACCAAGTCTCACATATTGTGCTGTTTGTAGTGTCAGCAGTCAAAAGACACAAAACCCTTATGAAGACATACAGTATGGTGGCAGTGAGTGTAATGCAGTTGAATATGTGCTACATAAAACTTACATGACAGTATTTTTTTTTACAGATTGTCCATCTGAGTTCTTTTATTAAAAGAATAAAGTAAAAGCCACCACTTCACAGCTGTCCCCATTTGTCAGTCACATGTAAAAAGAGAGCTGTGGTCTTTGGTCTTTGTCCCAGCGGTGAGGAGTAATTGCTGTGGAGACTGCTGAGCGGTGTCTAGCCCCGGGGTTTGAAGACTGTTCCTTGAGAGGCTCTAACCAGGTCAGCTAGTCAACCGGAGGGCTCTGGTGTCTGGCCTCTGGCTCCCTGAATCATCTCACTGGGTAGACTCTCACTCCACCTGCCCTGATGGAAAAGCCCTGCCTTAGGCCTGCCAGAGGCTGTATTATCATTCAGCATCAGTCTCTTACCTAGACTGAACTCTCATTTCAACCTGCTGGTGGCCAAATATGTAATGAGATCAAACTAAAAGCACTAATGGCACATCTCCTGGGTTGGTAATGTTGTGTGTGTGTAAATATTTGGACTGAAGCCCTGATTTTGTCAGGACGGGGGCAAGCTTACATGCTTTTCAATCTGCAGTGAAAATGTAATATAATGTTCAGCTCTTTCAGCTTCGCGGGTCACCCTTAATAAGCTTATCCGCTAAGCCAATAAGAGATTCGAAGAAAAGCAATGTCCTGATTGTCAGATAAGATGCTAAATCCATTCTGGTGGGGGCCTCGGTTGTGGGGATGATAATTGTTGCTGTCACAGTGGCGGTTTATAGCACTGGATCAAATCAAATCCAATCATGACGGCTTGTTTTGTGGTCTTTGTGTCTTTGTGGCACACATGACAACAATCTGTAAATATTTTAATGCATCCAGTGACTTGACAAGGCTGTGTGTAATTACTGTGTACATGTGTTTTTACGGCACTGTATGTAATGTTCATGTTTACACAGCAAAATTGTGTGGAATATAATGGTATGTGACGAGATGTTACTACAGCATCATGTGTCAGTTTGACTGCAAATTCCCACATCTCCATACAGCTTCATCATGCATTTTGTACTTTCATGTTAGTGTATTACTATGATTGTGTGATGCAAGTACTGCTAGAAACCTAGGATCCTCTGTCAAGATGTGATGCTGAGGTCCCTGTAACCTACTATATTTTTGGCTAGACCACAGCAAAGCAGGGACCAGCCCTGTAAGTGCAAAAAGCTGTGATTTCAGTATAAAAATAATTAGGTGTGAACATTAGTTACATACTGTAACTCCAGACTCAACGAGTATAGTCACAGCCCTCTAAGGATTTTCCAACTGGTTTCATCCCTCACCTGAAATCTTTTAGTCTATGCCCACTTACTACATGAGGCTCTCACAGCTTAGAGGAAAAAAATTATGCCAAAGATAGTACTATTGGTGTGCAAAAAATATAGGGTGCAAAAAAACATTAAAGGGGAATTTGAAGGGCATTAAAAAGGCATTACATTTAGTAAAGAGTGCATAATGACATGTTTAGGGCTCAGGACTTGACTTGTCACTCTTGACTTTGGACTTGAGACTTACTTGTGACTTGCAAAACATTGATTTGGTCCTGTGTCAGTTGCCCTTTAAGGCTATCCAGGGCTCAACAATAAGGCTTCCCCACTTGCCCAGGGCCAGTAAAATGGCATGTCGGGCAAGTAAATAAGGCAACTCACTTGTCCGACCAGGCAAGTGGTTAAAAAGAATTAGATTATTAAATTATTTTGATTATTGATGAATGAATGTTGGTTTCTTAAATATGGTGATTTTCTACTCTTCTGTGTTTATTATCTTATAAAAAGTGAATATCTTTGGATTTTAGACATTTAAAGACATCACCTTGAATTTTGAGACAGTGTAATTGATATTCACTATTTTCTGACATTTTATAGGTGTTGTAGTTAGTGCCTCACTGGGTCAGCACACACAACACGCATGCAAATCAATAACGTTACAAATGTAATCATAGTGCATCATATGCACACAGATGATACATAGACAGTACAATACCTGGTATTCAGCACAAGGGAATGAAACTGGAGCACTGTAACAGTCCAGCAGAGGCGTGGAGAAAACAGCTCTCCATGTGCCAAGATGTACACAGTTAAAGCACCCCAAGGAACAATCACTCGGACAAACCAATCAACTGAAAATGCAGTGTGTCTTCAAAAAAACGAGAGACATCCCCAGATAGAAACAAATGAAAGTGCAGGGAGGAGTGTGTAGATAATTAGAATAGTTATAATTTTAAGTAGAATAAATTCTCTGTTGTATCAGATATCTTCAAATATTGTTCTTACAGCTAGATTTCTAACATTTTTCTGCTCCTTCAGTACACCTTAAGAACCAAACATTAGTGGAACCAATACAGAAAATAGCAGATGAACATTTCATATCCAGTAATTTACTTAAGACTCTACTGCTGACTATTCATGTCACAATTGGACCATAATATAACACATATACTGGGATTCGGGTTAGCCTTGTTTTTCTGTACGAGCAGGCCCTATCCTGCTTGAGGCCCTCTGACGGCACATTCACACCCCCGCAACTCTTAACTACATGCATCCACCCGCCTTGTCTGCATATCCTACTGATGACTTGTGTGTTACATGTCCCCTCCGCCAACTGCCTGTCTTTAGCTCGAGCCCTTGATGCTGTTTGACAAGTCTAGGCCAACATGTCTTTGAAAACGGTTTAATGTTTTTTTTTTGTTTTTTTTTTCGCTCTCCCCCTGCTTGCCCTCCATTGAGGAACCTTTTCTTTTGAAGTGTCATTTTTCTCTAAGGGAGGACGGGCAGGAGGAGGGTGGGGGTTGGACTACCCGCTTGCATGACTGTTAAACGGAGTCATTTCATAGCGCTTGTGCGGTGAAGACTGTAGCTGCTGTAGGGAGGCAGAGCAATGAAATGACAGACAGACAGCATCTGCTATCACTAGTCACTGTCCAACCTGACGCTGGCTCTCAGTCTTGACAACCCTCACAGTCAATTTGTGAAAATTAAGTGGCTGCACTTTAAACCAAAGTGTCCCCCCACTTAAAGCCCAAGCCCATCTCAGCTGTCAGTCAGTGCTGGGCAGTGGGCCGGAGGTGTTTGAAGATCCTTTTATCATGGCTGTCCAGCCCCTGTCACAGACATACCACTCCAGCGCAGCAGTCAGGCTTGCGTCTAATCCAATCTGTTACCGTTTACAACACACAGACCCACAGATGAACACTCAAGATAGTTCAAGTCCATCTCGATTTGGAAATACTTTTTTCCCTTTTCTGTCCATCTCACCAAAACTATCATAACACTGTGTAGCTGTGTGTAACTTCTGGAGTGTCATCTCCTCATCCTCCCACTCAGTCTCTCATTTTTTTAAAAAAAGTTTCCACTGGATGAATGAAAGCAGTTTTTCTCTTCTGTGTTTGTCTGTGTCTTAAAGACACACAAACATGCTTTTGCCAAAGTGGCAGGGCTCGAGGGATGATCTGCCAGACAGTCTGAAATTTCCACTTGTACATCAAAATCAGGGAAGTGAATAACTGTGACATTTTCTGAATACAGCCATGCTCCATGAAAGATGGATCCTTTGGATTTTAATGACCAAATACACCCCGTCTAGTATTAACCTCAAGGCAAACTGCCCTGACATTTTTTCATAGTATTACAAATTCCAATGGGACAATAACTGATATTTGTCGAGTAATTCATGCTGTCCCCCAGGCATGGGGCATGATACCATGATTGGGTGACGTAACATGTTGTGCAGCCTAATGATGGAGTTTAAGTTTAACACCTCATTTAGGACTGCTGTGCACTGTCCATTCTCATGTGTGGATAAACCATTTTAATTTATAGACCCACATGGCTTTTCCTCAGGCACCACCAGTGGTATGGAATTGCAAATTTGTAATTGTAATTTCTCATCCATTCAGCAGCTTTATTCTCTGTATTGAGAATCACATCCTCGCAGTGTTGCTCAATAAGTCTTAATGTGAACATTTCAACCATGTGTAAATGAACAACATAATGAACCATATGGGCTGCAGCCACACACTAAATATTCACACACATACTAACTTCTTCACATATGCACACATACTGCGCCCTCCTCTGTATTGCAGCACACTAATAGGCTTTAATAAGGTGTATAATTGCCCAACCCAGCTTCTCCTTCTCCTCTTTGATGCAGCCTGCACACTGTAAAGGCAGTTGCTTTGTAAATATCAATTAGGCATATCCTGGATTTTAGCTATGCCCAGATACATGGAAAATTGCTCTATATATGTGCTTTATCTTGCATGTATGCATGTGGATGATAGGTACGGAGAAAGAGTTCTGCAGACATGTGTTTTTCACTCTTCCCCCTCCTCTCTGTCTTCCCTTTAGTACACTTTGTTGCCCCCTGTAAAAGAGGAGGTCAGGGAGCAGGTGCTGGCTGGGAAAGTGGAGTATTTATGGGAGCACCAAAGGCTCATGGAGTGAAATATTCCCATGTGGGGGCAACTCTGACTGTTAAAGTATCTCCAGTTTAAGAAGAGGACATAGTGGGGGCTGGTATTTACTCAGCATGTGCCCAACACTACCACTTTGTTCCAGTCCTGCTCCATCCATGACCGCCTGCCAACCCTCTCCCCCACTAACTACGCTTGAGTGGCGACTGAGATGTGACTCAGCTTAAAACACCTAGCTTTATTGTGCTTTTTTGAGCTTTGAAATAAATCCATAGTGAGTTCCAGGAGCTAACCTCCTTTCACAATGTCGTTCTGTCTCCATTCTGTTCTCTCAGGAGGATTTTGTCTAGTTGGAGAGAGAATATGTTGAGAAGGATGACCTCCTCTCACAGCCTGGCCCCACGGGCATCTAAATCCAGCAAACACGTGTTTTTAATTTGAATATGATATTCTACCTTTTTCCAACATTTCCTCACTAATGTTTTCTTGACTTCTGACAAGTAAAGGTGTTGAGTACAATAAACACTAGAAGTGAAAATAAACGTCTGTTCCCACTGCTGCAGACAACATAGACTCCCACTCATTCAACATCGAGTCTCTGTGACATTTGTTACCACACTGTAAGAGCTACTACAAGCAGTTTAATCATCATAAAACCATAAATTTTATGAGTGATTAAAGCTTGCAGAGGGTTAAAAAAAAGTTATTATCCTACTTGGATCATATCCAGATATTACTAGATGAAATTTAATGAGGACTTTTTGGGTAAGATACAGTATAAAGCAAACATAAAAGCAATTTAGTGAGCTATTATTTTTCCTCCCTTTTGCTGAAACCTTTTTTAAAATTCAGTCTACAGTATTCTGCCCCAGTTTTGCACACTGCTGCTGCTTGTGCCTTTTAATGAACTAATTTTACTTAGCTGAACTTTGCTTTTGTTTGTTGCTACAGCTACAAAGCTAAAGCTAATTCTCCTATCCACCTGCATTAGACTATAATGGGTTTTTATGTACACTATTTTTACTTTTGCCATTGTTATGCACAAGGAAATGGAAAATGAAGTCATCAGCGCTCAAAGCAAATAAGTATGTAACGCCTTTAATGCTTCCCAGGGGCAGAAGAAAGTGGATGTGTTTCAGCTATAGGCTTTCTTCAGTGCTTCTGAGACATTTGTGGATGTGTCCCCTATTAAACAGTGGCCAAGTGCCTGCTGGTGATTAACAATCAGTTGATCTAGATCATCAAAACATGATCATAATCAAAAAACAAATACTAGTAAGAAAAAAAAGAATAGTCCCTTTGTTCACAGAAAGCAGCAGGTACAAGACAGGGACCTGGATTTAAATTTTAAGTGGAAAAACTTTAAAAACCCACTGACCTTTTAACTGAGCAGATTGTTTTATACACTGTCTTGTTGTGACTTAGTCTGTTATTGATTACAAACTCTCCTTAGACCATGTGCTGATGCCAACAGGGGCCAGTAGCATATTTCCTTCTTAGAAAACTAAAAGTTTTCAATGCAAAAAACAGAAAATTTTATACTGTCCTCCAGACATTTTAGTGAAAGTATCCTGTGGTATTTTATTGTATGCTGGTATGGAACACGAAATCACTTGCAGCAAGAGATAGGGAATAAATGACCTGTGGGAAAATCATGGGGCAACACCAGGCTGAGCTGTACTACATGCACCTGACCAGGCTCACAGAAAAGGTAGACAAGTACCACTTTTCCATACACATGTACATGCTTGGCTTGACTTGGTTTGATTCGGCACGTCAGCCCAGCACGGCAGGGAGTTGCATTTCCATTACAGGAGGGCTACTCTCTTGAAGGTGTGTCTTTTAACTGAAGACGAGCAGCTGAGCTCTGGTCGAGCGGCTGTAAAACAGTGAATAAACACTGAGCATTCTATAAATTCTTCACAATAAAAGTCTTGTGTTATTGTGTTATTCAAAAGCTTTTAATATGAAGCAACAAAACCAAGACATTTTTTTGTTTTTTATTGGCGGTAACTTGACACAGCTTCCATGCAGCTCATAGAGAACATGACAATAAATTCAGCTATCTCATTATTAAAACGGTGACTATCACAACACTCGTTTGGGTGCAAAGGGGGCTTCATCACGGGATGGCTGTGGTTAGCGAGCTATCATTACAGCCCGCTTGGAGGCAAGTCAGGCTCAGTTTGGCCCCTCTTCAGAGCAGGTCCATCTCAGGCGTGACTCAGCACAGCTCAGTATGATATAAGTGGTAATAGAAATGCAAATCAGTGTGGCACTGTTTGACTCTGTGCAGCCAAAAGTGCCAATGGAGAAGCCCCAAAGATCTGTATGGATTCATTCCATCAACTTTCAGTGCAGTTCCAACCACTCCCTTCTGGTCAGAGGTGCAGCTACCCTGAGATCAGAACCAGTTGGGAAAAAAATAAATCAGTCAATATAGAGCAGCCAGGGTGACTTAGGCCAGTGGTTCTCAAACTTTTTTTTTGGCATGCCCCCCTTCAGAGGCCAAAAAAATTCAGTCTCCACTCCACAGTTATTATCAATTATTAACAATGATTAGGGAAGCAAGTAATGCAATAAAGGCCAGCATGATAGCATCAGCAAACTCCTGTCTGTTGATTTTCCCTACATAAATCATATTAATTTTTTTTTTTTTCACTCTATATGTCTCATTTGGTCATCAATGCCACCCCAGTTTGGGAGCCTTTTATTCCTTTTGCTCTGGCGACTTGTCCAGGGTGTACCCCTCCCTTCACCCAGTGTTAGCCACCCCGCATCCATCAGGATTAGCAGTTATGAACAATGGATGGATGGATTAGGAGATGTGACATACATGGATACATAGGGGATGTATAGTATACTCAAAATTTATATTTATGATAATTGTTGGTATACAGTTACTGACAGTGCATGCCAGTAATTGTATACCAACAATTATTAAATGCTTGCCTGGACTGTGATCACTGTTACAGATGACCTTAGATTAATGCTGCGTTTGTTTACCTGATGTGCTTTAGTGTGTCTATATGTTTAATGTGTCTGTATTTTCTAAACTGTACCACAAATTAAAATTTTCTGAGTCAAAAGTTGATTTGGACTAGTGATGGGCCAGGAAGGAGTTGAGGGAAACCTTCATGATATCAGAGTTCAACCGTATGACCAGTCTCTATCCAATTTTTATAAAACGACAGGTGTCTGCTTGATTTTCAGCAGCGGGATCAAACAGTCTAATCCTAATCTCCACATCATCATTACTTGTATCCTTCAAAGCAAGGAGGAGGACACTTGTTTTGGTGATAATGTAGAATGACAAGATAATAAATCACTGCTGTGTGATTAAAAAAAAAAAAAACTCCTGTTTTGACTTTTTTGTCAGTGTATTGAATCACATCATCCTGTGTACTTTAACTTCAGGGAATCCAAAGACTGCACACTTATCAGTCAAAAACAATATGATTTCTGCTCTGTATTTTGGCATGTGATCAGACAGGGGCCAGGGGATGTACTGTTCTAGAGTGAACTTATGGTATTTAGTGATGAAAATGGTCTGTGATCTCCACCTTGTTGAGTTGTAACTTCAGGGGGGAAAAGCTGTGAAGCTGTGTGAGTGACTATGATTAAATGTAATTAAGTCCTGGAAATAATCAGCAATGAACTTTGTTTAACCTCTCCCTTTTTGTTCAAGTAGTCATTCATTTTTATTTTCAGTAGAATAATCATAACATCTTTTACAGATCTGGTGCACACACTCCCCTCTCCATCCTCCTGCTGCTCTAGAAATTGGCCCTGAAAAAAACACAGTTTTGTCCATTTTTTAAATTAGTTCCAAATACAACTGCTTAAATGTGTGACAAGTCCTATTTATGACTCCCAAACTTGGAAGTATGAGTTGATGATGAGCACTTCAAGTCAGCATAAGTAGTCCTTCATCATGCCGGAAATGAGAGTAAGGCTTTAATGACTATGGCAAGAAATGGCTGCAGGGAGGAGGAAGAATCTGAAAGCTCATATTTGCATGTGTTGAGTCATTGCTGGAAAGTTCTTATCTCTTTTCGCTTTTCATCAGATCCACATTCCCTGACGGAGTAAAAAGAAAATCAATTTCCCTGCATTCCCTTCTGCCTCATTTCCCTGCTTTTGATAACATGGTAGACCATATCCTCTTAGTAATTTGTCCATATAGGAGTTTCGTTCTTCCCAGTGAATTGTCTCTGATTTTTGATTACCCCACGTCCACTGGTGATGTAACTTAACGTAGCACCATGAAATTGAGTGTAATAATGGAGGATAATGTTCACAGGATGTCTGCTGTGCTGCTTCTGATAAGGGCACTCTCATGACTATTGTTATAATTACTACATGTCATCTCACAGCTAATTGTCTGTAATGTCATCCTTAGTTACCCTATCATCTGACAACAGATCATGTACCAATGCAACATTATAAGGCTGAGAATATACAGAATTATGTAGAGAAGGCTAGCACTTTCCATCATATCTGTCTTTGTTGTTTTTTAATAAGTGAAGGCTTTACCCATTGGGCTCCTAACATAAACTCAAAACTGCAGAGCACTGGTTCTGTTCTGATTTAGGTATCACTATTTCTCTCTGCACATTGTGTCCAAATTAGGGCAGGATCTTTTCAGTCAGGATTTGCCCCGCATTTTCAGATTTTAGGTTATTTTCTATCATATAGTTAACTCCTCTCTCAGACACACATGCCTATATACACATCTTACAAATGGATAAATAGAGGTGAAGAGAAAGTAAACATCTGTGGAAGAGAGCTGCCTCTTCTTTAAATTGAGCTATCAACTCTGGAGCAATAGCAAGGAATAGCAAACAGGGAGGGGATTGCTTTGCATAAAGTTTGCATGGGGAAACAGAGAGCTTGTGCTCAAGGTGCATCCTTTACTTAGTACTGGTCCAAATCTAGCTAAAACACTCGATTGAGTGTCAGGAAGAATAAAATTTACAACCCAGTGTTAACTGTTGACAAGCAACTGACCATGAAACACCCTTATAAATTTGGCTGATGTCAAACAGAATTATCAACTCTTGTTTCCTTCTTCAGTCTGGCATTCCCCCTCCACTAACTGATTGGCTGACAGGAATTCGATACCCCCTAACCAATCATCCACCTGAATCTAATGTCATTTTAGGTTGACGTGGATGCATTGCCATGCCAATATTCTGGCTTTTCCGGGGTTTTAAGAGTGGAATGGAAGGAGAAGAACCTCGATAGCAGAGTCAAGCTTGTCTATAGCTGTCACTGTTATTATTACACCTCCTTGATTCTGACACACAGACGTCTTGATGAAGACATTAGTCCTGTCCATGGTGCTGATTGGCTAATCTTAGTTGCCCCACAGCATTCTTTGGATTGATAGTTTTTTCAACCAAGAAACTACTGTTTTGTGTCATTGTGCCAGACAAAATCATTCAATTCTGTGTACAGCCAGTCTTTTTCTGAACTTGGAGGACAAGTACTAACTGATCTTGGATCACAAGTTTGCAGTGTCAGTCTTTACACAGGAAGAATCAACACCAGAAGTTTGAACTCCACAAACTCAATAAAAAACTTGCATACAGTAATCATCATGCAAACTTGTACATGCAGTACAAACAAAAAGAAAAGAATGCAGGAGAAACAAACATTGTTGCAACACAGAAGTGTAACTTATTCCAGACGCAACAAATTTAGACTGATAATGGAAAGCAGCATTATGGCCACATTGTGTGCTAGATGACTGACCCATTTCCCTTGTTGAAAAAAATGTGGGCTTTTCATTCTACCTCTGCTCAAGCCTTTCTCTACACTGCCTAAATCAACATTTTATCTCAACAGTTGTTTGACATTTGCACAAGCAAAACAGTGATTTTTTTGCCACTTGGAAACACTGCAGTGGTGAGTTTCACAGCTGACACACTGAGCAGTACTGCAAAAATGAGCCATACAGTGAAGTAGGTATTAATTCAGTTATGGGGTTTTATAATTTGGCCATTTATATATGAATATTAAAGAAAAATGAATTTAAATGACCTTTTAACATGTATCTGTGTTGCCAACAGAAATGAAAAATGCTGTTGAGCAATGATTACCTAGAATGTTGGATACCACGAGAACTGTAGTTCAAGATAATAATGATAAATTATGTCTCATTTTTTTGCTGAGGATTGGACCACTAATCAAAGCACTAAACGTGACAGGGCTGGCGTGAACCTGAGGCCATTGCAAACTTCATAGGTTACAATATCATGTAATAAGAAATTGAGTGCCAATGGTGCACTTGAGAAATATCTCCTAGCTCTCAATGGCCTTGCAAAGTAAATTAGTATATAAATTAGGAAATCAGGAAAAAGTATACATAAATAGCTTCCCCTGAAAATGAGAAGAGTATTGCTGATGTGTGAAACAATTTTTTAATCACAGACCTTTTTTCTAACTTTTATTACTTTAATTGTTCTCGGTAGAGCATAAACATTTAGTTTGAGAATTGATGTTTCACTCAGTATCTACAAACAAATATAGTCTGATCCTGACATATTGACAGACTCTCCTGTATTTCCGTCTTGAGTGATGACCATGGAACCATGGCAACAGCAGCATGGTAAAAAGAAAAGACGGACAAAAGGACCAGAGCCTGTTGTTTTCTCTGTCTACTGTTCCAATGTCATGGTGCGACTGAACAAGCTGTTAGGACGCAGAGAGTTAAGCCTGATATGAGACATCTGGCTGATAACATCAGAACACATTCTTTCCATTTCATTGCATTACATGCACTCAAAATTCAAACGCCCTGTAGCAAGTTACGATTATTCAGTTTTTTCACAGCTCATCACACGTTTACCACTGTCTCTGTGGAATCAGCAGTGCACCTCCACTTGAATCCAGACAGATCTCAAGTGGGAAGGGGATAAGAGTTATCGTCCCTTGACCTTGAGCTCCACTGCCTCCACTGCTCTTTCATTAGACACTGCTCCCCCATCTTAACCAGATCTGTTTGGAAACTCCTCTTAACCTGGCACACACGCAGGGATCCAGGGCACCATAGTGGTATTGATCCTGTAACCTTACAGGCCACTCAATAGGAAGGAGTATAGCTACAGATGTAAGTTACAATGTACTGTCAGAAAAACTGGATGTGCTTCAGAAAGAAAAAAAAAACACTCTTCAGGGTCTCACACTGCCAAACGCAATCAATTTCTGATGTTTCACTGCATGAGTGAATAAGTTAGTGCTAAAGTGTTGTACACATACTGAATGTAAATGTAAAGTATTCTGAAAAAGCACAGGCTGTATCCCCTGCATGCTCAGATACACATACAGTAGAGTATAAAAGGAAATAGTGAAATCTGTTTACTGTCAGATTTGGCCCAGATGAGCAGATGGAGACGGTTTCTCCGAGGAACCCGCAGGGAAGGCCAGACTCTATCCTCCTCTTTCCTCTCCCTGTCCTCTTGACAGTGCCAGCTCTTTGCCACCGCGGGCTGAGGAGGTGGCAGTCTCAGCCTGGTTTTCCTGTCACCCCAGGGCAGGGGGAGAGAAATAGCCATCTGTGATTTACCCAGACTCTGGCCATCGTCTGCCACGGGCAAGGGGAGGGGATGAGGAGCGCTAAATCTTCCTGAAAACATCTATGCACCCAAGTGCGCTCCAAACTGCTTTCACAAAGACACATATTTAGCTATGTTTATACTCTGTTGTTCTTCTGCAAAGTAATACTCTTGCAAGAATTGCACCACATCCAAAACAGTGCTGATAGTTTCTACATTCCAAGCTCAGACAAATTATTTTAACTTTCAGCAACCTCAATTTCCCTCACATTAAGTTTTAACTTAACTAGAATGCCTTGTCAGTGAGTTTGAGTTTATGATATTAAGTCACCACGTGAATCCCCATTATATGGTTTCCTGGAATAAACACAGCATGTCTAGACCATGTCCCCTCCCCTCCCAGACATGGCCTTCAGTGGCTGCCAGAAAAGATGGAATAATTGAATCCTGAGCAGAAAAGAAAAAGCACTGACAATGGGTCCCATCTCTGTCTCTCTTTCTTTGTCTGGTATTTTTAGATGAGTAAACTGGATTGGAGTTGTGCTGAATATGTGGCATGCTGTGGTATTTTTGTGATGTGCTGGCACCCTCTGCTGCTAGCTAAGGAGAATGCTTTGGACCCCTTTTATGAAGGAATCTCATTTAAGAAGTGCTAGTTTTACCACTAGAGCTCTCCTTTCACAGTCTGCTGCTCAGACTGTGGTATATTTGAATCTTAAGTTGAATGCAATCTTCCCTGTTAATTGGCTGCATTGCAGCTTTGCAGGGTTGATCTGTTCTTAGTTCCACAGGGAAAAGGCACTGTGATTGATTCGTTAGTGAGTAGCTGTAATGTAGAGAGGGGCAATTGACATGTACAGCAATTCTGAAAAATGTGCCAATATTTCCTGCAAATGATACATTTTCAAAAGCCACACTCAGAACAAAGTAGCATTTCACATCATTAAAGTTCACACCTCTGGGTTGTACCCCGCAAGCCAATATGACTTTTCAGTGTGCTTTGTTTAATGTAGGCACAGTGGTACACATGCTGATTGACACACATACATGCACACACACAAAAAAACACACACACACACAAATTCCCTGTCTCTCTCACTCTCTTATTACTGTCTATCTCAGAGCCAATTTGCTGTAATGTTCTGTGATGCAGGGGAACTGGTTGGCGATAATGAAGCTAAAATAAGTAGAGCTTATTATACAGTGGCACATTGGAACTATGCAGGGCTCTCTCTCCACACAAGCGCATGCACAGCAGTCATTTCTGCAGAAAAAATATGCCACTCTAAAGGGATCAACTTGCGGGGACACAAGCTTGTTAGTGTAGAAGGCTGAAGCGCCATGTGTACTGTATGTGTGTGTAGCTGAGGCTTTCTCTTCTGTGTAAAGCAGAGATCCCATGTGTCTGAATGTCACACTTCAGAGCTAACTGGGTATAATGAGCAAAAAATGTTGTAGCAGAAAAAGAAATTCTTTTGATTGTCGTCAGTTACTGAAATCTTCTTATTGACACAGTGTAGCATCAACAGGTATGTACAGGGTCTGAACAGATACTTTACGTCTTTGAAAAAATTGTGATTGAGTTAAATGAAATATTTTTAGTGTTAGCAAAGGATTTGACTAGTGAATTATGTGCTTGAAATGGCTGTATGTGCACAGTTTGAGTGAAATATGCAGATGCTTCATTGCTTACTGTGCTCTCAACTCCTTTCAGTTCATTTTATCAGGTTACTATGTCGTTCTGCATTGGTGTACTGTGTAAATCACTGTGAATCCATCCATTCCGTCCATTTTCTGTAACCGCTTATGAAGGGTCGCGAGGCTGCTGGAGCCTATCCCAGCTGACATTGGGCGAGAAGCGGGGTACACCCTGGACAAGTCACCAGTTCATGGCAGGGCTGACACATAGACAGACAACCACTCACACTCACATTCACACCTACGGGCAATTTAGAGTCACCAATTAACCTAGCATGCATGTCTGTGGGAGGAAGCCGGAGAACCCGGAGAGAACCCACGCAGACACGGGGAGAACATGCAAACACACAGAAAGGCCCTGCCCCAGCCGGGGATTCGAACTCAGGACCAGGCGGCAGTGCTGACCACTGCACCACCATGCCACCCCATCACTGTGAATTTTTGTGTTTTTTCAGTACCTTTGCAATCAATTGACCTCCAGAATTTATTGACAAGATATAATATAAAACACCACAGTTTGTATTATTTTGGTTGATATATTTTTTAGGCTTACAGCTGTACACTCAGTTAAACCTACTAAACCTGGAGTAGGTTTAGTTACCATTAGGACTGTATGACATGGCTGAACCTAATACTAATTGTTATTCAATCAATTAATCAGTCGCAACTAAAATAAACACATCAAGCAAATACAAAAAAAAAAAGATGACTACACAAGTTAAACAGTTTTGAATTATCAGAAATTATAGATTTGTAAAAATATTTGGAAACAGTATGGGTATTATACTATTAAGAATATATTGTTCCTTCAAGTATCTTCAGTAGTTGTTTATTATATAGTGAATGTATAATGACTAGAAAGAACTATATACAATTTGATGCATTGTACACCGCCCTCACGTTTTCAAGGGTTAAGAGCAACCATTATTATTTTTTAAAACCGATTTGCCTCTGCACAAAAGGTGAGGTTCACACAGATCAATATGGCAGTGCTAATAGGATCTACCTTTATTCCTTTTAAGTGTGCTTTAGATCACTTTGATAGCCCCCCACCCCCCAAGCTGCCGTTAACCTTGATTCAAGTGTCTCTGGCTTGCTGCTATCTCTTTGAGTTGACCCGCTAAGAGCTGGAGTGGAGATGGCTGCTTTGATGCCTTTATGCTGCATCTTCTGCTTCTCCGACTCGCCTGCAGCTATACAATACACTTACACAGAAGACTGTCAGAAGAAATGGTGGAGAGAAAACAAGCTGAGCAGCGGGAAGGGTGTAATGTGTGTCAGGGAGCATGCAGAGAGCACACATGTATGTGTTTGTGTGTGCATGTTGTGAAGTTTTGTTGTCTTCTGGAAGTGAGTGATGTAAGAACGATGGGAGTCAAGAGGCCACGTACCACACATCTCTCTCCTCCTCTCCCTTTACACCCCCCCTTCCTACCCAGATGCATTTCCCCTGTCAATGCTACACATGTAGTTCACAGGTTACGATCAATAATTTGTACTCTCCACCCCTCTCAAAGAGAGCTGGCCCAACCTCCACCAATCCACAGTAATGGCTGTTGCTAAGGAGCATGGGTAATGGGATGCAGTCTATTTTTCAGGCATGTTTCAAAGTTTTTAATGGCACTGCTCCCACATAAGAGCCCCTGTGTGGATTGTGGTAATGGGCAGCAGAATGAGCAGGCATCCTCTCCATACTCCGAAATCATGAGTGTTATACCTCAGAGGTCATTATCCTCTGGTCCCATGCTGATTTATCCTCTGCCACAGAAAAAAAGTCAGAGAGAGGTCCTCAAAATGGATTTTGTTGCCTATACTTACAAAGCAAACAAGCCAAAATTGGTGAAGAGCAAATAGACATGCACTGGTATTTATCTGTGTTGCAGTGACCTCAAACTCAACCTGGCTGAGTTTGTGCTGCCAAAACTAGATGGGACATGTCATCATGACCTTTAAAGGCCATCCATGTACACATTTTTTCATGACATCGGTGTCAAATTATATCTTGTAATTACTACAAATAAGGGACATGATCACACAGGTTAGATAATTTGGAGGTTCTATCTCGCACCTATTCTTTTGTTAATTAGTATGTTTTAATATTAATATTTCCATCTCTTCCTTCCTTCCTTGGGATCACTCTGCACACATTTTTTCTCTTTTCTAGATTAGTTTTTGTCACCCTAGTAGTCGGTCAGTCAGTGCACGTCAGAAATATCACAAATACTATCAGGTGAATAGACCCTTTTCAAAGTAGCTGTTTAGACTTGAATTAAAAATGCAAATCATTATAACTGATACATGATTAAGATTCTGTTCCATGCAGGTGAAATAGACACAGGGTGCTGCTACACTAAATGGAACATGAACTTTGCATTGGTAACACCTCTGTTTTACCTCACTATTTCAAATCAATATGGCTGCAATGAAGGTGTCTATTGACACAATATTTGGCATTCATGGCCATACATTCTCGCCTTATAGTAGATGGAGCCTACTAACTCTGTTGCCATCCTGGCCTTTGATTCAGCACCATAAAAGTCATTCCACCTTTAAGTGAGGTGGTTGTCACTGACTTCAGAGCTAACTCAATTGCATCATCAGTAAGAAAGAAATGGAGACTCACCTAGATCTTGAGGAGTTACAGTTGTTCACATATGGCACTGCTGTGTTCACAGCTATAATAATACTGCTAACTTTTCAGAACACACTCTCTGAACTGCACATTCACTGATGTTATGCACACAACCCATGTACAGAGTTATTCCTTAAAGGACTTTGTTACTTGTTTCACACATTTAGTTTAAAACAACATCTGAAAAAAACCTTTACAAAAATCTTACGCCTTTGTAGAACCCAAGTTGACCAACTTGAGCCAACTTTGTAGGACCCAAGTTGGCTCAAGTTGGGTCCAGGCGGCTGCAGGGCTTGCTATACACTGGTAAAAACCCTGCATTTATGTTCGAATGCAAGTTAAAATAATAACCTCCCCACAAGCCTCAGCTGTACCTTGTGTTTAGGACAATTTATAAAATGATAACAAACTACACTAAGATAGTGAACATGGTAAATAGCAAACCTGTGAGAAATTAGCATGTCAACATTTACCTCAGCACTCTGCTTGAACAAGTACAGCCTTGCACAGCTGCTACAGTGGCTGTAGTTTGTTTTTTTGTAGTTTGTGTTTCTTGGCTTGTAGTTTTTTTTATTGTGTGCCAGTGTAAAATTATGGAGGGTTTGAGTCTTGCTGAAACCTGGAAGAAATTAGTTTCTTTTTTGGCTCCAAGGCAATGTGTGTTTTTTAGTTTAAAAAATCTATCAGATTTCCTGTATAAAGCAAATGCAGCACCAATTTTCATACAGTTCATTTCGCTCAAGGGCTTGCTAAAGGATGTGAATTATGAAGGTCAAATTGATGAAGACAGCAGCTGCAATATAATGAGAACAGAACTCTGCTGTCCATACACCCAGTTTATAATTGTCTTTATTAGTAAATTAAGTAATTACAAGATAAAAGATCCTCATGCAGGAGATACCTCAACCATGATGAGGCCGAAAGCCCAGTTGGAGTGTGCAGTGCAGTAGGTCAGAGTGAGTGCAGAAAAAAATCTCTCTGGGATTGTTTGCTTGTTCATTACTTATCCCGCCCACTCAAGCTTCTAATTATGATTTTGCATTTTTATTTTCTGTTCTTTGCTCCAGTAGATTTGTTCAACAGCTTGTGCTTAATCCCCTCGATATTTCTGTCCGGCTTCAAGAGACACACTTGCTCATATGAGGACACATTTATTAACACACACACACACACACACACACACACACACACACACACACACACACACACACACACACACACACACACACACAGGTGGTTCATTTTATGTTGTAGAGTTACTGAAGGTCAGAGTGATAAGGGTTTGTGTGACTCAGCACATTCAAATTGTTTTTTTTTTTTTCATACTAAAGGAATATTTTGATTGATGCAATTGACTTTTTCTTAGCCATTAGAAAACTGAAAAGAGCACATTGAGTTTTCCCATCAGTGATGTTAATGACTGCTACATGTGGACATGTCTAGTGGTTGAGCTGTATCTGACCTGAGTCCACTATTGCCATGTCCTGTCTCCACTCAGCTTGTCAAAGCTGGCTAAACACACCAGACTGTAGAACACATATGGCTTAGCTTCCACCGCTCTTACTTGAGATTATTGCAGAAGAATTAAGCTGGAAAAAGTGCCTGTCCATGTTTGTATGCAGACACCCATATGTGTGTAGCCCACTGTGGAATAAACATTGCTAAAGGGACACCTTATAGACACATGAGAGCTTGTGCCAGTAACGTTAACTGCAATAGACAACATGGCTACAGCTATGTTCTTCACCAACCTACACACAGGTACCCACACAGTGACTCTATCAAAGGGCCATTAAGTTCCTCTAGAGGCTGTCAAAGCTCCAAAACACTACCTGTCTTGCCAGCATTCACACAGAGAGACTGACATTCTCTACATCGCTGTCCATGCTACAGTACTGATCAGCAGGTTCTAGCAGACTTTGAAGGTATAAATTGTCCTTTAAGACATGCTGAAAAAGATATGCACTAATGTAGAACTGTGCTGAACTGTTCAAACCTTCATTCATAACATTCAATTCTAAGTCAACATTCAAATGCTACACAGCTTTTTTTGTCTTTGCATGCTTATTCATTTTGTTTAAAACCAATATATCTGCACAGTTGCAGATAAAGATTAGGTTACACTAATATTATCAGTATTATACTATTTGTAGTATTAGATTTCAGTGCTGGCTGTGTATGTTTTGGACTTTTGTGATCCAAACATTCCCCTTAACTCCAGTGTGTTTAGGTCCAAAAGTCAAAATTAATTGGAAAAAAAGATAAATGTAATCATTTCCAAAATTCAAATATGATTCAGGTCATATTTGTTGGTGTTTAGCCTTTCAAAAACAACAGTGTAGTCAAAAATGTTTGCTCTCTGTCTTGCCTCAGACAAAGGCACACACCTGTATTAGTGAGGTGTTTTAACAGCACCATAAATCATATTTGTATAACTGCTCTAACAAAAAAGCTTGAATGTAAAAAATATATATATTTGGTACAGCCCTACACTAATGTTAACTGATGGTTAACATGAAAATAAATGTAAGCATAGAACCCTGCATTGTATGAGAGATAAGCAACCTTGTCCACTGCTCGATACATGACAAAAACAACAGAAAATCTGCTCATAATTGTAGCAATAATTCTGATGTTGAAAGCTTGTTTTCTCCCACCAGCTGATTCATTGTCTTTGTTATGGCATGCAGTACTGTTTTTAACAGTCCCAGGTAGAGCTATTCTCTTGTCTTGTGTGGGTTATTAAGTAAACACTGGAAAGATGCTATTTACATGTGTTGTGATTAAACTACTTTCTGCACTTCCAACGGGTTTCTTTACTTATTTTCACATTATTCATTCAGTTCTTTTCATTTCTGTTTTTTCTCCTTTTAAGCTCCTCCCTTTTTCTTTTTTCTTGTAATCATTCGGAAGTGTTGTCGTCCATGGTGCACATGTAACAGAGACCCTGGCTTGCATCAGTCCAGCTTCTACTCCACTCCCAGCCATCCTGTTTCTGAACCTTTGCCTCACAACTCCCAAAGCCCCCACTCGCCCTGTCCCAAGTCTCTCCTGTCTGTGAGCAATTAATCTGTGTTTATCTCCTCCTTCCTGCATTCATCTGATCTGTCCACTGACCGACGCCGGGACAGCTGGGTCTGTGGGCTGCGTTCCTCACAGAAGAGAGGGTGAATGCGTGCGAAGGCGTTTAGGCAGGGAGGAGGTGAACTGAAACATCATGGAGCTGGCATTGGCTCATGCATCTGTAAGTCATTGGAACATGGAATCATTTCCCCTCCTTTTTCTCTTGCGTATTTCTCTCTGGAGCCCATTTTTTCCCCTCCTCAACTGGACCCCTGTCCAAATCGCCCGCTGACTTGTGTTTAGAAATGAGTTCCAAATGAAGTCCTGGCTCGGAACTCAGACAGACAGTATGTTTCTGTGTGTGTGTGTGTGTGTGTGTGTGTGTGTGTGTGTGTGTGTGTGTGTGTGTGTGTGTGTGTGAGTGTGTGAGTGTGTGTGTGTGTGTGTGTGTGTGAGTGAACGTGCGCATGCGCACATTCATGTGTTTGTGTTTTATGTATGTGTGTAAATCTCTGCTTGAAGTGTTTTGATTACTGGCATCCACCTGTAGTTATCTCTCCACATCTTTACAAGGTCATGATTACATGTAAACACACTACATCATGGCACTTAACTCTTATCTGTGTTTAGTTCATTCAAAACAGCTCCTTACAGTCCTATGGATTGTCATGTTGGAGGACAAAAACATGAAGTGTCCTTTGTCTTTTAGATGCACAATATGTAACAATTGCGCATCTCAAATTGTGTACTGCAGTCCAAATAGCAAGTTGGAGCCATAGACGGTATATTAGATAGGTTGAATCCCTATTTAACATACGCTCTAAGGTTGAAGCCCCTGCCACTTCCTCCTCAGACTCAGGAGGCTTGGGCAATACTTAGCAGTGCAAGACAAGCACAACATTATATTTTGACAATAACACGTGATGACAAGTCCTACACTGTAAGTGGATCAGCTTTTTATAACTTTCAGCTGTCAATGTAAAGTTATGCCCATTATTCTGAAAATAAAAGCCTGCTACTCCAAAAGTGCACTGTCTGGGGTTTGGGTTCAGTGACTGCCTGTCTTACTGCCTGCCAGATTCAGCTAAAATATTTCTCAATTTAACTGTTATAAAAACATCTACTTCTTCTAAAAGATAATTAATAATTTATCATGACTCACAAACAGATGCTTAATCACTTAGCAAATATATGGTATTAATAACACAAGTTATTGGCCAGTAAAGAAATTTCAAAGGAATGCAATGTCTGATAACTTAACCTAAATTTCATCTAACCATCTTCCCACAGTTGTGCTCAAGCTCTTCACATGGTTTGTCCTTCCTCCTGATCTGGGTGTTTTTTTAACACTTACATTCAGTCACACACGTGTTAAATGTTCCCAAATGCTTTCTTTCACACATAGTGAATACAGACATAAACATTCTGCTGCCGCAGTCATTGGATTAGATTACTGGAGTGAGATTGTGAATCTTTTCCCTGCACGTTCATCGCACCTAAAGGAGACTGAAAGACATTATTATAGTGCTAAATGAACAAGGTTTGTTTGTTTTAAGCCTGTTGTACCCAGTGTTTCATCAATGGACATCAGCGTCAGAAATATGCCAGTTAACAATGATGTCATTGACATTACTACATCAGTGAACTTGCTTCTTTCTCCTCTCTTATTTCCAAACGGGTGTTGATTATTACTCCACAGAGGTCAGCTCTGGGCGTCTGATAGTTCAGGCAACAGTTATTGCTTAGAAAAACTGTACAAAGAAATGTATATATTTACAAAAAAAATGCATTCACTGCAAACACTTGTGGCAAAACAAGTGTGCATCATCCTCCCTTTCCCAGTGCTCTTACCTTTACCTTTTAAAGGTAGGAAGACAGAGAGGGAAAAAGGCTTAAAGTAAAAATTTTTATCTTTCCTCCACCATCATACTTCTTCTTGTTGACATTGTTGGATGGCACTCAACTGGTTTTGCATTTGGTATTTGGGAGGCATCAGACACTTGTAAGCGCAGAAAATCAATTATTTCTGTTGATAGACCATGAAAAAGTGGATTATTTCATCTAAGTTCTTTTTAAATTACACCACTTGCATGTTTTTGAAATAATAAACATATTGTACATTTCATCTTCTGCCAGTCAGCATGCAGCTCTCCCAAAAGGGGAAATTCAAGTTATTACTGCACCTCATGGACTCTAATACACATTGCCTCACTGTGTTACAGCAAAAGTCATTTGTGCCAAAGCAGCCTGGTGCCATAATCCCCAGTATTAGCAGGAGGAGGGGTGGGTGGGCTAACGTGATTTCCTGGCTGTGTCCTAGATGGGACTTGGGCTGGTATTATCTGGCCATCAGAAAGATTCAGCTTCAACTCTAATATCTGTGTGCGTGGAGAGCAGGAAATGGCCTTTTGTGTTGCTGGCCAATACAGCCCGCGGAGAGGAAGAGAGGAAACATGCACTGTGTCGTGCCATGTCGGGCCACTGCCTCTCAGTGCGTGCAGCAATATTACACACAGAGGAGGAAGTCAAAGACTAGCAGACATAATCAGCTCTTGTAACTCCCTCCCTCATTCGGAACCCAGATAGAGACTAATTGGAAGGTGACTAACTAAGAAATATTGCTTTCCCTCTCTCCTCTAGCCTTTCCTTTTGTCTTTCCTCTTACTTTACATTAGATTTTGTAGGACGCCCGTGTTGCATTTAACAGTACAGAGCTGTGTTAGGCCCCGAGAGCTTAAAGATTAAAGCAAACTCTAAGAGCATTTAAGGAAGTGCAGAGAGTTTTTTGCAGGAGCGCTCGGTGTTTTCTCCTTCATACTTGCTCTTATTTCGTGCCAGCAGGTTTAATGGAAAATTGGAGCAGGGCTGAGGCGTAGTAGCTCCAGGGGGGTTGAACATCTGGGCTGCTGTAGCTGGAAGAGAGAGAAGGAGGGAGAGGAGTCCACCACTCACTCAAACCCAGACAAACAAACATAGAAATTCACTCTGTTTTACATGGCTACATGTGTCATGCACAAAGACATACTTGGTTGAGCATTTACAGCCACCAGTGTCAAGTACGCAGACACAAGCATGTCCACACAAAACACACAGAGACACACAGCTCTGTCTTAACCCCCAGGAGAAGGAGTGCCTCCAGCGGGAAGGCGTCTGTGCAGGCAGGCAGCTCCAGGGCCTCTGTAGGCTTTTAAAGCTGCTTCTGTGTTCGTCCCTGTGGGAGGGAGGGATGCAACAAGGGAGAAATCAAAACGAACATGTCACCAAATCATACACACCTTTGAGACATATTGCTGTGTTAGATAGTTGTTCAAAAACTGGAACATGTAAACCCATTTCTCCCTCCCTGGCTCCTCCTGTCTTCTGATAAAGCCATGCGGAAACAATGCTCCCTAACCTCGTGTTATTCCACTCTGCTGCCCTGAAGTTAATTGTTTTGATATGATCTCTTTGCACGCTATGTTTAATTGTTTAACTAGAGATTCAAAAGGATCTCAAGATAACCTTATAATCTCCAGCAAGTGTGCATTGTAGTCCTTAACACGTTATCACGAGAGCAATGACTTCATCTTTTCAGCCTTGTTCAACTCTCTGTGTTGTGTCTAAATACACACCAGGCGGTGGAATGATACCCTGAGCTTTTTTCTGTTTTTTTGGATTTAGGCCCTCCAAGCTCTTGCGGCTCTGTTATGCGGGCACAGTGATGGCCATGGGGGACATGGCCAAGCGTAGGCATGTGTGTGGGAAGTGAGCAGGCAGGCCGGCTGTCACTTAGCATTACAGCGCTACAGACTCCCCGTGGGTGACATGAGGAGAGCGGAAAGTGAGAAGACGAGAGGGAGAGCGTGTAGAGTAAGGAGGAGAAAACAGGAGTGGAGCGGTGGAACGATATACAGCAGCCCACACACCAAAACACACACCCCGCCCCTAGCAACCCCAAGTCTAGGAAACCTGCTGTTTGTTTTTCTTTTGATTAGACCAACCACTGAAGATAAGCCCACCTGACAAGACTTCACCACTGGCCTCTGAAACAAGAATCCAAAGTGAAAGGATGTGAAGAGGAACAGGGAAGGGTTAAAGACTCCTGGGTAGAGAAGACAAAAATAGTCAGTACATAATGTTCATCTGGCGGGCTGTAGACCAGTAAATAAGGATACTCTCTCTGTTCTTTACTTGAGAATAGTCTCTGTGTTCAAAAATTCTGTTAGTACTTTGTTGACACGGACATTCACATGGCGGCACTTCCATTTAGTCCAGGTTTGATAGCACACACATGACCTTTTTAGTAGCTTAGTTCTTTTTAATGGTCTTTTTAGTTTCATGACCACTTAAACCAAGTGAAGACTAAAGTCCAGTGAGACAGAGACAAGCCCAAGACTCTGAGGGTTTGGGATGAAGTCGAGACCAAAGCAGAGTTAGATCAAGTCAAAATCACGACCAGACCAGAGCTAGTTAGGCCTAGGGATAAGGTTAGGCATTGTTGAATTTTATTCCAGAAGATTTGGCTGACATCTCCTTCCTATTCACTTTCTTCAATGCACATCCAGGACTGGGTACTGAACTTCAGCATCATTCAGTGCCAAATGTTGATACCTAGTAAATCTCATAAGTGTTGTTTTGTTAAAATGGATTTGATAAAACTGGTATAGAAAAATGCAGCCTTCGGGAACCATTATCAAAGCCAAGGTATCACTTGCGGTACCAGTATCAAATATTTGTGAATGATACCCACACCTATGTGCATGTGAAGGAGGCAGGGATGGATGACGGCCATTAACAGTAACAAGAATTTCAAATTAGAAATAACTCAAGTTGTTGGTTGTATTTGAAGCAGAAAGGTTTACATCCATTCACAGTAATGATGTTAACAAATCAGACATTGTGCAGACACAGCAGTGGTCATGACTGGTCCTGAAATAAAATCCAGAGTCCTGAGACAGAGACAGTAAAAATGTGTCTGATTTGAGACAAACCCAGGACCTTTCAAAAAAAAAAAAGCACTGTTACACTACGTCTTCTTGTCAAGGATATATTTAGGATCATACAGTATGGCAGCATTAGTACTGTAAGGGATATAATATTAGATATTTTTCAGTTTTACTGTCTTTCAGTTAACAGATGAACCAGTTACCTTAAGAAATGCTTTTAATTTTTCATTTTTACAACTCCTGTCCCTTATGTACGTACAGTACTGTATGTCTTACTTTGCAGCTTGATATGACAGAAGTTTACCTCAGACATGATTTTGTACAGATACAAATCAATCATTTGGTTAAGCCACAATATACAGATGCAACTAAACGACAATGTACCCCATACTCCATATTGTTGAATAATGACAATGGGTTCTGCCAGAGTTTGTTCTCGTGCTGGCACAAAGGTTTGGGCAAAGGCCTGGCCAACAGAGACTATGTTTCCATGGATGCTAACGCTGTTATTGGCATTACTGAGTCTGATTGCCTTTGTTTATAACCCACTGCTGTCCTATGATAGAGGGGTTGCCGCAGTTTAACTCAGGAGCTGCCAAATTTGGCTAAACCCTGTGGGATACAGGAGCCCATTCTAGCTGGCAGACATCGCAAACCATAGTCAAAGGTGACATGATTATATACACAGCGGTGTTGTGTGTATGGGATCTGGGCCCTGTGTGCCGAGGGGAGTGGCAGAATGTAAACATTGGCTGGGTGGCCCAGTCTCTGCTCTGACTGTGGCCTTTTTAGTCCTTAAGACTTCAGAGGAGGCAACTGTTTTTTTAAAGGTCCAGTTCACAGTGTCAGTTTGCTGCCCCCTGCTGAAACCCTGTGTCCTTACTGCTGGTTTTGTTTGTGTAGTAATTTAATTGATCAAACATATTTCAAACTTATTCTTTTGGTTATTTATCATATCCTCTTTGGCAACAAAAATAGTTTAACATAGGCTGACACTTTCCTTTCCTACAGTATTTGTAAGGTCTTAAATCCAAACAATGCAAATATGTATGGTATGTGTGAAAATAAATCTGAACAAATTGAAATGTCAATAAGAATAATAATAATGATAATGATAATAACTGAAATAACCAGCACAAATAATAAAAACATATCAAAATAAAATTACATATGGGTTATATATACATTTGCTTTACACAGACATATTTAGTATCAATCCCAATGTTATATTATATTTTGGGCAAACAAACCCCACGTTCTCTGATAAATATGGTGATGTCAGAGTGGGGATGCAGTGCAGACGAAACAGATGTGGTGACGAGACAAAAAATTTAAGTACAGTGAAATCCACACTGTCAAGTAATATAAGGCTCACAATGATGGAGAACCAGCACATACATGGGAATTCATTAAATGCAAGGGAGTTCACAATGTAATATTTAAATGCTGATGTAATGTCTTTAATATTAGGAAAATAACATAACTGTGGTCTGTAACATAGAATATTCTGCTTCCAAAATGCAATGCTATTACACTAATACATGCAACAATACTGTGCTGATCTCAACTGGCTAAAAATGATGCTTTGTTCAGTAAGTTCTCACTCTTTTATTCTACCATTTTTGTATGGCTGTCATTGTTTCTTATCATTTCTAGTTGCTGATGTAGGAATCATAAGTTGATGGCAGGACTAGGAGTGTGCCATATCATATCGTTTACAATATATTGTTTTAATTTTTTTTCATGAGAAGAAAAATTCCTCTTGTGATAATGGCAATATAATGGCGGAGGACTTGGTTGTAAAAGATTAGATGTACAAAAAAAACATGGTAATATATAAGAAATGCAGGAAGATTGTAACTACAAAAAGAGACAATACATCAAACTAATTTCACCACCTCATACAAAAGCACGCGGTTGAGCATGAGGAGAGCAAAAAATCCTGAGGAGAGCTCAACAGTTATTGTGAGTTCTAAAGCAAACATATTTTTCAGTATTATGTCATACTGCCAAGAATATCGCAGAGTAACCTAAATTGCTGTGATATTGTATATGTCCATATTTCCCAGCCTTAGACAGAACAACATTACCTTAAGCTTACTGATTTCAGGCTTAATTTATGGTTAATGTCAACATTTGCCTCAACCATTAGCTGACTCAAAGTACACAAGTTTAAAGTACACAAGTTTACTTTCTTTAACATACTTTTACCCAGTACATTGTATAAGTATAGCAGGCTGGAAGCTCTGACTGTTGACCCTACATTTTCATTATGTGCTCAGTGGGATGATACTTTGTATGTATCTCTGTCTCTCTACATATATTTTCAATACATAACATTTTTAAATATTGTTACACAAGCATGCACCTGCTCTGAAAGGTCCTGAAAACATATTTTTGCCATCTGCTTCTCATTGTGAGTGATGCATTCCTACATGAACACAATCATCATTCTTTTTGGCTAAAGAAGAGTCTTGGTTAATTCTCATGAATGAATATTGTGTTTGTCTTTTCTCTGACTTGAAGTAGGTGGAGCTTGGTTGGAAAAACATGATTTGCATACTTCTTGTAGTAAATACAGTTTAGTAATATTTTATTCAATTATTATTCAATTTATTCTTACACCAGCTGTTTGTTAAACCATTACATTTGAGTTTTAAAGCTTCTCTAATCAATATCTGTGTATTAATAGTTAGAATGTGAAAGGAGAGACAAACCCACTGACAATGTTCACTGGAGTTCCTCTCACCTCAGCTGAGTATGTTAGCATCTTCCAGCTCGCATCTACCACTTTCCTCACCAATTTTAGATGAAACCTTCAGAATTAACATTTCTCATTCTCAAAAACAGACACCTCCTGAACATGTAGTTAGGAAATAGCATGCTAGCTAGTTAATTCTTGTCTCAATTGCTTATTTTGAACATAAATTCATCAAATTATTTTTCTGCGGCTGGCATGAGTGTGATTTCCATGGGAAGCAGCTGTAGAGGCTTGAAAGTAGTAGTAGTAGAGTAGGCTAGAAAATATACATTCATTGTTTGGTTTTTTGGGGCTGCACCTTTGTTTTTGTTCACTCCTACTGATGCCATCAGTGTTACCTTCAATCGCAGCAGGAAGTGAAACAGCTCTAATAAACCCACAGATACAGTTACTGACTAGCTTGTGAACAAAGAGAGTTGATCTGCTAAAGATCTCTCTAAAGAGTTAGATATTTTTCTCAAGCAGTGGTGGAGACCTAAATAGAGCTAAAAGGAGAGGGAATGTTGATATAATGTGGCCACAATCATGACTGCAAATGAATGCACAAATGCAATGTGATGTTTAAATAATGTATTGTTTGCTAACATGTTTGCAGTATCAGAATATAATATATCAATATTATATGGTAATAATATAAAAAAAAATGTGTTTAGAGCTGCTCTAAACACTGCTCCCAAATCATCAAAAAATAATGCAGATTTAAGTGCACGTATAATAGTAGAATTTTAATATTCTGATTAAGTTATTCTGATATATATATATATGTGTGTATATATATATATATATGTATGTATATATATATACATACATACATACGTGTGTGTGTGTGTCTATATATATATATATTTTTTTTTTTACTTGTAAATATTTGACGCTATCATGCAGAGTTGAGCTGTATCCAATCTGATCTCGACATAACTGCATTTGACAGAGCATTTTCAAGGCACATTTGTTCAGCCGTCAGAGTTTATTTGGCTCGTGGGAACGCTGCGCCTTCGGGGTCAGACCAACATCAGGGGCTGCTGTCTGTAGAAATAATAAAGCAGACAGTGTTACTTTACAGAGGGCAGAGAAACACAAGATTGAAATAGATACAGAAGGGGGTTAAATGAGGTCAGACTGAAAGAGCTTAACGGTGCATAAAAGAGAGCAGTAGGAAGCACTGGGGGGAGACATTGAGTGAGAAAAGGGTAGAAAAAGGGAGCATTTTAAAAAAGGAGCAAGAGAGGGAGAGAAAGGGAGCATGGAGGATAGACAGGAAAGTTAGAAGGAGAGAAGGGAGGTCAGTGAGGGAGGCTGCTGCTTCAGTCTTTAGAGTTTGCCCACTCAGAAGGGAAACATTCTCCTCTGCTGGCATCTGCCACCACTGCTGAACACAGCTGAAGCCCATCTGAGGAGCTCTTCTGTCAGCCTTCCAAGCCTGCCGCACCACACACACACTGCACACACTCACCGCACACTGCACTACACCACGAAGTCGAGGGAGCGAAAGAAACGGTAGCAGGCTTACAGGCTCGAAGTCAGAGACAGAGTGAGAAAGAACAAGCACAAAGACCAGCAGGATAAAGTAGCAGAAACATTTCAGTGTCACTGCACCGCACGCTCAACATCAGTCTTTGGAGGAGA
This sequence comes from Lutjanus erythropterus, assembly GCF_056507025.1. Classification (NCBI taxonomy): domain Eukaryota; kingdom Metazoa; phylum Chordata; class Actinopteri; order Lutjaniformes; family Lutjanidae; genus Lutjanus; species Lutjanus erythropterus. Next base: position 4,469,045 of record NC_139327.1, read on the forward strand.
CTTAGACTTTCCCTCGGCACACTGAATCAGTCAGGAACAGAGGACAGAAGGATGATCAAGTCCAGTTGGTTTTATGTCAAGTTCAAATACAACGAGAAGGTAAGTCCATATGTTCACTTTTTCCCCTGGCAAATATCTATACTTATGATACTGATTGGCCATGAAAATATGGAATTATTTAGCTTTGCATGGATACTCTTTCCAGACATTCTTTATCTGTTCCCAGTGACTGTTTTAAATTCATTGTGACACTTGGTGTTGTAGGCCTGTGGTTAAAAGAATTTCATTGAAAGGCAGACTGAAGAAAGGTTAGTATTTAATGGCATTTGTTTGTGTGCTTTATAAGTGCTCTGCTTTCCTAGTGAGAACACTTAAAAATTCTTACTTATTATGACACTGCTTACTGCTGTGAGAGCATTTGCAAATGTAGTTTGTCATTAAGCTGCAAAAACATTCACACAGTTTTTTAAAGATGTGTTGATTTTTGTTTTTTGTACCCTAGTTGTTAACGTGAATGTAATTCTGTAGTCTCAAGAACACCCCACATGCAGTTTCCTTAGAAATAAATATGACTTACTCTACCCAAAGCATGCATAATATGGAAAGGCCTGGCGCGTGCAGCAATAAATACATTTCCTTATTGCTTCATGCCTTGAAAGTGTGTGAAATGCAAAGTCTCCAAATATGAACACTTGTAGTGTGAAAGCAGTGTAAAAGAAGATGCATGAAAATCAGATCAGTTTGTTGGGCCACAACTAACAATTATTTTCATTATCAATTAATCTGCAGATGATCTGTATAATTAATTGAACTTTTGACCGACTAACATTCCAAAACGTAAAAATTGTTCATTTACGTTAACGCGTCAGAAGAAAAATAGAAAATCCTCATATTTAAGAAGTGACTGATTATCAATATAGTTGGTGAATAATTTTCTTTTGATTAACTAATAGATTATTGCAGCTCTTGTAGTTTGTACAGAAAACCTGTTGTGGGGGGATGAAGTTGTCTTGTATGCTGTTATAAAGTCTTAATGCAGTTGGTGATGTCATCATTAGATCCTATAGCCTGTGTAATGGGAGTGAGTCTAAAGTCGTCAGTGTTACTCTTCTGTATGTGGATGGCATTACACTGTCAAAGCCAAGCTTAAGGCCATCAGCTAGCACTTTCCCCAAATGTTTGTAACTGTGCTAATGAAAACAGCTAGTGTTCCAATTATCTTCAGTCAGTTAATCAGTCAATTAGCCAGCGAGGCAGACAATCGGCCAGACGTCAGCTACCGGCAACCATCTAGACAGTCAGCTGGCCAGCCACTAAGCCAGGCTCCCGGTCATGCTGTGTCTCTCTTTGTGTCACGACTCGCAGTTTTGGTGGTGACCCCTTACACTGATCAAGTTCTCCACTCAGCATCAGGTGTCCGCCCTGTAGGATCAATAAAGCTATCTCATTACATAAAAAAACAGCAAAGGAGAGCTCTTTTTACTGTGGGTTATGCCTAACTTCTCACAGTTAGAATATTTTGTGCTTTAAAAATATGAAACAGCAGTGTACATGTGTTGGACTGGTTTTGCTATAATCAGGCTTATTATTGTAGATAAGTGAGAGTGCGCCAAGTGGCCTCATGGGAGCATCTGTTGGTGCCTGAGGTGCTCTGTTTCCATCTGGTCTGCCATTTTGTACTTGAACAGTCTTAAGGTGGAGAAGTGAGAAGATGGCCGCTCTTTTTATCTTTTAGAACCAGGTCAAAATAATATATCACCACCATATGCTCTAAAATAATCAATATATATACGTCTTTAAATATGGCCAATAAATACTGAATATTAAGAATTTCTGATTTTGAACTTGTTTTTAAAAAGCACATTTTAAAATGACAAATAAGAATTGAAAAACTTAATGTGGGATGTCTTATTGTTGTATACAAAACCTGCCAAGTGACATCATTAAAAATAACCATTACTGTAGTGGTCAGCAGAAGAGCCTGCCAAGAAAAGGTGTCTGTTCAAACAGAAATGTTGCCGTAAAACTCAGCAAAGAAAAACGAATGCAGACGAGCTAAAGCAGCCTTGACAACAGTAGCTAGTAGCATCGGTGTAAAATGGGAAGGAGGAGTTCAGTGCCATGTTCCTTTCCCCTCCACTGACTGCTCATCCCATTACATTTGGTCAAAGTTAAGTGACAACATTTCCACCTCACATTTGATTAAAAAAAGTAGGAGGGTAATGGGGAGAACTGAAACAGAAGGAGGCGAGACAAGACGGCTGGTTGATTTTTATCTCTGTGATCATGGCGAGTAAAGGAGGGAAAAAATGAAGATTTAACGGTCAAGCTGATTTGTTTCAAGCCTGGTTGAATCTGAAATTTCTGTAATTTCCTGTACTCAGATCGATTGCAGAAGCTTCAGGCAGTATTTTTTACCAAAAAAAAAAGTGAAAAATCCAACAGTTTGATCAGCTGGTGCTGTATGTCTGCCTACAGTGATCTTCACTCCTAGGTGGCCTGGCTTTCCTCTTACTTTTCTGTTTTCCTCCATGTCGGTCTTCCCAGTTAAAGAAAAGTATCCACAAGAACAGGATGTGTGTGTCAGTGCTTATGGGGGTCTGGGGCTTGGCGAAAGCTGAGTGTGTGTTGGAGGAGAAGAAGGGCATATGCCGCCGTCGGCTTTTCCTGCTCCCAGCTGTCTCGCCTCAGGAGCAGCCAGCCTCTGTGTGATTATGCGTGATTGACAGGCATGCTTTCAGCAGCATGCGAATAGGAAGTGACCTTAAACAAGTACTGCCATTTTTGACTGAGTGCCTGTCTTTCCTCCCCCCACCTCCCTCTCTCTCTGAAGAGAAAGGGTGAGAAGGGCACGGAGCATGGTGGCTTCTGGGTCAAGCACCCAGGGTCGTCCAAATCTGGGGAAAGGGTAATTGCTACCCCTGTGTGTGGGCTCATGTCCTGAAGTGAGAGGGTATGAGATGGAGGGAGGGAGAGGCTGGAGGTGGGTTATATTCCTCCGAGTCCTGCTCTGTGTGTCTGCTCACAGCTCTTTGTCCCTCTAGGCCAGTGCCAGGACCCCCCAGTGGGCCAACTCTGGGGCCACAGACCCACAGAGGGTGAACAGCAACCTGACTCACACTGGACTAATTCAATTTAACACACACTGAGTGCCCTGTGATTGGTGTGTTAACTCTGGCCTCTCCCATGGCCAGATGGCTGTTCTCACAAAGACACATTTACATTGTAGGGCATTTGACTGAATGTACAGTAGGGCTGAGTCATATGGCGTATAAATATCGAAACATTTTTAGCCTGTTTCACAATATATGAAAAATATCTCAAGGTAGACAGCTTGTCTAAAATAACATATTGTAAGGGCTGGGTGAAACAAAATCAAATATCACTATACTTTTGGCTAAAATCCTCCATACTTCCTCATTATATTAGAACAGTGTTGTAGTGGTGACCATTTATGCTTTGACAAAATATTAACACAGTGATGTTTTTGATGAATTAGGTGTTTGAGATGACTCATCAGTAATGCAGTTATAATGACTAAGTGGGTAAAGACAAATAACAGAATATTAGTCTGTTGAGTTAAGAAATTCCATTACTTTACTGCAATGCATCCTTTGACACCAGGAAAAGACATTTATGTCAGATAATGATATCCAAAATCTAAGGCAAAATCTCATCTCATCACAATATTGATATTATATGTATGTGTTGTCCACAATTAGTAAACAGTAAGGAAATATCAGTACTATCTAATTACCAGTGTACAGATGTATTTGTTATTTCATAAGCCCACACGCATAGTTTGTTACAATTTGTTGTTATTTTGTATGTCACTGTATTTAAATTATGAGTACTCCTATACTTTATATGCAGTATTTATTGATTATATATCATTAACAGAGGTGAAAGAATCACCTGGATCCTCTACTGAAGTATCTGTAGAACAACGTCAGAATACTCCCAGTAAGGTTTTTATTCAAAATTCTACTTGAGTAAAAGTACAGAAGTAATTTTACCAAACTGTACTTAAAGTATTAGAAGTAAAAGTACTCACCTACAATAAAATATCCCCTGTGACTGATACTGTTCATTATTTTATATGGCATGATTAGATGGTTAATACTGATGGCTCAATTTGTAAATTGTATTTTTCTATTATACTGAGGTGCTCAAGGTGGACCTAGTTTTACTACATTTTATATTGTTTGGTAGTTTAGTCCAGTGGTTCTCAACCTAAGGGTGACGCCCCTCCATTTGGTCATGACATAATTATGGAGGTTGCTCTGCAAATTTGTATTTGTTTTTGTTGTACTTTTCTGTAATCTTTGCTAAAATCTTTACTTTTTTCCCAGTTATTGGATAATAAAGTCTTTTGGCCTCAAACAATTTTTAGCTTAAACCATCTGAGAAGAGATGACAGAGATGTCTCTTTGGTGGAACTGCTGACAATGAGAAAACAAAGTGCTACAATAATGTATCGCACCAAAGTTGTAAGGAGTTGGAGTGTACAGAGCACAAGACTTCGAAACCAAAGTTTGGATTTCACTTCCAGATCCCAGACTGTGGTTAGGTTTAGGCAACAAAAGCACTTGAGTTAAGATTTACAGTTTACAACATTTACAATTTGTGTTGCTTCTCTGACATGGTGTCTGTTTGGAGCAGTAAATGTTCAGTAAATAGCCTGTCACTCTGAAATAAAATAGATCAAGATCTGCAGGTGTCCTGTTGGAGGCTGGTAATAATACAATCCTAACTGGGCCTGTAATAACACAATCTGGTAGTATCGATAATACAAGGAAAGAAACAAGGGACAACAGACTTAAAAACTATTTGATTTTTTTAAATAATTTAATGACTATTTGAATATAGAAAAATCATGACCCATCCCTAATATATTCAGTATGATATAAATGTATTTACAGTTGCAGATTAGTTGTATTTAACAGAATTTCTCAGCATTTGTAAATAGCTATAGTAGTAACTATATCAGTCAAATAAATGTATGGGAGTGAAAACTAGAATATGTCCCTCATATGTAGTGAGGTAGAAATAGATAGTAGCAGAAACTACTCAAGTAAAGTACTAGTACTTCAAAATTGTACTTAAGTATTGTATTGTATGGATTAAATTACCTTTCACCGCAGATCACTAACAGGTAATTATAAGCCTTTAGCCAAATCATATGAGAATCTAACAGACACTAAGTTTGAGTACACTTTTTTTTCTGAGCTTACATTTGACCGTGGCTGACTGTTTCTGTGGCTGACTTCTGTTTGTTTATCATCTTGAGTATGTGTACAGTATATTGATGGAAAGCTTTTTATGGGGTAGACATACAGTACATTGATGTGTTTAGTGTATTCTTAGGGTGTATACATGCAGTGTCCTGTGCACAGCACAATATTTATCTCCAAGTCGCATTTGTTTTGGGTCAAATTTCATCATTCAGACCATGTTTTCAACAAAATAACACACTCAAGGCTCCTGTTATTACACTGAAACCTTCAAACAAATTTTGGCTTTCTTAACATTGGCAGATTCATACTGTATGCCTACTGGTTCAGTAAACAGTTTTGAATGCCTCTGTTTCTCCATAACATAGATTCCTCTCTTCTACTTGGTTCACTAAACCACAGCTGGTGGTTTTACCTCCTGTGCAGTCAGTGTCATGGTCACAATTTTTTTTTGAAGGAAATACAAGCATACAACCAAAGAACGTACTGCTCATCAATTTTATAGTGGTAGGCAAACATAATGATATTCAAAAATATGCAGCTAGATTTGGCTGTGATAACTTTGATTATCATGGCTTTGTCATTAATTGTAATAGCTTTGTTTTATACTTGGCATATGATGACAAATTTACCCACAGCTGGCTAAATCACAGGTTCCAGATGTGACACTGGTGAAGCTTATTAGAGTAGATTGTTCAAACTGTGTAAGATGTGGCCCTTCTCTCCATGTTCCCACATAGAGAGCAGGGCTGTAGATTGTAGATTGACTCTGTATTTACTGAGCCTGTGTACCAGGCTCGGTTTGTTGAATAGTAGGGGGTGACTGTAATGACTATAATGACTGTGAAAACCAGAGAGTTGAGTGTGGGTTATCATTAAGGGAGACTCTGATGATGCCACAGCATGTTATATGAGAGACACATGGTGTGGAAACCTCTCTTGGGTGGTATCGCCTATTTCAAACACAAACTCAAGGAGAAGGTTGAAACCGGTGCTATACATTCCTGTGGACCACTCTGTTTCGGGAAATTCTGGAAGAATGTAATCCTCCATTAGAGGTCTACTGGGACACTATTGTTGGCTGGTTTGCTTCTAGGTTTGTAGCTTGTGTCTAATTGTGTTTGCTGCTTCAGAAGATGCCTCCAGTGTAACCATCCCAATGGCAAAAACAGTTTCCTTCTCATCAAATAATGAATGAGTTGATCTGCATGAAAGTTTTATCCCTCTGCCCATCCATCCACACTTGGAGGACTTTAATGAGAGTTTATTGGAGCCGTTTTAGCCAAGCCAGTTTAATTTATTTATGCTTAAAAGCTGCAGCGGTAAGAAGCTTACCGAACTGTTGACCCCAGCGAGGCTTGTCGCAAAGCGGGCCCTGTCATTTTTTTTTTTTTTTCCCAGAAAGGCTTGCTTACTTTACAGACACATTGAAATTCTAGGAGAGCGCTCCACAGCTTGCCGAAGGGATTACTGGTAAATCCCTGCAAACTCCAGATGTTTTCCCAGGCAGCACGCAGCGAGGAAACATCGCCCATCCCCTGTAAACATCTGTCAGACAAAAGCCTCCGCCACAGAGGAGACAACAGAAGCTTAGAGGGAGTAAAGTAGCTTGACTAGTCAGATTTTCACTCTGTTAGATCTGTTTGTTCATGAAGAGCTAAGTGGTTTTGCGGGGCGTCTTGTGTGCCTGCTTATGCTAAGCTTCAAAGTGGACGAGTGTACAGTAGAACTGAAATGTTTGCTGGTTAAATAGCTGAGGAGGCTGTCAGGGCAGGATGATAATTTTGCCCATCTTATATCCCAAGTATCTCTAAAGCCAGAGCTTTCCTTACTAGACCACCAAGAGAGACATTCTCAGACTTTTCAAAAAATTACTTTTATTTTGTTTTTTATTAAAGGCCACATTCAAATTGAATGTTAAATGATCATAGCTGTCATGTAGTGACAGGCTTTGCTGCACCCTTCACTCTGTCTAAAAGGCAGCACCCTGACAAGCTACAGGAGCAGTGTGCTTTGTTTTCTGTGTGTGTGTGTGTGTGCGCGCGCGTGTGTGTAAATATATATATGCAAGTGTGTGTGTGTGTGTGTGTGTGTGTGTGTGTGTGTGTGTGTGTGTGTGTGTGTGTGTGTGATGTAAGTGGCAGTTGCTGCTGGGTTCAGGCCCCAGGCAGGATCTCATATCCCCCTGCCATGTTTGTGTTAATTTGCTGGATGTAAACACAGTGAGTGGGCTGTAACAAGGCAGTGCCTGCCTCCGTGTCTCTGCTCTCCAGCCTCCTCAGTGGAAGGCAGAATGGGGAGAGGGAGCGGCTGACCGGTGTCTGGATCACTGAACAATTGCAGGCCAGAGAGAGAGCGGTAGAGAGAGCGAGCCCTCAGTGTAGCCACTAGGGACAGGCCTGACAGATGGATGGAGCGAATGACTGGATGCCTAGCCAACTGGAAAGACAACTTTCACCCACACAGGCTGTATGCTTTTGCCTGTCGCCTTTTATCTCCATCTCTTATACACAACCTAAAGGAAAGAAAACAGGATCGGTGTGCATACATAACCCTCACATTATATGGTGTACATATATACTGTGTATTGTAGGTGGTACAGACCTAATTTTCATTTCTGCATCATTGTTGTCAAATTGGAGTTTAACAGGGGGGTATTCAAGTCGAAATTATGCCACTTAGGTGAATTTCTAAAATCACAGGTTTTCATCCACAGGTTTTATTTACGTTCACCTACCATGTAGACAAACAATTTGGTGTCAAATCAGTTCTTCTAAAAAATCTTGCTATTTAAGGTTTGAATTAGGCCTGGGCGATATAGCTGAAAAACCTATTATGATAGTGAAGTTTTGTTTCGGTCGATATCGATAATTATTGGTCATGTAGGTTTTTTTTTTGAGAAATAATCATCAGTAATGTAGATATAATGACTAAGAGGGTAAAGAGAAATAATAGAACAGCTAGAACATTCTGGTAAGTCCAGATACAGAGTATATGGGAACAAAATTTAACTTCTCACAAACATGTAAAAATATAGTGTAGAAATATAAAAATATGGAAAAATATAAAATTACACCATTTTATTGTAATGCACACTTGACATGACATATCACAATATAGTGATATCCAAAATTGTTAGACACTTGAAATCGCCAAAATGTAAAGATCAGTTGATCACTTTAGACTGATGAGCTGATACTGTTCCTGTCAGCATTCTCACAACATGAAACCTTTTAACATCTGATGTCTTCAGCTGTTTGTGGGCTTGTGAAAAACCAGGCAGTTGCTGGGATAGGAAATAGATGGCAAAATTGTTGGGTTGTCATCTCAAGACAAAGGAGCTAGGTTGTGTGGGTCTTCACTACCTATTAACCATAGTTTGTCAAAATATCACAACTTTTCTACTGATTAAGTCCCTCTCTGTGAGTTTTGGCAACATCCACACATTTTCCTGAATGTGTTCATGGTTTAGACATCTGCAGCTGCAGTTGAATATTCAGCATCTAATCCATTCTGTTGTTTACATCCCTGTATCTTCAATATGGTCAGGTTACAGACCGAACATCCATGACGCAGATGCAAACATCTAGGTGGAGTCCATTTCCTGCACAAAATTCAATTAGTATACTGTGTGGTACTAAAAGCATGTTTACTTACTACCTGTGACCACAGGTTTCACCAACTAAATTAGAACTAGAGGACAATAACTTTGAAGAGAGGTTTTATTTAGAGTGGGTGAGAGGTTTGATTCTACTCTCGTTCTTCTCTTTCAAATTGCTGTTTTTTGCGCTGGAAATGGTCAAACATATAACCCCTCGTAAAATGTCAAACACATCAAATTCTGAATGAATTTGACAGAGCCACACCAGCAAGTTCCCCCTATTTTCCACTCTTTGTGCTAAGCCAAGCTAACTAGCTATTTAATGGACAGATATGAGTGTTTTCGATCCTCTCATCTAAATCCAGACAGCAGAGACCTATTCCTTTTAGGTTCCCAAAATGACTTTGAGCCTAGTGTATATGTATTTTTGGACATACAGGACATGAAAATATTTGAAAACTTGTGCTGTGCCTCATAGCAAAGATGTGTCCACTTTCATGAATCTGAGTAAAGGTGTGTGTAGAACTGCACGGTGAATGTGTGCCTCATTTTCTCCTCAGAGGAGTCCTCCCAGAGCTCATTAGCCCAAGTTAAATTCCCACTGGAATGCTGGGTCCTGCCTGCCGTCTGCTGCCCGCTCCTGAGCAGCTCTGGTTTCAGCCTGCTGGATGACTGGGCACGGGGATGGTTCCCATAGTTGAGCTGCCTGAGCCACATGGGCAGACCCTGGTACCCCGGCTCAAAGAGCCCTCTGTTGTTCCGTGCACATGCTCACACGCAGCAAAGGGTCGCTTCACACAGACGCACACACACATAAGAGGGGCAGCCTGGCAATGTGAGCTATGGGAATGTCAGATTTATAGAGGGATGGATCACATGATCGCAGACTGCTGGAGAGCAAAGCCCAACAATTGCTTTTTGTCTGAATGTAAACTTGTGTAACTGTCTGGCAATACCAGTCTACGCTGGCGTGCTCCAAAGAAACAATCCTATGCTTTTTTCTGCAGCCTCCCTCTGAGTGAGGCTTGGCATAAAATCTGTCTAACTTGGCCAGCTCTGCGGAACAGATCCACACACACACGTGGACCTGCTCCCACATTCAAATGCATAATGTCTAGATCATTATTTTTCATCAGGACATTGGGGAAAAGTCTGTTTATTATACACTATTGTGTTCTGCAAATGGCCAACAGCGTGTTTCTCAGTGTGACCGGCTAGCTTCCTCTGTGTTCAGCAAGATCCACTGTATTCCATACCCCAAGTTGGCTTTTTCCCTAAAAGTTTTACCCAGTGAGGGGGGGGATGTGAGGGGGAGTGGGCCAGAGGAGAGTGCATATCAAAGAGAAGCAGCCATCTGTCAGCACAGGCAGCAAACAGCTGGTGGAGGAGATGCAAGATGTCTGAACAAAGACTGACAAGATGGAAGATGACAGGAAACAGCTTTCCCTCCCTTTTACCCCTCCTGCAAGAGAAGAGGTTGACCATCAGAGTCCTGTGATGTCTCGCAGTCTCCAGATGCTGGCTCTCCTCTCCTCCTCACTCCTCTCATCTCCTTTCCTCTAATCTTCTCGCCTTCCTGTCCTTTCTCTCTTCTCTTCTCTTCTCTTCTCTTCTCTTCTCTTCTCTTCTCTTCTCTTCTCTTCTCAGTGATGGTTTGTCACCTCACCATTGGATGCACCATGCTCTCTTTTTCCACGACTCGTTACTGGAGAGCTTCTTCACTCTGCTCCCTCGCCGCTCAATTTGTTCATTTGCATTTCTGTTGCGCTCAACAAGAACAGAGAATGACTCATCTCTTACATGTAGGCACGCACAGAATTAAACTATCTCTGCTGGAATTATCATGTAATAATTAATACATGATATGCTTTAATTATACTAATTATGAGAGCATTTACTCGGTGCACAAGTTTTTTTTTCTCGAATAGGATTTTTGCAGGACCTAAATATTACATTCTGTGAATTATTTAGCTTTAGTAATTGACCTGCCGCAGCTTAAGTAGATACACATCTCTCCGCTCATTTGCTCAGATAAATGAAGCGGTGTGAGTCGTGTTAAGTAAATTTTTAGGGAATGAGCACAGGGCCTTGTGTTAATTAGTGTTGCAGCGTAAGCCTCGTTACATCAGGTCCTCTTCTCTCTCTACTTAGCACAGTCTATTCCCCTTTGTGCCTTTTTCCCCCCGCACTGTTAATTTGAACAGAAAATGCAGTCTCTTTCTAAATAGGGCAGTGGTACACACTAGCCGCAATCATTAAGCCCATTTTCCGCCGGCTTAGAGCTGTTAAAATGACTGTAACGGAGGGAAAGCCAGAGAGTTTTGTCTCCTCTCTCTATCCACAGTGTAATGTGTGATGTGTGACATTGGCCAGTGTATTACTGTAATGGCCCTAATTGTCTAATCACTCTAATATGTGGCTGCTGCTCTTGGACATGACAAGGGCAAAGTGTGCTAATAAACAGTGATTACTGTCACTTGAAATCAGCACATGGGTGGGGAGTGGGGGGGTAGCTGCAGGGGAAGTGTTTTTCTCCTTTTCCCTTCTCTCGCCTGTTTTGTGCTTGACAGACAGGGGAAGCATGGTGGCGGTGAAAGGTCAGCCTGTGGTTACACACAAGTGATGGAATGACAGAGAGAGAGGGAGAGGTATCAAAGACAGAGAAGAGGAGAAAGAGCTGTCATCTCCAGATCTTGTCCCTTCGGTCGCTCAGATTGACAAGCTGTCAGCCTGGCCAGCTCATACTCTGTGGAACAGAGAATAGACAAGGCAGAGCTTTCACTTTCCCCAACCATCTGCCTCTCTGTCTCTCTGCCGCTTTTTGGTTTTCTTCAGTTTATTCAGTCAAAAATTCAAATTAAAAATATAAACAGAGGCAAATTATGCTACGTAAAGTGCAAATACTATTACACAACAGTTTATTTCAACCAAGTAATTTGATTGGAAGAAAGACTTTTCATGAGTGCTGATAAAGAGTAAAACATCACTGGGACTTAAACTACCTGTATCACTTTGCTTTACAGTGTTCTAATAACCATTAGCCAATATTAACAATGTAATGACAAACAGGTAGAGACCATGAAGACAGGAGGAGACAGAAGACATCTTGTACATGAGTCATGGCTTATTACTGAGGGATTGTTGTCACGCACTTTTTAATCTGACAAAGTAAATGGAGTTGGATGCAAGAACAGCAGTTTCAACAGCTTGTTAATCAGGGAAAATACCCTCGTTTATGTGCATGTGTTACCATTGTTACAACATAATTTGCATAAATATATACATGGCTTATACAGATCATTCATTAAATCCTGTGGTTGGTAAATTTGCTTTGAGACCACAAACTAACTGCATTTTGCTTGGAAGCCAATCATGTCCTACCTTTTGGCCAGTTTGTTCAGTCCATGTCTTAAAAATGTGAACATCAATATTCAGTCCATTAAAAAAGATGAGCTGAATAGAGGCTTGATGCAGTTTCGTGAATCCATCTGGACAACTAAAGGAGAGCCACAGAGTAGCTAGGAAGTTAATGTTATTGTGCAGGAACATGTTTGTTGCTGTGTTGCTTCGTATTAGCCCAGTCTCAGTTCAGTTGCAGAACTACTTGTGTTGGCGGAGCCAAATCAATGAGTAAATAAAAAAGAAATCATAATTTCTTGTCACTTATTAGTGTAAACTAATAAATAGCACTAGTTTAACTGTTGTATAAAAGCAATGTCACATGAGAGGGAGGCTGTTGGACTGAATATCATCATGACTGCGAGTATCTTTGGCACTCGCCCTGTATTGCTTGACTCCAGTATACTCACAGTGCCTTGAGGTATATCCATGCATACCAAGTGGGTTGAAGTTGAGGTGTCACGGAGACAGAGATTAAATACAATTCAAGCCAAACACAGTAGAGTTATAGCTGCTTTGCAAGTTTACATGCAAGTTTATCTGACCCTGGAATCATTCCACCAAGATAAAAACAGAAAAGGAGATGTTTTATTCCCAGAGTATTGTCTTTCTGTGCAACAGAATGTTTGACAGCCAGTTTGATGAGCTTCCAAAACCAGTGACCACTGTCATTCAGTGTTTTCATGTTCCATACACCAAGTCCAAAAAGCAGTCAGCTGAGAAGGCAATCAGTCTCAAAATAACTTTGTGTTAAGCATGAAAAATATTACCAAGTGCTTGTAAGTGTTTCACGGGATGCCTCAAGCCATGGAATGCCATGTAAAATGCTGAAAGGGTGAGAAATGGAGTGTCTCAGTAGAGTTTAATCTATAAAATAATAGGCATGTGCATATGATGCAAGCACACACACCAGTGCCAATAAGTGAACAACATCCTCATGAGCACCTTCTGCCTGCACAAATGCAAATTTAATAAAACTTGAGCTCTACAGTGAGAGTATACTCAATAGATCCCTGGTGCATTCAGGGAACTGATTTAGACAATGGATATTTTTCCAAGTTGTGTGTAATCTATTAATTTTGGTGTCACAAGTGGTCCATCTACTGAAAATGGACTAAAGGTATTTTGGACACATTCATCCAAAACCCATATGTGACATGTTTTAGTACGTTTTGAGGGCAATGAAAGTGCAAAATCGTAAGTTAGAGACATGTACTCTGGTTTTTGTTTCAGTCATAAATGTTCAATCTTGCATGAGAGAAGCTTCAGTTTTCTTTCTAGTGTACTGTCAGTTTTACAATCTTCCGCTCTTTTCACCATATCTGGACATGAGTACTGAGGCAGAGCCCTGTCTGCAGCATTCACCAGAAAGTCTGTATTTGCACTGTTTGTGCTTGGTGAGATGACTGTGTTTGTGTCTGCATGTTTGGAGTTGATGTTTTTTTATGTACCATCTCCGGGCTATGAAGCCCTCATTTCCCAGGTCCCCAGAGACCAGTTAACCCCTCATTTCCTCCCCAGAGCACCCAGTAGGGACCAAAGCAGTTGCATGCGTGAATCCTTGCTCTATCTTCTGTGGAGCAGACTTTCTCTACAGTAGTCGGGCACTCTGATAGCCTCCATTCATTATTCAGCTCTACTCCAGCTGCACCACACCCCCAAGCAGCACTGAAATAAAACAAGGTTAAGAATTGGCATGAAATGTGTCTCAGTGGATCAAGTGGTGGGGGAGAGTGGGGGAGGTTTAGGAGATGGGGGAGGTATGGGCCTTTATCTGTGCACCATCTTTTATTAATTGCCCTGGTGCTTAGACTGCGAGTTTCTCCGTGATCATTAATGCATGCGCGGAATAACGTATTTACATGTTCTTCATGCATTATGCATGTGCAGGGAGGAGGCTACAGTGTTGTGGAGGACCCTGTGCCCACAGGTCCTGTGTTTTCTTTTCGTGTGTGTGTGCCTGTCTGCGTGTATGTCTGTGTGTGAGCTGATCTGCATTCAGCCATGCTGTGAAATCCACGCGCTACCAGGCCCCTCTGCTGTTACAGGAAAGCGATGGAGCATTGGACAACAAGCAACATTCCCTGCGCTTTCCACACAGGCCGCTGAGGCTTCTGACTGTCTGACAGAGGCTGACAGGTCACAGTGTCACAGAGAGGCTGTAACCAGACATGTTTGCCGAATGAGCACAGGTTGTAAGTGCAGTGAAACATTTAGTTTCATAATGCTGCCAAAGTCACATGTTCTCTTTAGTTCATATTGGCTTTTAGTTCACTGCTGTGAGCTGTAGAGTCACTGGAATGTCAGAGTCCTGTGTGCTGAAAGGAAAGTGTTAAAAGAAAGTGGTAGTTCTGGGTATCATTTAGAAAATACGGTATCACTACCCTTAAAATGACACTGATACCAATACAGTACTTCAGTTGATACTTATTTTTTCTACTAAATTACTACTACTAATTCCATACTCATTATATGAATGGAGGCATTCCTGAAATAATCCTTCCACATGTTATACTTTTATTTTTATCAGACGCCACAGGCATGTAGTACAGCCAGACTTTTGAATGTTTAAGTGGCACACTATCCATCACAACCACTGCATTCAAATTCACCATACCTCTGATTGTGAGAGTTGTATTTGCTGCAGTAGCCAGCCAGTCACACTCATGAAATGAAAGAGAGCTTGTGGTACTTGGCTGCAAGCAAATACTGTACAAATTGTAATTTTTTTCTTAGTCTAGGTACAAAAAGGATTGAACGTTCGGTATCGTTTGACTGGAAAAGTTTCGATACCACTTTTAATACCACGGTTAATTTCATCTTTGCCTTAAAGCAGGGTTTCAAACTCAATCACAGAAGGGGCCAAAATCTAAATCATGGGCCAAACAGGATTAACATTTATTGAACAGTCTAAAACCAAGTATGTTTTATTCAGAAATATGAATTTGAACAGACAGACTGCAACAACTTTTTCCTCAATAAAATAAATAAAATTTAAAATAGTTTTTTTCTTCAACAATAACATAAAGCAAAATGAGAATATCTTAGCTCAGAATATTTAAACTCACATATTAAGCTCACATATCCAATTAGCAACAGTATTTCTGCTGAGGCTTACACTTGAAAATGCTTTTTGTCTGGACACAAGACATCGCACACTTAAATCACGCAGTTCTTCAAAAACTCTCCCTCCATAAATGGCAAGACTGATTTGGCTGATTCAGCTATCTCTTCTGCCACTATAAAACTACCTTTCACGGAAGCTTCACTTTGTAATTTTGCTTTTGTGAACATAGCGTGCTGTGATACCAGACTCTTTTTAAACTCTTCTGCCTTCTGTAGCTTCTGCTGTGTGTCCAAGCTTTTGTACTTGTCCTGATGTTATGTCTCATAGTGCTGTCCTATGTTATATTCTTTAATTAAAGCCACATTAGCTCCACAAACAAGCCACACAGGCTTACCTCCGATGTCAACAAACAGGTCCTCTGCCCCCCACCTGCTTTGAAAGTCCTTGTTTTCAAAGTCCACTTTTCGTTTGGCCATTTATTTTGGGGGTTAGCTCAAGTGTCACTGTAAAAGCACTGACCAATGCATTCATCCACTGACCACTGATCAGTGTGTCATTAAAGCAGCCAGGGGAGGAGTTGGCGCACATGTCTTGATTTGCGCGGCAGCTGTTCAAGTGCATTGTGGGATTTGTAGTAAGAGTGGTGGGAGTACTGGCGGTCCATTCATAATAGACACATGAAATTATCCCGCGGGCTCTATATAAATGTATCGGGCCTTGAGTTTCATATGCGTCCCTTTAAGGTATGACATACTGATACTCAGCTTTAGACATCAGTGAGAGAATGGGAACAGTTTAAGATTGGAAAGAACTGTGCAAGTCTGAGTAAATTGTCTCTGTCTGGCTTATTTAAAACACAGGCATTTTCTCATTCGCTTGCCTGCAGGGGTGCTGATTGATCAAGTCAAAGCACAGCTCCCTATTGGCCTATTCACCTCTGTAATTGATTGATCACTGACTCACTCTCACCTGTAGTTCTTGTATTTCCACAAACTGCAGCTCATGGAGTCACCTCTCTGCACTGGAACTGCCCTCTTATTTATTTTATGTAATTCCTTGTTGCTGCACTCCTGCCTCTATTATCATAAGTCCAAACTCAGCAGATAGCCCTGATATCGATCACTAGCTGGCCCCGGCTGCTCTCATTTAACTTTTTGTAAGTGAGCTCTGTGTGTCTCATTATTTTTGTGCTGATCGCTGTGTGTTGTAATTTGTGTGTTGTAATTGTATCAGATAAGTGCTGGTGTGTTTGGTCATTGTGCTGCCCGCTGCCTTGCATCAGAACCAACCCTGCTGGATAATTAGAATTGATTCAGTTACAATTTAATTAATCACACTGTTAAATCTCTGGTACTTACTGCGGACTCACACTGCGAGCTTTCAGTTTGCACAAGTGTGGTGGTGTGTGGAGGTGTGTGTGTGCGTGTGTGCGTGCTTGCTTGTCCTCAGGGTTGTTAGTTGGCAGAAAAAAGAAATCATTTACAGAAATGAACAGAGCTACATAAAACAAAGCAATTGAATTCATTTTTTGAAAAGTTTTATCACATTGGACTTGGAAAGTAAAACATCAGTATCAGACAGTGTGATTAAATGTGTATGTTTGTCTTCGTATGACGGCAACATTTTATCAGTATTTTCAAATTTCAAAATGTTCTGGGAATATTGCTTCAAGGAACCAGGACTGCCCTCAACTAAAGATTTTCCTAGTCGACTAGTAGTTGTTAGTTCAAGCCATTAGTTGACTAGTTTTTGCATGTTTGTGATCTAAATTTAATTATTTACTTATATGTTTTTATGTCATGAAGCACGCCTCCTGTTAAATGCTAACAGAAAAGAGTGTAATGATTCTTAATATGTTGGAACAACTAGCAAAGAGACTTAAAGTTTGGATAATTTATATCAACACAGTGTTCAATATACAGGAATAAATTATTTCCAACATCACAGAAACAAATACTTGTAGATGTATCAACATTATAGATGATGTATACTTGCTAAATAACTTGTTAAGTTACATACTCACTCACCAACTGCTGCATGCCTCTTGTCCCCACCTGAACCTGCTGTGTCCTCATTGCGCACAGTCACAGTCCTGTACCTTACCTCGCTAACATTACTATATTATCTGTTGTCAAACTGGCCTCCATCGGTCTCAGAGGCTGTATCCCAGTCTAATAGAACCACTAACTGAGCTAACTAGCTAATGGCATTTACAGCACAGTTAGCAACAGTGCACTGGTGATTTCTGTTCTGCGTTCCTTCAATCCCCACAACCAACAGCAATGTGCAGCTCCCTCATGTTTTAGGTGGGTTTTCTGCAACTAATGAATAAATGAAAACATGGTTGACTAAGGACTCTTCTCACTGACTAATAGTTTAGTTGACCATTAGGGGGCAGCCCTATAAAATGACGTATAATATATAAATTATATCATACAACACTTTTTTAAAATTATTATTATTATTTTTAATCTAGATCAGTGTTTGTAATGACATATGATCAGATCATGATATAGTTTGTAAGGTATGCAGAAATAATGTTCCTAAATAGTTTACATGACTTTTTCCGTGTTAAAACTGTTGCCAACAGACAGCACCGTTTGTGTATCCTGTGTGTTTCCCACTGTACTTTCACTTTGAGGACACTGTTAGTTTGACCTTTTTGACATTTTGTATTATGTAGCTGCAAGTGTTACAGGAATATGCGAGTACAGGAATTTATATTTCCTCCTTTGTGCTTAATGAAGCCTCTCGACAGAGTGCATACATGAAATGTAAATAAAACATGGTGTATTTGTGTATGTTTGAGCTGCTGCAGTTGTTCTGTTTAGTGTATTGTGTCCGGGTGCCGCTCAGGCATCTATACCGCAGAGGGAAGCGCCGACAAGGAGAGGGCCACCGCTGCTGTTGTTGTTGTTGTTCTCTTCAGGTTTATTCATCCTGAAGAGCGTTGGAGTGTGTTGTTGTGTGCGCGCATCTCTTCGCCTCCTTCACAGCGTCGGAGAAAACAAAGGCGCCCTCGCTCTTGCAGGCCCTGATTGCAGTCATTAGGATGCACAGGCGCTCCCGGTGTGACGGGGCCTCTCCTCAAGGGGATTCAGCTCGCAAAGCGCCGCCGCTCGCCTGTTTTTAATAACAATCATCTAAAATCGCTGCAATTAGCCCGCAGCTACAAGGAGATGGAGAGCAGAAAGATATGGAGGGGGAAGAGGGAGGGAGGAAGGGCTACAAGCTCAGATTCAGTGAACCTTTCGAATGTCAGCTCCTCTTTCACATGGAAAATTCAAGAGGGCCTTTGTGTTCATCAATTATTAGCCTTGAAAGTTAAAAAGATCCATTGTGTATTTTTAATCAGAGTTATATGGGGAATCTTTGAACTGATTCCCAGTCCTGCCTGGGGCTACAAGCAGAGGTAGCCTTTTCCACCCCACACATCCCCTCCAACCACTCCTCCTCAGCTCTCTGTGTGCAGCTCAATACTGTATTATTCCTGCTAGGCCAAGGCAAAGTATTCACTGGCAGAAGCCAGCGCAGTGGTGTGGAACCACTGAAGCTGCTGGTACTGTACATACACAAGTCTGTTTTAAGAAGAGAGGTTGAGCGAGAGCTGACTCCCCTCAAAAATGTAGGTGTCGTCTTCAGGAAAGTACAAAAGCAGGCAGGAAAACACAGAATGAGGGAGAGTGTTTGTGGAATCATGGGATAGGATACACTGAGCCGTACTGAATGTTTTCTCCTGGTCTGCAAACAGGATGTGGACTATTTAACATTTTATTTGGAGTGTGTGCGCTCAGTGATGTCCTTGATACACTATGTCTTTGCCAGAAGCTAAACTGGCTGCACCATGTGGCAGAGGTTAATTTACTCTATCAGCCAAAGTTGGCTCTAGCCAGATTTTAGATTGAACAAGATGAAATACATCTTAAAAAGTCAATTTGTATTTTCCTTCTTTTTTATAAGTTATTACAAGGTCTGCCAATGGTGTGAGAAATTTCTGTCCTTTCATGTGCAGATCCATAGTTTTTTCCAAACATTTTTCCAATAGACATTTTCTGTGACATTCTACACTTTATCCGGGTAAAAAGGCTTCTTCCTGGAAATGTCCTACATTGAAAACTTCTGCTTCCTTTGCAGTGTGAAAAATAATCATTGACTTGATTGCTCTTCTATTTTACATTATCAGACATACAATGGACAGTTACAAAAAATGATCAAAGGCAATGCGGCAGAACCAAAGATATCATCTTTTTTATTTCCTGCCTTTTTCTTGAATAACTGGGGCCTACATTACCCATGATGCAACTTAACTCATAAGCTCACTTCTTTCTGACTGCACAGTGCACAACCCAGATTTTTTTCATTTTCAAACTTGCAGTCTTCAAACCTAACCGTCACATCACATTGGTCATGAGATAAGTGATGGGAATTGTGGCTCTTTGATGGGAGTTCGATCTTATGGCTCTGTTACTTTGTGTTCCTTTCTGTGGACAGACTGTTCAACCAAACTCCATTCTAAAAGCAGGTGTTTTCTGGTAGGGTCCTATTTTTTCCCAGTAAGAACTTTAGTTACACCATCACTATGACGTATTTCTGCTTCACTTTGATCTTGGTCACAGAGTCAGCACACGTCATTTACTCTTTAACATAACCAAATAGATCACTTGTGATGAAGTGTTTGCCACAAAGGTACACTACAAATATTGAGTGGTAGACACTACAGTGCTTGTTGACAAAAGTAACCTATACAGTTCAATTATTTCAATTTATTTTGAAATAACTTATTGGAAAGGGTGAACTTCATGTTTTTTAGATGTTGAGGTGGACTCGACCCCTCCATTTCTTCCAGGATCCGAACACAAAATTATCTCACGTTTGGTCACACACATGTACACATAGACAAGTCATTCAGACGGTGCTTAATTGGAATGCACATGGCTGGTGAGCAGTGTAGCTAAAAGATCAAAATATTATTCTGTCTTGTATTCATTTATAAAAAACAAAAAGGAAAAAAAACAGAAAGCAGGTCTGATTTTTCTTTAGACTTTCTGTATTCTGGTGTCCATCAAAATAAAATAGCTTTTTCTTTGAAATGTCCCACACTGAAAAAAGCTGTTCTGCATCCTTGGCTCAATTATTCAGTCACTCATCTTCCACTTCCAAGACCAAGAAGATGTACACCGTGAACTCTGATTCAGACTTTGAGGTTATTTTATTTATTAATTTTTTTGCTTTAACGATGCCCACTATTAAAACACACACAGTGACAAACAAGCATAACATGTAGGCCGCAACTTAAGGGTGCACTGAGCCTAATATCCTCACAGACTCTCACCTCTTTCAGTAAGGTTAAATTTGCAAAGTAGAGGAGATGGAGCTAAAGTGGTGCTGAATGGGACAAAGGAAGGCCAAAAGAGTTGACAATGATGTTTATCAATCAGTTTATCAGTCTATCATGTTTTGTTTGATGCCACCTTGATGGACTGTTTTACAGTAGCATAAGGTGTGACTGGTTGTGATGGGGTAGAAATGTTTTTTGCTTTCTCTCATGACAGACTATATGTACACCCTTATTATCTAATACTTTCACTATGTGTTATTTTCCAGTCATTTCTGCTGTCCTTTTCCTTCCATCTCTCCTCCCGATGTCTTGTCATGTAGCACCACCCACAGGTCATGAGGAGGGTGACAGGCTGGTGTGCTGTAGCTCTTCAGCAGGGAAGAAAGACACATGGGTCTGACTGAAGCAGCAGCAGCAGCCAAAAATCAACTCTGAAAGCTCAAAATAAAGCAGAAAAATTCTCAGTCACGAACAGAGAGAGAAGTGCCCGCATCATTGTTCCTTCTTGTGGGACAGGGAAAGAAAGTGCAGTGCACACGAGAGAACCCAGCGCTCTCTCTCTCAGATTCAGTCTTTGTTCAGGCTGTGCTGAATTATTTACCCGTGTGTTTAAAAGACGCTCAGGGGAATTTCGACATTAGCTTGTCGGAGCCCGTGCTCAAGTCTTTCTGGCCTACAAAAGCTTGGTGTCCTTTCATGAAGTGCAGTGTATACAGACAATTGTAAATGAAGAGTTATCAGGAAAGAATTGAAGGGAAAAAAGTTTTGATAAAAAGCATTGTTGAAAGTGTTCCTTTAAATGTAGTGGTTGCTTGTTTTAGCCTTGTTCTCAGGCCCACATGGTGCTCTCCTGTGAGACTGTAGGGAAGTAAAAGCGTTTCTCACCCAAACCCCCAGTGCTTCCTGCTGCTTTTAAGATTGTACCCAGCTTTGCATGTTTTCTCTGCTTCACTTCTTGTCTTTGTCTTTTGGATAGAAAATAAGCCTTGTATAGTTCTCATTTGCATGCACCAAGCTTTTCCATAATTTATAACACAAGTACCTTTACACTGTTTGAAACTGATGCTGTCTGAGAGGGTTTTCACTTTGTTAAGGTACAGCTGTTGTTTGTAGACACAAGCTAAGGCGATGATTCTGTTAACTGAATCAGTTCTGTTAAAACTGTAGTTTCTCAATAAAAGCTGTTTTGGGGAGTGAGACGTCTGCATAACACCAGGAATGATGGATAATTAATTCTGATACAATACGTCACAGCCTTGACCGAGTTTTACGCTGTGCTCAGCAGAAAGTAGATCACCATGGTGATGATGTGGGGGAACTCACTTCTTCCAGAATTCACAAGGTTTTGTTTTGGTTCACGTTTGTATGTTTTGTCTTTCTCAGAGTGTGATAGAAGCTTATCTGAGAGAATGTGGATTAGCATACAAGGTTATCATGGAGACAGGTTAACCTACATTAAAACAGGGCCGGTCATAGGTCAGCCTGAACAACATTAGCTGACCCAAACTACATTCCACACTCTTATCCACATATCCTTTTCCAAACAGCAAGTAACTTTGCTCTGAAATCATTCCGACATGATGGACAAGGTCTTGTGATGCAGGTTATCCCCCTTTTTTTGCTCATTAGCCACAATTATGTGAGAGCTGCCTCTTTGGCCTGTATTTTTGGCAGGATAATTGATTGTGGCTGTGGAATATGTGCACTGCAGCCAACGCTAGCAAATCTGCACTGATGAGTCTATGATCTACAGTTCCTGGGTTGTTTATGCAGTGCTCATGCCATCCCCTGCCTATATAGTTCAAAGCCATTTGACACAAAAGCTGTCACGGTGGAAAGCCACAGAAATGCAAAGTGTAACTCCCACATTACTCCCTTCAGTATTTCTTTGATTAGACCTCAGTGGATTCTTGCACTGCTTATATAAAGACTTCATCTCATACTGGCCTATTTGAAATGATTACACCAGTTTTGTTCCAGAAAATGCCTGAAGTTTTAAGTGATAAACCTCAGGCTGAGAACCCAATTTTCCCCAGCAAACTCAGAAAGCCACAGGCAGACTTCCACTCCTGCAGAGCCTGCCTTTTAAATTGTGTTTTATTCATTTTTTTTGTGTGCTTTTCACCAAAATTGCCACACTGAGGGTAACAGAAATAATTTTCAGTGTTTCCTCAGGGGGGGGGAAAAAAGCTATACTCCTAATTTTTTTTCTTCTTTTTTGCTGCAGCGCGACCAGGGGTGAGCACAAAAGGGAGACAAACGGCTCAGTATCAGCCGTGATTTCCTGAATAGCCCAGTGGGAGCGCGGGAAGTCGGGGTGCATGCAGCAGATCGGCGTTGCCCTGAAACAGCAGCCATGCTGTGAGGGAGATGGCTTTTCTCTGCGACAGTCCGACTGTGAGCCACGGGTCTGCAAATGAAACAGGGGGAGGAGGGATGCAGCCTTTACAGATTCAAGGCCCCTATTGCCTTACTGGGCATGTCTGCTGCTGTGGTGAGGCGGAGAGAAAAAAGCAGGAATGGATAAACAGACAAAGAGCTGCAGATAATTCTGTTGAAAATACAGTGGTGCTTATTTCCTGCTGTTTGTGAATTCATCAGGCCCCATGCTGAGCCACTAGTGATTTCTAAATATATGCAGCTCATCTGATGTAGATGTATAAACCCTGTGTAGGGTTATGGATGGCTGTGCAGACAGATTGTTTGCTCTGGGTTCTCTATGGTCCTGGTGGGTGGGATCTGCCAGCATCATCTTACATTGTTTTCCACATGAGCTTTATTGAGTTCCCAATTACAATGCTAGTCCTCTTGTCTTGGGCTCACCGCTGCTGCTGAATTGACCTTGCATTTTTGCAAGGGAGTGCTGTTGTGTTTTCAGGCCAGCAGGCCTATTAGGCAGGCAGACAGTGAAGCCGACTGACTCCTTCTCTCAGGCCCTGCTCCTGCAAGACCCTGCTTAACAGGCATCAGGCTTACACACTTAATACTTGGGAGGGGAGAGCGGGCTTAGCTCTTAGCTCTCATCGCAGCTGACATTGTATCAGGCAGCCAGACAAGGCCGGACTGCTGCAGCCTTATTAGCTCTGTCTGGATTGGCTTTTCCTCAGTCTGACACTAATGTTTGATGAGAAAGGTTACTTTGGAAATTAATGGAATGGGTAGAAATGAGCTCCACGCTATACATGGACAGGCATCTCCTGCTGGTGTTTTCCCAGAGCTTGCCTGGCTGTCTGAACAACAGAGGAAGGGGCACAGAGGAGGCACTTGCAGTAGGTGGAGCTCTTGTGTTGGATTTTGATGTTGGAGCTCGACTCACCTGCTCGTGAAGGACACGACAGCTGCCTCTGTGTGTGTCTGTGTGTGTGTGCACGTCCTTTCAGATGGCATTTATGCAAAATGCAAAGATAGCATATAACAAGAGATTTACAAGCTCTCTGTATACACACACATGCCCAGTCATACAAACACATAAAGCACATTTTCAGTGTAGCGCTAATTGACAGGTCTTGATGGGTGGTACAACACTGCCAACTGTTCCTGTTTACATTAGACCTTATTAGAAATTGTAATGGGACTCTTATGTTTTCAGCGGGTAATAGTTTGTGTGTGTGTTCGTGCATGTACACAAGCTTTATTTACTGCCAGTAACCACACACCACCTTCCTCTCACTGTTCCCTGACACCTCGGTCCACTGGAACAAACGTAAATGTCTCCCCCACAATTCCTCCCTGCTCTGCCTGTTTCCCCCGTCTCCTCCTCCCTACTCCTTTTCTCTCTCTCCCTCTCTTCCCTTTGCGCCATCTCCTCCCCACAATCTACCGCAGGCCCTCCATCTCTCCGGCCTGTCAGCGTGCTTTTTCATTTGGCTTGTTGCTACAGGGGGCTCGACGCTGGCAGATTACAACTCGGCAGCCAGTCATTTTCGATTTATCAGAGCCCCCTCCCTCTGCCCCCCCCCCAGCCGGCCACACTCACTACCCTCGCCAGCATCAATCCAGACACATAGCAATTCCTCATCACCCCCACCACCCAACACACCTCCACTTCCACCCTCCCCTGTTCCCTCCCACCTTCCATATCTTCCTCTTTCGATCAGTGCGGAAAATTTAGCTCGCAAGCCCCGAGACAAAAAAAAAAGAAATATTGTGGCAGTGGAAGCATTCAAGCTGGAGAGGCAGCTAGTGCTGTATTATTACTTAGGCCTCTGTCACTGGTGATGACCCGGGAGAGTGGAGAATATCGATCGCATGTCACTCAAGGCATTCAGCAGATTGCATTGACAAAGCTTGTCGGGGCCTTTAATAGCAAGGTTAGCAGCCTTGGCTGGGACCCAGGAGAAAACTCTAACTGTGCCCTATTTCATGGTGGCTTTTAACCATTCCCTGGGTCCAGAGAGTGGATTGATAACGGTAAGGAAGTAATTTTACTCTCATAATTGCCTTCCTGTGGTTGACATTTGTGGCCCTCAGCGCCTGTAAAAGTGCCTTTCCAAGAACACGAGAAAGAGGGCCAGCATTGTCTGGCTGCTTTTTGTGACAGAAAATAGCTTCACATGAACAAAGATGTGGTACATTTAACAAAACATGGTGAAGGAAAAAGAAAAAAAAAGGGGAAGAAAAAAATCAAAAGAGGTGTACAAGTGTGATTTATGAGTTGAAGGAAGTCCATTACTCGGTAGAGGAAGCCCAGACCAAAACACAAACAGAGTGAGGGCATGGCTTGCAAAGAGGTCATGGAGTAATTCTTTTGCCCTGCCAAGATCGCTGATAGCTGCTGAAAACACCACTTGTCAGAGAAGGAAAAAACTGACAAGATTTTGATCTCACTGTAATTCTCAACATAAATAAGAGCACTAAACCACCTAAATAGTCTCTCTTTAAGCCAAGTGATGTGGAACTAGGCTGAAATGTAACAGGTCCCCTGTGTGTTGTAATGTGCCTTACACACATGTGGGGAAGCTATTTCTACAAGCAGCGTAGTCATTGCTGGATGCTGTCAGGTCTTGCATGGCGGGTAGCTATTCTCAGCGCTGTGTAGGCCTAAATCACAACGCTGGAACACATCTGACTTCTTTTATTTTCACAGTAAAACTGTGACATTGGATGAAGAAATCAGTGTTTATTTTCAATGGTTCGAGTTATGACAAGTTAGGAGAAAGCAAGATGACAGTGTTCCATCTTGTGTTAAACCATCTTTTCATTGAACTACTACAAGTACGTGCCCCAGTTATTGCTGCTGTACAGAGCCTTTTCATGTGAAAAAGTTTTTCCAACTTTTTTTAAATTCCTAAATAGGTTTTCAGATGAAAATCGAAGTAGATGTACATAATTGTAGAATGTCCTTGACCGTTTGTGAGGCCTGGAGTGTGTATTTTGTCATGCAGACAGTATTGCTCCATACTCCTCAAACCAATTCATATCGCTCCTCTGAGTTTTGATGTGGTCCCTTTCTGAAAGAAGTAAAGATAGTGTACAATTCATTCCAATTTCACTCCAGATTTAAAATGACTTTTTCGCCTTCCTCCACAGCTAGTGACAATTAGATCAATCAGAAGTTGATTCGTGAAGGTTTATGTTTCCAGTTTCCTTTTGTAGAAAACATATAATGGATGATTAAATGTTTTTCATTATCTGTTCCACCACTGATTAAGTGCATGTAACCCCAAATGTAATTGGTTGTAAGATGAGAGGAAATTCTCCATCACTGCCACCTCCAGTGACCTTTCACTAGTATAGTACATGTTCAAGCCAGTACTGTACAATTTTATATAGCACACCCCACTTTGTCTGTTTTACTTTCAAGGCCAGTAATATGTGCAATATAAATATGCCGCCTTGCTGGTGCCTATGCTGCCTTGTAATTCTTGCAAATTGCCAGACAGATCCTGTAACAACAACAAATTTTTTTACAACACAATGTGTAATGTCATTTTGTAACATGATGTATAATGAGTTGTAGTTCTCTTCATGCCATTCACAAAAGAACAAAAACAGTATCCAAAATCACCCACCAAAAATGGATGAATATATGACAAGTCACATAAAACAAAACAATTTTTCATGGTTGAGTAATGAGAATTAACTTAAAAGTCTCGCTGCCTGAGGGAAGAAGCTGCTTTGTGGTCTGGTGGTAGGGCAGCGAATAGCTCTGTATCTCTTGCCAGACTACAGCAGGGTGAACTCGCTGTGGGTATCCTTCAGGCTCTATGCAGGCACCTTACCTCACAGATATTACTGATGCTCTGTATATGTGTACTGCCTATGATTATTTTCTGCGTTTTTAATCATCCAAGTTTTCTACTCCTGGGCTGTGTACATGCCATGCCAGTTTGTAATGTGTCCAGTCAGGATGCTTTCTATTTCTCCTCTGTAGAAGTTAAGAAGAACGTAGCGCTGGATTTTGCCGCCCACCGTCATCTGCAAACACAATAGTGTTCTCTCCATGTCTGGGGGTTAGGGTCGGTCATGGGTGTACAGCGTGAACAGGAGGGGGGTGAGCGCTGAGTCTAGCGGGGCCCAAGTGTTGAGCACTGTTGTTGAGGAGGTGAGACCGCCAGTCCAAACGTGCTGGGATCTAGCTGTGAGGAAGTCCAATATCCAATTGTAGAGTGTGGTACTCAAGCCCCCTCAGCCCCATCAGTTTCATGGGAGGGAATGTGTAGAATGGCAATATTTCTGAGAACTGTTGTTTTTTAAAAATCAAGATAAAGTTTTTTATCAACGTTGTTGCATTGAAAAAGACTAATGCTGAATTATTTGTGAAAAATAGAACCTGAAATATTAACAGGGAATATTGAATGATGTAGTGTAATGTAGCACACCACTTGTGCAATCAGTTATTTTCACTTGCTGTCTCATCTCAAGCAGACATGGTGTCGTAGAATATCCCCTCTTTCCCAGTTGTACGGTGCTTTCATATGTTTTCAATGTGTCTGATATTTTCAACAGCACATGTAGGCAGTACTAAAACAATGAGATTACTTTCTGTGAGATCTCCAGTCTGTCTGCTACCTACCAGCCCATTATGGCCATATTCCAGCTGCATTTTTATGACCAGTCAGATGATAGTGAGTCAGGTACGCTGTCAATGTGGTTCCACTATAATGTTAATGGACAATATTCTGTCATCATCATGGCTTTATGTCCCATCTTCCATCAAAAAGTACAGTGTGTTGTTGCATTACATGCAAGTTATTTCCTGTCTCTGAAGTCCTGATTATTTCAATTACAATCATGTTGTTTGGCTGTATTTCTGTTGCCCTTGGCTTTTTGCTGTCTCCCATTACCAGTCTGTTAAAGCAGCCAGAGCAGATGTTTTCCAGCATACTCCTCACGAAGCAGGCAAACTCAGGCTGCCATTAATACAGTGGGAGCGTAGCACTGTCTTGTTTTATGACTTGATAACGACAGATGTGAATTTCAGGAAGGTGACTAAATGAGGACGTTTACAGCAGGGATTAGTGATAACTGCGCTGGCCCTGAGCAGACACCCTGGGTCAGCCAAATAGGAAATGTATATCCTGCCATCAGATTTTACAACCTCCCTCCACTCCCCTGAATAGCAGTTCAGATGGAGCCAAATGCAGGTAAGGTGAGACGTTATCTTGTTGGTTTACACCAGCATGCAAGCCACAGCATGGCACTTGATAGGCAGGCCCGCCTGTTCACTAAATGGCAATATCCACCTGCTACCCAGAGATTATTTTATCACCCCATGACCTTAACGTCCACTAGGTGATTAGACACTGTAATTGGATGCGAAATCACTGCAGATATGCAAACAGTTTATCACAGTGGGCTTGTAGTTATGAGCATTGGTATTCACAGGTAATGTGATTAAAGCTGGAGTTGGTTAGTTGAAAAAACCAGCAAGAATAAGATTTTCAACTGGCAGGTAGGCCACAGGCACTGGAATTTTCTCATTTTTTGTCAGAGTATTTGGTTAATTGATTGCTGTTGAGATGTGAAGAGAATTAAAAAATATATAATAAAAATACATAATCTGTCCTAGCTGTAAAGCTATAATATATAACATATCCACACTAAAATGTCTAACGACTAGACTTATGTTATCTATTTTGTTGAGTTGTATATATGATGTTGATGTATAATCCCAAATGTTTCCACTACTAGTCAAACTCAGAGAAAGCTGTAATTTGTTCAAGGTAACAGTGCATTTCCTTTAAGCTGCGAATTGCTTTAACTTCCAGGAGAGTGAGGAACATGACTAAATATCAACGTGAAATTTTTTTATACATTTCCTCCTCCATCAGCATAATTCCTGCTTGAGTAATGTCAGATACATTTTCATTGGCAATGGTGGTGGTTTTAACAATGAAGACAGGGGGGTTCTCCCATAGCTCAGTTGGTAGAGCGTTCAGCCCATGTACTGAGGCTGGCAGCTCTGCAGCGGCTGCTGGTTCGATTCCCGCCTGTGGCCCATTTGCTGCATGTCATTCCCCCTCTGTCTACTGCCGTTCCTGCCATATCTTCAGCTGTCCCTATACAAATAAAGGCAAAAGCCCAAAAAATAATGTTAAAAAAAAAACAAAAAACAATGAAGACAGTGAGTCCCACGATCCCACACCACCTCATGATGTCATCAAACTGCTTTTCTTTGTTATTGTTTTAATGTGAAAGACCCCTAGCAGCAGAGCTGAATGATTAGTGAATTATGACAATTTTATCTCATTAAACTTTTAAATGTGTACACACATTAGTCAGTACTGCCTTTGTCTTCTACAATGGGCAATAATGTGTGAAAAATTCAACCACAGTGATTCTTGTGTGTTCCTCTGGAGGGGATTTAAGTGAATGACTGAATTACATGTGAAGGACTTCAGTGAAATGTCTTTTAATTAATCACAATTACCTTGTATATTTTCAAGCCTTATTTACTGCATTACTTTCCAGCTAGTAGTTCTTCCGTGCCTTGGGGTTTAGCATAATGACAGAGCTTTGACCTATTTAGGTTCTCTCTTTTAAATAGCCACAGCTCGGCTTCAGCACTCTGCCATTTTACTAATGTTTGTATCTTCTCCCTTCTTCTGAAAAGCTCTGGTTCTGCATTTTCCTCCTTGCAGCATGTGTGTCATGGCGAGCACTCTGCTGCTATTCCTGTAACATAAAAAAGCCGTCTTTCCCTAAACTAGAAGCGTTTGTCTATCATATTACCACCGCACATGAGCCGCACACAAGGCTTGACCCAGTGTTAAGTGTCTGCGCTAAATTTCATTGCCTCCATCTACTGGAAGGCCTGCCAATATACTGGCAGTGAATTCCTGGAGGAAAATAAATGGCAATAAAAGAGAGAAATGATAGCCCCTGCAAGCCGATAGGAGAGGGCTTTTTCTCTGCTGTCTTTTTTCCATACCGCTCTTTATTGAGGCTGCCCAGCTCAGGGAGCTGTGATTTGGCACATTGGCTGTGGCTTTAGTTGGATGGGTCCCTGAAAGCCAGTATTGAAGTAACGACTCAGTAGCACAGATTGAAGAGCTGGGGAATCATGTAATTAATTGCACGCAAATTTCTTTGATGAGTAGTTATGTGGTGATGAGCGCTCAACTGGGCAGCTAGAAGGGTATTTTTGACCCCCCCACCAACCCAGCACCCCTCCTCTCACAGTTTCTCAATGCATTCTGGGAAGGAATCTAGTAATACGTTCTCTTGGTCTGCTTTCTGTCTGCTGTACATGGGGAATGTTAGAGCTCATGGAATAGGAGGTGCGTAAAGTGGGCAGGAAGGTTATTTTACTGCCACGCTGGGCTACTATAACAAGATGTTCAGATATGATCTGAGAGAGTAGAGGTCTCCCGCTGCTCTTATATTATCTCCCACCCCACCACACACTTTTTCTCCACCTGCTCAGTTCATTATTAAATCTGGGAATTGTCCCCATAACTCAATCCACCAGACTACAGCATTATATGACCATTTGTGAGAAGGGAGAAGGGTGATTGCGACGCAAGGCAGAGGATGGATGTTAAAAGCATATTGATTTGTCTGTAATGTCGTCATAGATCAGAGATTTATGGCAATATATAAATGCAGCCACAAGCTCTAGTAGCCTCCAGCCTGTGGTGGAGGAAATGGAGTCCTTAGGATGACTGATGAGATCAAGACAGTGCTCTCAACCACGTTTACCCCCACCCACCCACCCCAACCGAGCCTCCATTTCCCACTCCTCCTCCTCCTCCTCTCAGGATGCTCTCACCCTGCGGCTGCTGTGACTAGTCCTCTGTGGCTCCATATCTTTGCTTTGGCTTCACATTCCTGCACAGAGGCTAGAAAAGCCTCCTCTGTGGCCTGAGATTGGTCGGAGTGGGTGCATTCGGCCTCACTGATCTCTCCCCTGCTAGAAAAATGATGCCTGACAAGGTCGCCAGAGATCACTGCGCTCAATGATGCTAGAGGATTGAAAGGAAATGGAGCTTCTCCATGGTTACATACCTAGGTACTAATAAAAACTGCTGCACTGGCTGACTGAGAGTGACATCCTAACCACAGGCAAACAGTAGGCTTTGGGATAAACATGCCAAGCACAGTATTTTTAATATGTCCTTTAGTCACAGTGATGAAAGAACACATGACATCCATGCTTCAGCTACAGAGATAAAGAGGTATTAAGGCTTATTTTCACACTGTATGTCTTTGACTTCTCTGCCACACACACAGCTACAGTAACAGTAAACAAATCTGGGGCAATGGAAGCCAAGTACTGATGCTCAGTGACAGGCTGTGAGCGAGGGTGGCAGTGGGGGTTATGGGTGACAAGAGAGCCAGGCGGGGCTCCTGTCTGTGGCAGTTAAAGCAGCTGGGCCTCAGAGCCAAGTATAGGGTCAGAGCCAGGCCACGCTGGTGGGCTCGCCCACACAGCCACTGTCAGACAGATGACGTAGGGCCCGTTGTCGCCCCCTCACAGGCCCTGACAAACCCACAGCTTCGCTTTTTACATAACAGTCTCATCAGATAAAGCCGGCTGCAAGTTAAACAGGCCCAGCAGTTTCCAACTGCTGTTGTCGACCAGCCCAAGGTGGTTTTGCTAGATGGGCTCACTGTGAGGCTGATGCGATGTAGAGGCTGGTAGGGACATAATTAGTGATGCTTAATGTGGTCTAATGTTTGGCAATGGTGTCTCCTAAGGCTGTACGAGAGCGCCTGTATACAGCTGATAGAAATTCGTCAAGTTGTTCATTTTAACTGCTGAGTCGTGAAGCTCCCCAGCACTTTAATAGCCTTGGTATATAGACCTGTGAAGATGGCATAAAGGAGATATTCAAAGTGTAGTCAGTGGAAACCAAGGGGATTTGACAGTGCCGCAGGAAATAGACAATTTATTATCAGCAACACAGCCTAGGTAGTGGATTATCTATAAAACTTTCATGGTCCTCCCTCAGTGGCAAGCAGCCATAAAACTTCCCAAATGAGGGACTTGTTAATTTACTTGTTAAAGCAAATTAAAAATTTATAAGCGCTTTTAGGTAAATGAGATCCTCTTTCATTGCTGCCCTAGTGGGATTCTCTCTGCCAGATCCTGAGAGGACAGGTTAGCTGTTCTGAAAGCCGCAGAAGAACAATAAAAGCCGTTAAATTGTTCCAGGTTTTATTACCGCCGAGCTCCGCAGCTGCTGTTGTGCGTAACTAAGGGAAACCAGGAGCTGATGGCTATCCCACTGAGGCCAGTACAGAAAACTGAGCCCAGTTCTCTCGATGCCTTTTTTTTTTTTTTTTTTTCTCTTTTTGTGGGATGAGGGATGGGGGTTGGGGGTGGAGTTGCTGTGGCAGGCCGGTTTTGTATGGCTCTGTTTAAAAAGGCCTTTGTGGTTAGAAATGTTAGCAGGCCTACTTTTGTGCTTGATTGCATTGAGTCTGTAGTGCAGCCCTTGAGAATAGGTCAATACACTTGTAAAATTCCACTATGGCAACGGTGAGCACTTTTCTGTAAGTGAGAAAATAATTGACTCCACATGTTCAAGACACTGTTGTAATAGCTGTTTTAGCGTACATTTGAGGAGAACAGTGTTAAATGAGATATATCATAATTATTCTGCACTCTGATCTGGTAATGTTCTGAAGTGCGTACTGTACGCTGTGAATCATGTTCAAGTGACTAAATATCACTGTAACCCCTCCGCTGCTACTAGCAACAATACTGAAATGAAAACTGAATACTGATTCTGTCTCTTTAATGATATTTTTGTATTAGAAAGACAGGCATCTTGTGCTTCAGTAGACATGTCAAGATAATTATTTGTGAGGCATACATGACATTCAACAGCACCTTTGGTATTTCATGTGTCAGCTCCAATAAGGCTGCTGTGAGGTTACATATAAAGATGCTTGTTTGTTACAGTCTAACAATCAATGGACACATTGAAAGCAAGGTCCTTCAGTTATTCCTCGTGTGTCACGACTAATTGAAATTCGAGTGTGGAGAGTGTATGGGTGAATACTGTATACAGTCATTTCTATGAGAAGAACCTAGCTTTGGTCAAGGGCAGTCAACAAAATGGCAATCTTCTGACACATTATTGGAAATCCATACCGCAGTAGACCTTTGAAGAGGAAGTCATTGACAGCTCATTTGCTTCTATATTATCAATTTAGATCTTCTCTGGTTATTGACATTTTTTATGTTTGCTTTGATACTAGTCTGTTTTATTTTTGCACCTTTAACTACAGCTTCTGAATTACATATTTCCTGGAAAAATGTATAGGAGTGACGCATGGCAATAAAGTACGTTTTAAAGGTATAATATATAACAGTTCTGTATTAAAATGTCTAAAACTGACTAGACCTTTGTTTGATAGTTTGTTGAGTTGGGTTTTTAACATTATCCCAAATGTATCTGTGAATGTTGAAGCTCTAAGAAATCTGTAACTTTATTCAAGGTAACTGTATTTCATTAGGTTGCTATAACATCGGGGGAAACACAGGAAATGTCAAAGAGTGAAGAGGGAAGGCAAAAAACATGACTAAACTTATGTGAATAAATCTTTTAATGTGTTACTTTGTCTTTGAACATGTCTTTAAGATGAAGTAGATTTTCAATGGCGATGGTGGTTGTTAAAAGGACCTGTTTGTAAGATTTAGTGGCATCTGACGACGAATTTGCAGATCGCAACCAACTGAATACCACTTGTTTTACCCTTCCCTTCCAATAGTATAGGTGAACGTGCAGTGGACATGAAACAGAAAAGATGCTATCTAAGGCAAGTGTTAGGTTTGTTTGTTCTGGGCTACTGTAGAAACGTAGCATTGTATCATAGTGGCCTCCGTGGAGGAGGACCCACACCCTCTGTAGATATAAACAGCTCATTCTAAGGTAACAAAAACACATTATTCGTAATTGTCATGCAATTATACATAAATAATAATAATATATATTAAAACATGCTTGTGAATATTGTATTCCAATCTGTGCCATGGTCAGCCCATGGATCCACTTAAATCTTATACATTGGTCCTTTAACAGTGAAGACAGTAACTACCATGATCACATGCTGCTTTACAATGTCATCAAACTACACCTTCTGTTATTGCTTTATATTTTATTGCTTTGATGACCCCCAGCAGCAGAAGTTACGTACTGTGCATTTGAATACTAACCACAAACATTGTTAACACTTTGACATGCAGCTAGCAAGTGAAGAGTGGATGTTCATCAAACTCTGTGTTTGGTGCAGACAAAATAACACAATTTATATTTCACTGACTTATGAGCATCACTTAAACTCAGTGCTCAGACATTACTAACACATTGTAATGCTTTGAGGGAATGTTCACTTGTCACCAGTAGACCGTCCAAATAAAGTATGGCAGTTTGAATAGTTTCTGGTAACTTAAGTACAAGCATTTATTTTTTTCAAAGAATGATTTATAAGAAATGTTAAATAATTTCTCTTACTTGGGCTGAACTGTTTCATGCTGAGGTTTGGGCTGCTCATTTCCAAAGCATCACGCTGACTGCTGATTGAAAACAGTTGTTGATTCTCTACTTCAGTAGATTCAGACTGGTAAGAGAAATGAAGAAAAAAAAAACATTATCCCCTAACACAGAACAGATTGCAGGAAAACAAGACCTCACTGTGCGGAAATTAATGGCAGATGCACTTACTAGTAGTTTAAATGTTTCATTAGATGCTAATGTCTCGCTGTGTCTTTAATTGTTGTGAAATTAGCCTCTGGAATATTAAAACCATCTGTTTGTTATCTTCCTGCAGGGCCAGTTCTTACCCAGGCTGCGCAGATACAGTAAGGTCATTAAATAAATGCATCCGTATGCCTCAACCTGCGTCTTAATTAATGTCTTTTGCTATTGCACCAGTATAGCACACCAGTCTGGGGCATCTGCACACACTTCTCTTCTTTCTAAGCACTGGTGTTCATTACAAGAGGTTTAAGACGAAAGCTAAATTTAAAAGGCTATAAAAGTATAGAGAATGACATGCACGCTGTAATAAGTGGGAGTGATCAGATCAGCGTTGTTATAGCAGAGGTCGCAGAGACAGCCCCCTGCACCCACACACGGGCTTCTCAATTAAATTTATCATCAGACAGCAGGTCATTAAATTTCAACTTTTTGACAGGACTGACCATCAGCATTCTCTCCATTTGCTTAAGACACCCATTAATCACACCATAAAGAGAAATGAATCCATCATCTGAACCTCTGAAAGGGGAGAGCGGAAGAAAAAAAAAACACAATTCTCTGAAGTAATTTAAGGGAGCTCAGGGGGAAATTAAAGGGAACAAGCTGAGGGATACGTTTTCAAATAGCTGTGTAATCAGGTCCCAAGCTATGTAATAGCCCTGAAAGATGAGCCGCTCTTTATTGGAATGTCTTTATTAGACATGTTCTTCAGACATTACACACAGTCAAATTTGTGCAAGATTTCTGATTTCATGCAGTACTTTCTCACTGATAAGCCAGGATACAGACGGTATGATTATGTGGTTCCACCACTGCAGAGTCAGTTTGATACCACATTGATTAATAAAAAGACAAATCTCTATATCTCTCCCACACACGCCTGATTATATTCTTTACAAGCTTATCATATATGAGTTTGGTTCTGGGCTGAAAATATGTGATGCAGGAGTCGGCAGCAGCTTTCAGTAAGGTCTGCGTATTTTCTTTTGTCTGTGTGCACATTCATAAATGCATGAGTATGCTGGCGTGCACTGCCCAGTGTTGTCAGCAGGGACACGGGCTGGTTAATAAATATTATAGGTCAACATGTTTTGATGAAGGAGCCACAGACTGGGGCGTAAACACCGTCCCTCGCCCTTTCTTCAAGGATCAGTTCATGGACCGTGGTGGATGAGATATTATTCCCCTTTTCTCTCTAAAAATATGTAAACTCCCCTCAGACAAACTGGCATTTACAAGAAAAAGAGAGAAAATGTGGCCTGGTTTTTGTGGGAATAAAATGTGTTGGAGGTAATTAGTGCTATCACAGCGCAGGGCATTGGTGTGCATGGGTCCGTGCACGTGCCACATTTGGTTCTTGTGTGCACTCCCCAGCTTTGTCTCAGCACTGTCTGAACACATAGACACATACTCATGCACACACATACCCACACATATTCGGACACGTGCACACGCGGAGTCAAACAGGCCCATCAGGCATTCCCAGTGCTCAAACTCTCTTATCACATTCAGCACTCTGGCAAATCCACCCGCCTTCCACCCATCATGCAATTCTCCCAAGGAATAGGATTCCTTTCACACCGCTAATGGCTACAGAAAAGGGAACATTTTCATTTTAATTATCCGCTCAACTCAAGGGTTCATTTGGTATTCCCCCACCTTGTGCCCTTTCATCGCACTAAATGATGGCCGATACCTGAAAAGAGAATACCGAAGGAGGGGTAGAAAAAACATACACTGTAGCTCTGTCCATTCCCTCCAGAACATGCGTGGGAGGGGAAAGGAGAGGGCCATCAACTTCTAGTCCAAGTCCTTTGTGTGTGCAGCGCCCCACTCTGCTTTTCCTATTAGGTGGCAGAGCAGCCGTTTACTGCACTGTCCCATAAAGCCATCTTTTTATGTGCTTTGAAATGAAACCTGCAGCGTTTGTCTGGTCTGGAAGGAGCAGCATGGGAGCTTCAGAGGACATCAATCGCAGACTTGGATGGGGAATACAGACCCCACCTCCTTCCACTCCGCTCCACACTACCAAGAGTCTTTTATTGTCCTCCAGATTTTGAAGGGCCTCAGATGCTCGCCGATTGGCACGTCCTCCTCTTTATTCTTGTCATTTTGCTGCATCTCGAACAGAGTGTCTAGAGGATGACACTTGCTGAGCTCCTGCTGCCTCGGCATGTGGTGTCTGCTTGGAAAGGATAGTGGCTCCATTTGAAGGTTCTGGAAGGGTCTTTGTCCCTGTTCTCTATTTCGTGGGCTGAGAGGAGTTTCATACTGCGAGATCAGATGGTGTCTATCATTGGCAAGCGGAGTGATGGCCACTGAATAGGCTCAGAAACATGACAGATTTACAGAGACAGCGCCGCGGCTCCTGCCAGTTCTCACATATTCATGAACCGATTTCTGTGGGATGCCTTCCCTAGCCAGCGTTATCCATGTAAAGCTCTAAACTGCAGTGTTAACTGTTTTGCTTCATGTTGTTAACCCTTGGTCTCCTTGTGTTTTGTGTTTGGCAGCTGAAGCCAGGGCAGAACAACTGTAAGGACAGCGACAGCGAGAGTGTAAGCGGAGAGTCCAAGCCCTCCATCAGGAGCAGCTCCAGAGACAGACTGACAGACGTGAGTACATTAAGCAACAAGGTCATTTCAATGGTGGTTTGAGGTTCTGTCTGGACTTATTTCAGCATCTCTTCACAGTGTTATTTCTTTTTAAATAAATTTTTAAGACCATAGTATTTTTATCTCATGGGTTCAGAATTTGAATTATAACAAGCACAATAATTGTAAAACAAAGTCTGAGTAAATAAATGATCAACCAAGTTCTCCACAGATGATTTCCTATTTACATGCAGTGTTCAAAATAGTATATCAGCAGTACTTAAAGGTATCCTGTGGAGTCTTTTTGTAAACAAACATAAGTTACCCCCCAAAACACAAAATGTGTTGAACGCATTTCCTTCCTCATTACATATTTCTAAAGCTGTTATTCCTAAAAGATTTGAAACCTGCATTGTTTATATCTGTGATGACTACCAAGCGGTCTTTGCCAACATATTATGCATTACTGCTACCTGTTGATGACTAAATAGATATGTATAATCTGTGCACGTTTGTGTTGTTTACTTGTGCAGGATCAGTCATAGAAAAAAGTGCTTCATAATGCTACCAGAGGTCAAAAACATCACGTTACCTTTGATATCAAATATTTCAAGAACATATTAGACAAATGTGACAAATGTAAGAGTTGTGACAGCTCCTAAACAATGCTAAATGAACAAGTGATTAGTGACTACTGTAATTTATTGACATGAGTGATATGTGAGAGGAAGTACTGTATTTGTACAGTCGGTACAAATGTTACATATTTTGTTGCTTTGAGAGTTATTCATTATTTTTAAAGAATTATTGCACGCTTTAACATTTTCTGAGCTGTTAACTAAATGATATGACTGTACTGTGATAAATGAACATTGATGCTCATATTAACACTGAAGTGCCACTTCAATTCAATCAATTGATTAAAAATGATCATGATATATTTTACATATTTTACACAAATCTGCTATAATTATTGATTAGTTGCATTGCTTGTACCACGACCTTTGCAATAAACTGTTTTTATACAGACAGTAAGATACTTGTAGATATGAAACTTCATGTGAAACTACCTAATGATTACAGTGAGAAACCTTTCCAGACTCTTCAGTTCTGTAAAGCAGGAGAAGTAAGTCAGTGTTATAAGTGAGTGTGTTTTCTTTCAGCACAAATTTTATAAATTCTACTCCAGTTTCATAACTCAAGAGTCATTATGTGTTTGTGGCCTTGAACCTATGGTATGTCACACAGATAAAAGGTAAGTTATTAATGTGATATTATCCATTTTGTTAGGATTTCCTTTGATGTATAACCTATAAAATCCAGCCTAAGCAGAGTACTTTGTGGTAAATCTTATACGATCATAAGTGTACTCTTGGAGTACTTCAGGTGAAGAGCACCATTTACATCGTACAAGCACACACACACACACACACACACACACACACACACACACACACACAGACACACACAGACACACACACACACACACACACACACACACACACACAGATTTTCTTTGTGAGTTCTACAAAAAATGACACTACTTACTCATTCCTTGTGGAGGAGCTGAAGGCAAGCATTTACTGACAGGAGAAAGAGCGGCCGTGTCCCTGCGCCCTGTGACATATACCAAGATGTAAAGCGAGCAGGCTCGAGGGACTTACTGTCAGACACCCACCCCTGCTCTTTGATTTGTGTGGAGAATCTACAGCGAAGCGATCAGATATCCAGCCATAATTAAAGCTGTCAGTTGGGAGGCAAGCTAGTCTTTGAGAAAGACATGGCCGAACAACTGAAGCAAAACTGATTCTGCATGTAGCTTTACGATGCTTGACTGGGCATGAAATGAAATAAGTAATTTGATGTTGACAACAGAAATTGAAATGATACTTGCTGATTTCTGTCAGACTGCACTGTGGTGACTGTGCAGCAGTATTCTAAAGCAAATGCTTCAACAATGGAGGTGCTGAAGACCTTAAACCTTAAGATGATTAATGTGCCTTACTGTGATTGTCATACAGCATGATTTTGACATCTGTGTCATGGTGTCTATAAACCTCTAGTATCTCTAAATATTAACCAGTACTACATAGGTATTAATCAACAACATGTTATAAAAATACAGCAAGTATTTTTAAGTATTTAGCAAATGCAACAACGCATGATCCAGCAAGGTGGTTATTTTATTATTGACTAGTTCAACAGAAAGAAGACCAGCTCAGCATCTGTCTTGCAGCGTTTAATTTCATAAAGCTCTGGCCAATGAAAAAAGCTGCTCTGACATTTTTTCTTGCCTGCTGCCTTTAGCTCAGTCACTCTCTCTGTTCCTTTATATAGCTTCCTACGTCATTGTCCTCTTTGGTCTCTTTACCTGTACCA
Source organism: Lutjanus erythropterus (assembly GCF_056507025.1). Classification (NCBI taxonomy): domain Eukaryota; kingdom Metazoa; phylum Chordata; class Actinopteri; order Lutjaniformes; family Lutjanidae; genus Lutjanus; species Lutjanus erythropterus. The sequence continues at coordinate 4,508,810 of NC_139327.1, forward strand.
TCATGTCAGTAGAGGCTGCTGAGCTCAGTTCTGTTGCCATGATGCCATTACCTGCTAGCATTACCCCCTGACTCCCCCTGGCCCCCCTCACTCTGGGCCTGAAAACCTCCATCTCCAAAGTTCCTGTGGTAGCAGTGTCAACACAAACAAAGCGTCATCTAAAGGGACCGCAACCTGCACAGCTATCTTTGCTAACTGTCTAACAGCAGCTAGAGATAACAGCAGTTAGCAGTTGCTTGAGCAACAAGTGAGGCTATCTTTCCATCAAGAAACTCCGTTGATCATCAAGAGTTGAGGCAGAGCAGTCAGAGGACATCAGAGGGAGACAGAGAAGATATTTTATCTATAAAAAAGGATCCAGTTTCTGAAAAATCAAGGAATAAAGTTGTGTTTCTGTCAGTAATCAGTGAGGGCCAGCTCCCAAAACCACTCTGCTCTGACATATTTTGTTTCTCCAACCTAATTCTTGTCTCATTTGTGGTCTGATTTATCATAAATTCATGAATGCCCTCTATTGCTATTTTCTATGCTGAGAATAACAAGCTAGTTTCTTCTTCTAGCAAGCTGAAGACCATTAGTTGGTAGTGTGTGACATAGAGCTGTAAAGCACTTCTCAAGGGAGGTCATACCCACTCAACCCAAGTTACATAGTGCAAGAACAGGAATTCAGGACACAGAGTAGGAATGAAAGACCATCACCTTTCTTTCTATTAAAAGTGAGTATAGCATTGTAACAAGTTTGAGGTTATTTTAAAGTAAAATAGTTACATAATGTTGTATTGAGTGCCAGCTTTTGGTTTTATCTAAATTTGATTCTGATGCTCAAATCGAGCAGAGGTCTGTCAGTTGTCCCTTTGTTATTCTCTTTGGTTTTTTGCTAACATTGTGGAATACTGTATTATGTTGGCACATTTTTGTTGTGACTGGCCTCTTCTGATAAAAGATTGTATTCTGTTGCTGCATTGAGCTTAATATTAGTTGTTGTTATCTTAAAGAGACAAACGAGAAGCCATTAAAAAAAACTGCATTTAACTATTCTGCTATGTGTTTTAGTGGCCTGTGCCCCATGTAATTGTTTTAATCTTTAATCTGAATTGGTAACAGTATAATCGTGACCTCACTGGCCAACCACTTGCCTCCACTTAGAGTACATTTCTGTGATGATTTGCACATTGACTCATTGTACACTAATGAAACATGTTTAAACAGTTACATCATGTTATGGTCTGGTTGTATTACTGAGGCACTTCCATGTACCTACAAGGACACCATCACTGTTGCTTCACATCCAGCTTATTCGGTTTGAATATTTAGTATGAAATCAACCCCTGAAATGAATATCATTTGCAGCAGCAGCCAATTTGTCTACTTTTGGAAATTGTATTGGAACGTTTTCCTAAATTCCAAATTGTATCCGTAATTCATTTTCAGAATGTCAGGTTTTCTCTAGCAGACACTCTCCATTTTCCCCACTCCCGACTTGTTCTCAGGAAGCATCTATCGCCCCCTCTATAATCACTTCCACCTGAGTGGCATTTCAGCCACTCACTACACTCTAGAGGATAGAGGGACCGGCAGCCTTGGTTCCCCCTGCTTCGTCTGGTCAAGACACCCCACAGGAGACTGAGCATGTCTTCAGAAGAGCTGCTGAAAGCTGGGCAGCATGGAGACAGACTTTTAGACCCCCATGTCACTTTTGATGGTCCCACCACATGAGGCTTCATCTCCAGTCCCCTCAGGTTTCTGAACAAGTCCCCTCCAGCCATGCTGTAAAAACCCACTTCACACCTCACAAGAGGTGCAAGTCGTAGCTTTAGTAGCAGAGCTCTGTTCCCCAGACTGAAAGAAGGAGGAGAAAGAAAGGACAAAAAACTGCTTTGCTTGGCACTCAGATTTTTCTGGGTTTTGTTTGTTTTGTGTAATTACAGAATACAGTTAATTTATTGTAAACATAGTACATTAGATGTTGGTAGTATTGTTACAGATGGAGCTGGATGTTTGTCCAGGTGATTTATGAAAGCCTGTAGCATTTTTCAGCTACAGCAGTCCATGTGTTTGTTCTACTGAAATGTTAAAACTATTTTGGTTGTAACACTGCATAACGCAGCTGGACAGCTCATGTGGTTCAGCTGCACAGAGATGCTCCCTCACAGTGCGAAAACAAAGACAAACCATCTAAGTCACTCGTTAGTACCAGGGAGCAGTGTGAGACAGGAGCCAGCTTTGACCCGAACTGTTCATTAGACCAACAGTTCGCTAATGGTATTTGCTGTAGCACTCCCTTCCCCTCATGGAGCGACTACGCTCCGATGAAGCAGATGAACTGAGTTTGCCGACCTGGCACTGGCTGGCAGGGAGATAGAGGCCAGAGGAGGTCAGGCCTGGCAGCCTCCTTTCTCCCGCTCGCCTTCCCTCCTCACTCTGTCCTGCCAGCTCATTAAGGCCTACAAATGGCACATCAGCTCAACTGTGTTTGCCTCAACCCCAAACCCCAGCTAAATTGGCAGGCTTAGCCGCATTTGCTCTGAAGCGCTGGGCTCCCTTTTGGGTTTGTTTGAAGCCGACATGGCAGCCACCCCCCACGTCCCCCACCACACCCCACCCCTTCAGTCTGGGTGGCAGGCATTCAGGCAGGCAGCAGTCCTGAGCAGAGGGAGTCTGCTGGATCAGGGAGGGCAGGGAGCTTGGGATGAATCACTCCCGTTTAGTCTCTGCGGCAAGGGGTGAAATGCCATCATTACCCGGCTGCCTATCAAATAAATTGGCAATTACGGGCCTGGGATTGCGAGTAAACAGCATGTTACTCCTTTTTTTCCACCCAAGGCTCTTGATGAGAGGCGGGTGCAATAGAGAGAAGCTCCGGAGTACTGGGTCAGAGCCCGTCAGTCAGTGTTAGCCAGCCTGATGAGAGGCACAAGAGGCAGACTATAATGAATGCACCCCTATATTTCAGGGGCCATTTTTATCGGCAGCCAAAGCTTCCTGTTGTTGTATCCTGCTTTAGCTGCTCTACTGAGTAAAGACTACGTGTCAAATGGAAGCAGATACAATGCTATAAAATGCTCGGAACAACATCTTTGTATAATATATGGTGAGGAATACCCTCCTGTAACACAGGGTAAAGATTCATGTGTTGGCCTGGTTAGACAGGTTGTAACACTATCATTAATACTAGTACTTTATTGGTGTTACTCCAGACAGTTTTGCCTGCTGGTTTTTCCAACTGAAATGAAAATGTGAAAATTGTGGGTTCCAGAAATCCATACTCGTGTGTCCTGGCTCCTCTCACACGAGAAGGTTTTCTTGCGGTGAGGTCTTTGAAAGTTGTTTTGTAATGAAACATCTGGAAGTGATATTGTTAAAAGTCAAGCACATCGTCTTCCCATGCTTTTGAAGCGGTTTCAGCCCAAACACAGCAAGATTCTCTCTTATGGCTAGTAAAACTGAACTCAGTTATTACTGGCTTTCCGATGAAAACACAACAGCCTGTTCAGAATCCTGTGTGCATGTGGTGAAACCATTTCAAATACTCAAATTACAGCTTTTGGAAACGGATTAATGTCATAAAGTATATTTGTTGTAGTAAAAATCACTATTATGATTAAATTTGCTGGCGCATGCCAAGACTGCACATAATGTTTGTCCTTGACCCCTGAGTACAGTCTTTTCCATAAGCTTCTTGTCTGAGCAAATCTCACTGTCCAAGTCAACTGCTTATGTAATACCAGAGCTGGTCTGCATTACACTATGCCCATCCCACCTCCTCAGTACATTCTCCAATTATTTCCTGACACTCTGATGTAAATGAGGTCGCAGTCCCCCTACATGTCCAGATATGCTGGCCAATTTGCTCTGACACAGAACTTGTAATTGCTTGCATCAATTATCCGTCTCTTTCTCTCTCTGCCTCTCAATAATTTGAAATGTTTCCTATTAGAGACAAGCATTTAGATATGGAAGTAGGAATGTTGTACCTATAATTAGCTCATTATCATGGGATCGTACTCTTTGCTGAGGCCCCAGTGTGTGCATAGTGACAGTGTGAAATGAGCAGCAGATGCAGTGCAGGGATTACTTGACAGTCTTCTTGGCTGTTTAATGGCTTTTCAGCAGTGATGTAAATATGTCAGGGCTGACTGAAAGACTAAAGACAATAGAACTACAAACATAGTGTTTTGTATCCTATCCTGTTGTCAAGCTGTGAATAATAGGGATACAATGACACCTGACCAGGGATAGACTGTTCCACAGTGGCCAAATTATGTTTTTGGTGGTCAAAATGTAAACTTATTTGAAAAAGGTGCAGGAAATACAATTTAACATCCATGTAACTTAACACAGTCTCCCTTAACTGTGACACTTGTGTATTGTGAATTGTGATTTGGTGATTCCTTAAGGCCTTATTTCATATGGAAAATCAAACTTAAACTTCTTGGCTAGCTGAAGAAACTGGGAGCACACACAGCAGAACATTAGTCCTTAGATCTGTAAGATTTTAGCCACTTAAACTCCTGCTGCGATTGACAATATGCAGGTGTTTGGTTTTATTTGTTACTTTTTTTGTTTGTGGTTCTTCTGTAAAGTTTGCATTTGCAGTTTAAGTAAGCTTAGTAAACCCACAATTCAATAGCCTTGACATGTTGGTAGCTAGCCGGAGACAAGTTGTCTTAACCATTTTCATAGAATGTTGAACTAACTGGCAAAAAGGATCAGGAAGTTTGTGGAAGTGTAACATGCAGTATGAAGATGAAACATGGTGGCCACTGTGGCCCACCACCATGGAATATTTGGTGCCCACAGAGTAACTTTTTGTGGCCACAGGCCAGCAAGTCATGGTCGAACCCTGCTGACATTCACCTGGTTACCCGTACAAAAATACACATCATATGAGGGATGATACGATGATCAGTTAAAATGATTATTATTCATTTAAAAATTTTAAAATTATAACCGTGTTTAATCACTGCACTTTGAAAAACTCACAGTAAATACTGTCCACCATCAACCAAAGTAATCAGTCTCCCAGACACAGGCACAGCAGCAGCATGGGTTTATTTTGCATGAGTGAAAACACTGACATTGCAAAGGACACGATTCCATTTCAAATCATTGAGATGTTTTCAGTTTAAAACTTGGTGAATTGATTTTTGAACATTTGCAGCACACTTTAATAATACCACAATAATAATGATGACTGTCATCATTTGATTTGAATTTTTTTATGCTGTTTCATTTCTACATCATACAGAGAAACACTCTGAAAAAAGAGATGACTTCATATCCATACGTGCACAACCACACATTCACTACATATACCATTAGATAAAACCTTGTCTGAACTTTGAGGAAAAAAAGAAAAGGTATAAGCTGAAGAGAAATTAGTGTAAAGGTTTTAATAGCTTAAAGCAGTTTTACCAGCTTTTGATTTAATACTTGGAACAATGAAGAGGCCATTTTGAAAAGTCATGAGAGTCAAATTGACTGATATCTAGTTAGAGAAGTTAAATAAAGTGTGCTATACCATATTTCTGTGATCAAATATGAAATAATTTAAATCACACAGTTTTGACAGGATGACTTCCTGTTTGATTCAGGCCATATGGGGCCCCTTTTAATTTATAAAGAACACCTGGAACACATTCTAGACCACTTTTGTTATCTTTTGTATCTGTGCTAGTGAAGAGATCATGTCAGTAATATCCACCTTACTTTTCTCATTCATTATGCCATGTTCTGTCATTCATGGCAGAGTCAGCTTGCCTGAGGATCCAGACACAAGATCACTTGAATTGCCTACACCTCTGACTCTAAATCAACCTGATGAATAGACTGTATCCCAGGAAGTGGCCAGACATGGTTATTACCACTCTGGCACTCCAAATCAAGCCCCCTTTTCTCTCGTCTCTCTCTTTCTCTTTTATTTCTCTTTCCCATTCTCTCTCTCATCGCCCGCAGTCGTGTTGTCAGGGACAGATTTTGACACTTTGTGACATGGCATTCGGGCAAAATTATGCTGCGCCTCCATCGTCCTGCCAGTACCCCAACAGCCAAATGTCCGTCAGGGGCCTGCGAGAGGTCCCGTTGGATGGCTTGTCTCTACAAGTGCTTGGGGCACGTCTGTCTCCCTGCCTACGTTCACAAGTGTTTAACTCAGACTCGGCTGCATCTATGCTACAAAAATATAATTAGAATGAGGGAAGCACAGTGTGACTGTGTGCAGTGACCTCTGAGCAGCCCTCAGGTTGAGAATGCATGGCACTAGTTTATCTCTGCTAATTATTTACCACACCTAGAGGCCTTGAACACAAAATAAAATATGAGGAATCAGAGGAACATTGTGACCTTTACTGTAGTGGTGTTATTGTATACCCAGCAAAATAAGGCTCTTTAATTGTTGAAATTGATACAGAGCGAGGTTGGTGTGGTAAATACTGTTCAGGCTGATGCTGACTGAATGCAATCCCTCAGTGCTGTGGATGATAAATCTATTCTCATGGAAGATTAATGGACTGGAGAAGTGGTGTTGAATGTCATTGTTGAAGGTTGAAAGTATTGAGCGCCTGAATCCTATCCATATGTTTTCAGGAATGACATAAATAGGCTCAGCCGGAATCCATTTTGACTTATCAAGCTTAAACCAGTGCCAGAGCCATGCGATACTTGCCAAGTATCCAGGCTCTGAGGCTTCCAATAACAAATCCTATTCCACATAATTTCCACTGAAATTGGCCATGGCCATGCGCTGCCACCCTGTTTTTGCTTTTTGCCGTGCGTCTCACAGCTCTTGGCTGCGTATTACTTCCGCATTCCCTGTAACCCGACCCTGTAGCCCCAATTTTTGATGTCATACCAGGCTCTGGTGAGGGAGTCTCTCCTCTCTTTGTTCCAGCCTTTTCAGCGTGGAGGCTGTTCCGGTGGGGTAAGTTGAATAAGTGGAGCCCGGAGGAATCTCTACAAAGGTCTCTCTCTGATTGGATGCATGCAGAGCCCAAGGAGAGAGCGCCGGTTGCCATAGCAATGAGAGCAATGTGGGAACTGGCTGCATGAAGGAGAAAGGGGAAGTGGTGCTTTCTTTGTGATGGGAGGTCTTCATCGACTGACATTCCTCTTTATGAATACACACTGGCCAACATGCACATAAACACAAATACGCAAAAGCACACAAACGGTATTGCGTGCACCTTTTTACCCCCCAAGGAGAAGCCGAGCTAGAGTGCTTACTTCAATCACAATGGCCTGGTAGGGGTGTCCTCGGGCCCAAGCTGGGAGCCAGAGAAAACACAATCAGACACACCGGGAGTCCAGAACCATCTCCCCCTCATAAACATGATTACTGGCCATTTACTGGTACATATCGCTTACCTCTCCTGAGCCAGCAAATCATCCTTACCCTCTCCCCTGGCTCATCACAGCCACTATAAACAAAGAAATGATGGAAATGTCTCTATATCTTTCTTCATGTGTCTGTTTCTGTTGCTTGCATCCCTGTCTGACTCGGAGCAGATTTCCTAATTTATTTAACCCATAATATTCAGACCACATCATTATCCAAGGGGTGATGCAAACTTCTCCAAGGAGCATATGTTTATGTTCATGTGTGTGTTTTATATATGTGAATCCCTGGTGTGTGTACGTGTGTGTGTGTGTATGTATGCTTGTATCAGGGAGTTTAGCTGCGGGGTATTGAAGCTGTGTGGGAGGGATGAGTTGTGTGTGTGTGTTCTGTCAAGTCTTGTTGAGTTTGTTTGAAGGGCACCAAGGGGCTGAAAATGCTGTATGGGGATTACACAGGAAGGCCTGCTGGTTCATGAACTCAGTCTGATCTGTCATGTCTATAGGCCAAATGTAGCAGATGAATACAAATATTCTCTTATTCATTATTGTGAAAATGAAGCCTAAAAATATCTTTCTAGGTTTAAATATTTTCTAAAATATTTTATGATCATTTGACATTAGTGGAATGTTTTAATTTTATCCTTGACTTTCTGTGTATTCATATATGCATATTTATATTCCATATGCTGTGTTGCAGCTTTATTCTTTATTGAAGTAGCAGTTGAACTACATCTTCCAGGACAATAGTTTGAATGTATACTGCAGTAAAATTACTGATTGGACATCTGCCATGTGAACATGCTAAAAACACACTCATTTGCCTTTTTTTTTTTTTTTTTAGATAGAACTGTGAAATCTAGTTATTCAACAGATGCCATAAAGTCTTCTTTTACAAAGTTTATAATGTTCAGTTTTTGGTGACATTGTTGAAAATCATATCTTTTGGGATTTTTTAATACCTTGGTATACCATAATACCTTGATACCAGGCAAATCTATTGGCTTACATTCTTAAAATCTGAAATCACTACCATCACTTTTGTGCTGTGCTGTCCACACAGAAAATGTGGGAACAGGCGAAAAATACTGTACTGTAAGCATGGAAAGAGTGACTTGTGTTATACAGCGTTACACAGACCAGCAGAGTGATGCTGCGCTCACAGTCCAAGAATATTTTGCTAATATTATGTTTTGCATGTGCTTTCAATTGAGCCCATGTTTCTCTTTTTGACAGGCAACACTTTACAACACTGTGCATCAGAGCCATTCTTTTTCCCTTGTGTTGGAGAAGGGCATGTTCTGTCTTATTCAAGGCCTGCGCGTCTGACAGGATTACTGTGAGGCATTGGATGTCACATCACTTCTATTTCAGAAGGCAGTGCAATTTCCCTTAAACCACAAGGCAACAGTGCCAACAATAAATAAATAAATAGATACAGTAGATAGATGGACAGACAGACACACAGAGATACCAAGAAAGACAGAGATGGTGCCCCTGGAATTACAGTTGCAGAAGATTATTCCAGAGACATTATTTCCCTCAAGTCGTGGGCTTAAGTCAAATTTGGAAGAGAAATGAAATTGCCAGCAGTGAAAAACCAGACTAGGTAGGAGTTCATGAGTAGAGAAATAACATTTTCATTTGTTTCTGCCCCAGTGGGAGACGAGCAGCCTTTCAGTAAATAGAGACAGCTATGAGAAATGATTTTTTTGGTCGGCGGGATATTGTTTTAACGTGCACTTATCCATCTGCAATCTATATGTCAGGCCCCGGGAATCCACAGGATGGCCATTCTGCTGTTGTCTTTATGACACACAACTGTTGGCCTCGTCTCGCCTCCAATTGTCTCTGTTAGTGTACCATTTCCACCGGAGATTCAGTCCTATATGTGGACTTTTTTTGAACTCCTTTTGTTAAGAGCAACCAGCTGATGCTACAGCACTCTCTGGAATTCATGCTTTTTATATTGAGCTTCACTGTGAATTGAAATGAAAAATTAAATCCTGGCTTCTGAGATAGTCATCTCCCTGTGCACACCCTTTGAGACTGTGAGTAGAGGCACACCATATAGTATTGTTATTTTTCCACTGCAATAATAATAAATCAAGCATGGTATGTTTTAGCAGAGATTGGCACATGGTATCAGTTTTAGTAGAATTCAGTTTTTCATGTACTGTTCTATTGTGTTTCTCTTTGTGCCTTGTTTGCCTGAGGTAACAATGTGTCACAATCCACTCTTCCTTTGTTTGTGGTGTCAAGTTTTTCTGAAATTGTCACATGCATTGCACACCTTGTCTTAATCTTAACTATCATTTGATATCTTTATGTCTTTTCATATTAGGGATACTGTACTTTTGTGAATTTCAACAACAGTGCACATGTGCTCAGATAAATGGTCATGCCATATCATCTTGGCTAAGCGTTATCTGGTTTCAGAGAGATATTGAGGGGATTATTAGGGGATTACTTCCACTTCCATAAACTGCACCCGTCGACTTCTGTGAGATGTCTGATCGATGAATGTGTTTCTATATACGTTGGCTCCCTATTGAAGCTATTTATATGGAGCATTACAATTGATGATTAATCTGCAGGAGCAAAGCTTTGATCCAGAGCTGTCAGTGGTGATGTACTCCCAGGTGATTACGTCTACTTCCTGTCATCCGCTATCAGCCAACACATAAAGCACTTGTCACATGGCCCATTCTGATTATGGTTGATATTGACACTGGAATTGAATAAATGTACGCAATAAGAAGATTAGTGTTTCCCAAGAGGCGTGCGTCCCCCTGCTGCATTCATTCTTGATGAGGCGCGCTGAGCCTTTTGAAAGACTCGTTTCATACAGGCAAATCCCATCTCTGGCTACATAATGTGTAAATAGAAAAGAGCGATGAAGATTAATCTGCTGGCCATCTTAAATGGAACAGCAGTGGTCTCACAGTGAAGCAGGGGTGAAATTGCACTTGGCCTTTTTGTTGAAAAATGTTCTGCATAATCACAAATTTGCTCCACTTTGCATTGTATATGCATATCAGTTGTCCCTGCCATGACATATTGCAGCTCCATGCGCTGAAGAGCAGGATTTCTGTTGTAATAAAGTGACATGTCACATAAGAGATTTGTCTCCATCTTCTCCTCCACATGATCTGCCATAATTACTCCCCTTATGAGAAAACTGGCAAATAATTTCCAAGTCAGGAGACATGGCTTGTTTTTGTCGTGTTTCCTCTTATGAGTAAGCTTATAGTGCGAAAAGCTTTATTACATTATAATAGCTTGTATTTGTATATTGTACAAATATAAATACCTTTATTGTCACTGTTAGCCTGGGAATCGAACAAATCTGTGAGCTCATGTTTCATTTGCTCTGGCATAGGGTTGAACAGTTAATCGAAATTTTATCAAAATCACAATATGGTCTACTGCAATTTTCAAATTGCAGAAAGCGCAATATTTGTTAAAGCTGAGATGAGGTGTCAGAATTAAATATTGTGGTACTGCAAAGGTATCCTGACCAACACATCATTCTCTAGACTTCAGGTACACATATTTGTTTAGATCCCTGAATAAAATAACATGTCATTTTTGTTTTAATGTGTATTTCAATGAAAATGAGAATAATGATGTAAAAAATGATCTTTTCTACTTATACAGCAAATCATATCACTATTGCATATCAGTTGAAATAACTGCAGTTAGATGTTTCTTCATAATCCTTCAGCCCTACTCTGGCAGATACATCTGACTCTGTCTCTGGTTCAGACAGATTTCCACCCATCCTGGATCTGGTAGGGGTGGGCAGGTTTGATAAGATGACTAAAGAGGAGTGGGACCTTATTGGCCATTGAAGCTTTTTCGTGAACAACCAAGATGGCTGCCACTGAGGAATGTGGAACTGTTTCTGTTGAATCTCCTTCTTCGTATCTGCAATTGTGAGTTGATCTGGTGATGCAAGGTTATAAAACCTCAATTCCAAAAAGGTTGGGACATTCAGGGTTTGGAGCAACATATGCTGCGATCAAGACAGCATCTTTTCAGAGACATCCCAGCTTATTTCCGCAAGACAAAGCCAAGACACCTGCCTTTTTTTTTTTAAATTACATTTTACTCAAAGACCCAACTGTTTTGGAATTGGGGTTATACATATACAAAACGATTCTGTGTGCTGTAACAGCTACATAGGAGGAACTGAAATTTAAATACAAACATGAAAATATCAGTTTAATATCAAATTAAAAAGCATAAATGGGCATGGAGAAGGGGGCATTCAGTATATTGTGTGTGCATGGGTCACAGTTTTAGATGTTTCTGGATGTGAGACTGACTGTAGTTCCATGTACAGCATCTGTGTAGAGTAGACACTTTAAAATGTGAAACATTTAGCCATTAGCAGCAATGTAGTGTATACTTATATAATTTAACATTACTTTTTTCCAGTGAAAAGCTCTGCAGAAATCTACAGATGTGTGGTACGAAGAGTGTGCATGTTTTTTCCATGCATGCACATGTCCCCCTTTGTCTCCATAAACACCTTTATATTTGACAATATAGTGGTTGTAGTACACAGGTGTAAAATCTGCGGTAAACTAATTAGACCATCGGCTCTGACCTGTTTAAAGGGAGTCACATCAGCTGTGTTTGGGTAGCGGTGAGAGGTCAGAGGGCAGCACAGGGCCACATAGTACAGGGGATTGGATGGGATTAACCTTGGTTTGCCCCTTTGGCCCCAGGCCCAGTCGGCCCAGGAAGAGTGGAATTAGCCAAGCCAGGCAGGGCCATCTGATTCCAAGCCCTCATCCAATTACTGCCTTATCTCCTGGCCAAATGAGATCAATGCATGGAGGGCAGGGAGACCTGGCAGACTGGTGAAGGTGCGATAATCAGCAGTAGGGAGCACGGCACTTAACTCCCCTGTGTCCCTGAAAGAGCCAGAGCATGTGTTAGGAGCACCACTCACTGCCATTAGCTCTCAGTGCCTGCTGGAGCCTGACCTGCACTTTGCATGAGGACAACCTGGTGTAGTGCATTTAGGCATCTTAGCTTTTTGTGTTCAAGTGCTGCACTTAGGAAGGTGAATAATGTGCATAATTACAGTTTTACCTCTTATCCTTGGTGAATCTACCCTGCAGATTACACTGGCTAAAAGGTAGAAGAGAGAAAAAAAATGCATAATTGCTTTTTATACGTATTGCATATGAAAGGCACTTTTAAGCATTTTACTGTAAGAACAACCCCGCGTAGCTAATATAGTCCACTGTTAATTCTCTTGTCAATTAGGAGGGAAAACAAATGTTTGACGTTTGGAGGTGTAATTATGAAAATAATTAACCTCTGTGTGTGCCATAAAAGCAGACAATTTTGCTCTCTACCTGCACTTCTTGAAATGGAGTCACATTTAACTGAATGGGTTTCTGGTGTTAAAAGGAGGACCTCAGTTAAATGGAATATTTTTTCCTCATGTAAGATTACATTTTATCCTTTTCTCATTTATGTCCCCTCATTGAATAGGTCTTTTCTGTTCGTAACAACTTTAATAGAGTACTGTAGATTTTGAATATTTCTAGACTTGAAACCTGACAGAAAGAATTCTAAAATTCTAACACATATTCTCTTTTCAGGCTAATAACGAACAAATTGATGACAGACAGCTGCCATTAAATAAAACTTTACAATAAGGAGCAGTCATACCTGGAAAGAGCAGATTAATTTGAAAATGTACCATCAAAATGGAAGTTTTGATAGAAAAAGTCTTTGCTGGCTGAGTCTCTATGTGATATAAAGCTCTTCATATTTATTCCTGATACTTCTGCCATGCCAGTGATTGTATTGCACCACTGGTGTGTCCCTTAGCCATCTGGAGGACCGTTCTGTGCCCACAATATGACCGGAGAGGGACCCATTCTGCTGAATTTATGTTCGGCTATTCCTCCTCATGCTTGTGTTCTGGGCACGAGTATCCATTGGAGAGCAATAGGTAGCCCTGAAAGAGTGTCTGTCCTCAGCTGTGGCCCTGCGATTGTACATCCACCACTACCCCACAGTCCTCCTCCTCCTCCTCCTCCTCCTCCTCCCACCTGTCCCTGGCCGCTCCTCCTCTCCTCAGCCCAGTTAGATTAAAGTCCTCTTAAATTCACCACAGCAGGCCGGCCGCACAGGGAGAGCTGGCATCACAGGGGCCCTCTGACAATCAGCACCCGGCTAGAAAGCACTAATGAGCACTGGGAGGGGAGGAGAGGGCGTTGGCGGATTGCACACAGACAGCAGCGGTGGTGGGTAAGATTGGAGGGGGTTGTTAAGATGGGAGGCAGTGGGCTGGCATGTTGCTGGGCTGGGTCCGGCACAGCACTGACGAGATTCCAGGGGGCAGAGCTGCAGTCAGTTTGGGAAAATATCACAGCCCATTAGTTAGGAGCAATGAAATGAAGTCAACTTCTGGGACTCCATTAGGCACGCTGCGCTTAGGCAGACAGCGTCCCTTGGTGTGATGTTGCTATTCTGGAAGGATTGAGCACAGAGATATAATTGGACTGGGGAAATCAAGCAAGTTTCAGTGGTCCTGGTGGGGCTCTCAGACTGAAAATGAGAACACAGGCCTTTGTATTTTCTCTCCCTCTCCCTGTTAGCTTTACAGCTTTTTGAAAAACAGGAGTGAAAAGGCAGTCAGTGTTCTTGGGTTTTTCTTTTCATTTTTATTTCTCCTCTCTCTCTCTCTCTGTCCTCTATTTTGTTGCTGTGTCTCTCTGTCTGCCCCCCTCCTCCTGTTTTTCTTATTGGATTTTACCATCTGCTTTAAATTCATTTTTTTTCATTTGTGGCTCCAGCTCTGGCTAACCCTAAGCTAAACAATATGCATTTATTCATCCGTGCCTTTCTCTAAGCATTGATGAGACTGAGGATTGTGCTTGATAATAAACATGGCTTAGTCTAACACAGGCTGCTTGCTAAGCCTCGCAAGGCTGTTTACTGCAGATCAGTGCCAGCTAACTCCATTAGTTTGGAATATACAACTACATCTACAAAAGCAATGCCCAAGTATGGTAGCTTATGCCATCTTTTTCCTCCTATTCTGAAATGCCCTTTCTCCAACAATGATGTCTGGATAGCTAGCTGACATTTTGGTTCCTTATAGGCACAACTCAGATGTAGATAGAGCGGACAGGCCTCAGTGCTTCAGGTAATTGATGTGCAGTTTTTAGCACCATCATGGGACGTCTCCATCCCTCCAATTTCTGGCAGGCATGCCTCACTTGGTTTGCCCAAAACGCTTGATATACTCTGTCCTAAATAAAGGATATTTTGCCAATTCTCCAAGTTAATATACTTCACAGTAGCAGTCCATCATATTCTACTCATGCCTTCAATTTACAGGCTGGTGAGTATTTGAATAGAGTCTCTGATGGTGTATTGGCAGTGCCTTCATCACTGCTTTAACAAACACATGTCCACTGCTGATATGTTAGCCAATGTGTTATTGCTGTAAAGGTAAAAGAATCTAGTGTTCATAAATATAGAATTTCACTGTTAAGTAATTCATTTATCAAGTACTTACTTACCATGGCTTTTTCAGGGGATTGATTAGAGATCAATCAGGATCTATCTGTTTAGCGTAATTGGTTTTATGAAGGATTGATAGTAGGATTAGAAGGTCAGTTGGGGATCTATTTACTGAGACAAGGAGACAAACAGTCTGTTGAGTCCAAATACCTGGGTTTCCTGCTTTAAGGAGAAATACGTGATATATTTACCGTGTTACATCATAAAATGACCATGATATGTCATCAGAGATTAAGGAAGCATGCTAAGTTGAAATTCTGGCTCCTCCAACAACAATACTACAGTCAATATGTTCTCCTTTGAATTTCCCACTCCGGTGCAGAACGTCTGTTTTTGTTTTGGCCTGTGTGACTCTGCACACTGCCCATTTCACCTTTATTCATTTTATATGGAGCTAAAATGAATACCAAAATAGGGCTGTTATGATATCACTACATGATCATGGCCAAAATAATTCACACGGACAATATTATCACAATATCTATAGATAATTTGAAAAAATGTTATCAGTCAAATTCATCTTTAAATTTGGTGTTTTGTCGCTTTTGGCAAGTGAATTACACTTCTAACTACGAGTTTAGGAAGGTTGAGAGAGTTGGTAACCATAACTGACAAACAAAAAAAAGATCCACAAAGTCTAACCAAATTAGCATATGTTTATAATTAACATGATATTAGTATTTAATCTTTTAAATATCATGGTTGTCTTTGGTACCAATATGTAGCACCACCTATATACCAAAGTATGTTAAAATGTTGACCAAATGTGTTAGTGTTTCTTTGTCATTCGTAAGAAATTATCAATAATCTTTCAGAAGGAGTAGATGTTTATAACAATTCAACTGAGCAATATGTTAACAGAGTCTGGAAAGTAGTAAAGCCAGCAGTCACTGAACTCCAACTCCAGAGAGTGTATTTTTGGAGTAGCGGGTGTTTCAGGACAACAGGCTTAGCTTTACATTGACAGACAATTGACACAGTTATAAATGGCTGATCAAATTACAGCGTAGGACTTGTTGTCGCTTGTGTAAGTATAATGTTGCTCTCGCCTTGGGCTCATTTAGATGTCCCTGCAACCTACAGGCAACCTGCCTGAGCTTCGGGGCTGGGAAGTAGGGAGCTGGAGAAGGAATATTTGAATTTTCACAATCAGAACCAGAAATACTTTATTGATCCCTGGGGGGAAATTGTTGATGTTGTAGCACTGCTGTATCCATTTTTGAACATCAGGGTTTTACATATTTTACCTTTAATAGTTTGAAGAGAAAACAGAGCTTAAAGTATTGAGAGGTTGAAACATGCTAATGTATGATTCACCAAGATACTGCTTGACAAAAGCAGTGTGCTGCGTCTCTCTCGCTCTGGCTCTTTGTCCTTTCTATTGGTGGGATTATGTGCCAATAGCAGGAAAGTGTTGACATTTGTGCACCTCTTGGGAACACATCACCTTGAATGTTATCAACACCTTAAAGACAGCCCTCAGCCTCCATACGTCCCTGGTAGGCGCTCTCAGCCCCTGCCTCAAAGGGCACACCCCACCTCAACCTTCCACCCCTGACCTGTCTGCCAGCCTGAAGAAAGAGCCCCTGACAGCTCCTTTGATGGTAGGAGGAGGGGGGTGGCTTGTAAAGAATAGGTGAAATGGAGGGTAAAAAGGGGGCCAGCCATTTCAAATGTCTGCACTGAGATCTAATCAGGTTGCAGTGGCTGTGCCCCTTTTTAAAGTAGCACCACGACATTACAGCTAGCAGCCTCTCCTGGGTCCAGGCCTCACAGGGCGTCTCATGTCAGCTCCCTCCTCCTCCTCCCCAAGTAACCCTCTGGAACACATCATCCACCTCAGTCCCAGCTCTGGATTTATTCCCCCCCTAAAGCCGCCTTGACAGGTTTGTTATCTGTTCACCCGGTCGGCGAGCCCTGGAGAGTCGCAGCACTGGCAGTTAGGAAGGGGAATGCTACAGGAGAAGCAGGGCAAGTAAATGTCAAGTGAACCGCCAAGGATGGATATTATAGCTTCTGGGGACCACAGACAGAGGGAGGGTGGGGGAGAGGAGAGAGATGGTCTGTCTTTTCTATCTGTTTTACCGCCCAACGCTCAAGATGGCAGTCTGTACTGAATTCTCTCCTATCGATTTCCAGACTATCTACAAGTGAAAGTTACAATTATACAACTTCCAAAGAGCACTTCTATGTATTCTCCATGACTGCAGCTAGTAACAAGTAATGATTATCACAGTCTTAAACAAGTTGAGAGATATTGAATCTTCTAAAATGATTTATCATGCTCTCAAGTCTTGCCCATAGATACAAGCAACAAAATAATATTCATTCAATTTTCTTACAAGTTTCTTGCTTAACTTGTGTATTATTTTAGATTGACTACCTTTGGGATACAGCTTGCTTGCTAATGTAATGCCAGTCTAAGTTTATAGGTGGTATTAGGGGAATATACAAAAACTCATATTGAGATCTTGAGATATTCCGATTGCAATAAGAGTCAGCATTTTAGTGGGAATGGTGGTTGTTGCATTTAATTTTCACTGAAAAAATATAAATGATGTGATTTTTGCTGGGGTCTGTATCAAACATACATGTTCTCTTATGTCTGGAGAATATGATTTGTTTCCTGGGGCATCTCTGTAGTACAACAATGCTTAATTTATTATGGTATGTTGTGTCACATTTTACCTTATCAAAAAAATTTAATCACCTGCAATTAGGATATCATACTCCCATATTGCCATTTTGATTAAGAAGAAGGAATGATCTCCCTTTGCCATCTTAAAGTACATAATTATGGCTTACTTGTGTTTCAATGGCATCTAATTAAATTTGGAATTTGTGAGCATGTGTGCACCACATGTGAGGTTTCCTACTTGGCCTCTCAACCTTGAATATACACTATGAATTCCTACTTTAATATAAAACATACCTTTAGCACTACAACTGTATGCATAAACATTAATACAAGCAGAGATGATGTTACACTGAAAGAGTTTTCATATGCTGTTATTATTAAAACAAAAAATACTGTTTATATGACTCACATCCCATTCAAATACCCAAACTTGATTTCATAATAAAAAACAGAACTATGTTTCTCTAACGTGGATCTTCTGTAAAATAGTCTCACATCGTGCCAGACTGCATTTATAATCAGTTTAACTCCGAACATCTGATGCGCAGACAGCAGTCTTATTTCATGAGCTGGGAATCATAAGGTTCTGTGTGGGTGGAGTGCAGCTCTGAGATACTGAGCATCAAAGATTTGATATATGAACTGTGAAACTGTCATGCATTTTCTATATTTTTACCCCCCAAAATAACACAACTCCAAGGCTAAAGTAACATTCAGGGGTTCATATGAGGAAAACTTTAATAAAAAGAAGTCAGATGGATGCTTACTATTCTGATCTCACAATTTACCCATGTTCACTGAGGGTTTATTACATCCAGCACCTCTGCATTTGATTTGGATTTTTGTCGGTGTTCTATCAGAGTGAAGAAGACATGAGTGAAAATGTCAGAGAGCGTTGTATTTATAAGGGAGTTTTTAGAATTTTTGAATTTCTTTTTCGGAATCAGATAGCATCTCATGTCTTAGTCACACTACATGACTTGAAATCGCTGTACTGCTCACACTACACAGCTTTCTGTCCCGTAAAGGGGAATCTTTAAGTCATTGTGGTTTGCACAGCACCTGACTGATCTGAACAGAGGGTCACATGTTAATAGATCTTTCACCAGGAGGAATCCCTGATGAATCTGTCTGGTCTCCAAACTATGTTTTGTCACAAAAACACACCAGAGAAATGACATTAGATTATTAATTCTGACGCATCAGTGATAGTTAGAACTACTCAATAAATGTATAATTGCTACTGCTGTTAGTACTTTCTAACTACTTTTTACTCCTTTTTTCTATATTTAGGCTAGTTTGGCTGCTGCTGTGGGGCTCTTTCATCTCTCTTTCTTGTCTCCTCTCCTCCCCCAACCCATGTCTGCCCTCATTGGCTA
Organism: Lutjanus erythropterus; assembly: GCF_056507025.1. Classification (NCBI taxonomy): domain Eukaryota; kingdom Metazoa; phylum Chordata; class Actinopteri; order Lutjaniformes; family Lutjanidae; genus Lutjanus; species Lutjanus erythropterus. Next base: position 4,527,719 of record NC_139327.1, read on the forward strand.
CACCATGTTGCATGGTTTCCCAACCTGTCCCTGACACAACCAGATATTAAACCTGCTTGATATCTTTCAGGCGTCTGTGAGGTATCGGCTACCTCTCAGATGGTTTTCATATTGTGATTGAGCACCGATTTGCAAGCACTGAGCAAACTGCTATTTGCCTCCGATCTGGGGGCTTTTTGTTGGCAAATGGAAAATCAGGGTTCTGTCGTGTGAATCCTACAGTTTTAATTACAGAATCTAAGTGGGTGTTTTGCTGTATCATATTTGTATGTGTTGGGTTGCCTTTCTGGATTGTGTTAGCAAAACTAATGATTAGGGGTGTGAGAAAATACTGAAGCACTTTGAGTACGTTTGGTGATACTGTCATGATTCTCTAAAGCACTGTATTGTGATATCATGATACATAGAACCATTTGTGGTTCATTTTGTGTTGTTTTGACCCCTGATCATTTAATAACAGTCTTGTTATTTACCTTCATTGTTTTGACTTTTTTTTTAAGTTACCTTTTTAACTCAGATCTTATGCACATGGTGGTGTGTTTTATACTATGACAGTTTTCCTAAAATTACATTAAAAAATAGCAATCTATCACCCAGCTCACAGTTTCACAATATATCACAATATAATCCCCATACTGTGATCTATATCGTATCGCAGGATTCTTGCCAATACACAGCCCAAGTAATGATTCTGCCTCTCAACATTATTATAGAACCTTTGCTTTTGCTCTCAAATCTTCAATGACCTGTATTACAAATGATTACTCATAAACTTCCTTTCTTTATTCTTGCGAGTGCATATTGTGTAGTGACTGCTTCATCTCCAGACAAGAAAAATCAGGAAAATGGAATACATTTACATACCAGACAATTTAGCACATAGAAAATACTTTGTACTAGTGTATCTGAGAATATAATTGGAAAAATTACAGTGTAATGCTGCATCAATCTTTTCTTCTCCATTCAGTTATCTAACATATCATTGTAGTGCCTGTCTGTATTTTTTATATTCCTTGTTTGTCTACCACATCCATCTTGTTTCAGTACACTGACTAGTTTATCTCTAATCTAGCACTTTGCTGTAATTTTATTCCTCCCCAATGCTGTGCCATTTACTGAGTTTAAGTGAATATAGCATTCAGTAAAGTTTTCAAGCATTGCGTCTTTATAGCAGTCACAGCGGTGTTATTAAACCTGTCTACCTCGTTCCCTCACATCCTCATTTTGACCACATAATCTTGTAGAGAGGAATCCTCAGTTGTATTTTGGGAATTGGTTTTCTGTGCAACAGAGACTGGATTTTTTCCTCTTGATTAACTGACTCGCTAATAAGGCTTGTCACAACAGTTTTCACCCTCTGGACTTCCAGCAGTATCTATTCTGGTATTCCGGTGCCAGATCACCTGAGCTGATTTTAAAGCCATGCGTTTGTTTTGTTTTGTGTATTTCATCATTAAATTTTTCACCTGTTAGTCCTCTGATCCTCCTCCCATGTTCACAGAGGAGAATAGGATCTAAATTGTGCGATAATTTCTCTGGCCTTAATTGCACGGCTCCAGTGAAAGCTTTGCTGCTCTCTCCAATCCTTTTAGAACTACTTAAACGTTCCGCTTGGGTGTGGATTAGTGGATAATGGGCCCAGCAGCAGGCCAGGTACAAGCTATTGAAGTGTTCCTGAGATAGCCTTGGCGGACCCTAGGGGTAGAGGGGGAGGGTTCATTGTTGGTGTGACAGTTTGGCTGAGTGGATTACATGCAGTTTAGGGGACTGTATTCGATTGGGTCTGCGCCCAATTATCCTTTTGGATTGGATTGCAAGTGAGTAACCTCCTATCCCAATTTCCAGTGCACCAGGTGAAGCCTATAGGATCCTGCTGCTAGGTGTTCCCAGAAGCCATTAAGCCACTGAGCCCAAAGATAAAGCAGACATGTTCACAGCATGGTGTGATAACAAAAAGTCCACTACTTTTTCTTTGTTGCCACTCCCAACTGCAAACACCAACATAGATTAATTGAGCATGAAACTACTTTTTCTGCCCATCAGTATATTGTATGTCTCCTTCCTGGCATATTTTGACCACTATATTGCAACAGATCATTACGTCTAACGGCCCACACAGACTGCATGACATGTTTAATTATTTAATTGTTTAAAGGGAGACTCCACCACCTTCTTTCTAATCATACTAGTCTGGGTCCTGTTTCCCAGAGCCTTCTTAGAGTTACGTGCATCGTAAGTTGTACCTTATGGTCTCCCATCAGCTTATGGGCGGTTTCCCAGAGTCTCCTTAGCTAAGGTATACCTTCTGAATACCTTCACAAGGGCGGTCTGAACCACTCATAAGCTGTCCCTTAGTGATTCGCTCCATTCATTCTGCCTTAGCTTTATTAGGCCAATATTGTGCTTTTCAAATGGACAGTTACAGTATAGTTCCATTCGTCATTAGTTTAAAATTAACTTCATGAAAGTGAATTATGAAAATGTTTCTGTGCAGAACACATCATGAGAATGTTAAAATTTCACCTGTCTATTCTTATCATGATGGTAACCTTATAGAATATAGGACTTCTCCATAATACTAATGTGATTTGTGAAATGTGTATGTATGTATGTGTGTATATGTGTATGTGTGTGTGTGTGTGTGTATATATATATATATATATATATATATATATATATATATATATATATATATATATATATTATAATGGAGCTAACTGAGGATATTTTGATAGATATTTGGCAAATTTATGAACAATAAATAAAATTAATAAACACATGCATTCGCACACACACTGCAATTAAATGTGGATATGCTGCTACAGGTACCTATTGTTTGACAACAACAAATTTGCATTTGACCTTTGTTTACATGAGAACAGAATCATTTATCCTTTTAGCTATCTGATTTTTCCTGGCCTTATGTAAGTCTAAGGAAACAACCTCTGATGATTTTATATGGCTAATCTCCTTTTGGGTTTTAAACTTCAGTTTCTAACAGAAGGCCTGTGTAACAAACTGAGGGTGATGACTTTAACCAGCAAGTAGGTTTTAATGACACATTTATGTTTTATTGCAGTTATTGTGATTACATTTTTTCTGACTCATAAGTAGTGTTCACCTCAACTTCAAAGTTGTAATTACAATGGGAAACAGATTTTCTGAAGGCTTCTTCAAATATACCTCCTCAGTGTAATTAAATCCAGATTTAATGAATATGGTGATCAGTCAGTACACCGTGCTTTAGACTTCACATGACCAACTCTTTCATCTTACAAACATGATGATGATGTGAATGCCTGCATTTTATTACCATGGGAATCTTTCTCACTTTTGCCATCTATCCCATATGGCGTGAACATAGCATTATGGAAAAACGCTAGTTGCATTATGGGAATTGTAGGATCCAGTGTTTTTGGAGCCATATTAGGGACCAAAACTTAGGATATCTCAGGAATCAGCTTGGTTGATCTTGACAATTTTCTTTCATCTGACTTTCTCCCACTCAGGCTGGATGATGTTGGTGTTATAAGGATAGACTGGATTTTTTTAGAAGCTACTGCAGTAGTAGTTCAATTGGCTAGTAGTTGGCCATGTCATACTGCTGTCAACAGGGTCAGCAGCAAATCATATTTTAGCCAGATTTTTTTTTTAAAAAAAGGTTCATCTATAAAAATCAATTTCACTTTTAGTTTCAACTATATTTAGAATATAGAGCATTTTCATCACTTTTCCTTGATCAGATTGGTAACTTTATTTGCATTATTTTTGTTATTGGGTTTCTGCGGTAGATTCCCAGCTCCCGTTCTGTTCTCTAATGGATAAGTACCTCATACAACCCTGTTTCTGTAATAAAATTGGTGTGCTATGGTGATTATTTTTTTGCCTTGCACTTTTGGTATCATGAAGTTAAAAAGACATTATCCAAATGAAATTCAATTCCGTTCTCCTCAGTCTCCCTGGTAGTGTAACATTGCCAGGAGTTCATTCAGTTGTCGTGCATGAGAATCTCAAATGCTGGTCTTGAAAAAAGTCCACTCCCTCTCCCCTCTCCACAAATCTCTGCTTGGATAATGGATGTCTCATTTTTTACAATCAAATCATGAGTTATGCAGTAATTTGAGCCACTCCATGTGTCGCTGTTGTGGTGTGTGAATGCATTAAAGAATATTTGCCATCCATTCATTATGAGATGGAAAATTCAGTCTTGCCAATCTTCTTTGCAACAGAGGCTCACAGGGACTTGCTCTTCAGTGTTCCTCTCTCTGGATTTGGTTTAAAAATCTGTGAAATAGCTGCTTGACATTGCTGAGTCAAAGAAAGGGTTCATGTGCTTGCTAAGACATATGAGTTTGATTAGATGAAGGGGTCTGTATTTTTTTCTTGCATATCATTTTATTCTTGGTCATTAAATCTCTCTTCTGCTCAAATGAATAATGAAAACTTTGGTTTTATTTGAATTTGCTCCCTTTTACCTCAGTAGAAATAGATTTTGTGGATTGTGCAAGGTGTGCAAACCTGTATTTTACTGCTAGCAGGATTTTAATTAATATAACAGATTCAGAAGTAAAAGTGTCCAAGTTTAGCCCCACCTGACATTGATTCTCATATGGGGAGCTGTCAGAGCCTGCTGTCGCATTTCTCCCCCTCTTCTTCTTCTTCTTCTTCTTCTTTTTTTTTTTTTTTTAACTTTTTTTGCTGGAGACTTCCAAGTGGATAACAATGAGTCCCCTGGCTGTGCTCATCTGATTCCATCAGGAAGAGGAGAAAAGCACCACAGCGCCTTGGGAATACTGTGCCTGAAAATGGTAATTTGCCAGCTCGAGCAAATCCTAGGAGAGCAGGGAAGATGAAGAGTAGACAGATTTCACTTGCTTTATTTATTAAATTTGATAACCGGTACAGGCCTCCAGAGAGGCAAAAACATTCTGCTGCATGTCATTTGGAAGGAAGTGGAGAATATGGTGGGGAGCCGTCAAAGACAGCCTCCCAATCATTCAGTCAGTCTGATGTTAGGCATCCCTGGGTCCACAGCCACCTTCATTTTATGTGACGGTACTCTCATACCTCTCAGACTGAAAACACTTGATTAAAAGACTTAACATTTGGCTCCCTGGTATACTTTACAGCATGTTTTCAGTCCCTAGTCTGTAAATAGCTCAAGGTTTCCACTCCTCAACTCTATCAGCCAAATCTATCCAGTTCAAGCAGATTTGTTTTCAAGTGGTTGAAAAATATAGAGGCAAGTCAATAATTAGAATTGATTTGTATAGACCGAAGCATCTTTCCCATACTTGATGTCTTTGAGGGACAGTACATGGCTACTGAGCCTCCCCTGGGCCAGCCTTATGGTAAAGAGGAAGTAAGCTAATTGATTAGCTGACAGGCGATGTTTGGTGTCAGGCAAGTAAAGAGGCTACCTCAAGTCTCCACTCCCCCAGGCTATTATTTAATACAACTGTGTTGTTCTCAGTTTCCTCCCTTTGTCCAAGAAAAGCTCCCTGCCCTCTCAGTCCTCAGAGGGCTCCTCAGTGACACTTCACACAACTCAGAAAGGAGGGAGAAGAGAGAAACATAGCCACAAAGCCATACTTGAGAGGTATCACTTTGCAATCTGCCCGTCTCCCAGCTCTGGCGTCTCATTTGTTCTGTGTGCTGATGTGCATCAGGGCTTCAGGGCAAGGTGATAGTCTCCAGGGACGAGTTGCAAAGGAAAGTTACCTGAGGAGATAAGACGGTGAAGGGAGAGGGGGGGAATCCTTTTTCTACACTGTGGAGCTTTGTGTTTCTGCAAAAATCAGTAGCAGCAGTTTAGCAGTGCCCCTGCAGAAACTTGACTGCAGAGCCAGAGGTCCTTCAATGGGTTGGCTCTGAATGGCTGGGGTCTTTTGAATGTGCACTGCTTGAATAAGAGGTCTTTGACGAGCGAGGGCTTTGTGATTCTCCTGTGCTGCTCTGCTGTTATCAGTACGGCTGGCTCGATATGCTGGAAGAGGAACAGCTACCATTGCTAGTGTTGTCTTATGCTGCTTGTTTGTTTATAGAAGGATACTGTTCATGTTGGAAATGTTCATTAGGTATTGTAGTGTTGTGCCCAAGAAGCTTTCATCTTGCAGTCAAAAACCTTGTGAAATATTAAAAAATAAAAATCTTGGACAAAAGTTTGATGTTAAAAGCTGTGGCACCATTGTGGCAAAAACATGCTATGATTGTGTGTGTACTGTACATACATAAAAGACAAAAATGTCAGCATACTAAGTGATTGACATACCACACCTACAAGCAATTGTAATATTTAATCCCTCCCGCTGAATTCCTGAGCCTCTTAATTCTTCAAAATATAGAAGCTCATATAGTTTTTGTAATTAACAAATCACAATTTAATCCGCAGTGCATGACAATTCAATTTGTTGATTGCCCCCCTCCCTCCACCCTCCCCTCTTCGTCTATTTAGGAGCGAAAAGGAAAGAAAAATAATCTCGTTGAATGTATTAATTCAACATGATGAATCCTGTATTCAAGTCAGTGGAGTGAATAATTAAAATTAGCTGATAAAACTTTCAGCAGAATTACTTTGCCGAAATTGCTGAACAGATGTGTCATTTTAATGAAAATCCACAGCCAAGCTCCTTTCCCCTTCCCCTCTGTCGGATAAAAATATTATTCCCACGGCACATTCTTAATTTGGTGGTAAATACACTCGCAGCCATCTCCGGAAGGGTGGGTGGGAGCGGGTGGAGAGAGAGGAAGAGCAACTTGTCACACTTAGTAACTTGATTTCTCCCCCTGCATGCAGTAACAGCTATCTACAGTAATTCACAGCACTCCATTGTTGCAGCAAGTCCCAAGGAGGACTTATTAAAATGCAATAATCTCCCTATTTAAACAGAAACAATAACCATTAGAATTCCCGCAGATCTAAAACAGAGCGTAAGCCCCCATCTGCTGTGAATGATTAGAGTCTTGACGAGGGAATTTAATTTGCAACATTCAAAGATGGGAATCTGAGCAGATCTCTCCTCGGAGGCTCTCACCCTCATACTCATTTGCCTCTCGCTTTATTTGTCTTTTTAATTATTTATTTAGCTGCCACTAACGTCGCTCTAGAGAGGGGCCATTGGATGCATTCAGGCTAGACAACAACATGCTATACAGAGCAGTGGTCCTTTGTAAAGCCTACATTCAATGTTTTAATATAACATGCCATGAATGTGGTGATACATTATCATTCATTGCATTGTAAACTTATGACACGGTGCATATGGGAGAATAAGAAAAATATGCTGAGGTGCACAGCAAAGTGCGTAATCGGTCAACCTGATCTGTCAGGTGACCTATGCAGCCATTACAGTTTAATTGCATTAACTAGCTCGATAGAAATGTTCATGATTACATCTGTTTGTCCAGTTGCCCAACACATTGGTCAAAAGCAAAAAGTCCAGACAAGAGCTTGCCTGATTGACATTTTGGATGAGTTAGGAAGGTCAATGTTGTTAATCAGTTAATCAGTTAACGACCAAGAGTATTTTTGACCGGTTACACATGTGTCTGTCTATAGATTCATTTGCATACACACACTCCACTAAACGGCTTCGCTAGCTAGCACAAAAAATGAGGCTCAATGTGGAAACATTTCCTCTAGAAATGGAGGATTAAGTCAAATGTAAATTGTGTGATGCTACTCTTCAGTTAAGTATTAGTATGTGCACCACCCTTATACCAGTGTTATGCTGCCAATTAATGTGGTAGAGTGCAAATGACCAGTTCATGCCCAAGTACGTTATGCCATGGAGCGCTACTGTGACTTAACGTACTGCAAAACACTTAAAGGAGAAGGAGGATGAGCTAAAAGCTAAGCTAGCTCTGACCACCAACTGCTGGACAGCTGTCACAAACTAAAGCTACATCATTACTTCCTGTCAATGCTGACTGGGAGTTGCAGTCCAGTCTAGTGTAAGTGTTTGTAACATTACTCCCAAACACACATCTACATGGACAGCTGCATACACCACAGACACCCAGTACTTTACCCTCTTCATTCCCAGGAGGATGCCTGACGACCTTGTATAGAAGCTGACGGGTGAGGTGAAGACATGGGGAAAATAGGCGCCTCTTGCATTTCACGTTATTTTGCTTCTTCTTTTTTTTTCCTCAAAAAATGAACCGGTTAGTTACTAGTTAATGGGTGCTGAGCTATTAAAAGTAAAATTAACTGAAACTGACATCACTATTTTGATCCCCAGATGAGTCCACATAATTGGCAGTACATGGGGTGTAATGAACACTGCAGACTCTTGGCAGTACAAATGGGCTTTGGATTATTGACTATCGTTAACTTTTGTTCCAAATAACCAGCACCGTTTTGTGCAATAAAGTAATGTTTATGTTGTATTAGACCACAATGAAAGACAGAACAGTCCACAGCTTGGTGATGTTTAGCAGGTAATGTTCATCATGTTTTCTACCTCAGTTCTGCGTGTTTGCATGCATTTCCTAATTAACACTAAACACAATGTACAACTAAATAAATACTTAGAAATAAAAAAAATAATACTTAGAAATAAATAAATAAATGAATAAACTTGACAACTGGGGCTGATGGGAATGTCATTAGTTAACATTTGATCATAAACCAAAGTATCAACCTGATGATGGTAGTATCTGAGTACTGAAGGAATCACCATAGTTATTAAATTTCATTCTCAGGTCTGTCTCATGTCTGTATGAAATGTTTTGCAATCCATCTAATAGATGTTGAGATATTAAAGTAAACACACCTACCTGGTGGTTCTAGAGGAAAAGTCAGGGGATTCATCCTCTGGGGACCATGCATGTCCTGAATGAACATTAATGGCCAATAGTTTTCATTTGAGATATTGGTCAGTCTGGACCAAAATGGCGGACCAAGGGACCAACAGACAGACTAGCATGGCTAAAAACAACAACAAAAGAACCAAAATGAGCTTTACCATGCTATAGAAAACACAAGTCTCACCAACTGCATATTAATCAAGTAAAATTGAAAAAGAATAGTAACTGCAACAAGACTTGTTTGAGCCAACTTTAGGCAGACCAAGAATGAAGAGCCTCTAATGCTCAGTTAGTAATGTCAGATGTTTCCAGAAAGTCAAAGTTGAGTCCACTTTCTTTTTATCCACCATCTTCAGCTGAACTGTACATTCTAGCATGAAGGTATTGTGTGAACCTGAAAAGATTTCCTTTAGAAATCATACAGAATGGTAGTATGAATGAGTTTGGCTCATAAGAATGTGAAGTCCTACATACTTCACTTTACTTGCTTTTATTTCTGTTCATTTCTGTTCTGTAATATTGACATTTGCTCAGATCTATTGAGACAGCAAACCCTGTAAAGAAAAAATTAATGTCAATGTGAGACGAATAAAATATCTGCAGTTCTGATGATGGTAAAATTGACTTAATCAGCTCCGCTAGTCGGAAAGCAAAGTTGGCTCACTGGATTATAACCCTGTTTGTGGTATTTTCCGCTAATTCACTGTGGTGTTAGAGATTCATTCATGCTAATTTATTGTAGGAGTCAGTGTCTAGTTGAAGGACATAATTCATCAAACCACATAGTTGATACCACCCACCCTCATCATCGTCACCACCCCCATTTTTTGTTTCCTGCTTTGGCTGTACTGTTTGGAGAAGGAGAGACCAATAGATGAGAGGATACTCAGTGAATTTGACAAGTTAAATAGCTTTGAAGAGCTTTGAGTTTCACATCCAGTACAGTCAGACCATGTACAAAAAAAATTTGGGCCTGAGCCTCCAATAGGAGAGCAATTACCTTGTCTGCCTTCTTGGGTGTGAAAGTAAATATAGATCATTTGAAGCTGTTCTGAAGTGAATGTTAATTCAACTCATAATGATCTTTCTTCTTGTGAATGCACTTGTATTGAGTTAATACCACAGGTGCCACTACAGTCTCAGTGTGGAGCAGGTACCACTGATTTCAAAGGCCTGGTCCACAGCCTCTCTTCAACCACACCTCCATGATAATGGGTCACTTGTCTTTTGTACAAAGCTGTTAAGTCCACATATTTCTCTAAAATCAGAAACTGTGCTCCGAGTCTCTGAGCACCCATTTTGATTGTAAAGCCAGCTCCCACATCGTGATGATTCTTGCACAGGTGCACAGCTTACTGGAGGTACCGTGGTCCACCACTCAATCTTGGATGGCGATAGCATCAATCCATAGAGGCACAGTGGTTCTTCATCATTTCAAATGACTGCCAAAATGGAGAGCTGCACCCTCCATACAGCACCTCAGCAGGCTAAAATGTAGCAGGTGTGATGCTAAATATATATTAAAAGTGCCTTACTCTGCAAGTTGCTGTATTCCCCTGGGCTCCTCGCGCTACTGATCTCTCTGCCTGGTATCATCCATTTCTGGTTGCAAGTGTTCCGAGCGAATCCTAATTCCTGTCTCTGGTTAGCGGTGCGCCCTAGAGACTTCTGATAATGAGCTCGGAGGTTAAAAAAGTGGAGTGCCAGTCCCAGAAGGTGTTGTTGAGTTATGGATGGGGGGAAAGATCCATGGAGTCTCCAGGGACCCAGTTAGGTCCAAACCTTTGGCGGAAAGCATATTATTCCCCAATTTGAAAGAAAAGCTATGCCATTTTGAATTGCAGCTAATTGGCACTCAATGGAGGAAGACTTCAGAGGGAAACCATTTTTTTTAATATATTAGTCTCAGCAAAAAGGTCCTTTAATGTGCTATAAGCACCCTAGCATGCAAAAACTTAATGAATAGATGTCCTTGACTTAGGTTATATCATCACAACACATTAATGTAGAAATCTTCATATATGTGTTATTGATGACATTTAAAAAGGGACTGACCTAAAGGTTAACTCCTAATGAGTTATAATAATCCTAATATGTCAAATCTATTTCAGATATATTAAACTAGGTGCCCTTTTAATGCAGGAGTTGAATTGTACAGCATGAAAATATCACACACAATCACCTCAAGCTTTATCTAATCAATATAAAACATGGCACTTCCCTCCCGCTAACATTTTCTATTCACTTGGAGCTGCAGACAGTGAAGAGTAGTGTTAATGTGTTTATCTTCTACTCCTTCACATTGTGCCACCACCAGCCCAGGGATTACAGATGGGAATAAACTTTAAGATCATTCTGGTGCAATATACTGCAGACTGTAAAGTGCCTTGTCATTTAAACAAATAAAATTAAAATGTATATGACACAGTCACAAATGTATGTTTCTGGGATAAAGCATCAGCTACAAACTTAAAATAAACCCACTCTTGTCCAGTAAGTTAAGACTACTATGATGTTAAAATGTCAGTCCACATTCAATGAAGCTTCTAAACTACTAAAAAAAATTAGATTAAAATTCAGCAATGCAGACTACAGGATGTAATGACCAGTCATCTCTCTTTTTATAGCAGCGTGCTCATACTTTGTCACGTATATGAGTAAAATATCCTGTAATGGATTAGTTTTCAAGGGTTTGTCCTGTTAAATATACAGAATTAATGGCTAATCAAATAAGTTGAAAATGTATTAAAGTATGTGCAATTATGGCATGTATAGCACCCCCACATCTTGTCATCTTGTTTACCAATTGACCCCAGTTGAACTGCAGATGATGCTTTGATTTGGCAGAGCTGAGATGTAGCGCTACAGTGATTAACTAATTAATTAATTAATTATTAATTGAATAATTTAAGAAAAAAAAAAAGTCCAAATTCTCTACTTTCAGCTCCTCAAATAAGAATATTTTCTGGTTTCTGACTGTAAATTGAATATCTTTGAGTTTTGAATAAAACAAGACATTTGAGGATGTCATTTTGGGCTTTAGAAAACATTGATCAACATTTTTCGCCATTTTCTGACAAACAACTATTACTTGAGTAATCAAGAAAATAATCAACTGATTAATCAACTGTAAAAATAATTGTTAGTTGCTGCCCTACTGAGATGTACTTGTGGCTTGACATAGTAGTAAATCTACTGTGTCACAGTCAAACACTTCTGATTTAGAATCAAGGAAATTAGGAGGTGGGATTTGATCACTGTAAATCACATATGACGTACAGTAGAGAATATGATTTACAGTAACTGGAAATATGTGATGCCCTTTGATGTTCAGCAGTGTCAAGGTTAAAGCTATAATGTCTGATAGACAGTGAGTTATTGGGCATCAGCATCAACATCTATTGAAAGACTGATAATAGTCAGTAGTTGTTACTCTGTTATCATCTTGGTTATCTGCTAGTTTTGCATACTTGTTTATAGTAACACTAATTCTTCATAGTACTGCAAACAACTTAGTTGCTTTGTATTCTGTCTTCTCCATGTTGCCTCCGTACAAGCAGTAGTTCGTAGGCTGTCAGTGAAGGAAGTGTTTACACACGAATATATTTGGTGTATTGAAAAAGAGATTATGAAAAGGTAAAAAAAAATATGTCACATGGGCTGTTAAATTGTAATCATGATCAAATTGGTTGGTGTCTTCTGTACATTTAATATTAGTCTAATATTAACCTTACATTGGCTCTTTGGATTTGTGTACAGTAACATTAAATATGATATGCTATCTATCACCTGTTACCTTTGGACGTCCAGGTTTCACTTTAAGAAAATCTAAATGTTTTAGATTTGGATGTGTTCCTTTACTCTGCTGCATCTTTCAGAGCACTGTCCATGTGAATTTTTTAGAAAATGTGGTTACCTAAATATTACACGGATTCCTTTGATGAATAATTCTCCTTGAATACCATCTTCTCCTTTAATGTTGCCTTTTCGTAGTCTACTCATCCTTTCCCTTTCAACATGAGCAAGAACAACAGCTCCCAAATCAAATAGTTGCCATAATGGATAAATTGACTGACTGCAGCTAGTGTACCTCGACATTTCACTCCTCAGCTACAAAATAGTTTCACTTTGTTGACTTACCTCAGTTTTTATGTGGTTAATTGATGAAGGGAGAAAATTGGAAATGCTTTCTGTAAAGGTAATGTAGTGAAGCCCCGTGGTGGCTCTGCCTAATGAGGCTAATTATCCATTGTGGATGTCCAATCCAGACAGGCCTTTCTTTTGATTGCTTTGATTAATTACAACACACTGAGTGCTGCTCTTACAGCCTGTTAGAATGGCAGGAAATGAAAAGCACTGCAGCTAACTGGTGAAGTGGCAAAGGACTCGCAGTCAGGAGAATACTGAGGGACTAGAGCTGGATCCTCTGCATCAGCTCTTTGGCTTCAGGTAAAGTACCATTTAGGAGGGCTATCACATTGCTTTATCACCTTAGTTAACAAATTAGGCCCCTAATTATTTACTAATTTTCTACAGAGATAATATTTTCCTGCAAAATTTGTGCATTTAGAAAGGATGGATAAGAAAGGGCACACCTTCCTTCTAGCAGACAAATAATTTTGCTAACATTTAGTTCATTTGGAAATATTTCTGCATAATTTTCAGGTGGCAGTGATGCAGTTTTCACATTAATACCATCCACGGGCTGTACAAAAAAGACAGACCACATCACAGCTCCCCAAAAGTGAGGCCAAGATATCTTGATTGCCCCCTGGTGGCTGGCTGCAGCATAGGTCAGAACTCCTGCCTCCTCCATGTTAGCACATTGGAAATGGGACAGACTGCAAAATCAAAGTGCACACCTTACCGGACATGATGCTGTCCCCTGATTCTCCTCTGCAATAAGTACATGATGTCATCATCTCAACATGAAGGACCACCCCAAAGATTTAGTATTAATCACAAACTCTCAAACAATCTGGAAAAAGTTGTTTCACAGGGTCTGTGATATGGCCTGACTTGATTGTGTGTTGTGATTTGTGTATATGCTTGATTGGCATGGCAAGATGAAACGTATCTTGGCGTTTTCCTTTTAGGTCACGGTTTTTCCACATCACCAAGAAGATAGTGTTAGATGCCTGGGTCATTAGATGTGCTGGTGTTAGTACAGGCTCTCATCACTTTCCCTGGCTGAGCCCAGCAGCATGTTGCGCATTACAGCTGGCACGTCAGTCTCAGCTGCATAAATCTGTGCTTTGTTACACTCCCATGCCCTAACTTGGAGAGCCATGAGTAATGTGATTGTTATACTGCCTGGCCACCTTTCTGATTTCCAGGAAATCTATTTTGAGCTCCCCAGGCCATCGTTTAGCTGAACACCTTTATATGATGGGTTAGGATGATTTTCTGTTTGCCATTTTGGTCATTTTTTGAATGACTACACCTCATTTTATTTTGATAATGCATGCATTTCAATATGTGAGGAGACGTACATAGTAAATATGGTTGTATTGTAAATGTGTGAAAGCAAACTCACCATTGGAAATCCACTTCTGCAAGATGTGACCGACAGTAATAGAAATGATAGAGGACAGTGTTATTGCCAATCATGGAATCGATTATCAATCCACATATTCGCCATGTGGACAGCTAGTTGAATGGTTTTACAGTGACTCATGCATGCATTTAACATCAATGTGGCAGAAAGTAGTGGAAAATCTGTCAAGATTTATGCTTTTAAGGAATCAGCTGTCTCCACAGCCATTTGGCTCCAGCATAGTGTGGAAAATTGTAATGAAGAGAGGCAAGTGAGGGGAAAAAACTCTTGACCTGAATTTTGTTGGTTTGGTGACAATGAGAAAGATAAGTGGTTGTGACAGTTGTGAATGATGTTCTGCCATGGGCCTGTGAGCTGTGCTGTGGCTAAATTGACACCGTTGTCAAACACACTTTTCACGATGCCCAAACCTCCCGTGAACCATCTAATGCGGCAAATGGGAACCCTAATTCTTCATTAACTCAGAGGAAAAGGGAGATTTGGTCATGTAATTTTCTCCTCACTGGCTGTTTTAAAGATTCCAATAACCAAGCATTTACAGTTGACTGAGCAAGAATTGCTCCTCCCCTCCACCCGCAACCCCCACCCCCACCCCGTCCTCTACCCCGTCTTCTTCTCCACTTTTTACAACGTCGACACGCCGGCTGTGAAACCTAGTGATGCTTATAGCCAGACTTATTGCCATGGTTATCTTTAATGACTTTGAAATGTATTGGCCTCGTTAATAAGCGGTGAGGTTATCAATTCCTCTAATTAGCCTGCATGCTCCCCGAAGAAATTTCACATTAAAGAGCCAAAAGATGAGTCTGAGGCGAGGGATGCTCTCTGGCAAGAGGTGGGGGGGTTAGAGAGTAGGGTGGGAGGTGGCAGTGTTTGGAGCTAAAATTCAAAGTCTTACCCCGTCTGGGAGGATTAGCATTAAATCATTGTACCCCCACCACCCAGCTCCCATTCTAATACAACACCCCCACCCCAGCCCTCGCTGCCACCACCACACCTTTTTCCTCTCCCCTTGAAAATGACTGTTTCACTTACATATTATAGCTATCAGCGAATGTGTGTGCGTGTGTGCGCAGAAGGGGGGGGGGGGGCTGGGTAATCACAGCCGGGCAGGGCTGGGTGGCGGTAATGGGACATGAGCACTGCTGAGGTGTGTAATACGATCAGGAGTTACTGTCACAGAGCACTGATGTGCATATCTCAGGCTGACATGTTGAGGCCGCAGCGAGGCCATTTGGGTAAGCTTTATGTGGCGTTCCAGGGGAGCTTCAGTCAGCTGCCAGTAAGGAATATTGGCCTTTTAGATGAAATGGATGCCTGCCTTCTGTCTTTGTCACTTCTCTGAGTCTGTGTGCTTGGCAGCTCTGAAATAGTCAGATGTACAGCATATATGCACGGCTTAAAGTGACAGAGCCTGTTATTTATGTAGGAAAGAGCACAAAACAAAGGATAATCTGTCATTAGTTAGCATTTTAAAGTGAATATAATTGCCCTCCACATGTTCATAATTGCCTGTGTTAATATTTACAGTTCCAAATTATGTTTGATTTCCACACTTAGTGGTAACACTAAACATATATCCATCTGGCAATGGCCTATTATCCAAGTCCAAATTCATGAAAAGTGTATCCTGATATGGCAGAGAAAGGATTAGAATAAATGCCAAGTAATATGTTTCGGTTTGTAACAATTTGTGGAAAATGTTAACATTTTCATTTTGACCTACTGCAATATATTTATGTCTGTGCATCTACAGTATGTGCTTATTATTAGCCATGTGTGTCACTGTCCATACACACATCTGAACATAGAGATTAGCCATAAATGGCTCTGATTTATTTGAGCCGTGGCTCTAGCAGCCAGACTGAGCCTCCTGCAAATTTATAGCCAAACGTCACTTTTACATGATGGGTTTGTAACAAATATCTGCTGCATATTGTTAAATTAATCTTCCATTTAAAATTAATGGAGTTAGACTCCCCAGGTTCAATGTAATTTGGTGTTCACGGGCAGCAAGTAACGCAGTGTGAATACAGAATGAGTTGAGGCCAAACGGCCTAATCTTCCATCACCTTGAACCTGAGAGGAGAGGACGCCTCATCCAGCAGTGGCTAATGAGATTGTGCTCACCTCCCGGGAGAAAGGGAGACAGGGAGGGAGGAAGGGTTTGGTGGGTGGGAGGAAAGGGGGGGTGAGTTAGAAAGATGGAGGAAAAGAGGATGGATGTGTTGAAGCATGCTACGGCGGGAAAAGGTGAACAGGATATGAGGTGAGAAAATGATAGTCCAAATGCTGGAAGAGGGATGTAAAAAAGGAGTGTGGGAGATGTATAGAGCAGATGCCTGATAGCAGCTTGTAGTTTTCCACCATACACCATCCACTTGTCTTATTTTCCTCAACTCTAAGTCCTGCTGCAGGACGTGGCTGATATATGTATGAGAGAGCCAGGGCATGTTGAGATGAAATGAATTCTATATCATTATTTCACAATCCTCACCCGGCCATGACAAAGACAGAGGACATATTTCACTGTTAAGGATGCACTACTCAGCAGGGGTGTCTGTCGCTCCATAATTCATAAAATGAGAAAAGGTTCCCCTGTGCAAGCCAGGCCATATTATTGTCAAAGAAACCACAGGGAATAGTTTTCTGCTACCACAAACAGTGTTCCTTATATGTCTGCTGTTACATATACTATGGGTTTATATTGCAGCTCATGTCTGCACTGGTGACGTTTAAGCAAATTTGAATTTGATGACAAATTTTATTCTGCAGTATAAAATCGGAAACGTGCACACACACTGAAGCTCTCTAATTCCTATTTCTGCTTTGGATACTGTGTTATATTGACTGTCTTTGCAATGCATTGCCCTCCAGCAGACGGTGGCAGCAGTATAAGCCAGCCCTGGGCCGAGCTCTGCCAGCATTTAGGGCTCATATCGTTGGTTTTGGATGGGGATGTAGCTATCCTGGCCAACTGGGTGGATTAGCAGCTCTGTCCTGTACAGCACAGTGCTCCATCCTAAGATTGTCCCACTGTAAACACCAGGACATTCATAACACAGACGTCAATTCCATCTGCAGCACATAGGTGGAGAGCGACATCCCTTTCTGGATACTGTTTGAGTCAGCATATAGATCAAACAAAGCCAGATTAGGAGGATGTGTAATGCCAAGACTAGACATGTATTTCAAGTCAAGTTAAATTTTATTTATATAGCCCAATAAAATCACAAATCCAATCAATCAAACAAATCACATTTTTTTTCTCATGGGGCTTTACAATCTCTACAATATACAACACCGTCTGTCCTTTAACCCCCCAGTCTCAGAAAGAAAAAACTCCCCCTGAAAATAATTTGTATGTCCTGAATATATAATTATGAGCAGAAATCAACATAAAACAAAATAGAGCCACACTTGGAGAGTGCAGACATTTGTCAAGGTCGGCAGTCCAGTCTTTTATGCTATGCTAATCTACAAATTCAACCACAGGGTTCACGACGGTCAGGAAAATCCAGAAATCCATATTAATCCAGAGAAATCACAGGCCTGATTGCACATTTCTTGCATACCTGCTGCATTTCTTTTTACAATTTTGTTTGAGATGGCTGTCATGATTTGTGTATGTTTAGTTGCAGCAAACCATTAACTTCAATTACAACGGGTTCGCGTATTCACAACAAATTCAGTGAATTTTGCCATAGACATTGGTGTTACAATTGACCTGTCTCACAGTGTTAACAAAAGTGAAAAATATTTTTTGTATCCACCCCATGATTCGGATCTGCTCCAAATTTTAATAGCTTCTTCCTTGGCCCATCCTACACCCTTCCACCAAGTTTCTTGAAAATCAGGTCAGTAGTTTTTCCATAAACCTCTGCAGACTGACAAATGGCACAGAAAACATAACCTCCTTAGCTAAGGTAACAATGCAGAACAAAACCGTGCTAAATGTTGAGGGGAATTACAACTTCTTTCAATAATCACTGTGTAGCTTAATATATCATTTATACATTTCAAAGATGGCCATTTGGAAATAATGTATCTGAGTCTGTCAGGTGTAACTGATCAGCATCTGTGTATTTAATGCAACTGTTTGTAATCCACAAGCTTCCATACATTGATAGGCATGAGATACTGTAAATTTAATTAGTTCTGGACCAATGCCCATGCTGTTTTTAATCACTTGGCTAATGACATACTAATAATATTATTAATCTCTGCTCAGTTCTACATGCCTTCCTTCACTCATCGTTAATACATTTTCATGAGTTCATTGATTAACTCTTTCTCCTCATCAGCTACTCATTTCATCACACCCTCAGCACTTTGTCCTTTCACTCCCTTTGCTTGTTTCTAATTTTTCTTGGCTGGTACGTACTAATTTACACACCTACACACTCATTTGTTTGTCCATTCATTCACTGATTCCATTGATCCTCTCTATTGATCCTGTGCTTTCATTCTCCTCATGCCCACGTATAATCAATGCACCTCTATGTTTGCCAGTGTTATTTAGAAGCTAAGCAGCATGTTAAAGGCCTAAAGATGACTTGCCTGACTTTTTTTCCCAAAACAGCTGATGCTTTCATTCCTCCTGCCATTATGTAAGGTTACATCGTCACAGTTAATGTCACGGCAGCTAATGAAACCCAAGACGGCCGTCGCTGTTTGCCATCACTTGGCTCGGGTTCATACCTGTCCTATTTGAGGGATGGAGTGCATCACTGTCTTTCTCCTTGGGGGTTTACATGTCGATGGCTCAGGCGCCCAGCATTTAGCCAGGGGGGATTGATCAGGAAATAAGTTGCTGTCAACCAGCTTTAAAAAAGATTAAAGATTTTGCACTTGTCAGTAAAAATGGACCTGCATGCTTCACTCTGATAATCACAGTCTCTCCGCCTGCTTTCAGGCTTCCTCCCTGGGCCAAAATGTATTGAGTGGGCTGTAGGGTTATAAAGTTCCAGCTGGCAACATTTGTTTAATTACTTAAATCCATTCGATCAAAGCTTTTGAAGCAATTATGTCAGTGCTTTCAAGGCCCTAACATGGCGATAAATGGATTAATTCAGCTGGACTCGTACACAGAAAACATTCCCCTTTACAGGGTCAAATGGGGGTCAGTAACAAGTGAGCTCAGTGCGGGGGTGTTGTATTGAATTTATGAGTAAACGTGCTTTGTGAACATAGTCTGCCTAACAGTCTCAGGCATTAAGAGAGGAGAGCAACCTTGAGGTTGTTCAGGTTGCAGTGGGGGCAACACTGAGAATGGAGATAAGTAACATTTACCTAAAAGCTTTTGAACCATATCCTGCCGTCTCTCACAGCCAATGACAGATCAGTGAGACAAACACTGAGACGAAGCTGCAGAGTGGTGCAAGAAGTCGTCACTCTCAGGAAACAAAGGCTCCACTCCATGTCAGACCAGCTCCATTAAGTTGTTTGTATGTGTGTCTGCCATTAGGCTGACTCACCAGATATAGACTCTGGGTATAACCCTGCCACTGGCTGCCTGCTTCAGATAGCATTTTTTTCCCCTTTCACTATCTGCATTTTCAAAATCGTTGTCGTTACGGGAAACAACAACCTAATCCTAACATTAACTAAGTCGATAATGCTACAAACATAAATAAGCTAGCAGCTGTTACCTTTTCTTTTGGCGGGATTTAGCCATTTCAGTGCCAGTTTCCTCACTTCACTCTTTTGCAAAGGCACTGTTGCTGCATCCTGGACTGTATGGTGCCCAAGATGACTGTGATTGATTTGGAGAAATATGAACTAATCTGCCATTAATTGTGAGGGACTAAGTGTACTTGGATACTTGATATTTGATCATTGATGCTAACTGGAAAGAATGAAAATTGTCTGTCAGTTGGCAACTATGCGTGTCTGTATACATTTGTGATGCTAGTGGTTGTTGGGATGTGCATATGATAATGTGGAAGAGGAACAACAGAAAGCAGGTGGAGGGTAGGAGGACCTGCTTTATGTTTTAGGGATCAAGGCCATGGAGATAACTGTGATGTTCTTCAAAGTTCTTTCGGGCTGCTATGAATACTCCTGGGTAGTTGTGTCTTGAGTAGCATGTAAAACCCAGCCACACAACTTAAAAGAAAGATGGTAAGGTCACTGGTCTTTCAAATGTCTTGTAGCATGCTTTATACATTAAAATGTAGCAGAAACATGAAAGTATATTCACAAGAAACTAACTCTTATGCATGCGACTTTTTGTAGTATTGCTTTTGTTGTTTCTGAATACTGCTTCTTTGCATTATGTCATTATCATTTGATCTATATGGAATCATAAGAATAACTGATTCTAACCAACACAGAGCATTACAAAGGTGGTGTTGACCAAGAAAGACATGCCCAAAGCAGGGAGATTTTCTTCTTAGCCTCTTGTCTTTTGCAATTTGAGCTGAATGAGTGCAGAGACTTTGAATTGTGTCATACCTCTCCCTGCTCAAGCACATTAAAAATTATTTTCACACAGGTAAAGCATTGTGAAAAGATGTATTTCCTTTTGTGCTGAAAACCTGCCTTTAGATCACTTGGGATTCAGAAATTGTGATGAAGGTTTCAGGACTTCAGCAAATCCCTGTAGTTAACAACACACGATACAGCAACTTGTCTGCATTTCCCTCCTCCTTGCTGTATTACCTTGCAAAACTGTCCACATTGTACTGCTTTGCAATAAAACTTTTTCAGTGCCATTGTATTTATTTGAAGAGTAAAATTTTATCGCAAAGCATCATGAGGCAGCTGTAAACACAGCCTGGCAATAAACATAAACAATAGTACAGGAGGATGGCAATGTAGCGTAGACAATGAATTTTCAGCTGTTTTTCTAGTGACAGATGTTTGCTATAACTTTAACAGTTGAAAACATCTGACTTGAGGGGCAAACAAAACAAAATAAAGTTATGGTGTATATTTCTTTTTAACAACTATCTGGTCCCCACCATGACTGTTGACAGCCATTCAGTAGATGGTGAATCTGTGTGGCCCACAACTTGCTCCTGTGCCACAATGTGCTGTATAGTAAACCGAGGTACAGTAGTACAGTATAGTACTGCATCCTTCTCAGTCTGCTTTTTACATTATATGATACAGAAGATTAAAGTGTAGGTTGCACAGTTTTTATGTGGTGAAGGGATGGCAATGGCTCAGTGATTCATAAGATATATCCCTCTAATTATCCAGTAATAATTCAGCTGTAATAGGACTGTCCAGTTGCTGTTGACTTATCACAGCAACAGTCATTTTATCTTTCTTTCCAACCGTAAAATAAACATAGAAATACATCAATCACATAACAAGTAATGTACCAGGAATGTGAGCCAGCATGTATTTGATTTGCCAACCATAGACTGTATAAGAAGTGGATGTAGCTTCTGGGTATGAAAACTTTGATCAGTGTGGAAGTGCTTTAAACCTGCATTCTTTCAAATTGCCATCAGGAGAAGACTGTGCTGGTTGCAAAAAGTCTGATTGTATGGAAGTTTATGAGAAATTGTCCCTACTTCTCACTTGATTTATTACCGCAGGAAACATTTTCCTACTGAGTTTTTTCTTAAGTCTGCCTCAATAGAGCATGTTGTTCATTTTGTAAGTTAGAATAAAATAGACGACAAGGCAGTGTATACTTTAGGGCTTGGCTACATTGTGATTGATGTCCCTACCACAGCGACCTCCAAAGCTCCATCCTCGTTACCAAATATTGCGCCAAATATTGTGCCGTGATGCCAAACCCGAGGCTTCAAACTGGCAGTCAACAAATCAATGGGTGACATCAAGTTGGCTATGTCCACTTCTTTTATTCAGTCTGTGTGGTGAACACAGCGCCTTTCCAAATTATGTCCCATTGCAATCCAACACAAATTGAGCAAGGTATAACTTTTTTGCCCGTCAGCCTTGTGTTTTTTTGTTTTGTTTTGTTTTTGTTGCAGCCCTTTGTGTGTTGGCACCTTTGTTAGTGTACATCAGTCACATTCAGATGAGTGGGGGGTTGTTTATTCAGGAGCCTGGATCTTACCCTAAAAAGACCTTTGTTTTCATATGAAAATGTCTTGTTGAATGAAATAGAAGTTGTAGTTTGGCAGTAGGTGTTGTTCCTTGTTTCACTGACAAAGCTTTGAAATTTAAGCATTTCAAATTTTCCTTTGAATTGTTTTTGAAGTGCATTTTAAAATATTTAAAGACAGCCTCAGAGTTCAAGCTCAAAGCTGCTAACTAGCTTACAGAAGCTTAGTTCACACAGCACCCTTGATTCTGCTGAGTACAAAGTCAACATTAGGTATTGTTTTCAAGTTTCTCAGCAACATTATAGACAGGGGATACACCATGTGCTTTGGATTCTTGCTGAAGGCTTACACAGTTAAAAAGCCATACAAGGAACTGTTGCCTTGTTGTGTTTTTGCTCCATGAAGACAGAACTTTCTGTCAACTCTTAAAGGATGTTGCAAATATATCTATTAATTAATCTATTAACTTTCAACTTACCTTTTTCACCACTTTTTTTTTTTTCAAACATGGCCTTTGACTTCTCCTCAGTTTCATATCTCTACAGCCCTGGGCTCTACTCAGGGCTATGTTCAAACACTAAATTTAAGACTCAACACAAACATTGGTAGTACTGACAATCTTTTGTTTATGTCTCACAATGGGTGCAACGTCTTCTAGATGTTTTACATAATGTAAATATTTTTAGCATTCTTCTGTTTTCTGAATTGTTTACAGAATATATTTATATGATAATATTCCATTCTAATTAATCCTGTCGAGAGCATTAATAGGGGCTGATTCTTTAGATAGGAAATCTCTTTCTTGCAGCATTGTAATGCAATGACAGACACAATAGTTAATGATATCAGGGGCACTTTATTAGATTCAGTTCTAATAAAAACTTTGTTTACTGCTCAATTAACTCATAGGAATATGTACTCATTAAATAATATTCAGCTCAAAATCTATGCCACTGCCACCAGCAACAGCAGCTTGAGTCTTATTCAGAGGATGAAGTTGTCAACTCCTCAATATCCTCCCTGGAAACAGATCTCCTCTCAAATGCCTGCCTAGTGCACATGGGGACAGATGAATAATTGCATCACCTTGCCCAGTGAACATACGATAGCCTCATCTCCTATCAAATTTTACCTCATTCATTTTTCTCATTTACTTACTTCATCTCTTTCTTTTCCAAGCCTCACAACTTTTGATTTAATGACCTGCTTAATGATGGGCTCTTAGGGGAGTTTCCAAAGACTAAGTGCAGATTCACATTTTAAAATGCAGGCTTAGCAGTGGCAATCTCCGCTGCCAAGAATGGATTTTCCCTGGTGCCCTGATGGTGAAGTAGTTAAGCTCCTCGTTGCAACCCATCCAAGTCTTTATGCTCCGGTCTGTATTTCTCTTTCTCATTCTGTCTTTCACTCTGTACTGAAAATGCCAAGAGAGGAATCACTGAGCTTTGTGTGTCCTGTCATAGATTAAGTCATGACTATTCCAATTATTTTATGTCCAATCTTTCCTTCTACTTAATGGGGAAGACTTTAAATTCTGTTGATCTTAAAAATACCATTGAATGTCTTATTAGCAGTGGAGCTCTGGGAGAAGTGGTAAGGAAATATAAATGAGCAGGTTCTTGAAAACATGCTGTATGTAAAGTCCCCATAGAGGAACCGAGTATTGCATTGCATAGTGTGAAGAAATTCTCCTCAGCTTTCACTGGGTTCAAAAGAAACAGGAGGAAAGGGCCTTGAAACATTTATGAGTTGTGACGGATCTGACCTGGGGGAAAACATCCTTGATCTGATTGTAGAACTTGGAGTGGATCTGCTGGGTCCCAAGATGCTTGGAAAGGCTACAATTAGACCTGGAGTCTCAGTGGTTTTCTTAATTTATACCCCGTGCTGCTGACGCATACTCCTGTCCAGTGGAAAATACTGCAGCCTCCCCCAGTGAATAGCTTGCGGGTGACAAATAGCTCCTGCTTTACACTCCATTTGGTCTGAGGCAGCTCACACCCTCCTCCCTGTCTTCCCCACTTCCATCCTCCAGCCTCCGTCATACTCTGCCCCTCCTGTTTCCTCTCCAGGCGCTGACCTTTCAGATGATGCCTTTCCCGGCCTCCCTGGCCAGTAGCTCCCCTGGGAGCTATAATGGACTCAGTGTTAATTGCCTGTTGAAGGACAGAGGCAGTTCTGCACAGCCTGATTGCAGACTCCCTTGAGAGTACAGCTGTCTGTTTGTGTGATTGTTGCTCTAATGCAGTACGGCTGGAAAATTCACCCAGCATGTGCCTCCACATATACAGTGTAGACAGACACAGTGCAGTTCTGATTTTCTGACCTGAAAATGTGACCCATGTGAATCCTGCAGATTCGTAAGAGCTGTTCCAGTGAAATTGAGATGATTTGAGGACATCTATAGGCTGAAGTGTGTAAAGAGTTTTTTCTTTCCATATATCCACAATGATATGTATTTGTGTTCAGCTGGAGTTCAACCTGCTGATTTTTAAAGGACTGTAGTGATCAGGAGAAAGGCGACTGGCGTGCATTTGACTGTTTTAATAAGTACAACAGGGTGAAAGTGACAAACAACAAATCTTTGGAATTTCACTCTTTAAAAGTGAGAACTGCCAGTAAGTGGGCCTGCGATGGAATTATGTGTGCATTGGTTTGTGTATTTTATAAGACAAACTGAGCAGTTTGTGTGAAACTACATAACCAATGCTTTGGTAAACAGGGCTCCCTAAAAACTTAGGACTTGAGGTATTTCACCTGGGGGTGGTGCCTTACATCCTTTGGCACGCAAAGCATTGTCTGCCCAGTGTGTGTTGTCATTAGCTTGCTTTGGGTCATCTCATCACTTTCTGGATATGCTAGCAAAACCATAATGTAAATAGTTGTTAATTAACCTAATTTTTTCCTTAACCTGACTGTAAAACCTATGGTAGACCTCAGGTCTGATTTTAACTTCACGCTGAGATGATTTTTTTTTTTAATCATCAATGTATGAAGATACACTTAGATTGTGGCTCCTTGGAATGCTGGCACAACTGCAACTGCAACTAACATTAGACCTTCCTGCAGATTTTCAAATTCTGAATTGACCATCTTAACATTTAGAGGTTAAAAATTAGACTTTTTCTATCCTGGGAAATAAAGACATAACTTCAGCTAAGCCCTGGTCATTTCAAGCGACACTAAATCCAACAAGAGGGATTACGCATATATGTGTTCTTAACCTGACCTTTTTGTGTATTATTTTGATCATTATTAACGCAGAAGAACACAATTTATGTCCACATTTGAATTAATATAAGCTTGGCATCCAGCTTGAACGTCATTATATCTGCTGCTCGACTGCCAGAATTATGAAATGCCAAGTTTACTGTCTGTAATTGTCTTCTGAGAATAGTAACCTCATAAAAGTGGTATTTTACAAATCTGAATTGTATAAACTAACAAGATTCATTAAAGCAAGTTATTTGGTCTTTTCTAAGGCATTCCATTAAACTAAGTATTGTACGGCTGCTGTGCTGGTACTGCGAGGACGAGCTACCTGCAGTGGATGAATTCAGTGAGACAACTTTATTAACTATGGTATTGGCATAATCACAAGAGGTCAGCCTGTAACAGAGTGAGTGATGGGCCAAAAGGTGTTACCGTAATACCTACAATAGAGGCGCAATCTCACAAGGTCAGACTCAGAGCATGCATGTGCTTTTTAATCATAGTGCTTTGTGTTAATTAATAGGCTGTGTTGTGTTTTACCAACACACACACACACACATACACACACACACACACACACACACACACGCGTTTTATTACAGTAAACTGCCGGCCTACATTTTTCTGAATATTTTTTAATATGTTTTGTGTTTAAAAATTATAAATAAATAAAACATTTTTTCTTTAAATAGTGCTAAAATATACTATAGCCAAACGGGTTTACAAAATTAAAATAACCTTATCTCATATCGCACACATGTATTATTCAGTCTAGTCTGCCTGACTTTTCTAGCTTTAGATATAAAACTAGCCTATATATTTTGTCACTCAGTCCAACCTTTTTTTGATCTACTCAGAGTACAGGTTGAAGCACCCATTAGCTCACTGAAGCATGCACTGTTACATCCTGCAGAACCATGCCATACCATCTGGGTGAAATACCAAGCTTTTAGGAACTCTTGTTGGTAAATGCCAGTAAAAAGTCTGCGACATCAAGTGTGAGGCACTAAATTAGCTGCTAGCTTGCGTTAAAGCTGCTTGAAAGTAAAACTATACATTCTCAAACTGGGGTTTGCAGCAGAATTATGTATGCATTGTTTGGGGTATTTTACAAGATGGCTTGAGTATGCACATTTGTTTTTATTTATCATGCTGCATTACTTCATTATCTACCAGGAGGAAAAAGGGAATGGATGAGCAGGTTTTGATAGGCACCTTGTTTCTGTATGTCTCACTTTGTTTTATTATAGATGAATTGTATTTCTGGGCACTGTTTTAGAACTTTAACTGTTTTTTTTTATTTTTGGTTTGTTTGTTTGTTTGTTTGTTTTTTTGTCTTTTTGTCTTTGTCTGTCCAATCACATACCTGAATTTTAACATGTACAACTTTCTATTTAGTGAAGACTGAACTTCCTTGCAGTGTTTGTCTGTGGTGAGAGACATCAAATTGGTCTGGGAGTGCAACACAGTGTAACCTACAAGAACTCCCAAGGATTTTTCCATTTCTGTACATTTGAGAAGATATTGAGACACTTGTTTCTGCTTCATCCTTTTACCAGTACTTGCCCCCACAAAGTGGCAGTGGACGTGGTTCACATCAACTTGGCATCCCCTTGTGGCCTCGGTGTCAGCCTAATTCATAGCTACAGACAAAAGCCAGAGAGAAGAGATTTATCACCCAGTCACTGGATTAAATATATATATATAAATATATTCAGGGGAATTGAGCTGGATGTAAGGTTAACTCCTTCAGCCCTCTGATTCTTGAGGGTCATTGAATAATTCTTGTCTACTGTGCCTTTTCCATGGATACAGCCCCTTGTGTACCACCCTTACACACAGTTGAAAGGATAAAAGATTTTGTTAGAGAAATGAGTAGAAGAGATACCACCTCCATCACAGTGGGCCGGTGAATCATTTTTGTCATTCTCTGTATATTAGCATACCTGTACATAACCTCAATATGCTGGCCGACCTTCGACTGCAGGTCTCCTGTCAGCCTGAAGAAGGAGTATGCAGTTCTAGAGATGAGCTTTTAAGAAAATGTCAGGAGGAGCGACCAGGTGAAAACTCACCTTCACACCTAAAGAACAGCCTCTGTGTGCATGGCCCATGGCTGGACCTTGATCTCTGTGGTTTGAAGTTGAAAGTAGGTCCCATGGCCCTGACGGCCAGAGAGTGATTCCTGCTAGATAAGGACCCCCTTTCATCCCCTGTTCATCTCTGAGCTGCGCTGTCACGGTGAGGGTGATTCGCATGAACATGCTGCCTCCTGGGCAGACTGGGCCAGGAGACGGCCATGCTGGGGATTTGTTTTGACATGCTGCCGAATTCCCGCAAGCCATCAATGTGGAATTTCTCAAGAATTCTGAGAACTGAATATTGACCATGACAGCCATAAATGTTTTGCCACAGCCATGAAGCAAATGATAGTGTACGCTTTGGCTTTGATACAGTAGTACACATTCTCAATTTTTGACTGATATCCTGTTATCAGAGCTGGAAGAGCCAAAGTTCTTATTTCTTTGTCATGCCAAACATTTCACCCATTTCAAAGGCACTGCTGTATATCATCAAAAATATAGCATAGGACATCCTCTGGCAACGATATTTATTTATCAAATAAGTGGTGCACTGAATAGCAGGAGGAAAAAAATAAATGCTACACGTCTAAAGTTTATTCAAGGACTTTTTTTCTCTAATTTCCCAAGCTTTCTCCAAGTAATTGGATAACCTATGTTTGTGTTTCTGTTTATTTCTCTCAATTGACCATACATTTCTCTCTTCACTAATTCTGTAGTTCCAACTTGTTTCCATCCGTGCAGTTTTCATTATAGGCCTCCACCCACCGCCATAATTTCCAATATGTGTATCTTTTCGGGGAGAGCATTAGTAAGTGCCTAAAAACAAGCTTGAGTCAACTGGAGATGCTTAATGTTTTCAAAATCCGTTTTGGTTAAGTGGACATGATAAATCATTTCCATTACGCACATGACTAATTTTTTTTAATTTAGCCGGGGATTCAATTAGCTGGTGTCTGATGGGAGGACTGGGGGAGGAGGAGAGGTCCACCATGCTACATACAGCAGCATAATCCCATTAAAAAGCCATGAAGGGGCCCTTGTTAGGACCAAGAAATCACCTTGAGTTAGGAAAAGAATAATTTGAGACATCATAGACCTCATGGGTAAACTCAGCCACAAGCTGGAAGGTTTAGACTTAAAGCTTAATGGCTCATAATAGTTTATTGTGGGGAAATTATTTGTAGTCATACCATGGACATGGAGATTATTCTGCTGTGATTTGTCAGTGGGCGTGGCTTATTTTCAGTGAACTGCACAGCTATGATGCAGCAGTCTCATTGTTCTTTGTTAATACTCATTGCTGGAGGCACGCTCCTTTCAGCTGTAGTTGGCAACTGCTTCTCTTACATGCTGGAATGGAACATTTATTCTAAATGTGGTAACACAAATCATACATTTAAAGGACCAGTGTGTGAGATTTAGTGGGATGAATTGACTGAATTTGGCAGAAATGGTTTAAAATATTTTTTAGTTTTCATAGTGTATCATCGCCTGAAAAAGTTGTTTGTGTGTTGCTGTGTTTTCCTTAATGACCTGTTTATATCTACAGAGGCTGCGGGTGCTCTTCCACAGAGACTGCCATGTTGCACCACCATGTTTATACAGAAGCTAGAACCGACAAACCAAACACTGGTTCTAGATACAGGTATTTGTGTTTTTCATGAGTTGGAAGGGGTGGGTGAAGCAAGGCATATTCAAATGGTTGAAATCTGCAATCTCAACACTGAATGCCACTAAATCCAACACACTGGTCCTTAAAAGCACATTAAACCCCAAAAAGCTGGGCCCCATAATCTTTACAATCAAAAGAAGTAATTACAATGAAAAACAACATATGTCTTTGTCTTTGTCTTTCTCTATGGTTTCAAAAATAAATAAAAAAAATTAACAAAATTAGAGCAATAAACATGTGTCTGTACAGCAACACATCATTGTCACTCACTCATAGCTGTGCCATGTAACAGAAACACAATAGCACTAAATCAGCTCTGTAAGACCAAACTAGCCATTACATAAAAAAGCATGTATTTTATTCAAAACGCTAACGTAGTTGCAGTTTTTTAAAAATCTGAAGTACTGTGGTACATCTTGAATACCACCACACACACCACTAATTTCACTGTATTCTTGCATTCTACGACCCTCATAATTAGTTATTGAAGCAGTAGCTTCACTCATGGGTAAATTGGTAGTCAGTGGACATCCTTTTTCTCAAAAATAAGATCTGCTTTATAGCCTCTAAACAGAATAGTTTTGCTTTCAAACACAGCCAGTGATGGTAAAATGATCTAATGATGATGTTTTGGGGTATTTTTGCTCTTTTTGTTTTTGCTTTGTAGTGACCAGCTCTTGCTTGGCCTGAAATGCCAACAGAGCTGCTCTCAGTGTGGTTAAGAAGCTGTTGTAGAATATTAAGATAATCTATGATTTTCATCTTTTTTATGTGCAAATAAAAGAGCAGCAACATTTACAGAGAAATAGTCTGACCATATGGGCATTTTTACTGCTTGGTCCATACAAAGTGTTCTTGTACTGGACTTTTAATTGTGCTATATCCTGTATTAAAGGTTTTATTCACTTGCTTTTGAAGAGTAGTGTCACTACTTTTTAACTACTTACTCTTTATATACTCCCACTTTATACATGCATACATGTCATACTCTCAATCCCTCATCCTTTGTGTGAGATGACTACCCAGGAATCAGCATTGTGGTGGTAGCAAAAGGCAGATTTGAAAGGAAAATTTGATTTGTTCCCCAGTGACTGCATGCTTTGGGCTCTCGCATTTCTCTCCCTCCTGTTCACAAGGCAAATTGCTGTAACGGTTGTCGATCAGGAGAAAGCGGAGCAGAGGTTGGGAAGGGTGACGGGTTTTTGTCTTCAATCAGCATTACCACGCCTGTTTAGTTTTTTGTTAAAGCAATGGAATCCATCAGCAGCCTCTCATAGGAACTGTAAGAAAGCTAATAGCAGGTGGCAGTAGATGTGAAATGGGCCTTTGGACAGGGCAGCCACAGGGAGGATAATGCAGCCATTCAGGCTCTCTCTAGCAGGGGCCCCCTTTGTGCCCAGAGCTGACATGCTACTTCACTGGGGCTCCTGAAAGGGTCCATTTTGTTCAATTTGTCTAAAAGCCGCTGACTTATGTGACAATTTAAAGACTTTGGATGTTAAAGTTTCCTTAACCCACCGACTGTTGAATAGCTTTTTTGTCCTGGTCTGTGATCTGTCCGTCATTCTCACATGATCATACGAAAAAGGAGAGAGTTGAAAGCTGCAAAGCAGGCGCCCTGGAGTGAGCTCCTCACTGGTGTCCAGGGCACTCTGAAGGGGCCCAGATGACTTTAATTCTGTGGAAAATGCAAGAACTGTTGGAGTAGAGAAGCGTAGATTAGGCTCCCAGTTAGAACCAGTAAATGTGTCTGTTTCCACATGAAGTATGCATAATTCAGCAGCACTGACCGACTGGACTGATTCAACAAGTGAACCAAATGTGACTCTTAGCTTCTCTGGAGTTGTGATAGTTTACAGGAAAGCATGGTCTGATCCCTGACAAGGCTGCCGAGTGTCAAAGCCCTTGATTATGTACATATACTTATGAGATGGATATGATAATATTTTACAATGGAAGATAATCGCATCGGCCGTGTTTCTATCCAGACGTATTGCCAATTTTAACCAAATTTCAAGTAAATCTGCAAAAAAAAACCGCAAATGAATGCTTGTTTCCATTCACTGCCATTATACAATTATTATGAGTTGCTTTATCGAGATCAGTGGCACCAATTCTCCAGTTGGAAACCCTGACACGGTGGAAAAAAAAGTGGAAAACACAATTAGAAATATGATATTTCTATTTGTTTAATGTTTTAATGTGAGGAAGGTTACATCACATCTGTGTGGAGTGATCATTGATAAAGAGCCATGGGAGCGATGAGGAGATCATTGGAGTGGAAGCAGCTGTCATGTGAGGTAAATGTCCACTGTGTCAGAATTTATCTAGGAAAAGTGTTAATATTTCTCATGAAGCACGTTCACCCTTTTTGGCAAAAACCACCACAAGCAAGCATAAAAATTTTTTTTGTAATTTTATTTTTCTAATTTTGTCACTTCCATCAACCTTTAAATACCATACTTCAAAATATTGTGATGAAGACACGGCTGCTGTCATTTGAGAATCATAATGTAACTCAAAATTTGTTGCAATTTAATTACAGTCATTTTTAAAGCTATGATATTAACTGTTCTGTATTAAAATGTCTAAAAAAGCTAGACATATGTTACACATTATATTTTGTTAAGTTGTTTACTTACATTATCTCAAATGATTTCAACAATGGTCAAACCCAGAGGTGCATTTCCTACTAGCCACTACTTGCTATAACTTCTGTGAAAACACAGGACACGTCAGATACATCAGAGGGTGAGGAAGGACTACATGACTAAAATAACATAAATAAAACTTTAATATTACCTCATCCAGGAAACATGATTTCTGCCTGAGTCACATCAGAGAGGTTTTAATGTAAGAGAATCCTCTAGTGGCAAAATTTACATATTGTGCATTTAAACAAACCCTTTACAGCCTCAAAATATAGTTCAACATCACATTTAGGTCTCGCATAGCCAAGCTGATTTATGAACATGAAAGCTTTGTTCATTTCAAAGTGTAAACAATGCCAGTAACGATCCCACAGGTGATGACATGCTTAATTTGGTGCCAAGCCTTAAAATTGAGATTCGTCTTCTCTCCCTCCTTCTCCATATTCAACAATGACACAGTCAATAACAGTTATTGAGGAGGGTCCCTGTGCATTCAAGCATCTTGACATGGATGCAGTGACCTCATACACATGAAATGTAGATCATCTCCACAGAGCCTTGTCCCTCTCTCTGTCTTTTGATTAATTATTACTGGCTAACCATAGAACTGTCCCTGATGCACACGCAGAACAAGAGCTGCACAATGGAGGTGCAGTGAACTGTTAAAAGCTATTATGTCTTTGAAATGAAATGAACACGGAGTCAAGGTAAGGTAGTATACCGTGAAACAATGTAGGAGTTCACGGATTGAATAATGCCCTGCGCTCAGGCAGTTTCTGTGGAAGGTTTAAAATGCCTAAATAAAAACAAATCAAACAGAGAAATAGAGAGAAATTCAATACACATATTTTTCCATGTCACGTTGATATCAAATACATAAAAATGTGTTGTGTTTTGCATCGCCGTGTGTCAAGAGATGTGTAAAGAAGCTTTTTCTTTTTTTAAGCTGAAATGCATCGTCAATGCCACAATGATAAACAGTCAACTGTCCAATCACAGCTTGAGAACAGGACCATGGGTGGAGCAAGCCAATGGCACCAATTACAGACAGATCAGTTTACACTGAAATTTATGAATGAATGAATGAATGAATGAATGAATGAATGAACTGAAATTTGTGCCAAGAAGATAGCTCTAAGTGCCTGTATGTTGTAAATGAAACTAAATACATGTGCGGTTAAAAGAAATGTCCCTCCAGCTGTCTGTCATGGCTGCCATCAGCTCTGTCAGATGATAAGCTCTGCCTGTGGTCCCGCCTCCAAGCTGTGAGTGGACAGTTGATTATTTTTGAGTTTGGCACTGATGATACGTCTCCATCTCACTTTAAGCTGCTGCTCGTCACTCTTTTCTGTGTTTGGATTTGGTCTTCATGTAGCATGGAAAATTGATGTACAATTACAATTCAGTTAATACAAGAAAACTGAATCATTTTCAATTTTTCATGTAATTATGATGTAATAAATATCTAAATACAAAATACATGTAGACATTGTATTTATCTTTCTTCGGGTAGCAGTTTTTATGCCTCCATGCAGTCGACAGCCGTGGCCAGAGGCATCAAGCGTTTGAGTTGTTCATCCATACATAGCATGTATATTCTTGTGAACGCGATATCTCAAGAATGCCATGATGGAATTTCTTCAGATTTTCCATAAACATCCAACTGGACTCAAGGATGAACAGATTAGATTTTGGAGTTCAAAGGCTACTGTGACGTCACTTCCTGTCGCATTCTCGTGAATGCAGTATCCCAGAAACACTTTGATAGAATTTCTTCAAACTTGGCTCAGATTTCTACTTGGACTCAAGGGTGAAGTGATTAGATTTTGGAGGTCATGGGTCACTGTGACCTCACAAAACTCCATTTTGGGCCATAACTCAAGAATGCATGTACTAATTGTGAGACAATTTCACACAAATATCTAATTGGACAAAATGATGAGGTGTTGCCATGTTCTCTATATGCAGTATATGAATCTAGACAGACATGGATGCAAACTTGACTGGTTGGTGGAGGCATATGACCGCAAGGCTAAAATTCTTATTTGTTATGTAATGACATTTGATAATGTTTAAGATAATTATGATTTAATTACCTTAAACACTATTTCTACTTCTCCATGGGACAACCTCTACTTTCTTGTTAATGGGAAGTTTCAGTTTGAGTAATCTTTAAATCTATAAATATAATTAAATTAGCATTTGTGTAGGTGATGTTTTTGCACTAGAATAGGGTGGGATAGAAATGAAATTCCCATACAGCTAGCTCACTCA
The DNA here is from genome assembly GCF_056507025.1 of Lutjanus erythropterus. Lineage (NCBI taxonomy): Eukaryota > Metazoa > Chordata > Actinopteri > Lutjaniformes > Lutjanidae > Lutjanus > Lutjanus erythropterus. The sequence continues at coordinate 4,562,008 of NC_139327.1, forward strand.
AATTGAGGTTCTCAATTTGAATTCAAAAGACAAAACATAAATCTCTTTGCAGAATTATGGAAGCTGTGAGTAGCAGTGCTTGCAATTATTTACTTAATGCTGTTTTCTTTAGAAAACAGAATGCAGATTTCTCGAGTTAATAAGATAATTTATCACAGGAAAACAACTTTTGTTTTGTGGAGAGTGCAGGATAAATATGGAGAACTCTGGCATGATCACTGAATGTCACTCACCAGTTGCTTAAATAACAAGGACTGATCTGATGTTATCTCTAACAGAAAGACACAATGCAATTTCTGCCTGTGTTAGACCTTGAAGTATAGTCTGATGCATTGATCAATAATGGGTAGCCTACTCCTTGATCTGACATTTTCAGCTTAAATCAATTGCTACAGACGAGACGAGACGCCATCTATGCATGCTGGTACAGTACTGCTGATCTCTGATAAACATTATAGAAGATTACCGCCTATTGTTTCCTTGTGATAATGGGTTGATTATCTTATCTCGATAACACACATTTTTTTGAGATAATAAGATAATTAACTTGTGATCTTGATGACATTTAAAAAAAATAATTGCAAACACAGCCATTCTTGTTTTCTGTGCAAAATAAAGTGTTCTTGTTCTATAACATTCTGGAGAGATGTTGTTCAAAGTTGTCTTTGTTTTCCTCCTCTTCGTGATTCTCATCATTTTCCTCATTTACACATAACACTAGTGTAATTAAACTGATTACTGTCATCCATAAGGGTATTATATTTTTTCCTGATATGACTATGTAATGCTCTAATCACTGCTGTAGTTTAAAAACTACTGTTCCATTCTTCAGTCAGGCGATAACTTCATATATCTGTTGTTGCCCTGCAATCAGATGAACATTCCAGTAGACTCGAATGGAAAAAGTAAAATTTTCTCCCATCAGAAATGTAAGAATTAGGTGTTGTAACATCATTTTAGGAAGAATTACCACAGCTGTCTCATTTAAAATGATGGATCTTGTTTGTCAGTGCAGCAGTACGTCTCTGGGAGCTCTTTCTAATGGATATTTGGAAACAGTGTGAGCAAATGACTTGCAGGAGATCAGACCAACCTGCAAAAACAGTTAACATCAGTAAATTTACACTCTGTATAGGCCCTAATGTCTGTTGAAACACTATGAATATCTAATACATCCAGGTTGATGAGAAAAGCATACAACGTGTTACTAATGTAATTCCTGCTCTCAGTAGAAAGGTATAACTAATTTTCAACATGAATTAAGTTGAACAGCTTTCTTTTAGATTTTGAATTCAGACTTTTGCTCATGATTGATGTAAAAAGAGCCAGGCTACAATCCACTGGAATGGATTTACAGAGGTTTTCAGTGTTGCATTACAGAGCACTTTTCACACCACAACTGACATGTAAACAAAGATTTTTCTGAATGTTAAACAGGAAGGCAATCCAGGCCTTGTTTAAAACCCTGATGAAAACCAACAGTGGTCGAAGCAAGTTGGCTTTTTTGATGCGCTAGCCACTACAATAAAGGCTTAATACTTGCTTTAAACCTTGTTGTTACTATTTTTCTATTTTTTCTTTCTTGGTGTGCATCCCTGTTCATCTTCTTTTCCCCCCAATTTTCCACCAGTCCTCTTCTTTTCAAAGATATTTGTCTTTAAAGAGAAGGCGCTCAGTAATACATACCAGGCTCAAATTTTGGGTCACACAACTAGACAATAACCATGACACTGTGCTCCTCTTTTCCAATTTTGCCTCATAGAGAGGTTGTAAGCACAACTGTACACCGTAGCTTTCTGGCACATCCTTGTGTGCATAATTTTGAGGATACTATTGTCTGTGTGTGTTTGTCTTAATCTATGTGTGGAAATGTTAAGTGTGCCTTGAATGGGTTAACTTGCAGAGACAGGCTTTGCTTGCTCTCTGGATGTCGCGATTCATCTCAGAGGCTGAATATTTCATGCGGTAATTAAAATTTGTAGGTCATGTCTCCTATGACACCTATTTCTATTGATATAGGGGGAAAGCAGTGGTGCCTCTCTTTAATGCGCCTCCTTCACCCAGCTGAGATTTAAAGGATGAAGGGTGACATTTTCCCCCGTTTTGTAAATTAATGCAATTGATCTGCCTAACAAGAACAAAGTTAGGTTTCCAAATACTGCATGATAAAGAGATTAAGCCTTTAAATGGCTTTCCAAAGGCAATCTTTATTGCAAGCCCTAAAGTAAGGGCATTGAACTTTCAATTAGAATTTCTAATAGGCTATTGACTGGAATGTATTAAATGTTGCTACACAGCTATATAGATCCTGAGAGGGGATTTTTCTCGATCCAAGGTACATGACCCCAAAATCCCTTAGAGTGAGATACACAAACATTCAGCACAGTCACCTGATGTGTGTAGTGATTGAGCTGAGCATGTGTTTTCTCTCTGGAAGTTCACATGGTTCTTATTGTAATTGCTAGATGTGAAGGTGTTTACTTTAAACGGCATTACGTTGGTCCACCTTTGTAATCTATGGTAATTTCAGCAAAGCCTTTTGATCCTTGTATCCTTTTATTTGTGGTCAGGATTTTTTTTAAACTCCATGTCAGCTTAGTTCATTCTTTTTCTTGGCTAAGCTTTGATGTTGCTCCAAGACCCCTTTGTTAGTCTTAATTTCCGAGGTTCTTCATATCCAGGCACATGAGCTGTTTCTAATTTTCGGTGATTGATCTCAGGGTCCAAATCCGATTTAATTGCCTCTAATGCCATATTAACTGTTGTCAAAATATTTTTACTTGTCATCCTAATTCAGTGTGCTACTCCTAGAACAGCATGGTCAAGGAACATTACATCTGTTTCTGATTGTCTCTGCAACCCGCTCCTCAGTGCCTCTCACTTTTTCCATCTCCCAGCCCTGATTTTCTCTGTCTTTGTTATTCCCAGCCTCTCTTTCTTTCTGTTACGCACACATTGTAGCTGCAGGTGATTATAAGCTTTGAGAAAGCTGCATCAGGATACAATTTGTCAGGGCCTAACAGCCCATTCTGTTCTGAGGGGGTTAACATTCTGTTTGTGTTACAGTGCATTCAAACTCTAATTAAAACAACATTACATTCCCCATCTGCCAATCTCCCATAATCTTCTTTAATTGCTGTAATTAAACTATATTTACATGTGCAAAATACTTGTAATTTAGCAAATTGCACTCTACACTCTGCACATTTAATCAGTGGCGCTGCAGTGGAATGGAGTGATTTCAGTGTTTTGATTTCAGCGGTGGGCTGGTTCTGACGGGGTAAGTGGACCTCTGCCTGAGGTCTCGCAGAGGTTAGGAAAACAAGCCATCAGAGAAGTATTGTCATTGGGCTCTGATTGCAGCTCATGTGGCTAATTATAAGCCTGAGCTCTATTGTGAATCCAGGCAGAGTGTAGGTACGTGTGTGTTCATGTGAGGTTGTATGTACAGTACATGTGTTCAAACAAGCGTCCGTGGCCCGGTCTAGTGCATTCATAGCTCACTGCTTGTTGCCTCATGATTGACATCATCCATCCCCTTTCATTTATTCAAAATGCAAAGTGAATTTGCTGAGGTGTGTTTGCCACCCAAACAGAGAGAACCGAGATGAGGCGGTAAATACCTGGGAATTAAACCTGCAGCTGGCTAAGCAACTGCTGCTGTAATGAAAACGTCAAGGACTGGCTCTGGCTGAAGAGGAACAGCATGCTTGCTTTCAGATTAATGGTATTAGATAGGGATTAATCTAGAAGAGGGAATTTGTCAAGCTGTAGCTTTATATTAGCATCGCTAATAAGCTAGCTTTATAACACCTCACACAATGACACCATATTTCAAAGACTTCCTTGTGGTGTATTCAGTCATTACCACTAAACACTGAGGCCACAAGCTGTCACTAGGGCATGCTGATGTTCGTCCTCAGTTTGTAGTGGGTCCTACAGTAAGTCCAGCCATTAGAAAAGCCTCAGTTAAGGTTCACAGCCTTGTCAGTCAGGTCAGTGTGGCAGTAGTTTCTGGAAGGGGTCCCTGGCTCTCTGTCTCGACTGTTGCTGAGCAGCTAGCATTAGCCATGTCCTCTTGGCCTAATTACATTCCTGTGTGCCTGGATGAGAAATGCCCGAATCAAGCCAGATGGAAGCAGATGTAACAGCTCAGCAGTTTAAAGTCAGGGGTCCTGGCCTGGACGGCCTCCCCCTCCCACCTTCAGGCGCTGTCAGGTGCAAGCAGGTGGAGACGGACCTGGCAGGGAGAACTGCTGCTGAGGTAATTGGCGTGCTTTTGCGAGAGTTTCCCCGTCCTGCCTCAGCTGCTTATTAACTTCACGCCAGCAGTATGCACATCATTAGGACATACCACAGAGGAAAGTGGAAGAACTGAAGGGATATTTTGCAGAAGGGAACTATCTGTACCCAAACACAGTGCTTTAGATTCAGTGCTCTCTTGATTTCAAGGAAAACTCTTCTCTGGATATTCGTCCTAATGGACATTTCCCCTGTTCTTCTAACTGAAGATTTAATTGCTTATCCTATTACTGCTAGTTTGTGACTGACACACAAATGATGGTTTCATCTGCTTGGTTTGAATATAAAAGGCATCAGTGGTTCTCTGAGTTAGAAAAGATATTTTAAAGGAGAGTAGAAGTAGCCGGCGGGAAGTACAGTGCAAATGATGTTATAAGATGGACACAGCCCCAAATCCTCATTAGCTGACACGTAGTTCCTCTTAATTAGTTTCCATTCACTGTAATTAGCATGGATGAGGCTAATCATCTGATGTGAAAGCAATCTAACGCTTGGGATACAGCGTCCTTGGCCTCACTTTCATGTCAGGTTCACAGACATTTTTTTTTCAGGTGCCGTTCATGTTTTATGCGCTTTCTGCGAACAAAAGGCAACATTTGTCAGCTTTTATGTTTTAAAGGTGATGTTGTGTGTCTTTAACAATACAGTACTGTATGTTTAGCTACAACTGACGAGAATCACTCTCTTCCTTACCTTAAAGGATAGTTAAAACAAGATTAGGTGCAAAAATGAGGAAGACAAAAATCAGTTTCCTGTTAATTTGAATCCATTCAACATCCAATAATTCACCCTTAAACCAAAGCGTGTCTTTGTAATATGATTTGAATGAAAGTCTATTTTTGATTGAGCTCCTGATGACATTTCCAAGGCCTCACACGAATAAGAGAAGAAAAAGTTGATATTGCGTTGACAGTGCTGTGATGTTTGAGGCTGTCGTCCCTGATCAAAACAAATGTGTGTTGTGTAACACAGTGCAGCAGGACCACAAGTAGAACAAAAGCAAGTGATTGAGGATTGCATTGTTGGAAGCACCTTCTGTAGCAGAATGATTGATACCCTCTCTCTGCCTTTCAAGCCCTTGAGAGAGATATTCCTCCCACTTATGTTGCGTCTGCTGCCAATCATCCTTTGTCTTCCAGTGGTTACCAAGCTCCAAGCTCTCAGCTCCTCCATTTTTCCTCAATGTGTCTTTGTTTTTTTTAAAACCGCACGTGACTTTCTGATTTATACAAACTCGCAGACAACAGAATCCAGGATCATACAGTTGATGCCGGACTGTTATACTGGGTGGGGTTACACAGGATATGAGCTTTTTATTTGATTTTCTGCCTTGTGGATCTTAGTCTTCTGCTATCTGTGTCTTTATTGATACCAAATCCCACAACTGATCTCCTCAGATCTTAAATGTGTATCCACTCACCACAAAATGTCCTCACACCTAATCTTTTGGCTGCAGACTAAAGGATGTGAGTACCGGCCAGTCCAGGATAGTGAAGTCTGATTTTCCCAAAAGTGCCGAGGGCACGTTGTCCCTGACTCGGCCCCTCTGAGCTCTACCCTGATCTAAAGCAGAACCCTGTTTATCTCCTCCACTCCATCTTATTATGACAGTGATTATTTAAGACTGAAAGATCTGGATGGGCCCACAGTAAATTAGATGTGTATAGACCAAACAGTATCATATTTCTGGCATTTTAACATCTTTCTGTCATTCTCCCATTTCTCTGTCTCTTATTATTTCTTTCCTAATATGCTTTTGCTTTCCCGCAGGCTGGGTCTTTTTTGTGAGATGGAGTGTTTGGCATGAACTTTTGCCATATGCCTGTAGATTTGCCAAAAAATATTCAGAGCAGCTCTTTTCTTGCGCCAAGTATTTGGCCATCTGCTTAAGTCTTTAACCAGCAGCATCCAGGGACTTCATCAAGCTTGAACTGTGAAGTCAAATGGTTTTCTTCAGCTCCCAAATCAAGCTAGGCACTGCTGTGCAGATTTACTGCACTGGCAATTCCAAGCAATCACACATATATTTTATTATGCAGTACATAGTCGCATTTATGGGATTTGCACTTAATGACAGCCAGGTTTTCCCAGAGCAGTTTTTATGCGGTTAAAATTACATTATAGTTAAATTAGACAAAGCAGTCTCTTTTGAATCCTTCTAAATCACTTTTAGAAATAACATTTAGCAGACAGGAAATCTTTTTGTGTTAGTTTGATGGTAAGTGTTAAGTATCTGCAAATGAGGGTGCAGACAAATAACTGAAACAGCTGCAATAGTCATTTCCCAAAGACATCTTTACTAGCTCTGAGTCTACCTCTTGAGTTTTATACGGGCCACACTGCCACTTGCAGACTGAAGCAGGAAGAGTGTGCTGCTCGTCAAAACGGCAGAGATGAGGAGATAGCTTTTCTATGGGGGTGGGGTTCATTATGCAGCGCACAGGACACCATTATTAGCCCCATTACACACACTGACAGCCGCACATTCATTCTCCTTTACCTGCTTTTTAAAGCCACCCATAAATAATGAGGGCTGCAGCTAGGCGCGTCTTGGAGGAAGGGAAAAAGGTCATTATAGACCGGGCCTCCATTTGTCAAAATTATTTCATAATCTCAGGTCACGAGGAGGGTTTTTGCTTTAGTTAATTGTAGATCGGACCACTGAACATAAATTTCCATTAGCAATCAATTTGTTACTCTGCAGATTCTGACCCTTTGTGCTCTTTGTTGTGACCAGCAATGACAGATGTGGATGAGTTGAGACACACTGGAATAGTGTCAGCGGCCGTGGGAAATATAGAAAGACTGCATGTTGTATTTATGGAAAAATGTGATGTGATATAAATCAAATCATGAAATTAAATGACTGTAATCAAGAATTAGGAATTTTACACCTTGCTATAATCATATAGAATATTCCACTTAGATTTTTACATTGATGGTCTTTAAACTGAAGCTCCCACAGTGTGGACTTGCTGCCACTCCATTGTGATGTAGAGGTCACAGTGCCATCCTGGTTAAATGTGCTCTGACTGGTAATCGGTGGTGCTGTGCAGTATAATTACCCCAGCTTTTATCAGAATGACCTCTCTGACAAACTTCCCTGGTGGAAGGAGACACCTGAGAGCTTCCACACTTCCTATCTGCCCTTGTTTTATCGAAAGGCCCCGCCTGAATGGATAATAGAGCCCCTGTTCTCCCAACAGATGGATAATGGAGGGTGGAGTGGTCCTCTTTGGCAGACTACTGCCTCTTCCCTGCACTAGAGAAACCAATACCAGGCCTATCGGCTGATATATGACACTAATACACAGGCTGACTGGGGCCCTAAACAGAAAAGAGGGATTGTTCCAACTTTCGACTGGCTGTAGGATCCATGACTCACAGGTACCGCACTGTCTGGCCCCTGAGACCGCTCTAATTGCTTTACATCTGTACAAAGGTTTCTTGTAATCGGGCCTTCTGCCTCCATTTGTCTTCCTTTCAGTCTCCTAGTGAAGGCCTTAATTGGTCTTAGTGGGGCTTTTTTTCCAGTTAGCTCCCGGGCCTGAGCTAGTAGAAGATGTTACCTCGGGGGGCAGTGGGGTTTGTTGGCTGCTAGTGGTTGGGGAGGTTGCAGAAGAGAGGAAGTCAATACTTCTTTTACCTTTAACACGTTAATTAATGCTCTCCTGACAAGCAGGGTTTTTTTCCCGTTGCTTCACATGGGGGGGTTGAGCTCCTGGGATCCACACAAGAATCAAGACTTGTACAGCTTTGTGAGAAAACCTCCCATGCTGTCTCCGGTGGCCAATCGACATTTACTGAGAATCCAGTTCTTTTTTCTGTTGTTGTTGTTGATTGTTAGTGCACATTTTTCTGCCTGTGTCTCTGTGACTGAGAGCTCTTCTACTTTTTGTGTATCTGTGTTTTGCCTGTAAATCTCTCCAGGTGCTGTCTGGCACATTTCAAACTAGTTAAAGCTGTAGCCACAAGTACTGGTGTTGTGAAATAATTTATTTTCCAGAGTTCTTTTATACTGAGCTTCAGATTGTTTTTGCATAAACATGTTATGAGTTAGCATTTTCTGGGCTGTTTTTCTGTGGAAAAAATGCCACAAAGTGCTGCGTGTCAGAATTGAACCACAGGTGCTATAGAGGACTCACAGCCTCAGTACATGGGGCACATGCTCTACCAAATGAGCTGCCAGGCCTCCTGTGCAGGCAGTCTGTGTAGGGTCATGAAGTCAGAGGTAACCTGATGAGGAATGGAATTCTTTTGTTGGTTAGTTTGTTTTTGGTGTATTTTTTACATTGATGACCCAAATGTTTGTGTTTTTTCCCCTTTACTGTGAGCCAGGCTAATTTTTGTACAGTGGAGATTGCTCATAGTGATCACAGTTACAGTGCTCAATTGCTCATATGAATCAAAACTTTTGGGACAGATTCCTTCCTGGACAAATGCTGTTTAAATATTTTGTTTGTAGTAATCAAGTAGTCTACTTACAGTTTTTTATTTTGGATCATTTCATACATGTCAATAAATGGAGGAAAAAAGTTAAAACTACTCTTTTTTTTTTAACCTTACTCCCATGATATTTTGCCTCACAGTAACCTGTCTGTTTACAACTGCTATATGAGGCTGCTTTACTGTTTAGACATTGGCATAGCGACTAACAACATTAGCTTTAGCATAGCTAGTTCCAGAGTGCTAAAAGACGTGTTTTGGTTAAGGGCCCGGAATTGTTGTTTTTGTTACCCTAGAATGAGCCCTTTATATCTACAGAGTCCTCTTCCACGGAGGCCGTCATGTTGCACCACCATGTTTCTACAGTAGCCTAGAGTGGATGAACCAAACGCTGGCCATAAATAAGGCCTTTCACATTTTTTGTTTTTGTGGCCACCATAGGTTCTCCTACACACTTGGAGCAGGAGGGAGAGAAGAGACATTTGCAATCTGCAAGCTCACTGTGAGATGTCACTAAGTCTTACAGACTGGTCCTTTAATGTCCACTTACACAATAGCCATCATAAGAGAAATGGCGACTTAAATCACTCTCATAGTGTGCTCCATCAAGCAGGGGAGCCATCTACTGGATTGGGGAAACAGAACAATAGAAAACAAATTGCTAGTGCACAGTGCACAAATTTTCATATGCAAAAAATTAAAGCACTAAAATTAATCTGAATGTAAGCATGCCACAATGACAGCACTCCAGGACTTTTGAATGAAAGCATGCTTATATTCTCATGTCAGACTTAAGATTACTAAAATAACATGGTTCCAGTGCTTGCAGTTCCAGAAATAAAAGTATTGCCTTGCTCTGGATGTGAGTGAATTATTAGTGCAAACTGAATATGTTTTGGAGAAGTCTGTTAGTCATCAAGCTCCACCCATCTGTATTTGCTTTCATTAAACTACTCGAGAGTGTTTGCTTGTAGTAAAGTGCTGCTGTAAACCGAGGCAGATTCCCAGAGTGTAACGTGACCTGCCTCACTTTATCTGACTAGACCCTGTTCACACTTGTCTTTGTCCAGAGATAACATCTCATGTACACTGCTCCACAAACCACATTTCACATCTTTAATTTAAGATAACTTGACATGTTTTTGGCTTTATACCTGCATCCTACTCCTAACACATACACAGTCCCTTGAAAAATCTAATATTCAGAATATTATATGCTAGATATGACACCTACTTAATTTCCTTGTGTTCATGTTCTCTAAATGGTAACTAGTTTCCTTGTATTAACACATTTATAAATATCTTTTGTAACTTTAATTGGAAATACTGATGTTATCTGCCAAAACAACATTTTTTGGCAACACATCTAACTGTCTGACTGTCTGAACAACTAATTGCAACATGGCCTAGTGCAATTATCAAATTGCTTGAGGTGCAATATTTTGTCAAAGGAAAAAATGTGTGTCGAAATACCGCTTTAAATTAAATACTGTGCTGCTGACATGTCCTGGCCCACACATCATATTCTTCAGTTTAAGAAAGCATTGTTGTTTAGAACAGATCCTCACAGCAATCGCACCATAATCATTTTAATGTGTTTTTCAGTGAACATTTAAGTAAAACTTGTCATTCCCTCTAATGTCAAAATTGCAATATCAGTTTAAAGAATCACAATCAAATATTTTTTGAGAAATGTTCATCGTTACCCTGGTTAGACATGAATTCTAGCTGATATTTCAGCTGCCAGTTCCACCATTGGACTGTACAGAATCTGTACGTTTCGCTCAGCTGCAATATTTGGATCTAAGATTTTTTTCTTGCAGACCCCCGCGCCATCATTTTAGGGAGTAAAGGACAGAACAAGCTCATGTCAGGAGTGTGAGGAGTGTGGAGCAGGAGCTCTGTGTTGTGAGCTCTCCTCTGTTAGGTTCTGCTCCCTGCATTTCCTGCTGACTGACTGATATGGAGCTCTGCTGCCAGGGCTTAAATAGCAGCTGTAAGCGTCCAGCTGCTCCCTGCCACGCTCCACTTCTCCCCAGATGGCTCCGAGACGTTCCAGCAGCCCTCCGGAGGAGCGCTCATGAGGAAAGTGTTATGGAGTGGCTCTCTGAAACACCAGGGAGCATCCCTCACTGCACCACAGCCACCCTCCTCCTCCTCCAACCCCCGGGCCGAACGCCCAAATCAGGGGAGGGCTGCTTGTGCAGTCTCAGTTGCCAACTTACCAACGGGAGGCAGCACAGATGGTGGTGTCCGCAGCGTAGGCCAGCATGCAGCAGGGCCTTGGGGGGGAGGGGGGGCCTGGAGAGAGCACATGCCATGCCTGGCCTGGGATGCCACTGATATCCCTCAGGAGGAGCTCTCACTGGCCCTCAGCAGATGACCAGCAGAAGTCTGGCAAACTCTGCTCAGCTCAGAGATGGTGTGCTGAAATGTTTTCTTTACCCACATGGGCGTCTTTGATAAGTGGGTTGTTCCAGAGCACTGCCAACCCAAGAGAGAATGTGTTGGGTGAAAATGAGCGCTTTCAAAGTCATTGTAATTTTCCTTGAACACTCAGTGTTAATATATTATGCCAGCTGTAGTGCTCTAGGGCAGCAGTCTCTTACCTTGGCTGTGTGTGTTAAAGTGATGAATGGTCCATCAACTTCACACCACTGAAGCGAACCACAGGGTTCATTTCAACCATGACATTGCCCACAGAGATAATATCATGTTTAACATATCCTGCACTTACACTGTTCTGAAAATATACTTTGATGTACCCTGAGGAGATTTTGACCACTAGTGTCGCTGTAGAACTGTGATTGAATCAACCCAATCTCGCAACACAGAAACTCTTACCTCAACACCTGGTAAAAGTAAAAAGTGTTTGCCAGTACTAGAAAAAAAAAGTCGCAATTTTTCAGATTATATTTTTAAAAAGCTGTTTAGAAATTCTTTTAACATATTTTACACCTTTAAGGATATGCATAATCATCATCAAAAAATCTGCTTAATTCTCAGCCAAAATGTCTTCTACTTGCTTGTAATACAACAGGTTCATGATAGTTATGTCCAATAGTAAAAATCTGAATTTATGCCTGTTAGAACAGATCTCTGGGAATTTGTAGTTCTGCTACTTTATTTTGGCACAGAAGATCAATTTTTCGACCATTGCCACCACCACCTCTTCTTTTTTCTTCATCGTCTTTTTCTCTTTTTAGCTGCAGTCAGTAGCCCTATAGCTCGTTCTGTCAGTTGGTCGGTCTGAAAAATTTGTCCATCTTTTGGTGGCCACAGTTTTCACGTTTTCAGTTTTCAAGGAGGCTGAAATTTGAAAAGTAGGCATATTAATACAATAGGAGCGACCTATCACAAAATAGGATAACAGATTTTGTGGAGAGCTTGGTAAAGAGCCAAAGGACAGCTGATTAATGGTTAATGCCAATTTGCAAAAAGGGTGTGTGGCAGTGAGTGGCTTACAACAAAAAGGTGTTTAGTTTATTCACACAACATGACCAAACTTTGTAGAAAGACGCACACAGACCCAGATAGATAAGCAAAAAAATACACACACATACACCATTAGCCTATCAATTATTATGCTTAACTAAACTTTGAGAAACATGCCCTAAAGAGAGATGTGTCACAGTAACACTGATGAACAGCATGTGTCATGTGAATAGTAGCTGTAACATGAGTGAAATCTGTCAGCAGAGCTGTCATCATGTCACCTATGTGCAGTTATTTTAAGTTCAAGGAGAGAAAAGGCAAAACAGCTGAGTGCAAAATATTATTAAGAGCTTAGTTGTTTAGGGGAAGGGAAAAGGATGGTATCAGATTGGTATCTGTATTGGCAGATATTTAAAAGTTATATCAAGCCATTTAAGCTTGTACGTGGTCACAGCTCTTGTGAATTTGTTCTTGTTCTACCTTGTTTCTCTCTTCCTCAATATCTATTTACTCCCTTCGGCTGGAGAGAAGGAGAGTATGCTTCAGGGATGGATGCAGGACTGCTATTGCTCCCAGTGGGGGGGTGGGGGTCCTTGCTCTGCTGACCTCACTGTTATCCTTGTCGTGACAGGAAGCATACATCATAGTGGGGCCTCTAATGTGAAACACATTCCGCCACAACTTGATCAAAGCCAGGCTGCCTGGACAACAAAGTGCCCTGTAATGCCATATTTTGACCATATAATTGGAGAGTAATTATGGCTGACAAAACACTCCAGTGATTTTCTCTCCTTCTCTGCCTGCCTCCCTCTCTCCTTCCCTGTGTCTTTGGTCTGTAAGAAAACCCAGAGAGGGGTTGTCATAAACTATGTGGGATATTGTGTGCTGAGTTGGCTTGAAAGCTCTTGAGTGGAGCCGAGGGTAGGTCAGTTTTTATTGGAGCACGATCGCTTATTCAGAGACACTATAACAACACACAAGGGTAGCAGTAACCAGTGGCCTAGAAAAACACCGGTGCACCACATGACAGCTGACCCTCACTTACTGACAAGACATAAGTCTCTCAAAAAGCTGTATGCTTGGACTCTTTTGATTTTAGATGGATTGAGTCTTCTCTCTTGTCACTGATAGCACAATCTTAAATTATGGCGGTTAGCCGAGTTCTCCTTTTGTCTTGCTCCACAGCTCCCTAACCAGTAATTCACTAAGCATAGATGTTTGAGGAGCTGACCCTGAAAGCTCGGCTACAGAACCAAGTTTTTAAAAAGATGTGAACCTTGGCAAAGAATACTGTGTAGTCAGATATTTTTATGAGTGTTGGCAGTGTAGTGCACAAGGAATCATTTCCACTAAAGAATAAAAGAAGAACCTTTGACAAAGTCAGAGATGTGGATTTGATGCAGATGTTGGCATTTTGTTGTGTTCGCATTGCACTGGCTGTCCCAGAATGCTGGGCAAACATTTTTATCCATGGGCAGTCTTTCATTCTGAAGTCCACCCCCTGCTGGGCCAGTCAATATGAGCACAGAGCCTTGGGGCCTAAGCTCTGTGGTATTCTGCTGTACAGAAATCAAACAGAAAACACATGAAACACTGAAAAACATTACAGTTTGACAAAGGTCTGGAAACTCTGTTAGAGCATAACTCCAAAAATCAAAGTTCCACATCACCGCTCACAGTTTGACCTCATGTTTGCATACTGCTAATGGTTTCAAGGAGCAAAACAAGCCATCACAAGTTAAAACCCTCAACACTGCAGCCCTTTTATTCCACTAATCTTTGGCCAACTCGATTATCCTGCAGCAATCCTTCAGCCGAGCATGAGTTTAGCCACAATGCTATCTGTCATCCTGTGATAATGTGGTACGATGTGGACAGGCTGTTTACGACTGGAAAGCGACAGACAAAACCTGGAATTATTTTTCAAAAGAAGAATTGAGGAGCCTGCAAAAACATCAACAAGACTTTTTAAATTTGACATTTTATTTGTAGTTTTCTCAACAAAAGTGCAGATATGGAATGTGTTCTGAGCTGTGTGCTCTACCACAGACAGCCTCAGTCCCTCAACTCTGGCTTCAGTCCATACCTGTATGTCTTTGTCAGGAGGTTAAATCAGGCTTTGAGGGACAGAAAGAGGCTGGACTAGTTGGAGCTGTGACTGTACTGCTGGTATTGTGGGAGGTGGTAGATGTCATATGTCTGGTCTGTGGCTTTCAGCCTGCTATCGTGCTCTACCACTTAGCATGCTAATTAATCCCAACCAAAGGGCTGCGTCAGTCACCCCACGCTCCACCAGGGACGCTCCCACTGGGCTCATCCTGCTTTAATTGAGCACGTTTTTCAGAAGCCCGCTGTCCCTGGGATTACATTAGATCCCTCTAATTCACCCAGCCTGCCACCGGCGTGGGCAAAGTGAACGAGAGAGGGAGGGAGTGAGATGAGACGTAGAGCTGGGAAATGTATAAATAAACCAAACAAACAAACAAAAAAAAACAGACTGAGTGTTTATTAACACCCCTGGGATGAAAAAGGAGGTGAGTGCAGGAAATCATTAGCGCAGGAGAGTCAAACTAGGCTCGTTTGATCTCGCTGATGGAGGAGCAAATGTAATTTAGCGCGCTGTGAGTAATTTGTTTTAGCAGTTAGCATGGGTTCCTTTTAATTTCATTTTGCCTGGCATCAGTCTTTCAAATTAAATATTTTTATTTTGTACAAAGCGGATCTTTGTGAGCCTGGAGGCTCAAAGACCAGCCCTCAACAACAACTAATGTTTATTCATCTTCGCTTGTTTGCATGTGCGGTAGACAGAATCTTGACAGGAGTGTGCAGTGTCGGCTTTTATTTGAGTACTTTCTGTATAATGAGGCAACTCAGATGTACGCTGCGACAGCTAGCAAATCATAGTAGGAGAATAACAAAGTGTTTTTGTCACTGCAGCTCTAATTATTTGGAAGACGGAGCTGAAGCGGCTGCATCTGTTTTGGTGTCTCACCTTATGTCCTCGTTCTACTGAAAGTTGTTGACGGTGCAATCTGTTTATGAAATCAAGACACCATTTTCAAACCCACATAACTAAACAGTTCCCAGCTAATAACATCCAGCATTCACTAAGAATATAATATGTAAACTAAATAACCTGTCAGAGTAAGTATCAAACATTTCAAATTAACTGTAGGCCGTCGCCTGTCACATACTAGCTCACATAACTGATTTTCAGATATTATTTTCATGTTTAATTCAGTGAGGAGCAGTGAGGGATCGGCCCTGCATAAGAAAGCAAAAGGCGGAAGTTTATCTCTGCCTGTCAGGGTGTTGCCACTTAATTGCTGCTCCCACCCATGACACAGAGGAGGCCTTCCCCTGCATCAGGACCAGCTAGTCTCAGCTCAGATGAGTGGGGAAGAGAGAGGAGTCTTATCAGCAGAAGATGCCTGGGACATTGTTGCTCTGGAGCACCTTATCAGGCCTGTGTTCACACCATGCGCAGCCTGAGCACCTTCTCTTGCTGGCAGCAGAGACGTGAGATGCCCTCCTCTGGTAACGGAGAAGACGCAGAGGCACAAACAGGGTTGAACGTTGACGATGAGCTGTAATCTGTAGAAACGTGGGCAACCATTTTGGATTCATGGGAAGTATTTGCACAAATTCCTGGCGTGCTGATATCATATGCAAGGTTGAATGGCTTTTATTTTGAAGATGTATCAGATCTAGCTCCTGGAAAATTCCTTCATGCAGTGGTAAATCATAGTTTGCTGTGAAGAACATTTAGTATTTATTGGAAAATAGCAGAGAATTCCTGTCTAAGTGAAACTGCAATCATCAGGTATGTCAGCATCTTGTACAAGGTTTCAAACTTTTCCAAAGCGACACATTCCTAGCTGCCATTACAGACTGATAAACAACATGTGCTCTAATGTGAGGGAACTCTTGTGTATCTCAGCTGTGTCCCTGGCAGAGCCTGCAGGGGTTGTTAGCATTGACAGCACCGGTCTTTATGCATGAGACTTCCAGGCAGATTGTTGGCAGAGCTGGGCAGTTTCTCTCAGACGGGCGTCAGCTGGCTGCAAGCCTCACCGCCTTCTCCTCCTCCTCCACCTTGCTCTCCTTCCCATCATGGCAGACCCAGAGAAAGAGCTTTATGGAGCCCTATAATGATACGTGGTGAATGTGCAGCACTGGGGTGATTGTTAACGGCGGCAGCTGCGCAGATAGCCTGGATGATGGAAAATCAGTGGGACCTCATTTTGGTTTGCCAGTATGAATATTAATGGCTCGTTTCCAGGCCATGGCTAATGATGAGGAAAATTCCCTAATAAAAACTTGATGTGATGGGCAACGACCCGCGGGGTCACTGGAGACAGTCAAAGTTAATAGTGTGCCATCAGGTGTGAGGAGTTAAGTGATTAGAGGCACAGAACCTAATCCTGATGTTTTTCTCCCCCCTCAGCTATGAGTCAGTGTGGAGGGAGGCTGGGTGGGAGGGAGGGCTGGAAGTGGGAGGTGAGGGGAGCAGATGAGGTTTATATCTCTTGACAACAGTGAGTTGCAGCCTGTTGTTAAGCATACATCCATGTACGTGCAAGCCATGAATGTTACAAGTGATACCAGAGATGGCAGTGATTATTTTTTATGTAATTGCTCCATTGTGAGTAATATAATCACATTTCACAAGAGATTGGTGTGTTGCATTTAAGTTCTAATAGAAGATTATATAAACTAATGAACTAATATTAACTAATATTAAAAAGATGCTTTTTTTTGAGATGTTACTTGGAGGAATATAAACTTGTTTGTTCTATAACCCCCTTTGTTCATTTGAAGTAATTATATGCAAGATGTGTCCACCTGCCAAATTCATACTACAAACAGACTGGGGGCAGCTGGTCACCAGGAAGTTGGGGAGTTCACCCCTATCGTAAGAAACAAGGAAATGCACAGTCGCTCCCACAGGACATTCTTTCTTTCAACAAAAATCTGATTTATTTAACATATTAACACTGTCTGTGACATCATACAGTTAGCTACCTTTATCAGATATTGCTAAATAGCCAGCATGAACATTAACATAAAACTTCATCCCTTTACTTGCCAAGAGCTGTCTCCATTGGTGGAAAGCAACGCCAGTGTTAAGTTTTGTTTTGCTTCTATTTCTATCACTTCTGTCTTTGCTGCTGAGCATGAGTTCTCGCCCTCGAGGCATCGCTACATCATCATCCTCCCATATTGGTTTGAGGGCAGACCATACGTTACAGTGACTCATTATCACCTCTTGAGGTACAATGTCAATGCCAGGGAAAGCTGGTTAACAT
This sequence comes from Lutjanus erythropterus, assembly GCF_056507025.1. Taxonomy (NCBI): domain Eukaryota; kingdom Metazoa; phylum Chordata; class Actinopteri; order Lutjaniformes; family Lutjanidae; genus Lutjanus; species Lutjanus erythropterus. The sequence goes on from NC_139327.1 coordinate 4,579,500, forward strand.
GCTAACTTTGGTACATATCTCACACTATATAGACTTCTTTGAAACTTCACATACAGTAGATAATCTTGTTTTTTAATGTTTGGAACTAAAATTCTTACATTCTTCTTACATTCTTCTCCTTAGCTATGTAGTTTGGCTTTACAGTACACTGAAAATTCTACTTCTTTAGGAGCATCCCACAAATAATCTGAAATAAATTGTTTGTGTCTGTGGCCAAATGCTATAATGAAGATGCCAAACAACATCATTGTTAATGTCTAGCATGTGGAGTACTTAAAATACACATCAATTGGGCTTATCCCAGGGGAGTCACCATAACCTCGCAAACAATGCAATTTGATGTATGTAATTATCTGAAAATCCTTCTATTAATCTTTGATTAATCCAGCATCTGCTCTGTGCCTCAGTCCCCTGTTGGCTTATGGAAACAGAGTACAGACTTGGGGTGAGGCAAGGTGTGTGTTTGTGGGTGTTTGTGTATGCGCCCACACTGCAGCGGTGTCTTATGTTTTTTTCATTTCTATCAGATAACCAGCGAACGCTTCCCACCCCCAGGCGCCTGTAGCCGGGAGAAACACGTTGAGAAGATTCTAGAAGGAGAGACACTGAACTTGGTGCTTGTGTAACAAATGGATTTTTAAGAAAAGCAAAGTGTTGCACCTCTCTGTTCCTTCCTTCCTACCCCAGTCCTTGTCAGGTGTGTGTGTGTATTGGGTGGGTGGATGGAACTGATCAACAGAGAGGTTTACCCTGCGGCAACATCTGTTTCTGCCAAGCATCACTTCAGTAGTGTGCTGCCACATCTCCGGTTGAGTTAAATGTCCTACCTTCCTCCACACTCACACAGAAAGCAACATACCCTAACACTGCTCGCCTTCAGAACATATCTTCTCATCCCAGGCATCCAGAAGCATGTTAATATGACTGTGTATCTGCATTTCAGACATTGCTCCTTGTCACTGCTCTGCTCACATCTCAACATGGAGTCACTTTGACATTGCATAACCTTTTATAATGTAAATCATTAGAGATTTAGCAAATCAGGAATTGTTAATAAAAGAGTCAGGTTTAGAACATTCTCTTAAGTATTCTGTCAGTAAGTTTGGGCACAGTCCAGTGAAATAAAACATAAAAAGAATGTACTCCAGAGTATTGAAACCAGAGGTCACAGACTATAAAGTTCTTATTATTTTATGGAAGGCTTAATTTTTCTCCCCCATCATCCCTCCTTTAACTCCACTGTCCCAGTGACTGGAATCCAGAGTTTGCGGTCAAATTGAATATCTTCTGGATAAAGTTTTACATTTGAAGGGAAATTGCATTCAGATGTTGGCCTGCTGCATTTGGCCAGTGGTGCACATGTGGATCAGACCTGGTTATATTAGTCCAGACAGAAGTCTGGTCCTCCCCTGACGAAACATTCTTGGCTGCTGAAAGAGGCGTTTGCCTTATGTGACTATATAGACTGTCTCAAACACTCAAGTTGTGCTGTTTTCTTTTCCTCGTGATTTTTTTGAGGTCTTTTCTTTCCTACCATACTTTTATATGACAGTTCGACATCAAGCAGATGCTGTGGAAATTATATGTTGGATGTCATCGCCACAGAACCCTGCTTATTTTAATGATCTGTCCCAGTCAGGCATGTCATGTTGAATTTCCTTCCACTCGCTGAACTTTTAGGTGTATTTACTAAACTGTCTTTTATGGATACCTTTTTATGAAAAGTGTGTCTGCTTGGCTTAGTTCTAAAGTAAAGTAATCCCAGAGTTTATTTGAGGTTCAGTCCAGTGTGAAGTCACTTGCACACAGTTTTTGTGTGTTTGGCACTATTTTTAAGGTTTATTATGAGTGTGAATCAGTCTGTTGTATAGCTGCGACTAAGGAAAAGGGGCTATTAAACAGAAGGTCTGTCCATGGCAGATCATCATTAATATCATAAGTCACAGCAGGTGACAAAGCTGCATGAAGCCAGCGGTTGAGCATAGCGATCATGTTGGTGTGTCTAGTGTAGTTCATCAAACTGGACCACATCTGCATCGCCACTCATCAAAATGTATCGACCATACTCATATTCTAACTTAAGATTAGTGGCAGTTTTTCTGAAAAAGTCTACATTAGATCAATTCAAGTCAGTTCTCTTTTTTAATTTCTGTGTTATAAGAAACTAATTTGTGAGCGTATTGTGACGGGGCCTGCTGCTCCAGCTTTGTGTGCCAAAGCAGGTGCTGTGTAGCAAACCCTGAGCTCATCAGTCTCCTCCTGCCCGGCTCTATTTGTTGTTCCTCAATTCACAGTGGCGGGACTGGCAGACTGTGTAATGTGTGGGTGAGAAAGAGAGAGGGATATGGGAGGTGTGAGTGGGGGATTTGAGAATAAGCATGGCACAGATCCCCATTTCACCATCCTGGTCTTCCTCTATTCCCCATGAATAATGTGGCACAGCCCCTACACAGCGGTAGGCCAGGCATGCCGCCATATCAAGCTGTGGTGGAGAGCGAGGCGTCCAGCTTGGCGAGTCTGGGCTCAGCCACATTCTAGCCCCACAAACCCCCCCACCCCCAAACCCATCCCCAACCTGCAGAGAGCAGCACTGGGCTCCAAGATGGCAATCAAGGCTTGATTTGCCAACACATTTCCAATGATTAAAATGTAATTAGCACAAGCGAGCACCTCCTCCCCAGCTAATTTCCACGCACGCTGTGACAGGCAGGCGGTCGGCGGCACCCAGGCCCCAGCAGCAGATGGAGGAGGATGCAGCGGAAGGGGAGAAAACCATTTTGCCATGTGACTGTTTGCATCAGAAAACCATCAGGACGCGCAGCTATATCAGGAAGGAGCTGTTAGGAGGAGGGAATGAGGAGCCCTTGACGACAGCACATCAAATTGGCACTGTCAGAGCTGACCCTGGCAATGGCTGCCATCCTTCATGCTGTCTTTCCAGCTCCCAGGCATGCAGGCAGCTTGGCTCCTTCCCTGGGCTTTAACCCCTTCAGCCATCCTGCAGGACAACCTGGCTCAGGCTGATAAACAGACACCATCTTCTGTGCAACGGGGCGCTTTAATGAAGCCCATATCAACCATAATTAATTCTAAGGTCGTGGATAGCAACCAGCATAACCTGAGGCTAATGTCACTCATGGGGGCGACAATACGCATCCATTACAGATCCAGACTTAAGAAGATGCCATTTAAGAAAATATTAGAATAGAGACAACTTGTAACACTGGTGAATCGAAAATGATAATAAGCCTGTTAAACACAGTGTGTTTGCCTTTAGAAATATCGTTTACGCATGTCATTTTTTTCTTGATTGACTTAACATCTGTTAGTATTTGTGGACCAGTGGATTTCCAGAAGGTTATGTTGGAAAAAGGGGAACATGGCATACTTGCTTTGCACGCATCCTTGTGTGATGTGGTTGCCTCTTTAGTACAGACATTTTTCTGTGGGTAGCTCTGGCAGGAGACTTTGGTGAGCCCTGCTGCTACGGACGATAGCATAGCTGCATCGTTTAGCATTCAGCCCATGGCTCCTTATGCTCCCTTTGTATTGGGCCAGTATTGCTCTCAGCTGGAGAGGATTTAGGACAAGAATAATTTACTCCTTATTTCAGACCAATGTAAACAAAAGGCTTGATGCTTGGACGGAGTGTAGGGAAATTTGTAAGAGCACTCAGCCAAAAGAGAGGCCCGGGTGAGAGCAGAGGGGCAATCAGAAGTGCTCCGGATACAGGCCAACATCAACAGCTCTTAGAGCTGAAGCTAATGTTTGACATTCCTGTGTTACTTAAACTTAACACTGGGGTCTAGCTGTACAGTATAATGCTGGTCCTGTGTAAATAGCAGTGGGCCTGGGTAGAGTATCACTTTTCTCTGTCAGCCCCCTCCCAGGGCTAATGGTTTCCTTATTGTACATGACTGTTGCTTTAAATAAGACCCGTTTCCTACCTCAGCCTGTCAGAGAACTAGCTCCACTCATCTCAATAGGACCATTGTTGTGTTTTTTCTTTCTTCAGTATAATATATTCATTTTTTCCAGCCACTTTAAACCTCTGACATATGTCTTTTCATTAGACACGGCCTCCCAGGATTGGTGTGAAGTGTTTTTGACATAACAGTTAACCATAGCTTTGCAGATTTATTCACATTCACCCGTCAGTAGCAATAACAGAGTTTTTGAGCTCATGCTTACCTCCTAAAACAATACCATACCTCAGTTATTAAGGATGAGGTCGACCAATCATTCATGACGTTTCCAACTACCGAGTGCAAAGCTTAGCGTGTCTAGCTTTCCATCTCTGTTTCTAATGTAAGAGTCAGGGCGTAGAAATACACAGAGTGAAAAATTCCAGATATACAGGGATTCTTCTCCCCGCCTCAGGTTGCTTTATGCATGAGGCAACGCATTAGTTCACTATGATCACTTATCAGTGAGTGACAGATTTGACTTGTTTGTATGCCTGAGATGTGTTTTTTATCTTTTAGCAGCATTATTATTTGTTACTTTTTGCTCTGTACTTGAGCAGCGGGTTCGAGGGAGCTTTGGCGTCTGCACTGTAAGGACGATCAAATTGCCTGCCCTTGCCTGTCAGGCCTGATCTCAGGATTTTTTACTTTGCTCATTATAAAGGTATTTCCATTTTATTACGTTTTCCCTTTTTTCCACCCTTTGTCGCTCTGGGAAATTTGCATACCTCTATTCCTAGGGAAAAAAAATAATGACAGCAATTTCTTTTCTTTTCTCTCCCCCACTAGCCGTGTGAGTGCTTCGTTTAGTGGCACCTGCAAAAGCGACAGGCGCGGGGATGAGAAGTGAAAGAGAGCAGTTGATTAAATCATCATCAAGTCGCAGCACAGAAAGTCAATTCTGCTTGCCGTCTACAATGATATCCTTTTATCTTAAAGTAATGAGCTATGGCACTTTTGCATCGGGTAATACGATGAGTTCCATTAGCATGTTCCATTTGCTTCACAAGCAAGGGCAAGTCATTCCAGCCGGCTTCTATCTTGGCAATCAAAGCAATTGGCTGCACAGCCAGGGAACAGGGGGAAGGAGGGAGAGCAAGAAAAGGGAACATGAGAAAGAAGGGCTAGTAGTGTTTTTTTATGGATCACAACACAGTGGAAAAACTAAAATGATGTCCATTATTTTAACCCCGTGCATGCCTGTGTTCCCGGTTGTGTAGTGTGCACAGGCAGAGGAGCAGCTAATGAGTGCTCGGTCACATTACTGTTGTCACATTCTGAGAGGCCTGATTCCATGGAAGCAGTTGAGATGGCTAATACTGCTCACCACATCTTGTCTGCTGCTGTATTAGTCAGGCCTGTGTGGGAGGCCGCAAGAGAGTGCGATACATGGCCGACACGCCTATTTATTCTCAAGCTAGAATAGATGCACACGGTGTGCAGCTTTTTGTATTACACAGACATTCACTTGTAATCAGAATGTGCACTCGTCTTGCATTACCCTTATTTATTCTTCCAGCTGACAGTCTATAGGGCTGCTGGCTCTCTGCACACTGTATTAAAATGGGGGGTGGGATGTTGTGGGTGGCGGAGAAACAGAGTGAGAGAGAAATGGAGAGCTGGGAAACGTCTGAGGAGTGTTTGCCCAGTGCGTTTATTGCCTCTGCATAATTTATGAGCTGCTGGAGCTGACCATCATGGCAGTGTGCCGCGGGCGGCCCCTGGGGCCGTGTGGGACAGGCCTGTAAATTGGATGCTATGCTCCTGCTGAGCTCGCAAGGCCCCTTTTTACCGTCCAGCCTCAGAAAGCGACCGGCTACGAGCCCAGCCAGCTACCTTTGAGCTCTGCAGGGCCCCGGATCAGCAAAAAACAAGAGATGGAAGCAAAAAAAAAGGGAGGAGAGAGAAAAAAACGGCAGGGCTTTCTGCCGCTCACTCCCTGTGCTGTCAATCATTTCACCCCCTTCCTTCACTCCCTCCCTACTTTAATCGACACCCACCAACCCCTCCCCGCCTACACACACACTCACTGTGCCAACCCCTGCCCATATTCCCCCCCAGTGCCTTCTTCATTACCGACTCCAGTGCTTCTCTGCACCTCAGCCATATGCACAACGTTGAGGGCCGCCAGTCACCCAGCATCACACTAATTAGTTGATAAAGAATTAAGTGGACCTTGAAATTGAAATTGGAAAGAAAAAATGAAATCTAACCACTTTTTCCTCCCTCCATTACAAAGTTCCCTTCCTCTTCTTGTCATTTCTCCTTCCCAGCCTCAAGCAGGAACAGACATCATGGGATTATAATTCTAGTGGCGGTTGGTGTTTAGAGATTCCAGCTACGTCTGTATTTTACATAGGTTTCAATGTTAACAAGGGCACGGCTGCTCACGAGAAATTTGCTTTGTTTCAGATTCCAGTGCTTGTGTCAGCTAATGAAGTGATCTGATGATATTCAGGCACTGAATATATGATAAGTTCGTCATTAAAAAGCCGATAAGATATGCCATTTGCAAAGGTAAATTAAATTACAGCACTCACATGAGAAGTGTTGAAATTGAATACAACCCAAGCAGTTATGACATGAGAATGCATACATAATTTTCCTCATTTATGATTTACCTTTTTTGTTTTTTTGCAGTGTGACACCGAGAGTGACCAAGATGACAAGGTAAGCCAACCATTCACTGTGATCTTTCATATACTGTTAATTGTGCTTGGATCATTTCAGGCATCCTTTATCAGCTTTCAGTAAGATTCAAATATTACATTTTCTTAAAGGCTGAGAATTTAATGTAATTAGAATTAAACATCCTGTTAATAACTATGAGAAAGACTTAATTAGCTGCGCATTAATTATAAATGACTTAATGATGTGCAAAATCTAAATCGAACTGTTCTGGGTTTTTAGGATTTAGATGACATTTAAATGAGACTGCTGTGACAGCCAGGGTTGAGGGTGCAGGCTTTCTTTTGCTTAAAGCCTAGCACTGACAAGCATATCTTCAGTGTGAAGTATAGTGCCTGTGACAGTATCCAATGCCATATCTATCATCTGTCTATCTTCCTATCTGTCTGTCTATCTTTTTGCCTATCTGCCTGTCTGTTTTTGAGACACTCACTTTTGCTAATTGGAAGCAACAGAATCTCTATAATTATGTATTAGGTATTTCTTATTTCTATTCCTATAATCTCAATCAACACCTCCTACTGTCAAGATTTATAGCATCTTCCTGTGGTGTAACACCGTCCTATATTTGCTAAAAGCTGCATGGTTTCAGTTTTTGTTGCCTGTTACAGTTCCAGTTTTACAACAAATGTTTGAAAACCAAACATTGGCATTCACCAATAAACATTAAGGAACAGTGTTCACTGGTCAGATTAGTTTTATAGGCCTAACCAAAGTTTGACCTGATGGTGGCGATACAGTAAATATCGTGGCAGCATCAGATTTAAGAAGTTTCAAGAGGTGTCTGCATGAATAGTGGACCAGGGGATACAGTACAGTTCACTCATTTGAAAGTTTGTGCTGATGGCAGTGCTTGAGGGAAGGTTGTAGTGTCACCTACATTGCTAGTTCTTGTCATCTTGGGTGTAAAAGCACACACCAGATTTCACACATTCAGAAAATGAGTATTAGAGATACTTAGTCATAAGCAAAGCAAAAGGACACAGATGGTGGTAATTGGTAGGAAGAATAGGAATACAAATATTAGAAATAAAACAAGGTTAAAAAGCTACAGAGAGCTGAGCAAGAAAACAGTTGTGTTGATAAAAAGGGTAAAAACGTGCACGTAAATACAGATGATGTTTTGGTGAGGCTAATGTTGTATACTCTCATTTTCAATTTTGAAGATGTCAGTTCACTGGTCAATCTGGTAGACCAACCAAGTCGGTTTTATCTAATAATATAAAATTTGTGTTTCCGTGACCTTTGCTGACCTCCCCAGAAAAAAAAAACTCGGCACCATCTAGTGGACTGAAAAGGCATTTTATTATTCTATTACCAAAACATTTAATTCATATTTGCAATATTTTTAATTTATGCATTAAAAGATAGATACTTGGCTTCCTTGTATCGATGCACTACTGCTATGCAAAATATCACAATACTATGTTGTATAGATTCCCCCCACCCTTACCGACCCTATACCTGTACTGTTTGTTGGTCTTAGTTGTATTTTTTAATAATGTCTGACTTATTTTGGTTAAAGCAAAACTTATCCGTTACAATATCTAAGTGTTTTTAAATATCTGTAATTTTATTTTTAGCCATCTTTATATTATTCATTGCAGCTCCATTTGTATTATCCAGGTATTCACAGTGTGAGTCCACCTCACAGATTGTGAGAGCAGCCATATTATCCCACGACTTCTAACTAGAGATCTAGATCCACTCTAATGATTTAGTAATACCATTTGCTTGTGGTGTTTAGACTGTGCAGCAAATTGAGTCATTACTCAGTGTTGTCGATTTAAATTGCTCCTGTCTCTGTGGCAATTCCTTTTTGTTTCAGGAAGAGAGAGAGAGCATGGTAAGCTGTAATCCCCCCAGTGACTGTATTAATTCACCCTGGCTCACGTTACACTCCTGATGAACAGCGCCAACTACACCTTCCTGTCATTGATTAATTGTGTGTTAAAGTAACAGAGGAGTGAATTAGTAAATAGCGGACCCCTATGACAGGAGTTGACTCGTGTTCTTCCGCAGTGTGAGGGAGTAATTGGAGCTCCCACTCAACACTTTTACCCCTCCTCAGTCCACGTCACCTCTGCCACTATCTGCTCCTGCCAGGCGCCGGGCACACTACGCCCACTGTCACTGTTGTCATTTGCATTCTGTGGGCGACGCAGTCTACTTTACAACACCGCAGCAGAGGAGGACGTGGGAGAGCAGAGTCGTTTTAATGGGTCAAATGTATTCAGATGAGGACAAACGTGGCTTATTTAGTTTCCCTTCAAAAGCAGGAAATGGAAAAAGTGTTCCCAGGAGAAATCATGTTCCGCCTGGTGTAGAAGGCCTCTGCCGTGTCGGCGGGAGCTGCCAGACTCTGATAAGAGACAGCTATTCGCATCTCAGAGTATGTGCGCACACAATCCCGCTCGTGTGTTTGTGTGAGTGTGTGTGTCTGCATGTGTTGGAAACTGTCAGAGCATTTGCTCATTATAAAGTGACCTGTAGGACGGGCCTTCTCCAACATGACATGTTAATGGCATAGTGGGAGACAGGTAGGAGGCAGGCTCACTGCAGTCACTCGTCACACAACACTGGTGTTATTAGCTCTATATGTGTTATCATTAGCTTCTCTGGTAAGGCCCCCATTACCAGCGGTCTTCCTTTCTCTCTGTTGGCATGAAGCAGTCCAGTCAGAGTTAGACAATGAGAAGGGAAAAGTAAATAATTCTGCTTTAAAGGTCTATACCATTTATGAAAATGTGACAGAAATCCTTCTGTATGCATGTTAAATATTTTTGATGATTAATGTAGTTGACTGTGTGTCTTGTGTTTCCAGTGTATGGTATGACTCGGCTTGGCTCGGCTCATTCTTTTTTTGTTTTCCATCATGAAAAGTTGTGGGTAATAGAGGGTGTGAGCTGATGTCAGACTGAATGGCAAAACATCCTGCAACAGGGTTGACTTTATATCGGGAACCTGCAAAACTGAGAGTAAAACAATCAGCTCATTTAAGGCAATTTGACTCGACAGTGATCCCTACAACCCAAAGCAAAGAAGACATACAAAAGCCTGGATGTTGGGTTTGAATTATTGCATCAAGGTGAGATTTATTAGTGAATCTAAAGTAACAAGGGCACCAAAGGATATTCTGGTTGTATGTGGACAGGTCTGTACAGATATTTGAATTTTCTAACATTGGAGAGACATGTTCTTATGTAGCTGTGTTGAAGATGCCCGATGTGTGATTATTGTCTGGAATATAAATGAAATATGCTCAATATTTAATTCATAAGTAACATTAGTCAACACAGTATATAACTTGATGTATGATTTTACTCAAAAACCCAACATACCTGACACAAAACCACATTTCGGTGCCTGGATTCCAGTTGTTCCTGTGAATTGCAGCATCCTGTTTGCTTCTCTTTTCTTTAGCTGTAAAAAGATTGCCCTGATCTTTTGTTGAATCTCTTTGTCAATCACACAACAGCTCTTTCTCATTTTAGAAGTTTTTTTGTGCTTTTGTGGCATTAAAGTTGAAAGCTAACACTGACACTCAATGTCTTTTTGCCACTCAGCAGGTGTAACTGCAGTGACTGCCTACTGTGACATCATATATATACCCTCTATACCTGCTACCTGGTACTTTTGTTTGTATCACCTCAAGTTTTTAAACGAGTTGAGCCAATATTAAAAATATTGGAGTGAAAACATTGCAGATCACTGATTGGTCAGAGAATCATCACTAGAGTCCTAGAGAACCTGAGTCGTCTTGTTGTCTGCACTCTGATATAGGATTTCCCAATCTCTTTGTTTTTTTGGCTGTCTTTTGTCGTGCTGCATTCAGCCTTTTCTGAAACAAAGTGTTTCTCCTTGCTGTGACCCATCCCTTTGACATCCTCCATTGTTCCTGTGTTTGTTTGTTTATGTCACCTTGAAGATCATGCCACAGAAGTTTCATGAGGTGTTGCTATCATGATTAGCTAAGAATCCTGTATATGTTGAGGGTAGAGGTGTGAGGAAATATTGAAACGCTTGAGTATCGTGATTTTGTGGTATGTGATACTATGATTCTCAAAACCACTATTGTGATATTTTGATACATGCAATGATTTGTGGCAGTGTGTTGTGATCTATGTCATTATCTGTCTTCACTGTCTGTTTGCCTTTAAACTCTGATTTTATATATATAGTAATGTGTTCTATATACTGTGACAGTTAGATTAAAAGAATACTAATTCATCAGTTTATTGCAATATATCGCAATATGTTGAATCGTAGCTGCTGTAATGTGATAGGTATCATACATCGACAGGTTCTTGCCAATACACAGCCCTAGTTTAGGGGTTACAATCTGCATTGGAAACCAGCATCAGCAGTAGTAAACAAAAGTGAGTCAAGTAGAGCTGAAACCTACCATGCAGTGGAAACATGGCTTTTGTGCATATGTCAAATTGAAGTCATGCATTTGTGCCTCACTATTGACTGCTCATTTCAGTCTTATTATGTTGCAAGTGTGAAATGGGATGATTTGCCTTCTTTTCATCCTATACTGTACAGTGGGCCACTTAGGATTCATGTGGTCTCTAAATTGGCAGTGGAATGAAAGCAAAAGCGCACGCTAAGGGGCCAAAAACCTCCTCTCAAAGCTTTTGCTGGCAAGGATGACCACGTTTGTCTGTTGCTATCATGTGGTTTGGCTCGTCTTCCACTCCTGAAACACAGTCAATCAGCAAAATGTGCTCTTCCACTCATCCACTCCGCACTCTATCCTTTCGGTGGATCTGGGCAGGATCAGGTGGTCATTTTTATTGGGTCCAGACAGGACTGGCCTGTTCATTTGGAGCAGCTTGTTCCCAGTTACGATGCTCCGCTTTACTGGCAGGAAAGCACATTGAAAAGAGCTCCATAGCCTCAGGTGTCTGTCATGTGCATCCACCAAAGCACCAATAACATTGCTTGTTTCATGGTGTAGTTAACACCAACAGGTTTTCCACCATCTGAGACCTTTTAGGTGGACTGTGAAACACCCCCCTTACGCTTGGCATGGTCCAGAGCTCTGAAAAACCTCTCTAAATCTGTAGCACATGTACAACAAAATACTTTTTACAAATGTAAATGCACCCTGCCTCTTTAAATTTAGTTTTTCTTTTCAAAAATGTATGCACAGAAACATTCACTCAACATAATCTTTTTTGATTAGCAGCAAATTTCTGCACCTTGTCTTTGCAGTCTTTGTAATATTGTCAAGAGCGCTCAGGCACTCACTCTGTCTGGGCTTGCTAATGCTTAAGTGATTTTTGCTAGTAAGTGGCACCTTGAAACTGCCAGTCAAACATTTTAGTATGAATATCTGCAAGTGCTCAAGTGCTTTTTCCAGCTTAACTGTTCATCAGTCGTGTTACTTAGGCCTTTTGTGAAGACAATGACTCTGTGCTGTAATCTGCAGGACTTTATCACTCTGTAGCTTTTTTATTTCTCCTTCCCTCGCCTCTGGGCTTTTTTTTTATAGAGGCCACACCTTTCCTAAGTGTTATTTACTCGCTCTATCAGCAGCCACAAGCTGTAAATGCCATTTTGAAAATGCTTTGCGTCTTATTAATGGCCATGCAACGGAGTGCTGTAATTTGCTGTGCTTTGCTCTTATTGGAGGCGAGGGATCTAAGTGGGTGCTTTAGAGCAGCCGAGAGAACCTGTTTGTCCTTGACATAAAATAAAGATCTGAACTGGTAATATATTTGCTGTTTCTCTTCCTTTATTGTTTTGCTGTGTTTGCCCTCAGGCAATTACAGCAGAAGAGTCGAGTTTCTCAATCACTCGGCAGCACTGTACATAAAACCATTTTATATCCTCCCCCTCCCCCCCACCGAACCCTCCCTCTTTCCACCGCAGTGGGAAGGATGAGTAATAAAAAGGAGAGAGCAACTTGTCAGCGTTAAAAGATTATGTGTTTTGCCCCCTCCAAAGGAAGAGAGTAGTGTTTACAGGCTTGAGTGGGTGCTCGCTAGGCCGAGGCTGAGGCTGATTGCACTAGAGTACCCTGTCAGCCAGTGATTTGTCATGTACTTTATCATCCTTGTCACTCTGCAGAGCGTTGTCATAGGTAACGTTCCCGCCTGCCCCCTCCCCCCTCTGTGCTTTGTACCCAGTCAGTGTAGGAAATTTGTATTTACTTTGGGGGAGTGTAATTTGTTCCTCATGGATAATATGACCCTTAGCGGAGCCGGATCACGGGTTAGTTGAAGTGATATTTTCCGGTAATGGTAGTCGTACATCATGGCTGTCAGGCCGGGTTAGGAGGCGAGCACATTACAGCTCCATTTTAGCACTGCAGGCATCTGGGATTATTTTCCATAACCAAGTATGACATGACCGCTCTGCGGAGTGCATTAAATTTTTACTAGCTTTTTTCCCTCCCCCGGCAACTTCTGTGGCTTTTCCCCCGGTCTGGGTCTTGAGGCTGCCACAGTGATGGATACCCCCAGAGTCCCAGTAGCCCTGGCCAAGGTTAGCGGGTGTCAGAGACCTACACCGCTCCCCTCCATCCAATAACCGGCAAATCCCTGCTCCCTCTGAGGCGCGTGCACACAGGCCCACACCTCATCGTCACAGCCAACACCGAGCCTCCACTCACCATCACACACACATAGATACAAAGAAAAGGAACACGCATATTTCCCTTTGAGAAGTCATTTAAGAAGTCAGTATACTAAGTTAAAAAATGATTACGCCTCGAGTTTACAGACAGACAGATGGACATTTGGACACTTGGATAAAACGACCCCATCTTCTCTTCCATGAATAAAAATCGTCTTTTCACATGGCAGTGCTTGTTACGGCAAACAGTGTGGCGCTCCTGAGCTATTGATTGCTTTCCTTTGCTTTTCTATTCTTTCCTACTCTTCTCTTTTCTCCCCATTTTGATTCCTCTCTCCTTGGCAGCAAGGTCAGCAGTGTAAATGCCACCTCTTGCCATTGACAAATGGTCGCCCCCCTGTCTGATAATCAGCAGGGTCTCAGAGGTGGACGAGCAGGCGGAGCTCATTAGGGCGCCACAGATGAGAAATTAATGTGGAGATTCCAGGCCTGGCAGAGAGTCACGCTGATGGGCCCGGGGTGGGGGGAGGAGGGGCGTGTAGGGGGTGGAGGTAGGAGGGGGTGGATGGATGGACCCTGTCTGATGGATGACCAGGTCAGCAGGCAGCAACACTCCCCAGACAGTCCCACACATACACGAACATACGCACACCCACATGCCTGTCCTCCCGGTGAAACCTCCCCCTCTCCTTCCCCTCGCCCAACCTCCCTTGTAGTGCAGCTCATCCCACCCCTCCACCCAGCAATACAGTAATGACACTGCATAGCATAAGGCTACAGGAGGGTCAGAGGAATGACATTTCTCCCCCCAACTGACATGCTGGTAATTGAATGGAAGCGGCCTAATTGACACAAATTTTCACATCCCTTTTTCCTCAGAAATAAGAAGGGGACATAAGGTGAGAATGTCAGTCTGTCAATGTGCTGAACAGGTTATTTATATATTCTCTGTCTGTGATATTCCCCTGCCAACAGATTGCATCTTGTTTTTTCTTAATTTACACTCGTTACACCAGTGCTGGGAATTTGCCCTCGCGTGTTGATATGTTACACTGTGGATGTGATTTGTATTCATACTGCTTAGGTTTATTCTGAGATATTTGGGTGCAGTTTGCTTAAAGCTACCTCACCTGCTTTCTGGAACATATCACCACTCTCAGGCAGAGACTAATATTTTTTTTCAAGCCCCTAAATTTAGTGGCCAAAGTACATTTTTGGTGGTTCAAATGTAAACTTTTATAAAAACATACAGAAAAGGCAACTTAACGTAGCCTCCCTTAACTGTGACACTGTGTTGTCACTTTTCCTATGAATTATGATGTGGTGTGTTTCCTGAAGGTATTGTTTCAGATGAAAAATCAGACAGACTTCTCACCTGGTTGAAGAAACTGGCAACACACATTACGTCCTTAGATGTGTCATATTTTAGCCACTTAAACTCCTGCTTCCATTCACTCACAAAATTTCAGTGCTATCCTTTTGGGCCTCTAGTTCGTCTGTAAGGATCTAACTAGACGGTGAAGTACTGTTCGCTGTTTTTGTAGAATGTGGAACTAAAGGGTACAAAGGAATCGGGATGATTGTGGAACTGTAATGTTGTGTTGGCAAAGGCTCACAGTATGGAGATAAAACTTAGTGGCCACACAGCCCCCCCCACGTGAATTATTGGGTGGCAACAGAGTACTTTTTGTGGTCATGGGCCATTGGGCCATGGTTAATATTGAGCCCTGACTCTAATTATTTCGAGCACAAGCACCACATATACAAAAGTACTAGACAGTGTTACACGAGAGAAGCCTTGAGGAGCTGTGGTGTTGAACTGGGAGTCAGCAGGCTGGCTTCCCTCTGGGGCTTTGACCCTCCTCCATCCTCCTCTGACTGTACATTCACTGTGACCCATTTACAGTAGCTAGCTCTAGAGCTTAAACCTCCCTCATCACCCAAGCAGGTACAGTAAATCCTCATTCTGTCAAAGCACAACTCCACTTGCTAACATGTGGACTATAATCAACATGTCATCAATGTTGTGTTTGTACCATCTGTTGTCCATTCTAGCTTTTATAGTTTACAACAGAGTAAAAAACAGACCTGCCTGACAAAAAGATTGCTGTCATGCATATGATAAAAATAAAGAATGGAAGATCACCATGGATGGTGATGATGATTTTTTCTTTCATTTAATTCTAGTTTTACAGTTTCCATGAAACACAAACTCACTATTTGCATAATTGCATAAAATTGGCATTCAGTCTTCATGCAGAAACAGTTCATGTCTGATAAGGCTTCTACGAATTCAAAAGGCATCATGTTGCCTTGTATTTATCAGACATGTCTGAGTTTATATGAGACCTTTCCCAGGCACTTCAGGATTATGTAAACTTTAACTGTGGTATGTGCCTGTTAAATATTTGTTGAATGGTCTAAAGAATCCAAGTTGTTAAATTCGTGGTTGAAGTGTTTGGACCCACGCTGATTACATTGACACAGCCGTACTGTGATTATTTTTTGTAAAGGAGCAGACACTTAAATACACCTTTATTCAAAAGCAAGAGGAATGCAATCTAAAACTTTTCTGCATTCATCAAAGGTTGCACTATTGCTGTTTAGAATCCCTCCTGATGATTTTTGATGGCTTCCTGCGTGGCGGTTTTGGTGCTGAAACACAGGATTGTCGAGGTTTGACTCTTACCTTGAGACGTGATATTATACAAGCCCTAATGTGTTACACTTGCCTCTAGAGTGCTCAACCTCACCATTCATTTATGGCCAACAATAAAAAGTAATAATGCACACGTTTGAATAGGACAAGGTTGCCAAGTCCTTGAAATTGAATGGAGGAAAAAAAACAGTCGCAGCAGTGAATCATGTTTCAAAGGCAATGATTCAATTCCCAGCGCAAGCTGAGAACACAGGGAATGGAAAATAATTCAATCAGCAACAAAAACCATAAATATGCTGTTTGACTGAGATGTTCGCTCCTGTGGAAAGAAAAAGCCATTTCCATCTTTCCTGACCTGGAAAAGAAAAATGTCTCAGTCAAATTGTGTACATATATCAAAGACTTTATGAGATTGGCCTCATACAGAGAGTCTTTGGAGTGGAAAGAAAACCACTGTTAAAAAATGTTATGTCCAGTATATATATTGAAAAAAGTATGAGTATAAAAGCAGATATTTTCCACTGTTGAAGTTGTGCACATGTAATATAAGAATTAGTTGTCTTCTTGCGGCAAGACTCTTTTATCAATAGGATATAGAAGGCATGGCATATTATTCTTGGTAAGTGATTGAACTCTTTTCAGAGCCATCTGTTAAGCACATCATTAGCTCTCCCCATATTTCTAATAATGTCACCAAGGTTGGTTTAGCAGCACTGCTAAATTTGGCCTAAGCTCTAAGCCAGAAATAACACTCATGCTGCCAAAACATGTTGAGTCGAACTAAATTACATAAATATTTTATACCGTTGACCTGTGAATAATGAACTTACTCCATGTGGTGCCATTTGTCAGGTGCAGTGACAGAAACCAAACGGAGGGCTGCTGGGTAGAAGAGTGTGCTGTGGCGTACTGTGTATGTAGAACCTTCTGGGTCATGTTAGGCCGGTGGATTTGTGGCCGATCAAGAGTGAGCAGCACCCCGGCTCCTCGGGTGTCTGTCCTCATCTCTATTTATGAGGCAGTGTTGCCAGTTACCGGTCTTTAATAATGCATGGAGTAAGACCTTGGGTTCAAATCAGTGTCTCTGGAAACAGGCCGCTTATGAAAAAAAAAAAATTGGTTGTTGTTATGCAGAAAAGCCTTCACAGCGCCTATCTTTTTTTCTCTCACACACTCTCTCTTCATCCCTCACTGTCTCTCTGTCTGCCCTCTCTCCCTGCTGAGAGTGAGCTCTCCAACACGCCAAGGTTAAACTTTCTCACTGCGCTCGGCGGATGTCAGTCAAGGCCCGGCTCACCTGCACATAAGCCCCCCCAGCAACTGGGCCAGTGACTCTCACACAAACCCTCTGCCCCCTCATTGCCCTTTTGTCAAGCCAATGATTTCTGCAGGCAAGTTGCTTCAGAATTGACTGGCTCCTGGCTCTCTGTCTTTCCGATCTCCACAGCAACCTCAGCTCACCCATAGAAAATGGTTTTATCCCTGCAGCCAAGGCAGGATTTCTCTATCTGAGATTTGTCAGATGGTGAAAGCAAACTGAGTGCACTGAACACAAAGACGGTTAATTATACCAAATTAACTGGGCAGCAGACTATAATGCGGTGTATGGCAGAGATAATGCACACAAACAGTTTCTCACATTCTCGCAGTTTTGTTTGAATTGATATTTGAGCTTCACTGTGTTCCTGTTCGACCTCCTGCTTGTGGAGTTGGCAATCAATCAGTAATAGCCTCTAGATTAAAAGTCCAGTGTGTAAAATTTATGGGAATTTATTATCAGAATATGGCTGATATTATATTTACAAGTATGTTTTCATTAGTGTGTAATCATCTGAAAATAAGATTGAATGGGCCTCTTTCACGAACAGTGTGTACGCACAGATTTGTGCTTAAACTGTGCGTACAAATGTTTTAGGCACAAATCTAATATTTTCTTACATGTATTTGTTCGTACTCTGAGAACAAATGTAGAACTGCCTCAGACCAGGCATACGCCTTAGAAAATGTTGAAACACCCTTTGTAACTAAATATAAAGCATATCAGAACTGCCATCATTAAAAAAAACCTGTAACTGAAGTCTTAGAAGTGTTTTTATGGTTTGATTTATTTGATTTTATTTTCATTGTTTTTAGAAGCTTATTATAAATGTTATGATTATGTGGTTTTATGTCAAGCACTTTTGTTGCATTTTATGAATGTATTGTGCTAGATTATTTATTATTATTGTTATTATTATTATTAAGTTACAATGATTTCACCCCTTCCTCCATGATCCAAATGTATTTCCTTATATAGAGAAAAGGAGGCGTGTCAGTATGCAGATTGCAGGCAGCGACTACAAGCCTGTCAATGTAGATCAGGGGTGTCAAACTCATTTTGGTTCAGGGGCCACATACAGCTCAATTTGATCTCAAGTGGGCCGGACCAGTAAAATTAAAGCATAGTCTATCGATTATTCTGCCAAGTAATCATATAAGAAATATTGCACTTTCTGCATTTTTTTCTATTACATTACTTTTGCTTTATTTAAGAACAATCATAATAAAGAAAAAATAAGACAGGTCTATTAAATGAACAACTATAAATTGCTAAAGTAAAAATACTCAGTAAAGTAACTTTATTTTTACTGTAGATTTACTTTTACTGGTATTACTTTACTTTCTACTTGTTTGTACAAAGGTAAAAGTAAAGGTAGTAATGTCTGCAGACACCACAAACAGAAGATGGAACTAACTCTTTTAACTGAAACAGTCACCAGAATGTTTTGTTCACATGTTAAAATCACAACATTTTTCTTCTGGAGCAGGACAGATGCTCCCAGACCCCCAACAGGGGACTGGTTTACCAACATGCCACCTTTTTCTCCTCTTATGAGTTTGCAGGTCTGTATTTAGTCATCAAAAAATAACGACAAGAATACCATTAAAGTACAACATCAGCAATAAAAATGCTGATTTCTCAAAAAAGTAAACAGTAACATGCAAGATTTTTAAATTGTAATTAGGTATTTTTACATTGTGGTATTAGTGTTTTTACCTAAGTAAAGAATCTGAGTATTTTTTTCATCACAGCAGGTCAGTGATCAGTGTTTCAGTGACTCTCTGTGGATCAGTGAATAGTTTTATTTATGGCGGCCCGCCACATTAAAAACATCAGCACCACGACATGATTTTCTGTTTTTTTCTGCTTTTTTTCGTGTCTAGAAGGTAACTCTTTATTTGCACAACTCTTGTGAGATTTGTGTCCGTTATTTCTACTAAAATAATCAAACTCACGCGATCTTTCGCGGGTCTAGGGTTCCCTTCTAGACACGACCCTCTGTCTCTCTGTCAAACTCATGACAGCAGATTGTCTGTAAACAGCACGATGTTACACTCTGCAGAGTTTAGACTATTTGTGTGGACACCCAGGTTTGGTTTGTCACCAACTTTGGCATTTTTATTTTTTAATCAGTCCGAGAGGACGAAGGCATCAGTGATTGATTAGTGATCAGTCTGCCCTCCTCTCCTCCCTCACCTGTTCACTCTGCTGTGAGAAGATCTGAAAGTTTCTCACAGAGAAACACAGACTCTCCTGTTTTACGTATAGGCCTCCTTATACAGTTTTTTCATTTTATAAGTGCATCTGGTCGGTGTTGATGTCATAGTTTCTGTTGTAATAAACTCCGTCATTAACAACAGTCTCCTCCACACGCAGCTTCTCTGCTGCTGTGAAAACTGAATCGCGGGTGGATTCATATGTAGGGAAAAGCCCAGAATTTGAGTTAGGTTTAGTCTTTTTGTCTTTATAAAACATCCTGCTGATGAAGAAAGTCAACAGATCAGATACAGACAGGGTCAGAGAATCACACTGACCTCCTCTGTGTGTCTGTACTGTACGTGTGTGTATGGAGGAGCTGCATTGATGCAGAGAGGAGAGATGATGCCGTATGATAATAAATTACATCAAAATTTAAATGTCGGCACTCATCAATACTCTGGTCTTTAACAACCCCCACATGCCAAACACAGTATGCTGTACAGTTGTTTGGATTTAAACGGATTTTAGTAATCAAATTACTCGAATTACTCCAGGAATCGTTTCAACCCTAAAATGAATGTCTTCTTTGTAATTTTCTCACTTTGCAAAGTTATCCCACAGGCTGGACTGGACCCTCTGGTGGGCCGGTTTTGGCCTGTGGGCTGTACGCTGATGTAGAATGATTCCAATTCGCTAACATACACATGGTGGTACGAACAAACCTGGCCGGTGCGCTTGTTTCATGAATCAGACAGTGACTTTGTGTGGGAACTTATTTTGTGCACACAGTAAGAATATTTCTACGCATATGTTAGTGAATGAGGCCCATTGTGTTTTCATTCCCTTAGAATGAGCCACTTATATCTACAGAGGTAGTGGGGAGGTCGCCATGTTGAACCAGAAACCAAACCCTGGCTCTGGAGAGGGCTTTTTGTTAGTTTCTGTAGTTTTCCCTACACACTTGAAAGGTGAGGGTGAGGCGAGCAGGATCAAGTTGGCTGCAATATACAAATCCATCGCTAGATGACATTAAATCCTTCACAGTGGACATCGGCTAGCATTTTTTAGTTGTGGATGAGATTTTTCCAGGAAATAATATGCTAAATGCAACAACACTGACTAATGACTGTGTCATGTAAATCAGCTTTTGGCTGGACTAGAATAGCCTTCTAAGGATATTTTGACGAACAATATTTGTCGTCATGGACATGAGATAGATTATTATACACCACAGAAATGTATTGGATAAGTCTCACAAGCAAATAACTGCTGTACAGGACCATATCCCTAATCTCCTGCTGTGTAAGCCACCAGAGGCAGTGAGTCACGACAGAAGAGGATCCTAAATGAGGGAAATAGAGAACAGGCTTGTCAGAATGACAACGCTGTCCCAGCATGCATGGCGGCAGCCACAAACAATCCTAATGACATCAGGGGCTCTGAGAAGGGGCTGTACGCAGTCAGCTCCTGGGCTCAGGCCGGTCCCCTTCCCCCCCACATCCTTCCCTTGCAACCACCACACTGCTTGTTAGAGGCAGTGTAATTAGGTGGCTGAGCTTGTTGCAAGTAGCCCAGGTCACAGAGGCATGTCCAACCCTTGTCCTGATTGCTCCTTGGGGAATTATTGACAAAACACAAGGAGCATTGCATGTTGGGCTCTAATTATGTGTACAAGACATACCCGGCCCCGGGGAAATTAAATGAAATTCCCCAGCTTGATGGGTCCTCCACACTCATGGGATCCATTCTGTTTCTTATTAAGCTCAGCCATTGTCTGCCTTTATGAGGCTGCTGTGTCGAGCTAGGCACCAGCTAAATGCTTTGAGTGTCTCTCTTTTCACAGTGGCAATACATCAATGGCTCATGGTGGAAAATTGCCTGTCGATTGTGATCTACACTGAAAAGAGTGTAAGCAGTAAAGCAGCAAATGTATTTAACTAATGCTCACTAATATAGTAAATATAGGGTGTGAAATGGAACACCTGCATGGTGTTTCAATGTGTAATCAGTTTCTTGTCACTGCAGCATGGTCTGGACACATCCAAACACCTCTGCTCTAATTCCCCTGGCCCAGATACTGGACAGGAATTGATAGTCTCCTGCTTGTGCAAATGAAGTGATAAGGGGTCTCACCCAGATTACACAAGGCCTAAGTGGTGCTGAGAAAGCTTATGGAGATGAATGAATTCATGAGGCTGCCTGACAGATTCTTAAGAAGCAATGTAATAAGGGATAAATCAAACAGCTACCATTTTGCCTCTGAATGATTTCAAATTAAAGCTGAGGGAGATGGCAGACCTCCCGGGAGCCAGCGAACTTAAGTATAGAACTGTGGCTGACCCTTATGTATATTTCTCTATCATTTGAACACCCTAATGGCTAATGTAAAAAAAAGGCTGCATAAGTAGTAAATACTCTATTCCTTTTGATTCAGCACAGTGGGATGTTAGCTGTCTTTGAATTACCCAACTGTGGGGGCAGACCCAATCCGAGAGGTCTGCCCACGGATCATTCTTACCACCATTAATAATTGAGTGTATTATGTTGTAAGATTGTGGATCATCCAGGACTATTTTGGAGAAATCTATTATCTCTAGCTCTAATAGCTGTAGCTGTGCCTAGGGCTGGGCAGTATGGCACAAAATTTTTATTATGTTATCATTTAAAGCACAGACGGTAACAGTAAATGTCAAGGTTTATTAATTTTTCTTAAAATTTCAATATAAATGCTTCTGAAGGGTTAAAGGTATAGCAACTAAATGGCAGCAATTACTGTACTTAACTGTATCACTAGGTCATATTTCAAGTAGTACATAAGTATTTTAAAAACATTTAACGATTTAAATTTTAACTTTAACAAGAATAATGAAAACAAAACCTTTCTCAAGGAGTACCACCACTTGTAACCACTATATGTATATATATATATATATATAAATATATATAACATTCCAGTACTCTGATCTGCAGTAAGATTAAGACATCAAGAAACATGAACATAGTATTGTTGTAATTTAATATTATTTTATTCAACTGAAAGGCATTTTTGATATCTTTACTGTAGAGTGCCTATTTCTGATGCAAAACAAAATCTTTCACTTTCTTAACATTTTTTTCAGTTTATTATTTCTCAATGATTGATGATATGGAATAAAGAATGAGGATGTAGAAATATGTTTATCAATTGATTATAAGCTAATATTAAATTAACTCAATGCTTTGTACCTACAACAATTGTATTGTCAATGAATGTTGAAAAAACATGAGCTCTTTCTGTCTTCGATCTGAATGCAGATACAGATAATTATGCTGGTTGAACAGATACAGATAAAAATGAACAAAATCTGTATGTAGGCTGTTCAGGTTAGGTTGTCACATATCATTCGATTTGCAAAGCTTCAACATTATTGGTTCTTTATCGGTACTTTTAATGTTTTGGTGTAATTTATTATCACGCTGCAGCCACAGTGGTGACAGAGTTGAATGTGCGCTGAGTGGAAGGAAAGGTGAGCACTGAAGTTGTCATTATGAATAAATGAATAAATGGATACTGCGGAAGCCTACTGGTGGAGACAGTGAAGTGACCAAAGTGAAGATAACTTAAGGTAGATAGAAAGTAATATTTTAATCTCCTCTGTCTGTAGCCTCTCCTCCACCACCACTGTTTTACCCAGCAGTCATTTCTTCACTTCAAAACAAAGCAGCGTGGCTTCTCACATTTTCCAGATGATTAGCTGACACAGTCTGATGACGATGAATCTTGAGACAACTGTTCAAGCAAAGTGAAGGCTCTACCAGTCATCACAGTGAGGTAAAAACTCACACCATAAGGTAAATTCATACCACTGTACTTTCTACACCATTTCTTCCATCCACCCCCAGCTGACCCTCACTGTTATGTAGAAAGTAATTGAGCCATGGCTGCTACAGTATGTGTGGAAAAAACATTACAAAACCAAAGTAAATACCATCCGGCATGTGTCAAGGCTACCAACAACTTACTGAGCATCATTATATGGCTCTTTACATCCAGCACACACAATTAGGTCAGATCTTCCTCTACAATACTCTGGAGACCCATGTTGCCCTCTGTGATTGTTCTTCAGTGATTGCTCGTATGAAAGTTTGTACAAGCTGATGCCAAAGCATCAGATAAACACAGGCCTTTATGAAACCAGAGTCATACATGAAAATGTCAGGTCACCTCACTGATATGGCTTGCATCTCAACGACACATAAGTCCCTGGTCAATTAAACATGGGCAGAGCGAGCGCCGTATCATCCAATTCCACCCAGCCCCACATGCCCCGTGGTTATGCAGACAGCCAGCTCCCTAGTACAGTGAGCACACACACTCTGAAAATGTTACCAAGACCAGCATTCAGAGAATAATTGGCAGAAGATGCAGATGTGCTGGCTGCCGCGCTCCGAGGCCAGAGAAAGGAATATGATGTGTTTCGAATGGCAAGTGGAGGTGAGTCATACCGACGCTGCTGGCCATAATGATATTTCTGCTTGGCAAAGCTACACAACCAGGGGAGGGAGGCGGAAAGAATGTCAGCGTGCAAACTGATGTGTGGATGGCATTTGGTGTTAGCTGTCATGCGTCGGCTCGAGTTATGTGATTTAGCATCTACAGTCGCAGCCCAGACACCAATTTCATGATGTTAATCAGCGCCAGGCAGCATCCAGTCCACGTCTTTCCTCCCTTTTCTAAATCCGCCTCCTCCTCTTCGTACATAGAGACATGTCATGAGAGTGTGCACGAGCATGTGTGCCAGCTCACAAAGTCGTAGGCATACAGTTCTAAATAACAAAGCAAAAGACATGTGCCCTTTGGGTGGTGAGATAGCTCATTACCTATGAGCGACCTTCCATCTGCACTCATGGCTGCTCTGGGAGCCATTATGATTATGATGGAAATCTCACAAGCCATTACTGGGAGACAGCACAGGGCTCACTGCAGACACACTAATGGACTCATTTGTAATTGGGAGAGAGGGAAATGACTCTGTGAGCTAGCAGTGGCTTTGTTTGATGGAGTATGGAGGAGCGCATACTAGATTTGACAAATGAAAACGGGGTTAGTTGTCTGTGTGAACTTAACTGCTGTGATTCCTTGATCACCGCACACATGCTCACACACACATACAAACACCATCCTCCCTCTCTTGTGTCCAGCAGTGACTTCGCTCCCAGGAGTCTGTTCATGCTCTCTTTTGATGGGGGAGTCAAGCTTTAGGGTTTGACGATCAATCTTTAAAACCCACAGGACGTGTAGGAAGAGTTATTAAAGAATACATTTCTGAGAGGTGATAATAGTGTTGAAATTGACTGGTTGGGGTTGGGTAGGAGATGTGTCACCCCCTAAATTTTGGGTTTAATAGTAAAACTCACGCTGATCCCTCAGCAAGTTATTCAGTCATGAGTAGGGGACAAGAGCACAAGCGGAAACCTCAGAGAGATTTAAGTGCACAGCTTTGTTGGTGCTCTGTTGGTTGTACTTGTTCGGGTAATTTATCTGCGACTATATGTGAAATCCATATTGATCCACTCTCACTGTATACAGAGACACTGTGGAGAATTCTTCACCTCATAACGTATCTCTTTCCTCACAGTTTATTTCAGCAACATCTGGGGAGTAAACTGCTGAGGTTTATTTTCTATTTCTCATTATTTTAATTAGCTGAGATTCCTTGTTTTCTATTTGCATTGTCCCCACAGCGTTACTCCACGCATTGGTTATGATTTGCTTGTTATGCCCCAATTCCAGGAGGATTAGAATAACCATAAGTGCTATTGTGGAAAAACATTAGCTCAGCATGTGTTTACAACAATAACAATAAATGCTTTAAAAATGGAGAAAAATGTCTCCCTTTTAAAACTAGTGCTGGACTGATAACACAGAGTTTGCCAAGGAATAGTTTTAGCAAAATGTTTTGAGAAATGGCCACACAAATAAAAAATAAACATATTGGATATGCAAGGAATTAACACAAAAACAAGAACACCTATGTAGAATAAACATCTCTAACTCCTGAAATACAGTGGATTTCACGTAAGAACATTTTTTTATTCTTTTCTTACCTTCCTCTTACTTTTTTCATACTAAGTGCTCCTACAAACATGCCTTGTCAGGTTCAGCAAATGCTGGTAACTTCAGGTGAAGGAAAAATGGGAGGAAAAATGAGAGTTAATTCCACCTAAATGCACATATTTAGTCTCATTTATGGATTACACTAAATATCCTATATTGTTTTCCTGATGAGAGGAAATAAAAACAAGGACATGACCTGTTAATTCAACCTAAATAAGTTATTTATGATTTATAAAGTATTGAACATATTTATATGTTTTCAGTAACATGTATCAAACTAATATAAGGTGATGTGGAAATGGCAGTAAAAATGGTCAGGAACATTCAAGATTTATTGATAAGGCATATGTAAATTTGGTCACAATGGTTTGTCATTTTTATAAAGTGGGTCCCCAGACAAAAAGTTTGGCAAACACTGGTGTAAATGATCCATCTGTGCATATTTGAGTCCATGTGCATGAGACTTGTAAATTAGCATAATTAGGGTCCCAGTAATACCATATAAGGCTATGCTTCCTGCCCCAGTGTTCATTCATGGAAATGGCATCAAATAGTAAAAAAAAGAACTTTAAAATCTGAGATTTTAACAGCAGCAGCAGTGGAATGAAGGGAACTAAAGCCAAGAACTGGAAAAACGAGTGCTGAAATAAAGAAGAACTATCTCTATGAAAATGGCTTCAAAGACAAAAAAAAAAACACCTCACAACAGATCAGTGACTGCAACAGGAGGTCAAGGAGGTGTTTCCATCATGGTAATATTGAATAGGTAAGACAGAAATAAGTGAGGATGTTCCCATGTTCCCATTCATAAATCTGCCTGTGGCAATGATACAACATTAAATTAGTGATGCTAGGCTTTATGCGTAAATTGACAATTTAAATGTTTTTTTGTTTTTTTTTAACTCAAAATATCTTCAAGCTAATAAATACATAGTCAGTTAAAAATATATACCAGCAGACTGACTGCACATAACTCCTATGACAGGTCTGGACCACTTGTCAGTCATGTTATACACTTAGCTAACTTTATAAGCTATTGCTAAATAGCTGACATAAGCAGAGGCATTTTACTTACCGGTCTAGAAACATTGCAAGCTCAGCATCAATCTTTATCTCTTGACTAGTCACGAGCTGTCTCCAGCTTTGGAGAGCAATCATAATGTTACTCTTCTCTTGCATCCGTTTGTTTCACTTTTATTCTTTGCTACCAAACATGTTTTCTTGCCCATTACTTTATCATCCTCTCATGTTGAGGGCAGACTGGATGTCACTGTGACTCACTGTCACCTCTTAAGGTACAAAAAGGTATTATGAGATAGGATGGTCCAAAGCCAGCTGATTAGCGTGCTGATCTCTGGAGATATTAGTGCATCACAATACATAAACGACCTGGACATAACATTGAAACTGTCTTTCATTATGTGAAATTCTTACATGTCGCTCCTTTAATAAAAGACAAGAGGAAAATGCCTGACTCACCATGTTTTTACATGAGCCAAAATTTATTTTCACTGACATTAACTGATAGTTTAACAATGTTGTGTTTTTAAACACCTCAGTATGAAAAGAGACCAGGTGAGCTACTGCATAATGCATGAAATTCTGCATGGCAGTGTGACTGTGTTGTTAGCCCACATCCTATTTATTAAACCAACAGGACATTTAACTACATGTTTATACAAGGAAGCTCCCTCAGCAGGAGCCTGACGGGGACGAATCAGAGAGAGAGAGAGATGGGAGGGAGGTGGTGGAGTGGGGGGTAATAAGATTGCCCTGACCTGGGTGATTTATAGATTCATTTGTGTGCTTGTTTAGGAACCTGATCTGCATTATTCATGTCCACAGAGGAGCAGTACTGAGGACATTAGCTGGTTAACCCCTGCTCAGGTTAGGCCACATTATTTTAATGGCCATTGCGAGGGCAGGCCTCTCAGCCTCATTGTCAGACTGAGAGAGGGAGAGGAGGAGGGAGGAAGAAGACGAGCACAGCTCATTTATTCCAACCAAAGAGCTATCTCCCCTACACAGAGAACAGGTGGGGCCGGGGCATTATTATTCAATTATGTCTGTTAACGGTAAACAATGCACAGCGCTTTAACGCTCACAAGAGAAGGATAATTGGTAACCGAATGCCTGGCGACTTTTGACTGCCACGCGTTCCATTATTTATGTTGCACGCCACCTGTCATGCATATGGTGCGGCTGCAGCATCCCATGTTTTCTGCGCATGTAATTACTACTCATGTTTGTAATGATCATGCCTTGTAGCCATAAAATAGACAGCACCGGCTTTGACACGAGGCCACATTTATCATCATCTATGTAGATTGATGTGACAGTTATTAGTGACACACCAGCCTCCTCACGTGAAGCTGCCACAGGAAAAAATATAACAGCATCAGTTTAATTTTGATGTTGTGTGCCTTTCAGCTTAGTGTCTTTGTGGGTTAACTGTTTTCGTTTTGAACAAATTTTCATCATCCTTGTATTTCAGCAATCTTTGTTTAAAGGGCAGGTACATTTTTTTTTTTTTTTTATTGAGGTTTTAATATCATTCTGTAGCTTCCCAGTGGTGTATTCAAATCTGAATGATCAAATGGACATGAAGACAAGTATGTCTTCATGTCCAAATGCTATTTTCCCAAGACATTTTAAATGTTTTACTTGCAAGCTGGTGTGGGAGTTGTCACAATACCAGAATTTTTAACTTCGATACAATACTAATATAACAAAATGATACTCAATGCCTCCTTCGATACCACAGCATGAAGAAAAATGACTGAGCTTTGGTACTTTCAATACTATGTAATGTTAGTATTGTATTGACACTTTTGACAACCTCAGTTGCTACTTATAAACACCCTAGGTTTGGAGAGAATGACAGCACTGAAAATCTGTAAAAGAACACAGATGCAGTTGCCCTTTTAACGCTTGTTTTGTGGCATTACAAATCATATCAATAATCAGTAGTTTCTCTGTAGTGTGAATTAATTAATTGTCCTACTATCTATTTCACTATAATATTCAAAATGCTGCCATAAGGGACATGTTAGTGCCTATCCTGTGCTTCTACTAAGTATTATAGGATCACTTTAGTGTTACAAATGACACACACAACACACACCAGTTTAAGGAAGAATGAGATATGATAGTTTTCTCTCCGTCTTCCTGGTGAGGATGATCCACCTCTTTCTGTGCTTTTTTCTCTCCTCTCTCTGGGGAGAATGCCATCATGCATAAAGAAAGACACGGAGAGCGGCAGCAGCATATGTCTGCCGCGGTGGATGCGGCGCTGACAGGCCGAGCTTATCGTCTCTGCAGCTCTTCACTACAAGCGTGATTACCGCTGACAGCTCCGACTGCTGATAAAAGCGGGAACATTAAAGAAAACAGAAGAGCCGCACAGTCGACGCACCAGTGTTTCTTCTCATCAAGCCCCCGCCCGCCGCCTCCCCATCCCAAACACCACCTCCACCAGTGCTCCAGCAGCTCCCTCAATTCCTCGTCTTCCCTGTACCCCACGCCAGGGTGTCAGAGCTGTCGAGAGCGGGAAGTGACATCACAAGAATTTGCCAGCAGTCTCGAGGCTCATCATGTCAGCGGCAGCCTGTCTTGTGTCAGGCTTCCCCCAGGCAAGCTGTGATCCAGCCCTCGTCTCTGCACATCAAGACTCCTCGCCGAGGAGGGGAGGGAAGGAGGGAGAGAAAAAATTAACAGAATGTTTTTCCATCTTGTTAACTGACAGCATCGTTTGTTAGAGCGCTGTCTCAGCAAGCGGAGTGTGTGGAAGGGTTTCAGATTGGCAGAGGGAAGAATTGGCAAGTGAAAGCATGGTGAATTATTGAGTTTGGATGAGGTGTCAGAGCTACTGCGTTGCTTTGCGTGGGTTTCCAGAAAGCATCTGAGGTGTGATAGGAGAACAAGCGTGGAGGAGTGCTTGATTAAAAAGCTGCGAAGATCGCGGGGCATGGTTTTCTTGGGCTGGTCAGAATATTTGTGTTTGTCTGTCTGTATATGTGTGCATACTGTATATAATTACTTTGAATATCCAAGTTCAAGAAAATTGTGCAAAAGCTGTTCGTTGTTCCTTCCAGAACTACTTTCTAGTCTGCCAGAGTGAGACACTGCTTCACGACTCATGGAAAATCTGCTCTATCTCCTGGGTAAATCTCCATCTCCCAGATCTGGCCCTCTGTCAGCTCATTTGGACAGAGAGAGGGGCTGCCTCGGCAAAGAATGCTTTTGATTCTCTTTTCATTTATTTGAACTGATCTGCTGTGATTAAGAGCTCCGTGTCTCATTATTCTCTTTTGGAGAGAAGCGGGGCATTGCTTTTTGCCAAAATATTTGAATGATTAGGGCCCAGGCACGGGCCATGCCAAAGCGACGGGAAGCATTCACTCTGCTTATTAGATTCACTTAAATGCTGTTGTAAATCATCGCTGCCAGTGCATGCTGCCAGGCCCAGGCTCTAGTTCGAGAAGCTTCCACTGCCAATGCCAGAGCACAGTGTAGAGCCACTAGAGGCAGCTGAGGCTGTTGGTCTGTGCTGCTGTTTGTTTTAGCTCGGCCTCTTTATGCAGCAAAATGGTTGTTTGACCAGTTTTGGATTCATTTCCCAGATGAAAATGCAATTAATCAAGCAGCTGTGAGACGTGGGTGAGTTTGAGAAAGCTGATCCTGTTGAAGAGAGGTTGAAACCACCAGACAGCAGCTGGAGATGATTTCTGTCTCCGAGCTGTAATTTCTGAAGACATGAGCAACGATGACTTCAACTTGAAGGCACGGAAACATTTATGAGTACCAGGATGCTGTTGTTTAGTCGATCCAGATCTGTCATATAAGAAACAATTGAAGTGTTAAATGTGAATGTGGCAGATCATGATCTGTGTGATTGTGGCCCTGTGACAGAACAAGTATGATTAGCACTACAGCTAAACCTGAGTGTTATTCTATTGTTCTGTTAAATTTAAGATCGCAGAGTGAGAGAAAAGTGGAAAGAACGGCAGCTTGCTGAGCACTCAAAGAAAAATACCAGCTTTGGTCTTTCAAAATACCCCTGGAAGCTCAATCAGGCCTTCAATTTTGGCACATTGTCAAGAAGCAAATGCAACAAATCAGAACATATTGTTCCTCAGGGGGCGTAATAAGAGCCTTTGAACCATGAGCTCCACAGCTCTGCTGATGCCCTCTTGGTGACAAACTGACTCCATCACTTTCTTACTCATATTACCCCAGTCAGCCTCCGTCATGAAAGGCCCTCTGTAGTAATATGGTAGTCCTGTTTGTCTTTTAGTGACTTCCTTAACAAATAACATGAAGGATGTGTCATCTGCCTGTCTTGCTGAGGTAAAGGTCAGCATGTGAGGACAGGAGAAACATGTGGGGGATTTCCTCAGCCCTGAATGGCCTATAAACACTCACCACTGGCTTTGGCTCCTGCACAGCATGCTTTTCAATAAATGCTGTGGTGCAAAGGAGGACAAATGAGGATCATGAGGTGTGACTGGGGCTGGGGAGGTGGGGGTGGAAGAGAAGGAAGAGGAGGGAAGGGGACAGGCAATTTAACAGCGGCTGTGACTCGGGAGGAGGGGGGAGATGTATGGCGCCCAGCCAGCAGAGCAGTGGAAAACAGTGGTCCAGACTAATGATCCACAGCCTGATCGTTATGGCCCCCACAGAAAGGATGGGCACAAGGCGCAGTTCCCTGGAAATCAATTCCCAGGAAGCACATGAGTACTAGTTGTAAATCATGGCGGTATGGAAGGATGGATGGAAGGCACTGGGGATGAAAGGAGAAGGTGGTTGTAGAAGAGGCGAATGGGCAGAGGGGGAGCTTTGGGGTGGATAGATAGAGCATGAAGGGGGAACTCTTTCGATCATAAACCCTGAAGGCAAAATTACTTGTGCCTCTCCTCCCCTGCCCCCAACCCAGCAAAAGCAAACCAATGATGTGGCAGTTCCAGCGTCTTGCCCCTCAGCCACCCCTCTGCGTGATGGCTCCATTGGAGGTTGAGGCTAAGGTTTAGAAAAGTGTTCTCAAATTGATTTATATCCCTCAGAAGAGCCCCATCAATCCTAATATGAAACTAATGAAATCATTGGGTGTTGAGGGGAGAAGTGCAGGTGTGCGTGCAGGCATTCGTGCGTGTGTATGTGTTTGTGTGTGGCGGTTGTGGTGGTGGGGTAGAAGTCACTTTAGAAACATATCATGATAAAGAAGGCATTGATCAAGGGGAGTCCAATGATGACAAATGCCGCAGCTCTTGAGATAAACAGCCTAAAGCAACAGTAATGTGATTCAGTTCTATCAGCCAGCGTGTCTTCAAGGCTGCCTTGAATGAGAGTGGTTGGTCGATAGGTTTCCCTTTAATTTATGCTTTGTAATAAATGTTTTATTTTACACTTTAAAGTAATAAAATAAAACACCTTAAAATATTTTAAAGGACCATACAAATGTTTTTGTCCATCAACCATAAATTGTCTGCTATAAATCATGAAAAGTAACTGGTGAAATTGTTTAATATTTTTAGTCAGAACAACATTTATCCAACAATTTTCGCTTAAAACATATTTCTAACATTCTGTTTTATTTTAAAGGAGCAGTGTGTCAGATTTAATGGCATGTTGCAGGGAGGCCGCAGATTTAAACCAGCTACTTGTCTCACCTTCCCCTTTTAAGCATTAGCTACTGTGGAAATATTGTGGCCCCCATGGAAGAGGAACTGTGCTCTCTACAGATATAAAGGGCTCATTCTAAGGTGATGAAAACACCCTGATTTTTATTTGCAGGTTGTTATACACTAAAGAAAACATAGTTCTGAATATTAGATTTTACCAATAGGTCTCCTAAATCTTACACTGGACCTTTAAATCCCAACTTTATTCTAGACATCTGTAGAATCATCTAGAAAACATGGGAACATCATTGAAGTGAAAAAAAAAAACTTATTGGGCACGAGTTGTTAGAGTCATTTGGATGCATAAACAATGAAGAATGATAAAAGTTTTACCCAAACTCTCTGTAGACATCCATCACAGTTTGCAGACCTATTTCAGGTTAAACATACAATATAATTTCTGAGGTATTTCTCACATTAAAACACATGTAGTTTTAATTTTATTTTATTTACGTTCAATCAGACAGCTCACATTTTAGAATGTTTATTTCAGCAGCAAAACATAGAGTTTGGTGTCTAGGCTCTGACCTCATCACTCCCTGCAGATTAAGGTTACATAAAGATATAAGAGAGTGATGAGCAAAAATCTTGAACCCCCGTTGGAGTCTGCAGGTGGATGCCAGGTTGGTGGTGGGGCCAAAAGAGCAGGTAGTAACGCTAGTGTGAGGCAACAATGCATTGACAAGCAGAAGGAGAGATGGGAGATTTTGGCAGTTTAAAAAGACCACCAAATTGCAAGGGTGCATTTGGTAAATACTACAGAGTGTGTTTACATATTTCCTTCATCACTCTCTGACGTATCCATTAGCAAGTAGCAACTAACAACAGTACATGCACAGTTACCATGAATAAATCTTGTATTTTTCTGCATTTGAACATAGTTTGAAACATTTGGGATAATGAAAGTATACAACTCAACAAAATATATAACGTACAGTGTACATTATAATGTGGAAATGTTCCATATTATAACTTTAAACTGTGACCTACCGTGCTTGCCTACAGTTTTACTGTGTTGTGATTATTAATATAATTTTAGATGCATTCAGTTTTGGTTTTACCTCCAAATTAAGTGGTCTACCTAATCCAGTTGTTGTTCATGTGAGTGCTTATTTTACTTGCCCCATCTGACTTATGTATTGTTGATCTTATCATTTACTTTGGTGAGTATAATGCAGTGATGAACAATAATATCGGCACATCACCATCAGATAACGCTTTAGTTACGCACATGTGACACGAGTGAGTCTGCTGCGGTGTGGAGGTTTTTTGAAGCATTGAATAGCAATAGCAAAGTTGTTATTTGCAATAAATGCTCAGTGTCATCATGCTGTCATGCAAGGGACTTGATGTTCTTCGAAATTTGGTGGGAAAAAAATATTTGCATATATCGACGTTGACATTTGACCAAAATGAGTTGCAACATGTTTGCATATCAGGTATCAGCAAAACTCCAATACTGTGAGTGCTATTATGACTGAAATAAATAAATATGTCCTTTTGACATTCATGCCAGTGAAGTACATTGAATTGAATTAAAAGCCAAAACTAAGATAAGATAAAAAAAATAAGATATCATATATCATACACTGTTAGTATAACTTCCTTTAACCATGTACAGTAGGTGTGTGATTTCGTGTTGGGCTGAACACTTGTTCAACATATTTGTGAATAGGCAGCACAAGTGTGAACCTTACCAATGTGCTTGCACAGCCTAGCCAGTGTACACTGGGTCTAAGAGTCTCTATCAAATTAGATGAATAGAGACCATATCCCTTATACACACATCTCAGGGAGACAAAATGTGATGTGTGTTGCACTGATAATTAATCAGGCGACAACTTCATGTTTCATCTAGTCCTGCCTATAAGCTGAGGCTCCTGCTGCTTTTGAGACTGTGGTGAAGCCCTATCAGTTTCAGCAATAACAAATGAAACCATCCCCCTTTTCCTATTTTTTCCTCTCCCACCGTCGTTCTCTTCACTTCATTATGCAGGCAGCCTGACGCTATTTGACAGAATGTGCTATCTGCAACCCCCAGCTGCAGTCCCCCTCTCACTATCATCGCATCGCTGGCAGCTTAACCCCACTGCTGCCTGCCACAGTGAAGCAGGGAGGAAATGATGATGCTGCTGTCTGAAGACAGAGTGAGAGGAAAGAGAGACAGACCCCAAAGCACCTATGTGGGTGTCAGTGTTTTGGCATCACAAGTGTTTTGCTGTGTGGCACAGTTTTGGCACAGCTGGTGCATTACAGTCTGTAGAATTAACTCTGATCATTTTCAATATCTTTCACTCTAAAGAGGTCAAATTTAATTGACAACAGCTTTCTCTTTGGGTTTGATAATCTAATATGCAAGTATGTGACTTCAGTTAAAGGCAGCGTGTGATGTTATGCATCAGAATTTACTTCATTAACAACACAGGAATACAGGTCCATTAAACATTCAGTATCAGCTGAATGAAAAAAGCTTGTTTCTGGAACACATTACACATCTGTCTGTCACCCAGTCTTCATGCCCTTGTTTTTGCAATGCTACATTAACATCATAGTACTTTTTGCGTTAGTACTGAATATTGAATTGAAAGTAAATCATGTACCACATGATCCAAAGTGAAATTGGGCTGTGGGTTACATAATGAACTCTGTAAAGTACAGCTATATATATACAGTATATTTAAATCTAAATAAACTCATTAGGATTTTGTCTCCCTCACAAACAAATTCTTGTAACAAGACAGCAACTGAATCAGTCTCCAGAGAGCTGTAAATGAGCTTAATGAAGAAACAAACAAACGTCTTAGAGGGTGAGCCTCAGAAAGCTGCAGGTCTGGAAAGTGCAGCATATCTAATTTGTAGGTTAATGTCAGTGCAGGCTTATTTATCTGGATTATCCTCTGCTCCAGATAATTAGATGTGCATGTGTAGCATTAGGAATGATGTCAACAAAGACCTTGCTTGTGTCTTGCACCTTGCATCTATAACTTTTATTGTTTCTGTCCTTTTATGTCCTAGGAGAATATTTTAGAGTTGCTGTCAATATTTTCACATTATAGTTATATTGG
The DNA here is from genome assembly GCF_056507025.1 of Lutjanus erythropterus. NCBI lineage: Eukaryota > Metazoa > Chordata > Actinopteri > Lutjaniformes > Lutjanidae > Lutjanus > Lutjanus erythropterus. The sequence goes on from NC_139327.1 coordinate 4,614,759, forward strand.
ATGGAGATTGCTGTTGTTTGCTTTCATTATTATTTCACTTGCTGACTTTGCCATTGAATTTAATACTTGAAAAGATGAGTCTAATAAAAGATGATATTGTGCTGCAAATCCTAAACAAATAGCCACTTAGACTGTAAGATGTATTTGCTTATCATATTGTACTAATGATGCATCATGTCGAATCATAGCAGTTGTTCTGGCTGATGCATTGTGGGTAGTGGCATAATGAGTATGGTCTGAGATTTGCCAGTGACAGGTCCTCATTCCCTGGACTTGGCTCTGGTCTGTCTCTCCCTATGCGTGTTAACTGTCAGGTGTTGAGAGCCAGACTGCCGTTGAAGTTTTTTTTTCATGCTGTCTGCTTTTGATTTCTTTTCCCAGAGGTGTTTAAAAAAGCAGCTCGATTGTTAGTGACAATCAGCCGCTCTGGCCCTTTTGGGCAGAAGGTTTGATTTAATCGTGAGGCTGTCATTTATTATTCTGGAGCGGCAGCCGCCCCTGTGAGGCCTGGGCCTGATCAAGTGCCTCGGAGCTGTCCCCAAGATCTCACTCTTTTCCCTTTTCCCCCCGTTATGTCTAAATCCTCAATACAAATTGCAGTGTTTCGGCTCTCCCAGTGGGGCCTATTACTGCCTGTGGGGCATTAAAGATCATTAATAGTGCTGTCAGAGACAGAGAGGGAGAAAGGGAGCGAAGGGGGGGGGGAGTGGGGAGCAGCAGTGAGTTGCTTAGCTGCTCATAAATGGGAAATTAATACATCTGCTTCATTAATGCTGCCTCGTGTTTGATGTTTGTTAGCTGGCAACTTTAATGATGTAGGTTTGAGCCGACGGGGCGCTTGACTAAATTTGATTCCTCCAATTAAGTAGTCAGGCTTCTTTTCTTTTGGGAAAATGGTTAGAAAGGAAAAACTGCTGCCTAATTATGGACTCCAAACCTTCAGTTTTGTGGCTCCTGCTCTTTTTTCCTCCCTCCCTCTGCTTTTTTCTCTATTTCTATCACTCCTCCTCTGTCAGCGACTGATTGCAGCGACACGTTCATCAGCAGTGGCCCGCACCAAGTTGTTTACCGTTCACTAATCAAGAGGAAATATTTTAATCAGCGCCTGCAACTTTCTTAATCATTAACATTAGCAAATGCTGTATGTTAATTGATATATAGTGCAAGGTGATGATAGTCAGTCTTAAGTGCAAATGATGAAATTACCAGCATCAAGGTTTTAGACAAGAGCAACTGCATCTTAATCGCAGCCTTGGATATCGAACACACAGGAAACATAAAAGCCTTTGAAAGCTTTTTCTTATGCATGAATTCCACCCCACCATACATAAAACAAAAACCACTCACAGCCCATGAAAAGAAGACAGTTTAAAGCAAAAAATCCGAGATATTGTAGAAAACCACATTCATCTTGCTGACTGAGGCTCGAGATGAGATCATTCTTTCATGTATTTGTACTTGAAATGGAGTTCAGAGAAAGAAAGCAGCCCGATTATGTAAAAATAAGAATACAAAATACTGTATATATCTGTGTGTTGTTCACAAGTTGTCATTTACACTGCACTTTATATGGAAGAGGTTACCAGACAATTAAATTGCATGAACAGCCAGTGATTTGGATGATGAAAAATGAATTGTCAAGTTGTTGGTCATAAACAGTCATAAGCAAAACGACACACTCCCCTTTAACACAGCTGATTAATATACTGTATTTACATGTGATTAGTGCATGCACTAGCTGCTGAATTTTCCTTAACAGCATTATTCATCATTATTCCTATCAGTCTCCTCTCTTATATGTAGTCAGCACTGAAGAGGATAATGGTGCAATGAATGAATTAATCTACACTTCTGCTTTTAAACATATAGACAGGACCATAAACACTTAAACATGCACTGTATTCATTTGCATGGCTTGAACAAAATTAGAAATCATCTCATCATCTTGTTTCATGCATGCTTGAACCCAGGGTTTGTGATATGGAGTTCTGTGTGTGGGCCCACTTTTATCAGTCTCAGATCCTGGTTTAGCCCTAAAGATGATTCAAGTAATAATCAGTAAGTTTATTAAGCTATGTGAAGAAATAACTGCTTTGTATTTCTCAATGATTAATATGTGTATAGTGTAGTATAGATCGATATATTTATAGTTTGATAAGTTAATAGTAGTGAAATCTGTTCTTCTTTCATTACTCAAATATTTCTTTATTCAAATATTACACTGCATCGTTCAGCATACTTTTGTGTAATATATATTCAGCAATATTCATCATTTTGATGCACTGTTGAGCTCATATTGCATCACGTCCTGACAGCCCCCTGCTGGTTGGAGACATGTAACCATGGTAACCCGTGCCAAAGACAAACAAATTTTATAACTATATTATATGTACCAAAGTGAAACTTACTTGGTCAGTGTCCATCACAAATTGTAACCGACAGTGATAGGGCTGCAATTACTAGATTGTATGGATGTAAAACCCCTTAATGTAAAGCTAAATGGCAGTAATAACCCCAAAGTCTTGCTGGCAAATCCAGCATGCTGAAGTATAGGACACACTTCAAAAAAATTAAGAATTGCACAGCATAGTTTATATGTTTATATTTTTATTAAGTACCTCCATAATTTTATCTACCATTTTTAAACATAGTGTAAGAAGGAAATCTATTTTCATTTATCAGGTCATCAAACACCAATGTTTTGTCATCCTGTCTATGTGACATGGTACAAGTTTTGATGGACAGGTTGTCTAAGATTAAGGAAGGGCATTGTGGTGTGGATGGGTTTGGTCAGCTCATGTTTGGGGTTACCTGTCATGGGTGGGCTTTGTTCAATTTCATTTCCTTTGTGTTGAAAATGTTCAGGATGGCATTAAAGCAAAACCTGAACATGGGAACTGAGAGTGAGGAAAGTACTTCCAGGTGTTTGGTCCTCTGTTCTCCAATTGTACCGATGCTTACAGTATCTTATAGCACTGCAGTCAGGTTAATATTGGAGTAAATTGGAGACCAAGAGCAGTTGCTCTGAGTATTTAATATTGCCACAGATGGATTTACACTGGAGTTAGTTGAAAGCCTGATACATCTTGTACAGATGCTTCTGTCATCCGACTGTATGAGACACCAACGGCCTCGTGACAAAGCGCCTGTATTTCATAACCTGGGTATGAGAACGGGTCAGAATAGGCATATTACATTTAGCCACACAGTTTGGATTTGGTATCATCTCTACCAATAAGTGACAATATCACTATCAGTTATCTTCTACCCTAGTGGCCATTTTATCTCCTTGATATGATGTCATCAGAGACAGATAGTGACACCTCCAACCTCAAAGTAACGACCCACTCATGTTAAGACTAAGACAGTAGACCCATTTGACCATCTTCTCTGTTCTTTGAATTATTCAGCACATCAATACTGTGCTCTATAGGAGCGTGTTGGCTTGGGGCAAGGTATATGCAGTTTGGCAAGCAGGGGAGAGCATTAGAGGACTCGGCCTCAGGCTCTGCAGACCTGGGACTAATGATAATAGTCACTCTTGAACAACTGGCAAACTAAGCACTTTATTCTCTCTTCCTCTTCTTTTCTCTCTGATCCTTTAACGTACCTGGCCCATCCTCTGCTTTGGGTAAAAAAGGTGAAATGTAGTTGAATAAAACTATATGCGAACGAACTCATACTCTGAGCTTTGAATCTTATTGCGGGAATGTAATGTGCTATAGTGTGGCAGAGGTAATGAAACTGTCCAGTGACTGTACAATATGTGATAGTGTTATGTATCCTGGTTCGGCTCTAAATGATTGACTGATATGAACTGATATTGGTCCGTGGTTGTTTAGTGAGCCACACACAGACCACCACAGTAAACAGCAGCATACAGTACAGTGACATAATCGAGCTTTGGGCAATTGAAACAGTCTCAGTGCCTCTTAGCATTATGGATTTCTGATGAAAGAATTCTTCTACAAGCATTTTGTGTTTGTTTGGAATGAGATAGAGAAGACCTTCACTGATGCTGTGGCCACTGATCATAAATGAAAACTTTGGTGGCAATGCATCAACAAGATGTTTTGTTCACTTAGGTTCGTAGTTTCTTCTTTCCCACCTAATGGCTGAGTGGATGCAACCTCATGGCAAATAAATCATACCATTGTTCAATATACTTAACATTTTATCTCTTGCATACTCATTACTTTTAATTACTAGTTTCCTGCATATTATTTGTTGTTTTGGTAGTTCCCCATGTGATACATGTAGTATAAAAGGAAATGGTAAAAACCTGTTTAAACTGTGATTTCTTGCTGATGCATAACCAACATCTATTATCAATGTAAATGAGCCGCCAACTTTCCTATTTAAATGGGAACAAAGTGGAAAGTGTGCTTGCAGGCATGCTGAGGGAAGACGAAGGGAGCAAAGAGGGAAATGAGAGCTGCACACAAACAAGCCATTATTAAACACATTTCTTCTTTAAGCTGCTTTCTGAAGAGCATCAAGCCTAGAGCACTTTAACTTGCCAAAAACACGCTCTTTTTTTGTGCTTTGAAATCAGGAGGTAAGATCAACGCGGGATAAAAAGCTCAACACACAGGAAAGCAGAAGGACGCTTTATTTGTTTACCGTGCGGCAGGCCGAGGGCGATAGTCAGACTTCTCTTCATCCACAGGAGAGCTCCTGCTTGGCGGCAGCGCCGATGCAGCACATTGCCTCCCACCAGCATCGCACACAGCGCCATCTGCTAGGACCTGTTGGCTTGTTTGTTTTCCAGAGCAAACAGCAAATCACTTCTTTCCTGTTCCTGCTTTTTACCATATGCCACTGCCTGTGTATCAGAGCGAGGCATGTATATTAATGAAGTTAATCAAAGACGCGCACACAACCACATCTGCCAGGGGAATTTTCAAATGATCGCACCCGCCGGTTGATGCATCACGCCACTACCCTCCCCTGTCACTGCGGCCACCTTTCGATGTAGGTGAGGCAGTTATAAACTGCAACTATGTCATCTGTAAAAAATGCTTGGAATAAAGCAGAAGTGACCATTTGTAGTAATCTAAAATATAAGAGGCTAAAATCTTTGTGCATAAACCTAAAGTAGTATAAATGTGCTCCTATTATGTCCCTGTTACTGCCACTGAGTATTGTCTGTAAATATACTGTACTTGGAAGCTTATCCAATTAGCATGCTACATTTATACTGTACTGTAAATACAGCTGCATATGTGAACACATGCTCACAATGGTCTGCGTCACAACAATAGGCGCTGCATGCATTCTGCTTTCAGCTAATGTAGATACCATGTGAACGATGTCACCAGTCTTCCTCCTGGTGCAGTATTTGAAGAGACCCTGAGTTTCCAGTGTCATTGCAATTAGTGGCTACGTTAAACAGCAGGAACAACACAGCTAAGCGACATATCCCTGTGCAGATGGCAAATTATCCCACTGAAACCCTCAGAGCCTGTCAGGTACACATGGTGGGACGTTGTTTCAAAAGCACTGACCTAACTTTGTGTATAGTGAAAGATTACCTCCACTGTTTCTCAAGGTGGCTGTTTATTGACATGGAACTGATCACTGCCATGTTTATTTAGTGATTTTTCTGTGAATCTTGCTGTTTGTCATATTGACTGTTGCAGTAGATACAGATGGAATTGGCTAATGGAATTTAATCTGATAAAATTATTTCTGTACATGTCTAACATTAACATTACTATATACTTTATTAAATAAAAAATGCATTAAATTAAAACTCATAATATGCAAGTTAAACATTGTCCTGTCTCCCCCTCTCTATTACTACTGTCTTTTTATCCTACCTTCCGGTGTGGCCATTTGGATCAGGAACAAAACCTTCTGATTTCTGATGTGGTAATCAGTTATTTTGTAGTATAACCTGGCCACTAGTCTTTGCTTCAACTTGATAGTTTTGAAGTGATACCAGATCCAAAGTGAATCTGATTATCAAACAGTCATGCTCTCTAGGTTTAAAAGGTGTCTGTTCAAAAGTTTTAGTTTTGACCTTCATTGATCATAGTGGCTGTGGTCAGTGATTGTCGCAATGGATTTCAGGGGGTTTCATGGTGGGAAATGGCAGGGTGAGTAGGACTGTACTGTGATCTTTTGTGCAAAATTGCACAAAAAAGATGTTTAAGAGCATAAAGCGTGGAAACATATTAGCTTATCTATGTTTCTCAGTTGAATTAAAACCCCAGCTTTATTTTAAAAACGTGGATCAGCCTCATACCTTGCCCTTTACACACCCACATTCAACCATAAATGGTCAGTGCAAAGTGTTAAATGGATGTATGATTGACTCATGACAAGTTGACCTACATTATGATTAAGGCTCATGAGTATATGGAGTGTAATGACGTGAGAGCTGTTGCTAGCTTGATTTCCAGACTTTGCTAATTTACACAATCCAAATGTGCAGCTGCTTAAGATGTGGCAGCTGAAGTGACTGGAAAAGGCCAAGTGTGTGTGGCAGCCACCACAATGTCTCCAGTGAGCTCTGTGCCAGCACACTTGTGTTCACTGCAGCCATTTTACACACAATATGACAATTAAAGTCCTACTTGGTGATATGTACAGTATTAAAGATACTGTTATAAAATATTGACGCAATCCTTTAATGCTACTTGATGTCATCTTGTATTTCTACAACCAATGATGATGATAATTTCATCATTAAACCCAGTTAATATGGTCGGGGTGAAAAGCACTCAGTATAGTCATGCTTAATATCGGGGAAAGGCAAGCCAGACTTTCCTGAATCCTGCCAGCTGCCACATTCTGGCATCGTCCTAGCATTTCAACAGGTGGGGTGTGCTACACAACTGACCGTGAGCGTCGTAGCGTATAGTCCAGCCCCCTCCTCTTGCGCTCTTCAGTTAGAAATGTGATGCCGAGACAGCGCTGATAAAATATTGATCAGAATTTGATTTATTTGATTTTTTTGAGTAGCACAACCACATATAACACTGCTCGTTTGAATGTTTCTGATAAAGTGGATCTATATGTATCATGTGATAGAAGTGACAATGATTGTGTCATCATTATGTGTAATGATGCCTCATATGTAGTTTCCACAACGTGACTTGAATTCACCACAAAATCTGCATGGGTGCATACATTCTCCCGTCAAGTTTGTTTTTACAGATCCCAAATTTTGTGTGGTCAGCAGCGTGCATTTGTCTTTCAGGCCTTTTTTTGTGTGTACGTAACAGTTATAAGTGAGACTCCTGAGCTGCTGCCACAATTTTCAACACACAATGTGGTTTTTGTACTGATTAAAACCCTAATCTCTCAAATAAGTCAATTTTTACCATTTTTTCATATTCATCATTAACGCCACACTACAACCAGTACAAATGCCAACCTGAAACATAAGAATTCAAATGAGATATGACAAAATTAGAAACAAAGAGTCCTTTAAAAGGAAATGTCACTCTCACATCATAATAGAAAGCAAAGCTGTGTTCTTTTCACATTATAGAAGTTTTTTGAGCAGTTTTTAATTATCTTTCTTATTCATGAAAAGAGGCGTGTTTCTTAAATTGCTAATTGAAACTGACAGTGGAAAAGACAACTGTTCCTTTCAGATTCTATTAAGTTCTATTCACCCTCACTTCTGTAAGTACTGTGTGTCAATATTACTATATGACTGCACTGCGTGTGTTGATTTGTTCCTACTTAGTGCATAATTGCGCACTGGGTTTGCAGAGAGGAACTTAATTTGATTGTTCTGCCTGTCACTCAGTATGAAAAAAGACAAATATGACATGACGTTTTTGAGGTTGTTTGATTATTGGCTTTGGTTGGACATAATTGAGGACATATTTTCTGAAACTCAGCATTGTGGCTTCCAGTCTATACCTTGCCAACTTTTCAGCCACAATGTTACTGTAATGCATCTTTAATGCATCTCTGCGCAAGTGGTTAGCTTTGTTTTGGACTGTGTTTTGTTTTCATGCGGCATGTGTTTTTTCCTGAGGTATCTAACAAGGTTTTCCTGTCGTGTCTGGTCCAATAAAGTCTGCTCAAACAAAGACACAGATTCTGAGGGCTTACAGGCCGGTGCTGGACCCACGTGTCGGTGCCTCGGGCTGTGTCATGCATGATTGCCTACATGATGCCTACAGGACTTTCGGAAAGAGGAGGCATCAAAACACAGTACAACAATCTGGCGAGGCTTAACCCCCCCACACCTAGGGAGATCTGAGGCATGAGAGGAAGAACGCTTTGTCTGTCTCAAGGTCTCCTCCTGGGTCCTCACTGATGAGTCGGTCGAAGGGTTGGCAGGTTTCCCGGAGCCAATTTTACCACCCCTCTAGCCCCCCAAAAAACACAAAACTGATCTGCTCCCACCGCCAAGGTTGGCTCTGGGCTGCAGTCTAGCTGAAGGCAATGCCCTGATCAAGCATGGTAGTGGTCTAACATCCCCCGCTCAGACAGGGATATACTGTAGGCTGTACACTGCAGTCTGGGAGCCACTGACCTTTTGTTAACTTCATTGGTGGGTTTCTCAACACAATATAATTGCTGACAACTCCATTGGATGTGTTCAGAAACATGGTAGACAAGTGTTTTTCCTTTCTCGAAGTCGCTGAGAGTATACTTAGTGTTTGACAAGTGTAGCAACATGTAGGTGTGCAGACATCGATCAGTCACTCAAGATTTTTTGTACCGGTCGGTACAACTGGAGATTTATTTAAAACCGGTCTTATTCTCTCCTCCTAACCTCTTAACCTGTGTGTAACTGTATCCTTTATTTTTTTTTTTTGGAACGGCCCTATTCTACAGCCCTGCAGTCTCACACATTTTAAGGACACACAGAGTTCAGTGCACTGTTGGTTAAATCACATTCCCCTGCAGTCTGACCCATACAAGCCAACACACTTGATAGAAAGCCCTGTAGGCTGTCAGAGGGATATAGATAACATCACCCCACACCCTTGCCCTCACGCCATCACCCCAGTGCTGACCTCCGCCTCCACGGCCAGCATCTCAGCCTGGCTGTCGGCTGCTGCTCTGCACTGCTGCGGGCGAGGCCACTTGGTAAATCAGCTTGCATGGTGAAACCTGAGGCCAAGGGTCACTGTGAGCCAGACATTTACGACACCCCCACTGTCAAGACCTCTGTAGCATTTGGTTTTCACCACATTATCAACTCTGGCCACTGGCTAAAGACTCACACCACAACAAAACAAAGAGCAAGTTATGTTAGATTATATAATTTGTATTTTGCAATAACTCTTCTATTGTGACATGGCAGGAAGTCTCAGTGAGGTTGCAATTAACAAAAAATCCCAGAAAGATGTTAAGCTAATACACAGAATGATATTTTTGTCACATCAACGTAACTGCTTCTTTTTGTGTTCTTCCTTACATTTGGCCTGTCTGGATAACATACTGTGTTTGGAATTGTGACATTGTTAAGTGATTTCAGCACTTGGACTTCATACAACTAAAACAATATGTTTCTAACCGCATGTGTTAAATTTTTTCAGCTGCTGCCATCTTTTCAGAAAGTGAAAAACAGAAGTCAATTCAGCTTACCAAATTTCTTGACAATTAAAACTACCACAAGGAGTCTCAGTATAATACTCAACATGACCTACATAAGCTAATAAGACCATCCACAAGAAGATTGGCAGTTTCTGTACAGCTGTCCTTAACGGCTCCCACTGGGTTAGATTCTGTGTGAAATCAGATGAAACCAGCCTATGTTTACATTTTCACAGGCAGAGTTACTCTGAGTAGCATGTTAGCCAGTTAGCATGAAGCTTTTTTTTTTTTTTTTGGACACAGTTTTGGTTTTGGTGATGGAAACATGACTGTTTTTGTCCACAGGGGGCTCCAAAATCAACAAAACAAGTCCCCTGTTGTAGCTTTAAAATGAAACTTGCACAGCAGTGCTACTTGGTGACTGATATAGAGCTGCAGTTGATTGATTGATTAGTCCAAGGGCGTAGAATTTGCTAGGGATATGTCAGGTGATAGGGATATACCAATATCCAGCAACTACTGAATTGTCCTAGCAATAATTTAGATTAAAAGAAAATTCAAATATAACATATACATCAGTAACTAGTCAGTGTTACTGAGATACACTATTGTCACAAAGCACCTGTGCTAATTATAGATTAAATCAATGCATTTTTTAAATTTTGGAAGACTGCGTCCTACCCTCGTATGCCTCACAGTGGTTTAGTCCACTGCCTACCTATAGGCATGGCCAGTGTTGTGCATGAACGTGCTAAACGAGCGTGTAAACATGCCCCTGTTTATGGTGATGTGAACATATCACTTTGCAACAAATGAATGTGAACAATGGAAAAGAAAATTGCTGTATTGATAATCAATTAGTCTTTTCGGTCAAGCAAAAATGTCATATATTTTCTTGTACTTGTTTCTTAATGTTCTCATAAGAAATTGATGTTTAAGTGTTTTTTTCATATATCAGTTGCACTATACATCACCTATACCCCAGTACCTGGCCCAACAATAGTCATTTTATTGTTATTTTTAGGGTATTTTTAATGGTATATCAGAGTTTGTTTGTTCCTGGAAAACGATTTGAAACTGTTGATGACTCATCTTGCACTCAGGGGCGTAGCTAAATATGTGTCTAATGAAACGCTTTCTCGCTTATCATGCAGCAAAGCATGGAAGAATATATCCTTTAATTGGAGTGAGCGGAGGGGAGTGTTTGTGGGCGCTGTGCCTCACTGTACAAAAGCACAGCCTATACCTTTATTTACTGCTTCAGGTGAACATATATACTGGAGTCAACAATTAGTTAATTAGAAAAACTGATTGCACAAACTATTGTGATAATTAATTTGTTGTTTCAGTCATTTTACAAGCAGAAATGTCAAACAGTGCAAGCTTTCCACCTTCATAAATACAAGGATTTTCGGCTTTGTCACTTATGAGTAAATGAAGAGTTTTGGGGTTTTGGACTGAAGACTGAAGAAGCAAGTTGAAGTTGTCATTTTGAGCTCTGGGAAATTGTGATGAGCATTTTTTATAATTTTTGATATTTCTGTGCTGCATTGTGGGTTTCAGAAATAGTTGTGCTTCCTTAATGGACAATGCTTTTAGTTTACAACCTGCTCTAGTCTTTTATAAGCATATTGTTTCAGGAAATTAACTTGAGGCTCTTTTTAACACCGTGGTAAAGGCTCATTAAACAACCCAGATGGTGCTTTCTAGTGGCATTCTAATAATAGCACAGTGTTTTAGTTATGATCACCCTGAAGGCCTCTGCGCCTCTTTTCCACATCTTCCCTCTGTCACACACACTCATGCTCATACCCTCTGCCCCTGCTTTGACAGGCTGAGCGGAACAATAACCACGCGCCAGCTGATGCATGATCCATGGGTTTGACCCTCTGACCCCAACACACATTGTTACAGCCTGTTTACATTGTGCAAATTGACAAATGTTTTCATGGGGCCTTTTAACTGGCTCCCAGCGAGTTTGTGACATGCCCGCTTCATCATCTTCCTCTCCCTTTCTCACCACCTCTGTAACAAATTCATCCTTTCTTAAGATTAGTAGTTAGCTGAAGATGGCATGGAAGGACTGCGGATGAAGACGAGGAGGAAATGTAGGCAGCGGAAAGAGCACATTTGTATTCTGCCCATGTTCTGAGACATTAGGAGGGCATCAAGGTGCAAATATGAGTCAGACAGCTCTCATAATGAAAGAATCGAGACGCATTATGAAATAAGTGGAAGTGACCAATGAAGAGAGACGCGGCACTAGCTGCTTTGAATTCCAATTACAGAGACCGATAGAGGGAGAGAGGTGCCTTTTAATGTCTCTCGAGGTGTTATGGGGCTCGAATATGGAGACCGAGCCTCACATAAAGGTCAGTGTGGCAGAGGTTGGCAGGTCACAGAAAAATAGACTCAAGCCTCTCCACTACATCAAAATGAGGAGATGAACCTGCCACTCCTCAAATAGATGAATACATACCACCTATTCAGCTATTCCCCTTTTTTCTCCGACCTGAGATGTGTGCAGTTTCTCCACAGAGGGGTGGCAGGGGTGAAAGGGAGTGGCGAGGACCACTATTGAGGAGAGTGGATTATCTCATGAAGGGAAATCAATTAGAACGTTACGGTGGACTGTGAACATTTATCCATTTAGCTTGACCACTATTGAATTTCCATGATGGGCTTTGACTGTTCAGAGGGAGAGATCAGAGTTAATGGCGATTGTTCTGCTCTCCTCCAAATGTATTATCTGCCTTATTCAATGAGAGACACTTCATCAAACCAGAGAGAGCCCTGCGGCCTATTGATAGATGGGCTTTGTGTGGGGTTTGAAGAAAAAAGATGAGGCATGGGGGTTGAAGGCTGAGGGGAGAAATGGGAGGGAGTGTGGGGTTTGAGGGGGGGTGTCACAGATGTCCAGCCCTTTGAAAGAAAATTAAACAAGTACCTCATTAGCCAACGCTCCAGTGCTCCCTGGAGGTGGCCACTGAGCCAGGCTTTTTAATGAGCTGGGAACTTAAACGCTGCCAAAGTTTACCCCGGCCTTGCCTTTCTCTGTTAGGCCACTGGGAAGAGCCGTGCCCTCCCCCTTCGCCCCTGGTCTCCTCCACCCCCCGCCTCACCCCGGCCCTCCTCTTCCATTGAGGGCCGCTCATGCAGAGGAGAGAGAGGCACCACGCTGATTCCCTGCTTTTCAGCTCCGGAGAGGGGGATAATGCTGTTTTTGTACCACGCATCCAGAGGAATTATGTGCGCTAATTTGATTAGGGGAAGATTTGATTAACTGGAAAATGAGGGCTTTGCTTAGACTTTCACACGCTTAATTTATCCCTTGCAAAGCAGACGCAACATTGTGTCATGAAACTCAGAAGGCATATGAGAAGCCCATTCACCAGCTAGATGGCCCTTTCAGACTCAACAATATCTAGGACTGCCACGGTTCAAATTGGGATAATCAGTTTAGAGCTTTTTGCCTGGCCTCAGAATACAAATTGCATTTGGCATTACCAGTGAAAAGGTTCAAAGGATAATGAGGTTAATGTAGCAGGGAATTGAGCTAAGGCAGAAAAATTTCAGAAGAAAATGCAAAACTAGTGGCATTGTTGCATGAGTTGAATGTGAAGGCTTTTCTCCCTTCTGTGATTTATCTTTGTGTGATACCTTCTGTGGTTGCTAGGATGTTATGATAATGCTTTGGCAGCAAATGTCAGTCAAAGATACAGTATGTTAAACATGGTGTAAAACTATAAGAAATGGTAGCAGCGTTTATATGCACTGCATGTGCATTTACATCTCTGTGCCAAGTGAAAGGGCCATTATACTACGATGCTTTGAATTCATTTAGTGGTTTTCGCTTGTCTCTATGATCCCTTTGTATACTCTGGAATGGCCACAGGGACTGAAGGAGCTGGATGCTTTGTTTTTGCTCCTTTTAACATGCAGCCATGAAGGTCATATTACTGCGCGGTGATGATTACATTTGAATGAAAAGCGACTTCTTCTGGGAGAGAGAAGAAAAAAGAGCCACAGGCAGGCTTGATCTTTTTTCTGATCTAAAACCCTACACTGAGTGACCTTCCCCTCTGTCTGGCTGGATCTGCGGTTGGCGGTTCTCTATTTTAAACAAATAGCTCTTTTATTTTACACAGGGATTGCCTGGATTACCTTTTAATAAGGGCTTAGCCACTCTCAGCACAACATCCCAAGCCCAGTGCTGGGCTGGCCGGCACTAGCCCAGCCCATAATTATCCACAGCAAACTAAAGGCCCACGTTCCTTCAAGAGCCAATGTGAGTATGTCTGATTTTTTTTCTCTCCTTGTTTTTGTCATCTGTCACACCGCCACTGTGGAAGCTTTGAATTGGGACACTCTGGAAGCCAAGAATTTATCTTTAAAAAAAAGAGCAGAGATGAGAGACGGAGGGAGGCGGATGGGGAGAGAAAGAGAGGGATGGAAAGAGAAATGTGGAAACCCAGACAGATGAGCTGTCTCCTGTTGGACTTCACTCCATCTTCCCCATCTGTTCACCCCAGTTTTAATTAAATCTACTGAGATGAGGATTTTTCCCTCTCGTGCCACCTAGTTCCCTCCTCGTTCCCCTCTCGCTGCTTCGCTCCCATGCTGTACTTGAGTGCAGGTGGGTTGATGCCAACGTCCACTCATCTCCCCACCTCGCTGCCAGCTGCTAATGAGAGTGAGCCAGGGTGGCGCGAGGACGTTGCCAGCCATTATGAGCTGTTAATGAGGAGCATTCGAGAAAGGCCCTGGCCTAGGCCTGCTGCCATCAGCTACTGCAGCCTTTATCTCCAGCACACAGACACACATACTGTACATATACAAATATACAAACAACTTTGTTACTTATACATAGATACCATCTAGTAACAATAAAATTATGTTTGTCGCAAATTAAATCTAGGTGTTTCTTTTTTTTTTTTTTTTTACACCTCTAGAGACGGCATATTTACACACCTCACAGCATAACACAAAGCAGCATGTTTTAATGAGCTATTTCCCAGGTGATGTGCTCATGTTTGGTTGGCTAACCTCACACAACCTCATGCAGGAGTCCTCTGTTCTTTGCTATTGACACGTTCCTGGCAGACTACTCCCCTATTACCATAATGGCCTTCACATCTAGTTCACTTCTCTGGGCCAACCCCCTGTCAGCCATCGCTGTGCGCTTCACCTGCTCTTGGCCAGGAAAGAGGTGTCTGCTGAACCTGTTGGCCGTGTGACGGAAAGGGCAGGTTGCAGCAATGCTGTGAGCACATTCTCTCTTTCCAGGTTGGCACAAGCACCTGAAGCCTTAGCCTGCCCCAGTGGCTGACTGCATTACAAAGCCATAAGCACCGTTAAAAGTACTTTTACTCAAGTACTGTACTACAATTTTGAGGTACTTGTACTGAACTTGTGTATTTTCATCATTATACAGCATACTTCTGCTCCACTTCATCTCAGAGACAAATATTCAGCTTTTTAATCCTCTACATTTGTCTTAGTTACTAGTTACTTTTCAGAATACAATTGTTTATACTGTTCCTGTCCAGTGAAAACCATGCATCTCCAAATTTTGTGATTTCGAATTTGAATTTTTCTAATTAACTGAAAGATTAAATGTTGCTACTTAAACTAGCATGAGCTGTCCCCGTGAATTAGCTGGAAATGTCAAAAAAGCTGAAAACAGGGCTGTCCATCTGTGCTCATAAAAAGTTTTATACAAACGTGATGATGTTATAGAATATGATACCTTCATGCTCTGCTGCTATACTTTAAGTAGACTTTGCATAATTAAACTCAATGGGTGACTCCATCTGCATTTTTTTCCATTTTTTTAAAAAAGGAAACTCCCACTCAGGTGTTAGAAAAAAGTGGTGACATCAGTTGGAGTGTGGAAGCCCTTGCCTCCCTCAACCCAGGAGGTTTATATGTAGCAATGTCATCATGCAGAGACCTTCCTCAGGTCACATGGGAAATAGTATTTTGCTAAAACATACATACAAAATTTGTACGGAATAGAACACGGTTTTGAATGTGGTACTTTAATTTAAGTAAGGGTCGAGTCAGGAAGGCTCCCTCCTTCTTTGGTGTAGTTAGCTCAGCTCACTAATGCAAATCTCACAGACTGAAAGTTGTGAGATTTGTAGTAGTAAATACTGCTAATATCAAATTTCAGTTTAAAGATGTTTGCCTTTTGTACAACATTTTTGTTTCTCATAATATCGAATAACTCAGCTTTGATTCACGATAGTGTGCCCCCATCACCCACTCACAAGTGCGAACAAAAGTCTCTTGGCCTTGTACTTCCCAATCCACTTTGCTGCCTCTCTCTATTTTTGATATTGCTTTTTCATCTGCTCTTTTTTTTCTTTTGTCTGTTACCTCACTTCTTACTGTGTGCATCTCATGCTCTCTGCCTCTGAAATGCAATCATCTGCCTTTTCCTTTGTCTCACCAACCCACACCAAACAGACCTTGCACTGTGGAGAGGCTGACGCTCACTTAGCACTGGAGTTACTACCACTTTATTTGTTTTAGCAGCACCTCATGTTTAGAACAACCACGTCACACCTCTCAAGCTGAGGCCACACTTCTTACACTGGTTGAGAAAGCAAACACTTTGATTATGTTGTGTTTAGAGACTAGATTTGTCATCTTCAGTTCAGTGTTCCTCTGTTGAAATGCTGTTGTTTTTTTACTGATGCATTGAACTCCAGTATTCTAGGAATTGACAGTCCCATGTGAAAGATTTAGGGGAATCTATTTGCAGAATATGGCAGAAATTAATATAATATTCATAAGTGTGTTTTCATTAATGTATAATCATAAGAATTGTTGTGTTTTTGTTAGCTTAGAATGAGCCCTTTATGTCTACAAAAGGTGCAGGTCCTCCTCCACGGAGGCCACCATGTTGATCTGCCATGTTCAGTACAGTAGCCTAAAACAGACAATCCAAGCACTGACTCTAGATACGGCATTTTGCATTTTTTGCGGGTTTGGCTGCCACTGTAGGTTTTCCTACACGCTTGGAAGGGGAAGGTGCTATCGGCAAGTCGGCTAGAGGCACTAAATCCTACACACTGGTCCTTTACAGCATGGACCTTGAACCAAAATGTGCGAGTAAATGTGTGTGAGTCGTGTCTGGCTGTCAAACTTTATTGCAGTGTTTCTAAGACTTTTCTTTAGGGGGGACCCACTTTTTAAAACTGAAAATAGGCCTTATCAAAAAAATCTTGGGAAGAGCTCATTTGTGCATAAATGAACATTAGTGATATATACTTAATATAAAGTGAATAATAAAATAAATAAAATAAATTAGTAATAAATGCATTCATCCTGCGTTAACATGGCATCACATAGTTTTTATTTCCTCTCATTAAATATGCACATTTTAATGTTTTATCCAAGGTGTACTACAGATATAAATCTTAATTTTACAGAATTTCTGCCATAATCTTTATTCATCTGGCGACCCAAATAAAATCTCCTGTGACTCACCTGTAGGTGATGATCCAGACTCTGGGAGTGACTGCTTTATTGCATGTATTTCCTGTTATCTCTCTATAATCTACTATCTAGTAAAGGCAACAAAAACTTTAACAATATTTTCCAACTACAAATCAACCTACAACCCCCAGCATATGAACATGCCTCATTAGTAAACGGTAAAATGACCTTTGTGTGAGATACACTGTGCATTTTTCTTTCAGCTGCACTCACTTCATTAATATTCTAGAAGTCTTGTTAAAAATGTTGTACACGTTTTTCTGGAGTTTAACTTGACAATCCAAATTTGGTATCTTTTGCTACTTTTTGATCTTAAGTTGGAATTCAAATAATGTCCCATGGGTTTGAACAATACTAGTCTGCACTACATGAATTTGTATGGATAGGACTGCCAAAGGGTCTGAAGGTTACTAAAGTACATGTGGAGTGTTTTTTTCCTGTTCTTTTTCCAGTCAAAAACCAAAAAGTGGATGTACACTTTAAAATGTAGGCGGCTTTTTCACTTCTTGGCAAATCACCATGGGAACAAAACATCTATACTGTCGAACAGGCAATAAAGTAATTAAACCCTGTGTGTGCTGATCTGGTACAGGCAACATGCAGCATTCTTGTCACAACTGTTATGTCAGTTGGTGGCAGAGCTGATTTTTTTCATAGTGGTGATTAATATCAAGTCTGACATGACAGGGGAGAGATACTTCACTGCAGTGACAATAAAACAAGTGTTTTCATCATTCTACAGACAGGCGCCCAGAGCCAAACAGCTTGCACGTCACATGATCACAACAGCCAGACTATTGGCTGTGGGTGCCATCATTCTCTCAGTAAACTCCATACTTGAGCAAAATGTTGGGCTTGTAGTATATAATTAAGATGTTGACAGAAATAAGTGCTCGTCTTGTTAGATTCAGACGTGAATGACAAGGAATGCAACAATTTATTCTTTGTATTTCAGCTCACTTTTTGCATGAAAATAGCAATAGTACATCGAAATAAAAGAAAAGTGGACTAGCGTGGCAATGCTCTCACTGCACGCCTACCACTAGCTCTCTCTGCAGGGCAGAATCTGTTGTGTTTATACAGAGGATGTGTTAAGACTTTGAGCTCCTGGGCACTTTGCTTTGGCTGAATAGAAAGTTAAGGCCAACACTTTTTCATATCAAGGGAGATGCTCCATGTTTACAGGCACCGGACTGTCAAGGCCTTTCCGCTTTTCTTCCTCAGTGTCACTGTTAAGAGCTTTTTCTGTGAGAATAAGGGCAACAGCGCTCTTGAATATAAACATCAGTCCTCTTTTATTAAATTATTTCTGTTTCTCCTCAGGAGGGTTTCTTATTTACCTCTGGGGTATGTCTACATGTGTTACAGGGAAAGTGAAAGAGAGGAAGGAGTATGCAAATACTGCCGCTGTAATAGTTTGAAATTATTCTGCGAGGGTGGAAATTAAAATAATGTAAACAGTGTCTGTGAGTGTGAAAACACTGGGCTGTTCCAACATGGTTAGACAGTTTACATTTGTTTGCCCGGGGGCTCGCATTTTCTACAAATCCAGCACGTATTGTTTGATGTGTTTGGTTTCAGAGCTGCAGAAGCTAAGGACCATTTGAATTCTGACATACTACATAACCCTGCTGTTCATGCGCCACAAGTCTTCTTTCACTCACTGCTTTTTGCTTTCCGGGAGTTTCTATTTTTTTCTCCGGTGTCCTTTTCAAAGTGGATAATTGACAACAACAGCGGCATGAAGTCCAAACCAAGGCACATTCCAGCTTCAAAGCTTCCTCACGTCCAAAGGAGCTCAGACTTAAAGCCCTCGCACTGCGTCGAGGCAGTTTCAATTCCTTTCACACACGTTGGGAATCATTGATTCTTTAGTCGATTGTTCTAGTCTAGTCATTGGGAAAAGTCTTGCCTGTTCCGTGAGTGGTGTGTGCAGCTGTGGGTCTGTGTGTGCATGTGTGTGTGTTCCTCTGTGTAAATGAGTTCCAGCTAGATTTAGTGGAGGGTTTTAGTTCTAGGCAAGGCTGAGCCCACGGCACAGCCAGAACAGGTTGAGTTTCAAAGGGGCTTATCAGGGGAATTAGGCAAGCCTTTGGAGTTTGAGCATAGCCTAATTCCTGGTGACCTTTCCCTGGCTCTGGTTTGACTTTTTGTGGTGATCAGCAAGTGCTCTAACAAGCTTTTCCGTCTGTGTGGCTGGGGATTACTGTGGAACAGCCGTGCCCTCCCCTGCACTCACAAGAAGCCATCTGTGGTGGAGAGAGAGTAGGTGAGAGAGACGGAGAGAGTGAGCAGAAGTAGGCAATAGCCTGAAGGGGCATTGTCATGCCTGTCTGTGTGTTGGTGAGGATTCTGCGCTTGTCAGAGTCTCCTTTTGTGACAAATTGGTGTGTTTTGTTCTGCCATTTTAAACTGCCAGACACTGACAAGCCTTTCAGCCCATTATTCAAGCATTCATGGACATTTGAATTATTTTTCTTTTTTTCTAAGGGGAGTCTCTTACTTTGTTTTTGTTTTTTTTTTTTGTTTTTTTTTCTGGAATATTGCCTTGATATTCCTTTCACCTTCTCTTTGGCGCAGAGGCTAGGATTATCATTACTTACAGAAAGGGCTTAGTAGTGTCTGAGGTAAGTGTACACCCGTCTTTCATCATTGTTTTGAATCACCTTTCTCTGGCCCTGATGGAAATACTTTGTCTTGTATGAGGCAAGCATCAGGTGCACAAACTTTTCCCTGATGGCTTATTGAATGCAGTGTTTATTAACACACAGCTCCTTATGCAACATCATTATTAAATAACATTTTAATTTTTCTGGAGCCGATGAGTATAAGTACAGAGGAAGCATATGGTTTAATCAGGCTTTATGTTTCCTTTTTGTGTTTCAATACAACAGTATGCAAATGGGATGTTATGTCATCTGATTGCATTCATTATACTTCCACAGATGATCTTTGTTCAGAACCCCCTGCTGTGTTAACAATTGAATTGATTGCATTTAATCAGAGCACTTCTGAATTAATTATGGAAACAGAGAATGTCACATCACTTGTAATTAAACAGTAGATAGCTTGTTGACTAAATGAAAGAGATAGCAATGCTTATTTTACTCATTATACTAGTATGTGGAAGACTCAAGTACATTCATGCTTCTCTGTAGGTCATGTGTAATTGTAAGTAAAGACAAAGTCGATCATCAGTCTGCTTCTTCAGCTTGCGAAAGAAGTGAGAGTTTTATTGACTCCAGCTGTTGCACAGTTGTTCTGTCTTTTATAAAGAACACAAGTCTCGGATTCATTCATTTAGTATACCCACTACTCCCATTCATTGACTTGCAATGAAAGACTGTGGCCATTATTGTGTTTTATTATCAAAATTTTGGATTCACTGAATGTCTTTATTCTCAAGTTGACTGAAATTGAAACTATATATTTACCTTGCTGTCAGGCAGCCTTTTCCAACAACAACAAAAAAATGCAGTTATGAAGGCCAAATATTGCTCTTTCTCCTAGGCAACCAAACTCCACTGGCAAAAACAGCAAATTTACCCCAAAGAACATGTGAGGCCCTCAATCAGTTCATTTGTTTGTCTTATTTTGTGACTTCTGTCATGCAGAAACAAATTAAGCAAGCAAATCAGCAGTAGATGAGCATCTACAGTGTTCAGCACAGTAAAATTACTTTTTTGCAAATGGAGTCTGTTGCTAATATTTGGCCTGTCAGGGGTTTCCCATTGGAAAAGGCAGTCCAACAGCAAGGTAAAGTGGTAAACATTCTTAATTTAACATACACTTTAAATGATATTGATTTTTTTGTGTCTAAAATATGTTTTGCTCTGACTATTGATAAGTACCTCATACAGCCCCACTTCAAAATCTGTCAGTATGGTGGAGACATTACATTTAACAGAATTCAATGACAATTATTTTTTTTAATTGCATTTGACTTGTAATAAAAATTACTCATTTGAATTTAAAATCTTTTTTTTACTGTAGATGAATATGTATTCAACAAAAGTGTTGAAAAACAACAGCAACTCAATTCAAAATGTTACTATTAAAAATAATTTATGTTTTCTGAGGCTGTTGCCTTCAGCAAGGTTACAGCCTAAGAATAAGGGCTGCCTTTGAAGCACAATTCGGGGCAAAAAACTCCCAGAACCATGTGTAAAAAGATATTAATGTTTAATCCTCTTTAAAAATCTAGTTTAGGCATAAATTGTTGTGTCTTTATTTGGTCCTTGGCATCTTGTTGGATTAGTATCTGCAGAGGATGGCCCATGCATTGTGTACCCAGTGCTTTATATGTATGGGTTTCCTGGTAGTCATGTTAGGGCACACTGTCAAGTCCAGAACTGCTGCTGTATCCCTTTAAGAAACCTCCATGGGTACCAGGGTGGGGAGAGCCTCATCATCATCATGCAGGAGTCATCTGGGTAGCCTCTCCTCCCTCTCTACTGCATTATCATAAAAAGTGATTTAGGACTGATTGATGCAAATGGCCCTCTGTTCTTTTCTATCATTAACGGGCCCTTCGCTGTGGCCACAGGCGGTGATTAAAGCTGTCATTTCCAGCTACTCATTAAAGGAGCACGCCGGGCCATGGGAGGGATTCAGAGAGGGCTGGAGAGGAAGAGAGGGAGGGAGGGAAGGAGGGAGACAGACTAAAGGAGGAGGAGGAATGGGGCATTTTTCTTCCTGAAGAAGTGCTGTCTATTGAAACTACCTTTGAAAAAAAAAAAAAAAACAGAGCTCCATGCAATGTTTTCATAATTGTTGTATTCCCCCAAGTATGGCTTAGGCAGAGGAAAAAAAATCTGTGGTCAAAATCCATTATAATAGCATCTTTTATGATTCCCCAAATGCTTTTTTAGTTTAGGCTGCCAGTGGGGTTGCTTATGAAAAAAGCAAGCAATAACAAGCGACAGTAGGGTTCAAATCGAAGTCACTTTATAGTTTGTATTAATTTTCGCATTTTGTGTGGAACTAGGAAAAAGTTATGACGCACATAGACAGTAAAAAAGATCAATACGACTCTGTTTTATATTTCTGTTTTGCTGCTGGCTATAAATCACAAACAATGCTCACAAAGAAAGTGAAACTGTTGACAAAACAACCACAACCACCCCAGATACTGAAGTGTGTCTGCAGCCGCCCCATGACTCCTGGCAAAGACATTACTCTGTGTGGCTCACACATACACTTGAACATGAATGTGAGCGTGTTTGTGTGCTACTTGCCGATAGGAACCTTATCTACTCTAATGGGGGGGTTCTTGGCTGTGAGGCAGTGAGATGTGAAGCTCCAGCTGAGCTCTTCTCTGCGGGGGCCTACAATACCACCATGTCCTGGGGACCTGTGCTAATGGCCTGGGGAGCCCTTACTGCTATTGTGCCCAGCAGGCCCTTCCCCCCCCCCATGCACATACAACCCCCCACCCCCCCACCCCTCCCTCCCAAAGCCTCCATCCGCTTCCCCCTCCACATCCCCTTAATCTTTCAGTATGATTCAGTCTCCCTCAGATCACACGCTGGGATTCTGGTCAGGGGGCGCACATGGCTCATAGCAAAGGGACCTGGGGGGCGTTTGAGGATTGGGGAAGACAATGAGAGGAGGAGGATGTGTTTTCATAGTGGCAAGGCACCAAGTCACTAAGCTCCAATGGGAGAGGTCCATCGATTGACATAATTCTGTAGCAAAGGTTTCCTGGTCCAGGATGTGATACTCTCTCCAGAGCCCACCATGTCAGTGTACAATTGAAGATTAGTCCCTCCTAGCTGCTGGTTGATCTCATCACTCTGCTACTGCACTCCCCACACATGCTGATGTTCTCAGTGCACTGCATCTTACATTATCCTATGCACACGAGAAAAGTGGAAAAAATGGATCTAAAAAGCCCTCAGGATGCATGCTGCTTTGTGGAACTACTTACCTTTGACCTCTTCCATGAGTTCTGAATGAAAGCAGCTCACTTTTCTTTCATCAGGACAGAGTGGACAAGTGAGTCAGTATTGTGCAGGGGGCCTTCCAGACCAACAGTCTCATGTAGATCTCTTGTGAGATACAGTTAACAGCAATTAGTCGCCTGATGAAAGCCCATTAATCACTTGCCAAAGGCAAACAATTACAATTATTTAAGAGTAAATTACAGGTAATGTAAAGGCTTCCACAAACCAATCTGCTGACTTAGTTGTTGTACACATGTTGACTTCTTTTAAGCTGACATCTTGCTCAGAAAACAGCTCGGGTCATTTTCTTCCCCTCAGTGTTCATATCAAAGTTATATGGATGTACTTACCTGTAATGAGCCAAGTTCTTTTCAGAGAAAATGCCACATAGTTACATACTATTATTGTCTGTGAACATGTTTTATGTATGTTATCTTGTAGGCCCTTCAAGGGAAGGACATTGGCAATTATCAATAGCTATAAATGCTGTAATACATTCCATGGGATAATTGTTATGCAGTTTTCTATGTATACTGTATCTCTCCCTATCAAATAAACATAAATAATAGCCAAGTCCAGAGACACAAAAGTCCATGCAATGCTAAAATGTGAAAAACTTCTGGTCCTTTGGAGTAATACAGATTCTACCTGTGTTTATTGCCCATTAAATCAAACATTATTTTTATGTAAAATGGTTCCATAATTGCGTTTTTAAGAGCAATGTGTCGGTACGCATGCATCTGTGAAGGAAAACCACACCAGCATTGTCTATTGGGGGCCTAATGGTGCAATTAATTTTGTTCCGTCTGTTCTGGAGACTTTTAAGGAAAATGGATTTTTTTTTTCCCTCCCCACTTGCTCTCTAAACTGGTTTTAATGAAGAAGATAAAGTGGTTCCTTGGGTGTCTCATAGGCTCCCAGCAGTCAGTTCATTTGACATTATTCTAGTGCGGCTGAATGGAGCAAGTTGCCTGCCTCCTCTTTGGCTCCATGTTGACAAGCCAGCAGCTCCCTCCTAGGGCTGCTGTAATGAGGAACTATCTCCCTCCCAGGATTAGGGCCTGTGCCGTGTTGGGGCCATTACACAGTCAGCATTGGTAAGAGGAAATGGAGGGACAGAGACAGGCATCCATCCTCCATTTGCAGCCTTAACCCCACCTTAACATGGATTATGTCATATGTCAAGTCATGCCACACTGCTGCTCCAACCTTATCTGCAGTGGGCTTAAGCTCTCAAGGTGCCCAGACAGCTGACAGTGGCATTATTACTCTCTAGAATATGCCTGCAGGGCCCACCTCTCCAGGGAGGCTCTGCCTCCAGACTGTGGTGCCCGCTGAGGGGAGGGGCTGACAGGGTCTTTATGACTAGACACTCTCCCTAAGGACCACTCAGGAATAAATTAGCATGGCCACAACCCTTCTGGCATAATGTGTTTGGACATGAGGGAGGCGGCCCCACCCCTCACTCTTCCCAGAGGACTAGTATGCTCAGTGCTCAACCTTATCTTTGTTGAGTATTAAAATACATGATTGCACCTCCGGGGCATGCACAAAATCTGTCCTTTGTGTGCATTCATCTCACCATCCACCCAGCAATCATAGATCATAAACTCTGCAGCTGAACCATTCCAAAGCGAGATATTGTTTGCAGGTTAATAAACATACCAGTTGATCTTGTAAAAGTTTCTTTATTGTCTCCAGAGCCATTTTCCTCCTGTTTGTTTGGTGGCTGAATGTGATCCAAGGGAGAAAGGGAGGAATGGAGCATGAGAGCAAAAAGGAGAGTGGCTTAGTGTAAGACATTAAATCCCCAGCTAAAATACATAGCCCTCAGGTGGTGCAGCTTCTTAACCTCAGCCTGCTTGGTCTGATAAGAATGTTTCTTTGTTGTTGGCTGGAGAGTAATGCAGACTCGCTAAAGGCTATTAAACCAAGCTTTGCCTGAGTGCTGTTAATCAGTAGATTTCATCACCCTGTTGTGTATTCAGCACAGAAACAAAGTCTTATGGCAGTGCCAGTTGAATAATGTTCAGAAATCAAACAAACCGGTAAACATGTTTTTTTGTTTGTGCACTCTCATGGTAACATCCTGTTGTAGCTACCTGAAAGTATGTCATACTCCATCAATACAAATCCCCTCCCAGGATGACACTGTCTGTGACCTCCACCCAATATTAAAGAAACAGTTTCTCTGGAATTTGCCATGGCGTGTTCCAGCTGTTTTTATGCAAGTCAAGCTCCCAGCTGCCAGTGATTACTGCTGTGGACCGTGCCCGGAGCTTCGCCGACAGTCCCCTTTTGATTAGCAATTATCCTGAAAAAAGGCAAGGGGAAACTCAGGCGCTCAGGAGAACATGGTCCCAGCCTGTTTTTCCATTGAGTAAAGTTCTGTCAGGGCAGGCAAAGGTCTCTGTGGTTCACTGGGGTCCACAGCACCACTTGGCTTTGATTCTCCCATGCCGCCCAGATGTTGGGATCTGGCTCTGCACTGCTGCATATGGTTCCACTTACTCTCCGGGGGAGGAAAATAAATGGTTTGTTTTTCTATTGTGGTCTCACTCATTACGCACTTATAAAACCGGCTTTTGAAGATTAGAAACTTGTGCCTGCGTTGAGCCAGATATAAGCTGGCATGTTAGCATGGAATGTGTGGCTTTTCCTTTTAAGCTCATAGTATTTTCCCGAGTTCAGTTTTATACTAACAGGAACACAGATTAGTACCAGTGTAGTACATCATCCATTCATTTTGGTTGCTGTGTCTGGTTTTCTTTTTGTGTACCCAACCTTGGGACACTGATTCACAAAATCTGAGAATATTTCATAGCCTGCAGCTTATACCCTTTGCCTAAAACCACTTATATAAATAGACTAGGGATGATAGAGCAATGAATGATGGCTGACCCAGTGCTACTGAAGGATGTGATGATCTGTCTTTAAGAGCTACAACAGGTCAACAAGCTATCAGTTTATAAGAAATAGATCCTGAATCCTGATATTTCTAGGTTTAGATGGCAGCTTTAAAAAATATTTCTGCCTCCTTTTACCTTTCCATTATAAGTGTTGATAGTACACGGTCTCAAACCACTGGAAGCACACCAGACATTGGCATGCTCAATTGACCCTCATGACCTGACCCAGTCGTATCTCCTGCTGGCTCACTGAAGGAATTTCCATCTCTGTGTTTTCCTTCCAAACTGCTGCTTTCAACTTCTTTTGACTGACAACAACTTTGTTTTGCTCTCCGGTGTTCCTGCCCGTCCACAATAACTCGATCCATGCTCCCACAGTTCTTCCGAGCACTTAGGGAAGTGTTAGTTCTGCTGGGTAGCAGGTGTTCCCAGCCTCATCTGCCCTGACCTTTCAAGGGTTAGTCGTCTGTCAGTGGGTGTCAGGACTATAAGTATGACTCGGGTCACCCTTCTTACCGAGAGGTCACACACACCATAGACACCATGAAAGGAGAAGAGGGGCTAAAGATGAGAGAGAGGAAGATTGACTAGAGAAGCCCTCCCCTCAGACACAAACCCTCTTCAGATTTCTTACCTTGGACTTTTTTCAGTTCTTGAACAATGAGAGCACATCTGGCCGCTTCTCTCCGGTTTTGTCACAGTTGTCCTTCACTCTTGAAAGACATTGCCTGGGAGAAAAACAGGAGCAAAACAGCCAGTGTTGTTCTTCACTTTGGCTGCTCTCACAAAAGGAGTCTTTGGAATGTGGATATTTCCTGGAGTACAGCTGGAGGCAATGTTGCGTAGATCAATATAACATTATACCGGCACAGTCACTGGGGTGTTTAGAGTCAGTGTTGTGCGTGAACGTGCTAAAAGAGTGCGGTCTTTGAACATGCTCATGTTTTTAGTGAACGGAGAACTGAACGACTAGCACAACTATTGAACGTTTAAGTTAACACTCTGATTTATGGCATCTGGCATGCTGGCCTGGCATGGCTAGTGCAACTGGCTATTGAGACACAGCTACTGGTGCTGATGAAGCCAATTCATATGTATGATAAACAAATAAATATAGATTCCAGTGGGAAAAAATCACACTTTTTTTTTTTTTAAATTTGCCCACCAGGTCTGAAAATATAAGTCCGAACATCAACACACAACGACGCATCAAGTTGAAGCATCCAACCAGTCTTTGGAAATACCAGCAAGTGAATGATGATCACAAGGAATCATTCAAGTCTGTGTAAAGGAAATTCAGAGATTTGAAAAGACTGTGAACTACGTAGGGCTGAGTGGTGAAGTTAAACTGTCTAACTGTTTTTGATCAGGATTTTTGGGCAGACCTTTAATTGTGCCTCCATGATACACTGGAGCAGTGCACCCCATAGCACTATTTAAACTAGAGCACATTAGAATTTTAGCATTAGCAGTGCAATTGATGAGAAGACCAGTTCTTTTGAATAACTAGGTTTGTTTTGTTTACTCATCACAAGCCAACAGTCTCACAAACGACCCATCCCCACCCCACCACCATCAGTTACACACATACCTTTAGCAACTCTCGGTCCAAATCAGCCAGGCACTTACTGCTCACTTCAATTCCAACAATTCAACACTGACAAAAAAAATCACACTGTGTTGCAGACTCAAACGAACAAGTTGTTTCTCAGGTCATTCACCGTCCACTGGCTCAGCTGGTTCGGTATGTACATGTCCAATAGAGATGCTAGATGGAGCATCCATTTTTCAGGTATTGCTGGTTGATTCCATTAGGCACAGCATGTGTGTGCCACGGTTTTGATTTGTCCTCCACACGTCTGCAGCCCCCACCAACAACATTTCAGAAGTGTTTCAGCAGTGGAGGGTTCTGCCCATCTGATTATATTTAGTTGCTCAGATTTTGTTGATTTGATCTTCTTTCCTTGTTCTTTATGTTTCAGTGCACTACATAGTCAAATAGTTTATT
Source organism: Lutjanus erythropterus (assembly GCF_056507025.1). Classification (NCBI taxonomy): domain Eukaryota; kingdom Metazoa; phylum Chordata; class Actinopteri; order Lutjaniformes; family Lutjanidae; genus Lutjanus; species Lutjanus erythropterus. The sequence continues at coordinate 4,642,640 of NC_139327.1, forward strand.
TTCTGTAAGTTTATATGATTACGAGTCCTCACAGGGTCTTTTATTTTGAAAATTGACTGAATTCTCTTTACTTTTCGTGCCAGCTCGATCTGCTCTGTGCTAAATAATGCGGCATCTGTCAAAAATTGACTCTGTGCTGCTGGTGGAATCACAAACATTGTCTAAAATGGCCAGGATCAGCTCTGGCTGCCACAGCATGGCCCCATGACATGATGCAGCTGTGTCTGGTGGAATTTATACTTTAGTGGTGTTTGACAGTTAAGACAGTGGAGTGGACACACCCTTAGCATTTCAGAACATTTTTTTTTACAATTTTGAGACCTACTTTTTAATCATTCCAATTTGGCTAGGTAGTTAATAACATTTGTCTGTGGTGTGATAAACTCAGAAGACAGATTTATTATTGCTTCACGTGGAATTTAACAAAGGGTATGACCACGAGCCAACAGCTGCTTAGTTCCTCCACCCAAGTCAGACTCTCAGCATTTTGAAAAGGACTAGTAACCTTAGTTTCCCAATAACAATTACACAAACTTGTGCTAGACTACTTTGTAGGACAAACGGAGGAAATGAATGTGAATTAGTTCATTTTTAACTGTGTGACTGAACTTTGACCTCGCTCTTTTGAAGTGTGAACTTGCTCATCACTGGTTAAAGTGACATTTAATGGAATTTGAACAATGTTATTGATATGATTCTCATAACTACCATTAGATACAATTGACAAGACAACAGAAGAGCCATGTATTAACATATTTTTTACTCTATAAAATATTTTTAGACACCAGTTCTCTGATAGACGCCTTTCAGCCAAATTGACAACTCCTCTTTCAAATTAGAGCACCTTGTCAAAATCACAGAGAGGAGGATAGATGTCGCCTATCTTCATTAAACGTTCTTTAATTGGTTTTGTAAGGAATAATCTCCCCATCTCTCTGAGCTCCTTGGTTGGCAGACAGGCTGCATAACGGCACCGCTCATCTGTCAAAACGTCAGCCGGATCTCAAAAATGAAAGCGACACATGCCAGCAAGTTGTTCAACACTGTGTACAAACACTCCAGATCACACTCCAGTAGAAAGGCCTGTCATAATCATGTTTCAAGGAAATTAGATTTTAGGTAAACACAACTGTCATGTGCAGTGTTCCTTGGAAAAGTTTTTTTTTTCTTTTTCTTGGCTCATAATCTTTAAAGGACCCCAAGCTCTGAATATAGGCACATTTCCATTCATCACATGGCTTATCTGCTATTGTTGGTGAAACACTGACAGTATCCGCAAATTCTGAAGGCCCTGGAGCGCTTGTGTTGTCAAATTGAAACGTGGGAAGCAGAATTGCTGCCCACCTGCGTAGCTCAAACAGCGCTCCAGGGTCTTTGCCTTGATGTGTGATAGAAGTGAGGTACCACAGAACCAAACAAAACATACAGCGTGCCCTCTTCTGATTAGCAGACAGCAGCGTGATCTTCCACGTCCTTCACTAAGGCTTTATGCAATGACAGGTACACACTGAGGCCCCAGTAAAATAACAATGAGCGACTTGCCAACTTGTCAGTCTATTTGCTCCATTTCCTGTCTCCCAGCATTCTCTGTCTCTCTAGGCCGCACTGTATCCTGGAGCTTAATAGACTGTAGAGGTCTCAATTGAAAATGTGAATGTGCCCATCAGAATGTGTAACCTTGTTCGCCCTAGGTATTTAACACAGGACATCTGAAGGCGATGGCTTGACCGAGGCATGTCAGGGACAAATGAAAAGCTATTACTGGAGACATGCCTTTGTGTATGTGTGTATAGTGTATTTGTGCATATGTGTGTGTTTGTGCCTGCCAGCCATCCCTCCAACTCCCTCAATTTCCAGCCAGTGCATCAGTCCAAGCAGGAGTGACATGCAATGGCATTCTTTGTTTATCTACTCCAGGGCCACGCTCTTCATGTCTCTTTGTGTCGCTGTCACCAGAGCAGTAAGCACTGGAGGAGGGATGGAAACACGGTAATAACAGTGGAGACGTGTTTGTTTGTCAAGACAGCTCTGGCTCTCCAGGCGAGGGCATTGCTGGATTCATGAAACATGACAGCTGTTTAGATAGGGAGGAAAATAGAGAATCAGCCTTCAACATCGCTCCTAAAGAACTTGACACTTAGTCTATACACTTTGTTATGTCATTTCAGTGGAACATTTGTATGTCATTGTACTGTATGCTTATACTGTGAACTCTTGACTGTGGTGAGGCATTGCTAGTTTTATAGCCTAGATGAAAAGCTACACAACTAGAAGTCAAGTTCTTTTGTTTTGCTTTAATGACAAACTTGTAAAAGTCACAGAAATGTTTAATTAAGGAATACATTTGCTCGGATTAATAAACCTAAAGGCCTGTACAATTATAATGAACCAAATGGGTGATTAGGTAGTTATAAATGGTGTTTAGAGGGTACAATACAGTATTAAAACCGTACTCTTAAAATGGTTCCAGTGCCTAAATGGTGCCTGAACAGTACTTAAAAAAAAAAAAATTGCTATGGTAAATTTGGACTTGTAATTTAACAATATAACTGGTAACTGTTTAACATATGCGTAAATATATAAATATACATATAAATTTATACCAAACATGTCACAAATTCACCTAATAAATAAAGCCTAACTGAACTACACTAACTGGGCTCTAAATAACAGTTACAGAAATAATAACAGCAAAATAAACTTTTAGTTGATATTCATGGTATTCTGCAAAGTCCAGCTTCTAACTTGAATTTTTAGCAGAAATATTATTATATTTTTGCAGACCTGCAGGTCTCTAGATATAAATGCCAAGTCCTTATGACTCCTCCCCATCTCCGGAGAGAGACCCGCCCACACTGCCAGCTGATGTGCTCAGCATGGGGTCACACAAACAGTCAACCATGGTGCATCCTTCTGCTTTCAAGTGTGTCCTGTGCATCACCAGATGCTTCCTCCCTCTACACACAACTGTTTTTAAGCATTTGTTGGACATCCCTCCCGGTGTTTGAATCCTATCAAGTTAAATGCAGCTACATTTTAACCATTTTTAAGGCAGCTAGTAGTTGTTGGTAGGCTAATGTTACCTGCTGCCAGAGCCACGTGGAGTGAGTGAGTGCTGCCTAAATCTTAATGTGAGGCCATGCTCCTGTTCTCTGTTATGCCCGAACTAGAGGGCAACTATGTCAATAACAGTTCAAGTGGCATTGAAATCAGGAACCAAAATCCATATTGGCATGATATTTCTGTACCCAACCCATAGATATAATGAACTATATACAGTGTGCAAAGATGGTGCCCATTCAGTCAAGTGAGAATTGCTTGCCAAGCACATAAGCCGAAAACATTTTCTAGTTTCTGGGTTTACTTCCAGATTATATGACCCATTGAATATGTACAGTAGTGTTCCTCCAACTACCCGCCCAAGAGTCTACTCAGCCGTTAGACATTTACGTTGTGGCGATGTTACAGATTTTTACATCACTTTTCTTAGTTCTAGGATGGTTTAACAAATATAAAAATCATATATTAAAAATTTGTAATAGAAGGAGTTTGCAGTTTGGCATGTCCTGTTAGTAGTTTTACAGACATCTCTTTTATAATGGTGGCTGCTGGGGAAAAATGCTCTTTGGGAAGTTTTCACTGCAATACAATGAGTGGTCACTAGGAAAAACTGTAGGTGAGGATGAGCAACTATGCCCTATCTAACTCAATATAATTCATCTATAAATCAACCCGAAGTACTAACATTGGCAGCATTAGCATGTTGTGTAATTTCCTTATTACTATAATTTCCACTCATTTTTCCAACATTATATTTTAGAAGAAGAGCCAAAGAGCTGAGCTGCTGTACACATTTTATTTTCAACTAATAGGGGATTGAGTCAGGAGGAAGTTCTGGTTGCATTTTTTAGGAAACCAGACCAACTCCCTGGCACAGTGTACTTCTACATGTCGTCTGTTCCAGACATCATTAGCCGTTTATGGGCATGTCATCTAATGGATTTGTGTTAATGCATAAACATAAGAATGATCCATCAAGCACTCAGACTCATGAGGCCCCTGTATGATTTATCATTAATCATTATGAACATGGCCTGGCTTTCAAAATGACATTACCCAGAGCTGTGCATGTCGGTGCTGTTTCCGGTGGAGGACAGCTCCAAAGCTCTCCACGTGCACAGTCACACAGGAGGAGAGAGGCCACACCAGGCACTTTGCTTTTAATGAGGATAGCACTGAACACATGCGTTCCCCTGTCATTGCACTAAAGAGCTTGATTGCAGATGCCGACGCTTCCGATGACAAAAACGACATCTGTGAACATCTGCTTTGGAAATTGAAGCTGGCCTTGGAACGGAACATTGACTTTGTTTTCCGTCTTCGTGGGCCAATTAGGGCTAACAGATTTACACAGCCGGATCAATCTGAAAACAATAACGGCATCGCTGTTATTTCTCTCGTTTGATAGCAGTGTGGCTCCATTGTGCCCATTAGCATTACAGAACAGCAAGCCCCCTGACCTCCACAACATCTTTGCTCCATCTCATATACATCCCTGGAGATGCTTTTTCCTTTAATCTAGAGAACACACAAGGCCATGTGTGTGTGTGAGAGAGAGCCCCCCCTATCCCCCTTGCTTGCTTCCTCCTCTCCGGCATCCTTGCTACAGTTAATTAACAGTTATTAGTGTTAGCGCAGAGCACCGGATAAGATGTCACAAATCATCAAGTCTCTAGGTGCAGTTCCAGCAATTAAGAGCTCTGTCGCACCTTCCCTCTCCACAGTCATTTGGTACGCATCCAGGTTCCTTTTTAGACCTGAAAGCACTAATCAAATCATTTCTGCTCAGAGATTTTGTCATCATTATTTCAAGCCCTAACGACGTGAGACTCCCAATTCAGCACCTCCCCCATCCCCAACTTCTGTCGGCAAAACAATGCAAAGCTATACTTTTCCTCAGTGCTGAATAACAACTTGAAATTCTGTGCTTTTTCTTTCCTGAAAGCAAAGCTTCTATTTATTCCCAGCAGGCTTTTCTATACACGGAGATGTACAGCTAGAATACAGTGCCCAGTCAATGCCTGTGTGTAAGTGTCAGGGAAGGATGTGTGAAAGTTGGCAAGAGACAGAGCATCAGATTAGGAGTGTTTAGTTGCTGATTTTAATGCAGGCTGTGACTTCTCTGCTCCGATCAATTTGTCATCCCTCTAAATGGAAACTTAATTGCATCCGTCTGAAGTAAAGGGACCTTGAGCTGTGCTTCTTGTTGTTTTCAACACGCAGTCCTTGCCTGGGCTTTTATTTATTTGCCGTTTCTTTTGTGGCTGATATAAGCTCTGGCCTCTTAATGCTCTCGGCCCAGAAGTGTAGTGCAGTGGAGTGGTGCTCAGCGGTGGCAAAGGGGAATCCTGTTGTCGCTTGATAACTTAGATGTATGAGAATTAATACCTTGGCTCTCAGGACTTCTGTGGAGACTGAAGCTGTTAAAACAATTGTGTTACAACGAAACTGTATTTTTTGTGGTGTAGCTGCACAGATCAACAGCCTTGATTAAACCCTACACACCCTTATGATTGTTCCAAGTTTTAATTAAGAGGATTTTGGAGTAGACTGTCCAAGGTCTACAAAGTGTGTTGTGTTGAATACACCTAATTCAGCACCTGAGAACTCCTTTTATACATAGAACAAAGCAAATAGTTTAAAAGCCTGCGTTGTTTGTTGTGTGTTGTTTAACAGCGCTATTATTAATGCAGGTTATGCACAGATATAGACATAGATTGCATATCAAGTGTAATATGAGCCCCCACTGCTACATTGCCTGATCTGCTTGTATTTAAAAGAAAATGCCACAGTCATACTGATTTATAGGCCTGTTTATTAAATGCCTTTAAAGTACCTAATCTGTACACACTTTCTAGTTTGTAGCACATGTATAATTCATTTTTGTTTAATTGCGGAGTGATAAAACATAAAATCAAACTGATGAAAAAAATGGTGTAATAAAAAAAATATGAGGAAAAAATCCACAGAAGCTATGTAACTTGTTAATTTGTGCAGATGAGTTCATCCCGTGGGGAATATAAAAACATTTCATCCCAAAACAAAACAAAGCAAAGCACAAACAAAGAAACAATAAAATCAAGATGACAAGCTAAGAAAACTGATTTACATAATTGAATATAAAAGACAACAGAAATGTTGTGGAAAACTGTGCGACAGTGTGAGTCTATAAAATGACAGCAGGAATATAATCACTGCATGCCCTGATGCTAGAAATGTAATGATAGGACAGGTTAGTATGATGATTTTAGTGCTGTGTGTCAACTAAGAAGCTTCATTATAATTCAGAGGCATAATGGACGTGTTTCACTAAATGGAGCGCGGCCATTATAAATGATTTGTTACACCTGAGCATGGCGAGTCAACAAGTCCTGCAGTAGAGAGGATTATTTTGGTCTCTGGTAATTCTTTTTCTTTGCTCATGAGAATTGACTTGAATTGAAAGTCATAATAGCTAGAGTATTCATTCTCTTTGCAACGGAAAGCTAAGGGCTCTGTCTTTCGCTTCATCACGTTGTATGCTTGTGATGACATTGCTAACTGACATTGTGTTACATGTGGTACAAAACGCGGTGAAAACGAGAACAAGTAAAGTGGCACCAGCAGAGGAGCAGGTCGATAGTTCATGTCAGAAAGAGAACAAGAGAAATAGGATTTAGTCAGTAGTTTTGAGTTTAAGTTGTATATTGGAAGGATATTAAACATTTTAAAATAATCAGGAAAATGACATCACAATAAGCAAAAATACCTATACAGGCACTGGTGAAATATTTCTATTGCAGATGGAACTATCAAAACACCTTTGCTCTGTGCAAAAAATATGAGCATATCTCAAAAACTAAAAAATGAACATAGTTCAAATGACTCATGAAATGTTAATAAATACTTTGTTCATGTTTCTACATTTAGAAAGCTTTTTTCAATCAATGTTGATTGTTTTGTTTGTTTATTTTGCAAAATTTGATGAAAAACATTCAATATTTTTTATTAATTATTTGGTTAATTGATTTATACAACCTTTTAGCTTAGGTTGTACAGACAACATTTGAAGATACTCCAAGAAATGCCATCACAATAATGAAAAATATCCAAAGTAGGCAGTGGTGGACTTTTTCTATTGCAATGTTTAAAGAGTATCAGGTTGATTAAATTGAATACTCCAGCTCTAAATAATTTAAGTTTCTTCTTTTTTTACACAAACACTTTTTAAGATATATTTTTGGGCCTTTTATGCCTCCATGTAGATAGGACAGGCAATACAACAGAAAAGGGGGAGAAAGAATGGGAGGACAAAGGGATGAAGGCCAGAATTGAACCCACTCCCACTGAAGAGGACCCAGTCCCAGCACATGGGATAAACACTCTACCAACTGAGCTACCAGGGCGCCCCAACACGCAAACACATTTTTGTATTTACTACCTTGTTTCGCCCCATCAGGAGTTGTGAGCTCCTCAGTTAAATTCACTTTTGCAACTATAATGAGTATACAGCCATTTGCTCTGTATTCAATAGGAGTTTGGTATCAAACATTTGATTTTGTGCAGGGCACACTGTCAGCTTTTGTTCTTGGCTTTTCATGTGGGAGGCAGCGAGCATCCTTCTTGATCTTCCATGTCCAAATTCCTCCTCCCCGGGGCCGCCTCCTGTCAGGTGTCAGCAAAATAATCACAAGTTAACAGTTGTTAGAAATGACACAGGAGCTGCCATCGATCAGCAGTCATGAATCATCAGCTGAACAGAGAGAGACAGACAGCGGGTGTTTCAGGAAGAAAGCAGAGAGCACAGGGTCGTAGCTCAGTGCAGACAGGCTGCTGATGTGACTGGACTGGCCTGTTGTATCTACCTGGTTTTCATTAAAGCAAAAGATGAGATCAGGGAAGTGCAGGAAGCATCAGTCTTCAGGTTGTGTGTGTGTATGTATGTGTTTGTGTGGTTTCATACTGTGTGGCTGTATTAGCAACAATGATAGCTATCACTGCTGAGAAGGGTGATATCAGGCCTCACAGCTCCTGAGGGGCATTATTATCCTAGAGTGATCTGGACTGAGGGGTCAGACTCTGACACACACACAAAATAAGCTTTTGGCGTCCTAGCAATGAAAAATGAGACAATACTAGCTGCATCCATACAATATAGGCTTTATATTATAGATTGTGTTTTCATTTTATAAACTGTATATACAAGGGATGCACACAATAGCAGGAACTCTATAGAATATAATGCAATCCAATACAAGACTGGATGTGTCTGTGATGGCTGCCTCTGTGGTGAATGAAATGTGTTTTATAGAATGATTGTTCAGTGATATCTACAGACTATAAATAGTGGACGGAGCAGTGGCAGCTGTTGAACTTTTCTCCAGGGGGAGCTATAGCAAAAATCAGGCAAACATCATAAGGTATCGGACCAGTGTATTTTAATGTACGAAAAGGGCCTTCATTAACTAAATGAATGTGTTTTATAACCTGATGGAACTCGCTTATTTAAGGTAAGTTAAGGTACTTCAATTTGTGCAAATCCTTTATAATAATTATTTATTTTTACAATTTATGCTGAAAGACTAAAGTAAAGCAAAAAGTACCCAAATAAGTATGAAAGAAATCTGATACCACAAACTTATAAAAACACTAAAACCTATTAGAAAATGACAAGATTTAAGAATGAATAAATTAATTAATTAAAAATTGTCATCTTGTCGCTTAAAATTTTCTTTTTGTGCATAAATTCTCCCTGAGGGATGTAAATATCTCAGTGACTCTGTGGTTAAATGTCTTTGACAGGTTTATATAACATACCTACTTTAAGGTGTCGCCCACTTTTCTGCATAAAACAGCAACTATTTCAACATCTGTAAAAGACTAAAACCACACATTCAACTTCTGTCATCTCTAGTGGGGGAATGTAACTAAGTACATTTTACTCAAGTACTTTACCTTAGGCCAATTTCGACTTACATCCATATTATATTACTCTGTATTTCTACTTAACTTTTTTACTCCATTACATTTACCTGACAGCTGGTCCCAGTGTGAGGCTGAATTCCACTGTCACTATGTTCTCCTCAGAGAGTTTATCATCTTCCTCTCATTGTTGTTGCTTTATGATGTCAGCTGATCAGGTTCTTTAAGTCTGAGCTTCTCTTTTAATGTTCTCCTCTCAAAACACATTGTTTATGGTGACTAAACGGATTTTATGACTCCATTCTAACAGCTAATGCGCTAAACTCTTCCAACTGTCAGCACATCTCACTCTGCTGTATTAATTGTCAGATGCAGACCGAGGCAGTCGTTGGAAATTGAAGTGCTCGCCGTTGCCACCCAGAGGTTGATGATGTGTAAACCAGCAGCATTCAGATGAATGCTGAGGGTGCAGGTTCTGTGCACCCCACCAAGCTCCTATCTCTTGTATTGATGATGAGGATCGAAATGCACATGTACAACTTATAGCAAGAGTAAATGGACAAAAAAATTGCGCCCCAAGCCAGAATTATGTGGCCTATCCGTAACTTTAGACATCACACAACATTTTTAACAACACATTTTAGTACAGATTATACATTTTACTCATTAACTACACATTATTGTTGTTGCTCATTTAAGAAATATATATATTTTCAAGTAATTAAGTCTTCTTCACTTAAGTTTTAGGATGTGGGGAAGGTGGGGCAGTGCCCTAATGTCCTCTGTTGACCAGCCGCCACTGGTATCTGAAAAGTAGAGTCAATGCGGAAGTGCCTTAAATCTGCATTCTTTCTCATGCCCATCAGAGGCCGACTCCATTGGTTGCAAAAAGAAGTCTGATTTTATGGAAGCTTGTGAGAAAATAACCCTACTTCTCACTTGATTTATTACCTAAATACAGATTTTCCTAACAAGTTAATGGTCTAAATTGTTAGTTTCAAGTCTTCTCCAATACAGCATGATGTTCATTTAGAGTGAAATAGACGATCAAGCAGGGTATGCTTGGGGCATGGCTGCCATAGTCACCTGTCATCAGGATAGAGACAAAGCAATGCATATACATGGAGTTTTTATCTGACAATTTTGACCCTTTCACAATGTGTTTCAGTTCATAAAAGTTAATTGTAGCATTTTGGTTGCCTAAAAATGCCTTGCTCACTGTTGTACTAAGACACTCTAAGGAGTTGGCTGTTCATTTCTTACAATAAGTACATTTTATTGTAATTCTGTTTCCTCATTAGCCAAAACTAGCATCCCAATTAATATCACAGTCTACAGAGAAATAGCATTATCTAATAACTTGGCATTTGCTATGCTAACAGTACCTGTCCCGCCGCTCTGTTAACCATAGGCTGTCCACCTCTCACTCCTCCCCAGCTCCTTTTTTTTTTAAATTTATTTATTTTATTTATTGTCAATTGTATGAATATCAAAATTGCTTGATTTCAGTGTGGTGCTGATGGAGACTTTTGCTTGCCAGTTTTGGTCCATTAATACAGCACAGATCAACTCATGCTTCTCCTGAGCACCTTGATGAGGAGCCCCCTAAGGCATTTCAGACCCCAGCTGGCTCATATTTGTTTCAAAACACATAACCATAACTTGTCTAATACAGCCCATTTGACCTGTTTCTCTGATCCCCAGTACTATCAGCCATAAACATCTAACCTATATATAGCTCTCTCACACACTGGCCTTCACATGTCTCACAGTTCATTCTACACTGCATTTCAGTCAAATGTGAAAATTTGAAATTGGTCATTGCATTGTACTGGTTTCACAGTAGGAATCATAATTGTTCATTTTAGTTTCAGATGGTCTTCCATAGAATCTGCCTAGTTCACCTCTGCACATAATGTGTACATCTGTGTTTCTACAGTGGTTCAAATGTAGGACGAGGTCAAGCGCAGAGTTGGTTCATGTAATAGAGTGAGTGTTCTCTTGGAAGAACAGAACCGCTGAGTATTTCGTGTTAAGGAGGTGGACAGTGGGAGAGGCAGAGGGAAATAGAGGGAAATAGAAGACTAGATAGTGAATGCACAGGTCTTTTTTTTCATGGTCTCACAGGTCTGTGTGAGTTGACATTTTTGGGGGAGAAATCAGCCATAGAGATGTCTGCCTTCTCTTGAACATAATGGAACGAAATAGCACTTGGCTTGTGGTGTTCAAAACTCCACCGAACTGCACCCGCCATCACTGCTAGCTAGCTCAGTGATGCTTACAACTCAGCCAAGGAGGATGCTAGCTGCCCTTAGATGGGTATGGACTGTGAATATTGCAAATTTACAACAATCTCCCAGTGCAATATAGACCTAATTATATAGTTATATAGTAGTTAATGATTAGTTTGTCTGAACTTTGTGGCCCCCTTGTTAATTAGCCACCCCATTCTTCATCCACCGTGTAGAATACACTAATTGTATGTCCTCTGGCTGGTTACTTATGAATACCAACTGGACACTCTGCTCATAGCATATTACTACAGATTCAGTGCCTAAAGTAGAAGCACTATTTTTTAAAGATAATGTAAATTATGAAATGCTAGATTAAGCATCCTTTTATACAAATAGAAGGATTTAGCTATATTTGTCAGCAAAGTCACTTTATTACCACAAACTGCCTATCCCAGCAATGGCAAAGAAAATTCCCAATTTACACAGTATCCCACCTGGAATGATACAGTCCAGAAGTGCTTCGCTACCCTGCTCTGCCTGGGCTCATGGCTGAAGATAGATGAGTTCATTTCAAATGCTCTTTCTGTGTCTGGTTGTCTGGCTGTCTGTCGGTCGGTCTCCCTCTCTCTGATGAAGGTCTCATCAGAGGGTTAGTCAGACACTGAGGGAACGGTTTCATTTTCCCCTCATTACAGCAGGCACTGGAGAATCACTGAGCTTCAAAGCTGCTTGATTGCATTATCAGGCATTTGGTGTAACACAGGAATAATCTGTGCCATGTGACAGGGGAGTTAGGCCAACATTACAGCACTGGGCTGGATGGAGTGAGACTGGACCTGAGTATCAGACCTGAGGTTGATTCATTTACTGTACAGATTCTAATGTAATTTACATAAACTAATACATTGGAGATATGTCTGATTGAACTTATTGCACACGTTGACATTTTCTTTCCAAAATGATTTATTCAGCATTATTAACCCAATCTTTTAATCATAGTCAAAATTAGGGATGTTAGTTTTGGCTAATTTTGCTAACTTAAGCTAACTGGTAAATTTTTTTCTTTTTAAAGAAAAAATGACAAAATGACATAAAATACAAGAGGCAGCTATTTACCCATGTCGTCACTGCACTAATCAGTTTCTAAACAAGCATATTTAATGGCGTCTGGCATATGTCTGACAACCTTCAGTTGATGGAGAGGATGATGAAGATGGAGACATTGGAGTTAGGAGCACACTAGACTGCATCCGATGAGGTGACAGTAATTTGTGATGTAGCTTTCTGTCCAGCAGTCACTGGTCAGAGCTAGTTTTTCTGCCCTGGTTACTTTCTCCTCAAAGTGTTTTTCAGTGCATTTAGTCTCAGTAGCTCTTGATGGCATAACATACCCTGATTAGAGGTGCCAAACTAGCCTTTTGAATCAATCCCCCTCTAATGCACTGATTGGCAGAATATTGGTCTCAATCATTCAGCACACCAACTGGGTGATGGCCCCACACCAGGACACATCACACTTTTCTCCCCCCTGCAAAGCAGCAATGTGATGTCTTTGACTGCGAGCCATCCTCGGACATGGCAGCCGCGTGCTTGTTCTTAATGTGGTACAGCATAGTGCTAGTACTCCTATTAACTGAAGAGCAGCATCATACCATGTACAAAATGTATCCACTCATACTGCCAGCTAGCAAACCCATTAGTGGATTGTGTGCATATGCAAATTAATCTATAGACTGCCATGTGTTAAAAATATTTTCGTTGACATGCCATTTTTCTATATATACATTTTTACACTTGATGACTGCCTGCAGTGTGAGAAGGGCTGCTCATAGTTGCAAACCCACAGTAGATTATCACTTGACTCAGCTCTATGAACATTTTGCCGTCTTGGTCGTTTGGTAAAGGTTCTCACTAATTTCAAAGTATTCAGTTTTTTCACACCAAACTTTTAGTGTAGAAGTTCTGATAAAGTTACTACATGCTATAGTAGACAAACAAGTTAGCAACTTGTTGGTAAAGATAATTGAGCATTTAGCAGCTCTAGAGCCAGATACTTTTCCCAGGAGTTTGAGAACCAAAGTTTAGCAAAAAAGAGAGTGAATATTGGACTCACATCCATGAAGGGGCCAGAAACATGACTCTAAATCAATGTTTCTGTTGCTCCGTATGTTCTGGTTTACTTAAAGTTTGAAATAGGATGTCAGTTTGTGTGCTTACAGCTACCTAATTACAGTTGGCCAAAAAAATCTGTTAATGAAGGTTGAAGTGCATCTGTCTTTCCTATTGCTTTGTTTAATGTGGCAATGGACAGACAACAGTACATGACTTGTCTTCACTATTTGGAGTAATTGTTACAAGTAATCTAAAGTAAGATGCTCATCTCATCCTGGAGTGCTTTATTTGTTATGTTGGTGCTTTCAAAGGTCAAACGCTGACAATCATTGTTTATCACTCCTACAATCATTATCGAGATCGGACGCAGATAAAGAGCTATAAAAGAATTGTAATTATCACCATTTTAGAAACGGTAATTATGGGCATCATTAGCATCCATCATTATGTTTAAGTGGGGCCATGGTCCACTAAACGAGTGTTCATCCTGCTTTTTATCTGCTCTCTTCCATCACTTTCTCAGTGTGGTGAGAGGCAACATTAGAGGACGTTTTGGAATCAGGGCCAACTTAAACAGGGGTGTCTAGTCTGCCTTTTCCCACAGGCCAACAGCCCCCTCATTCATTTTTAATCAGGTTTCACCAAAGCCTTCACCCCTCTGTGGTTCACATCAGCTTGGAAATAGATCACAGATGTTGATATCAGACTGAGTGGTTTTCTTCTTTTGTCAGCTAAGCATAAAAGTGTGGACAGTATGTGAATTTGTAGAATGAGGGTTGAAGGACAGTTCACAGCTTGTCTCGGGGAACAGAAGAAACAGAGCTCGACTGAAATGAAAGTGAACTGACAAAAGTAGGTTACATTTAACAATCCCTGCTGATAGACATCCACCTGGTATTCACACTCTTCATAAGACATAGCACAGATCCAACTGCAAGCGGCTAATGTTTGTATTCAGCAGTGTAACAGTGGAGTCATGCACAACGTCTCAACCACAGCTTTCCTGTGGATGAATTAGTAATGCTAAAAGATTCCATTTCGTCTATCTAAATGCTGTGTGCAGCGCTCAACCTGGTTAATATAAGGAGCCACTCAATTTTTCATGCCCATGCCAAGTGTAGCCTTCAATTTAACATGCGCTTTTAATCCTGGGAGTGCTAAATTGCTTTTTAATGTCGAGGAACATGGTGTTTTCAGAGTAACTCGTGAAAAATGCATCAGCAATATGCAGAGCAAATCAGATCCAGTGTTTTTTTTTAGGGTAAAGAAACAAAGCAACACCATAGCAAAGAGGAGCGAAACCAATATGTTGTTTTGACACATCTGTCACCTCAGGGGCCTCAGGAGGACACCTCCTGCAGGCAGTGATGATGTGTGTGTGTTTGTGTGGGTGCGATGGTGTGATTAATTGCATGTGTCTTGCCATGCGTGTCTGTTGTGTGTATTTTTTTGTGTTGCATACATGCAGATCACCAGCATATGTCTGTACATAGGAAAACATGCTGGATGGTATGTCATATATGTACAGTATGTGTGCCCTTCCTCCATGTGTGAATTCATGGGCAGTGTCAGGTGTTACTGTGCCTGAAGCGATTGTGGATGACAGGTGTTTGCAGGCCTCTCTGGCCCTGTTAGATTCCCCTGCAGACCGGAGGCTTTAGTGGAGTCAGAGCCTGGACTCCATCGAGCATGACTAAAAGACGCTCCTCTAATATCCCTGGTCAGAGAGTCAGTGAACTCACTCTGAATTACTTCCTCAGGGCCAGCCAACCAACCGCCCTCTGTTATCACGTAACAATGTGGCCATCGGAGCAAACTAATCAGCAGACAGCAGGGGAAAACACAACCAGGGCTGCTTCTGCTAACAATTCAAAACCTCTTCACTGAAGCTTGCCAAAAGGATTTAAAATTAAGACACAATAAAAACACATTGTAAAAAATGTGATGAAAAGACATTTCAGATCTTGGTTTCATATGCCATTCAGACAGTAATGACTTTAGAAGACCAGACAGCGGGTTAGTAGCTTCATATGGTGGCGCTTTGTGCAAAGTTTGTGTGTATACACACAAATAACAGGCTGCATTATTTCACATGCAAACTGAACAGTTTAATTACAGTGGGAATAAAAGTTTTACTGTTGAGTTTAGAGTCTAAAGTCTGTGTTAAACCCCTTGGCAGTGAGCCTAAAGCATGTTTGGCTACAACAGTGTGATCACTGTGGAGCGCAGTATTGTTCATTCAGCCTTTCATCAAACTGAATTAAAAACTTTATTATACAACAAACTGTTTACCCCCTGTGTCAGTGGACCCAGCACAGGCTGGGCCAAACCGCAATTTCCTTCAGGGAATTGTGTGTGTGTTTGTGCGGAGTGTGTGTGCATGTTTACCTGTGCAGTCAGGCATGTGAGTTGGGGTCAAGCTGTGTGTGGTGCTGCAGCTTTCTCTCTGGATAAGCGACGCAGCCTGTCCCTGTTGCCAGTGCAAATCCTCTTACAGGCTGAGTGTGTGTGTATGTGTGTGTGTCAGCCAGAGAGAGAGTGAGACAGACAGCAAGCTGCCCCAGATCATCTTGTTGAAGCTTGGTGTTGGTAAACACAGTACATGGTAAGCCCAGCTGAGACAGGCACTGATGATTGGGCTTAGCGCTGGCTGTGGCCTGGGTGGCCCTTAACACTGATGGCACCCTGTGGCCCCCACTGACAACCAAAACACAAACTCACACACATGCTGAAAGAAAACTTTACTTCTAAGCCCATGTCACTCTTTGGTCACACACAATGTATAATAAACTTTATTTATATAGCACTTTTCTTAACATAGTTACAAAGTGCTAGAGCTAGAGCCTGACTGATATTATATTGGTTGACCGATATTATTGGCCTGATATTGGTCTATCATAGTTGTATCAACATATAGTAGTATCAGCATAGATGTTATCCTGTACACACCTGTATGAAAAGTGCTTTTTAACAGAACATTAGGGATGAACTATTTTGAAAATATATCTAAGTGTGATTATTTTGACTGATATTGCAATTTGCAATATATAAAAGAAATGACAATTTTTACATCATTATTCTTACTTTGATTGTAAAATGTGAAAATGACTGGTGTGATTTTCAGGAATCTGTACCAAATGAAGATGGTTTTTTTTTTAAGTCTGTGGAATCTTGGATGGAATTTGTAGAACAGGATGTCTCTGGACAGTTTTTTGACACATATTTTTGTCTTTAACAAATATTGCATCTCCTGCGATTTGAAAATTGCAGTAAGCTATATTGCCATTTCGATAAAATTTTGATTAATTGTGCAGCCCTGCGGAAGATAATGTAGTTTTTTATTTGTCAGCTTTACAGGCAGCATTCTGTGTATATTTGATCCTTTTTCTTAAAGGTCCAGTCACACATATAATAATGCAGGAGAGTGGCCATCATCTGCCGAGGCAACCATCTTTGCTATTTAACCACTCCACTTAAATTTGCCCATGTGTAATTCAGATTTTATTCATAAGTTAATTTTGCTTAATTTTTTATTTATAATGTGTTTATGTTAATAACATATAATGTTATTTTGGACTGTTGTATTGTAATGTTTATTGCTAAACTGTAAAATATCCTGCATTCATTATATATCTTTGTCTGAAGTGTTAACCACTTCTAAGGGATCATTGCAAAAAAAGTTCATGTATATGTACAATATATTTGTATATCACATTTTATATAAAGAATATTGGAATTTTTTGACTTCCTAATACTGGTATCGGCCCCAAAAATCCAGTATCCATCAGGCCCTCCCGTATGGCTCTCCTGGTATCGCTTTAATAACACAAACAAACTCTAAGGTGGATGGTTTAACACAATTACATAAACACAAACAACACACCCGTTCACTAAGTATCACACACACTTTCAGAGAGAGCTCTATCTGTGCCCTGGGAGCCTGGGTCCACTCAAATAACCCCATGGTGAATGTGCTGCTGTCAGGCAGCCAGCAGGGCAGCCTCACAATGTGCACATTTAGGACCCAGAGCCTGACGGCAGCGCAGAGTTTGTGGAGGAAAGCGTGGAATGTGTCCCGCGGGCAGATGCAGGCCGCTCTCAAAGGCATCTCTATTACAAGCAGACAAGTGGGGCCTTATGTCATGGTCACCAGCCTCAGAGACACATTTCCAGACTGGTGCCCCGCGCCATGCCAGCACGCGCCCTCGTGGAAATCTACTGGCCCACACTGGGCTCCACTTCACTGCTGGAAGCACACATCGTTCACATTTACTGATCTGATAACCAAGATTGTTTACTGCAAGAGCAAAGTCATGAGTGCTTCAGTGAGTGTTCCTTTGTGATGCCTTTGACGATAATGAACAGAAATAAGGGTGTGGCGAGCTGTGATGTGCTTTCATTTGATATCATCGTACTGTTTTTGTGACATCTTGCAAAATCTTCCATCAAAATTGCTTTACTCTAACTGAAGCTGGGTACCAGCAGTGTGATTTGGAGCCAAACATGACAGCTCTGTTCAGGTCTGTCTTCCGCCGGTGGCCTTTTATCGATAGTGACAGATAAAGAGGCCTGTGATCTTTTGAAGCACCAAGCACCAGCGTTGATTACCATCCCTGCTGATAACGCTGCATGCTAATCATTGTAAACATCATGTTGTGGCTTTGACACACTTAGGCTTATCTGTAATTGGTGTAATTGTTACTAGCATTTAACGAGATCTTCTTCCAGATATGCTGAGTGCCAAAAGGGCCCGGGTACGGGAGAGGCTCCCTCAGATCTGCCTCGCTGATGGGGGCATTAGATCGACACTAACTCTTCTCGCTGTGCTATTAATGAAAGGCAGCCACGAGCCAGAGCGCAAATCCGATAAAAGGGGCTGGAGATGAGGGGGTCATGAAATATTTAAATATACAGGGCTTCAAAGCGGAAGAGGCCTCCCGTTCTTGTCAACAGACAGACCCCCTGCAGTCCAGTCGTGGCCCCAGTCTCTGGCCCGCAACCAGCTCCACATGTAGGTCACAAAGCACCAGCTCACTTTTCCGCTGTACGGACACCACCAGGGGAAAGGAGGGGATTCACAGATGAAATTGCTCCTGTCTCCATAGACTCACACGGACAAACACAGTCCTCTTCTTGTTCAACCAGTCTCCCATGTTCTAGTGTTACACACAGGGGGAGATGAGCAGCAGAGGGGCAATGAGGTCAGGGAGGATATCCAACGCTTGTCTCAGTGGACTCTGACATGTTAAAACACTCTGTCACATTATCAAGACTCACACAGACAACCTTTTTTAACCATAAGGCCCCTTTCATACAGAGAGTTCAGGTTTTTACAGAGTGTGGTGTGGAAAAAAGAAGTCCCTTTTTTGAGGATCTCTTGAGGGGACACAGCATGGATCACCTGTCAACCACTGAGTGACAACGAGTCTGAAAAAACAGTCATCCCCTGCTACATTTTCATTGTGATGGGTCACAGATCATCTCTCTCTCTTGTGATGTACCAAGCATCTCATATTCGCCTTGCTTTTTTTTTCTGTCTCAAAGGGGCCTAAACTTCCCGTTTCTCTCTCTCCCATCGTTCAGCCCCCCAGCAGGGAGGCTACTGTAGACAGAACAACGACCTTATTTAGCTCAGGCTCTGCAAAATGCAATTAGAAACCCCTCAATGGCCAGTGGGGGCCTGGGACGAGACGGAGGGAACAAGAAGGACAGCAACAGAAAGAGAAAAAAGGGAATGGTGGGGGAGGGCGGGCAGAGACCTCCCTGCTGTCTGTCACCCTGCTGGCTTTTGATGTCCATGGCCCATCTTGTGTCCCCCTAGAGAGCCTATCATCAGGCCCCCACTCCGGAGCTGTTGAGCACAGAGAGAGCCTTGGAGAGGCTTGTTTGAGTGGAGCGCAGGGGGTGCGGGTGGATGACTGGGGCTGTCTCCGTCAGTGCCTGACAGAATGGTCTTGACGGAGCGTTTCAGAGGCCTAATCCCTCTGACCATACTCCTCCAGCCGGGCGAATCGCTCAGGGGGTCTGCAGAGGGTCAGACAGGTTTTAATACAAGGCCTTAGTGGTGATTTCCTCAGTGCTTTCCTGTAGTCATTTCTTTTTAAAAGACACAGCAGGCTGTTTCTCTCCTCTCCTTTTCTTCCCCGCTACCTCACTGTTTGGCTCCTTCCCCCACTCCGTCATGTCTGTCTCCCTGTCTCCTCCTGTTTTGTTTTTTTCTCCCGCTCTCTTCCTCTCTAGTTCGTCCTCCTTTATCTCCCTGCCTCCCCTTGTCTCCTCGCTCCCATCGCGCTGCCGAGAAGAAAGAAACAAAAAGGGAAAATATTATCCCTGCCAGCGCAGTTGCTCTTGCTTAGTATTAAGTCAAGGCCTCACGGGGGGTTCCAGCACCACGGCTCTTTGGTTGTAGATGTCTGCTGGGTCCCCGCAAATATAAAGACATGCAGATTAGGGAGAAAAATTAAAGCTGGGGGTCCGTCATGCAGCGGGTTATCTGTTAAGGATGTTTTGTCTGTCTGGGATGTAGCTCTACTGTAGAGCTACAGAGAGAAAATTGGGGTCAAATTAAAAGAGGCTTTATAAGCCTTCTTTTCTTTGTCATTGAGATCACATGACACCACAGCTTGATGAGGTTATACTGAATAAGCTTATCGATGAATTCGTATGACAAGCGGCACCGAATCTTGTTTACACTGTTGTTTCCAGTCAGCCAAGAAAAAAGAATATTATAAATACATAGAAATATATTCAAGGACATTGACGTGATGTAGAGATGAAAGTAAACATCACAAACAAATAATCTCTTAAAATACAGCACATTGAAATTCAGATTTCCCTGTCACATGCCCAGTTTCAAACGCACAGAGAATTCATTTTCTCACTCCATTAAATCTCCATGTAAACATTGAGTGACGGAGCTATAAATAAGGATGCAGATTTGGCCTTTAAAATAATTTGTGCTTGGATTTGGGAATTAGTAATTATACTGACATTAAATGAAAATGTTAAAGGTAAATCATGTCTAATATGCGTAGTAGTGTGTGTGCGTGTGTGTTTTGAGGCGTGTAGCACATATGCTCCTTTCTGTTAGGAGGGGAGGGAGTGATTGACTGGTCTGAAATTATCCACGGCATCGCAGCCCACAGCCCACATTCCACAGCAATGTCTGTA
Organism: Lutjanus erythropterus; assembly: GCF_056507025.1. Taxonomy (NCBI): domain Eukaryota; kingdom Metazoa; phylum Chordata; class Actinopteri; order Lutjaniformes; family Lutjanidae; genus Lutjanus; species Lutjanus erythropterus. Next base: position 4,663,117 of record NC_139327.1, read on the forward strand.
ATTTAGGCAAAAGGCTCTCCATTTCTCTTGTGACTGGGCAGAGTGGTGTTGAGGGGGTGTGGGTGTGTTGGAGGGGGTTGCATTAGGGGATGTAACCAAAGCATTTGAGTCAGGGAAGGTTAAACCAATTTTCTTGTCTGCATTGTTTTCCAAAGAGAGTCCCCCACGGCAGCGACATTAGACTGATGGCCAGTGAAGTAGGTTCGTTCCCGCTGACAGGCCAGTTCTTTCTGCGCCCGCAATGTCAACTGGATCTGATTATTGCCTACCAGATCCAGATAATGTCTGCCATTGATCAGGCCATTTATCTTGAACTCCTACGGCCCCGGCCTGCTTTCAGAGACCACGGGGAGATAAGCAGATACAGATAAGCAGATAACATAGTCTCTACAGGCTTTTAACAACCGGAAGAAATACTTATTCCGCTGCTTCCCTGGCTGACATATGATGTGAGTTTCATATCTCTCAGCTCAGGAAGCTTTATTATAATACAAAGGATCTGCTTTTAGAGGTATCGTCATTGGATCAGATAGATGCTTTCATCCCTGCGTCCGTCAATCTTCCTAAATGTTCCCGGAATGCCAATCACATCCCATGTGATAAGCACTGGTTGAAATAAGCGGGGAAGGATTCATTTTTGGCATTGTTATTTACAGGTTTAATATTGAAAAGCGTGTCTGTGCTAATGCAGATGGAAATTCTCAAGTCCTTAAATCTCTCATTCTCTGTCGGGATGGTTGATTGATGCATTTTAACAGAGAAGACTGTCAGCTTTTCCAAAGGCTTTTTCTACTTTTGGCATGCTATGGTGTCCCAGTTTGTATAACGGTTTTTAATGCTGGGTGCATTTGTCTTTGTCTGTGTGTGTGTGTGTGTGTGTGTGTGTGTGTGTGTGTGTGTGTGTGTGTGTGTGTGTGTGTGTGTTTGCATGCACAGCCATGTGTCATCCCCACATTAATACTAGCAATGAGTGACAGATTAATTTATGTCTGGCTACGTGTCTGAGGAATTGGGAAGAAAGGGCCTGTCAGTGCTGCTTGTCGGGAGGGGGTAGAGATTAGAGCCAGTTGTCATTGACAACCCAGTTGCAGGCTCTGGGAGATAAGGTCAGATGTAATGACTGTAAAAAAAAATAAAATTAATTTAAAAAAACATCCTCACTCCGCCCTCGAAAGGCTGGTAGGAGAGGAAATGTTGGCAATTGCAAGTGTGTGGGTTTATGTGTGCAATTAGAAATATTTCACAGTTCTTAGGTTGCACTGCAACATTTGGACATTTCAGATCTGAACCAACAAGGAGGGTGTGAACTAATCCCACCCCCTCCTCTGTGAAGACAAGGATTTATTTTAAAAATTCCATGTAAAACAGGTTTTATTTACTTAGAACTGTGTGTAGTACATGTCTTTATCAAGCATTATTTTGTTTCCAATAATCAGATTATTGTAAACAGCCACTGAAACATAATGAAACATGATCAATGAAGCATGATGTTTGCCTGCCTGCCAATCATAATGTATCCACGTGTTAAAAATCCCCACTTAGAACACTGGTGTTAAATCAAATGATGCATCTGCTGTTTTCTTTTGAGTTCACCTGTTTTTATTCTTTCTTTCAAGTATAATCAGATTTTTAGGGTGGATAATATAGAAATATTATTACTATAAGTCATAATTGCTATGTCTCAACAAATATCAGAAGGATCACTATTAACAGTCTGTGTAAGATTTAGGAACATTTATTGGCAGAATATGTCAATGTCATATGTCATATAATATTCATAAGTATGTTTTCACCAGTATATAATCTCCTGAAAATAAGAACTGTTGTATTTATATCATTACTCTAGAATGAGCCCTTTATATCTTACTCAGGGTTCTGGTACCCTTCCATGATGCCTGCCATGTTGCACCGCCATGTTTCTACAGTAGCCCAGAACAAACAAACCAAGCACTTGCTCTGCTTTTCGTGTTTTTTGTTTTGTTTTGTTTTTTGCGAGTTTCACAGCCACTGTTGGTTCTCCTACATTTGTGGTTTTGAGTGAAATGTCTCTACAGTTATAGGCTGGATTGCATACCTGCTTATACCTGCTTAACATCAGCATGTTAGTGTTGTCATTTGTGAGCATGTTAGCATGTAGCTTGAAGAACCGCTATACAGCCTTATGGAGGCACTAGCATGGCTGTAGGCTACAGCTGGGTATCTGTACTGAGAGCCTTTAAGGTATCAACCAAAATAACTCAGTACTGAGTAGCATTGAAACTTCTCCAGTCAAACAATATCTTGAATCTTTTTTGTTCCCAGATCTAAAAAAAAAAAACTATTGGTATGGTTTTGCTAGCAACCAATCTTCTTCACATTAACTGCAGTTTAGTTGGCAGTTCAGCTATGGCTATCCTACATGCCTGTGGCAACCAGTGAAAATATAAAAGGAAAAAAGGATCATTTCAGGAACATTTCCATTCACATCATGGGTACCCGATGAAATCTGTATCATTTTAAGGTTATTAGTATTGGTACTGGTATTGTAACTTTTTTAAGGACAACCAGACCTACTGTAGAGTCAGTTTTGGTGACTTCTGTTTAACCTGTAGTCATTTGTCTACTTCAAGAGTTACAGTGTTTAACTCTCACACAGACGTTACTATGATATGAAAGTGTTCCTGAAATACACATCCACCTGAGATGGCTGCTGTTCACCGCTGATGATGACTATGTTCAATGTCATTAAGGAAATTTTCTTTCCATTTCCTGGCCTCTGCATCCAATCCTAGTTTGAATCAAGAGATTTTTAGCCCCTGTATGGCAAAGACAGAGCTCTGAGTCAACAGACAAACGTAATAAGAGCTTTTAACATATTACATTGCCGGCACTCATGTTACACTTATCAGTAATATTTCAAACGAGGGTAGATTTGGCATAATGGCAGGAAGGCTCATAAAGGCGAGCCGGTCCCCTGTGATTGTAATCTAGGAGAGAGTTCCTGTAAAATTAAACCATGGTTGTTGGGGGAGAGACAAACATGCCTCTGGTTTCTTTGAAGTAGAGAATCAGCGTCCAAAAAAAGGAATAAAAGATGACAAAATGTCAGTGTGAAGCTGATGGTCTATAGACAGAACTTACGTGCCCAGACAGCAATTACTGAGATACATTTCATACATCCAGACATTGTGTTTGATCTCAGTGCTTCATTCTCTTGCACAGACGATGTTTTTCTACGTGAAACTGTGCAGGGTTCTCATTTTTATGTGTGTGTTCATCTCTGCCATCGTTTCATTTGAATTAAAAATAATGTGCAGTGAGAGATCTGGACGCCGATTGTTTGGCAGTGTGGCTGTAATCACAGACTTGTGGTCGCTCTCAAATCTGATAATGACCATTTAAAATGGAGAACAGCAGCTTGTTCATAGCTGCTGCTGCTGCTGCTGCACGGGCCCGTGAAAACGACTGGTAGCCATTTTCTGTCAGTGGCAGTCGTATAAATACATATCTTGAAGCCAGCCATGTCATGCGTTTGAAGCCAAACCACGATTTGCTCTTGATGTTTCATCACAATCACCGCTTCAAACATAAGAATCTCTGTGATCTAATTACATGTAACCACAGTTAGTACATTTGCAACTAATTTTAGACATGATTTACTGCATTTCCGCTATGCTGATGCATGATCCGTGTCACTGTACAGCTAAATAATCTCACCGTAGTTTCAAAGATGTTTTCCCACAGCCTGTGCAGCAATAAGCCAGAGGTTAATGACTTCATTAGTTTAAGTTGCTCAATGCACGATGCATACATCTGTGAAACATACAGGATACATAGCAGGAGCATCTGTCTTGATGAACACATGCTCCTGTGTGCTGCTCCTTCTCCCAGGCCCTTTGTGACCACAGCCTTTATTCTCTGTAGCTGAACCAAGTGGCTGGATTTTAACCAGCCACCTGAGGCCAATCCCTCCCACCCCCTGATGGTACTTCACATTTTTTTGTTTTGTATGTTATTAGCAGCTATGCTAAGCCCATTGTAAGTTACTACGGATAGATCATTTTCTGCTAAATGTAAACGTTTGATTTTGACCAGACTGAGCATTTGACTGCAGTTTGGAGAACGGTGCCATAGTGTCAACTGTGGTGTGTGAGGATTTGTTTTGCCACTCTGAATCTCAAGGAACGGTATATCCCATTTCCCATGACTTCATGTTTGTATGGCCAGTCCGAGCTGGCCAACGGGCCCTCGGTCTCTCTGTTACCGAGGGACGGATTAGCATCTCAGCTATGAGCAAAGTCTGTTTTCTGCTCTGCAGTCGCTTGGGCTGAACTGGCAGGGAAAGACTTCGCAATGTGACTCTATTGTACATCCATTGACCTCCCAGCCAGTGGGTTAATGCTCATTAGACAAGCTATAGGATGTGAGGGTTTGCACTATTAAGAGGATTTTCCTGGAAAGCCCAACATTCGCCCAATCAGGATCAGGATTCGCCCAGTGTGAGAGGATGAGGCAAGGATGGATGAGTGTTGTTTCTTCTCAAGTAAACATTACTTTCAGGCCTGCAGTGTGAATCCTAACAGGATAGTGTCCCACCTTAAACCTGTGTGATCCCTTTTAAATACATACTCTGTGGCATCAAGACTGGGAAACGGCTCGAAGCTGCAAGACGCTGAGCCGTGCCAGCTCCAGCAATGCTGTTTTGTTGTAATTCTGGGTGGGCAAGCTAAGAAAAACAATTCCTCCAGGGCTCAGGGAAGTTATCACCAAATTATAAAGGTGGTAGTCATGATTTATGTCTTTAGTGTCAGACCTGGAAGCTTGTCAGGTCTGTCACCATGGGCCATGGAGAGCTCAAAGCTCAAATTGAAGGCTGAATAACCCAAAGTGCTTTTTATATTATCAGCTGACCTCCCTTCAGGCCAGCGGAGTGGTGGTTGATCCAGCAGAAGACAGCGCCTGTGGGCTGCGAGGAGGTGCATGCTGCTCATAAAGGAGCGTTTTGTTTTTCCTCCCCTCACGGTAGCAGCACCCTACTGGGGAATTCATTAGGGGCTGACATCATCTCACTCAGTACAGAGTGAAAGAAAGAATATATTTCTGCCTCAGCTCTCCCCTCCCTCCCTCCTTTCTCTCTCTCTCTCCCTCTCTCTCCTTCTCCTCTCTGCCTCCTTATCTTACTGTGTGCGCTGCCGTCTCCTCTTTCGCGCGCCATTTACGCAAAAGGAAAACGCGCTGATGTGCGCCTCCGCAACCGAGCTCCAAGCTTTTCGGAAGCCCAGAAACATGAGTGTGTTTGTGTTGTGAAGGAGCACGACTGAGGTTGAATTCAAGTCCGCCTGGAAATCAGGAAGTGGGAGGACCCGACCGTGAAGGCAGCAGCGGCAGCGGCACTCAGGCAGTCAGTCTCTGGATGAATGGGAGTTTGTGTGGTGCCTGGGAGCGGATGGGGAGAGGCTCTTGTGTGCCCACGACCGGGATCCGTCAGAGAGAGCGCGGCAGACAGGCTGTGCAGCTGAACACACAGCGGCAGCGGGCTTCTACCTGGTGAATTTGTGCTCACTGCTCCGTCTCTGTCTCCACAGAGGAAACTGGCAGTGCGCTTTGTTGGATTGGTTTGCTCCGTCGGTCGGACGCAGCCCCTCTCTGCGCACCGACACACAAACCCTCCCGGATCCTGCTTGTTACCTCTCACGGATATTTCCGACAGGAGAATATACGTGAAAAAACCCACATTGTGTCCCGAGCGAGGAAAGAAAGGTGGATCAAGGGATTTTTTTTTCTGTCTCTCTCGTCGCCTCAGCGCTGTTGCAGAAGCTCTCCGTGGCGAGACACATGGTTCCCTTTGTCCAAAAGGCGCAGTAGCTTTGTGAACGGCTTTGGATTTTTTTTTTTCTTGGAAAGGCTTCTTCTCTCTCCGCATGGCTGTCCTCAATTTAAACGGAGTAGACTTCGCCGCCTCTCGTGTGGATTATATTATTTGAAAAGCAGAATGTGAAACGAGGCCATATTTACCCGACCGAGAAAGTAATATCCTGACTTATTTGCCTCCTTGCTAACCTTGCCACATCAAAGGTATGCGCGCTGGCTCCGAACTGCTTCTAATCTGACATTTCATTGTGTGTGATGGTGTGCAAAATACTCTGAGTGGAATATTTTTAATAGTAATCATTTTCATGCCTCCTCTTGTGCTGTCATTTATCCTGCAGCTCTCATTGTTTACATTCTGTCAGTGTTACATTAGTCAATGAAGACCGGATTCATTACGAGATTTTAGATCCAGCAATAAAACAACATTAATATTGTTGTAAATCCACAGTATTCTTCGTTTTATTTAGATTTTGTTATTGCAATACTTAAGAGACATACGTTGGGATAAAAGGCACGAGTCGCTGTCAGTGGGCGCAGATTTTGAATATTCCTCTCATTAAGATTAATCTATCACAAGGAAATACAAACCTGCTGTAAAAGTACAGCACCTTAAATTATTTTGTTTTTTGGAATTTAGCATGTGCTAAATCCACACAGTAAACAGAAAATAATTTTATTCAGAGAAACCTGTCAGTCAGTCTTCTTCTTCCATGTGCAGCTTAACGGGTGTTGTCCTGTTTCTTTCCCTTGCAACCTGTAGTTACTTTGTAATATAATCATACATCATTCACCTAAATGTCCTGGCTGGCTGAAACATAACTAATCTGTGACTTAGTATTTTCACCTTTATAAGCCTTTTATTTTCTATTTCAGCTTTAAATCCCACCACTGCACATTTAATTCTAACACAGTGATGCTGTTGGAGAGCTGATGGAGTTGCTTTGTCGCGGAGCAACAGTGCCATCAAGTGGTCTGAATGTGAAGAGCCATTTGTTTTGTTTCAGTATGATACCCAATACTGGTTCTGATCAGGATGCTCAGGTTCTCCAAATAATTACGAACATCATTTAGGCACGACAGGATGCAGACAATGGATGTGTTTTGGTTGAAATGGATTTCAGATTTAACCATGAAAACTGAGAGAGTAAATTAACTCCAATTTGATTTATATTAAAATCATATCAAGTATCTTCCTGGGGTGAATTTAGGATTATGGTTCAATTTAAAATGACAGTTTTGTGACTTAAGTAAAATTCTAATTATTTATGATAACCAAATAATTTCCTCTCTGTCAGCAGTCATTGCTCTGAATCGTCCCCAGATGCTCTCTAGGAGTGGGCTCGGATATTTTGGTGGAAAATTATATTACGTTCAGGTTTTGCATTTTACTGTTTGTGACATGTTACTCATTCCGTTCTCCTCTTTTCCAGGTCTCCGATGCCAGCTCAGAGAAATTTTTCAGCACTGCTGCAGTTAAAGGTACTGATTTATTTTCTTCCTACTGTGCTGAAATATTGTCAGTATGATGGTGCAAGTGTATCGCCATTCCCCAGGTGTTATTACCCTGTAGAAATTGGTGTGCAGTGATTGTCATATTTATGTGTGGTCATTTAAAATGATGCAACAGCAATAATGCATCACATGAAGCTGATCTGGTTTACCCGGGAGGCACAGATTTGGACACTTTGACGAGAGTTGAAAATCTGTCTTGCAGATGGTACTTTATCAGATGCAATCATTACAATGTGAAAACTTCAGAGGTCATGTATGCTTTTGTCTTTAAATTTGCTGTGTCTAACATGTGACATGTATCATTGTGTAGTTTTGGTGGCCCTTTGCTGTAAATGTGCTGAGATGCACCAGAACTTGTTCTGCTGCCAGAGGAGGAGTAGCAGGATGTCCTAATGTTGCAGAGAATGAAGTAAGGGCAGGAGAGGCATCTGTTTATGGCCTCAGTGTGCCAACACCACATGTGACCTCATTATCAAGTCACTAATTTGCTGTTAAAAGCAGCCCCATTTACTCCAGCTCAGGGATAATGGAGGTGCCCCTGCGTGAATGGACATTCCTCTGTAATGGGGGGGAGTTACCACGCAGGGCAGGAGGGAGGCTCCGAGACGAGGGTTATGACCCCTTCAGGGCTGTGGCAGAAACGGGGCAGACTGCTGATGATAGGTCCTTGTGCCCCCCGCTATCCTACCCCCTCTTCCTCGTATCCCCGCACTTTGGGCCGCACAGGCCTCCAAACACATTTCCCACATTCTGGCCTTTGATTCCCTCCAGGGCTTGATTTGTGGCGTCCATTGGTGTGGCTCAATGGCCATGCTTGACAGGGAGGTTTCCTTTTGAACGTGCTTCTCTGTGGACTGATTTGGTTCCCTTGAAAGGATTAAGGCCCCCTTTGTGCAGCCTAAATCAACAGTGGGCCCCCCTCTCTCCTCCTCTATGAAAGGACCTGACTGGGGAAACAGTACACAAAATACGCTTTCTCTCTGCTGCATGATAGTCCACTCTCTTGGCCCCTAGTCCCATTTAAATACCCTCTCTTTTCTTCTTTTTTACCGTCTCCGTCCCCTCCTCCTCTCCTGCCATATGCTAATGCCTCCCACTATTGCAAAAAGCGAGTAAAAGAATCCAGGTGCAGGGAGAGCCAAGACCACTGGTATTTTTACGGAGGGTGGTGTTGAGATTAAAAGAGTCGGGTGGGTTTTTGTTGGAGAGGATTACCATTACTCTAATGGAACCAAACCCCAGCACAAGCAACAGCTCCAACAAAAATGATGAGAGAGGCTCATTTGTGGGATGATGAGTGTCAATATTTGCAGAAAAACAGGTGAAAAAATATTAATTTTTTGATGGTGCATGCACTTTCCTTTTAGTCCACGTATAAAATGCTCATTGGGCTTCAGGTTTAGCACCTGTCAGAGAAAGCCATGACAGCCAGAACAGCTCTCAAACAAAGCAACGACTGGTTTATTATATTGAGTTCTGCAATGAAGGAACAGTTATGGCTACTATGCAGAGAAGTGAAACTATAACCGTGATTCTGCAGAGCAACTTGCACATATGAGTCAGTAGTTAGAAAGTGTTGAAATCCAAAAATAGTGATGTAAATATGCAGCTTTTCTCATGATTCAGAAAAAATTAAAGATGGAAAAAATAGTAAAGAGTTAGGAAAAAAATATACCACATAGCTTGGCATTATTATGATAGAATGTATATATTCTTGGCAGATGCGTCAAACTTAGGTCTGTTGTGATTAATAATATTGTGACTGATTGGAAGGTAAGACATGAATATACCTTAAACCTACAAAGCATAGAGAAGGCCATTGTAATTCAACTGCTGATGTGCAGCTTTGGTAATGACTGACTGTTGGCTTTTTTCTCTGCAGCAAGACTGGAAATCAGCCCAGGGCAAGCTCAGGTCTCTTTGAAGACTTAGTGCTGGTCCCTCATCTTTTAATCTCACAGCCTTCTCACCTCCTCAGTAATTACAGTGTATTTTTCATGCTCCCTCAAAAGCCACAGTGTTTTTTCTTTCTTTCTGCCCGAGGCCTACATTGCATTTTAAAAAGAAAACCCAGCTGATGAGAATGCGGCTTTTGTGTTCTCAGACGTTGATTTGTTTTCTTCCCCTCTCGTGTCAGCTTCACCTCGGGGCCGTAGGTGTCAACTGTGCACAGTTTGTCTAATGCAGAGCTTAAAGTCACCGTCACTCTCTGCTTGCCTCACTGTTTTCCTCCCTCCTTCCTGCTCACTCTGGGTTCAGTTTGCCCAGGAATAGATTTCATTAACTAAGAGTCATTAAATGTTAGCTCTAATTACCGCGCCTGTCGATGTGCCTGCAGGTGTCAGCGAGCTAACCTGATTCATTTGCTCTGCAGGAGAGTAAGAACCAGTCAAAAAGATGTGCTGTAGTCTGTATCGGCCACCAGTGAAATAAACAACTTTTCTAGAGTGTAAGCTGCTTCCAAGGTGCCGAGGGTGGAAATCGGTAACCAAGTCTTATTAAGTCTGCGACTGCTGTCCAGGGAGCGGATTGTAGCGCTGGGCTGCACAGATACTGATGATGACAAACCAGCACAGTGTGTCACCACAAAGGCCTGCAGACAGATCTATCAAATGATTAAAGCTGTGTCCCAGGGCAGTAATATCTTGTCACCCGGTTACATTCCCATCCTTTATGATATTGTCAATCCACAAGCCATCCCAGAGACTCAGCTAGGTCATTGGAGAGCAGAGACTAAGCTCACTGTGCATTGTTTTGTTGAGCGTAGCCCCAGCAGCAAGATTAAGATAATGCTGGATGACATTTAAAAAGCTCTGCAGTGCCATTTATCAAGAGTAGTCTTGAACATTTTCTCATCAGTGAACTGTTGAGTCTGCTGTGTGCCTCTATAGATAGTCCATTAGAATAGAAAGGATGTTTGGGACTAAAACTGAAAAACTAGACAATGGGAAAATAAGTAATGCCACAAGTGATATTACAATCTTACGTTGTAAATAGGTCTGCATTGTGTAGTTTAAAAATATGATTATTTAGACAAAATAAAAATTAAAACCAGGATGATAATGTGACATTTGTTGTTGTCTGTGACATACAAACATGTTTTCTTTAGGGCCTGGAACAAACACTTATTTTCATTATCCATCAATCTGTTGATTAGTAGTTTGATGAAAAATGTCTTCTTTTTACCACAGCTAAAGATACACCAGTAAATAGTCACATTTCTTCATTTCAAAACAATTCACAATGACTACTCAGTTCTCAGAAATGTTGGACATTCATTTAATAGTCGATTAATTGTTGCAGCTCTAGTCTTCTTACATCTTGAGAACAAGATTCATAGGCCAGTGCATCTCTGCAGCACTACAGCGCTTCATTGTAATGCTGTTTTGTCATACATTTTTCCTTTATCAAAAATATTGCATCTTCCATGATCTGGATATTTCATTTAGCGTATTGTGATCATGATAATATTTTTAATTAATTGTTTTAATTACCTGTTACCTGCACACACATAATCCTGTCATGTTTAAACTGTGGGCCCAATCAGAAATGTCTTCATCATCGTGTGATTTTTCAGTTTAAGGGTGTAATGAACGAGCACTTGAGAGAGTTCATTTGGTAGATATATTGGAGAAACTCGTCCCTCATGAGACATCTCCTGCAGCTGTGTCTACGATGTGAGACTGAGTTCGGTGCGGGGGTGAATTGAAGTGCACAGTGTAGTGATTCTCAGTTTCCCCCCTCAGCACAACGCTGATTTCACCATGCTTTACTGGAGTTAATGTGAAAATGAAGCGGTGCTACAGTGAGACCCGGGGCTGACGCCAGCGTGAAGAGCGCCGCCGGTGAAGTGTGTCGGGCTTGAGTGCGTCTGTCACCAGGGGAGAGAATAATGTGCGATGTGGAAGGTGTAATTTGCAGCGCTGATGGCATTGTTTAAAAAAATAGTGGAAAGAGAAAAGCGGAGGTGAACTTTTGTGGCAGATATCAGAGCTGAAGAGCTCCCTGGATTGTCATAGAGAGCTCTGCTGGCAGCAAAATTGCCTGTGAGCGTATTACTGCTGTGTGGGAGGGAGCTGAGGGCTTGTTTTTCTCCTCTCTGCCTCATTCTCTCTCTGTTTCCTGAGAGCTGGACCGGTGATAGAGCTGTGTGTGTACTTCCAGGCTGTGGGCCGCCACCTGCTGTAATCTCAAGTGATATAGAGAGCAGCAATCACGCCACAAATCACCCAGGCAGCTCCCTAACTCATTCAGCGGACTGGAAAGAGAAGGTTGGCCTTTCACAGCACCAGTGTTGGTTTACTGCCCCAGGCTCCCTGTGCTGCCCTCGCACTGACCTCTGCCGTCTGTGTGGGTTTGTGTGTCAAGAAATCAGGGCTGCCTGTGGAACTTGACCTGATGCGCAGTGGAAAGATGACCTGACTACCATTGGCCTTTCGTGCGTTCTGAACGGCCCCAGTCAAGGACGGTCTCTTTTTCCCTGCCAGGGGTTTGGAGGTCACAGAGAGGTCGACGCCCCCTCCCTCCAGAGACATAACTGCTGAAATAAAGCATTGCTGTTGTTTTGGCTCAAACACAAGCTTAATTCAAATCAAAATGTTCCTTTGATATTTAATAACTGTGCATGTTTGGAGTAATAAGATGGGGCTCTGAAGGATTCAAGTCTGAATGATACATCAGTCAAGCAGATTCCAGACGTTTCCCCAGCGGACTTTGCCTCTGTTGGTTATCCGTCCCTCCGCAAGGAGCAGTTAAGGTGTCTCTCAGAGGTAAAGGAAGCTCAATATCCTGTGCCGCACAGAGGCAAGGACCCCCTCCTCTCCTTCCTCTCCATGGCTGCAACTACACAGAGAAAGGCTGTATTTCATGACCATGAAAGGGGCCGCTCCAGCCATGCCTCATCTGCTGACACAGCCAAACAAAGGTTAACAAATCAAGGGTAGCACCGGCTGATTTACTGCCCGGCTGTTGCAAACAATGGCCCAACCCCATGTCTACAGCTCACATTTACTGTGTCTGTCAGCAGGCAGAGAAATATGGCAACATTTGCAACTGTACATATTTCAAAATCACATTTAAATGTTTGTATTGATCATGGATCATTAGTCCTGGTCTGCGCTGTTCTCCCAAACTTTTAGTTTGGTTTAAAATGGTGTATGAAGATTTGCACTTTTAATACATACAATGCATTTAGTACAAAATATTTTCTTTGAAGCATTCTGCCAAGATTCAGAACACAACTGTCGTGTTAAATGTGGAAAATCTTGTTTGGGTTGCTGAATATAAGAAGTTGACTGAGAAGACAAACATAAACAATCCAATATCCCTACAAAGACTTGAATTGACTCTATGTACTCTTAGTGATCCTCTGACTTGAGGTTTGTGGTCAAGACAGAGTATATTTTGACCACTATGCAACCTGATTAATAACTTGTGTTTTTTTTTCTTCTTCAGTCACCTGTTACAGTCATAACATATCAGTTCAGGTCTAATTATGGAATTTTCTGGCAGTTAACTCATTGAGGTAAATACTGAATATGAGACCGCAGGTCTAGTTGGTGCCCACTTGGTAGAAGTTTGTTGATTGAGGATCAGTTTTAAGGAGATGTTGTGAATGGCTCTGTTGGTGCACACACATGCAGCAGTGTGGGACGGTCTCCTTCCATCCCCTCCAGCAACACAAAGAGGTCATTCAGAGTTTGTTCCCCAAGTCTCGAGGTTAGAGACTAAGCAAATCCATCCATCTTAATGCACTTATTTCAGCACCAGGAGAGCTGGAGGGAGGCTGTGTAAACACTCCTATATCCGACATGCCATGCTAAACCCAAAGAGCCTGGAACCCATCAGGCCAAAATTAAAGGTCTACATCTCAAACACAAACATTTAAATGGGCTGCACTCCAGAGATCAAAGTGAAAGACCTTAGTTTTCCTGTTGGCCCCCTTGTGTCTGCCACACGGAGATATGTGGCGGTTTAGCAGCCAGTCAGGGTTGGATGCTGGGCAGCTGTATACTGTACCTGTCTGTTCCTCTCAGGTCTCTAAGGTAACACTCTGTGGCATATTTTCTGTTGGTCTAAGTAAAGTAGAAGGATTATGGAAGCGTGCTCAGTTTATTTAGAAATCTGGTTGGGTCACAAAGACAATATTGAGGATCATTAAGAGAAAGACATAAGATTTCTTTGTCTTTGCTGATTAAAAAAAACATTTTACTGTAACATTTTCACTTTTTAGCAGGGATGTTCCTTACTGGTTTAGATGTTATCTTTGCTTTCCACCCTGCTGGTTAAAATTTGAGAATTAACGGCTGCTGTTGTGGGTTGCTATGTAACATCTTAGATTTAACATTTAACTACCATCATGCATTAATAAAATATTAAGAATGTGTGTATCCGACTAATATTTCTGGTGCCAATTAGTGAGGGTTGCAACAGTTAAACGACTAGATCATGGCTCTTCAGCAGGGGGTCCGCAACCTCTAGTGGGTTCTCACAGTTACTGCTGGGGGTCCACCAAATTATTTTTTGATGTTTTTTTGTTTTGTTTTTGTTTTTTTGTTTTTTTACAAAAATAAAACATGTCTGCAAATGCACATTAACATGAATCCAACATAGCAAAGATACAGAAAAAAACCCCCAAAACATTTAATTTGCACGACATTGACAAAAGCTTGGTAACTAGCCATTCTACACAAGTTTTACATGAATAAAGCCTAATACCATAGACCCTGATAAAATGCCAGGAGGTAATGAAGGTATGAAAAAATGGATACCGCCCAAGCCTCTAGCTAACCTATGCTGTGCAGCACCTACCAATGATGACAAACTAGTCGCTATTACTGAAACATATTGGCCAATTAGCTGTATTATTATCCCAAGTAACCTGCAGATGCTCTACTGAGCCATAAGAATGGGTTTGTAACTTTCGTAATAGCTGCTGACTTAGCAACTACATGTAAAAACAAATGACAGAAGACCCAAAAATATTCAATGCAATATATGTAGTAGGGAGTCAGCAGAGGGGTCCATGACCTGAAAAATGTTGCAGACACCTGGATTAGATGATCGTATACATCCCTATTTTTTTTTTTTTTTTTTGGCTCAGGCTAAATCTATCTTTATTTTCAAATTAAAGATCTAGTTCCTGTAGGTGAACTTTCTTGATAACTGTTAAGCCAAGTCTTTTTCAAACCGAACATTTTCCTTTTCTGGATGTGTTATTGTTACTGTGTCATTGACATATGATGATGGAGATGCTACAGAATAGTGGATGTCGATGGCTAGGTGGAGGTGTTGAAAGCACCAGTCTCCTCTTCCCAGGAGGGGTTCTTCCCACCATCACCATCACCAGCAATCACTGATCCAGTGTGACATCAGCCACTCTCCTGCCAACTGTGCAGCATTAACAGGGTCAAAGCACCACACACACACACACACACACACACACACACACACACACACACACACACACACACACACACCACTTATCAGGACCCAGCCATTCCCAGCACACTGTTGGTGTGTTCAGGCCAATTATGCCTGTGTCAGTCTTTGGTCCCTGCGGCAGAGGTGACATTGCCAAAGAGGGAGAGGGAGCAGGCCGCCTTAATGAGGCCTCATGGTGGCTTAGAGGTGTATGCGCATATGAGTGTGTGTGAGCCCATGTGTGCATGCATAACAGCGGGAGTGCCGGTCTGGAATGATCCACCCGTCTATCTTGATCTTCCATGTGTGTCTGACAGTCTTTCCGTTCTCAAGGTCTTCTCCCTCTGGCCATTTCCATCTCACTGCATCTCCAAACCTCAGTGTCTTTAAGTAACCGCTGCTGGCTCATGATGTCATTCTAGCAAACGGATTTCAGCTCTGGTGAATAACTTGAGGGCTGTGTCCCAGAAATGCAGCATAGCAGCTTTGCAGACATATGTACTAAAAAGGAGATGGGATTAACACAGTGGATAAGATGTTACTGTTCACTGTGAAATGATTCACCCCGGCGGTGATGGTGTTGCTTTGAGCAGCATGAAGCAGGATTTGGTCTCCCTTTGAAAAAAAAAAAAAAAACCTGATCAGCATGGTGAATGACAACCCAAAGTTTAGAGAGCCACACATTTTGGATTAGATAGTCATGGAGAATTTATTGGATAAAACAATGCCGCAAGGCCACCCATATTACAAATTTTAACTTTTCAAAGCATTAAAACCTTGTTGGGTTCTTTTGACACTGCAGGGTGTTGCATCAAGTAAATGACCACCACTGTAAACTGTATAATCCTCAACAGTCACTGTTGGAATCCTGTATATAGAAGCTTAGAGTCACACTTTGTGGGTCAACACTGTCTTTTGCTGAGTTTGGGTAAAGGAGTTCTGTTTTCTCGTCCACCCCTGCACTACCACAGGAGGGTCAGTAGTGTAAACAGAGCTTTTAAGAGACACAAAAAGCTGAGAGAGAGACAGAGCATGAGGACTCTGATCAGGATTGATGAAAGCAAGGCTTTAATTGCTCCCACAAGAAAAGAGGTTATCTTTTTTCCCTTCTCACCCTCTCTGATTCTCATAAATATGCAGGGCAGAAATAAAGCCCTGATGAGCCGCAGGGCAGATTAGAGAGGACTACAGAGCAGGATCCTGGTTTGTTAGCAGCGCTCCACAGATCCCTCTGCATGTGTTTCTCTGCTCTGCGCACACACTGCCTGACTATCATTTGTCTCAACCTACCTTTCATTAGACTTCCACAGGCTACTGACTACATATGGTCAGGTACTAGGAGTGCTGGGGCTGTCAGACCTTTAATGCAACATCGCCCCCTGGTGTCAGGTGTGACTTCAAGTTATATTGTGAGCAGAGTGGGTGGATGGGACATGGTTCAGTTGTGGTGTGTGCGTGTAAAGTTATATCCTGGAAAGGCCATTTTAAAGCATGTGTATTTGATATAAACAAAGTGAAACAAACTGCACAATGTTCCATTTTATCCCCATTCTTCGGTTCATCATGTCTGGCTGTTGGCCACTGTTCTTAGAGGCCTGCCCAAACCCATCAACGTCCATCGCACTGTCACCATCTGCTACAGATTAAGCTGCTCCTGGAGGGGGCGATTTGATTTCGGGGCTCCAGCATCCCCTTTTTATTCCACGTGTCAGCTTTTACTGTAAACACTGTTGCACAAAAACCAAAATCCCAGAAGGGATTGCTGCAAACGGGCCATTGCGCCGGTATGGTCTGCACGTCTGGTTTAGCTCTTAGTGTGCTTAGACGGCAGCTCTGCTGGGCCATTTAGAAGCAAAGCTGGGAAGCCGTGTTTGGAAGCTTTTTCCCTAAACCCTGCGCTCAGTCAATGTGCCCTGTGGTGTTGTGATGTATGAATCCCCTGGCCATGCCTGACACTAGCGAGCCTGTCTGAGCCCATGTCTTCGCCGAGTTGTAGGCCGTGGACAGAGGCCGCATTGTTCCTCTAAAGTAACCCAAGCTGAGGGCAGCCGCTGCCCAAAGGGGGATATCAAGTTGTTCTCTCCCCACCAACACCACAATCCCAGCTTAAGCTCCGAGGCTTGACGAGGGAGCAGAGAGGCAGCTGACTGTTTGGACGACGGCACAGTTCAAATAAACAGCTCAAATCCCAACCAGCCTCCCCCTACACTAACCCTCCCTCGCCAAGTATTGCAGTCCCACAGCCATAGCTCATCACTGCGAAGCTTGCCAACAGCTCTCAGCTAATTTGTGGTGTTATTTTGAAAAGCATGTTGATGTGGCTGCACTGAGGTTTCCTGAGAAAGAGGGCTGCGAGCGGAGGGAAGAGGTTGAGAACTTAGGCCTGGTTATATCCCTCTTGTGAGCAATGGGTAGGTTTACCACCACATCAGCAGACCACACAGCATTTCCAGGCGAGAGGGATGGAGGGATGAAAGTAGAGTGGAGAGGAGAGGAAAGACTACCATTAACAGCTTCATTTCTGCCCTGGAGTGTCCCGCTAATCCGACTGCAGTGAAACCTGAGCGAGGGGGTAATGAGACGGCACTTGACACACTCGCGCACACACGCACGTAGACACATCGGCTGCTTCTGTAATGCCGCTGAAGATTTAAGGAGAGAAAAGGCTACATGCAAATTGATACTTCACTAGATTTTCAGTCATTTGATCCATGCATTCGAGCCATTACCCCTCTGGAATGAGTTTTTCTTATATGGTTGTAACACTCAGTTGCAGGCTGTATCGAATCTGATCCTTACAGGCAGCCTGTATGTGTGCTGTGTGTATGTGTGTAAAACCAGTTGGCCCCATTTGAAAGAGAGAAAAAGAGGCCCAGACTGATGACTCTCTGGGGACAGATTTCTCTTTCCAGCCCTCCATGCCTCTCTCCCCGGTGAAATCATGGTGGTGTCAGTGTGTCAGCTCGAGCTGTCACTCTCCTTATTGCTGCGAGCCAGTTACTCTCATACCATGCTTCCTGGCTGAAGAGAGAGACAGAGGGGTGAGAGGAAGACAGAGGGCTTTTTCTACACTTGACACACCCCTTGATGCAACTGGAGAGTCTCAAAAGAAAGAAGGAGTGAACCAAGGCTGTCTGTCACCTTAGAGGAGCCAGCTGTACAATTAACAGACACCCCCAATGGGCTGGTTTGGTACAGTCCGCCGGGCTTAGCTGACAGGCTGACAGGGCTTCATGGAGGACAGGCCAACACTGAACAGATCCAGGCAGGAGACACGGAGCTGCAGTACAGGCCTCTCCACCAGGGTGGCATTGGACCTGTTGGCTGGTAGAGTTTCTGTGTGTCCACGTGCGTATGTGTGTGTGAGAGAGTGAGAACATAGAGGGTGTTTATGAGCAGTGTGGGTTTTTATGAGCATGTGACTGTAATTGAGATTTAAGCCGGTCTGTGTTTGAAGTTTGTTGGTTCAACAGGCAATTGTCTATTGTTCCTCTGAGCTGCCACAGTGACTGACAAGAAACACATGTTGCAATGTCAGTCAGTGTGTTGTGAAATGCTTGAGTTGCGCTGACACACAGCCTGAGTTCTCAGTATTGTGAGATTCTAGTTGTTTTAAGACTTTCATTTTTGCTCTGGGTTAGTGATTTGCTACATCAGTTTAATTAACTTTACTTCACATCAAATCATAATAGCACATCTTCCCATTGCATACCAACCTCAAGTAAAATCATCCGGCCTGTCACCTAATTTTGTTTGAATATTAAAATCAGCCTGTTTTCTTGAAGGATAGATTATCTCGTCACATTGGTTCAATGCCACAGAAGAAATGAGGCACTCTTCTATTTTCTAGCTTCAAGCAGGGATGTAAAAGTATGCAAAAGTGCATATTACATTTTGATTTTCAAATGGAGATACCAGTTTAGGCTTTGACGTGTGGTCTGCAGTACCTTCAGTTGTAAATGTCTCCACATAGAATGATGCGCACATGATGAATTTTAGTAGAGATGTTCTGATATCATTTTTCCTTAAAGATTCTGATACCTGAACTTTGTGTATTGGCCAACCCAGTAGGGTTGGGCGATTGGACAACTATATTGTCTGTCAACGATGGGCTGAATCCATCGCTGGTTGCTTTTTTTGGACGATTTTTAGGTCGATATTTGGAGACTACTATGACAGAGTACTGATCTGTCACCAGTGTGTTTAAAAAATATATATATGTATGGCCTGGTGCACATTAAAAATGACGCGAGACTGCTAGGAATGAGCAGTGTCCCATTTTGGTCTAATAAATTGTGTGATATCACATAGGTGCATAGGCTTGCATACTTACCGATACCCAGACGCATTTGTGATTAAAAAAAAAGTCATAGTACTGTTGTTTTGGGCAGGTTGCAATTAAAATTAAAATTCAATTAAGAAGAATAAGTAAGTAGAAGTATAAACGATTGATTTAAAATTTGTTTGGGATGCACTGATATATTAGCAGGACATTACTATCAACCAATATACCTTGTTGACTACTATCAGAATATCGACAAATAAGAGGACATTCTCTGATGATAGTGGTTGATGTTTATCTGTTGTGTTGCATCACTTTTTTTTGGTTTAAATGTTGTGTTGGTTATTTTTGGTGGGACTCAAGACAACTGTAGATAACTTACCCAGCTGCTGTTATTCTTTTAAAACAATTATTTCTTTGTTTCCCTAGCACAAAAGCTGGAATAAGTAACAAAAACAAAATAAACAACAACAAAAAATTGGTATCTGCATCAGTATTGGTATCAGCCCAAAATTTCACAATTGGTGTTTATTTAAAATTCAGTGTTGCAAATGTTTCATGAGGAAGGAAATAAATCTAACACATTTATTGTTTCTTTAAAGAGAGTTTTGGACACTTCAGAATTATTTCCTGAATCCTGTTATGCAAGCAATCCACGCTAATGATACTGGTCATGTGCCATTTTTGCTCTTACAAATAGTCTAAACTGATAGTATTTGTGTGTGGCACTGGTAAAGTGTACACACTACTCTGAGGTTGAACTGACAAAGGGGGCAGAAGTTTCACGGATGGCTGAGGACGTGAGTTGCTAGCAGACATGTAAGGCGCAATGGGCCTTTCAGCAGACCCTGCTGTACACTCTCTGGGGAACAACATTTACACAAAGAATGGCCACCTACCATTTCTCACTCCTCACTAGTAGAGATATCAGGCCCGGTGAGGAGCCCCTTCAGATGGCTTACGTACATGTGACATGTCTGAGGTCAAACGGTCTGGCTCGCTACACAGCTGCCTTGTCTCTCGGTGTACTTTTACACCACTGTGACAGCGTGCACTGACCAATTGTCGTGGACTGGATGGCTCCTCATTACACACTGCTGTTATTTCAAAGCCTCAGTGAGCCTCTGCATGACAGCCAAACCTGCAGAGGATCTGTCAGCCACAGGCAATGAGTGTTCCCCTGAGGGCTGCCCCGCACAGGCCTCTGGCAGGAGAAACCTGGCCTCTTGGCCGGCTTTCCACCCACCCCTTCTGGTGGTCACCTGTGCCAGCATGCCCGTCATCGAGTCTCTGACCCAGCTCTTCTCCCGTTACGCTCCCTCTAGCCTGACCTCACACCCTCAGGGATATATAAAGATTTGTTCTCCAAAGGGGAGCTGGAAACAGGACACCTTGCAGCCACAGATCCCACCGATACATCCTCATGTGCACATAAAGACGGTAATGGTGTTTGCAGGGCGGTGTTGGGGGAAGGTGCCCAAACATTTAGCAGATTTTCTGAATGCTGTTGGGGTGAGAAGTGAGCAGCGAGAACAAGACGCAGAACTAGTTGAGAGCCATTATAGGAGTAGCTGTAATCAGAGCTACTGTAGGTGGAAGAGTGTTGCTGCTGTTGCTTTCTGTTAGTAAATGGCTTCATTATGACTGGAGAAAGGAGACAGTGCACGTTGGCCCAACCAGACAGAGTCTGAATGGACCACGGATGGATACTAGCAAAGGTAGGTGACAGGACAGAGCGAGTTCATTTCCCTTTCTGCTCTTTTCTGTCACTCTTGTGTTTCCCTCTCTGTCCTCTGTTTCTCTCTTGCACTCTGTCGTCTATAAACATGTGTAAGTGCTTGTTCACTGTGGTCTGGCAGCCGCACTTCTATGGCCTTGCATCTGTCAGAAGAGCTCAAAACATTCAGTGGCTTACTAAGCCCAATTACCCCAGATTGCTACCATTTCACAGAGGATCACAGTCACAGACAGTCTATCTTAAAAGAGGAGTCAGGGGTTTATGTCTTGGTTAACCGCGCACGCCATGACATCACTGCATATACACACACTATTTATATTTACATATGCTGTTGCTTTGACTTCACAACTTGTGATATAAAATTCAGAAACCAAATGAGACAGGCATGAAATATAGATGTTAAAAGGGTGGCTTAACAACTCTCCCCCCTGCCTCCCGCCTGCTCTTGGCCTTTTGCTCAATCACCGCTTGTTAAAGCAGCGGTTTGTGTTACTGTGAGGGGATATCAGCACGCTGTGGTATTCTCACTGGAAGACTACACATGTCACGCTCTCGCAGCCAGAATAGTTGGCCTGCTCACCTAACCCCCCCACCACCACCCTCCCACCTTTATTTCTGTTTAGCTTCCCTCTCTCCTTCCCCAGCCACCCCTGGGAGTCTAGAACTAATAAAACAGCTCCAGTCCAAGACCCTCCACACTGCGGGATGTCCAGGCTGTGTAACCCAACACCCTTCTGGGCTCTAGCTTTAGAGAGCTGCTGACATGACGGAGAGTCTGGGGGGGCCAGCAGGGGAGCGTCCATCATTGTCAGGCCCCAGTGCCCTGAGCTCCCATCCGGAGCATGTCCAACACACATGCCTGTGAGCTGTGAACTCATTGCTGTGAGGTGCTTCGACACTCTGGAGACACCACAGGGGTTTCGCAGAGTGTGGTGTTACTGCTCTAAGAGCAGCTAATGCTGTTAAAGTCTTCAGAGCTGAAGGAGGGAGGGATAAAGAGCTAATAGACTGGAGATTCTCTGGAGGCTTTGGCTATGAGATCAGGGAGAAAGCTTCCCCAGCCGAGTTTACCGACGGGGTGTCAGCTTCTCTGTCAACTGATATCAGCAGACCAAAGTGCAAGTCTTAGCTTCTCTACTCGACAGCATTACATTTGTAAACAGTGGGTTAGCCTCTAGCTTTTAGCATGGCAAGCAAAATTAACCGCTTCTTCAGCAAAACTCCAAACTGACAGTCATGTCAAGCCTCTGTAGAGGTGCATTGTGGGTCAGTGTCTGCAGAATCCCTTGGTTAATGTGCAGACTTGGGCAACATGGACTGTCTCCACTTTGGGCACCAGAGACAAGTATTAGAGCATCAGGGATTTCAAAACACCTTCCAGTCCCACAGATGTGGGAGTTGAGCTCAGATGTCATTCACTAATGTGAACTCCAGGGTATTCCACTGAGCTCCCAGACAAGGAGGAGAAACGCTGCTAAAAGACAGACTCTCCTGTGTGTGAA
This sequence comes from Lutjanus erythropterus, assembly GCF_056507025.1. Lineage (NCBI taxonomy): Eukaryota > Metazoa > Chordata > Actinopteri > Lutjaniformes > Lutjanidae > Lutjanus > Lutjanus erythropterus. The sequence continues at coordinate 4,685,423 of NC_139327.1, forward strand.
CAGTGAGCATCACACAAGTAGTGTCATTAAAGGGCTATTGTATTGGACTGCATTACAATGTGTAGCTGTACCTAATACAGAAGACACAAACACATGGAGAGAAAAAGGAAAGGCAGTGTGTTATGTATTGGCTTGATGGCTCTCTGAGGTTTTTATGAGCGTGTGCTCAGAGCGAACTAGCGGCCCGCTGTTTATTGTTCTCCTCTGTGTGGGAGGGAGATCTGTTAAAGATGTCTGCCATTAATGCGACTGCAGGCTTCATTAAGAACAAATAAACAGAGCCTGGTCCCTCACCGAGGAGCTCTTTGGGGAACATATGCTGTCTAAACCACTCCTGAGGTCAGACCACTGTCAACACTTGCTGCTCAATTACAACTCTAATTTTGTTTTCAAACAAAATATTGAAATAGAAGAGGAGCGAGTTTGCAGTGTTTTCCTTCTCCTTTTTTTTCTGGGACAAAATGGTTTTCAGACTAAGGCCCGAGGCAAAATTGTCTTTCAAAACGTTCTGCATAAATGGAGACTGAATATTTTTGAGGAATATTTTATTTAGCCAGCCTAGCACAGAGGGAGATCCTGATTGTAATTAATGTTTACTGAGACATGCCAATGCAAGATGGAATTTTCAGTGACATCTACGAATCCTTGTTCAGCACAGTGTGCTCTTTAATTGATTCAACTTGAGCAAACAGTCTGCCTCCCTTTGTTTATTTTTCTGTTTTCTGGTGAGAATCAGAATGATGGTGATGTGTGTGGAGGAGAGAAGACAAAGTGAAGGGCAGAAAAATGCAGCTTCCTCCCAACAATACCAACACTGTACCTGCTGCGAGTCGAGCCTCAGCAGCCCACGCAGCTTTCTACTGTCTTGAGACCAGATTCATCTGCTTATGACTGGCATCATGGTACAGTTTTGAGCAAGTGCATTGTCTTAGCTGGACTGTGGTCAAACTGTTGGTGTGAAAGATGTTTTGTTTATGTTCTTAATTTCCAGGCCATGGCCACAGTGCTTAGTGGCTCCAGGCCACATTTTATCCCCGTTTACACCAAGCTAAATTCTGCCAAGGTACTGCTTTTGGACTCCCAGTCAAAATAGCTACGTACTTCGAAAACACAATCTCTGTGTCATCAGAGAATGTATCAAAGTATATTCCTGTGTTTTGTAGCTTCACCATACCAGCATGGTCCCACAGACGGCAGTGCAGGTCAGTTGTGCCACTACTTTGATCCAAACTGAAATAACAAAATCTTTCAGATGGATTGCCATTAAATTTTGTTCAGACATCAATGGTCCCCAAAGAATGACGGCTAAGGACTTTGATGATCTGCTGACTTCATTTGGTGCCACCAGCAGGTCAAAGTTTCAGTTCATCCTGTGAAATATCACAATATCTAAAAAATGGATTACCATGAAATTTGGCACAGACTTTCATGATTCCCACATTATGTATCATGATGATTTTTGGGATTTCCTGACTTTTCCTCTAACACCACCATGAGGTTGATACTTCTGATTTTGAGTGAAAAGTCTCAACTATTAGATGGATTGTCATGAATTTGTCCACATGTTCATTTCCCCCCACAGAATGAACCGTAATAACTTTTGCGATCCCTTACCTTTCATGTAGTGCCTTCATCAGATCAGGTTTTTAATTCATCCACTACTTTGTTTCTGAACTGCAGAAATAATGATATTCTCATCAGCCTCAGCTGTAGTGAGCATTTAGTTCTAATGAATACATTTTGGTAACATAAGATGATAAACATGGTAAACATACACCTGCTAAAAATCAGCATGTCAATATGCTTACATAAGCATTTAGTACAAAGCTCCACTGTGCATGAGTAGAGCCTCACAAGCCACTGGCATGGCTGTAGAGTCCTAGTCTTGTTGATGAACAGGTACGAGAACAAACCCCAGTTCTGTAAAATTCACTGGCAACTTCTTGTTTGTCGATGTAGCAGTCTCCCTCCCTTTCAGATAGTAGACAGTAATAACATCTAATGTAGCAGCATGACAGTGGTGTACAGTCAGCACCCTGAGATTACCTGCGCTTGCATCATCTGGTCCCCCCAGTCCATAATGCAGAGCAGGCTGCCCTCCCTCCCAACCTGCTCCTCCCTCCCTATTAGCACCTGTTTCCTCTCAACAGTTTCACAGCTGTCACAGCCACACAGCCACTCAGACCCACCTTCACTTATCATCTACTTGTTGAGAATAGAGTTGTTGGAAAATGACACCAGCTATTGTTGTGGGGATTATCTGGTATTATCTTTGGTATTGTGTCTTCAGTTTAATAAGACAGGCACTGATGTGTTGGTACATGAAAGACTGGTAGGCAGTGGAATTAAATTAGTAATTATTACAAGGCTAACAACCACCAATACTGTTATTTCAACCGAGGTGCAGTGATTAATTTATTAGTCGATCAAAAGAAAATTGCTGATCTATTATTTGTTTCATTCAGAAACTTCAAACATTTGCTGGTTCCAGTTTCTTAAATGTCAGGATCTGCTGGTTTTCTTTGTCACTCATGATGGTAATTGAAGAGTCTTTGGGTTTTGGACTGTTGGTTGGACAAAAGAAGCTACTTTAGTCTCTGGGAAATTGTGACGAGCACTTTTGGCATTTCTCTGCCATTTTATAGACTAGACTGTTAATTGGTTAATCGTGAAAATAATCATCAGATTAATCAGTCATCAAAAGCAAGTCTTCGTGTCTTATTTTTGCCCTTTGAAAATTCCTTTATCTTCATGTAGTGTTCATTACTTACCTTACACTTCACAATATATTTTATGGGGGTGAACAGCTGTTCCTGTAACAAAGTACAGAGGCTGCAACTAACAGTGATTAATTTAATAATTGATTAACTCATTAATTATTGTGGCTCTATAAAGTACATTTATTTTAGTACCTTTGTACAGTTTTTAAATTCTTGATTTATTTTCCTTTTGTATGACAATTTTAGACTTTTCTTCACTACATTATCTAACAGCTGTAGTTTCTTTGCCTATAAACACCTTACAAAATCATCATATATGATCATATAGGACTTTAATTAGTGCGATATTCTGGCCGTTAAACAGAGGACTCATTTCTGAGGTACTAGCATCAGTGCATCAGGCTGAGCCCTCTGCTCTGTGCACATGTCTGACGTCCACACAGCCGCCGTGGCTCAGCTGTCAGCCTCGTGGCTCCTGCTGTGTGTTAGGTTGTTGGTTTTGTGTGATTGGAGCTATGCGACCCCTGCCTGGGTGAAATCCCATAAATGAGTGTGAGGGTTTAGAATGCATCCAGGCGCTATTTTGAGGAGGATGGCACGGACGGGATGACGGCAAGGAGCGAAGGCTTGGGATGTCACAGAGGTCTCAACAGCCATCAATTTGTCAGGATGTCTTCAGGCTCAGGTGTAGGCTGTCACATCCACCCACACTCACATGATAGAGAGCGAGAGAGAGAGATTAGTGAAGTAGTTCTGGCTTGAGTTGGCCACTAATGTATTTTTCAAAAGGACAGGTGCTGGCATGCCAGTTGCGCTTTAAAAAGATGATGTTGTTGGCACTTGTTTGTTAATCATTTATATGGGCCAGGATGTATCCAGAGATGACATTGAAATATAATATGCTAAATTAATCCCCTTATGTACTGCAGTAATGACCTAACACCACATTAAACTTCCTAATGCCCTGCGTCTCACTCTGCCAGGCCTCCTGTCACTCCCTCTGTGGATCATAGCGCTGTGCAAAGATTGGTTCAAAGATCTGAGCTGTTTGTCTCTCACATGGCTGCTCCTATCCAAACACCTTGTTGATGGAGGACCATTAACCAACCAATACACATGCCTATTAACCCTGCAGGCTCATTGTAATATGAGCTGCACATTAAAAAATGTAAACAGTAAATACAGCTGCATGGTGCTAATGAGCTGTGGTCCACTGCAGGACGGTAACAACAAAGGTGAGAATAAAAATAGAAGCTGGAAAGAGGGCTGCATACCAATTCCCAAATGATACCAAAAACTCAAGGTACAATGATACCACAATAATAAACCCATGAAGCAATATTTATCACAATATTATAGAATAAAGGAAAATGATGACGAAAAAATGAAATGAAAAATGAAAAAAATGAAAAATGAAAAAAAGTCCTTTCTTAAATAATAAATCTTATTTGTACAGCATTTTTTGTTCATGTACATTTCTTAAGGAGTGTTCACACTTGAAGGTCCAGTTCCAGTTCCAGGATCAAACCAATGCAAGGATGATACATTGATTTAATTTTCCACTTGGTCCGGGTTGTATTCACAAAGGCAAACTCAAATAGTTCTAAAAGGTTTTGGATTCTCATTGTTATGTTATAGCCTTGTTATATTTACCTTTTTAAAAACTAAATTAAAAATTGTATGCCCCTGATGTGTCAGATTTTTCCCATGCTATCTAAAATGGTATTGAATATCAATATTTTTAAAGGAATTGTATCAAATTTTAAAATTTCAGTATCACAACCACACTTACTCACACCAGAAATTCACGGCTTCAGAGTGTTGGAGTCTGCCGTTCACACCAACCCAAACAAACCACACAGAGATGGTAAATGCTCCAGGGTTCAGTTCAGCCGGACTAAACAAAGCTGATGTGAACCTGCCATTATAGTGCTTCAGGTTTCCTTCTTTAATAAAATGAAAATAGCCAGCATGACCTGAGCATGTGCAAAAAATTGGCATGGGTTGTCTTTGGTAATGAATGTTTAATTATCTATGTACAATTGCAAAAAAACACTGCAGCAATTAGAAGCAGTCCCTCTATAAAATCAAAATAAAATAATAACCCATGTAATATGGCAGTGGATATCATCATAGTGTGGTACAGTCTGTAATTTTTAAAATTGCGATATTCAATATGTAGAGTTATATTCCTACTGTTATCTCATGCTTTATAGCATTTTTTGAGAAAGATTTTTATGGATGGAGTTTTTTCATCCACATTCATCATTCTGTGTTACATTTTCATGTTATCACTTTATATTCAGTTGAGGCAGATCAGCGCTGTTGCCTAATGATTACATGCTGCAGTGTAGCTTTAACCCTGTAGTGAGATACAAATCAGAGTAGTGGTGTGTGCAGCTAATGCACTGTGAGTAGGAGATGGCTCACCCTGGGATAATGAGTTATCCCCCTAAGCCCCTCGCTGGGTCCCCTGACATGCAGCCTTAATGAATGGCTTTCCTGCACACACACACACCCAGCTGACCCTCACAAAGCCCTGCTGTACCCCCCTTCACCTCTTAAATCCGGCCTCTAGCTTTGGCCTCCCAAACTAACCCACCCACCCAAAGGCCTGATTCTCCACTGTAATGCTCTACCAAGCAACACGTACTAGTTAGAGACGGAAATACGACTAAAACGTTGAGAGAAACGGCAGCACTCCGTATTTTGAGTAACCCAGAGGGGAATTGCGCTTATTTGTTTCCAGGGATGAAGAAGACTGACAAATGAACCCTCGCGGGAGGGAAGCTGGTGTATACTCCTCGTCTCTTCTTCCTCGCACCGCCCGGCCCCTGAGTCTTCATTATGACCAGAATAGACACCTTCTTTTTAGCGTGTTAGCACATTCTCAAAACAAGCTGTGGACCTGAGGGACCGAGGTGCAGCAGGAGACTTGAGAATTGGGAATTTCTCCTCTCCCTGTCTGCTGCTTGTTGTTTGCCAGCAGCAGTCTCTCTTGACCGGTAATAGCATTTGTAAGTGGAGAAGATTGACATGGATGAGGGAGATGGATTTAAGGGCTGCTGGGCTTTCTTGTTCATTGATGCACGTCAGTGTTGAACAGGGATGTGTTTTGTGTGCAGACTACGAAAAGAAGAAATGGTGTTTGGATGTGAGGGTTAGTTAGCTTTAAAAAGGACACCTCTCTGCATTATTATGGGCCGTTTCTTCTTGTGCTTGCCCGCAGACAACTCACAGCAACTATAACAAAAACCCGTCAACCTGACAAAGTGTGGCTTTTGTCTCCTGACAGGCTGGCAGATGTCCCAGTAAGCTCTCACACACAGAGCAGGAGTCAATAGCTGTTATTGTAGATATTGATCGTGATTTTGCATCAGGAATTAACTCCCCTGACCCCTAACTAGGATATCACATGCACCTGGGGTTGCTAATACCTCACTTAGCATTTTAATGCTAATGGCCAGAGGTTCTCATAGAGCCCTGTTAGCTCAGTCTGCTCCCAGTGGAATTGCTCTAGAGGGAGCAGTGTGTCAGGGAGATGGAGGCCCGTTGTGACAGGCTGCAGCTCAGCAGAGCAGGCTGTTGCCTCCGCCCAGGGGAGCTGGGTCCCATCTACACCTCTTTGGCAGGTGAAGGATTTAGCTGGCTTCCCTAAGGGGGAGGAGGAGCCCTTGCTCCTGCCCTTAACCCCCCCTGAGGCCCGGGGAGAGTTAATTACAGTTTACGTATGCACTGTCATATCCCATGAGCCTCTCTGCCTCTGGAGCAGCCAAGCTGACTGCTGATGTCTGAGCACTTTGTTCTGTAGGAGGAGGTCCCTGCAGAGAAATACCCTGGACGGAGCTTATTAGCTATTGTTCAGTGTGACTTCAACACTGTACAGCAGTTATTATTCATTCTTTGGATTAATTCACACTTTGGACATAATGGAGTCCAACCAGGGCTTCTAATGGCAGGTAATTGCTGGGTTTTGGCAATTACCTAGAGTCCATAAAATTAATCCTCACCTTGTCAAACAGCAAGCTAAATGTGCGTCCGTCCTTCATGCAACATACGGGAGTGCATTAATGAATGTGGTGTTGTTGTCATGCTGTGTCTTTTAATATGCTACAATACTTAACTGGAGTCACCCTCAAGTCAGTTTGCATGCTGTAAAGAACAAACGATTAATATGATCAAGGAATAACTGCAGTTTTTATTTGAATAAAGTATCTACTTGACTTTGGGTGAAGGGAAAGAGAAGAATGGAAGACTAACGCTTTTGAAATATCTGCAACTATGAAAATGTACGTGCAAACTTATATACTGTTTGCACACACAAGTACAGTTTGTTTCCCCTCAGTTACAGGGAACATGATGCAAAAATGTCCCATTAACAAATATGTCCAGACCTCAATTAATTTGTCTTACAAATGGAAGCTCTGTCATCCAGGTAAAGAAAAAAAAATAACCTTGAAATGAAGGTGATGTTGTGTTGTGTACGATAAAAACTGATTTAGCCTGGAGAGGAAAAACACATTTCAGTTGTGTACTTTGTCCCCAGGGATGGTGTTAAAGGCTGTGTGAAAGGGCTTAGGAATTGGTGCTTGTGCTGGCACAGCTGCAAACCCCAGCAGGGCGTGTCGGCATGAGATCGAAGAGTGGGAAAACATGCGCATGTCAGTTTGTGGGGCTGTCTGTCAGCTCAAAGTACACACACTGGGCATGGCAGAGGAGATGGCAGATAGACTAATGTCCTCAAAAGACCTGTGGCTCACACATATTCATAAGCTTTGTCAGAGCTGGTGATATTCAACTGCAGTGTTCACTGATCTGAGGGAAAGAGACCATTTACACACTGAAAGAGCCGAGCACCTGTGTTGTGTGCATGTGTGAAAGCAGCGATCCTGTTTGGTGTTTTGACTTTCAGCAGATTCTGATTGATTAAAATAGTATGTTCTTGACATTCATCAACATGCCAGTGAACCTCAGTGTATAAAGCTATAATGATTTGTTGTTTAACCTATTAGTTACTATTTTAATACTTGATTCATAATTTTGAATAATTTTATATAATTTTTTAAAATATTTTTTATATAATCTTGTCGATAATTAAAACATTATTTAGTTACAGCCCTATTGATGTATGTTTCTGCTGTTTTTAACATTTTTGTTAAAAAGCTGTTTGATTTTCTCTTTCTGTTTCCACAGCTCCAGATTTTGGCATCGATGTGCTCTCCACCAATGGCAGCCAGGAGCCTCATGGCCCAGGCCTCCTCAAGGTGTCAGGCCTAGAGCGCAGTCAGGAGAGGAGCCAGGAGAGCTGCAGGGACCCCCAACCCCCTGCATCCAGCACCCCCAGCCAGCCTCTGCCCCCCCAATCCCTCCCCTTGCCTCAGCCACAGCCTCAGCCGTCCGTCCCCCAGCCCTTGTCCCCTCGTCTGACTCAGACGAACGGCCCTGCCCAGGCCCCGGCCTCCACGCACCTGCCCCCACGCTCAGAGGCTCTCCCCAGGCCTCAGACGCCCGCAGCCCTGCCTCTCGCCCAGGGCCAAGAGCCCTCGCCGCCCCCCCCTCCCCGGCCCCAACACCAGCCTGATCTGCTGTCCCACCCCCGGCCTCCGCCGACACCCAGCCTTCACCCACATCCGCCATCGCCCGCCCTCCCAACCCATCACCCTCACCAACAGCACCCAAGTCAGGCAGGGCCCCATCGGCCCCCATCACGCTGCCACCCGCGGCCTCTTTCTGCCTACAACGGCCTCAACCTCAACGGTCACAGGTAAGGATAACCACAAACAACCTCACACATCAACAGATCAGCTTATTATAAAAAACATTCACGTCTCTCGCGTCCTCATGCGCTCTGATGCAGAAAATTGTGTGCAGTGCCGACCAAACCTCCACATTCACACACACTTGAAAATACTAAAAAATCTCTTGAGCTGGAAGTGCGCATGATGCACGATCAGTATGTAAATTGCTATCAGGGAGAGCTTCAAGTCCCCGAGCCAAACAGTAGCACTGATTATTAACTATGGAATAAAAGGGCCACACTGCACCCTGAGTGCCTCTGATTTATTAGCCACCCACATTGTAATGGGGGCTCTACATAGATTCCAGGCCTCATCAGTTCTACTGGCTGTATGTGCTATAGTTCAGTACAACCTTGAATCAGTACCACACTGTTTTTATTTTAATGATCAGAGGAGATTTGTGCATGAGAACAAGAGCAATATGGGCTCAAAGTTGTGACAAACACTTCAGAATGCTGTTAAAGGTATAGTTTGGATTATTTGAAGCATGGTTGTATGAAGCACTTCTCCATAGTCACTGTATTACCTACAGTAGATGGCAGTCAGCACACTCCAAGTTTAGAGAAGCAAAGAGGGGCACAAGCATAGAACTTAAGCAATATACTGCAGTGGACAATGACACTATATTTAGAGTATTTTCACGGCTTTGCTTTGCTGTCAGACAGACTTTTCTGATGGGAAACTACCATTTTGTAAGTCAGATATTGTTCTCTCCAAACCAACCAGACTCCATGGGGGAAGCCAGTCATTTTACCTCACAGAAGACAGAGTTGCCAGTCTACTGCTGCCTCGATTTGTTAGTTTGTTTGTGTCATTGTGTGACTTTGGTGAATCCAAATTTTCCTTTTAAGTCATACAATAAGACAAAGAAACTAACAAATTGAGGCAGTGGGTAACAAGGAATTCCCATGTTCTGTGAGGTAAAATTACAGATTTCATTGTTCGGTGAGAGCAATATTTGGTTTATATAACAGTGGATTCCTGTCAGAAAAGACAGCCTGATGACAAAGATAAGTGGTAAAAATATTCTACACATAGCATACACTTAAACTGATGCAGATTTTTTAGGTGGGCCTTTTTAAAGTGACTAAAATACTTCTGTTGCTGACCCTGGTCTGTTGAAGACCAGTATTCCTCAAAATGTCACTACTTTGCTGCATTAAATAAGTGAAAATTGGAAAATTGAAGTGTGAGAGTCATTTCTTATTTATTTGACCATTTACTCACCTTTGGGTCGGCACTTTCCATTAGTTTAGATTGGATGTGCATGCACACTCCTTGGATCTCTTAACTTTGTGTGCCAGCTAGCAACTAGTGTAGGTAGTTCTGGTTATGGTTATCTCATACAACCCCACATCAAATTATCTGAACTAGCCCTTTAATTTTCTCAAATTATAAAGAATACTCAGTGGAATTCCACTTAATATATTCAAATACACCATGATCACAATAATGTTATTAAAAATGACAACAGTAGAGCTATAACAGGGCTATGTTCAGTCTGTTGTGTCCTATACGTGTTGAGCAACACTATGATAATTCCTCCATTAATTTGAGACTCCAGGATAGCTCCTTCAGAACCCACTCAGTCCCAACAACAGCTCTGCCTTGCAGGCTCTCAGGACTTGGCTTGGCCTGCCTCTCACTGTGCCAGCCCTGCCAGTCTGCCAGTGCGCCAACAGGGCCTGGCACCCAGTATGAATAATCACGGCCGGGGCCCACAGCGAAGAGCGAGCGCTGCAAATGAGCTTTTAGGCTTAGTGTGTGGAGCTGTGGAGACGCAGGCTCTGTGACTGCCCCCAGGGAAAACCCACACACAATACAAAAGACTGTTTGCTTACACATGCACACACACCCTCTCTGCCTCTCATCCCATTTCCGATGCACATGTTCACTACCTGGCTCTGGAGGAAGTGCCTTAACAGAAGCTGTTCAAAGACAGATGCTCGCTCTGTTATGCTTGCCAGCGGTGGTTTATTTGCATCCGAGGGTGTTGTGAATGTGGTGTTTTCGCGGATCGTGTTTGCCCTGGATTCTGTGAAGCACAAGAGAGAGGCAGGGAGGCGTTTTTAAATGGAGGACAGTTGAGGTGTGAAAACACTGTGCTGGGAATTGAACGTTGGAGCAGATGGAGATGAGGGGATGTGAAGGAACAAGTGTTAATTTTGACTGATCACGCCTGGCTTAACCTGGCTCCTCTCTCCCATCTTTCTCTTTTTTTCCCCCTCTCTCTGTCTCTCTTCACAGCAGCAGCAGGAGCAGCACCCCAGGCACCAAGCCCCACGGGCCCCCTGCTACCTCCTTGCACCTCCCCCACCACCCACCTCCTCCTGCGGCGGCCGCAGCAGCAGCCTCCACCTTCCCCCTGCCCTTGGCGGCTAACCAGAGCACCCCCCACAGCTTCCCCCCTGCCTTGCAGTCCTCGCCGCACCCACATCACCCCAATATGTTCGCTCCTCCAGCGGCCTTGCCTCCACCACCGCCACTTACTTCTAGCACCCTGCCAGTACCCGGACATCCTGCTGCTGGGAGTGCCTACTCAGGTAACCACCCCCACATCGCCCTCAGCTGGTGTGGCAGAGGACTACATGTTCAGCTGACAGAAAGCAGAAAGCAGACTCTTGTTTTAGCCAGTTGTTGCATCAGACTGTCAGGACGGTCGAGACATATGAGAAGTACAAGAGGGATCATTTCAGAGCAGAATTTGATTTGAAAGCATTTGAGAATGTCCGACTTGTAATTATTTAAAGGAACAAACAGAGTCCAAGATAATCCCCATGTACTCCATGCCTGGGGTTTTGTGTGTTTATAGTTGTGTGGACAGTTCAAGTTCACACTCTGTCTGTCATGCTCTGATGGATCGACTCTCAACACACCAGTAATATCCACCAACACGTCAGGCCACATTGCAGAAGCCATTACAGACCCCGTGCACATTTCCGAGTAGTGCTGTCAAGCTAAATGTCAGGGTCACTGTGGGAAGGGGAGGGGGGCTGGCCTTTAGCAACGTTCCCAGAACTTCCATTTTCACCTGGAATGGTGTTCATGTGCAAGAAATCAATTTGGTCAATATGGAACAGAGCAAGCTGGATTTTGTTCAAAAGATACTAATGAAATTTTTATGAAGAGAAAATTCCACCCCCACTCCCAGCCCAATAAAGCTTGAAATGAATGCAGAAAGTAGTGAGTCACAGTGGAATAGGAAGGATAAGGTTACTCTGGAGGAGATGTAATCTCTCAAGGCAGGGCTTGTTGGATTTAGAAGAAAAGCCAGTGATTTCTTGAAATCCATTCTTCCTCCAAAGGCTGCACCGAAGTTATTAGAACAACAGATGTTGTTGTCTCACAGGGGCTGTAGTGTATCAGATCACAGCATTTGACAGTTCCAGCAGTCAGACAGCTCTAATCATCTCGAGCCTTGCTTAAATTCAAAATGACATGCTGATAATCACAGCCATTTCCTGCTTGTTTCTTTTTTATGACTTTGACATGGCTTCCTATTTAATGACACACACAGCTCTCACATTAGAGTCCAGTGGTCTTTGAGGGGCTTCCAGCAGAACTTAGCAAAATAAGGAATACTTAAAGGAGAAATCTGTAATATATTTACTGCAATAAATCATAAAATGACCATGACATATCAACAGAAAGTAAGGATCATGTTAAGCTGAAATACTCGCTACTCTAACAACATTACATTACATTATGTAATATACAGTCGATGGCTCCAGCTCGCTAGAGTGACTATTGTACTCATTTTGAATGTGAAATTGTTCATTTGTCTGTTCAGAGTAAAATGTTTGAGAATACACCTTCCCTTCATTGACAAAAACAGTCCTAATCCTCCCTTCTCTCTCTTGCTCTTCTCCAGAGCAAGACCTTCTGCGCCAGGAGCTCAACACTCGTTTCCTGGCCTCACAGAGTGCCGACCGCGGCGCCTCCCTGGGCCCCCCGCCCTACCTGCGCACCGAGTTCCACCAGCACCAGCATCAGCACCAGCATCAACACCAACACACCCACCAGCACACCCACCAGCACACCTTCACGCCCTTCCCCCACGCCATCATGCCCACCCCAGCACCGCCCATGGTGCGTACCCCTGCCAGAAATGTGAGGATAAGTAGAACGCAACTGTGTTGGGATGGAGAGGGTGGAGGGAGGGAGTCAATGAGAAAAAGAATTTAATCGTAGCTAAACAGTTTTTATATGTCTTCTGATAATGAGTTTAACATGTGTAGAAGAGTGGGCGGGCATGGCAATGAAAGTGTTTTCACCTTGTGGTTATGAGAGTGAAGATTTTACACAGTTGGACATGTGTGTGAGCAGCACGCTGTAGGGACCTGTGGGTTTCTGTGGCGGCTTTTCAATGATGACCATGTGTGTCCATCCATGCCACAATGATGCCTTTATTCTCCCAGAAAGCCTTTCTAGTGTTTTCTCTGGCGTACTCGAGGGCTCCAGACTCTAGTCGCCGTTATTTTCTAAATTGGCAATAACTTGCCCAAAGCATGTTAAGTTCAGAGCCAGCTTTCAGAACATAATACCCTTAATTCATTCTGAATTTAATGACATCATTTGGTCCCATTTGGGGGTTTTCATTACTGGCAAATGCCTTGCGTTAAGAGCCCTGCTGTTTGTTGGGGGAGACCACAAGCAATGGGTGGCTGAACCTAAAACTCACACAAACACACACACACACATTTGTAACTGCCTGGCCCATAGAGGGTTCACTTGGCTCTGATGATACCTCAAAGGCAGCATGGCGAGGCCTCTGACAGCTAATGAGGCCATAAAAAGGCTCTTTATGGCTGCAGTGTTTAGTCTTGACTGGGGAAATGTTCGCCCTGAGCCTGCACTGCACCACTAAAAGGAGACCAAATGAGACACAGAACCCACGCTAGTTTACAAGGTCTTCAGATGATCACGGAACTGGGAGGATGAAAACAGTCTGGTTTGGGAAGTGGCTGAACTTTGAATCTCTGTTGACGTTTTAGAATCATAATATCAATTTGTAAGCATGTTGTTAGTCCCAAAATACAGTTTGTGATGCATTGTGTGTTGGCTTGAAATAACCCTGAAAAGGCCAATCTCCACCCTGTTACAGTTTGTATGTGTAGGTTATCATGTTTCCTCTCCACCTTTGTTCTTAGCTCTGTTTCATTTCTCCTACAGTTTGACAAATACCCAACAAAAGTTGACCCCTTCTACAGACACAGCGTGAGTTTCCCTGCTGCGCCCTTTCTGCCTGCAGAGCAGTTTGTTGCTTGCCCATTATGCCATTCCAGCCCATGCCCGTTGGTGTTATAGCTGTGTGTATGTGTGTGTGAGATTCCATGCAATCGCTCATCCGCTTCTTAATGGATACTGTAAGCATCCTAGCTGTACCATTTCACCCTTCAGCCCCAGCAAATGTTATGATTAATGAAACAGTGCTGGATTCTTAAATCTTGGAGCACAAGATTTATTGTGCGTGCATGTAACAGTGAAATTGTTGTGCATAGAAATTAATACAGAAAGAGACAGTGGCTGCATTACAGAGGAGACTGTTATTGCCAGAGGAATACTATGTCTTTGTCTTGCTTACTACTCTTCATTTGTATTTGTCTGCTAACAGCAGCAGCTTGCTCGTGATTATTGCTCACTAAAGGGGTCTTACTTTGACCATTGGGCCCCACTCTCCCGCCATGTTTGCTGAAGCTTCTAGACACCTGCTGTGTGAGCCTGCACATGTGTGCTATTTCTTCAACCCCTCTGAGCTGTGGGAAAGATTTTAATATCAGAAAAATCATGTATAAGACCAAGCCAGGTCACAATACTGTTGCAGAATGTTGCTAGTTTGTTTTTAGTGCTATGTTTGGATTCTTAGTATTTCCTCGCTGTTATTATGGTAGCAGCAAATACCCTGAAGCCATTTTCTTTCTGTAAAACCTACTGACATCTTCAAATATGATGCACAACGAAATACAAGTTGCATTTAAAACCTCACAGCATATCTTCAAGTGCTTCTAATAACTCATCCTCACAAATTTTCATAATGCTGTTGCGCCATCTACAATTAAAGCAATGCAAGCATAAGGCTAATATGACTGACAAGAACAATTATAGTGAGTAGTTGATTACATATCTGTTAAGATAATTTAATGGAAGCCTTGGGCACTTGTTTGGTTTACATGTGTTTTGCTTATATTACAACATTCTAGTTTTCATATCAAAGGAGTGTTTTCCCTTTTTTAAATCCACCAGGGATGAGCAGGAAAATATTTGATAAACTCACAGTTTGTGAAACATGGAGGCAATTCTCCATCTAAGCAATCTGGGAAAGAAAAATTGGGGAAAAAAACACTTAAATGTTGAGGTCCATCCATCACTTCAACCCTTTTGTTCCATCTCCACTGCCTTATTAAACCGCTGTCCTGTATTTCCCTGAAAGACCGAACCATCCTCACACCTACTCTCCCTCTTGTCTTCCACAGCTCTTCCACTCCTACCCACCAGCCATGTCTGGCCTTCCCCCCGTCATCCCCCCGACCGGGCCCTTCGGCTCTCTGCAGGGCGCCTTTCAGCCCAAGGTAAGACACGCACCCACGTTCTCACACAGATAGACAAACTGAGAATAGGAGTTATTTACAGAGAATCTTGTTTCGATCTGTGTCTGGTGCTCTCTAGACCTCTAATCCACTTGATGTGTCCACGAGACCCGGAGCCGTCCCACACACGTTCTTACAGAAGGACCCCAGGGTAAGGACACACATACACACACTAACAACCAGCACAAGAGGAGGTAGAGGTAACCTTTAGACCCTCTGTGAATGTTGCATAAGCCTTTGAGTCATCAGATGGAGGTTTTCAACACCAAATTATGACATTGTAAAGATTTCATATGCAGTTAGTTTGTAGACAACACAGACCGTTTCCCTCTTGACTGCTGTATTCGTCTGTATGCAGAGGGTCACACAGGAGGAACCCTGTTTAATACCCGTGGGTTAATTACTCCTGAAATGCTTAATTTTAAAGGGAAATTTTAACATTTTAATTTGGTTCATAATGAATGCCACACACAGAGACTAATTAGAGGTGATTTGATTGACAGCAAAATAATCAAGCTTTCCCCCCCTCTCTCCCTCCTGTAGCTAACAGATCCATTTCGGCCCATTCTCAGGGTGAGTCTCCCTCCCTGCAGTGTCCCACACAGACATACACACACAGAAAAATAATAGCCATGATGTCATTTAAGGATTTTTACTTATGGAGTAGATAGTGTCTTTAATTAAATGAGTGCTGCAGTTTAGGCAGAGAGGACATATTTAACCACACCAAAGCCCAGTTTGGAGACCAGTGCAGCCTCTGGATGTAGAAATGTTAGTCAGACTTTGCTCAAACACAGACATGCATTGCTTGACAGTCTTTCCTGTTTTGAACAAGACCATTCAAGAGAATGAGGATGAAGAGAAAAATATTTTTTAAACAATTATAGATGTTTAAATTGAAATCATATTGTCTTACTGTCATTCTTGTTAGAGTGAAGTTGTGACACCATGTTTTTATCTTATACCCACAGAAACCAGGGAAGTGGTGTGCCATGCATGTCCATATCGCCTGGCAGATATACCACCACCAACAGAAAGTAAAGGTGAGGACTCACCTGACACCGCTCTCTGCTATCTGCCAAAGTATTCATACAGGCTAAAGTTAAATGTGTCCCAGTTCCATAGTATATACTAATTCTTGATATTATACTGTGTGTTTGTAGGCAAGACACTATGCTTATGGTGGAGAAAGTACTCAGATCCTCTCCTTAAGTAAAAGTAGAAATACTATGGTCTAAAAATACTCCATTGCAAATAAAAGTCCTGATTCAAAATGTTGCCTAAATTTTTGTTAAGTTTATTTTTGTCATTTTTCAATTTACAACTAAAAAACGTATTTAAAGAAAACTTATTTTAATTTCCTCCATTTTGTTTTTGACGATCATCTTATTTTTAAATATGTTTAAAAGTCTATTCAGCATATTACATATCTTCATTTAGTTTTTAATCATATTTGACAGATTAACTCAGACATTAAAGTACATAAGTTCTATCAGTAAAATGTACTTAAGTATCCAAAGTAAAAGTACTGCATAAGGGGAATCATAATGTCTCATTTGATATATTATAAAACAGGGATGTAAATTTTGTGCATTTTCCTTATTCAGTAGTTAAATGTGTTAATATCAATTAATCATTAATTAGATACAGAACACTTGTCTGTTTGTCTGTGACTCTAAACGAGCCTGACTTTATTCAACAAACTAACAATGTTAATAAATGAGGCACAATTATGGCAATTTCTGATTAAAAAATCAGACCAGACCAAATTGTGAGAAAACCTGAGCTATGTAGAAATATTACCCAAAACTTGTAATTATCAGTTAAAAGATTTTTAATCAGTCAGATTCTGAATGGAGATTAATGATTGATCTAAACATCCCTATAAATATTACATTATTCTGTTTCACAGTAGTAGACTACTGCATCATATTATATGTTTTATGTGTAAATTAACTACAGTATAAATGAATGTAGTGGCATAGAAGTATAAGTAACAGAATGGAAAGTAAAGTACAGGACTTGGTTAGTTCCCACCACTGAATTATGTAATGTGTTCTGTGCAAAGGCAATAAAACTGTAGAATGAACACAGACAGTTAAACATAACACATTTAATTTTTCATTAAATAGTTGTGTTTTGCTCTCTACAAAATTAGTTTCAATTTTTTCCCACTTTGAGAACCTAGTTCCTTTGTGCAATGCATTGTGGGAGTGCATATAAAGACACAGGAGAAGTTAGCCTTCAGGGCATTCAGCCAGATGACATGTAAAGAGCAACAAAACATGTTTACAGCTTTCCTGTCAGTGAGGTATAGACTACAAAAATACTTCATAGTATGTTAGTATAATGCACTGTTAACCGTGCGTTAGGCTTTCAGGTAGAAGGTCTTGCAGGGTCTCAGGTTTGATTCCTGGCGCATCTCAAAAAGTGTCCTTAAGCAAGACAGCCAGGTGATGTGTCGTGGGTTTTACATGTGTTTCTCTCTGTCGGTCTGGCGTCTTCTAGCAGCAGATGCAGGTCGACCCTCACAAGCTAGACTTTGGCCTCAAGCCGGAGTTCCTGAGTCGACCTCCAGGCCCTAGCCTCTTCGGCGCCATCCATCACCCCAGCGACTTGGCTCGGCCCGCCACGCTCTTCTCCGCTGCAGGTGAGTGTGTGTGTCAGATCTCTGGGTAGAAAGAGTGACTGATGGTTCACAACAGTGACTTTGTTTATGAGCATAAAATATTCAAATTTTGCACTTACTCTGAAAAAGACAATATTCCTAGTTGTTTACATGACTAACAAAAAAATAAGCAATATTTGTGCATACATCTCTACCACAGTGTTGCAAACTGGTGTCAAAGCCTCACTGTTTCATGTCAATGTAGCTGTCATGATGAAGGTCCACTGAGACACATATTCTGAATGTGCTGTATATATATCCTCTATCAAATTCAGTACTCACTTCAATATCATATTTGGAGTAATAGTGACAAATTAAGCGTGCATGTAAATGTAGTCTCTGGAGTGCATTAATCCATAATTAAACAATTACTGAAACAAACTGGACATAAACTGACATTTGGAGGAAACTATTTTAACTTGAGGTCAACGTAGTTTTCTGGATCATGACCACATCTTATGGTCTTTGTCAGAAGAGTATGTTTGCAGAGTTGATGAACACATACTTTGTTCCATTTCTCACATCTCTCCATTAGATGATATTAAAAGAACAGTTAACCAAATATCAGTATGAGTTTAACAGGACTAAGTGGGGCTGTATTTAGGCACATCAGTGTACTGTGTACTGAACTTTTGACCTGCGATGAAGGCGCCACATTAGAAATCAAGGGATCACAAAAGTCAGCAGGTATCATCCAAGCCTGTACCAGTTTGCATGGCAATCTATTCTACAGCTTTTGAGATATTACACCATATTCTATTCTGCATTTTGTGTTTTTAGTTATTGGGCCAGACAATTTGTCAGTTGGGCCTTAGTTCAAAGTTTTACAAAGTTAATAAGTGGACCTTGAAGTAAAGGGATAGTTTGGAATATTAGAAGTAGGTTTGTATGAGATACTCAGTCAGGTTGTGTGGCTGCTCCTGTTAACCTGTTACTAAGTGCACTGAAATAAAAAGTGAGAGATTTTGCAGTGTGTCCTTTGTGTTTTTAACTGAAGGCAACTGGTACTTCACAACAGGCAGTTCAAAACCAGGCATGCCAAACTGTGTGCAAAGAAGGGGCATTACAGCTACACTCCACCTGTGGTATAATTCCTACCGTGTTTACCTTGCCATCAAACAACCTTTTCAGATGGGAAACCCATGTTATACAAGCTAAATATTGCTCTCTCCAAATCAACCAGTAGGGAAAAATAGATTTTGCCAAAGGAGCCTGGTTGGTTTGGAGAGAGATTTGGCTTAGAGGTGGGATTAGGGTTAAATTATTTTAAAAATGCACTTGGCTTTGATCTCTCTCTGTTTGTAGTTATCATTATCATATTATATTACTACAGTGCTGTAATATATATATATATATATATATATATACATATATATATATATATATATATATGTATATATATATGTATATATATATATATATATATATATATATATATATATATATATATATATATATATATATATATATATACACTTTATACACACTTTAGTATAAATAACACACAAAGTCACAAATAATAACCAATCGACACACTGAGTCACAGACAGGTAGTAACAGAGCTGCACTGGTGAGCAGAGAAGAGATGTAGAAGTTAAGACAAAAGATACCGCCAAAGTTTCAATAAATATCTTTGACAACAGCATAGTCACAGCAGTGAAAATGCCCAAAGTCATGGTCGGGATTTCACAGAGAGGCACTGCAGAGTGAAAGACAGCAGCATCTGTCCTGCCTTTCACTGCAACTCTGCATTGAGACTTAAGGTAGTATTACTTATATAAAAGTAACAGTGACAGTAAAAATGTAAATAACACTATGATGGTTACATGTAGTTGTAGTGTAGCTTATCTTCCTACACAAGTACTACTGTGCACATTGCATATGGGAGAAGTTTGCTATCAGGGCTTATTGTCAGAAAGCCTTGTAGACTAACTTCTCCCAACAGCGTCCACTTCCCCAAACTGGAAGTGTGGAAACCAACCGCTGTCTACTGTAAGTAATACACTGACTATGGGTACAATGGACCAACTCCCACAGCTCAGCCGCCATGTGATCTGTGGATTAAATTAAACCGTCATAGTGACACAGTTTTACTGTGGCAGTGGAGTCTTAAAAAAGGAAGCTGTTACTATCTCTATTAAGTGAAATCTTGACCAAGACATCAGGCATTTTCAGTGTTGAAACTGAGCAGGTTTGTCATAATAGGAAGAGATAATAAAATTGTGAAATATCTGCTGCCTCAATTTCTACACGCAGCTTTGCTCAGCACACTGGAGAAGATTGTGTCTGTCTGTCAGTGACACATGCTTCAGTGTTGATTGACTTCTTACCAATCAGATAGTGCTGTGGGCATGACATTGACCCAGACTACAGAGTATACTAGTGTATTATAGTGCACAGTGTATTGTTATCTATTATATGTACTATAGTAGAATATAACATGCTAAGTATACTGTATAGTGTAATTTTTGTTATATACAATTATCTATTACATTACCTTAAAATAATTTAATCCCAGGGTGCTTGGATAGCTCAGTTGGTAGAGCATGCGCCTCGTATACAGAGGATATGAGGATATGAGTCCCGCCCATGGCCCTTTGCTATGTGTCATTCTCCCCATTTCCTGTCATGTCTTCAGCTGTCCTGTCATTAAAGGCATAAAATGCCCAAAAAAATATATAAAAAAAATAACTTAATCCCGCCTTATTTTCTGTTTTGCTAATCTCAAAAATGATCTGATCCATCAAAACTGTGATATGATCCAAACAGAGTTTTGTGATCCATTGTAGTAATAAGTACCTCATACAACCCCACATAAGAGTTTAACAAAGAAACCTTAAAGGGATAGTTAAGATTTTTTTTAACACTCACACCGAGTTGTACTGCAGTCAAGCAGTTCATGGATGATGTGTGATGCTTACTATCTCTCCCTCCTCAGGTCCCACACATCCATCAGCAGGTCCTTTCGGTCATCCGCCCCACCATCCTGGAAACTTCCTCACCCCAGCATCTCACTTAGGTAAGAAGACCTTCAGTATGGTTGTCCTCGACCTGAAATAGGAATTTTAAGATGTTAACATAGGCATGATAACATGTCCTATCTCCCTCCAGAACCTTTCAGTAGGCCTACATCATTTGGTGGACTTGGATCCCTCAGTTCATCGGCCTTTGGGGGACTGGGAAATCCAGCACTAAGTGAGTTTCAACTTCATGAATGATACTATTGATGGTGTCTAAGAACATCAGCAAAATAGAATTTAAATTCACAAACACACCATTCCAAGTTGTCGAGATACGCATTTAACTTGTGTCCTACCATGTTTTTCCACGTGTTGAATCCCTAACAGCGGCCAACTCAGTGTTCGGCCATAAAGATGGCCCCAACGCACAGCAGCACTTCAACAGCAGCAGTAACAGTGGCCACCAGGAACCATGGAACCGCTTGCACCGTACGCCGCCTTCCTTCCCTACACCACCACCCTGGCTGAAACCTGGAGAGTCTGAGAGGAGCACCTCAGCCAGCTCACATGAGAGGGACAGAGACTCTGATAAACGGGACCCACTGGTCAGTAAAGACGACAAGGACAGGTGGGTGTTACCTCTCTAGGAACATAAATACATGAACAGGAGCCTGGGTACATATCAGATTTGTTATATCATTGTTCTGATATCATTCAATGAAATGTTTTGTATACTGTACATGCACACTCTCAACATTTCATTGGGTACACTTGTACAACAGAATGTGATACAATAAAGTCTGCTTTTATGAAACATAATGTTCAGTTTTGATTGACACTGTAAGAGGTATTAATTTATATTGTGGTAGTTGTATTGAAATGCATTTTATTGAAAGGTGTTTCTATTATGCTGCCTGTCATGTAGGGAAATTAGGTGGACTAAAAATTAGCAACAACTCATTATAATACAGTCAGTTTTTGACAGCTACTGATGGGGGACTTTCTCATTCCTTCTCATAGGGACACAGTTGAAAAGCGTCATCCAAGCCATCCATCCCCAGTCCCTGTCAACCCTATCAGCCTCCTTGGCCATAATCGACCTCCTGAGCACCACAGGAACCACCTGCCCCCTGCTGCTGTAGAGTCTCAAAGGGACAAGGAGAACAAGGCCAAAGACAGGGAGAGGGAGCACTCAGACTCCTGGAAAGACAATGGCACAGATGACCATAAGCTCAAAGACAACCAGCACAGCGACAAAGACACACCTATTATCCACGACGGCCGAGTATCAGAGGACAAAGTGTCCAACAGGGGGACGGCATCACCCTACATCCGGCAGACCAGTCTCGAACGTCCCAACAGTGGCCTGAGCAGGGAGGTCCTTGAGAAGAAAGTGGAGCTGCCGTACGAGCACCAGAAGAAGAACAGCGAGGTCAAAGTGAAGGAGGAGCGGAAGGAGGAGCAGGATGGAGCCACAGAGAGGGCAAGTGAGCACCCAACACAGGCACCCACCACACCAAACCTCCATCCCCCCTCCTCAATGCCTGTTCCCATGGGCATGGCAGGTGTCCACCCCATCAACAGCATCAGCAGTCTGGAGAGAACTCGAGTGGTGGCGCCCTTCATGGGTATCAGCCCCATCCCAGGAGCTGACAGGTTCCCCTACCCTGCCTTCCACTGGGACCCAATGAGGGACCCCTACAGGGGCCTGGACATTCACAGACGGGACCCTTTGGCCAGGGACCTGCTGCTGAGGAATGACCCTCTGCACCGGCTGGCAGCGCCACGCCTCTATGAGGCCGAGCGCTCCTACAGGGACCGTGAGCCTCATGACTTTAACCGTGAGCATGCTCACTCTCTGGCCCTGGAGCACAGGAGGGAGCAGGAGCGTGCCCAGCTGGAGGAGCGAGACCGCCTCAACATGCTCAGAGAGGACTATGAGCACGGGCGCCTCCACCCCACAATGCACCATCCAGCCCTTGACGGACACCTTCCCCACCCCGCCCCGGGTCTTATGGCCCCAGGACTCCCAGGCATGCACTACTCCAGAGTCAGCCCCACTGCTGCAGCGGCAGCAGCTGCTGCTGCGGCCGCAGCCCATCAGAACGGTATCCTAAACAAAACACCACCCACCGCTTCGCTGAGCGCCCCACCCCCACTCATCCCCACACTGGGTGCCCGGCCCGGCTCACCCAGACGGACTACTCCCTTGGCCACAGATATCAGAGACAGACCAGCTCACAAAGACATCGAGGCACGGTGAGCTGAGCCTCAGCAGACTCGGTGCCCTGCTGCCCTGTGCCTCACTAACACTGAACTCACACCAAGCACTTAGCTTTGGGCAAAGCAAGACTGTAACATAGCTGTGAATAACTTATGTGGGCAGAGACTTGCCCACACAATGAATTGTTTTTGTATAAAACTACAAAGAGACAATAATCATGGAACAAAAAATTGATTTTTCAACGATTTTTTTCCAGTTTGCTCCAGCTTTTTGTGCTCATTCTTTCTCTTGTATAGCAAAGTGACATGGAGTAAGAATGAACAACTTTGGAATGTACAGGTACTTTAGCACTGACAGACAGCAAAGTGTGTAGATAATGTGTACAGTCGCTGTGCTCGCTCTGTATGGATTAAAAATCATGGTACAAATTATGCAAAAGGGTGTTTTGAAAGCTTTACTTTGAACACATGTAAATAGAGGAGTATTACAGCGGTGATTCAGAATGTGCTTTTTGCAGTTTCTTTTGTTTTTTCAGTTAATGCAGCTGATTAGCATTGTACCAGAGACCCCATATTCAACTATGCAACAAATGTCTGGGCTCCCTTTCTGAAAGCTGGCCTTCTCACCACTACTGACTGTGTACCAATAAAGGACAAAAAGCTGTATTCTCTCCACAACTCAGACTTGACACACTTTGGGTCCATGCAAACAGATACAAGCTTTAACTGACCCACACACTGTAGGTCAAAATCCAGATAAACAAAAAATTTGAGAATTATTATCTCAAATATGGTAAATTGTAGTGACAATCCGAGAAAAGTATTGCATTTCAAAGGATTCTCCATCTAAAAAGCCAGCAGCACAAATGATTCCTCCTTCACTCACCACCAGTCTTGTTCTGGGGAGAATGCAGCACATTAAACACCATGACAGCACATTTGCCCTATTGAAGGAGTGTAAAGTACATGTTTTGGAAATAGGTTCTGTTGGTCAAACAGTGTATTAAAGTGCTTTCCTAAGTTGTTGTACCTACAAAATCAAAAGACAAAAAAGCAAGTCTAAACTATGGACAGTTTGTTTCTAATGAGCAGAGATCTATTTTAGTAGTCCACTGAAGGTTTAGTTGTGCGCTTCAAACTCTGTGATATCATGTCGTGCAGTGTTTTTTAATCCAACATAAAAATGTCCACCGGAGCCATAGTGGTTAGTCGATGCGTATTGCAAAAAGATTGTTAAATGAGAAACTTTTTTTGCTGTTTACCATGTACAGGGAAAAAAATGAAGTCTTTCTAGATCATGTACAAAAATGAGAAAAAATGAAGCGACTGAATCTTCAGCATGCTCCTCATTTAAACTTGTGTTATGTAAATTGTGCCATGTTATTAAAAAATGTGTACTAACCCTGTCTGTGGGGCTTTTATTTCTCCACCTACGTGCACTCAACAGAGTAAACAGGCTATGTTTCTTTTTGACACTCTACGCTTACACACTTAATGACTTTCCACATTAGACTCCCGTGGAGGATAAACTACCTCGGGTAGAACTCTCGCCTACATCCTAAGTATTTTAAGTGCTACTGATTGTGTAGTTATAAAGAAAATATGAAGATTTTGTCACTCGATACAGTCACATCTTTTTGCCTTTATTTGTAGGGACAGCTGAAGAACAGACAGGTAAGGAAGTCAAGAGAAAGTATTTGACATGTAGCAAAGGGCCTCGGCTGCTGTAGAGGACAGATGTCCTCGGCACATGGGGTGCATGCTCTACAAACTAAGCAACAGGGACGCACCCACACAGTCACGTCTAATCATGTTTCATCATTCACCTAAGGAGCCACAGGATGAAATTGTCTTCACTTCTCACACTTCTGCTGTGGCAGTAGGTGCAGACTTAGTAGAAAATTGCTTTGTAACAGTTCAAACCACAGAAACATCATGCATCACACCACATCAGTTACTTGGACAAGTGAGGGCTTGTGCTCAGTTCAATAACAGTGCTTTAAACATCAGCAGCCTTCACTGGTGAATCATGGCACACTACTTGTGTATTCATCAGAGGATGCAAGAGTTATTGACATTCCCATTACGCTGAATAACCACAGCATTCATGCACCCTTCTCTGATTGATGTTTAGCACCAGAGCACCCAGGTCATGCATCAATCAAATGTTGGCTCGATCCTTTACTGGTGGGAAATGTGGGTTGCCTGTATTTCCTCCTGCCAAGTAAATGCCTCCTGCTCCTGGGACCAACACTAATTTTCCTTTCAGACCTGCATGTTAGTACAGCATGGGGTAGTTTAGGCTTTGAACCAGGAGAGGGCGCCAAACTGCTACAAATACAAACCTATAAGAGAAAGGTCCTCATAACTGCTACAAGAGGTGTTAATGATGATGTGACAATCTCACTGGTCTGCAAATAATTATTTTCATTAGTGCAGCACATTTAGCTGACTAATTAGTCATTCAGTAGCAAATGAATCAGCAAAAATTGTAATAATATATATATAAGCAATTGTTCCAGCCTCTCAAATATCAATATTTTCTGGTATTCTTCTATGATATATATATATATATATATGTATGTGTGTAT
The DNA here is from genome assembly GCF_056507025.1 of Lutjanus erythropterus. Classification (NCBI taxonomy): domain Eukaryota; kingdom Metazoa; phylum Chordata; class Actinopteri; order Lutjaniformes; family Lutjanidae; genus Lutjanus; species Lutjanus erythropterus. The sequence goes on from NC_139327.1 coordinate 4,710,970, forward strand.
ATATATATATATATATATATATATATATATATATATATATATATATATATATATATATATATATACATATATACATATATAATTTTATTTAGAGAGAGAGAGAGAGAGAGGATTTGCTGCATCTCTTTTATATCACTGTAAATTAAATTTCCATTTGCAGTGACAGGACAAAAAAATCCAAAATATTTTTTCACAAGTAACTTTTTTTCTGATATTTTATGGACCAAACAATTCATCCATTAATCAAAAAAATAATCAGTCAATTAAATTTAGAATAACTTGTAGCCCTAATTCATTCATTCAGTAATGTTTGCTCTGATAATTTATCAGTAAACAGTGAAAATTATGATTATAATTTCTAGTTTATCATACAAAATAGACAATTAAGTGATTATCAAAACCATTTAGATTAGTTTTTTGTCAGTCAACAGGGCTGCAGCTAACTATTATTTTCATTAATTAATATGTTAATCATTTTCAGAATGATTTCAAATCAGTTGTTTGGTTCAAAAAGTGGTTGGTTGGTTGTTTATCCACAACCAAAAGATATTCAGGTACAGTCACAGAGAACTAAAGAAACAAAACAATACTCATATTTGAGAAGGTGAGATTAGACGTGGTGTGATGTGGTGTTAATTTAATAGTTGACAAGCGATCAATTAATTGTCTGATCACTGTAGCACTATTGATCACCTAACAATTTCAGCTCTCCTCTCACCATCTGCTGTACTAACTACCTCCTTCTGGCCTGGTCAGCAGTTCATGTATGTCATCTACCTTAGTCATGACATCCACCTTTAAACTCTTCATCACAGCTTCTATGTCATCCTCTCTGCCAGAGCTGCTGGCTGCTTCTACCAGCTATTTCTGTAACGGCCTAATCTAAGCACTGACCAACAAAATCCTAAACTCCCTGAGTAAACTGCTTTTGGATGTTGCTACAAATCCTGCCTCCACCGGACAGAACCTGGCTTTTCAGCCTCCGCTGCAGGTTTAATGCATCTAACCTTCTTCCCTCGATATGCCTCGACTGACTGCCACATCCTGCCAGGGCACAGAGACAGTGTGGGGCTGGGGCAGTGCTCAGATGGAGAAACATGAGGAAATGGCTGTGAGTGAGAAACCACACAAGAAAAATATACTAACTGATAAAAATAACCACTGGAAAATTCTCATTATTTTGGAGGATATGATCATAAATTGAAGCATCAAGTCAGTGTACTCAGACCAGTTTAATTTTCCCTCAAAGCTCTGCATTCAGCCAGAGTGGTTGTAATGAACCTAAACTGCAGGCAGATTTAGTCGTTATCAAGAATCAGATGAAGTTACTGCATGAAAAAACAGAGAGGCGATTAGTGTGCAAAGAGAGACACCATCCACTGTGCTGATAGACAGAGGCCTCTGATTAATGAGCTCTGACAGCAGGGTGTCTGATGGGGTTTCAGTGCAAATGGATCCTGTGAATGCAACTTCTTTATCAAACACTCTGACAACTGACAACAAAAACAACACAGACGACTGATGAGACAAAGCCTAACAAAACCAGTCAGCAGCTCTGGTGTCACTAAGTGATGAATGGTGTCACTCTGTGGATTACAGACACTAATCCAACTAAAAACTCTCAATTAACTTGTTCGACTGATCATATTAAACCAAAAAAAATTGTTTTAATTAATCATTTAACCCCTTATTGCACTGGTTCCCAATCTGAGGATCCCAACCCCCAGTAGGGGTCGCCAAAGCATCACAGAAGGCTTACATTCCAAAACTTAATTCATTTCTTTAAAGAAAAAAATTTGAGTTTGGATTAGCATTTCAGATGTAAACTTAAAAAAATCTCACAGAATAAGGGCACAGGAACACGAGCTTTATTCACAGAGCCTTTCACTGTCTGCACTGGAAAAATATGAAAATATGATCATAAAACATTGGCCAAGCACTGGGGGAGAACAAAAAAAACCCACTGAGAATTGTAAAAAAAAAAAAAGTTCCAAAAAATATCAATGCAATATTCATAGGAAATAATTTGCTCAAAAATAATCCAAATTGCTTGTCTTACACAAACTTTGTGCAGTCATGGTGTTTAGTATTTGAGTTAACTGCACTGGTTAAGTTGTTCTGTATTGTTAATGTTCTGTATTGAACATGATATGATCTTGTTAATCTTCATAAAGTAATAGTTTTTTTAATTCAATTTTTTTTATGATTTCTAATGCCTAATTCTGAAAGTGTAATGTACTTATCTGTTCTGTCTTATGTCATCATTCGTGTGTTGTCTGCAACTCATTGTTATTGTTGTCTATCTTCACCAGGACAAATGTGAAAAATACATTTTTAAATCGTACTGAGGTTTTCCTGGTTGAATAAAGGTTAAGGAAAATAAAGATAGTGTTTGGTCTAAAAATGTCAGAAAAAGGCATTTAGGCCTGTAGTTAAAGAGTTACTGAAGTATCCTGCAGGTTACCAAATCTTACCTGCAGTCTGGGGTTGAGGTGTGGAGTCTGGTAGGCAGGCTGAGGGTTTGAGGTCAGTTATGGGTTAAAGATGTTAGATTTTCATTTTTAGATTTTCATTTCTACCCAATTACTTAATCACTTATTTATTCTTGTTATGTAGGGAGTTTGTTTCTCCTGTTATATTATTTGTTTATATAGAAATGAAACATTGAAATACTATACTGTCATCTATTATAATCAGACTTCACAATAAAATCTATATATAATAATATATAAATTATTAATCTTTTATCAGACTGCAGCAGAACTGCCACAATTAGTTAATTAATCCATTACTAAAACTATTAAATTAGTCAGCAGCTACTTTGATAAACATATAATCAAGATTTAGGGGGGGGGGAAGCTTCTCAAATGTGAATATTTCTGTTTTCTTTCTTTCCTATTAGGGCTGAATGACACGCAAAATAAATCATAATTATTTTAACAGATACTGCACTTGAGATGAGTCACTATTGTCGTGGGAATGATAGTTCTTGCATTTCATTACCACTGAAAAAATATCAAAATGATGATGAGGTGATTTTTGCTGGGGTTAGCGTGTTCCCTTACATCTGAAGAATATGATTTGTGGACTGGGACATCTCTGCAGCAACACAATACTTCATTTATAATGATATGTTGTGACACATTTTACCTTTATCAAAAAATTACAGCTCCTGCAAATTGGATATTGCACTTGGCCACATTGCAATTTTGATAATATGATTAATCATAATGATTAATTGTCCAGACTTATTCTTTTTGACACTTAACTTAATATCTTTGGGTTGTGGACAAAGCAAGATATTTGATGGTGTCACCTTGGGCTTCGGGAAAAGGTGATCAATACTTTTTACCATTTCCTGACATTTTGTAGACACTAAACTAATCAATTATTAGAGGAAATAAGCAACAGATTAATCAATAATGAAAATAATCTGTAGTGTAGCCCCAAATTGCAGATTTTCTTTCTCAATCATTTCAGCTTCTTTATACAACTGTTTGCTGCAGTTATTCAGGTTTAATTCCAGCCTACATGTGTTTTGTGCTAAATAAGCTGTGCTTTGTTAAAAACAACGCTCAAATTCAGTGTTTTGAAAGACAACAATTCCTTCATGGCTTGAGAGGAATCCCTAAAGCAATAAGCTAATACTTTGTTATTGTGAATAATTTTACCATCATGCTGTTAATCATGACCTAGTCAAAAAAAAACAAAAAACCCTGACTGTGACAAACCTCATTTATGACTTTATTTACCTTGACACCTGTGCACTCATTACCGTGTCCCTGTAGTCATGTAATTAGCGTTTTAAGCACAAGGTGGCATCAGTGTACACTCCTACACTGTGAGGTGAGACAAAAGAAGCAACAAAGAGTTTCAGCTGATGGATGCTGTACAGCAGGTAGAACGCAGTGACTCTGTCATCTCATCTGAACTGAGAGCACAGAACCAGTGTGGCAGGTTGGCCTGCTCTGACCAGCAGCATGTGTTTGGTATTTGCCTGGAGTGAAATGAAAGCTGTCATCGTGCATGCTGGAAACTGGAAAAGCAGCATGGTATGCTTGCTAGACACTCCTTGGGTGTCTTGTTCTTGTGTTTGAGCTCAGCTAAGAAGCAAATAAAGCCACGATCCCCGCTTGTCAGCTGTCTGAAGCCTGAAGCCTGGAATTCATCCCAATACTGAGAGTCATCTGTCTCATAACTGGTGCCACACCTCTCTGTGCCTCTGAGCTCACATGATATCAGCAAACAGAACATCTGACACCTCAATGCTATCGTAAACAAAACCTGTCTCTGGGAAATTATTTGTCTCTGGGTTTAACATGGAGGATCATATACCATAAGAGAACAATAACTACCTGGGATACTCTTAGAGAGATTCACCATCCCTTCCTAATCGTACATACTGTCCTCCATCACCTTAAGCTTATGTAGTACAATACTCTGGCTCTGGCTAATAGACCACCCTTTTCCCTGGGAAAAAAAAGCAATTACACGGGAATGCTCATAGTCTTTCTCCCTGCTGACAACACTTCTAATCACATCCAAACAAACGTGCACGGGCGCTACTAAAAATACTTTCCTGTTTAGAAATGGGAAGGCATCCCACTCACAGCGGGATCATTCCCCTGGTGTTTCCACTCTCCTGAGAAAAAGCCTATAAACCTATAAACACAAGCCTACCAGTACCACTGCTGGGATTAATCTGATGATGCTCAGGCCTCAAACAGAGTTCACATATTCATCATTCATTGAATGGAGTAATATATCTGAGTGGCAGGGGGAAGGCTAATGTTAAATTCTGGAATTGAGATCAAAAGAGCAAGAGCTGGCCTCAAATATGAAACGCTGTATTACAGCACAGTGGATCAAACCCTCCACTGAACCCAGGGAAATTAGCATAATGCTTTAGACCTAAGTATCCAATAATCTTTCACACAACTGCTCACAATGGTCAGAGAGAGACGAGCTGGACTGGCTGCTCTGTTACAGCTACAAGTTCATTTTCCTGAGGAGAGGACAGGGCATTGATATCATATTTGCTTAAAGGGACAGTTCACTCAAAAAACAAAAGGTTTTCCTCTTGCCTGAAGTGCTATTTATACATGTATATAGTTAATAGTTGAGAGTTTGGAGGTGTCAGCTGTACAGATGTCAGGTATCTCTCAAATATAATTGAACTAGATGGAAGAAAACACGCATCTACTCAAAGACAAGAAGTTACAGCTCCGCCAAGGAGGATACCATTAATGTTTACATCACGCACTGTCCATGAGTAGATGCGCGCTTCCTCCTGCGCAGTCATACTGTTGGCAGACAGTAGAAAGAAAATAGTTCCTACATGAAACTGCTCACAACACAGTCTGTGTATTATGTTGAGTAACAGGGTCATGATTCCAGGAAGAAATATTGCTGTTGAGTAAGGTCGTCAAAAGTATTGATAATTCAATACTTCTTCAATACCACATTCTTTAAACTATTAATCATTATTAATTAATGTTTACAGATGAACTGATAGCAATTTTCTTAGCTGATACTGATTTTTTTCATGGGTCTGACCTGCCCATACCGATTTTGGCTGATTATCAGTCTAAGAAGAATGATTGACAAAATACACAAACATTTTTGTTATGTTTGTTTAACATAAAATTAAATTTGATGCTCATAATAAAACACTGACTATTAAATATCTTTTACATTTCCTCCAAAATTGCTCCAGGTTATAGCCAGGCCTTTATCTTTATATGATATCACTGTATTAGGATTATGTACCAAAGTTTAGTAAGTTTCTATGAAAGAAAGAGCTCATTAAATGTGAATATTTTCTTGTTTATTTGCAGACATCATCTTGGGATTTGGGAAGGTCTGATCACCACTTTTCTGGCATTTTATAGACCAAATAATAATCAAATAATCTCGAAAATACTCAACAGATTAATCAATGATGAAAATAATCATTACTTGCAGTCCTAGGCAGACATCTGACTACTGATGGTGTCTCCAGAACTCAGCAACTTGCACCAAAACTATCTAGATGGATGAACAGCACTATTGGTAAGTGGAAATATATGGATCTGTGAGGTGAACTGTCCCTTTAAACCAGCTATATAAACATATTCTGACACCAGGTTCAAGCCAGCTGTAACTGTACACCTTTATCAAAATAGAGATTTGTTTTCTTGACTTTAACATGTTCTTTTGATCTTCCCACATCACTGTTCATACTGTTCATGTGTTGTTTGACGTTTGAGGTAATTGAGAGGATGACTGAGGCCATAGACCCTGAGAATGATAACTTGCTGCACTGATGAAAAACTGGAGTATCTCAAGATGTCACGACACACGCTGTACAGAAGCTGTGTGTCAACATACTCTCAGCCGATCAAGACAAACACTCGAGCACTGCCTTTCTGTGAGCCAGAATGAAAACAGGAATGTTCTCACACAGACATGACCTTCAAAGACAAACACACAGCTACAATGTGATAAAAGAAAGCAGAAGATAACTTGTTTATCACAGCTGATTAAGGCAATAGCCTTTCTACTCACAATGAAGTCCTTCATACATAACTGCATTTTACTGATACTTGTGTTATTTATTCTTTGTTCTCCAACAAGATACTCAAGGTTCATCGTTATGACCCAGATATCATCTGACAAAACAATGCAGGTTTAATCTTATTTCATTTTCACCAGGACAATTCAGGACGACCTTCACACACAGACAGTGCAGCAGGGCCTCATTAGTCGTGAGACTCGGCTCCATTAGTGCAGACAGATGAACTTTAATTATTGCAGAAGCTGTTTTTCCTGCACCAGAACATTTCTGTCAGCCAACTCACGTGGAACACATTATTATGTGAAAGCAGAGAGTATGTATAGTGAGTTGCTATTTGGTGTCTAAGCTCTGACCTTCTCATTTCCCTGAAGCATACACTACCACACCCAACACAGCAGAGACTGAGGAAAGATGGTCATAATTTCAGGGTTTCTACACCTTTCCCAAAGTCCAATCCAAGACCTTTTCAAACCTTAAAAACATTGCATTAAAATTCCTGTGTTTAAGGATTTTCAGCACCTGTAAGAATCTGGTAATTTCCTCACTAAAACCCTGTTAGATACAGAGTAGCCTCACATAACCAGACCTCTCTCCACAGCGCTCAGTGCTGGAGAGAGGCCTGGCTCCACGCATACACATTATGATATAGAGAAAAAAATGCCTTGCTGTGTTTGCATTCACACTAAGTCCAGGATGCAGAAATGGTGCTGCTGCAAAATAGTGGATAGAGGGAACTTGTTTTGGTGGAACATTTGCACATAGGGAGGTGAGCTCTGGCATTTAAATGACTACATCACTGCAAAAGAAAAGGTAACAGCTGTTAGCTTGCTTACGTTTGTACCGTTAGCGTCCCTGGCACTCATTTGTAGGTTGCGGCTCAGAGGTTGTTCTTGTGTCCCAGGGACTTTGAAAACATAGACGGCGGACGCCGTGATGCCGCTTGAAGCAAGCACAGGACTTATACCTGCAGTGTGCATCCGGTGAATCAGACTAGATTCAGAGTACAACACCGGCCATTGTGCCAGGTCAGTGGAAGAAGCCAAGAAGTGGCCATTCCACTGCCAGGTACCTCAAACCACGAGGGGAATGAAATATCTATACAACTAAGACAGATAAATCTAAACCCTGTAATCCACTTTATGTTTTAACTGTGACTTGCAAAGGGACTGCAGGTGACATTTACCTTTCAGATAATGCTGCTACAATACATCAAATGGTAACATATTGTATATTATCCCTAAAAATACATGATGTTAATACACCAATATGCAATACATGCATAATACTAAAACAAAAAACAGCTTTTTGTTTCTCAGTTATGAGGATTTGCTTCTTTTCTCTGTTATATGACTGTAAACTCAATATATTTGGGTTTTGAACCATTGGTTGGACAAAATAAGCAATATCATAACTTCATAACCTAGTGATTTAGAAACCTGTGATTTGGGCTGGGTGATATGGACAAAATACAATATCTCAGTATTTTTTGACCAAATCCCTTGACAGATATTTATCAATACTGAAACAATACTGTAGGGGTCACTACCAGTGCTTTATCAAAATATTGACATTATGAGATTTTTAATAAATAGTCAGGGTGGATAACTAAATGGGTAAAGGCAAATAATAGAACAGCAAGAACAGTCTGTAAGTTCATAAAATGACGTCACTCTACTGTAATGCAGCCTTTTTTAATCCAGGAAAAGACAACACTTCTGTCATATCATGTTATTGATACAATGGATATATTGCCCAGCCTTTCTTGTGATAAGGAATTTATACTCTTTTCTCTCATTTTATAGACCAAACAATCTATAATTAAAATAGTCATTAACTGCTAGAGGCCAAAGTAATATCTTTTAATGTGTTGTTTTCTTCAACAATCAACAATCCAACATCGCAAAATATGAATTTACAATAATATAAGAGAGAGACAAACAAGAGGCAAACATTCACATTTGAAAAGCAGGAACCAGAGAGGCATTAGCATCTTGCTTAAAAATATCTTAAAATTACTAATAAAATATCAAAATAGATGCAGATATTTGCACCACTAATCAACTAACTGACTAATCATTTTAGCTGTTAATAACAGTCATGGATTAGGACCAACTTCCTTCTATCAAATATTTAAGCAGGTGACAATCAGTACATGATTATGAGTTTGGCAATGACTGCTGTGGCAGCATAAACCACAGGAGCTCAGCTGTTTAAACACAATTAATTATATCCCATAATAATAAAGAATATGTAATTAAAAAGGATAAAACAACAGCTGACACAAACCCAGACTATGATTCATAGGTAAATATTGGGTAAAAAATATTGGAGACAAAGTGAAAATGTCTGCCTGTCTTGTGTTAAAAAAGATTATTTTACCAGATAATTTTTTAACGTTTTAACTTGTCTTAAAGCCCAAAAGGCCAAACCTGGAGCTAGCCCAGGAGTAGCTAATAAAATTAATGATGGCTCAGTTATGTCAGTGCAGAGGTTCTCAATCTGGGGGTTGGAACCCCCAAGGGGGTCACTAGAGACAGGAAGCAGTTCATATACAATAGTAATACAGCTGGAGTCAAGAAACGTAACAGCCCTCTCACTAAAGGTTAAAACTATAAACCAGCACAAAAATGACAACTACAAACTTGAACAATCATGTTCCAGGAGCAGTGAACACCAGCCTCATGATTCAGGGTGGGGGGGGGGGGGGGGGGGGGCTTGGGTTTCAACCCAAAGAGGGTGAGAACCACTGGGTCAGAAATCATCCCAATGAGCCAGCATGTCTTTGAAGTGGCTCACCCAAATGGGATACAGTTATTATAGTGCATTCATGTGCTCCTCAGATGGTCCCAGTTTCCAAGATCGGAAGTGGTTATTCTGACTCTAGTCAGTTTGTGTGTGTTTAAGTTGTGAAGTAGAAACAACGTGGATGCTATTAAGAATAGAGGGTACTAGTATAGAGTAAGGGACTAGTCATCATGGTTAATGCTAATAATTACCATTTCTAATTCATCTTGGTCACTATGTGGACAGAAACTAACATTTACAACTCAACACTTTATTACAAATTATGTGTGTGTGTGAATGGCATGCAGTACATGAATTAACAGTTAGCTAACAATTATTTACTCTTGTCCATTATAGAGTATTTCTGCATATATGATGTCAACAGACAGCAATTGGGCAACTAGTGTAATGAAAAATTTTATCCAACTTTCCAAGGTGGTGTTCACATAAATTTGCCTTGTCAGGAAATCATTTTACCAATTATTGCGACACCACATGAATGCACTATTAGCCCTTTTGATATGATTGTGGAGTAAACGCAGGTGTTACCAATTATATTAATCAAAGCTTTCATATGTAATAATATTTAACCATTTAGAAGCATGCAGAGGAAGGAAGGAAGAGAATTTTGTACCACGCAGGACAGTCTATATGGCACTGCATCATGTTTTCATTTTAAAGCAGTGTTCAAGACCATTTTGAAGGTCAGACTTTCCAACTTCCTCAAAGTATTCCAGGTGCACAGTGCCTAATATACAAAAACATGGTTAACCCTGAAAAATTGATGAGTTTCATTGGCGAGTGCACACTCATTTGAACCCTCAGCAGTGCAGCCGAGGTAAAACGACAAGGTAAAAGACACCATTCTACATTTTATTTTACGGCACTTAATAATATTGGTGATATATTAAGACATCAATTTACATGCAGACCAGGTTTTATTATATGATAGCATCTAATAATTTAGGCTTCCACTGGGGTGCTGCCATTCCTGAGTGACAGCAGACATTGAGTCGGGGCAGATGGATTTGCTTTGAATTTGCAAGTAGGAACTCAAATTCTGAGTGAAGTTCCATTATATTTTATCAAGTAGGAGGCTGCAAATTTATGTTTTAATTTTGAGTTTCAAGTTGTCTGGAACACAGCATAAGGGCACCTTAGAGGCCACTTCATCACATTTTATCCACTGGAGGGGCATGCTAGAGGTAGACCTGGGAGATATAGCTGAAAAATATATCACGATAGTGAAGCTTCATATCGGTCGATAACAATTATTCATCACGTGGGTTGTGATCGATGTCATATTGCGTACTTCCAAGAGGGTGGAAGCGACTGAGGTGATAAATGAGTAAATATTACAATATTGAGGTATTTTCAATCCTTTATGTCAATATTGCAACAATACTGTAGGGATGACTATTGGTGCTTTCAAAAAATATTAACCCAATGAGATTTTTTGATAAATAATCATCATAGTTTGGATATAATGATTAAATAGGTAAAGGCAAATAGACAAAGTTCAGAAAATAAGATCACTTTGCTGTATGCTGCCTTTAAAACCAGACATGGTTATGCTATATCACGATATAATGCCATGCAAAATCTATCACAATACCTAGTCTCATATCAAGATGCGAGATAGTATCGATATATTGGCAAGCCCTACATAGTGGGCATTTTATATCTACCACAGGGGCATACAAGAGGGCACCAGTGGTTGTATTTATATATCCACAGAGCAAACATACAGTATTACCTTCTAGAGGAGACTCACCTCTCAAAATAGCAGAAACAACTGATGGAAAGCAACAAAACTAATTTCAGCCAATAACATTAATTACTATAAGTAAGTGTTTAAACACTATTTAACCACAACTTTCATCAACAGCATGAAAGCATCACAATGGATCTGCCAAACAACAACAAAAATAAAAACGCTTAGCCGCCACAGCAACAAGAACAACTGATCACAATCCAACACACTGACAGACAGCTCAGAGCAGCAGATGCTAGCAGGCAGCAATTAGTCTGAGGCATAGCATTAAAACCCACTGGCTAACACATAGCAAAGACAGTGAATCATAAATATATTATATCAGGTTCTTCTACATGCTTGGAAGGGGACGGTGAGAAGGGGGTGTTTGACCCCTAGATGCCATGCCGCAACAAAAATTGAGCACTTTTGCTATTAGACGGTTGTCATGCACATTCATAAACTGTCTGACAGAAGTCTGTTGTTCTGCTGGTGATGAAGTATTGGATTACATTTTCTCCTGAATCCTGTCAGTATCCTCAGCACTAAATTCAGTCTTGTTCAAATTTAATTTTTCATGTCTTGAACTGCAGCCAACAAATGCTGGTGCATGGACACAAACAAACCGCTGAATATATTGAGATAAATCATATTATGTGGTTTTTACTCTGAGGTTCAGACAGACTTGAGTCACAGACTTTTGTCCAATGAAATTCACCTGAGAACACTTGTGTTGTAAGGACTTGAGAATTTTTAAGATGACCAATAACAACATAGTGACACCGTGTGTGTGTGTCTGTGTCTACTTGGATACGTCCATGATGACACAGAGAGAAGCCTCTCCTATAGCTACTGTCTGAGGACTCAAAGTAAGTCTATCTGTGAGACCGAAAGGAGTCAAAATAGCAATTACAGTTGAATGTTTGTAAATGACATCTGGGTTGTGTTTCCTTGAAGTTGTATGTAAAATTCACAGAAGATGAGCACACAACATAAGCTCATCTCAATCAGCCATGTGTCCCCACATGAAGGTTGCCATGGTAATGGTAACTCATTTAATAGCCTATTACTGATGAATAAACTATTAATCACCTAAATGTATATATTGTTATGTTTGTGGTCTCAAAAAAGTGGGAAATAGAATGAGTTAGAAAAGTTCCTTTTTCTGCTAGTCCTCCTGAAATTCTGGTCTCAGTTAACACTGGAGTTCAGGGGCTGTGGGATGTCACTTTGAGACTCAAATGTGTGATACAGTATGCAAACAACTTCTACATTTTTATTTTCAAAAAATGACATATGAAGAGTGAAATTGTGGGAATAAGAGGGAATAAGTTGAAGACAAGTTTTCAAGAAGACTTTACCAGCTTATGCTGCTTTCACATAATCCTCGGCTGGTCCCATTTCCCAATTTGGGAAGTCGGATGGATGCTACCATGGGGGTAGAGTAGGGTACTGTTGTATTTGTTGTAGTGTCGGGGTAATGAATTGGCTGATACTAGAATATTCATGTTGCTATTCAAGATTGCTGAAACTGTTTGGAGCTTTATATTACAAAGTGATTTTGTACCAGACTTTTACCAATACATTCCCTAAAACCCCTGAAATATATCTTTACCTGACTTGTTATTAGGGTTACTGCCAACACTTATTAACTAATCTAGGTCACTCTGCATGGACAGCAATTAGGTGGTGTTAATGTAAATTTTTCTAGTCGGGAAAACATTTTTCCAATTATTCAGACACCACATGAATGCAGGATTAACCCCACTCTGGATTAGGTATAATTGCACCTCTTCCCTACTCCCTCACAGGTCAGCTTTCTTTGGTCAGTAATGTTGATCTGTACTCGGATACACTTGCATCATCATCATCGACACAAAATTGCTTTATGTTGTTACTATGGTGTTTAAGAGCTGACCAATTGCAAGACCCTAATAGCAGTCCACTTCCTAGTTTTTTGTACAGTTAGCTTTCACACCTAAAGTGACCCGTACTCAAGTGCACATGAATTGTCAGGGTTGCCAGGTCTGGGTCTTTTCCATGGAAAATTGAAGTATTGGTGTGGGATGAATTTCCTGTTCACTAGTTGGGTGGACCTATACTGCATGCAATTAAATTAATAGTATTTATAAATACACATTCATATTTGAAATGAAATAATTTAATACTACCGAACTGACTCAAGGTGAGAACATACACAAACAGACTTGGCACAAGTCAAACGCATGCCCACATAAACACACACAAATACAATGTGCCCATGCTCTTTGCCTGCTGGTGCTGTTTTGTTTGCTGTTGGGCTGGTTTTGGCTTGGTTTTGATGTGTGATTGGGCAGGGTTTGTCACACAGACCTGGCAACCCTGTGAACTGTGTACACAGTGTTCACACTAATCAAACAAACTGGACTTTGGGGTCAAGTGTACTCTGGGCCTGGGTCCCTGGTGTGAAAGCCCCCTCGGTGTGTAATGTCACCCACCCCAACTCTAAACCCTCCGTAATTTTAATGGGGGAAAAACACTGAAACTAATTCCAATAAAATCCTCAATGAGCTCAATATTTTGAAGTTTGAATGAAGTTTCTACTTCAAACAACATGGAACATAGAAACCGCGAAGAAAATAGATTTGCCCCACCAATTCTGGCCCGTACAAACCCCACCCAGAGACTCAGTCTCATTTAGCACCTGTGACAGCTGGAGTGCTGCATGGAGGGGAGGTTTCAGTCTGTGAAGGTGGCCTGTGCTACGTGTCCAGCATGGAGAGAAGACATTGTTTAATTGCTTCGCTGGAAATAGCCTGATGCGGGGGGAAGGTTGGCTTCTCTGCTTGTGCAGAGAGAAAAGGGATTGCCCCATCCTGTTAAATCACCACCCTGACCTCTGCCCTCGCTGTGGCCACTCAGGATGATACTACCGCACATGGATACACACACCTAGGGCTTATATGTATGAACACATACATGGACGGACACACATATGATACATCACTGACATCACTGTGGTAATAATAGAGATGACCCCAATCATCAGAGGGAGGAAAAAGCGAAACTGAGCCCTGTTCCCTTGCCAAGGCTACATTTTATTGCCGGCCTCCATTGTGCCCTCCTGATGACATGGCATTGGAGGTTGATCACCTATAATAGAGTCCAGCCGAGGTGCAGATTAAAAGTACAAATCACATTGTAAACGACTGAGCTGAGCTGCACTGTGTAACCTCTATCTTGGACTGCAGGGTTTAAACCACAGCGCACCCTTGGTTCCAATCTCAGCTCGACTCAAAGAAGATAAGAGATGTCTTATCTTCCTGGTTGGGACACACACTGTTGGGACAAAAGATCAAAGGGAAGTGTGTGTGAGGCTACAGTACACCACAGAGAGAGGGGATTAAACCAGGTGTCCTGCCTTTGAGCGCGCAGCTGCATCTGAACCTCCTCGTATTCTCTCCTCTGTCTTCTCTCCTCCTTCTGCACCATATGGAAGCAGGTCGAGGAGCAGCTATGATGGCGGTAATTTCCCCACACGCAGGTCTGTCTCCTGTGGTAAGGAGCTAAGTGCTGCTCTCTTTCGCTTACGTACCACGCAATGTTCACGCCAGTGAATAAAATGTCACATCTGTTGATGAGCGTCACCTCACTGATCCATGAAGCTCAGTAGACGAGGTCCCCCCCTGGAGAGAGGGGGATCTTGAAATAATGAAACATGAACATGATGTTACTGGACTGTGGATAATCACAGCATGCAATCCACCGTGGCTCCACACTTCTCCCCAGAGCACACAGGGGAAGGTCATCCATCAAAAGTCACATATTAGTCATCGAAATGTGAGCGGCGTGGGGTCGAAATGTTGACCCAATGCGATGCCGAGATGCATCAGGCGTAGAGGTCGGCCCTTAACAGATGACTCCATATCGACCAAAGGGAAGACGGGAGAGGTGGGGAGGGCTGCTGCTGGTGGAGGCGTACCAGAACTCTCCTCCTCCCAGACTGGGAGAAGAGGAAGTCCGACAAATGAGTGTACAGCAGCTGGGTAGGCCTCATGAGAAATCTGGGCTGTCTGCAGGCGTAGCAGACAGAGTGAGATGATTGGCTCAGGTTTGGACTCAACTCCCTCTCCGCTGAATATCGTCCGCCGTCTCCAGCCACAACATGATGCAGGTTGTTCAAGGCGACATACGGTTGAGTGCAGTGAGCGTTTGCATGGTGACACATTGATGTTTTGCCTCCTTTTCTGATTCCTTTTCATTTGACATGGCACAATGACTGTGTATTTAAAGTTCAGACTGTCAGCTTTAATTTAAGAGAAGTCTCAGACAGACTGGTTGTGTTATTAAAATAACTACTGTTACTTACTTACCCTCCCACGTCTGTGATATTAATATAATGATCATTAAAGTATGAAAGGATGCTGAATTTAAAACAGAACAGAATTTAAAGGCACAGCGTGCAGGATTTTCCTACAAAACAGTATGTATATATTTATAAAATAATCCCTCTAAATCATCACTTATGAACCACTAGAAGTGTGTCGAGGTGATCACATCTGCAGAGCCCTGCCCTCTGATTATATTTTCTCATTTTCTCATTATTTTGCTGTGTTTGGGATACTTTACAACCACTTTGTTGTGAGTTTCTGGGTTTTTAGAGTTAACCATAGAGATGTCTGCCTTCTTTCAAATACAATTGAACTAGTAGGCACTCGGCTTGTGGTGCTCAAAGAGCCACAAAAATACAAGTGAAAAATTCTACAGCAATGTCTCTTTCCAGAAATCATGACCTGATTACTCAAGATAATCCACAGACCTTGTTGAGAGTGATTTCATGTAGGAGCTACTTTCTTTCTAGTAGAAAGTAGTCAATGGTAGATTCTACCATAGAATGAAAGTTGGAGGTCTATGGATTATCTTAATTAATTGTCAATAACAATCTAGATGGACAAACAGCACTCTGGGCTAGAGAAAAATATGTACTTTTGATTTTGGGGTGAACTGCCCCTTTAAAGTCACATTTTAGAGAGTTAGATTCAGTTTTAAGTTTAGTTTAATTTTAGTTACTGTTTTTGTCATAATTCAAATTCAGACAGTTCCATGATACTGTTGTGGATTTTGCTGAAGGATATTTCTCCTGATTGTAAAAATTCCATTGAGAAGTAAACATATCTTGAACTGTGTTTCATCACTAAGAATGTGTTACTGATACAATTCAATTTATTTTGCAATGCTATTTCATTGCATGGAACTAGTTACTCTCTAGGACATCATATTAGACATTTGTGTGAAATTTTGTCATAATTAGCAGATGAATTATTTTAATAGAGTGAACCAATCAGAATGACCAAATCATGTTTTGTGAGGTCACAGTGACCTTTGACCACCAAGTCTAATCAGTGTACCAAATTTAGAGAAATACCCTCCAAGCGCTCCAGAGATAATCACTTTCACAAGTGAGCTTACAGTGACACTGACAACCCAAATTTAATCAGTTCATTCCTGAGTCCAAGTGGTCAAGTCTGCTGTATGGTGAAGTCAGGCGTGATGTGGCACCAAAACAAAAGAGAAGGTTTCAAATGAAATACTCCATTTGTATCAGTATCACTTTAAGGGTACTGGTATTGTATTATTCTAAATGATACACAACACCAGATATCAAATTCAAAAGATAGACTGGACGAGCCAAAAACAAAGGGAGTCTGATCATGGCTGTTGCTGGCATGGAGCCATAAAAAAAAAGTTTTCTCAAGGTTTTTACAAACGTTTTAATAACAGAGGTTCCTCAGCATGAAGTCATGAATGTGCACCAAAAAATTAGTCTGATGGGTCCAGTAGTATGAAAGATTAGCTGCAGACAAGCTCCAAGTCTTTTGATCATACACACACACACACACACACACACACACACACACACACACAAGTGATCACATGAGACTAACGCCTGACAGTAAACAGATCAGTAGTAAAATGTATAAACTGTTCACACAGACAAGCATCATCTCAGAAACATTATCTTCATTAACTCTAATACTTAATTATGTTAAATGTTCCTAAAACAAGTTAGTGTCTGTTCGTGAGTTGCAAGAAATAATAAATCAACTTTTAGAAGGAATAAGGAACAGTAAGCTGGGCTCCTTTAACAATATGTCAATACGACAGTGCACCCTGAATCCACACAGAACATTTTATACCAACATTA
Organism: Lutjanus erythropterus; assembly: GCF_056507025.1. Lineage (NCBI taxonomy): Eukaryota > Metazoa > Chordata > Actinopteri > Lutjaniformes > Lutjanidae > Lutjanus > Lutjanus erythropterus. Next base: position 4,728,247 of record NC_139327.1, read on the forward strand.
CATTTATTTCTAAAGGGGAATTAACACAGACATTATTGAATCAGTCACCTTACATAACTGATATTTATCTTGGCAGACACTGCAGGATGGTGTGTCTGCAGGTTCATCTCTCATTGATGGACTTTTTCTGCATATCTTTTAAGGCTTTTAAGGCTTTGTCTCGTCTCTTGTGTCTTTTCTTCTCTTTTCTTTTCCGTCCATCCAACAGTTTGCTGGTGAAGATGAGGCTCTATTTAAGCTAGTTAGATTTGTAAGTGCTTCGAGATGGTTTATTACTGTGGTCTAAATTAGTTTGCGTTAGGCAGAGATTTTTTTGTACACCTTTTCTTTTACACCTTTATTCAGACAGGACAGTTGAAGATATGACAGGGAAAGGGAGTGAGAGAACAGGGGGTTGACACGTAGCAAAGGGCCACAAGCAGTAATGAAACACACGGTGGCTGCAGACTCACAGCCTCAGAACACGAGGTGAATGCTCTACCAACTGAGCTACCAGGCCATCCAATCCAAATCCTGCATATCCTGCCTTTAACACCCAAACGAAAACTTCAGGGTCCTTTTTTACCCTTTGTGAGTTCCTTGAGAGTTAAAATCCTATGATTTTACACTTAAATATAATCTAAATACAACTGCAACCAGAAACAAGAGGGACTGTGTCCAAAAATGGCTGTAGCTCCTTAGCCATTCATCTGATGCGGCTGTAAAAAGCTTACATTTACATCATAATCTGTCATTTTACATCCAAAGTGCTAAGAGCGCCGAGCCAAAATGTTAATGTACTGCTGTGCCAATGGAGCTGATGGAGCTCACTCTTCATGCATATGCATACTCCTCTTTCCTACCCAGAATTCCCCCCTGCAAGCCTCTCCCAACCTGACTTTCTAAAAACGGCAGAAAGCTTAACGTCTGTGACAGCACACGTCACACAGGAGGAGACCCATGCTTTTAGAGGCCTCTTTTGTTAGCAGGCAGCGAATCACACTTTACAAGATAAATCATCCCACTAGCAGCCGGCTTAGACTGTGTACAACCAGATAAGGTTGCCAAGGAAACCCTCCTGGAGAACCAATGAGCTTTTTTTGCCATACCAGCTTCCTTGATCTCTGCAAACAATTAATACCTTACCCAGGCAGAAGGGAGGGAGCTGGGGAAGTGGGAGGCAGGCACAAATCCCCAGGTGCTTAGCACAACACCACTCTCTCCCGTCAGCTATGTGAATCAGGACATGGGGAAAAGAAAAAATGTCACAAATGGATATTAGACTGGAAGACACCAAGGGATGATGTATGACTCGATGTACATTAATTCAATGAGAGAACAGCGTTTAGTCTATAAATCTAATCTGCACACGTGCGGTAGCACATATCACTAATGTCCTTTTAATGAATGTTTTGAATGCACAGCCATAAAAGTGCCATTATATCCCGCCACGTCCATTTGTAGCACGGCTGTGATTGCGTTGGTATCACTGCAGCTGAGCAAGAGAAGCCCTGATGTGCAGAACTGCTGGGGAGCCATTAGGATCCATGAGTGACTTCGACTAGCCACAGATCAATGCTCCAGGGCCCTATCTATTACTGACATCCAATTATAGCAATGGACGTCCGCTTAGCACTGCTACTAAGTGCTTTAGTCTTTTTATCGACTAGCTGTCAACAGCCTGCACACAGTGGAGCTATGGGCTAATAATCAGTTATCGATCTGTCCACATGTCAAAATCACCAGCATATAGTTAAGTATATGAAGAGTGTGAGATCAGAATGGAAAGATGTCACACCAACATGTGCATATGTCTCTCGGTCATTAACTAGGCATTTCACATCATTCAGCATACTTAATTAGAAAGCTAATTTTGTACAACTTTGATTAGTGCTGGCTTGCAATGAGCGTAATTACCCACCACAGTAACTAAAGGGGGAAATTGGCTGTAATTAAAAAAGCTCAGCAAGTGTTGAAACAAATGGCTACAATGCAGCGGACAGCAGGGGAATGACAATGAGTCAGAGAGAGGCCTACAGTAAAGGACGAGTGTGATCGGGTTAACAGCGCTGGTAGGCGAGTCAGGTCACAAAACGTTCACATGTTGATGCTGGAGCTGAATGGCGAGCGTTTCAGATGGCAGGCGGCGATTGTGCCTGCCTGCTTCATTGATTAATTACAGTCATTAAGTGGTTAGAAAGTCACCTCACCTGGTGTTAGGGGTGGAATTCACTCGCTGATTAAAATTAATCACAGTCAAAAAGCTGCAGGAGGCCGAGTCCCCAGAGAGCTCGCCTGCACTGCTGGAGAGGAAATTGAGTTTTACTCATGCTCAAGTCAACAGCTGCTCCTGCCTTTGTAAATAAACAAACATGGCTGGATTTAAAAAAAAAAAATAGCATAAAGCAATAATAAATGTGTTTGTCACACCACAGACGTGTTATTAACCATGTAGCCAGAAAATTAGGTCTCAAAGTCATGAAAAAATGAGCAGTTTGGGAGGCATGTCCACTCCGCTGTCTCAGTGTTCAGTGACCTGAAAACGACCTGAAACATGGACATTCTGTCTAGCAGCTTTATTGGACATGTCCAGAAGTGTTTGAGCCACCAGAGCCAGAGGACGGCGACGGGACTGCATTTTATTTTCTTCTGTATCAGGTTGTTGGAACTGAAGTGAGCTGAAGTGAACTGCTGGGCTGATTTGGACTGAAAGAGTCGAAGGCACGCTCATAACTAACCATTAGGGAGGGTGAGGTGGTGTCATTCGCATGTCAACCCATGTTTCAGGTCCATCCAAAAAATCATGAACAACAGTTTGCCAGTCTAACTCCACAATTCAGTACTACTTACAGTAGTTCTCAGTCTTTCCATGTTTTCAGCAACTATTTTCTGTATTTAGTTTTTAGAAGAAAAACTCCCGTTTTCCTTTACACAGACTTTAACTTTCATGGACTTTTATTATTCAAAAATACAGCACAAAAAAATACACACAAAAAGAAAAAAATGGTTTTCACACAGTGTGCAAACCTCAAAGGAGATCTTCATACAATATTAGTACGCCGATTTCAAAGCTACAGTTAATATTGTTAGTAGTTGTCATTAATGTTCTGAGCACATAGAGGGACAGTATCTCCCTAAGAGCTCTGTACAGTTTGTCAGCAGGTGAAAGTCTAACTAGAATTCTACAGGGGCCCATCCTGACAGCAAACTCCCTTCATGTACAATACAATCGCTTCCACACACACACACATACACACACACACACACACATACACACACACACACACACACACACACACACACACACACACACACACGGTAGTGTTTAAGAGGAACTGACAGATGTAATTTCTTTGTCTAGGCGGGCACAGGTTTCGCTTTCCTTTGTGTTGGAAAATAGGTGCGACATCAAATCTGCCGGGAAGTACCTGGGCCAGGATGTTTCTACAACTGTCACCTCCCCTTAGATTCAAGAATTCACACACACAAACTTACAACACACACACTCGCACAATGCCAGGAACTTTCAATCATGCCAGGGGAGCCTTTAAACTGTACTGACACAACGCGGTCTCTTCGATCTGCTTACAAATAACATGATCTTATACTAAGAAATAGCTGCGGTGCACAGGCAAAGTAGAGTTTTGCATACAGGTGACAAGGTAATCTTTCCCATAAACGTCTGTGAAAAGTGGATCCATTCAGGTGACCTTTGTTGCCACTATAATAAAAATAAACACATACTTAATGTGAACACATCACAGTTTGGTTGGGTTCACTTTGTTAGGTTTAGGAAAACTCAATGGTTGGGGTTAAAGTTAGCATAATGTGTTACATTATGTTATGTCAGTCATTCTTAGGGCTGACAACTTCTGGTTGGTTAGTTTATATGGTCTTTGGTTGGTCAGTCCCTGGTGTTATTTTCATAAGAAGAAAAGCACTTCCAACTCCATTATTTTTGGGGGTGGGAGGGACAACCAGCACAAATCACTCCAACAGCCCCCATCCTCAGAGGACAGAAGAGGCTTATTTTTGATGACAATGTGTGAGTAGATTTTACTCCGCTAGACTGCTTTCTCAACGAGGATCGTGTAACTGTTCAAACTCAATAACGGATCTATGACATTACTGGATGTCTGTGGCCTGACTGAGTTTTGCCATGTTTGATGTTGCTTTAGTGTCTGTTCTGTAGGTTATCCTGTTGAATTTGACGTTAGCATGTAGCATGGCTAATGCTGGTATCCCCACAGACAGGGGCGATGTTGAGACTAATGTTGTAATGTTGAGGGACAGTCAAGAGAAATGGTGCTAACATTAGGCCTTGTCTAAAACCAACTTAATAACAAGTAGCAGGTCATAACTCTTGCTTTCCATGGAAGTTATATGCTGCGTTAGCTTCCATGTTGTGTGATCCTTGTTGTTGGTGTGTTTGTGTGTATTGCTACTGTATGTAAATTTACATGATAGACATGCCCTGAAGGTAACGATATAGCTACATGTGAAAAAGAAATGGTCAAGCTTGCAGGAATTAATTTGCTTGTCAGTGCTGTGGAACTTTGATTAGCACCCATTTAGGCTACCAGGTATCCATCCATCCATCAAACAAACTTTCTCGCTTGTCCCCTGACATTTTTTAATACGTGTTATTTAGACTTATTTGCTCTCAACATACATGAATGGGAAGGACTGATGTATCACCTGTATGCAAAATTGGACTTTTGCAGCATTTGCACCACATGCTGTTTGACAGTGTAAAGTTGTATGCAGATGGGAGAGACTTCAATTGCCCCTCCTCTTCTGTTTTAGATATAGATTTGCCAAACACAGCACGGTAGAGCATCACATATACATACAAACATGATCACCTTTATATCATTCGACTGTGTGGTGATTAGATAGGGTTACTTCGACAGGATATTTATACATACAGCCAGAACCATTTATGTTTTTCTTAAAAAAAATGCATCACTTACTTTTAAATTAAAAAAAGAAAAAAAAAACATGAAGTCATGTTTTAAAATACAAAATCAAAGCTTTAAGACAGTGATAAAGGTTTTGTTAAGCTAGGGGTGGATTTGTATAAGTTGGGTGGGTGTGGGAAATCCTAGACTTGACCTGATCGAGGCAACAGAAAACAATCAATAGGCTCAATGTGTACTGACTGTTATATTGCTCTAAGGGCTGTGGGCTACGATGGCCACTCAGGGTGATGCTACTGCACAAAGCATAGCGCGCACTCGTGGATGTGCTATGATACAACTCAACTGGGGCAACAAGGCACAATAGAAGTTATCAGAATCCAGCTGTGAGGGCTGTGCAGATGTGAACTGAGGGGAGGTGTGTAAGGCGGAAAATAAGGACTCAAATAAGGCGTCAGAGCAAAAAGAAACAGTTTGCCCACTCCAAGTATTCATACTGGGTTTTTCTGTAAAGTAGCAGGCTTGATAAGTTGTTGGGCTTCCAAACACTTAAAAAACATGTAAGAATGATAATAATTTAAAGGGATAGTTTGGATAATTTGATGTGGGGTTGTATGAGGTGCTTCTCAATAGTCAGTGCATGGTATTCAGCATGCCCCCAGTTTGGAGAAGCAGAAAGGAGTACCAGCACAGAAGCTAAGCAATGTCCTGCTGGGGACAGAAAAAAAAATCAATATCACTTTAAGTGTATGCTATATTTAGAATGTTTTCACAGCTTCACTTTGGTGTTAGACAGCTTTTCTGAAGTGATACCACCATTACGTTGTAAGCAAAATATTGCTCTCTTGCAAAGCAACCAAACTCCATAGGTAAAATTTGTAGTTTTACCTCTCACATAACAGGTGTTGCTGGTCTACTGCTGCCTCAATCTGTTAGTTGTTTTGTATTATTGTGTGACCTTGGTGTTTTTAAAAGATATGTCAGATTGACAGAGTCACACAAAAACTCAAACAAACTAATAGCTTGAGGCAGCAGTAGACCAGCAACTCCTCTGTTCTGTGAGATAAAATTACTGATTCCACCTATGGAGTTTGGTTGGTCTAGAAAGGGCAGTTTGTGGCTCATTTAAGAAGCAGTTTCCTGTAAGAAAAGACTGTCTGATGGCAACGTAAAATGGTGAAAACATCTTAAAATACCTTTTGTTGCTGACCCTGTCCACAGCAATACATTGCTTAGCTTATGTGCTGGTGTGACTCTCGGCTTATCCATACTTGGGGTGTGTCAACTGCCATCTACTGTAGCTAATACACGTTTCTAGTGGCAAGTAGGGGTGGGGGAAATTTCCGATTCTTAGATGCATCGCGATTCGGACGTGGACGAATCTGAATCGATTCACAAACGTCCAAATTTCGATTATTTAAATCTGTTAATTAAAGTGATACAGAAGCTTCTAAATAATGTGGAACTAAGAAGCGCGGTACGCGTCATCGCCGGGACACTTTGGGACGCGCACCTGGAGCGACACGCGCACAGCGGAAAACAAACATGGCCGACCGGCAGCCACCTCGCCATGAGGTCCGAACAGCTCCTTCTAATTTAAAAGCAGCCGTGTGGAAACACTTCGGCTTCTACAACGTCGACGGCGGAAGCGAACTGGACAAGAGCCACGTTATATGTAAGTTGTGTCGAGCTAAAATAAAATACTTTGGCAACACAACAAACATGAGAAGCCGTAACTCGATTCCACCCGACGGAGGAGTCGGGGAGACGGCAGGCTGCTGTTGCTGCGGCTACTAGTGGCTACTGTTGGTACTTTCCAGTTTGCACATATTTCCAATAGTTTAATAAAATATAATCGAAATGAATTCTTATTACAAATGCGCTGTTTTTAAAAATTGCAAGTGACGAATGCTTATTCAGTGAGACAAAAAGAAATGTGTTTGTGAAAAAGTGCATCAATATACATAAAGATGCATCAATAATCGTTTTATAATCGAATCGTAGCCCCTGAATCGTAATCGTAATCGAATCGGCAGGTGCCCAAAGATTCCCACCCCTAGTGGCAAGTACCTCATACAACCCCAAACCAAATGATCAAAACTATGCCTTTAGGAGTAGAATAACCCAAAAACTGCAAAGACTGTCCTATGGCAATTTACTCTTTCCAACTGAACATTTATACCACCCAGTACTGACAGACTGCAAAACGTATTCAAATCAAAGTAGTTGTAAAGGGTATTCAGATCAGTACATTTCAGCTTTCTAAGGCTTTTCACATTCGTCTCCCTTTGTGGGCACTTTCTTCATGTATGCAGGCTTTAGATCCTTCATCAAAAAGTCCAATTAACGCTACAGAAGCCATGCAAGGTTTCATACTGACCACAGAGAGAAGGTTAATCAAGACACTGGCTTGATGTAATGCAAATAAGGAGGATTACACATGGTGGACATCTGATGGGGTGACTGATAGTACAGATGATGATTAAGTCTCTGTGCTCTGGTCCTGTTAATGTGGTGCGTGTGTGTGTTCGGGAAGGCCAAAATGTCCTGGTGGTCACAGGGGTTAAGGGCCTGTTGACAGTCAAACACAATCAAAGCTGATTGCTCAGTGAACCTTGCTGTCCAGCTAACCCCCCGTACTTCCCAATACACCATCTGTAAGATCTCAGGAGGAGGGATGGGGGTCTTTTATTGTTTTTTAAGATCACTCAAGAAGCAATAATCCACCCAATCACAAGATGTTTTGGCCTGAACCACCCCCTCACCACCAGCCAATCCAGACTCCTTCAGCACCCCCACCCCAACCCAGACCGGACAATTCAAACAGAAAACTGTTCAACAGAAAACGGCTGACCTAAATAGACATATTTCAACTGAGTTGAAGGATTAATTCAAATCTGTGGGTTTTCTTCTAATAAGCCTGTCTTTCAGTTTGTCCAAAGGTCAGAACTTTTTACAATAAATTCATGGAATTAAAAATTTGTCAGATTAGAGAGTGGATCGCCTGGAAAATGATCATACTGTTATGTAGGCATTATAGGATGATAAATGAACTATACATTTCCCAAACTCCCATTCACACACATACACTTATATTCACGCAAACATACAGCTGCAATTCTATACATACATGCATGCATACAGCTGTACATCTGGCCAATTAGGGGCCTGAATCTGTTTTGAACATACAGCAAGGGCCATCTATATTTAAAAAAAACATGCATTCACTTATGTACAATATAATTTGTATATTGACCATTCTGCTTTATATCCATTTTTCAGTGAGAAAGTCCAGAAAGTAAAATTCATAAAAGTTTTTTTTTTTGTATTTGCATTTGATAAAAAGTTAATGTGCTCTGTTGTGATTCCAGTACGACTCCATTTCTCTTCTCAGCACCACAGCAGAGCCAGGTCTTCATAAGAGGAGTATACTCCCATTTGTAAATAATGAAGAGCTATAAGTCAGGCGAGTCAGCCCACCCCAGCTCTTGCTCCTTCTTCATTGGCTTGTGTCCTACTCCCTTCCTCCGTTCCCTACCCTTTGTTGCACAGTCCATTCCATAAAAGAGGACAGGCTAGCTAGACAATTGAGCCGTCCCTGTTCTGGGCAGGGATCATGACAGGGATGGCCCCCATGCGACTGAGGTTGGGGCCAGCCATCTTGGCAGCACTGGGTGGGGGCAGAGGGGCGTGGCTTGGAGGCCTCTCGTACTCCTCTGATGAGGGGATCTTGTCGTACTGCGGCTTCAGCGCATACTCATGCAGGTTGGAAGGCGACATGGAACCAAGTGAGGAGCGCTGGCTGCCCACGGTGAAGCTGCGTGCCGTTGAAACACGACTCTTAGGAGGGGGCACGTCCTCTCTGAGAGGAAACAGAGAAAGCAACACATTTAGACAACAAAAAAAGGTTGTAAGGTTGACAAAAGCATCAAAGTATCTATACTTTTTCAATACCACATGTTTAAAACCAATACTATACTAACATTTGATAGTATTGAAAGTGCAAAAGCTATAACCCCAATTCCAAAAAGTTGGGACAGAGGCTACAACAGAGCGCCCATGGCATCATGGGTAACTATCACATCTGTGAGGGCCCCATAAATACTGAAAGGTACACACAGGTTTTGGAGCAATATATGCTGCCATCCAGACAACATCTTTTTCAGAGACTTCCCTGCTTTTTTCAGCGAGACGATGCCAAGACACATTCTGCACATGTTACAACAGTGTGTCTTCATACTTGTGGAATTCAGGTACTAGACTGGTCTGCCTGCAGTCCAGACTGTCTCCCATTGAAAATGTGTGGTGCATTATAAAGGGCAAAATGTGACACCGAGACTATTGAGCCCCTTAAGTCTTACATCAAGCAAGAATGGGGAAAAATGTCACTTTCAAAACATCAACAATTAGTACTTACTGAGTGTTAAAAGAAAAGCTGATGTATGACAGTAGTAAACATGCCCATGTCAAAACTTTTTTGAAACATGCTGCAGGCTCAGAATGAGTGAAGTTTATTCGTCTGAACATTAAATATCTTGTATTTGTACTGTATTAAATTTAATACAGGACAAAACGTTTCCAAAAAATGCATTGCATTCTGTTTTTATTTCCATTTTAGACACAGCCCAACTTTTTTAAAAAACAGGGTTGTATATAAAAAAAAAAATCTCAGGGCTCATTCAGTCTACTGTCCTGCCTTAAATTTGGCTTGCAGCATAGCAAAACCGTACCAGCACCGTGTGCAGGTTGTTTGTTTGTTCTTTTTGCTGTGGTATCAAAAGACGTATCAAAGCATATTTTTAAGAAAAAAGTACTCGTATTGTATTGCAAATAAAAATTCTGGTATCGCGACAACTCTACCCTGTAAACTCACTTTCATTAGCTCACCTGAACGTCAGAATAATTGAACATGGGAAATGATTATTTTCGGGTGCTATAAACTGTACTGAAGCCTGGTGATACACAGGTATATAAAAAGTCTGGAATGTCTGCTGCCCACAGTGAGGAAAACAATGAATACTCTAAGAGTCTGCATGAGTCATTTCAAGAGCGAAACATGATTTGACTCAATAAAGAGGCACAAATAATTGGAGTTGGCCCGTTTGATTGGTCGGGGCAGCGTCTGCACTGCTCAGCTACACTGACTGTGTAACAGCCTGTAGAGGTTGAGCTGAACAACCAAATGCAGCTATGCCCTCTACTCCCTCTGCCACCACATTAACAACTAATAAGCAGCAATAATCCAGTTAAATGCTCAATCAAACTGAGCCTGAGGGGCCGCAGCTTGTTTGGTCCATAGCTTCATGCTGTGGCGTTTCAGCGAATGTGTGTGTCTGTGTATACGAGACAGGACCAGTGGTCTAATCCTCTTTGTCCTACAGCGTGAGCAGTGTCACATTGTGGTCTTAGACAGATTCAGTCCACAGCGGAGTGATAGTAAGCCCAGGGGTTGTACAGAGCCCACGGGCCGGATGGAGAGTTGGATGGCGAGGGGAGGGGGGTTGGGGTAGGTGGCTCTGGAGGGGGGTGAGGGGGGCAGCCAGCAGCAGACATGAGACAGGATCCACAGAGCAAACAAAGCTTTCAAACTGATTACCACAGCTGTTTATTTGAGGAGGGGTAAAAAAAGAAAAACGCTGATGGAGAAAAACCATTTTCACGGTTGTTGGGGCTTTTGGAGACATGTTAATGTGTGTGTATGTGATGACCACAGGTTATACTACATTGGGAGATGAGAGTAATAATCACATGTTCCCTATGGCATTACAATTAATCCAGTATTATACAGCCTCAGACACATTTCTCATTATCTAACAAAAAAGCAAACAGTACCTCAAACTATTCTTCCATCAGACGGCAGCTTTGTGTATCTGTGAGCCAAATCTCATTGATGTTTCTGTGAGTGTACCTGATCTCATTGCAGATTTCCTTCTCGTACTTCTTCCTGTGACGGGCGCGGCAGCAGCAGAAGAGGATGATGGCAATAATGATGAGGATCAGAAGCACAGCAATTATGGCTCCTGCAACGATGCCTGCGGTGTTGGGGGCTGGACAACACAAGAAGAAAAGGGGTGGACAGTTTGGTAAATATAATTTGGGTCACGATGACTTAAGCATAACTAAGGGTCTGTGTCCAAAAAAGACCACAAAATATAGAGCTGGATTATTTTCTAAGGCAAAGTGGTGCTTTGACTATGGCTTTGGGTGCTCATGACTCATAATGAGTGAGAGACCATTTTCTAGCATCTAGCATCTTTTCTCAGGTAACTATGCTGAAAAAGTTAAACATTTCCAAGTGTAATTACCCATGTCAATCAAGAGATCCTCCAACCTCTGAAGCGCAAATTACACTTTGCACATCTGCATAACCGCAGGGATCAGTGTTATGTAAATTTCATTTACGCATATATATGCAGAAAACAAACCTAATCTACACAGAAACATAGTCCATTTTGGATTATGTCTGGCCCTTAAGGACGAGTTTGAAACAGAAAGTGGATCAAAGGGTGTTAAAGAAGTGCTGAAGTTCAGCAGCAGCTTAAACAACACACTAACATGATAGCGGTCCTGAGCTGATAAAAACTTTACTCTACTAAAATCAATACTGAAGTGTCCATGCTATTGTATGAACAGTATGCTCCAGCACTTAGCTACACCTGCCCTATGCTGTAGAATTTGACCAGAATGTGGTACCATGGCATCTCAGTAAGATGCTGACACTGCCTAAACCCTCAACATTGTCAGTGTGGTACCACATCGTTTCAAGCAGAAGCTGGCACTCGGCTTGCTAAAGCCCATTCATTTTCTGTTTTTAGCCGTTATAAACCGGCAAGTTTTTATTGCCATCACATTCATTTTCTATTTGTGGTTAATGAAATATGTAAAACTAGAGCTGTGGCTGTACATGTGCTAACACTAATAAATGTACTACCAGTGCAGGTGCATAAAAAGTATGCATGTGCACTAAAGTGAATATGTCAAAAATTTACAATAAATGCACGAAGTAGTTCCTGATAGTATAATCTAGCCTGAACTTAGATGCAGCACATACATACAGTAGATTGTTAGGCAATACTTTGAATCAAATACTGGCAGACTAATGACTTCCCACCAGCCTTAGATGTAGTAGTAAGATCGTCACCATGACAAACATTACACCTACTAAACATCAGCAGCAGCTGTTAGCATGCTAACATTAGCATTTAGATCAAAGTACAAATATTATATATGTATATATATATATATACACACACATATACATACATACATATGCATATATATTGGTGTTTGCACCCCTACCTCTTGAAGGTAGGGTTACAAACGTAACGAAAAGTACCCGCACATGGTACTGCCCTAGTAGCAAGATTTTGTAGTCTAAAAGTACAACTGTGAGTAATTACATTAACCAGCTGATCAGCAGTTTTGAAAGGCAGTCAGACAGTGGAGCAACAGATCTAAATGTCAAACAGGTCAGTTAGTACATTAGTAAGTTTGTTGGGTACTCACGAGGTGTTATGTTGAGATGCAGAATACACTCCTCAGTGCCAACACGGTTGCTGACAGAGCAGCGGTAGGTACCAGATGCGCTGGCAGATGCGTTCTTCACATTAATGGTGCCTCCCACAGGATCTGCAAAGAGGTCGAAGGACACATCAATGAAGAGATGACAGTGTTAAATGGAAAGACGACCTGCATGTGGGACTTGAAAACTGTTCTCTATTGGTTTGGGATTGCTTGTGAAAGGGTCCATTACCCAACACAGCGGTGGCAGGCAGCAGCTTGCTGTCACTGGTCTTGTCCCAGCTGTACTGCAGGGGGTTGGTGCCCTCACTCGATAAGCACCTCAGAATAACGTCTTTGCCTTCCTGTGCAGGGCCTTCCGTGTAGCACCTGGGCTTGGATGGCTTCACTGTGGATAGACAAGGGATGGTGAAAAGTGATGGAGAGAGGTGAAAAATAGCAGACACAAGCAGGTGGTCACATTAGCTTGGAACAACACAGTCCTCGTGCTGGCCTCCCTGTTATTTTTCAATCTTTTATGTTGTGGGCAAGTTGTGTGTGTGTGTGTGTGTGTGTGTGTGTGTGTGTGTGTGTGTGTGTGTGTGTGTGTGTGTGTGTGTGTGTGTGTATTGTGTTCTCCTGAAGTTGATTTCCGCCCTTGTTCAAAGCAGGAGTCATCAGCGTAATGAGAGCAGTAATCAGAGTAATTGATACAGCTGCTGTCATTACAGGAGCTGTCACTCAGGATAATCACAAAGAAGAATGGAGCCGTGTGCCGCTGGACACACAAATGCACGTGCACATAGCGTTCAGGGTTAAAGACAGAGGCAGAGCTTTCTGTCTTAAAGCCCAATGTGTGCAAACACTCCACGGTCAGTCAGGGTGTTGGCAGGAGATGAGATGGGGGATTCGAAAACAAACAGAGCTCCAAATTAAAAGCAGACCAACTCCAGTGAAACGCAGACACACAGTCAGCCAGGCGAGGAGAAACAGAGAGAGGGAAAGAGACTATGAGGGGTAATGTTTGGATAGAAAAAATCTGCGGCGGCAGTCCAAGTGTGCTCTGTGTCCGCTGACAGAAAGCTGACATCATGGTGTGGTAATAATGGGGTCTGTAACAACAAAACCCTGGAGTGGGGGCTCTCCAGATCTGAACCAGGTGTCAGGCGGGAGGGGGGGAGCTTTGCAGGCAGAACCGTAAGGATTAACAGTAGACTGACAGCACTGAGTGCTCCTACTAATCTAATAAACACACACAGGGTCAGGGCAGAGGGGGTAAAACTGAGAGTGGGAGAGCAAAAATTAAGCAAGCGCTGATGGACAGATGGCAGAGTGATGGGGGCCAAGGCTGCACGGCTCCTAACTCACTGGCCGGCTCTTTGCTGCTGATGTGCTGCACCTACACATTCACACAACACACAGTAAATGTCAGAGAGCTATGACATTTTGAATGCATCTTTTAAAGGTGAAAGTCAACTCGACGCGTCCGAGGGCTGTAACACGCAGCTCCTCATATTAGGACTGCTGTCCGACGAGCAGATTTATTTGTTTGAAAGATGAGGTCAAAGAAGAAGGTGACAGAGGCTGGAGGAGCACAGAGAGATAAAGGGCAGAGCGATACAGCCAACCTGGCGCTGGTAAACGAACAATGAATGGAGATTTATGAGTTGCACAAGGCTATCTTGTGGACAAGATAAGTACAGAGGGATTGCTAGATTGTGGTATTCACTGCGGTCAGGAGGTGCACAACACCAGAGTGACGACTGATTGTTGAATGGAAATGTGAAATCGAAGCAACTAGTGGGCACTACAGCCAAGCTAAGGGATAGTTCGGGTTATTTGAAATGGGGTTGTATACAGTACTTATCCATAGTCAGTGTATAACCTGCAGTAGATGGCTGTCGACACACCCCATGCAGGAGCACCGGTGTAGAAAGCTCAGTAAGGTACCACTGTGGATAGGAACAGCAGCAAAAAATTAGTATTAGTGTGCTATATTTAGAATATTTTAACCACTTCACCTTGCTGTCAGACAGCTGTAAAGCCAAATATTGCTCTCTCCAAACTAATCAAACTCCATAGAGGAAATCAGTCATTTTACCTTGCCAAACATAGGAGTTGCTCGTCTACTGCTGCCTTGATCTTTTAGTTTGATTGTGGTATTGTATGACTACTAGGAGGTGTAAGAAAATATTGATACACTTGAGTATTGTAATATTATATTTTTTGATACTGTATAGATTCTCAAAACACTGTATAATGACATTGTGCTACATACAAAGATGTGTGTAAAGTGTTTCATTTTGCATTGTGTTTCAACCCCTGACCACTAGAAAGCAGTGCCATTATCTATCTTCACTGTTTGCAAAAAATAAACTTTTATGCATACGGTGGTTTCTTTATACTGGCAGTTTTCCTAAAATTAGATTAAAAGTAGCAATACATTACATCACCATGTTTACAGTATTGCAATATATTGAGCCAAAACCCCTGTATTGTGATTCATCTGTATTGTGTGTTTTTTTACATGAGCATTTAAGACCGCAGTAAATGTTTTCGTTGAAAAAATAAGAATCATGATCTCAATTCTTAGGGAGAAAAATTGTGATTCACATTTTAAGCTAGAATCGTGCAGCCCTACTACAAAGCTCTTGTTCTGTGGGTTAAATTGACTGACTTCAACCATGGAATTTGGTTGCTTTGGAAAGAGCAATATTAGATTACATAACTGTGGTTTCCCATCAGAAAAGGCTGTCTGACAACACAGTTAAGTGGTGAAAATATTCCAAATATAGCGTGCACTTCTTTTTAAGTGGACCTTATTATAAGTGGCCTCTTACTATTGACCCAGTCCACAGCAGTGCATTGCTTTTGCTTCTGTGCTGGTACTTCTCTGCTTCTCCAAACTGAAGGCGTGCCAACTGGCATCTTCTGTACTGACTATGGATAAGTACTTCAGACATCCCTTCATTTAATAATCTAAACTACCCCTTTAAAAAGATTGGGTTCTGAGTTCTGTGGTGAGGTCCTGGATGCAATGAGGGCTGTCTGGACTTGAGACAGGCTGAGCTAAATGATTGGCTGTTGAGCGTATAGGTGGGTTTAGTCAGAAACAGTTGTGAGAGTTGCTGACATGCAGAGCTGAACTGCAGGTGGCTACTCTGCTTTTGTTAACTTCAATGTCCCGCTGCAACCGGAGGAGAATACACAACAAGGGACACTCTCTCCTGTACACTACCTGGACACCATGTACACTGCATGTGTCAGCATGTGTGTGTGTAGCTGCATATGACAGTGTTTGTGACAAGCCACAGCAGCACCCAGTGTATAAATTAATTGAGGTGTGTTCATGTTTGTGCACACACATGCACGCATGTCTCCCCTGTTCACGGGACCGTCCACCTTGTGACAAGATCAACCTGAAGGTAAAATGCAGAGCAGGCAAGATGTCCTCGCCTCTCCTTGTCAGTGTTTCCTGGCTAAGAACACCCCTGCCCCTGGGGTCAATAGCTAGCAGCCTGTCAGCCTCTGTAGCCTCCAGCTATGTCTCCCTTTCATGCACGCACATGCTCACACACATGCACACAACACACACAATAGCTAAAGACAGATGTATTTTATCTAGGGATGGGTCATGAGTGTCAAACTTTCATTTAATAACAAAAAATCAAATAGTTTATAAAAATATCAGTCATGCACGAGTCCTAAAATAATTATATGACAAGTTCAATAAAAAGTCTATGTAAAATAAGTTAAACTGAACTACATTATATATTCAAGATTCATTGCTATCAATAACTGTCCAAAATTGTAATGGCTGTAAAATCTTAGAGAAGAAGAAGGCAATAAACTCAGTCATGTTTAATGTGAGTGGCAAGCCAATTTCAGTGCCTATATATAGTTTTGGTACTAAATAAAGATGAAAACGGAGAAAATGGGATTTATGGTTGAAAAGAAGCAGTAATACAGCTTAAAAAACAGAGATGTAAATGAAAAAGCAAGTGAAAAGAGAACCACCAAAGTACTGTCAGTATCAGGAAGAAAATGTTTTAATAAGATTAACCTCACCAAGATGACACTGATGACGCAGTGCTGTATTGTATTGTTTATATAGCCTTTGCACTGGCTAGGGGACACTTAGCTGAAAAATGTTACAATATTGAAAAAAGTTTGAGAGCCACTGCTTTATGCAACTATTGTCCTGTCTTTAAAAATATTAAAAGCATAGATTCTCTGTGGTACATAAGCTCTATCTAGTGGTATGCAGAGGAATGTCAGGAATATTTTTTTAAAAAGAAATAAAACCCAATGCTAACAAAATACTAACAAAATTATTAAACTAAACTAACTTCAATAAATAAATAAAAATAAGTTTTGTCTTGCCTGCATTTTTGTTTTACTATCAATTAGCTACATCGTCATGCATGTAGCGCACATGTACATTATCCATGATTACAGGTACTTATGAACTAAGCTGTAATGGCAAGATAGTAAGTGGAGGTAAAATGAAGAGAGTGAAAATGAATGCCTCAAAAACACTGCAGTCATATCTTGTACTTGGAGAACTAAATACATTTGGTGCATGGTGTTTTAGAAATAGTCAAGAATTTATTACCACTCTTAACTATGATTTAGGGCCAAAAATCTGCAAAATGTAACATAGGTAAAGCTAACATAGCACACTTGAACTGACACTGATGTTTTTTAGATTGCCCCTTTTTTTAGGTGATAAGTTGGATGTTAATTATTTATCATTGATTAATTAATTTGCCATTTTTGATTTAACCAATTAAAAATGCATTAACCAACAATGTATGTTTTTCTCCAATCTCATCAATTATTGATTGTCATCATGTTAAAGTGCACTAAATTTGCCACCGTAGTTACAAGTATACATTTTGCTGTTGAACCTGACCACAACTATACTGTTGACTGTAGGTAATACACTGACTATGGTTAAGTACCTCATAAAACCCTGCTTCAAAACTATCTATATAGTTTTGAAACTATCTATATAGTTTTGAAGCATATTTTAAAACTATATTTTAAAATATTAGATATGTTCTCATAATATTGACAGTGAAAACTACAACAATATAACCACTATTGCAAATAATTAATTTGAAAACTTAATTGACATCTTAATACAGGCAGAGGTAATTAAATAAATAACCTGGATCAATACAAATCATTTTAAAGTGAACAGTGTCATCCTGTCTCTTTAAAAATGTGGACAAACCTCAGAAATGGAGTCGATGCACTCAGCTGGCTTTTTATTGCACAGGGTGAGATGGGTGACACATCAGAGTTGTATAAGTCAGATGATTCACGCCCTAGGCAAACACACACTCACACACAGTGGCCTTGCTGATCGGTCAACTGACTAAATGATGTCGAAAGTGAATCGCCTCCCGAAACCCGCCTGGTATTTGCATATGGGAAAAACAACCCACATGCGCTGCATTAGTGTGTGTTGTGGGATAAGCTGCGTACTGAGCTCTTATCGCAGCCCTGTTATCAGAATAGTTTCTCCTCTCTAAAGATGGGGCGGGCTTCAGAAAATGGCTGCCTGTTCTTGTTGACATGATATCATGTGTACAGAAGTGACTGCACTGCACCAACTAGCTCAACCAGACAGACATGAGCTGTGAGAAAACAGGTTCCTCAGATGTGGCACTGTGCAGCCACTAAGCACTTCTCTAATGAAAGAGATGAATGACCACAAATAATCTGATCATTAACTGTGGCTACAGCTGACCCAAGAACCTCTGACACAGCCTTCAGGGAGGCATTTTTACATAAAAATTGATCTGAGCAGAAGCAACATGGGGGAAAAAAACAGAATCACTGCTTGTACACCGGCTGTGTCGGCTTCTCCTCCCTGTAACAGTTTCACATTCCTCACCAGTGAGGGAGGTTAAGCAAGTCTGCTGATCTGTTGTTCTCATGCTTATTTTTAAACTTTGGTCAGTGTCATTGTGTCATAGTTTATCATTTCATCAAGCCTGTACAGTTAACAGATCATGTATAAAACAAAAAACTAACAGCATAGGCTGAGGCTGCATGTTAATTAATAGAGCTGCATAAAATGGTAAAAAACAAACAAACAAACATGCTGCAATTATTTTGACAGATTGTGATTGCAATCTGACTTGAAATTAGGAATGATCATCTCTGCATCTTTACAGTACTAAAAATTGCAGCAGCACTAGGTTATGAAGTCATTTCGGTGGTATTTTGTTAAATTGTTCATTCCTATTAATCATCATTGTTCAGTACCAGTCTAACATGATGTACAATCAAATCCCAGTTATTTACAGTAAAATATCCAGTGCTGATGCATTTCTATTATATTCCACTCATTCAGGCTCTTCAAGTATCTGTTTAAGTATCAAAAAACAAGTATCTCCTCATAGAATATTTCTTGAAACAAAGTAACTGATTGAGGCAGCAGTAGACCAACTACTCATGCGTTCTGTAAGGTATAACTACTGTTTTTGCCAAAAGACTGGTTGCTTTGGAGAGGGAGATATTTGTCTCATATAACAGCGGTTTCCCATTGGAAAAGTCTGTCTGACAGCAAGGTAAAGCAGTGCAAATATTCTAAATATAGTGTACATTAAAACTGATAGATTTTTTTAGGTGTCTAAACCTAACATTTTGCTGTTAACCCTGTCCACAGCAACTTTCTTCAACAGCAGTCCTGCTATTTCTCCACACTGTGGGCATATCGACTACCATCTCCTGTAGATAATACACTGACTATAGACAAGTACCTCATATAACCCCACTTCAAAAAATCTAAACTATCCCTTTAAAGTATTCAGTTGATTTAAAATGGGAGCTGTGATTGAAAAAAGGAACAATAAAATAATTTTTGTTCATCAAGACTAATACATAACTACAAATCACGACAGCAAAAAAATCTGGATTATCATTTTAGACATAATCACAGGGCATCCAGGGTGAATCTAGAATTGAAGCAAAAAGGGTGCACTGCTCTACAGCCTCCAGGAAGGTTACGCACTCAATTTTAGAAGGGATTACATCGAAACAGGCAAGGAGGGCAAAGGGTGTGTGATTTAGTGCATTTAAACTGCGTGTAGTGAGAAAGAGAATTTACCCTGTGAAGAGGAAAAAAAACAAAACAAAAAAAAAACACTATATTGTTTTCTGTGGTTGGTTCCACTCACCCATGACGATCAGCAGCATCTTCCTGCTGCGGATCCCGGGAGCCTTCTTCACTTTACACTGGTAGGTGCCCGAGTCCGACGACTTCAGTCCCGTCAGGTTGATGGAGGCGTCACCATTCTTGGGGTCAGCCGAGTTGAAGTGGACTCGGCCCTTCATGGGCTCGTAGTAGTCCTCATAGGCCCTATCACCTGAGTACAGGATCACCTTGACATGGAGTGCGGGAAGAAAAGTTTGAGTTAAGAACTTAAAGGACAGATATGTAATATATTTACTGTACTAAATCATAAAATTACCATGATATGTCACCAGAGAATATGGAAATATGCTAAGCTGAAATACTGGCTTCTCTGACACTACATCCAGTATGCTCTCCTTTGAAATTTCTGTTCCAGTGCAAAACATCTATTTTTGTTTTGCCTTGTGTGATTCTGCTCATTTCCAATTTCACATTTATTAACTTTACATGGAGCTAAAATTAATCAAAATGCTCACAGAATGTGTTTGTCTGTAAGTGTCTATTTATGAGCTGTAAGAAATCATTAATAATCTTTAAGAAGCAGTGTGTATTTTCAGAACAGTGGGCTTTTGTTTTGGGGCTGTTTTGGGCTTAGTTTTACACTGAGAGAAAATAGAGCACTGCAGGAAAGAATCCTAAAACCCTGAAAGGAGTTAGCATATTTGCACCCCTGGGTCAATGGGTTTTTGAATGTATTTTTCGTTATTTTCCAGAAATAAGGTCTGTGGTGAGCACAGTTTAAGAGATTTTCATATATTGTTCTCAGGAAAAATAAAATATGTTAGTAACCCATTGCTTTACACATTACAACAGCTGATGGAGTAACTCTTGAATTTTGAGGGTTTAACATAACTTAAAAAAATGGTTGCCAACAGGTGGCTAAAAGAGAATACAGCAGTTGTTCCGGAAATTAATCATCATCACGTCGAATGCTAGTCACTTAGTGGGGCAGATGTTGAGTCATGCGACTGGGGTGTAATTTGTTTATAGCCTAAATGCTTTTTACTTCTGGTGACTTCATTCAGGCTTCAAAAATCATTTAAAGTGATGCTCATTTGTGAAGATTATCTTGCTGAAAAAAAACATGTAAAAAGTATCAGAAACCTTTGTTTGCCCTTTGTTACTTTCTGCACAAATCCAAAATCCAATTGAAAGCCCACTGGCTTTTGTGGAGGGAACCAGAGCGATGCTAACTTCTGGGTTGGCCGATAAAAATATGCCATTCCTGCAGCACTAGTTATAAAAAGGTAAACAACTTCCAGTGTAGGACTATAGTGTATACAACTCTACTCCCTGCAACTCTAGGGCTGCAACTAACAATTATTTTCGTAGTCTTTTTTTTTTGATTAATTGATCAACAGTTGAATAGTAGAATGTATTTTTAATTACTCAAACTGATTAATCAGTTACCAAAATAGTTGGCAATTAATTTAATAATCGATTGATGGATAATGGATTAATTGTTGCAACTCTAGACAACTCGCTGTCACATATTTCACCTTTAAACCTGCTTAAAATTATGTATATGAAAATAAAAGTCCTTCCAGAAAACAAATAAAACAAAGGCCTTGAAATGATGGTTGTGTTCTTTCTTAAAGTAAAGGCTGTGCTCAGTGAACCAACCAAAGTATATGGAAAAGAGAAAACCACCCTCTCTTTTATCTCTGCGATGCCCTTCAGCCTGGCAGCCTGTGCTGTTCTGCCCTTCCTGTGCTTAAGAAGAGTGAAGGTGGAACAAACAAAGCCACCACTGTGGAGCCAAACCAACACCTGCTGTGTCAACAAAGAGCAGTAGCCCCCAATTCTGTCCAAGCACCTCCTCAACCCACACACAGACACACACACACACACACACACACACACACACACACACACACACACACACACACACACACACACACACACACGCACTGTCTCGGTCCTGAAAGCAGCAAGGAAATGCCTAGAAATAAAGACCAGGTGGAGCCAGCGAGAAACCTCAGTGCTGGTATCTGGGGAGGTGGAGGAGGAAAAAAACAAAAACACAAGAACAAGGAGGGTAAAAGAAAAGCAAACAACAATGAAAAGAGTTCTCATTCTCTTTCATAGAGATATATAGATATTCTTCCACATTTCCATGGAGACAGTCATCAACAGGCTTTCCTGTGCCACGATCAACACCAGGCATATGCACAGCAATACCCCTGGGTGGAGAGGAGGAGAAAGGAAAAGACTAAACATGCAGGAGGAGAGGAAGAATAATGAACCCATCAGCAGAGGCAGTGCACTCAAAGGAAGCACGAGAGGGGCAAAACAAAAGGAAACAGAGTCAGGGAGGTTCTCATGTGTGTGCAGCAAGTTGCCTTTCTGCTCCATTTCCAACTGGAAGAGTTCATTCCTGGAGCTGCAACAGACGCCATGTTCATCTTGTACATATTAGCCACGTAAACAGGTAATGCAGTTAAAATTCCTTCTGGCTCTCAGGGGAGGGAAACCTTCCCTTCGAACTTCACTGGGGATCAGAACATCAGCAGTAATAACAGCAATATGCGAGATGAGAGCACGCAGGAGAGGAAATTAAATTGCCCTGAGCTCAGCCAGACAAGAACTCTCACTTGGGCTCGACCACTTCACAGGCACACAGATGGGAGCGCTTACACACATGCACACCTCTCGCGAAAAAAAAAAAAAAAAAAAAAACTGAACTACACAATAACCTTGAGAATCATGATCCAATGAAAAAAATCCCATAAAGAGCCTGGGGAATGAAAATGAAAAGGGCAAATGACTAGACAAGCTGGCGGGGGCTGGAAAGGACAGGAGAGCAGCACTGTCTGTGTGCTGCGTTTCATAACAGGTAGGACGCTCAATGATACAATCGCCACCTGGCCCGGCCGTTCTCGGCGGACGGATCGTGCTGCGGAGGTAAAAGACCTCTATTGGCCAGGATTAGTTTCATCAGACACATGTAAAAATGAGGTCATTGTCATGTGATGCTGTTGCTCAGGGAGGGAAGAGGAAGAGCTGCAGATCATTTGAGAGGCAAAGCAGAGAGCCGCGATACCTGTATACTCTAAACAACCTGCAGAGCTGCAGCAGTGCCGTGTCTTTGAGCTCCCACAGAGGCTTTTAACTTGAATGACTTCAAGTGCTGCTGCTGCCACACACTTTCACAGGAACAGCTCTGTTCCACACAGCTATGCAAGGTTAAAACAGAATCCCTGCCTGAAAATGGATCAAGTGTCCTTCAGTGCTGAGGCTGTAGTAGATAATGTAACAAAATGTAGCCATGAGCATTCACCATCATCACTAATATACAACCAACAACGCAATTTTCACCAAACGCTGTCATGGCTTTATGTCCAAATCCTCCAATACTTTGTCAACATGCACAAATTCCTGTTGCAATAACTTCAGTAAACAAAAGGCTCTGCTGCTGCACCCAAGGACAAAAGAGACAGTTTGTATGATGTGGGATAAAGCGATGCACTTTTAATGTATTTTTCTGTGCAAATTCCTTTCCCATTGAGATTTTGTTTTCATAATTGTTTTCCTCGTTGTTCTCACAGTGGTGGCACACCCTCCTTTCAGCTAATCTGTAGCCAAGCAATGAGAGCCAAATGCAAATGACTGTTACTGTAGGCATGCCTGGCATCTCTCATTCAAGCCCAACAAAGCAACATGCATTAGCTATGCTTCACCACCCTCAAGACGGCCCTGATGATATGTGGGATATGTCAGATGAAGGAGGCCATCATTCCCCACCAGATACTGGACTGAATGGATAATGCTGTGGAATTACCTCTGATTGCATCAATGTAAAGAAAAGGCAGCTAGAATATATGGTGCATTAGAGGCTAAATTTAACACTTTTTCTGTGGATGTCCACTCAGTGCTGATGGTCAATTCAATCAATTGAATCAATAAATTCCTCAGTGCCTACATGTACCAGAATTGGGGTGTAATAATTTCAATATTACATCAACAATCAATTGAAATGTGTTTTCAGTTTCAAAGGCAGAATTGGCAGCTTTCCCAGTGTGTTTTTTGTTCTCTGAAAATCTGAAAATGTAACTGACAGCTGTCAGTAGGGCTGTGTACTGGCAAGAATCGGGTGACACAATGCAACATATGATGATACTCTAAACAAAGTGATATATTGCTATTTTTAATTTAATTTTAGGAGAACTGTCATAAAATAAAGAATACACCACCATATGTATAACACATAACAGTTAAAACAGTTAAAAAAAGTAAACGTCTTTATGAACTCACAACAGGGATGCCAGATAAGAACACGGCTATTTAGCAGTTGTGGATTTAAACAGAACACAAACTTAAGAACGGCCACAAATCTTTGCATGCATCAAAAATCCCGAGATAGTGTTTTGAGAAAAACATAATATCATATATTCTCAATATTTTCTAAACCCCCAG
This sequence comes from Lutjanus erythropterus, assembly GCF_056507025.1. NCBI lineage: Eukaryota > Metazoa > Chordata > Actinopteri > Lutjaniformes > Lutjanidae > Lutjanus > Lutjanus erythropterus. The sequence continues at coordinate 4,752,271 of NC_139327.1, forward strand.
GTGCCAAAATACTAATAGCTTCTGGCTACCCAGAGGAAGAGACAAGAAATCCAAGCTGAAATAACCTTTAATTCTTCCTTAACACCAATGACATCACTGCAACATCACAGGGCAACAGACGAGCAACAGATTTTGCAGCAAGGAGAACTTCAATTGACTGCATTTACCTTCAAGACTGACTGGCCATCAACATAAAAGGTGTGGAATTTTCCCTTTGATATGAACAGAATTTTTAAAGTAAGGGTTATTTGTGCGTCCCAGGCACACTACACAGCCCATCTCCCTGCTTGCAAAACCAAGGTTTCAAGTTCCCAGTTATCGGACCCTGTGGACTGATCCCGTCTCCACTTTAAAGTTTTATCTGATAGTGGCGGTGCCTTTAAGAGCAGCCTGGATTTGCTCGTCTCAAGCCATGTGAGCCAAGGTTCACCATGCTTTCTGAGCATCCCGGAGCCTCTGGCTATAAAGTTTAGCCTTCACTCTCATTTCCTTGCCTGACCTGGTCGCTTTGGTCCCCGCAGATCGGCCTAATCCTATTTAACACTGTCACATATATTAAAGCAGCCCCTTGGAATTAATATGCTACTAATTACAAAGCGTTTACTCTGAGCATGACTTCATGTTGGTTAAAGGCTATATGAATGGGAGCAAATGTGTGTGTGTATATATAGCGAGCAAAATCTGATAGGTCAAGGGGAACAAATACGTTCAGAGAGATATGTCGGGCTTGTTTAAATTCCTACAAAGGTTTGGAAACATTAACGGGTGTGGAGATAGAGCTCAGCAAAATGGCACATTGGAAAGAAAATAAACTGTGGAACCAGATGCAATTTGGTAAAATCTGATATATTTCTACAGCTGCATTCAGCCAAGAAGAGGAAGAGGCCCAACTGAGGAACCACCCACACTGAACTCTGTACTCTCTTGTATCATCACTGAGACACTGGAAAATATGAACTTTTAAAAGGGATGGTTCAGATTATTTGTAGGGTTGTACAAGGTACTCATCTATTGTTAGTGTATTATCTACAGTAGATAGTGATGGACACACCCTCAGTTTGGAGAAGCAGCGGGATTACCAGAATGGAAGCTAAACAATGTAATTCTGTGGACAGGGTTGGCAGCAAAACATATTTTAGTCACCTAAAATAAAAAAATCAATATCAAAATCAATATGTTAAGTGTATGCTGTATTTAGAATATTTTCACAGCTTTACCTTACCACCAGACAGCCTTTTCCAGTGGAAAACCGCTGTGATATAAGCCAAATATCACCCTTTTTCACTCATCCAGACTCCTTTTGCAAAAACAATTTCACAAGTCTTAATTTTACCTCCCAGAACACTGAGGTCTGAGGACATAATCAAAACTGATCGTGTTTGCAGCACCCAGTGACAAGCTGTTATGGTCCACCATAGCTGTAAAAGGATCTATATAACAGCAGGTGATAGCAAGGTAAAGTGGTGAAAATGTAGTGTACACTTTAATTGATACTGAGTGATACTAGTCCACAGCAGTACATTGCTAAGCTTCCAACACCAGGACTCCTGCTGTCATCTACTATCCATAATACACTGTCTACCAAGAAGTACTTCACACAACACTACTTCAAAAAATCCAAACTATGCCTTTAAAAAGCACTGACATCAATGTCTCATCATGAGAACAACTGATATATTAAGAATAACCAATAATGATAGACCTATTTAACTCCACCTCCTTTTTCTCCACCACTCTAGTTATAATGAGAGTAAATCAGAGTAAAAACAAAATGGGTTGAAGACAAATAGATGGGAGTAATTGGTGTCTCCTCAATGGCACAACTCCAAACACAGGAGCACAGAGGTCTACCTGGGCCAGTGGACAAAGGACAGTGAGTGGCTGACAAAGACAGAGAAGCCTAATGATGAGCCTGTGACCTATTTCTAACATTCAGCCAAAAAAAAACCCTAAAGCCACAGGATACAGGATGGAAAAACAGAGTGGAGGAGAGGGATGAGAAGGCTTTGTGACAGGTAGGTGGTGGGGGGAGTAGAGAGCAACGGGAGAGGACCACACCGCTGGAGCGATCTGTAGCAAGAATCTGTCTCTATGGCTGTGAAAGCCCCGAGGGCGTGTGGGGATCCTGCGGAGTTGTGTAGTCTTCCCTTTCCATGGCTGAGGGCCATGCTGGAACGGAAAGACAGTGCCTGGGATAAAGACAGCTCCAATCGCTCCCACTCCCATGTGTCTGTGAGAGCACTACACACAACAAATGCTCAATAGAAGTGTATGTGGCTCAAATTACATTTTTCTTGTATACTGTATGCTTCCTATGTTACGCTACACACCTAGCATAGAAGGTGTATTGCATTTCACTTAGTGCAAAGCCACACAAAGTGCAAACAAATGAGAGGCTTTTAAAGTCTTTAAACCTATGAGATAAAACAAATACTGATTTCTGTTTTTGACGTATTGTTGAGCATGTGAAAGAACTTCTAAAGCTACAAACAGAAGATCAGGTTAGAAAAGAGTCTATCAAGTACTTAACAAAAGGCATGAACAAAGCTTGACTTCTTTGAACACAGATAAAATGAGTGTGCTAAATAAAGTTGATCAGAGGACAAATAACTGCCAAATTTACTTTCATTTGCTATCTTTGAAATATAACTGTATTTTCAATGTTTGGGAAAACATCTACACATACCACTTTGTCTTCTTTCTGGTTGTCGGAGGACAACAAGCTCCACTCGATGTCCAAAGGTCCAGAATCTTCAGGGGCCAGAGTGAACTGGCAGTCCAGCTTCACACTCTGACCACTGGCCTTCTCTATGGACGTTGGCCCCGTGGATGTAATCTCCAGACCAGAGGCAAAACCTGGAACACAAAGAGAGTAAATTGTCAAAGCTGCAACATGTGGAATAATAAAACAACTATACCTGCAAGTAGGTACAATGGGGTCCAAGCACTCTGTGTTCAATTAATTAAATTTAAAAAATTTAAAGACCATTTTAATATTACATTGAATGCAATTATTACCCATAATACAATCATATCAGTCACAGAATGGAAGAAGAGCCAGTGGGACATTAGGTCAAGAACATTAATAGACCTATATTAACATTTATATCACATTTTTGTCAGGAGGTTCCAGTTGTATATAGAATTGGGATTTTGATTTTGATGCCTGCTATAAGCTGTTTATTAGAAACTAGAAGTCACTCAGTAGAGTGCAGATCTCTGCCAGGCAACAGATGATGAAGCACCTACTGCAATGCCACAACTGCCAGATGCAACCAGTTGGGATTTGCAAAGTTTTGAATAAAGTTTCTATTAAAAACTTAGTGTTCTATGGTTAATTTATGTAAGTCTGTTTACAATAGATGAAAATAACAGATTTATACTGCATAAAAAAACACAGACATGAGACATGAAAGTACCCACCCATAGAGCTAGAGTCTGATTGATACTAGATTTTATGGGTCCAATGCAGATACCGAAATTAGTAAAGATATGAGTAAAAATCTATCTGATATCTATATATCTGCTGATATTCTTTACACAGAATATACTATACAGAATAAACAGTATGTACAGAAACACAAATTTTGTCAGTGATCCTTTAAATGTAACAAAGATATGTAATGAAGGCAGGATCTCTTACAATTTAATAATAAACCTGATTGTCCAAAATGACATGGAGGCACTACAACAGTAAAGACTCACTGGCATTTTCATAATTATAAATAACTATGACTAAAGAAGAACACAAACAAGCAAACTATATGTATCTATTAAACCTGAAATCAGACTGAGTAGTGCTTTACACAGAACCCATTTTCATACTTGTATCTTCAGGTAACAGGTCAAGGGACCCACTTGAAAATGGTCAGGTCTGTTTTGCCCTTGCCAAAATTTAGCCCAACTTTGGAGTATAATCTGTCCCCCTTCTTGAAGCAGGTCATCTAGTTTCATATGATACCAGTACAACAACTCGCACACAACCATACAAATGATTCCCTCCAAAAAAAAAAACATCCACACACTGTTAATTAGCCAAACATACTCTATAAGTACTATAAGTACAACATTTTAGATACAAAGTTTTTACCAGGCATTTATTTTTCCATCTATTTTTTATAAGTTTGTTTCACACAGTTGGATCTCTTGTGTTCCTCTCTAGCTTTGGCAGCACAAACAGCTTTTCCTTTAACTGTTTTCAAGTGTATTTCTGATTCATTGTAGTTTGTTCAACCTGAGACCAAATTAGCTAAACCTCTGTAGTAATAGTTGCCTGCAGTGAGCTTAAGAAAAGACAGATGGACCTGTGCTAAGACAGACAGTCCATCAGATCACACACTCACAGCTGTTACAGTTGAAAAAGAACCTTTATCATTAACAGGTTACTACATCAAGTTGATTGATACGTTTTTTTTGTTTGTTTTTGTTTTTTTGTTTTTGCTGATGTTTGCACCTAATTTTATCACTTGGATGCAAAGTTGATGAAAATTGTGTCTAGAGACTTGTCTTACAGAAACATTTGCAGGCAGCTGTCAAATGTTTGGATTCAGGGACCATGTCACTCATAAAATAAATATGGCTACATCTTGTCTGAGAAGCAACTCTTAAAATATGCATAATGTAAATCACACAGTGAAAAAAGGAGACTAATAGAGCACAACACAGCTTAGCTGTAGGAGTGGTGATTATAATGCGGAGAAACTGTAGCCCATCACCAAACTGGAGCAGACTCTTAAGCATTTATTCTTAGAACGTATAAACATAATTTCTTGGTGACATCAACTGGTTTAAGATTCTCCATTCAATAAGAGATTTAAGCCGCGGCAAGGAACACAGCCCATAGAGAATGGAGTTGTCACATGCTGCCTCGACACATTAAAATCCTTCTGACAGCCTGCCACCTTCCAGTCAGCATGCGGGGGGAGAACAGCTTTAGAAAAGAAACAAAAAAAAACAGAAGATATCACCACAATATGCTGCTGCTAAAAAGCGCTGTAAATGTGCTACACTTATCACATCGCACAAATGACAACAAACACATGTAACTGAAATTTTCTGCTGATAATAAAAGAAAATTTCCAGCCCATCTATAAAACATAGAAACCATAACATTTTCCTTCATCTACATCTGTACCTCATTTAAGTGCTTTTACACAAACTGACAGATGGAGCCGACTCTAATGTGAAAAGATAATTGGTGAAACAGGAGCCAAACCTGGCAACTATGCACACTTTGTTAACCTCCTTTCTTTTCCTGGAAAGGTTCCTTTTCTGTTTACAAGGCTTCCATAATAGACAAACAAACGAGTAAATGCATCTATGCAAACACAAGAGGATCTCAACTAGTGTTCAAAGTGCTACATGTACACATGTTCTCTTGTAGTACAGATGGTGTACTCTAGGGCTAAAATCACTTTTAAAAGTCAGCATGAGCAACAGAAACTTGCACTGCCTTCAGTCCTTCAACTCACCTGACCACTACCTTTGTTTTATTAATTTGACAACATGGCAGGTGGCCGACATGAAGGAGGGCACTCAGCAGAACAGCACCCAACGCTGTGTCAGTTGCACTGCTTCTTATTCAAGTCTACAAACAGTATGAGCAAGGTCAAGGTGACGAGCTAAGGACTTCAACTATGCAACTTACAGGTGAAATATTAAACACCCTAACGTTCAACAATGAGTACTGCACTCTAGAGCTGCAACAATTAATCGGTTAATCAATTGGCAGTCAAATATTACATTAATCTTTAGTCCCCTCTTATAGTGGACAAAAAAAGACATTTGAGGATATCGTCATGGGCTTCAGGACTAACTAGGACTAACACTGATTGACATTTTTCAGAATTTTTTGTCATTTAATGGAGGAAACAACTAATTGATTAATTGAGAAGATAACTCAATAGATTAATCAATAATGAAAATAATCAGTAGTAGCGCACTGCTCATACTCTGGGGATGGAGGCGACTGCTTGCCAGCTTCACTATATTTCAGACTCGACATGAATAACACTGACATACGCAACACATTTTGTGTTATTGTGTATTTATATTATCCAAAATATTTCCAAACCACGTTCAAACTCGAAGAAACCCGTATTTCAAATTAACGGTGTGATTCCTGCTAGCCATTGCTAGCTAGCTTCTAGTTGCTATTTCTGTCTAGTCACGTAAGGTAGAATTTCTTCAGCTATGGTGGTTGTTTGAAAGTGAGGAAAACAACTCCCATGATCCCATGCCACTTCACGACATCAAACTACATCTTTTGTTATTGTTTTACTGTGAAAGAGACCCTTAGGGACAGCAGTTACACATCATGCTTTTAAACCCATTGCTTAATTTAACTGTTATAAATGTCTAATTATTCTAGGAGATTATTAATGACTTCTTACGACTCATAAACAGACACCAAATGGAAATTTCAAGAAGAACATACTGGCTGTGGCATTGCTGTTACAGAAGCCAGTATTTCAACTTAGCATGCTTCCTTGATCTCTGATGATATATCATGGCCATTTATGATTTAGTAAAGTAAATATACTGATTATTTGACTGACAAAAATAAAAAAAAATATTCCTTTTGCAGTACAGCTGAGACAAAGATGTTGCCAGCTGATTGTGTGCAGGAAGTTTCTAGATCCTGGCCTCAGGGTAAGGAGGGTGTGAGTGAGCTACAGGTTGAGGTCCCTGCCGCATTTCATGTCCATCAGCTCTGTATCAAACCTCACTTCGCTATGGGCTGTGGTAGACAACTGAATGAAAATACACCACGGAAGCTTACACACACATATAGAGAGTGACAGTCTCAGTCACACCCACAATTGTTGAAGCTCAGAGTCTGTAAGCACTTGATATGGTCGCAAAGCACAAGCATAGTTTTATTCCCCGGCCGCTGGTGCTGCAGCTGGTCGTCTCAGCCCACAGATTTTGACAGACGCCCTTGATGGGAGCGATCCATCGCCTTCAGCAGAAGTAAGAAAAACGGGGAGCAATATAGGGAGAACTGAGATATGTGTCTATCACTGTCAAAACGGATACACAGCTTGGCATTTGCATGACAGAAAGCTGTGTCAATTCATCAAGCACTTAAAGAAGCTGGGGCATTTTTCAAAGTTGCTTAGAAAGGGGAGAAAATTGCATTCAGTGAGAAAAAGAAAAGTATTCAGCTGGAACAGACGGGTTTCTCTGACGGGTAATAAGGGACACTGTCTGATGTACTTGTTAAATCAGTGACGGACCTCTGAGGCAGCGTTTCTTTAAATTACAGTTCAGCTGGAGGCCTCCTCCATTCTGCGTCACAGAAATGGGAAAAAGTGCCATTTCAGGATTTCATCCCTTCCAACGGTTTACTTATAAACCTGCCTGTCTTTTGGCTCAGGTGACAGCAGAGGAACATAATCACTGTGAGTGTAATTTCAGGTTAATTCCACATTTAACCAGCAGACAGGAATCTATAAACATGATTAATCCAACTGCTGCATGTGCAAAGAGATCATTTGGTCGGTTACTTCAAAGTCACAGTATATCCGCAATTATAGCAGGTAGGCAGACAATGTTAAAGGGTAATTCTGGTATTTTTTAATCTGGGCTCTATTTTCACATTCGTATTTTCAGGTTTAAGGATTAGTAGGCACCAAAAGTTTTGGAACAGGACCAGTAGATCACCTCAGCCTACATCCGCAAAATATGTTGCAATGGATGCAATGAAATCCTTGGGGACAGACATGTCAGAATGTTCACTTAAAGTGCTTGTTTTTGCCACTGACAGCCTCAGAATAATATTCTAAGTGTTTGACAACAGCATAGAAAGGATCTTTTTGTTGAAGAGTCAGACCCATTTTGTTTAACCAGAAAAATACGTTATATCGCTCTGTTCAAAGCCACCAGAAACCACCGATGAAAACAATTTTTACCTCGCAGAACACAGGAGTTGCTTGTGTACCGCTGCTTTGGTCAGTTAAGCTGGCCCAACACTACAGGAGTTTTAAAATCCTAAACTAAGAAAACTGTGAGTGGGGTGTGAAACTTATGTAGTATGGGGCCAGGATTAGCCTAGTTTGTTTGTTATTGCGTTACTTGTGCTTTAACAACTTAGTTTGGTTCCAAACTAACATGTTGTAAGTTTGTGTATGTAGTGGTCCTTTCCATGTTGTCAGACACTTTAAATTATAATCTGAGCCCAGCAGTATCAAAAATAAATGCTTTTAGTGGATGAACCTGAAATCAAATCAAATCAAAATGTGACTACCATTGTGAGGTTATTTGCTTATGTTTCCCACACTGCCAATTAAATCCAACAAAGCACAACCACCTCCACCTTTTCTGGAGCATTAAGCTCCAATAGACAACTTAGATTGTTGCTTATTCAGTCATTAAGATTTGTTTCAGGGGCTTTAAAAGTCAAAATATTAAATGCATCAACAAAGCATTCCAGTGACATCAATAAGATACATGTCCCAAATTATGTACGATCATCATCTTTAGCAATAAAAGGCATTTGTGAGGGGAAAAAGTGCCACATTTTTCACACCCAGATGGCCATCCTTTCCATGACAGCCAAATCACTATAATGGAGATACAAGCTTTATAAAAAACAATCCTTTTAATCTTTTTAATAAAAAAATCATTCAAAAATCAAAGGCCTGTAAACACGGCAATAGGAAGGGAAATAAACACTATGTGAACAGGTAAGCCCAGTCAAATCAAGTGCTGTTGTATAAACAACAATGTAACATTAGAAACAAACACTGAATTAATGACACTTGACCTTAAATTTTAATTTAAAGCTCCTGAAATCATGGCTTCAAATCTTTCAAATCTCTGCAATGTTTAATATGCACTGCTAAGTATGCAATCATCAACATTTAAAGTTTCCAACAACATCCTTAGGAATTCATTACTAAGAGTTTAAAACATCCAAACTATGCTGGTCTGCTTCATCGGAACTGTGTGGGGGTAGTTTGATCAGATTTGGCTGAGAGTGGTATGGCAACATGAGAATCCCAAACAATCCCAAAACTGTCATCCAATTGATTCAAGTGACCTTTTTCCAGCCTACTTTAATCAGTGAGAGGAACATGGGAATCACTCATATAAAATAACCCAAAGTGTTTGAACTTTATGTGTTTATGTAGGACCCCATTACTCATGGTAAAACCATGATTGAGAAAATTGGTTTTCAGGGTCTTTAAGATCACAAATCATCATGACTAATTTAAAAATAATAGCCCTCATCAAAACTTATCGGGATATGGTAATTTAGATTTAGTTCTTTGGAACAAACCCGATGATTAATGGAGGATTTCAACATAACTAGCTGGGGAAAAACATATTCTCTACCACGAGTGGAATAACACAAATAACCCTGTTGGCATGCTCAAAAAGGCAGCTCACAGTGTTAATCAGTAACAAGCAACTATCAACACACACTGTACATACAGTGTGTGAACTCTAGAGCACGTGACTCAGAGCAGAAATGATCTTAGTGAGCTCAAAGTCTCTGCTATGGTGAGCTAGCGCTCCATATAATCACTGGCTTATATGGGTTGACTGTCAGTCTTTATTTAGAGTAATGGCACTACGGCTAAAGTAAACTGGCCTTCTTCCTCGAAGGTAATATAATCAGCTGATAAGAGAAACCATCATTACAGTCAAAAGGAAAACTATGAAAAATGGACTGTTGGTAAATGCAGTCATGCATGTACCCCAGACACACACAATTTCCTTGAGCTCAGTGTCTGCTGTTGTAGTATGACTGTGTGTCCTGCTGTGCGTGTATGTATGTGTGTGTGTGTGTGTGTGTGTGTGTGTGTGTGTGTGTGTGTGTGTGTCTGCGTAGTGGGGGAGGGCACGCTGGCTAATTAAAAAGTCTGTCTTAATAACTATTCATGGCTGGCTGTGTCTCCGTGAGCGTCTCTTTCCCTCCAGTCTCCACCACCACAGTGTCTGACACAGCACATCCCAGCGTGGTTACTGGGAGACCGGGAATGAACAAGAGGAATTTAGGGTGTCAGCGCGCTCCACCCAACACCCCAACTGCCATTCATTCACTCAATCACCCCCCCCAAAACTCTCCATCCCTCCCTGCCTGTCCTCCTCCTCTCTAACACACCCATGATTGTAGAGTGCCAGTCCCCTAGGCCTCCAATTCTCTCTGGTCCTGCTGATTGTAACCCCACCACCCGCCCCCTCCACCTTTGTCGGCATACAATGGGGAGCGAATCCTGTCTCCTGGCAACCAATCCCTCGGAGAAGGTTGCCGTGGCGCTTAAGAGACGGCATGAGAGAGAGACAGAGAGAGAGAAAGGGGTTGAGTGGGTAGAGGGGAGAGTTATGAAAAGGGAAGTTAACGTTACTTTTCCATTATTCAAAAAGCATTTGTGGAAGTCGACAAACTCCAGTTCAAACCTGCCACAGGGAGGCATCTTTATAAGCACCCACGTGGTTTCATTAAAAACAAACACTGAAAGCACAGGCACAGCATCGCTAGAAATTATCATCGTGATTGAAATGAGAAGCTGATTAATCGTTTAGCCAATCAAAATAAAATTAGTCACTAACAACTTTTAAATGTATGGAACTGCTTGTTTTTTTTTTTTGTTTCTTTCTTTTTTTTATTTATACGTTTAAACCACATAATACTGCTGAGTATTTCTGACAGGTGGTAAGACAAACAGAGCAGTCCAGAGACCTCACTTTGAGTGCTGCTAATTTGTGATGGCCATTGATCATTATTATCTACATTTTAATGGCTACTAACAAAATGAAAGAATCTGAGAAATAGTGCTGTCACAATAACCACAGTTTTGAAATACCATTTCATTGACAAACAACGGTAAAAAGCGCTTTGTTCATATTATTTCTTTGTTTCCCATGAGGCTAGGCGTGTTAAATAAATGAATCAATGCTTCAAAAAACAAACAAATAAAAAAAGGCAATCAACAATAAGAGAGCCCATAACAGTTAATGCTCAAGGATGGATAGACTCTGAGACTCGACTTCAAGCTCGGAAGCTGGGAGTTTTGCCACATTTTATGTTGTTGTTCTTTTTATTTCGTAGATTGCCCTGTTGAACTGCGTTAGCATGTTGCACTGCTTATATATCTACTACCACAAGCTGCAGTGTTGGATTAATGTTGTAATACTGTGGGACAGTTAAGAGAAACTATATGAACATTAAGTATCAGTTGAAGCAACTAAATAACCAGAGTAGTAGGTCGGATGCTGACAACTGTTTTTTCGTGTTGTTTTTTGTGGAAGTTTATGCTGCAGCTGGCTCAGCTTGTGTTTGCTTTGTTGTTATACAGAAGCCAGCCAGTTCTGTTCTGTGGCGACCCTTGTTGCCAGTGTGTGTGAGTGTATGTGTGTGCTGACTTGCTGCTGGGGTGGTTGCTGTTTGTAAATTTACTTGAAGGTAAAAACATGGCTATGTGTGGAAAAGAAATGGTTGAAGTGAAGAGTTCATTTGCTTGGCCACATTGTGTAACTATGAGAAGCACCCAGCAGCTAGCTTGCGCAGACTATAAAGTTGCCTGCTGTGTAGGGAGGTAAGATCCATAGATAACTGCACTAAATTACTTCATTTCAGAGATCATCAGAGATAAAGTAATGTGCAAACAGAATGTCAATAATACCACATACCTCACTATTTAGCCAACTACTAGGGACATTCCACCACCGCAACAGCCCTACTGAGAAAACCTGCCATATAAGCCTAGATGGACAATTCCAATGTTGATCATTTAAAAAAAAATCCAATAACAATATAATGGTTGGAGGTAATTTTTCAACATATATACACATAATCCTGATAGAGATCCCATGTTTTTTTAAAGAACTGTGACCAACATGAAGCATCAACTTATTCATGCTCTCTGCTATGGTGTATACAATGGTGACAATGTTACTAAATGACCTTAAACCAAGTGTTGCACTGCAATTTATCACAGCATCCATTTTGACATGAAATAGTAAGGTAAACACGGGAGTTACCAATGATACCAATCGAGGTTCGATTCCATTAAGGTCAAAACAAAGTTGGTGTGCTACAGCTGTGCATGTTGGCACACAGAAATGGTGACATGCCATGTCTATTTCTTGTTTCTTATCAGCCAACATACAGTACATGATACCAATGTATTGGTAATAAGATATCAGTTTGGCTGATTCAGACTACTGGAGCTCTGGGCTGCAGCTAGCAGAGATTAGTTTCTCAGTGACATGTACATAGATTTCTAAGCATGGATACCATTTTACACAGAAGTGTTTTTGTCAGAGGTCTTGTAGGCAGACTGGAGGTTAAGCTGCGTGGTGTGAGGAGCTGCTTTCGCAGACAGCAATAAACCCTGAAACCAGGAGACAGTTTGACAGCCTAACCTCTCCTGACCCTTGCGCTTGCCAAGCTAAAGACCCTTAGAGTCTTGGCAGGGTCCACAGTGGTTCATAAGCCTCTTTCTGCACCTTTTGACCTCAAAGAGCATCCTTGTCTGAAAAGCCAAGTCTTACCATGGGAGATAAAGAGGCCGCTATTTCAGGCTCACAACGAAACAACAGCAACAAGCAAAGGCTTGGCTAGGCGAAAGAGGTCAATGACGTTGCACTGGGATTTAGTTCTGTTTACGTTCTTTGAGGTTTGTGGAGTTACACATGCATTTGGTCTCAGACAAGTCTCAATGGTAGTGAAAGCATTGATTTAGTGTTTGAGCCAAATAGCTACAAACAAAAAAATGTATAATTGTGTGTGTGTGTGTGTGTGCAGCAGGGGACAATGGATCTAATAATTAAGATGCAAGCATACATTTACATCTTTCTCTCATACACAACACTGCAAGTGGAAGCATTTTCAGTTTAGTGCTCCTTGAATACACCCAAACACAAACACACACACACACACACACACACACACACACACACACACACACACACACACACAGTTAACAATCTTGAAAGTGTCATTTTCAGCTAAGCAAAAAGAAAGCATCTCACACATAAGACGAGAACAAACAAACAAAAAAACAGCCATGACAGAGCTTTTGAATAGTGTGGCAGATTTTCCTGGATGGGATGAAAATTAGTGATTCATTATGGTAAAATTGCAGTCTGGGGGCTCTGGTTTGACCAAATTAAACAGCACAGACGCTCTCCCCATCGTAAACTGTCGAGCCAGTCCCCTGTGACCATGCAGAGGAACATCAATTATTTCAAGCACGGCAGAGGATAACTTCATAACTTGGTCGCTGCTCAAAAAGAAGGCTGTGAATGCTCGCCCCAGTGCCCCCACTGGAACTATTCAATTTGAAGCAATGTGGGTGCTCCCAAGAGCGAGCTTGGCCCTGGTTTATTTAGTGTTGCAGAGGGCTGGGACCGTTGAACCATTCTGATTGTGCTGTAATGCAGCCTGAAAGCTCCACTTGCCACACAGAGCTGCCATCAATTCTCAGTGGTGATGACCTAAAGGCTGTTTTGACATAATTGAACATTAAATGATGAAGGGGTGACGGATGACAAGCACTTTACTCCACTGCCTGAGCATTTGACAGCTTTTAGATGAGCCTATGGGGGATGTGGTTAATGCCACTGCTGTGAATGTCCACAGCAACCATTTGCTGCATGTATGCATGTATATCAAAAGTGACAATAATTCTGATTTAATTACTTCATTTATGAAAGCCTGGGTTTACCAATAATCCTATATAAAAACAATTAATTTCTCTGCACGGCTGCTGGGAGGCATTAATTGTTTAATTAAAGGGGACAATTTTATCACATTTCATATACATTCAAATTAGATTTGTAAACCCACCATCAGATTGGTAAAAACTGATGTCTGATGACTGATAAATGAACTACAGGAGGAGAGGAGGGTGAGAGGAAAGGGGACAGGAAAGATGAACTCACGCTGGCTTGTTCCTAAATGGTCGGTTAATCAAAAAGGTCTTCATCACAGGGACTCTTGAGTCATGGCCTTGGGATTTGTACTTCTTATTTATAGAATGCATTAGCATTTGACAAGGTGTAGGATATGAGGACAGTGGATTTAAGCAACTGCTGCTTGTCTAACCTCTCTACCACCATGAATTGTTCCAAAGCTGAGCACAAACCTCTAAAAGCAACCCAGGCCAACCATCCATCCCTTCTTCCTTCCATCCCCCACCTCTGTGAGAGGAGGCAAAATTATCTAAAGAACCCTGAGAGTCAGATAAGAGGCCCCAGTGTCTCTGGGACCTGTGGAAACACACTCACACACACATATAAACAAACAAAAGGCCCGTGTCCTTCAGGATTTGTTGAAGCCCAGGGACATAGCGAGATGGTGACAATATGGGGCCTGGCTGTGCCGTAAAGCTGATAGGCAAGACGCCAGTCCAAGAAGCAGCACACAGATAGCCCACAGATAAAAGCCTCATGAGAAACAGCAGCAAATGTGCCAATATAGTCATGTGAGGAGGATATTAAAACAGTCGAGAGGCAGAGGGACATGTGGGTGCTGAATATAAGGCGGTTCAGAGATACGATACATTGGTGTGTCTTGTTTATTACAACGCCTGTGAGTAGATGTAGCTGTGGCACAGAGGGTATACAAACATGAAACAGCTGGAGTGTTTTCTTCAGTTAGAGATGCCAGAGGAGTAATTACAAAATCATGTCCTCCTCACATTGCAGGGAAAAAAACTGTTCCCTGCAAGCAATTAGTGAACATGTGAAAGCAGTTTGCATGACTTGTGAAATGGTGTAAAATAGAAATATGCCTCACAAACGCATACACACATTTGTGCATCTTTGTGCCTGTCAGTCCTCATTACAGCAGGAGGAGGGGTGGTGGATCAGGTAGAGGCTTTAAATCAATCATCAGCCAGGGGTTTTATGGAGAGTATGTGTATGGAAGTAAAAACAGAGGACAGCAGTCAGGTATTTATTGGCACAGCAGTAACTTCCCTGCTTCATCTGTCTTCAACATTACAGTGTATGTTAATAGACTTTAAAGGGATAGTTTGGATAATTTGATGTGGTGTTGTATGAGGTACTTATTGATAGTCAGTGTATTACCTATAGTAGATGCTGGTTGGCTGTGGGAAGGAGACAGGAGCTAAGCACAGAAGCTAAGCATAGTACTGCTGTGGACAGGGGCAGCAAAAAAGAGTATTTTAGCCCCTTGAAAAAAAGGTCTACACTAAAAAAAATAAATAAAAGGCTGTCAAGACACAGATGTTATATAACCCAAATATCACTCTCTAAACCAAACTCTAAGGGCGAAATAAGTAATTTTACAATGCCACTGCCTCGATCGGTTAGTTTGTCTCAGTGTGTCACACAAGAACACAAATAAACTAACACATCGAGGCAATGGTACACCAGCAACCCCAGTGTTTGCCTGATTTTGTCCATGGATTTTGGTCAGTTCTGACAGAGCGATATTTGACTTACATAACTGTGGTTTCCCCTCAGAAAAGGTTGATGGTAAGATAAAGCATTGAATATATCTGACATAGATAAGCACTTAAACTACACTGAATTTTTTTTTTTAGATGCACAGGTTTTTAAGTGGCTAAAATACTAGTGCTGACCCTAGCAGTACATTGCTTAATTCCTATGCTGGTGCCCCTCTCAGCTTCTCCAAACTGGGGGTGGGCTGCTCACCATCTCTCGGTAATACACTGACCATCAGTCAATCTCAACCCCATATGAAATGATCCGAACTAACCCTTTAACCTTACTTTACATGCACACGAGACCTTTCACTTTTCTTTCACTTTGACTCAAGCAGACTTCCAGAATATCCTAGTGAACATTTACGACAAAAAAAGCATAATCTGGACAGGGGATCAGAGACACACTGCAATGGTGCTGGTGTAATGAAATGTGACGACTTCCTAAGTTGGTTTTGGGGATATGGAGCCCAAAATGGTAGATTTAGTATAGTGGAATTTTCATTTCATGTAATTATAAAAGGTTTGCCCAGGCCACATATAAAGGTCTGGAACAGTAAATGATAATAGAATAGTGAAGTGACCTTCAAACGGTGAGTCATCTTTATGATCTTTTATCATGTTAAAAAAAAACAATTATATGCTTTTGATGAAATAGGGTTGTTCTGATACTGATACAAGTCTTGGAAAATGCATCTGAGACGGCCTAAAATGTGGGGATGGGTATCAGCAAGTATTAGCAGTGAAACTGGACCTTTCTACTTCTTCAGCAGTGTCCTATGGACCAAATTGTAAATGGTCAATGGAGAAGAGAAAGGCCAGCTGTACCTCTGGATCAGATTGTGATGCAAAGTCTAGGTTATCTTAGTCAGATCATGGTAAAGAGAAGCATAGTCTCTGTCAGGAGGAGGAATAACTCAGTGGATTGTGTATTTAACTGCAAATACACATGTTTTTTCAATCTTTCTTTCTTGATTTGGTTTGGTTTTGTGGGCGTCCATGGTAAAACCAGGAGCAGACTTTTTGAGTCTTTCTTTTGCGATTGTGGCCTGGATGTGTTGTGAGGAAAACAAACACACTCTTTCAAGAGTGGACTGAACTGAAGATTAAAAAAACACACACACACACACACTGGTATTGGATTGGTACTCTGTATCAACCGACACACAAAGTTCAGGTATCTGAATCTGGAAGAAAAGAAATAGTGTCAGATCAAATACAGAACAAATGAGGACTGAATACAGCTGTTGAAAGAAATCATGTTTATCAAACGGATGCATTTATGCTCTAAGCTTCCAACAGTTTTCCATGAACTAAAAAAATGAAAGCCAAATGTCTCACTGGGGGGTATTCACAGGGCGTTTCTCTCTCTCCTGACACAGGAGTTTCTCTTCACTGAGGGGGAGGCAGCCATGCCGCTGCCTATCCTATCCCCCCATCCCCCAAAACAAATAAAGTGTCTGATACAGACCAGGCCCCTGTCGGCGCCCCAGCCCCTGCCTTTGTTCGGGCCCCAGGGCACAATGCCAACTGTGATCAGGAGGCAGCATCGCTGATCAAACACCGAGACACAAGTGCAGCAGAGTGCTGCTGCTTCATTCAGACTGTTGATGGACTCTCACAATGGTTTTAACTGGAATACAGATAATACAGGTCTTAGAGAACATACAAACTCATATTCACATTTGCAATGCAAAAAATGAGCAAAACAGGTGAGTGTAAGGAAGCAAACAAAGGTTTCACACGGCTGTGCTTAATTATGTCAGTGAGGTGAACACACAAGAAGTCAGCTTAAAGCAACAGAGCGTGAATATCAAAGTAGAACATTCCCCTTGAAACACAGGGCAAAATGAGGGATTAGAAGCCCTTTGTGGAGCTCCTAACGAGCCTGGTTTTCAACGTCATTAGTGTTGGAATTTTACGAACTCAGACTCCTCAGGAGGGGAAACAATTTCACATTTCTGGAATTTCCAGAGCTCAGCAATTTTATGTGTTCATGTATCTAAGTTAGGCCGAATGTTTCCTTGCACCATGTTCACTTAAATATATGGGGCCATGAGAATGAACAGAGGGAGTTTAGTCAGATTTGCCTTTCTCAGCAATAACAAACTGCTTCCTCATACCATCTGAAACAAATCACAGACACTTCTCTGGCATGTTGGTTCAGTCAACTGAGGACTTGTTTTTATTTAACTTTTAAAAAGTGCTTAGGTGGTAAATCCACTAAATATACACAAAATGTATGTTAAGTAAACACCTATGGAGAAGTAAAGACTCGTATGGCTGGCTGCCAAACCACTAAAAGGATTTAGGTGTCCAGCCAGACTGCAGACAGTTCAGAGACAAGAAAAAAATATCCTATCTAAAATATAAACTATTCAAACACAAATGCCTCCCAATGAATTCCTGGGCTCCTCCCTTGTGCCTTAGATAGAGTGGAGCTTATATTACAACTTTATAGTTGAGATGAAATGAAAGATTTCTTTTTATCTCTTTGAGATCACATACCCCATCATATTGTGCACCTATAAAACAATTCCAAAAAATACAAAAAATGAAAGTCTTTATAGTCTTATATCAAATTTAGAGCCAGACAGAATATATTATTGGCCAATATCAGCCTATATCACAGCTATATCAGTCTATATTGGTATTTGCATATATATGTCCAATATTTGTTTTTTCAATGTTTTTATAACTTTCAAACTTTTTTTTTGTTTAACAGTTACTTATAGTCAGTCAAAACAGTAAGGGTTAACTGTTTCAGTGCCTTGACATCATTTTGGAAAATAAAGTTTATCGTAAACTATAAAATATTCTTCCTCCATTATATATCTTTGATAACCACATTTAAAGGATCATTGCAAAATCTCTCAATATATTGTTATATTTTAATCCCTAGTTTCATTATTGTCTCAAAAAATCCAGCATTAGTGGGCTTCTAATCAAAATTTTTCCTGTAAAACAAAATATGAACCATATATAATCACTATGATGGAGATGTTGAACCAACCAATTTCAACCAATAATATTACAGCATCCACCCACCAAACAATCTTCATTTTTTAGTGGCACAGAGCCATTTAAGAAACGGACACACCTACTTTTCAACATTCAAATCAATTCCTCCCATTTTAATGTCCTGTCTGCCTATTCTGTTTCATTCAGAAATACTTCACAGTACAGGAGCTATTAAAATGTAGTTTCATGTGGACATCAAGTCTGAACTATTGGAAATAAACTGATCTTCATAAAACAGGTCAACCAAAATCGACATTACCATAGAAAGACGAAATATAAACACTGAAAGTAACTCGTTTCAGCTGATATATTTGCCTAAAATTTGAGTTTAAAATTGCTATGAAATGAGTCAGTTACCTTGGTTACGGCTGGTTTTGTGGGATACAGAAGGCCAGCTCCTGCAGATTAAGATATTACCTCTGCCTATGGTAGATTTACACAGTAACCCATTTTCCACATAGTGCACAGGCATGTATGGCTGTCAGCTAGATTGGCTGGGAGGCAGTCAACGAGTGTGCCTTGATCACTCACAACGTTTCCTCTAGGTTCTGGTCTAAAATTAGGTCCCATGCCTGAAGGACATTGCACCATGGTGGTCTTCTGGACATTTGGTGGAAAATGTGCAGTACTATGTGTGTTGCATGTCAAAGGCTAAAGGACTAACACAGCCCATTTCTCTGAAAAGATATTTGATTTCCGCTGAAAGCTCCCTGAGGACGACTGACAAAGTACTTTGTAATAACTGCTAAAACATCAATTCCTTTTCAAATGCATTTATAACATCCCTTCTCTATAAACCCTCTCATCCTGTCCAAAGCACTAACGACCAGGCAGAATGAGGTCTTTGTGAAAGTGTAACAACACAGACAGTCCCTTCCTGTCCTCTGTGTGCGAGAGACACCACATCAGGACATCAAGATAAGACTGCTGTTAAAAGATAACAAGACGGATAATCCTTTTTCTTTCCTCTCTTTTTCTCTCTCTGTAAAAGCAGTGAAACGGGCCTGATGTTTCGAGGCTCGATTCTCTTCTTGAAGGCAGGTGTAGTAAATGCACCTGAGTGTTGAGCCCTGTAGGAAGCTGCAGGCGAATGCTGTCAGTTGTTGTTACAACTTAACCAAGACCGCTGGGCTTATTCGTGCCTTCAGCTCGCACTCTCAGCCTAGACATGAGGAGAGAGCTCAAAACAACCACTCTAGTCTACATACCACAGTAAATGACAAGATGCGATTGGGAATGTTAAAAATAACAGCATTGCACTAGTTTAGCTACCCTGCACAAAGAGGCAATCCTACAGTTTTGCTCATGACATGACAGTATTTATTCCCCATGTTGTGTTCTTTAACTGTGCATGAGATGAGGCTTGTCAGACGCATGTAGAAGAGCAGAGTCCAGTCAGTAGAAATAAATGCTGTAAGCTCATTAAAGACACGAAGCTCAGAGTCAAAGGGGATCCAAGATTCTTGGAGTTGCATTGTGAGCTGCAGCGAGTGAACAGTTTGTTATTTTGACCCTGATAGTCTTGGTAAGCTAATTAGATCCATCTCAACAAGCCAAGCATCTGTAAAAAAAAAAAAAAAAAACTGAGAGCTGATCACCGCAAACTAGACACAAACTCCTTTAGAAAGCATTAAGCACAGTGTACATCGACATATAGGTTATCCTCACATTAAATTGGACTCCAGAGCATGAAATTGCTTCTGAATCAAAAAGCAGCAGCTGCAGTATTTTGTAATACACAGCAGAGAAAAGCTGATGCCAGAGATGCACTGAGGAGCCCAACCACCAAGTTAAAAGTAATTGCAGATACATATTTCCTCATCTATCTCCGTTTCCAACAAAGAAACAAATTAGCATTAGCTGTTTCTCAATAAAGGTTGAAATGCAATGTTTGTAACATGCTGTCATATTTACTTGTAGTGATTATTAAATAATAGAGCACAGTCCAGCCATTTAAGTTCTATTCTTATAATTTCAGTCCTGGTTGATTTGGTGATACCTGTGGTTACCATGGTAACAGTGTGTGGGGTTTAATACTACAGCTCTGCTACAGTGTAAAGAGAGTGAACAGTAAACAGTGAGGGTGACCATCAATGAGATAAAACTGAGCTGTAATTACATGCTGCATCCGGCCATTATATCCGAGAGAAGGCAGACATCTCGGCTGATATTTCAAAAACTAAACACACACAAAAACAAACTAGATGGATAAATAGTACTGCATGTCAAAGCAAAAAAGATTTATTTTTGATTTTGGGGTGAACAGTCCCTTTAAAGCTGGGGTAGGGAATTTATTTTTGGCATCACAGGACAAAAGCTCCATAACAACATTTAAACATAATGTCATGCAAGTGGTCTGAGAGAAAAACTAGACTTCTGCTCCTTCTTCTGTCCACGACCCAAGGTTGGTAAAATAGTTGACTGTTGAGTCTCATTCCCAAAATGCAAATATTTGACAATGAATCATCTTCGAGCCATCAATCCAAAGGGCCAGCAATATGACAACCTAGGAATGCGACTCAACAATCAACGATCTTTCTTTAGAATTGTTTACTGCACCTCTAACTTCCTGCTGCTCTTGATGGTTATAATAAGTACAAATAAAATAAAGGCAGAGTCACGGTCCTGTTCAGTTCACACCGCCTACTATGCATTTATCAACGGGAACATGCGTTCACATTTTAGAGGTGGTCAAACAGCCTGACACGACAACAATCACATATAGATGAAAAACCTATCATGATTGCAAAGCTTCATACAGGTCAGCATCAATAATTATTGATTATAGGTTGTGACTGATGACATGTGGTCTACTCCAAGGGGTAGAAGTAGCTGAGGTAATGAAATGAGTAAATATTGCAATATTTTTGACCAAATAAATTATAATAATCAGTAATGTGGATATAATGACTAAGTGAGTAAAGGCAAATAGGAAGATTTCAAAAAATGACATCACTTTACTGTGTGTAGCCTCTAAAATCAGGAAAAGAAAACACTTATGTTATATCACGATATGCAAAATCTATTACAATACCTAGTCTCATATCACAATACATAATACTATTGACAAACTGCCCAGCCCTAAACTGATATCAGGCAATGTTATAAAGTTATAAACATTATTTGCACTAATTACATACAATCACTAAATCAGCTGATTGCTTTGGTGATCCTACATCTGATTGATAAACATGAATTAAAACATCTCACCCAACTATGTAATCTATAGTTTATTAATAATAGAACTGGTACTAACACATAGCCTTTGTCATTCACAACCAGTCACTATGACCACTGTAACAGTAACATGACCTGCTGATCCCAGAGATATGCAGGAGAAATAATCTAATAAGTGATGTTTGTTGGAAGAAAATGAGACTCTTGTACAGCGCTCACTCTCTCACGTTGTACATTATATTATAAAACTAGGTAAAAGGTAATCATAAGCAGCAGATGTCAGCAGGAAGTTAAAAGGCTAAATAACAGTCACAGGCCTTCCTTGTTCCTGAAATGCACACGATCAGTATAGAGCTCATTCTTAGGCCTACATGCACTGAAAAGTTACGGCATACAGTATTCAGACCATAATTACAATAATGTCAAAAAATGGAGTCGATATAATGAAAATCTTATGCTTTATACCTTCTTTAATTATTACTTTGTGTTCATGTTTTCAGTCACAATACTCATTGGAAAAGGAATGGAAATGTTGTCTTTCAAGGCAAACAAGAAGATCAGGTTTAACCTTGTGACTGGAAATATTATATCAGTCAAGCTAAAATGAAGAGAAATGCTAACTTTATACCATCCTAGCTCCTCGATATTGTGTTTAATTTAACATATGTGGTAAAAAATTAAATGGCTCTTAGAAATAACCTGACTGTTTAAGAAGAAGATTCTGCAAGGATGCCTGGCTGTTGAGTGTTTAGTGGATGTAGTAAAGTGCTTTTGCCTGAATCCTGCCATACAAGCCAACTCCCTGATGGCTCCACTGACATCTAAAAAGGTCTGACCTCTGACTGGTCTAGACAGGCAGCCAAACACTGCTTATAGGGCGTCCTGGATCAGGCTGACAAGTACATAATCTCAGTGAAAGTGACTGAGGCACAGCAGAATAACGACTGTTCACCTTTACGTGGTGGAGCTTGTACATGAACATATAAACAACGGATTTCATGTTGGCAGGGGTTAAAAACGTTAAATCCTGAAAAACACTGGTGTGTGCTGTGAAGATGTTTAGGGGTTGTATCGACACTCGTTAAAGATTTCTTGCCTAACTCAATAAAAACATCCCACAGAGTTTTGCATTAATATCTCTTCACACAGATCCAGGTCAAGGGTAATGAGCAAATTTTTCCCACACTTTATCTTCCAGCAGAGGGATTATTGGGGACTTTGTCCAAACTAAATTCACAGATCTTTTTGACAAGGTGTTATAAGCTCCTGAGATGTTATAGTACTACCAAATACATTAATGGCTGATTAATAAGAGTTAGAGGTTGACATTTTAGTTGATAAAATGCCAGGTGACATTGTAGATAGTCACAGGTTCTTTTTATATGTCCACAGGTCATTAATCCACTACTCTAACTGTTGTGTTAGAGCTCTTGTTGCCACTGATAAATCATCCCCTTACTCTCATCAGATAGATGTCCCATCACAGAGGGATTAAATGTAGAGCTCATGTTGCCCTAAACCTCGTGAAGAGCATACCAGTGTGACTGGAGATGGCATGAGGGCTTACTCTTCTCCTTCCAATTATCAGCCACTCAGAGAAAGCAAGCAAGCCAGCAAGCCAGTCAGCCAGCCAGCTCTGTGTGCGCCCATGAATTATACATGGGCTCCATTAAGACACTTAACAGCTGGTTCCTCAGGAACTTAACAGCAACAACTGCAGCCGGGCTGCCCCTGTGTGCCTGCTTATTAAAACAGCAGCACTTGTGATTAAGGTTGTGCAGTAATGTGCACTCTGACCATCATAAACCAGCCAGTCACAGAGCTATTTTCAGTTCAATCTCATCTCTTTGGAGGGCGACTGGGCCAGCTGCCGATTTCCTCACATGGCGGCGAGATGCACTACAGTAATTAAATGTCTGTTGTGGCTTGCTGACCTTGCTGTGGTTCAGGCACTGAGCCTTTTCTATACCCAACTGTAGCAGATGTCCCGGTCATCATACCTATAGATCCAACACCGACCCAGGAGTAATAACTTCAGAGGCAAGAGGACAAAGAAAAGACTATTTTTAATGAATGTTAATTGAAGAGGGGGAGGTGACACACAGCCTGGCTAATTTTTAACAGCTGGTTCTAAAACCATAGTAAGTAAATGGAAGTCATCTGAAAGTACTGAAGAGCTGTTCAAATTCATACAAAATGCATTTGCACTCCACTCTCGGACTGTCTCCTAATTTGCCTTAACTTAAAAGTAATTCACCAACTGATGTTTTGGTTTACCTGACCGACCAGTTTTAAAATAAGAACACTACACGACCCCTGTGAATTTAAGACCATTCAAGTATAAGTGTTATATAGGGTCGAACAATTAATCTAATTTGATCAAAACTGTCATATGGTCTTTTGCAATTTTCAAAACACAGAAGGTGCAATATTTGTACACATCATATTCTACAGACTTAAGAAAACATCTGTTTGGTGAAAGTCTCAACAAGGTCCCCCAAAATCAGTCAAAGTAATCACAAATTTATATTTTTTGCCATCTATACAGTGTAAGTATACAGCTGTTATAAAAAAAAATTATACACATATATGTATGTGTGTGTGTGTGTGTGTGTGTGTGTGTGTGTGTGTGTGTGTGTGTGTGTGTGTGTGTGTGTGTGTGAGAGAG
This sequence comes from Lutjanus erythropterus, assembly GCF_056507025.1. NCBI lineage: Eukaryota > Metazoa > Chordata > Actinopteri > Lutjaniformes > Lutjanidae > Lutjanus > Lutjanus erythropterus. The sequence goes on from NC_139327.1 coordinate 4,776,562, forward strand.
ATACTCTAATCCAAATGTTCATTTTCACATTTTCAAGTTACCCCAAGATTGGAGAGGCATTCTCAATTCTGCAATGACCTGGTTACCCCATGGGAAGAGATTTCATCAAATCTAATCTCTTGTAATGCTCGTTCATGAAACACAGCGTTTCTTTGCATTCATATTTCTAAATGAGGTTAGAGACATTTTGAAAAAATGCCACAGCTTGCACATACATTAGCTTTTTTTTCTTCATGTCTTCCTACACCTGTAAACATATCAATAGCACAACGTATCAGAGCCTGTCTGGGTTAATATTTAAACCTACATTTAATATTTGTCCTCTTTACAGGTTCCAAATTCTAAGGATTTGCGTTGCAGTCTTTGGCTTCAGTTTGGCAACAGCTTGATTATGAGGCGACAAATGTTACAAGAAATGGGATTTTCTGGGTTTAATTCTGTGTCGCTTTGTATCAATACTCTCTTAACGCTCCTAACAAGATTCAGCCTGCATCATAAAATTTCACTACACAACAGCTTTAACATAATTCTAAAATCTATAATACAAGCAATCATACAACTGTAAAACTGTTCAGATTAGGATTTTGTGCATGGCAACAGCCATTTTTCATAACAAATCCCCTTTTTTCTATGGACAGGAGTTATTAGCATAACTATATAATTTACCATGATGATTAAACATCAGGCTAAGACAGACAAAGACTGACTTGAATATCACCACCACAGGAAGCAAAATCGAGTGGGACTGAATCAAGACAGAGGCTTTCTACAGACAACGCTTATTTGCCTTTTTCACCATACCCACAGTCGACAATGTGTAATGTTTTTCAATGAGATAGAGGTGCTAAAAATGGCTCCTTCAACAGCTGCTTTACCCCCTCCTCCTCCCAAAATTCACCCCACCTTCTGCTTCTGTCGCTTATTTTCTCAGCCATAATATTTTTCAAGATTAGACACACAATTAACTCTAATGTTCTTAGCGGCGAGAGTGGGGCTTACCGCTGGAGGACAAAATATAATCATCTTCCCACAACTCAGCTGTGTGTAAGACAATGCCTGGACATTAGCTGATAATAATGTGACATGCACAATACAATATACAATGCTTATCTCCAGAATGATGCGCTCATTGGAAGTCAAGACTGGCAACAAAAGATTTGTTGTCAGAATAAATTGTCAGGTCTGTTTGACATGATGAAGTGAGATTTTTCCCCTGTGTAGACAACTACTACCGAGCCCAATTCTTAAACACTGCACAAAGGATAATCTAACAGAGGTCCAAGCTTGTGTAGAGTCAAGCTGACACCTACCTAGCAGGTAAGCAGGAGCAGGCTGCACAACAGCACCTGCAGATGCAGCCCCCTGGGGACCTGCCTGCCACACTGTGTATTCTCACACTGAGTTGGCTAGCTCAGATGCCGTGAGAATAATATGCAAAAACCTACCTGAATACATAGTCATAAGGTGTGGAAATAACATTCTAAGTTCAAACAAGGGGAAGAACCAGAAGTAGGGTAATGCTTTAGAGACCTAAACACAGTCTGTGAAATATTTGGTAGTTCCATACATCAGTTTAAACAAGTGAGAGATTCCTTTCATTCAAGAAACAAAACACAGATATTGTATTATGTTGTATTCATGGGAGTTGTTGTATCCATTGCCAATAAAAATCTGTCTGATGAGACTCATCATGTAATAGGTAAGATATCAAAGTTGTATTCATGTTATGTGTAGTCACGTTTGACGACTTCTTTCCTCAAACTCTGGGTTTGAACATTGTTGGAAACCTTTGGAACAATTTAAGATCACAATTCAGCAAAATATAACATAGCTGTACTTATTCTTTGACATCTTAATGCATAAATGTTACATACATTTAAGTATAGCATCTACTTCCTTTTAAAAGTTGAATGGATTCATGTAGCATTTTTTCAAAATAATTACACAATATTTTGTAATGACATCCTTCAAATCTCCTTCACTGACTGGTGTGCAGTACCCTCTCTGCTTCTATGCCGTTTATCTACAGAAAAATGGTATTCTGGCGATGTTCATTTGAGATATGAGGTACGTGGAAACCCTTATTATCATCGCAGTGAACAGCTTATTTGTCACAGAGCCCATTATTCCTCATTAGGAGCAGAGGGCGTTGTGGGCGCAGCAGAGCTGGGCATCAAGTGGCTAAGTGATGAATGTGCTTTGGGGGTGTTTATCGCCCTAACAGTGCAACACAGTGATGATGACCGATGGACTCAAGAGAGCGAGGAAAATCAGCACTGCACTGACCTTGTTTTAACTGATAGGTTACATGGATAGCAGAGGAAATGTTTCTCCCTCAGTACAATCCCTATTCAACACTTACAACTGTAGTTTGAGAATTTCAGTAGTCATGATGAAGACATCAGAGGTATAACATCTACTCTCTTGCATCTGTGTCTTATCAGTCCACTGAATGAGATCTGGGTGAGTGTTAGAACTGAAGAATCTGTGCTCACACTCCTAACCACAAATTTAAATAGACAATGTTTAGCCTAAATCCTACACAGATTTTCTTCACACACACACACACACACACACACACACACACACACACACACACACACACACACACACGCACACACACACACACACACACACAAAAAAAAAATAAAACAAAGGAAAAAAACTTTAGAAAGCTTCAGTGTGAGGCTAAAAATGTAAAGTTTTTCCATTATCATGCTGCCTTTAGCAAGGTCCATCTTTTCCAACTCACTCCATAAAGGTCATGCATTAGAATAAATACAATATACAGGCATTATGATTCAATATGTTAGGAGGAAGACTATCAGTATAAAGAACACAACCACTGTATGCATAAAATCTGAGTAAGAAATTTTTAATTTTTAATGTAATCAGAACAGGGGATCTGCATTTATACTAATCATAGTTGTTGTAATATCTAACATCACAGCACTACATTTTGTGCAATCTGAGCAAAGACTTGTCCTTCCTTCCTCCTGTCTCGGTTTAAGTTGTTTTGTTAAAGGTGGAAGAGCCAAAGGGCTGAAGACGGGTTAGAACTCTGCCACAAATCTTTGCATGTAAACTATAGCGTTTTTAGGAATGGATACAGTATTACAAAACACAGCATTGCTGTACTTAAGTCTATCAATATTTTCTTAAGCTTTAAGTTTTTGCATGCCACATAAAAAGTTAACATGGGAGTTAACATAGAGAGTTCGCAACGATAACAGAGGAACATTCACGACTCACAATTATTGTTGTTTTCAGAAGGCGTAGGTCCTATGATTACTGATGGTGGCAGACAAAAGCAGTCTCATTTCAAGCAGGTGACTGTCAATTTTGCTGGCTGAATTAGATAGATAGCTTACAGGGTTAATGTTAACAACATGAGTTGATTGAAATTGCTGTCTCCATCTGATTTTTAATGTTTCTCACTGACTTGTTTTAAAACAAAAATCCTGTAAAAGAATCTTAATATGCACTATATCTGTGCTCATGATGCTATTCAAGGGAAATTCAAGGGAAGTGCAGCAGACACTCAATTAATGAGTAAAATGTTGCTCTCTCACTACAGGTTGATGTTGGTTTACTAAATGTCCAGTCTTTTTAGCCATGGAACTATAATGTTTTTTGTGACAACATACTGTACATACTAGGTATAAATAGGAATGGCTGGATACCATTTTTGTGTGTCCAGTATTGATATTCATACTGCAACCTTGAGTATCTCATAACATCTTTTTCCTCTCTTAAACATCTAAGCTGTTAATAATACATTTGTGTGGATTAGGGGTGTCAAATTAATCGTTTCGAAGAAGCATCACGATATGGATGTGGACGATTCTGCATCGATGCAGTGACAGAGCATAATCGATTAAAGCACTGAGACGTTCAGTATTGATTTTCTGGCTGCAGCTGGACAATAAAGTTCTAAAATTCAAAGTAACTTCCTAGTAGCAACCAGCGCCGTAGCCACCACCACCGCAGTAGGAAGTGCTATGTGGCAGAGACAGGTGACTATTAAGAGCAAGTGATTAAAAACGCACCTAGTATTTTAAAAACAGATCTCTGGGCACATTTCAGATTTTATTAACTTGCTGGGAAGCACGAACTGGACAAGACACACATTGTGTGTTAAGTCTGTCACACAAAAATCAAACACCTTGAAAATACCACTAATTTGAGAAACCACATTAGCCGTTTTCATTCTGAGAAGCTAACGATTGTCACCGTCAAGAAAACAGGGGACCCAGCCCTGCCAAGAACTGAGGAGACGCTGTCAACTTTACTGCCTAACTCTGAGAAAGGGAAGAGAATCACTCTGTCGTTCCCTGTTGATTAAACACAAAATCTAACTTATACTAGTCGACTAGTCTCTCAGTAAGAAAATGCTCAGAAAGCAGTTCAAATTGAACACAGCATATTAATTGATCGTGTTAAACATTGTCCGAAAAATACTGTGTGTATTAAAGGCCATTTGAAGCAATTAATCACAGTCTACAGTCACCGAATCATATTTTAAATGTGCCATGCAATACGAACATTACACATTAACCTACAAAATATGACAATAACTCACTAAATGCGGCACCTTTTCAGACTGAAAAGGATCACAGTGTGTGGGGGTAAACAACATCATTTACCTGGAGCTGACGTTAGCTACTAGCCTGCTACACTGTGTGGCTAATAGTATCAGAGGTAGCAGCAGCAGCTGCTCTGTCTGTAGGTTAATGTCAGTGTCTGTGCTTAATGTGGTCACACATCACTCCAGTTGAGTGGTTATGGATCAGATTATTCTGTCACAGCCTACATTCAACTTTATTTCCATTTTCTATATCAAAACGCTGCGAAGCTGTCATCTGTCCGATTCTACTGATTAAAAACATCTGGGATTGAATGGGACATCAGGGCGAGAGGGGCTGCAAAACATTGAGCATTGTCTTCAAAAGCCCAAGTTGATGTCCTCAAATGTCTTATATCCAAAACACAAAGATATTCAGTTTACTGTCATAAGAGGACTCAATAAATCAGACCATATTTGAGAAGCAAAAATTAGAAAAATTGGACACTTTATGATTAAAAGAAATTACTCAAAGCCATGAATGAATTATCAAAATAGTTGGTGATTAATTTAATAATGGATTAATAACTGATTAATTGTTGCAGCTTTTTTAGCAGTTACTTGAGCAGAAGACAGTTGCTAGAAGCTGCAGCTAGACTGCAGAAGTATTATTTTTGTTTTTCACACAAATACAGGGAGGCTAGTCCTGTGCAATTTATTTATTTTACAATCTACTGTTAAGACTTTTATGCTATTGATTTCTGAAGCACTTTCTAAACAGTAAAAAAGAGAGTTCATATTTATCTGACTGCTTGTATTCATTGATGAAAAAGTAGCCATGTGCAGTAATATAGAAAATTGAGGATGCAATGCATCATGATGCATCATGAATCGTTGACAGGATAATCATAATCGTAACTGAATCAAATCATGGGATCAGTGAAGATGCACAGCCCTAGTGTGGATGCACTTTGCTCAACCTGGCCATCTGAAAACAACATGCTCAAACTGTGAAACAAATATTCTACTTCCATGAAGTAAGAAACACACAGCCTACCACATAACTCAATTAAAGTAAATATCATCTATGATATCTGTGACAAATCTCTATGATATTTTGCTCAAAGTTTAGTGAATAGGGCTGAGCAATTTTGAAAAAATATCTAATTGCATTTATTTTGGCTGACACTGCAACTGCGACATGAAATTGCAATATGGAATGGAAGGCTGAACTTTTACATAATTGTTCTCATGTTCACTGAATAACATATTAAAATGATTAAGCTGTGATTTTTGCTGGGATCTATACCAAAGAAAGATGTTTTCTTATGTCTGTAGAATATGATGTGCTGACCAGAACATATCTGCAGCACAATAATATTCTATTTAAAATGGTATTTTAACATATAGTTTGCCTTTAACAAATACAGACAGTGCAATTTCAATCACATTTCAATTATTTTTTCAACTGAATTAGTGGAACATTTATGTGACAGTTTATGGTAATGGATACAATCTCTTTTTTCCGATATCCAATCCAGTGACTTTTGCCAATATTGCTGATACCAAGTATCAGATCAGTGCCATCCCTACCTACAAATAGGTTTGGCAATGCAATCTCACCGCCTTACAAAAATTCTACACTTGCCGGTTTCAGCTTCTCAGAAGGGCTGTGAAATGATTGTAAATTGGGTTTTAGATGGTTGATTGGGCAAAACAAGCAAACAGACCAAGCATGCAAGCTGACAACTATATCACGGTCCCCTGGGTCCAACACACAGACACGGTAATGCATGACCTTTATGAAGTGATCAGCCACTATTAATTTGTGTCATTAAGGCAAAACTGGTCCAGAGCAATATAGCACATAATTTGCATGCCTCCGGGGAGCCTGGTACTGTCAGTAGGTCAATACTATCTGCAGCCAAAGTGTTGTAGAGGTTAGAAGACATACAAACTTGAAATATCTGTCAATGTAACATTGACTTTATGACCACAGGATTCAAGTATAATCTTGCCAATATATCTTCCCCCAAGAATGGTTTGGCAGCAGCCCAGAAAGCAGTTTTACTCCATACCTGTGAACAAGAAATGAGCTCTGAATACAGAGTGGCTGCACAGCCATTAACAGGACACAGAAACAAGCAGTACTATTAATCATTTTCACTGATTCTCTAGCAGGCAGCAATTTGTTCATTCAGTAATTCAGATATGAAATGGAAGGGGAAAAGAGGGAAGAGGTGGGGTAATGTGGCGAGGTAAAGGCGGGATCAGCGTTTCACAGTCTCATGTAGGTGAACAGGAGTTGGCACAGGGCTTGTACAGTGCTGGCCTGGCATGCTAAAATATTAACGTCTGAGGCTGTGAATATTCATGCTCAGTCGTCCCCATCATCAGATTGTGGAGGACAAAGCAGTGTCCCTGGAGTGTAATCCGATTCTACATGTTTCTGCTTCATTTCCAAGGACAGGGGGCTCCGGGCAGAGAGGGTGGTTGCTTGTTTGGAGGTGAAGCTGTGCCTGGAACATATTTCAGCCAACAGGAGGCAAGTAGTAGTGTTGGACTGCAGGGTCATGACAAGCGAGTGTGACCTCGAGTCATAACTGTCTGCATGGGGCTAGTGACAATGGCTCAGGTTGTGCTGTACAAGCCTACATCCAGCTATCTGCTTGTGACTATTTCGTGATGGGCCCAATGCCTTAGATAGACACTCAGCTGTAAGAGTGGCATCAGTCGTTCCCCTAAGAAGACTTACTAATCAAACAACTATTGTATGATAATGATCAATACATCAGCCTATTGTGCAACATAAGAGATTTTTTTTCTGCTGTGAAAGAGGACCTAATACATACATGCAAGCAAGGGGGAGGGTAGCTTTCCAGAGAAACTGGAGCACACACACTCCCTGGATCTGCGTGTCTGTTTTCAAAAGGTAACCAAGCAACCAGTTCCAGGCCAGGGCCTTTGGTTGTAGGCTTATCAGGTAACTGTGTTCTGCCCCTGCACAGAGGTTCACCAAGTTTCTGTTTATACTAGGTCAGTGGCTGCACTCTTGAACCACACAGCCAGAGGTGGAGGGGGTTTTAGAGAGCACCAGGGGAGGTCAAACAGATCTGGAGTTCAGACTGCCACATGGAAATCAAGGGAAAAAATGGACAGACATGGGCTAAGCACAGAGTCCTGACAAAATTATAGTGATTCCTTGATGATAGATATGACAAATAGAATTGTTAGCACCAGGCTCGCTGGAGCAGTGAGTATGTTGCCTAATTTTAAAGCTCTGGGGGTTGCCTTTTTCACTTAAATAAACTTCTTGAAATATTGTAAGCAGAACCGTTGTCATGTGTCAAACTTTACATGGAGCAGTCTTGAGTGTGTGTTACAGCAACTCCTTTCACTGTTAAGAGTAACTGACAATCCCACAGCAGTTGGTCTCTGATAACACTGTCATATTAAAAAAAACATCACCACCAGGAATTAAAAAATGGGGCACTGTCAAAGAACTTCTAACAATAAGAAATTTAGCAACAACATTTTTATTGTAATATTTATTTTTTAGGATTAAACACTGTGTACTCGAAGGCCCTCAATCAGTTAACACACAGCTTTTGGGATTACTGCCACAAACCAAATATTTGATTATTTATCTGATGATGATATCTCACATGATTTCACCGATATCCTTTGTGATACGGCCACAACTAAAGTTTATTATCTTGTCATTTAATCTACCCATTTCTTCCAAAATTAATTGTTTAGTTTATAAAATGTCAAAAATTGCGGAAAATGTTCAATCACAATTTCCCAGAGTTCAAAGTAAGCTTTCAAATTACTTCTTTTGTTCAACCAACAGTCCAAAACCCAAAGATTCTTCGTTTGCTGTCATCAATGACAAAGAAAAGCAGCTAATCCACACATTTAACCAGCAAGTTTGACATGTTTTCTTGAAAAATGACTGAAACCATTAATTGATTATCAAAATGGTTGACAACTAATATTCTTTCAATCGACTAGTCAATTGACTGACTAGTCATTGCAGCTCTATGAGCTGATAATGATGACAGCTTGACACAAATAAGATGGCCAAACTTAATTCCCTTTTATAATCTGAATGCTGGATGAACACTATGACTCTAACTCATCGACCTTGACCATATTTTCAGACCTCCCTCTTACAATTGTATTTCTTTTGTCAACATTTTATATTCCATGCGCTGCCTTGTGGACAAATAGAGCAAAGAAAATAGAGCAGAAAGAACCCACTTGTTATTTTGCCATTTAAGAGAGGTTATCGCATTATTGTGTATTTCTAAACCATTTTAAAAGAATGCTATGAGTCTGGCAGATACTGTTCTTGTCTGCTGAAGTGGAACAGCGCCCAAACGACGAGGCCATGATGCCATTAAGATGGTAATGAGCCCAAACTAGTGGACACAACAATGTGAATCATGAGACAAAAGAAGGCTAAACAACACACTATGTAAACCTTATATTACACTCAGTGCCCCAGCTTTTACATGGAGGGATGTGCTGGATGATTCTAAACAAAGCACTTCTTCATTACATGCGGTCTCTCACTAATCAACATACTGGAATGTCATTTCCCTGACCATGGCCTCTGTGGCTTCCCATCAAGTCTCAGAGAAAAATATTTCAGTAACTGCCACGGAAGTGAAGCCAAAAGACAATGCTGAAGCAAAAGTTTCACATTATTGTTTGGAGTGGGAGGAGCGATCTGCTGGTTTCAGTGTAAATTCCAGTACACTGAACAGCCACGCCCATGCACATACAAGCGAATCATGCATTTGCTTCAATTAACACAATAACATGAGTTACAGACAACACAGTTTTGTTGGGCTGCAACTAATGATTTTTTTTCATTATTGACTGATCTGCCAGTCATTTTCTTGATTAGAAAATGGAGAAAAATGTTGATTGCTGCTTTCCAATACCCAGAGATGACCTCAGATGCCTTGTTCTGTCTACAACACAGACATTCAGTTTACTGTGATAGAGGACTAAAAAAAACAAAAAAAAAAAAAAACAGAAAATGTTCCAATTTGAGAAGCAGGTATCAGAGAATTCAGACATTTTTCTCAAAGAATAACTCAAAACAATTAATTCATTATCAAAATATTTGCTGATTAATTTAATAGTCAACAAGAAGTCAATTTATCCACTAATTGTTGCAGCCCTATATTTCTGATGAATAAGTAATTAATGTTAGCCTTGTTTCTACATTACTTGCCCTGATGGCACAGAACAAACCACAGCAAGTTTTGACAATCCAAGTAAAAACTTTTCATTTCTGATCTGCCCAATTCTTCCATATTACAAATTAAAACCTGCCAACGTCATTGTTACTGATGATTTAGAATGAAAAAGCTACAAAACAACATGTAAATCAGTGGTACTCTATGTGCTTTATAAAGATCCCAGCCAAATAATGAATATCTCAATTTCACCTTTTAATCATTGACTTTAAGTTGCCACAAGCAGGGAAGGTTTAAAAATAACTATTCTGAACAAAGGTTTCACAACACACACTGTTATCTATCTACCCACCTACAGTATCAACAAACAACAAAAACTCTCTTAGATGAGGGTCACTGGGACTAAACTTTCATCAAATGAGGATCCTGACAGTGGAACGCTTAAATAAGCAAACGAGATCAACACAAACAAAGCTGTCAACAGGAACAAACATGTGGTTAAATTAAACGTGATAACCTGGGATTTGAGACTGGTGAGGGCTGGGGAGGGGGGTCAGCACTGCTGGCAGATGGCAGACAAAAAAAAAAGGCAGCACTTTGAAGTCCTGTAGCCACAGGTTTAAAAGCGGATCAAGCTATTGTGTTAACCACCAGACGCTAAACCAAAAGACATCACACGGAAATACACAGACCTCTTACATCCTTAAAAATCATCTACCATCTTATTACTGTGGGAACATAGAACATAACGTCACACATTTGTAATAAATTATCATTTTAGAGTATAAAAATTCACAATTCACAAAATTCTCAAGATAGCCACATAATACTGTTTACCCGGTGAAAGATGTATTAAACCAAACCACCGTCATTTTACCGGGGTTACTGAGATAAAACGTGTTTTAAAATGCATGAAATGAGGATAGCAAACTTTGATTTATCATCAGTTGACCTTTTATTTCTTCTTTGCGTTTCTTTCTATCTACGCTACACCGAGTCTGAAAGAAAACTATTTGTAAATAATTGTTTTACTAATGATCCGACTAAGTTAAACTATTTAAATTTAAATTGAGTTTAGCCGCACGCTTGTTCTGCTGTTCAAGCTAACTGAACTGACCTTGTCTCGGAGTTACTCCCTGTCGGGCAATTTCTTTTACTAAGTATATAATTCACATGTAGTTTGGTTAACCACTACGCTAATAAAATGTTAAACACACTCATTTGAGAACGTAATGGAAACGCAACGTAAAGTTTTTAGCAGTTTCAACTTATCGAAAAAGCCAAGTTTCCATGTTAACGCCGGTGGCTAACGTTATTGTAACGGCTGACCAGAGGCTGTACCGACTCGCTGCCGTTTTTGTGAAAAATTCATCCGAATCAAAGTGGCTCAGCGGCGGCTGGTGTGAGAAAACTTACCTGCTAACAGGCTCAACAGAACACAGCAGAACCGGCCTAAAGAAAGCTCCATTCCTGTTGCAGCTATTCCACCACTTCTTCACTGAAACTTGGTCGGAGAACTTGTGCTGAATTCGAGTGAGAAGTGGCAGCCAGGCTCGACCGAAGCATCCAAACTCCACCACTCCTCCTCCTCCTCCTCCTCCTCTCTGCAGGTGCACAGCGGAGCGCGCCGCAGGGTGTCACGTGACACATGGATTTCACAATGAGAAGTCAGTACTGCCCTCTGCTGCCGGCGGGAACACAGAGCTTCTAAGCCCCTGTATTACTTAATGGAAGAAAGGTCAGTGTTTTTTCTGTATTGCTGAAGATCTCAAATTATTCTCAGACAAGGGACTTATTATCTAATTACTGTAATGAAACGTTGAAGCATATTAAAGCATTTTGATATTGACCTCTAGACCAGTGCTTCTCACATAAGGGTCTGGTGACCCGCCCCCCCCCAGCCTATTTGATCTTTTCTGATATTTATATTAGATTTTCTTTTTCATTGTTTATTATTTCAACCAAACAAAATCCACATTTTGTGTATGCACGAGTTTCACAGACTCTCTTGATGTGTACAAATATTTCATATACATGTCTAATATATTTCTATGACATTTTTGTTATATTGCTCATTTAAGTAACTAAGTGAAAGTGTAATAATAGGCCACATTATTATTACAAGGAACATACATGAGGGGAGACCTTTTTTCACAGCAGTCATATTGATATCAAATAGGGTAAAGGTGTTGCCAGTGATCATAATTAAGGTAAAGTTAGCATAGCAGAGCCTTTCCAGTGAGCAAACTCTCAAATAGCAGCACCCTGACTCTTTTTAAGCTAAATGGAACTAAACCTTAACTAGTATCATCGGTAGGACCTGTGTTTACACCAGTCATGCCCAAACTTGAGAATGCCATGGCCCAGTTTGAAATCTGAAAATCCTCTTTGGCCCACCCAAACTTTTAATCACAACTCAAATCAATCACATGACTAATCATACTGATGACAAAATATAAGATAAATTTAGGTGTTAATGTGACAGGTCACTAAATACAGCATAACATCTGTTAAAGTAGGTCAGACTAATGTCATTTAAATCCCATGGCTTTGTTTAATTAGTTCTTTAAATTTTTTATTATTTATACTTTATGGTAACTTCTAAATTATAAAACAAAACATATTTTATTTTTCATGACCTCTCAAAGCCCACCTGCAAGGCCTTCACAGCCCACACTTTGAGAATCACTGGTTTATACTTTTGAATTGACTTTTGAATCCCAAAACTGAAGACCATCTCATATATTATCCAGGGATGTTTCTGGTGCACTGATATGACATTTAAACAGGGCAATACTGTAAATTTGCTTCCCAGGAAAGAGAACAGTGAAACACTTTGGATGGCTGTGACCCAGACTAACAGGGATTGGTGGTTTGTTTTGCAGCACTGACAGTCATATCACTGCCCATCCTGACCATGCAGGCAGGAATATTAGCTCCTCTGATTTGATAAAATAAAGGATATTTCAACACTTTCCACAATAAAGCACCTTCTATACATAGTTAACCAATCTTCTTAGACATTAGGTATCAAATGCAACCCATCAGTGCATTTGATACCTAACACTAAATCTCTCTAGAGGGCCTCTCCATGGATGAAACTACAGCTCTACCAGCCAGACAGTAAGTACTGTAGCGTGCTAGAGTTCACTGAAGTACTCACTTCTCCACTCAGCCCTGATGGTACCTAATCATAAAGATGCCTTTAGCTTTGTTTGACTGCCACCACATGAAACAATGGAATTTCAGTGGTGCTGCCAATAGTATCTGAAGATAATACTTGACAAATGATTTGCATGAATTGATGCTTGTTAAACCACTTGAGTGCTACATATATTTCTTCACACACCATATAACCATAATGTCCACAGCTTGATTCAGTCAGGAAACTTTACTGCCTGTTATACTTGTCTTCTCTACGCTTTCAGCTAGTAAATAAAGGCAGGAGGATCCTTTAGTAAACACCAAAAGAACAAACAAAAATGCACCATGATGCTTGGAAATTGTGTTTAATTAAACTCCATAAATTTTAGCCTATACATCTGACAATTCTACACTATCAATAAATAAAACATTTTCTCACAAAGGACAGAAGGTGGCATACATGAACATCTCCCGTAGTAAAAATACAGTACTTCAAGACTACAAGTGTAGTATTCAAATTTCAAGATCTAATTGAATACAAGTGATTTATTTAAACTCTAACAAATTGTCTAAAGTGCAAAAAAGACTTTTTGTCAAAAACAATCAATATGTAAGCTATAAAAATTCATGTTTAAAAAAACATTGGTCAGTCACCTTAAACCTGTCTTCAGCTTTAATGTCCAGTGTGAACAATGAGCACCATGATTCCTAACTGTAACAATATGCCAGATTTTGGTTTGTGTCCCAGTATCCAGGCACTCCTCTGTAGGCAGGAGGGACCCACAGATTATGCCTTAAAGTGTGCGGTGCTCTGCTGTGGGGCCTGAAGCTGTAGTGAGGTCGTGGAGGGGTTGGACCCTTCCCTGGTACCATCTTCTTAGGATGCCACATAGGAGCCGCTGGATTCATCTTCTAAAAAAGGAAACAAATCAATTAGATTTGCAACTCAAACAATCCTAACACAGCTGTTCTGCCCTACAAAAGAAAAAGGCAGTGACCTCATCTTTGTCATTATACTACTTTTAAAGGTTAAGTGATAAAATAAGATGTAAGTTACTGCCTTCCAAATAAGGGTCAAAGGTATGTAGAGAGGAAAACCTGATATAAAACTATAAAAATTGCCACATATCCAATTATCTCCCTGCAATCATTTTGGCTGGACAACAACAAAACTTTAGAGTCATTTTTCACAGTTCTACGATCTGGAAAGTTACTGCCTTTTTCCCTTGTAGGGCAGTGTTGGATTTCCAATTATTATTTATTTGAAAAAGATTAAAGAATCTAAATTGGACCACAATATCACAACCAGTGGGCATCAAACAGAGCAAAGCACAGCACAGCTACTTTATATTGAACCAAAACCTGGTTATCACAGTAAGTTTAAATTATTTTCCAGTCCTGCATGGGATACTTAGTAATAGGAATTATAAAATGTATTATGAAATACCTGGTAAGAACATCGGCTATTGGTGACAGTAAGGGGGGAGGTGCGCACACTTTCCTCGTCAGAGGAGGAGCCTGAGTGGTAGTCTGACGTCACTCTCTCCAAAGCGCTGGTCACCTTCTTTGCAACATCTTTGTCCTCCTCATCGTCACTGGAGAAAGTGGCCACTGAGAAACAAGGATTTTGCTCTCCATACCTGACAATGGGAACAGATGAAATACAAACCAACAATTAGTCTTCTTCGGTAGATAAACATACCAAGACGGAAATCTGTTTGAAAATGAACAATTCTTGAATAAATGGCTTGTGAGATTAGAGATGTTCCGATACCATTTTCCTGGATAGGATTGCTACAATTGTTGTTGTTGTTGTTGCCCAGCTCATGCTAATAAAAATTTGGCGTACAGAATGCTGCAGGGAAGTATCAGGGTACTGTTACATGGTATTGGATCAGTACAGACTCATGTACACAGACTGAGGCTCTATTTGAAGCACTTCCAACATTGGTACAGAAACAACAAGATTAAGTTAAAAGGTTTTAATATGACTGATTTTTCTTGTTCACAATATGATTTCAAGTTAAATGATTATGAAAAGTACAGGGCTGGAACAAATAATAAAAAAAAATCATGCTCATATTCTAAACTAAATGGGTATCAATAGCTTTAGATACTCATAAAGCTTGACTATAATATATCAGTTACTTTTTCTAGCTGTCTTTCACACTTCCAGTGAGTCTTTGAAATGGGTACACTTTAAGTCTTTCTGTTTTGAAAGCTATAACCGTTAGAAAATATGGTTGGGAAAGATATCCTGCAGGACAAAGGGAATTTTGTATTATGTGTTTATGTGCAGACACTTAGCACATGACACACTGAACCGAGTGCTGACTACAACAAAGAGCGTCCTCTTCAGCTTTTAGCGTACCTATCACTGACTGGCTATTCAGCACAAGACCTGAGTAAAATATAAAGATTCAGTACTGCTAAACCTATCCTTAGATTTATATCTTTATTTGTTATTGATTGAAACAGTCTACCATTCTGCTTTTTTCTAGCTAACCACAATTAGCCAGGGAGCTAAAGCATACATTTAGCTGGACAGTTAAAATATATTATTGTTTTTTTGTAGTTGTCAGCCAACGGTTAATTCCATGTGGGTACAGTCTCAGTACATAAATGTACAGAAGTGCTTCAGCTGAATACACTTTAGAGGTAAAAGTACTGTTACTCTGAGCTTACAGACATTCTATATCAGCATTTACATTTAACCAAACTTTAGAGAAACACCAGAGATTAAAGTAACCAGATACATTTACTACAGTTCTTTACTGAGATACAGTAGCTGAGGTACGTATACTATCTTACATAAACTACAGAACAAACAACAGTCAGATCAAATAAATGTAATTATTTCCTTAACATTTGACTCTAATAAAAGGCACAACATTTTGATTTTGGGACAGTTTGCATTCACTTTGGCACGGTTAAGCCTGTTTTTCAGGACACCGATGAGAAATGTTAGTCTAGATCCCTGTGCAAACTTTTCCAACTTTTGTTCATCTATTCATGATGATTTCATTCCAAGTCTCACCTGCAACAGACCTCCCCAGGGTCCACCCACAGTGTGAGTTCACGGGGCAGTCTCAGGTCACTATACTGAACCCCACTCTCCCGGCAGGCCCGAAGGAGCTCTGGATCCTGCCTGTGGAACCTGTTCACTCTGATGCACCTGCAGAGCAAAGAAAACACACTTCAGTTTAGACAATCCTTACAATGGAAAGATGGTCATACAAAAACATAGTGTTGGATAAAATGTTCTAAAAGGTTGATGGTCAGCAAAAGCATAAAAAGACAGAGCAGCACCTGTAGGCCTGCCCTTTGCTGGGGTTTTCAGGGTACCAGTGCCCCTTGAACTTCTCCTGCAGTGCAACGGCCAGCCTCTCAACAAACAGCTCGATCTTGTCCGACTCCAACTTCTCCCCCTTTTTCACAAGCCTTTTCAGGAAGAATACCACAGCTGCTATTTCTCTCCTCATATTTCACAGACGTTTCATTACGTTCAGACAGTCTCTGTAAGTAAATTAACTTCAGTGAGACAAGCAGCACTTCAATCACAACAATATAAAAAAGTAACATTTAAAAAAACAATAAATAAAAGGAAGTCAGATGAGCATTTCTATGGCCAAACCATACTAAATGCTTTGCAGGGCCACATTCAGGACTTTTCTCACATAGTTACATTTACTTCCAGGTGGCAACATTTTTACTGTTACAATTTTGGAATACATTGCTTGACAGTGTGGGGGCGATGGATGATGACATTTTTGAATTTATTGTAGTTTTTTGGCTTTATCAGTCATTGTTTGACTATTATATCTGATAT
Source organism: Lutjanus erythropterus (assembly GCF_056507025.1). NCBI lineage: Eukaryota > Metazoa > Chordata > Actinopteri > Lutjaniformes > Lutjanidae > Lutjanus > Lutjanus erythropterus. The sequence continues at coordinate 4,793,312 of NC_139327.1, forward strand.
TCCTGGGTTGATATTACTGTTGCATTAATGTATATGTTGAATTTTACTACTGTAGATGTTTAAGGCTGAGTTAATTTTAACTACTTAATATACTATTGGCTGGTTTAATCTGGGGCTTCAACTTGTGTTATTTTCTTGATTTCTTCCTTGATTAATCACTTAATAGTTGTTTGTTTTTGGATGCTGGAAAATGTCAATCAGCGTTTCCCAAAGCCTTAGAAGGTGTACTCAAATTTCTTGTTTTAGTCACAACCCAAAGATATTCAGTTAACTGTCAGAGAGTAAAGAAACCAAAAATATTTATATTTACGAAGCTGAAATCAGAGAATTTAGACAAAGATTTAATTAACACAATAATCTATTGATAATTGGTTAAGTGATTAACCATTTCAACTCAATTTAAATCTGCAGCAAAATATCATATTCTATAAGACCAGACCATCTTGAGTCTTTTGAGAACCATACATCTACAAGTCAAATTTTCACAGTGTCAGAAAGACAGCTGTTTTCATCTTTGTGACAATGTATTTTACAGCCAATCTTAGGCTGTTTCTGGATGTAGTCTTTTTTTAGCTTAAGAAAGAGGAGAATCTCCTCAACACATTAAGGAACACTTCATCCTTCAGTTTATCAAAAAAGATTCTGAATCAAAATCACCAAATGTGGAGATACAAGGAAGGGTATGAATACTTGTAATATGAAATGTAGGCTAACTGGTAAGTGAAGCTGTGAAACAAATGTAGTGGAGTTAAAAGTACAGTATTTGCCTCTGAGATGTAGTGGAACAGAAGCATCAAGTGACATAAAACTATCATACTCCAATAAGGATGGGGCAATATATAGATATTATACCATATTGTGATATAAGACTGTATATCATTATTTCATGACATGGCATGACTCTTTTACTGGTTTTACAGGCTGCACTACAGTAAAAATATGTTAAAAAAATGTTATTTTCTGAACTTTTCAGAATATTCTACCTGTTCTATTATTTGCCTTTAACCAGTTAGTCGTTATATCTACATAACTGATGATTATTTACCTAAAAGTCTCATTGGGCTAATGTTTTGTGAAAGCACCAACAGTCATCCCTACAATATTGTAACAATATCGAGGTATTTGGTGAAAAACATTGTCATATTTACTCATTTTATTCCTCATATTTATTTCCACCCACTGGAGTACAAAACAAGTGGTCAGTCACAAACAACATGATCAATAATTATCGATATCAACCGACATGAAACTTCATTGTTGCGACAGGCTTTTCAGCTATAGTACAAGTACATCGAACTTGCATTAAGTATGGTATTATGTCATTAAAAACTAAACTGTATACTGTGTAAGAGAACATACCTTGACTCTTAGGTTATTCACCAGTATTTGCAAGTCCTTGTCATTGTCTTTAGCTAGGTACGTGTTCGTGCGCACGTTGCAGCTGCTGTTTCAGTTCTTATTTTGTTACAAATGATGAATGGAAAACAGAGGCACTAATACGCGACAATTTCGCTCAGACTTTATCTGATTTGTTGACTTCAGTTAACGGTCTGCTGATTTTAAGTGGTCCAGAAAGGCGGGCTGTGACGCACACGTTCCTGTTATCCACGCTTCACCACTCTCCGTAAACACACTGTACTCAGCGTGCTAACAGCCAGCTAGCCATGCTAACGCTAGCAACGCTACCGTTACCTAAATCCCGCCGAAATGCATTTGAAACTTACTTACAACACCATGGTGGATACATAAGGATAACGCTATTTCTTTGGGAATATAAGGCTACTGGATACTTAGGTAATGTGCAACTGTTAACGCTAACAGCCTCATGTTACTAACAAACACAACTGTTCTATAAATAAAGTGCCAAAAGTTTTACTAAATTGGGATATATCGACACGTCAGTCACATTAAGACATTTTTATCCAATATTGTAACACACGAGAATAAAAAAAAAACAGCTTGACTTACCTCTCCTTGTTGTCTCCTTTGACATGTGGGCAAAAAATGAATGGTGAGGGAAGTTGGCCAAGAAGAACCCTTGAGGATCCGTTATTAACCCCGCCCTTTACGACACAAGTCCCGCCCGCCAGCAATTCTCATTGGTTCCAAGAAAACCGATATGGCGCATTCATTGGTTGAATATATCCTCGTAAAGGAGTGACTCATAGTCGTTACTATTATGACTCATATCGTCAGGCATGTGTTTTTTTGTTTGTTGGATACAATGATGTAATTTCAGCATGAAAATAGCAAACCCAAGCTTACATTTTAATAAAGGACACTTACTGGAAAAGTAGTAGTAAATCCTTTTTGATGTGAAGTTTGTAAGATGATATGCCACTCATGTAATAAATACATTTTAACTGCTGGTTACAATGGGAAGCAACTCTGCTGCCTCAAAACTTTACTTTTTAACCTGATGATTTGTTAAAGCAATATTATCAATTAGTCTTGTATAGCTGTATATAGCTGTATGTATACAGTTGTATTTTGTAACTATATATAACTGACATACTGAAAAACTGGGGACAACAAAAATTATACTGTATCATGATGAATAGGTGGAAAAATAAATTTAGGTGAACATTAAAAATAGTCTATAAGACATGTTACACAAATTGTGGCTAATAATGTCTTATTACTCTAAATGGAGGGGGGTGATTGGGGCAAGAGTTCACTAAAATAATATAACATTAAAACTAGAGCTGCAACAGTTAGAACAGCAACAGCAACTGTTTACTCAATTATATATAAATTAGCTGCCATGTATTTAATCAATCAATAATTTAGCAAAGATATCAAACATTTCACAGTAGTAGCTTATTTTCTGTCATTTATAATAGTAAATAAAGTCTTCCGGTTCTCCTTGTGTAGTTTACCACAAAACCTCGTGAGAATATTTCCCGGAAAGAACACTCATTACAAACACCAGGATCATTTGTAGTTCAAATTTTTGTCCACAAGGGGGCACCAAACCTCCATCTACCATACAATGCAACAGGCACAGTCTCTCAATACATGTTAAAATGCATTGAGCTTGTTTTATATTATAAAAATGTTTTTAACCTTAAGTTGTTGCAGTTCATTCTGAGGAGCTGTGGCTTTTCTGTTTTTATTTTGTCACCCACCTGGTCTGGGGGAAAAGCCACTTCATCACATTCCTTTCTATCAATGTGAATATCAATAATCCCCCCACACCACTGATAACCACTGTTTTCTTGCCAACCTTTCTCGACCCTGCAGCAGTGATGACAATCGGGAAAACACCAGCATATTTAGTAAAAATAATTTCATTTTATTGAAATATTTTACAAAATGATACAAACTGTCACTTAAGCACAAATCACATAGCTTGTGTAACATCCATGAACACACATAATAAATAGAATGTAAAACATCACACAACACAAATGCAGCATTAGAAAACAAATGAGCAAAGAGTCAAGTCTAAAGGAAGAGGTGGAAGTGTAACAGGTATGTTTACATCTCCAGTAAATAATGAGACAACCAAAACCAGCAGCCTGGACTTTCTGCTGAGCAGAGGCATAGCTCCAGGCATGTTTCCACAGTATACAAAAAAACAACACAGCATTCATAATTAAAAACACAAATAAAAAAAACACACAACTGAAGATTGAAGGACTCAAAATTTGCATTAAGGACCAGTAATCTGAACACTCTCACACAATCAGCCACACTGAACACAGTTATCCAAATAAAACCCAAGATAAAAGTTTAAAATGGAGCTAAAATCTTTAACTTTAAACCCTAAAAGGGGTCAAATACATTTAATCTCTTACAAAGAGAGCAAAAGAGATACACTATCAATGCTGAGTTTTTCTAAACATCTATCTGATTATAACCTTGTCTTTCCCCAGCTTATTCTACACAAGTAGCTCTGTGACCTTGTCTGAGGAAAACTCAGATAACTAATATTCTTTGAAATATTTTCTACTTTATAAGGCTTCTGATTTATTTGTCTCTTTCTTTGCATAGGGCTCTTGAATAATTAAGCTTAACTACAGGCTTAAAACACTGATAATACCATCCTCTACATCCTTTTCATTAAAAAAAAAAAAAAAAAAAAGGGGACCTCCAGAGGCCCAGTAGACTAAACTATCCTGCTTGTATTGTATTGCTGTGACATCAACTTAGCTCTCACACACCAGTACAGGACAGAGGGCAACAATTTAACACTGTGCATCAAAGAAAAATATAACGATAAATAAAACTAATCATAACACATACACCATGTGTACTTGCAAACTATTCATTTGAACATTTTTAGAGTAAAAATCTCTGGTTTATACACACAGTGAACCCAACAGAAGAAATCTCTAAGCCACGTAAGTTTAAAGTTTTAAGTTTGGTATTGCATCTTTCCTCTGTTTACGGAATCTAAGTCAAATGCTTGCAGTTCAGACAGAACAAATACACACTTTGGTTTGGCAGCTGGATTACTTTTTCAGTATTTCCTGTTTTTATAGCGCTCAGTGTATAGCCATACATACGACTTGTGCTTGACAGCTATACAACACACAGCTCTGTACTACATCTCAAGATAATAGTCACTAGAAACCCAAACATTAAATTAAAAACAAAACACCTATCACTGTAAGTGAGTATATTAACTTTAAGAGGGTATATTCAGTGATATTTCCACTTGCCACCCTGCTGTTACAAAGTATTAGCTCATGGACATTTTCCAGAATAGTCATCACCCCCACAAACAAAAACCTGCACAACTGGTAGAGTCTTGTTAACCTGCACACTCTGATTTGTCTTTGTTGCAATGATGCTTTAGGGCACCTCTGGGGGTTGTCTTGCACTAGCCCAAGCCCTTTTCCAGATTAGATTTGATCTATTCGATATCAATGTTTACGTCACAATTCGTCAAACCTGTTATTTCTGTTAGTGAAAAGCTTTGGTATGTATGACCAAAGCTTTGATGGGTATGTGTATTATTTGTAATTTTCCCAGCAGATGTAGGCTGCAACTGTTGGACACTGTACAATAAAAACATTGAAAACAGTCTTCACCAAATTTTTTTAAAGCCAAACTCAAACCTTTAAGTTTTGAAATAAACTAAAAATAGTTAAGCTGATATAAAGTCTTTTGTTGAGATACTTTATACTTTCTTCTGCATAAAAAATTGAATCTTTGAGTTTTAGAAACACCAGGAAAATGTTTCACAGTGAGCTGTGAATCCAACTTGTCATATCAAGTTTCAACAGTTTCTGAAATACAAATGTTTTGTTTCGAAAAACTCAAAGATTCAAGTTTGTCTGAGAAGAACATCTCAACAAAAGATTATAGGTTGGATTTGATGTTTTTTCACTTGATTTCAAAGCTTAAAAGCTTGATTCACAACTCAAAAATTTAGTGCAGACTTGTCTTGAAATCGAGTTTTCTCAACTTTTTTTTCTTACAGTGAATCTATCTGATCTGCAAAATCGCAAACATCTCAGAGGACAACAGTTTTCACACAGCATCATGTCTAATGAGGGCAGTTTGTAGGCAACTCTAAAACTCATATTTCAAGCCATTATATTGCAGCTGCAGGAAAACGCTTCAACCTTGTTAATGTTTTACATTAGAACAGAGATCAAACACTACTGCTGGCAGTGCCTGATGGTATGAAAATGACAAGACATCGTCCAACTAATCTGCATCAAGTATTCACCCAAGCCATGTTATAAAATATGTTAACAGAGGACCATCAGATATAATATGGAGGAGTATTAAGCAGTGATAAAATCCCATATTTAAATATCCATGTCAGACATAATGGGAAAAAACATAGAAAATGTAGATACAGAAAATGAAAACAATATAAACTGAAATGGTTGAGCGCAAACTAAATAAAAAAGAAGAAAAAAACAACAACAATCATTTACATAAAATTATGCAAACAAACTGTTTTTTTTTTTCAGTTTGCATTAAGGTTAGTCTTAAAAAGATATTCTTAAAGGATCATGTCCAACAAGAACATGTCATCATTGTGTGCTGAGGGTGGGAAACTCGGAGCCCCATCTCACTGGGCATTAACATGCATCCTGGGTACATGAGTTGGGTGAAATTCAGGTCACATGCCAGACCAGCAATTTGTTTTAAACTGCAAACCACCATTAATCCTTGCATCATCACTGCAACCATGGGAACAGAGGCCACGTCAGTCCAGCCCTTAATGCTGCTCTAATGCTCGGTCACCATAGTGTTGTAAAAAGTCACTCAGTATACATAAAGGCTTTCTCAGCCTGGCTGCAGCCAGTGTGTTGCTGAAGTGTTTTTCCTCCCAGCACCTCACACCTCACTCCACAGGGCTGCTACTGCTGCTGGCCTTGACCCCAGCCCTGCTAATGTGCAGCCAGGGCAGCTTGGCACAGTTCTTAAAGAGCTGCTCAATGGCAATGTGACGCACGTGCAGCTCTGATGCCAGCGAGTCTTTTTCCTGCACGGCCACGGTCAGCTCCTCAAAGACCTCTGTGGACGGAGAGAAAGGCAGGATCAGTGGTTTCACTCGCACACACAAGGCAACATTTACACAGACACACAAGAGATAAAGAAAATCAATAGTGCAGATTACTGAAGGAACAGAGAGCAAAGACAACATGACAGAAAATGCATCTGCTTAACATACTCCCACAAAAAAAGGAAAAAATCTAACAACTACAGTCCAGGATGTCAGTGTTATAGAGTTGAGAAACACTTATATAGACATGGAAACATTTCCAACATAACATGGTAGGGATGTCCAGATCAACTGTCTGCCAATTAGGGATGTGCACAGTTAGTCGACTATTCCATTAAACATCACCACCCTCACTAGTCTGTACCAGAAATACTAGTCGGTTAAACTATTTATCAATACTTTATTTATGCATAATCCCAGTTAACTGTTTCCTCTAAGAAATTATGCAGACGTCAGTCACTAGTCAAGCTGCAGCTCCAACAGACAGCAGCCGCTCTGTCCCAGCGTGAATGCCCTGACGGCCCTGACCCAGATGTTATTATTAGCAGAGTGAGACACTTAAAACCAGTGACAGATAAACCCAGTGCAGTTTGTCAGCATTTTAATGTAGAAAATGAAAATAAAGTTGAATGTAGGCTGTATCAGAATAAACTGGTATATAACCACTTGACTGGACATCAACAATGTCGTTAACCTGTAGACACTGTGATCCTGTTACGTCTGAAAAGCAGTTTCATAGTTTTTACTGCCCAATATCGTCATCGCCACCCAAAATCTAGTATCTGTCGGGTTGACATGGCTCATAGACAAATGGAAATCACAATCAACAGCAAAAATGTGATCCTAAATGATTTAGGATGAGCAATAACCTCTCTATTTCTTCTGCATAAAGTAATCAAAATATGTAAAACCGACTGCACCCACAGGACCTAACTTCATCAGATCTTTCATCCGTTCATCTCATTTCCCTTTTGACATTGGCTAGAGTGACAATTTGGCTCATTTAAGCACTGAAGAAGAAAATATCAAGAGTGTTTAAAGATGACTGGGGTGTCAATTTAAAAAAAAAAAAGTTCCAAACTCTCACTATGATGTTCTATATTGACCCTGCTTCATCAGCTGTCCTCTGGCCTAGTGGATCTTGACCTTACTGAGGTAAAACTAAAACTTGCTTGAGATGAAATGCGTGTGGCTTTGCTGTGACTGCATGTAGCAAACAATAGGTCTAAGTGATGAAGAATGGAGTGAACAGACAGGCGGGGAATGCATGAGCGAGCACCACACAGTGCCCAGTTCAACACAGCTGGTCACATGGAAGGAGATGATGTGTTGACTAGAGAAGCCCTGCAGTCTACATCAGCCCCCGCTTTGTCTCATGTTGTGACACACAGACAGGGTATGTTGTAAATTAAAATACATTTTACTGATGCTGCCATTTCCTCAGGACACCAAGAATCCAATATGGGGCTTTATTACTGATTGAAGATGACAAAAATAGTAAAATACTGATGATTCGAACTACACTTTATATTAAAGTTTGCGTTCAGTATGCTGTATTGTACAAATTAACAGCACATGCCAGTAAAAACACTTACTTTGAATCTGCATTAGTAGCTGGGCATTCAGCTGATGGAGCTCATCCACACTCATTTTAGTCACTAAAAGGAAAAACAAAGAGTTTTCATTAGTCATTCTGAATGTACACAGTCATGGTTCAACATTAACCATGACCCAACAGCCCATGGCCACAAAAAGTTGCTCTGTGGCCACCAGTTATGTAGGTATGGCCACAAAGTTTGATCCTCATACTGTGAGCATTTGCCAAAACAACATTTCAGTTCCACAAACATGATTCATCAACAGCTAACAGTACTTGTTGTCGACTAGGTACCAATATGCTGGGGCTAAGTATGGCTTTACCAAGCTTACAGAAGAACCAGAAACACAAAAGATGGATTATGAAAAAATGAAACGGCAAAATTTTGGAGTGAAGAGAAGCAGGAGTTAAAGTGGCTAGAATGTTAATCATCCAAGGATGTCATTTACTGCAGTGTATGCCACCAGTCTCCTCATCTAGCCAAGAAGTCAAGATCATTTTTGATCGAAAACAATGTCTTCATGGAACATCACATCACAATCCACTGAAAGAGTGGACAATAATAGCCTTTTCTGTATTGTTTTTAAATAAGCTTACATTTGAAGTAGCAAAAACGTATTTTGGCCACCAAACTCCATTGTGTTTTCCATGTCCACTGGAAATGTTTCTGAAGTGCCTGCTGTTCCACAGACACACTGATAACATAGTTTTGGAGTTGTTTTGCAAACTTAAATGCAGCAGCTCATTCAAATGTGGTAACAGATGCTTTGAAGCTGTACTTGAACATGAATTTGTTGCTGCTAATCTTCTCTGTCATCGCTCATTTTAAACAACAATATAACCAATCTTACCCAGCACAGCTGCTGTCATTAACCTCTATTTCGGTTAATTTTTTCTCACAAAAATGTGATTGTAAAATCATGATTTTATCTGCAGCCCAGTAGCTTCATAATGACTGCTGAACATGGTATTTATTGAGCTGGGATCAAATTTCATATTCGTTCTGTTGTCTGAGAACAAAAACAGAAATTATGTTAATGAGAACAACTAGATTGTGAATTTGGTTGCAGTGACTGTTGGTAGGTTGATGATGAGTTGTGTTGATGATGAGTGTAAACCATGTACCTGTGAAAATGCCACAGGTACACAGCCTGTCATCTTTCATTTAAAAGCATAGAATTTGTAGTCATGAGCAGCTTTAGTTGTGATGAGGTATGAGAAAGCCAAGGGCATACAGTAACTCAAGGTTATAAGAAAATTAACTTTTCTCTGGAGAGATCACAGCAAAGGCAAAGATGAAGGACTGTTACGGTTTTGTCTGCTGCCTTTTAACGAACAAGAGCTCATAGGTTTTCAAAACCTCAGAGATCACAATGAACAGGTTAGGATAGAAGAGAGGCAGAGGAGTGCAGCAGTCCATTTCTGTTAACATATTGTCGAAGCTATTCTTCCATCAAAAGAAGAAAAAAATGTTTCAATTAGAAACTGACAAAACTAAAGTTACTGCAACTTAAACATGCTCACATTCATCTTTGCTGTGGCCCTGGTTTGTGTGCTGCAGCTGTCCTCCTCCTGACGATGGGCTTCGGCTGTGCAGACCTTTCCTGCCATCACTGGGCCAAACGTCAGACTGTGGCTCCTGCAGGAGCCCCAGCTCCTCCGCCGTGTGGCACTCCAACATCCCCATGGTGTAATCAGGCAGCCCTGTCGCTTTGCTCCTGTCCCAGCAGGGTGTGTACCGGGGCACCTGGGCGTCTGACTGTGGAAGCAGCTTGCGGTCAGTCTGCTGGCTGTAACATAGAAGCTTGGCCCCACGTCTGCTGGGGCCGTTGGAGGAGACAGAGTCTTTGTTCTGGGCATACTGGATGATGCGGTTCAGCTTCTGGCTGAGGGCCAGCTTCATGCCCTCGTAGGCACTTCGGGAGACCTTGGAACGTGACAGCTTCTGGTTGGCGATGAGATGGCACTTCTCAAAGCAGTCTCTGTGGCCGCGCAGGGACTTTGAGTGCAACAACGTAGCAGAGGAGACACCTGCATTCACAGACAGAAAGCTATGAGTAAAAGATCAAGGACAACTAAAACCTGCAGCCACACAAACTACATTGTCGAAGTTATGATTGCAAAAAAACAGTGAACTCCATCAACCCATAAAAAAGCACAAGAAATAGTTGATAAGAAGTAAAACGGTAGTTCTCAGCAGGTAGTGAGTGAGATACTGACCTGTTGAACCTGCCACAGCAAATAGAAGTAAACTAGTATGAAAGCAAGCTAAAACTGGCAGATTGACCCATCATGATCTCTCTGTGAAAGCTGCTTAGTGTGCAGTGGATTAGCCAGCAGAGCGGTGAGAGAGCAGGGATAATAGATTAACCCAGTCTCAATGCAAACACATAAAGCATATTTGGAACATTTTTAGTGAGAAACAGAAGGGAGGAAGGTGCACAGAGCGTGCACAAGGCAGCATTTCATTAACATTAATTAATCCATTTTTAAATATACCTCTACCTGACAACGAGGCTATTATAATCAAAGCTACTAAAAAGAACTTAAATTGTGTTGATTTTGGAAGCCCCTGCAGACAAAAGCGGTGGTGTTTTCACCACTACAACCACAAAATATAACATAAAAAATAAAATAATCTAAATAAAATTTCCTCCTGCTTCTTTTTAACTAATGAACATACTCATTGTAACCTTGCCTGGGAAAATAAATACACGGTTTGTTTCATCTGATATGGTCAATATAGACAATCTGACCCCATGGCAGCCATTAAGAATAACCATACAGAAATAGCTGATCTTTTTGCTGATGGTCTGGTTTGCTTCTGTAGGTTATATAGAGGCAGTAAGAAACTGAGACTGTTTTCTAGACTTGGGTGGTATCTATTTTGTCAAACCTTCCTGACATTTCACCAAAATATATGGTATATGACAATGTTTGTTTAAAAAACAAACCAACAACAACAACAAAAACTGAGCTGCTGGTGTTAGAAGTCATTGTAGCATGTAGCAGGAGATGTCTTTTTAGATATCTGAGATGTAGTTTTCATCTACATAAAATTGGTGCATATTTTTTTTACTAAGACTGGACTGTGTACATGACTGTGAGTCAGTTGCCTTCACCAAGTGTTTGTATTGTAATATCTATTCTAAACGGAGCTACAACGATTAGTCGATTAATCAATTAGCTAATCAAAAGGAAATTAAAATTGTGCCTCATCGTTTGGACGCTGTTCCACTTCAGCAGACAAGAACAGTATCTGCCAGACTCATTCTTTTAAAATGGTTCAGAAATACACAATAATGTGCTAACCTCTCTTAGACAGCAAAATAAGAAGTGAGTTCTTTCTGCTCTATTTTCTTCACTTTTTGTCCACAAGGCACCGCATGGAATATAAAATGTTGACAAAAGAAATACAATTTGTAAGAGGGAGGTCTGAAAATATGGTCAAGGCTGAGGATTAAGAGTCTGTGAAAGTGCACATAGTGTTCATCATTATCAGACTTTTTTCAGTAATTTTTCAAGCAAACATGTGAAACATTTTCTGATTCCACATTCTGAATTGTGAGCTGCTTTCCTTTATATTTATGATGATAAATGAAGAGCCTTTGGGTTTTGGACTGTTGGTTGGTAAAAAGTCATTTGAAGACGTCACTTTGGCCTTGTGAAAATAATCATCAGATTGATCGATAATGAAAACAATTATTAGATACAGGCCTAATTCAGAAGATCTTAAATCTTGCCTATGACAAATACCCTCGTATTATGATAGAAAAGTAAACTTAAAGTAAAAAGTAACTGAAAGTACACTGAATTGAAAATAAATATTACAACCGAAATAAGAGTAAAGAACTAATGAAAAATACATAACTATAATAACTCTTCCTGTCAAACAGCAAGAAAGATGCAGATACATTTTAAAAAGTCTCCTCGTTATCTTATTGTTCATACTGAATGAAAACAGTATCCATATGAGAGCCAGTTTCAATAGAGGATGAACCTTGGTCCCAGAAACAAAACAATGGCACCTTTCTCATCTTCAAGGGAACGGAAAAAACAACTTCAAAACGTGGGCTGATGTTCTATAGCTTAGACCACATTCCTTGGAAGTACCTCATAGTAAGAAAACTAATGTTTCCTGGATCCTGTCAAAACAGGTCACAGTGTAGCCATTTTAGCACGCACAGAGGAAATGAACACACACCTAGTGGACCAATGTTAAAATAACCTCTGAGTAAAATGGGCCAGAGCTTGATAAACAAAGAGAAGCTGAAGGTGAAAGCGAACGACAGTGAAAACTGTCTGTGTGTTTGTGTGTCTAAGTGACAGTGTGTTGCTGGCTGCACAGGCGTTTGTGTGATGGCCTTCTTCTTGCGGCCTACATTTCTCAGCAGACAGGCGTACGTGTTGGAGTGCGAGGTGAGGGGATGAGTCACTGTTGTCCGTACAGATTTAAAGAACTCGCTCGGGGAGGTTTACCTGGCACGTCTCTGTCAGTGTTTTACCAACATACAGATGAGCACAACAACCACAGGTCAGTGCTACCACATGACCACAGAACAAAAGCTACACACACAGACTGAGCTCATATGTCTGTTGTGGTCTGCGGGGCCTTTATAAAGAGCACACACACACACACACACACACACACACACTTGAGGTTTCAGTTTCCTTTAACAGAGGGTTGTACCAGTCAATTCCAACAGTGTCAGTAACTGACATCCTGTAGTGCAGTGTTTTTTGAGGGGACCCACTTTTTAAAAAATGACAAACCATCACAACATACACCACATACATTTTTGAGGGTTTCTGAAACTCGTGGATTCAAGTTTATATAACAACAAAACATTACTAGTTGATGAAACTTTTTAAAAACTTAGGAGTTTGAGTTGAGCTCAAAACTCAAATATCTATTGAAGTAACTTGCCTTGAATTTTAAAATTGAAAAATTTTAAAGTTTTTTGTTTTGACAGTGCAAGACATTTTATCCTTCTTCATAAATGAGACAAAATAATTCCATTTTGGCAGAATCAACAGACTCCTATTTTTTCCTCTCATCAGTAAAACAATACATACATTGTAAATGCTTTATAAAAGGACTACTGCAAGTATGAATCTTAGATTTTGCAGAATTTATTCTACAGTCTTATTTATTTGGGGATCTAAAAAAAAGTCTACTGTGACCCACCTGTGGGTCACAACCCAATCTTTGGGAATGACTGCTGTAGTGGACAGGTCCTACACAATATGGGAAAATTGGAAATGTTAGATTTGTTTCTTTGCTGCAGTCTCAAAGATTACCTGATGATACATGGCAGTCATTTACTGAAAACAGAAAGGAAACTTTCAGAAGTCTTCAGATGTCTTCCAGGCTAAAGCAGGTGGTATAACTTGTTGTGTTGAAGTTTGATAAGTGTGGTTTGTGCAGCTGTGTAACGGCAGCTACTCTGCATGTACTGCTGTGGAAGTTCTGCGGTAGATAACAGGTGGTTTTAGTTCATATATCACTGAGTTTGCTGTTGTTCATGTCAGTTCTATGTTGGTGTCAGAGCTGTCCTGTGCAGCTGCTGACAACACATTTCTTCTGAGTCGTGCCATGCTGTTTGACACCTTACCACTGACGACCTCTGTCCCACTTGTCCCACGACCAGCTCTCAACCATTCACCTCCTCTGAAGTCTTTCAAGGATCAAATGTCCTAGCTCAGCATACACACATACTGTTCAGAGCAAAACAGAAATCAGGAGAGGGTCCCTCAGGGCAAGACAAAAGTGTGTTACTTTGTTCTCTGCACTTGAATGTACAACTCTACAGTGTCTGTATTATCCACTGAAAACATGCAGAAAAGCTTTGAACTCAGTTGTTAGTACTGAAACTTTGACATTTGGAACTGAAAGAGGCAGTGTTGTCCATTATGGCAACAAGCAGCCACAAAACCAAGTGGTTACTTTACGATCAAGAATTATCATCATCATCATCAGGCATCATTCTTCCTCAGAGCTTTGGAGATGCTCCACTAGTTTCTAAAATGTTTGGTTTCAGAATGCTTGGATTTCCTTTGTGACTGAAAACTTGTGATTTTTGTGATTTGGCTATTACACATCATAAAAGGGCACAGCTCATGTGAAACATACCCTACACTTATTTTCTCTCTCTCTTTTGTAAATTATTGTTTTTTTTCTTTCACTATAGGAGTATTGATTCTTCAACTTGAGTCATTTTTATCAGTTGGTTCCCAAATTATTGTTAAGGATTGATAATAATTGTGGGGTGGGGTTTGCCAGAGAAAGTTTAGGAACCACTGCCTTAACCAATAGCTGAAAATGCTAAAAATATATTTATAATTTATGATCAACAAGATACAAAAAACGTTTTTAAAAATTCTCTCAAGTCATTTTTTTCTTGTGTTTTTCTCATTTGAAGTTTAATTTTAAGCTTCCTTATTCAACAAATGGCTCCACCAGACAAACCAATGTCAAATAAAGTGCAATTACTGCCATTTCTAAAATATCAAATACATTTTGTTATCTATAACATTTTCAATGGTGATACATCAATTAATGATTAATCAGTAATATCCCTAGAAATTAACATGGGGCATTTGATTTCTGATTTGATCGAGCCTCTGAATCCTGACTCTATTGATGTGTTATAATCATTTATTTTTGCTTTCAGGAGCAACTGAAAACTACGAACAGCCCCAGGTGTTGTTTAGCATGTTGTACATGATTTCTCTATCAGGCCGAAAGCCTGTGCTTTGTTGCTTCACTGACTGATAAACTAACTTTGACTCCTGTATCACAAAAAGACCAGGAAAAAAACAAGGCCATTGGTTAACGTCTCTAGCTGTCACAGCTAAACAAAGTAGATTCACCTCCAGTGAATAGTCTATGTGTGTGCCTCCGCTTATGTGTGTAACCATGAAAGACAGTAGTGCTAAGCTGCTTAGCTGGAGTGAGGTCTTTGGCTGGTGGTGCACTGGCCTGGTTGTGGGCCAATGATTTTTCTGCTAGGCAAGTGGTAGTCAGTGTGTTTTTGTGGTGGTCTAAAGACTGAGACTGATCGGATTATAACATGGCTGTTTGACAGGCAGAAAGCTCCTGTAGCTATTAGTAAAGTGTCTGGAGATTCATTGGCCATTCAGTAGGCAATATTCTCACACATGATTCACGTACCTTACATATAGTATATTGTGGTTTCCTCACAAGACTAATCCATTGTAAAGTCTTTCTAGGGGTCAGAACACAAACATAGAGAAGCTAAGAATAGATCCCGTCACACACAGTTGTGTAATGGTCTAAAACCTTCCTATGTACTGAGGCATACAAGATCCATTAATGCTGCTGACTATCCCGCATTTGGTATGGACTGTTTGCTTCCTAATGCTGCAGGCAAACAGCAAGCCCTACAAAAGACATGCAAGAACATGACAGAACAAAAATATTTCAAGAAAGTTGTCTTTACAAGAAATTGGTGTTTAAAACAGATATCCTGTCAACATAATTTGTTTTAAAAGATGGTCATACACATGAAAGAGTAACACCTCAGTCAGTATATAGGCCTATTACGTCTGTTCTTCACACAACTTTGTCAAGAATGCTAAAGTGATGCTTATAGGAAGTACTGCTTGCAGCCACTGCTGTCCCCTTAAAAACCAACCGAACTGCCATCCTATTCTGCTGTTTTACTAACTAATAGACGAGTTTCCCTTCCCAAAGTCAGTCTTACATTAATGTGAAATGAAAATAAACTAAATCTACAGATACTTGACACAGGAGAAGTACATCAAACCTAATCAAATATACTGAATTACTACATTTAATAGCTACTTGTTGCCACAGAAATGAAAACAGGAACAGACATCCAATTTGCCTTGCTCAAATATGACTTGCTAGTATGCACTGAAAATGTAAATGAATGACAAAATGAACATTTGGGTGGAGGAAGAGACACAGACAATAGCCCATAAACTCCTGAGACCACATTTGTAAATTATTTCTCACACCAGTGATGTCAGCAGTCCCAGTTCTTGTCCTAGAACATCAAATATGTTTAATATAATAGTAATTGTAATAAGCAGCTATACTGCAGGGCAAAATGAGAATCCTTAAACACTAAACACTGTGTGAAAATTCTGCTGACAACACGTATCTATGATGATGTGTGTATTTGATATAAATCCTGTACTTACACAGCTTTCTCTTTGTTATCTATATGATCCCATTTTCCAGTGTCTCATTTAATGTATAAAATGATTTGAAAGGGAGATGCCCACTTAGTGAAAACAAGACAACAAGAGTCAAACATTACATAATGACAGACTCAGAACAGTGTAACAAAATCTGATTGATCTCAAAATGTAATTATAATAAACCAGGCAAAGCCTGACATAGCATAATTAATACTTGAAATTAAAATGTCAGTCATCTTTTATGGAATGTAAGTAAAACATCCACCCACTTGTGAATAACTGTCAAAAATGATTTACAGTGTTTCAAAACTTAAGTATATAATTGTTCATTAGTTCTCTTAACCTTGAAAAATGTAATAAAAACCCATACGAGCAGCCACTTTCAGATGCTTTGAACAACTCTGCACAGTACAATCAATTACACTTTTTATTTTCCAGGTAGAGTACTGTAAACTGTTTTTTTAAACCATATCTCCAAAGTAATGAAGCCACTGTTGTGAGCACACATTCACAAGTTATAAAACCTGATTTTATAGCAAACAATGAAAGACACCTTGGATCAGAGTTCTAGGCTATGATACCAAGGCTCTCTTAATACTGACAATGGCAAAAAAGCCTACAAAAATAATTTGTACGAACAGTCACAATTTACTGTAAAGTGTGTTGGTCCACTGCTAGAAATCATTCCATCAACAAGCCAGAATAATGAAACAGATTTCAGTCGGACATAAACCAAAAACAAGAACTTGCCTATTCATTAAAGTCAAAGGAGAAATATGTAATGTATTTATTGCATTAAATCATAAAATGACCACAATATGTCTTCAGAGATTAAGGAAACATGCTCAGCTGAAACACTCGCTCCTCCAACAACATTCAGAACTGGATGTTTCACGTTTAGAGTAAAAAATTATTATGGTAAAATTGAGCAAAAAGTTAACAGTCTGACAAGCAGCAAGACAGGTACTGAAGGTCACTGAACTCCAGAGTGTGTTCTTTCAGAGCAGTGGGCTTTTGTTTTCAGGATAATTCAGGCTTAGCTTTACATTGACAGACAATTGACAGTTATGAACTGTTAATTATAAGCTGATCAACTTACAGTTACTTAAGTTGCTTGTCACTGTTCAGTGTCCCTGTGGTCTGTCCCTCCAGCTTTGAGTCTGAGAAGGAGGCGGCGGGGGGAAACAACCAGCTTCAACCACAGGTCATTTATTCAATATGGATTCAACCTACTCTTTTTTGAAAACTAGGACCTTAGATATGTCTCCTTCAGGAAACACTTTTATTTAAACAATTAAAGAAAAAAAACTCTACCCAAAGAGGAGGTTGTAATTCATGACTAACCAATGCTGACCAATGAAGCACTGCAAGTATGAAGAACAACACAAAGTGACATTTGCCAGTCTGTGCTATTTTATGTTGTGTTAATCGTATTAGCTAGTTAATAATGCCTATCCTTCTCCCCTGTCCTCCCTTGATGTGTCCTACAGGGTAGATACAATGAAACCTTGAGTAAATTGATAGTGTAACAGAGATACGTGGCTACCTTTGCAGTGGCTGCTGTCACATACCGTCCTCAATGTATATTACTCCATGGTCATAGAAGATAAATTGTATTTATAAAAGTAGTTGCTGATATTGGTATCAGATAATGTGAATAATTTAGTTTATAGCTTTACAAACCAGTGGTGAAAGAGCTAATTATTTCACAGTTGCAGACAATAAAGAATCAGCCCCAATGAGACAATTAATTTATATTCAAATGAAATATATTCTAATGAAAATGATTAACTTTGAAAAAGGTGCTATTTATTCAAACAATGATAGTGTCACATAGAAAGCAAGCCATTTTTCATAAAGCATTGTAGTACTAAGTTACAGGGCTCAGAAAGGCAGACTATACAGTAGCTTCAGCAAATCTCTGGAACCCGACTGCGTTTAAACATACTGATACCACAGGCAGCAACATAATTAGGCCTCTCTACACCCCAGGGTGAAGAGTTCACCCACAATGAATGAGCTGTTTATAAGCGCACGCTACAATAGCCCCTGTAGAGCAGCAACCAGAATCAGCAGCAACCGCATCATTCCAGCCTCTCACCGAAGGAATTTTCTGTTTTTTTTCACTCCAATCCCAGCTGGTAATACTACCAGGCCTCAGCAAAAATTCCATCTGTGTTATGTAAGCAGATAAAGGAATGGTTCTGGGCTTCAGCTGAACCTGGCAGCTCAGCAGACGTCTTGTCTGACAAGGAGCAAAAGCAGGACGGAGGACCAATAATGGAAAATGTCTGTGTGAGAGGCTGGAGGTTACCGTACTTATTCACTAGTGTCAGATCTATCAGGTATTTACATAGGACAGCTTGTCACATCCAGTGAGGCCAGTTCAAAGAGATAAACTATGCCTGGTTTGAATTATGCTGCACTGAGCAATCTGATCTTAACAGTGAAGTCTGATGAATATGTAAAACTGTTATGAATACCAAATTTGCCCATTATGGTGGTTTGACTACTTACAAGAGACAGAGCTAAAACCGTGACAGCTGAGTTGCACTATGTTTTGCTAACCTACAAACTTTGTTGGCATTTCTACTCATGCAAGTATAAATAGATCAAGCCAAATCTTATTTGGAGTGGTCACTTATTTGTGTCTGTGTGCCTCACCTCTCGCCCTGTGTCAGCTGGGCAGCCCCCTATGACCCGCTAATGCAGGGGCTCTCAAAGTGTGGACCAACTCTTACTTTGTTGGATAGATAAAGTGATGTGCTGTATCTGCAACTTTTAATGTTAAATACCATTATGAGACCAATTACAACTCCTTCAACAAGCTCATAGGTTTTCCAGTGTGTCCATCAATCATAAGCCGACTCAAGTCATCAAAACTTTAAGAAGCCCTGCTCTAAAGGATAAGTGGATATATCTTATGGCTCCATGGACAGATGGAACCATTCCTTTAACTTGGCTTTTGCACATTTATAGAGTATGTGTGATTGCAAAAAAACCTACCTACTGTCTCATTTGAAAGACATATCTGATACATAATGAAAAACAACAAGGCACAAATTGTGCATATACTGACTGAAGGATTTTTTATGCCATGCAATTTGTTAGCTACTACCGTACCTGCAAGCCTCAGCTTGTTGGGAGGTCTGGCTCTCCTGGCTACATTACAGAACCACTATATTATCATCTTTGGTATCCCTGGCATGACAGAGGTTGGGTTTGTTGTCTGGTTACTCTGGGCAGTGATAAAGAAATCATGATTATAAAAACTGCTTGGAAATACACTAACTCCTTGAGTTTGAAACAGCTACATTACTTCCACAGAAGATAAACAATAACTGGGAACTGACTGAACTGGCTCTTGGTGCTTTGGTGTGGCTGCAGCAGTTCTCCTGTTCTCTGTTGTGCTGTGTTGACGCTCAAGGCTGTGTAACCATGTGTAGAAGGCAGCTCAGATGGTGCAGTAAGAGAAAAGAAAAGGAAGGTCTGAAAGTAAGAAATGCCCAGTTAGGCAGAGGTTGAGCAATATATAAATAGACATGAATTCTATTCAGTACTTTCTGATGGAACCAGCACACACAGGCCAAAGCAGTTTCCTCAGGAAACAACCACTTGGAGCTACAACAAAGGCTGAACTTCCTGAACATTCACGCTGCTTCAAACTGTACTCAACACTTTTGCCACAGACAGACTTCACATACTTCTGCACCTGATGGTACTGTGGGCTGAAGCCTTGGTAATAAACAATTCTGCACCTTGTCAATATAAACACCATGCTCCAAACTCATACATACATAATCTATGAAAATCTGAAGATGACACATAGCTTTTATTAGTAGCACATGTTGTTTGTGCTTAGGTTGATGTACAGTACTGTCTAACTTCAACTGTGAATACCGTGTGTGTCAGCAGCTGACGTGTACAGACGAGTCTGAACAGGCTTGTTTCACGCAAACCTCCAGGCTGAGCTCAGGGACATTGTGGGTGGAAATGAACACTTACTGTAAGTATGATCACTTTACTTGTAATGAGCCTGCTCTCTGCTGTGACAAAGCTATAATATTGCAGTCCCCAGTTAGAAGTGAGCATCACCCTGCCAACAACAAGAAGTTCAAATTGATTTTAAAAGCAAAATTTTAGATAGGACTGAACGATTCTGAAAGAATATTCTGTAACCGGATTAGTCCGGAAGGGTCGCGGGGCTGCTGGAGCCTATCCCAGCTGACATTGGGCGAGAGGCAGACAAGTCGCCAGTTCATGGCAGGGCTGACACATAGACAGACAACCACTCACACTCACACCTACGGGCAATTTAGAGTCACCAATTAACCTAGCTCTCTCTGTGGGAGGAAGCCGGAGAACCCGGAGAGAACCCACGCAGATACGGGGAGAACATGCAAACTCCGCACAGAAAGGCCCTGCCCCAGCCGGGGAGCGAACTCAGGACCTTCGTGCCGCCCTCTCTGAAAGAATATCTAACTGCAATTATTATTTTGGCATCATTATTCTCATTTTCACTGAAAAAACATCTGATTTTTGCAGAAGATTTGTTGATTAACTGATTAGTTGTCAGCTACTAAATTACTTCGCAACTATCAGTTTGGACCTTTTTTTCTTAACAAAAACTGCCCAAAGTCTTTGACTTCAGCTCCTAAAATGTGAATATTTTCTGGTTTCTTTACTCCTCTCTGACAGTAAACTGAATATCTTTGAGTTGGGGACAAAACAAGACATTTCAGGATGTTATCATGGATTCTGGGAAACACTGATTAACATTATTTGACATTTTATGGACCACACAACCAATTGATTAATGATAAAAATGACTGACAGATTAATTGATAATGAAAATTATTATTAGTTGCAGTCCTACAAAGATGTTTTCTAAATTCTGTAGAATCTGATGTTTGGGCCAGCACATCTCTGCAGCACCACAATAATTTTGCAAACAAAAATTTGGGTTTTATCAAATACTGCACCCCCTGCAGACTGAAAAATGCAGCAGACCATATTGCAATTTCAATAAAATTTTGATTAATTAATTATTATTAAGCCTTGATTTACTTGCCATGAGGTGTACTGCTCAAACTGCAGAAATGATTGGAAAATGTCTTTGTGAGATTGAAAAAATAATCCTGGTGTCATCAAAGGTCTATCAATTCGATGCTATCGAACTGTACTATAGGAAATATTGGATTCAGTGCTTTTGAAGCTTGTCCCATACTAGATGATATTTCTGCTACTGCTGCTGATTTTCACCATTATTTTTAATCTGTCTCTTTTAAGTCCCACAGCCTTGTAGAAGTACAATACTAAATCACTGGAGTATCTCTTGCATGCAAAGGAATGCAAGATCACACATGGACATTTAGAATCAGTGTGAATTTAATAACATAAAAACAACCTATCAAGTATGTGGGTGGTTGGACTTTCCTTATAATAACTGAACTGAATATACCTGGTTCACTTCAACAAATTAAGTGAACTGAATATCCTTCATGAACCCTTTGTTCCTTTCAACAAGCAAGCTATCATCACACACAATGTTTGGCCAGTCAAGTGGTCTCATCTCTACAGTTTCATTTAGTGTGAAGTTGGTAATTTAATTATAACATGTAAACACTTTATATTTGGTATGCATTATACATTTACATCTGAAAAAATGTCTTTCACCAATTAGTCAACAAGTATGAGTAATATTGGTATTTTCAGGAGGCTACAATTCTGACTGGTATGGGGAGCTTTAGAGGACACCAAGTTTTGTATACCAGTCGATGAAGAGATGACATTTTCCTAAACATTTCAAATAATTTTATTTGACCATTTCATTCAGTTCATGTAGAAAGTAGTAAACATACAGGGCCTTAATGTCCGAGACAACTGTGATTTATACTTTACAATATACTCTCCTACAAGCAATTCTGCTTCTATTGCTTCTAATAAATATTCAAACCCGGCATGGAGCAGATAGGCAATGAATATTCAGCAGCAGCAAATCACCCTTGAGATAGCATGATACGGTTTAGGACAGAAAAGCACTGGCAGGGAGTGTTTGTGTGTGTGTGTGTATGTGTGTGTAATGGGAGATGAAGACCATTCTCTCCCCTTCATGTTTTTGGTACACTCCGTCCGTATGTGTGCTGATCAGACTTTTGTTCTCTACTCCTCTAACGAAGGATGGCAGAGGATGAATGAGCAGTGTGGTTATTAAGTCTACATAAGCAGTCAGCGGGCACACGGCTTGGCCTTAGTTTCCAAGCAGCCATGCCTAAAGTAACCACATGCAGCTTGGCAAGCCCCCCCCCCCCCACCAATGAAACACTCAGCTGCATCAAAAACACGTGCTCGTCTGCAAAACCCCCCCTTCTCCCCCCAGACCCAACAGTTACGTAACAGATACTTTGCCACATACAGGCGACATCATAACCTGGACCCCCAGAAGCACACAATGGCACTGGGGCAGTTTAAGAACCAGTATTATGAGTGCTTCAGTTTTGCCTAGACCATGAAAATCTTCAGGGATACAGTGACACAAATGGCCTGCAAGCTGACCTTTTCCTATCTGAATGCAACATCCAGGCTGAAACATTAAATGGAGCAAGGAAGGATGGCCCAACTGAGCCAGACAAGTAACCCGTGCCTCTGTGGAATGTCAACAGATAAATATCCATATTAAAAAAAAAAAAAAAAAAAAAAAGCTGTCAGACATTCCATGACCTATTTGTCCAAAAGGGCTGCTTGAGAGAAACAAAAGAAACAAAAAAATAAAGGTGACCCTGAAAACTGTATGTGAGCTTTAAAACATGCAACAGTATGAACATAATCCAGCTGCTTAGGGAACAATGAGTAAATAAGGGAAAGTATCACATGCTCCGTATTTTAGAGATCAATTATTTACCAAGGCTGTTCATTTTAATAAGAAAAAGTCTTATGATAACAGCTACATGTAGGTTTTTAATATTACTCTATGTACATGCCAGCAAACCTAGGCTGTGTCCTTGTATACTAGGGCTGCACAATTAATTGCAATATTACTGAAACCGCAATATGGAAAAGTGCAGAATCCAAATTGCACAACCAGACCCAAATCACAATTTCTTGTACAAGGAAAAAAGCATGACAAAGAAAGCATTATAACAAAGAACTGTAGTGTTGCATAGATGCTCCATCCTAAAAATCTTCTCCATTCTCCAAATCTTGACCATTCCTCTTACTACTGCATATCTCTATCACAACTTCAGTCAAAATAATGGCAATATAATACTTTTTTTTTTTTTTTTACCATATTGTACAGCCTTATTCTATACAATATTTGGGTCATTCTGCTGTTGAATGTGGATTAATGAGCATGCAAACAATAAAACAACTTTAACACAAGTACTATTCTAACAACGTTTGTCTGCTGGTCTGTGGCTGAAGACTCTTTTACAGCAAACAAAGAACAGGATGATTAATCAATACCACTGCACTCAGTCTCCTTATACCATAACAGAATAGACCTATAAATCTTTCATGCATATGCATTTTCTCCCACTGTCAACAGAATGATATACCACTCAGGAGGCTCTTAGTCAGCTATATGAGGCTGTTTTACAAGTCGTACATAATCATGCTGTGCAGATATAAACACACACACTCCTCTCCATTGCAGAAAAGAGCCTTTGTGGATCTATGAGATGGGTGCCAAATGAGAGGCATATCTAATCCTCTTCTGATTTACCATTCTTCTTCAAATAGGCCACTCATTAATTAAGAGATGAAAAACCTTCAAACACATGCTCTTGAGTTAGAGTGGCACATCAAACGGGAGAATCACAGTGGCCTGCTTTAGTGAGGGCTTTGGTCTCACAGGCCCATTACCCTGCACGTATATCTCATACGCTGTTCCTGGGGAGGATAAAAGATGTGTTTGTGGAAGGCAATCATGTAAGACACCAACAAATCTGAAAGGCTCTGAGTAGGGCTATACAATAAATTGAAATATTATCAAAATCACAATATGACAAAGTGCAATTTACATTTTTTTTTTGATAAAGGGAAATTGTGTGACAAAACAGCATTACAGTAAAGTACTGTAGTGCTGCAGAGATGCCGTAGCCTACAAATCTTGCTCTCCAGAGGTAAGAAAACATGTTTGTTTGGTGCAGACCCCAACAAACATCATCATGATTTTAAGAGTTTTATTCCGTGAAAATGAAAAACTGTGGTGCAAATATGATCATTCACACTAATCTGTTAAAACTGTAGTATATAGTTTTTTTTTCTAACCATATTGTGCAGCTCTATTTCTGAGGCAGTATTACAAGTTTTGCTGTAAGAGAACATTCACTATGGTGGGAAGTGATGGTTAAAAAGTTAATCCAGATGTTTCTGCAAAAGTGATTTATTGTTTGATCAAATGCTGGAGACTCTAAGCAACTAAGACTAGTGCTGATCTATCCACAAATGACTGCCTTCATTTGAAGTCAGCCAGTGAAACTGCTGGAGATAACGATGAATCTTAATTCTGAATCCCATCAGACAGACATCAGTGAGTGTGTGTTCCGTAGTTAAAAAGCATGGAGAGGTCATGCTGGGGTGAAAAAATAATACTTAAGGGTCTGCACTGCATGTTGCAGCCTGCAAGTTGCTTTGAAATGTTACCTAACACAAATCTATTAGCTGTAAGTGAAGAGCTCAACTTTCCCCTAAACGTCACCTCAGTAGCTCTTTACTCTATTGAGCAAACACGCAATAACCACCCCCAACCCTGTTTCTTACCTTCAATACTGAGCTCAAAGCAGACATGACAGAAAGATAAGGTCCCTGTTTCCGTCTCTAGTTTGCAGACGCTGCAGATATTGTCATCATTCAGATCAATGTTCACAAACTGCTCCTCTTCATCCATGGTGCTTCTGGGGAAAAACAACCAGTGAAAGAGAGCTCATGATTAAATACAACCACCACTCTCATTTTTACTAATTAGGTCACACGTTCAAATAAACTTATTAAAAATGTATTTTTTGGTAGTGCCATTGGGGGAATATGTTTTGGTTCATACTATTTTGGGTATGGAATACAGTACAAGAAGCAGTGTCATGCCATGTTTTTTGTCAGTGATGTTATCGATAAATTACCACACAAGCTGATAAAATGGTACAGCTAAGTGGTGACACGGCAGACTAAACTGGATAATCACTGTGTCAACATTTTATTGGGTCCAGTGGTATTAAACACAGCCTGATATCATTCCTGCACAGAAACAACAATCCATGCATTAGCAGTCATGTCTTAAAAACAACAGTTTATCTCTACGGGAAAAGAGCATATGTTTCAAGACTGGACCCAAATTTACATCTGTAAGTATGATGAATTTGGTTCATGTGAGGTGACGTACACAAACTAGGGATTAACTTCAAAGCATTCAGAAGGCTGAAAAGCCTCATTACTGCAGAGTGCACCTCTGTTTTGGGTTTATGTAAATGATCCAATGGGCCAAGTACTGCTTTTAAGAACTTCTTTTGCCGTGGAAGTCATTCCAAGTGCAAATATTTAAACTGTCGTATATTGTAACTAGCTGTGGGAAAAACACACTTGTTCAGCTGTATCGCATCAATAAACTGGCAAAAAGCCTGAAACTGTCAGAAAGCAGAAGCTTTTCGGGAGATCTGCTTTGGTACAGTTTCCCCATAATATATTTAGAAATATTGGTGTCAATGTAGCAATATCATATCACGAGAGACCATACTGTGGTATCTGTATCATTCATTTGGCCAACCAAATCAAAATATGAAAACAGTTAACTGTTTACTGAACCTAGAATGCATATTAATTTTATTTATTTTTTATTTAGCCTTTATTTAACCAGGTTTATCTCATTGAGATCAATGATCACTATTATCTTTTGGGGAAATTAAGTTAGGGCTGCAAAATTAATCACAACTGTAATAAAGCTGCAATATGGCCAAGTGCTCTATCCAAATCACAGATCTACAACCAAATTGCATTTCTTTGAAAAAGGAAAATTATAATGAGGTATCCTAGAGCTGCATAGATGGTCTGGCCTTAAAAATCTTGTTCTTGGATGACAGAAAACATGTTTGGTAAAGACCTCAATGAATATCACATCATCACATTTTTTTCAGCAAAAATTGTAATGCAAAACTGATCATTTCCACTAACTGTATCGCATATCGCAATCAGTTTCAGACAAAATAATCGCAATCCGACTTGTTTTTAACCAACTCCTGCAGCCCTATATCAAGTTCACTGTGACACCTATAAGATGATAAATCTTTGCCACAAAATGAAAAGCAAAAGAAAAAACAGACATATTCATTATTAGAAAAACATGCTTTAAGTACAATTAGCTATCAGAAACAAAACACACTGATACTCTCTCTTGTGACATGCCACAAAAACAATGTTAAAAGTGCTACAGGTCATGAGTTTTATGTAGTTCTGATTAGTGAGTTCATATTAAGAGATCTGCGTCCCTGCTGCTGTTTATCAAACTCTCCTTCTTGAAACACCTTAAGAGTTCTTCAACTGGAGGGAAGGTTACATTGTCCCCATATACGAGATTTAAGTATACTCAAGATAAGACAGATAATACTGCCCAGACTTGGCTGTATCTTCACTGTATCAGCCGACATACAGCGTTTCAGAAGAACAGCCAGTGATAGAAAAAACAGGGCTCGGGTTCCATTTGAACTTTTTAGTCCATTGGATTCACACAATTATTTAACCGTTACTATTCCACATATATGTTCCTGTCAACAGTTTAAATGCCCAAATACCTGTGGAATGTTAGTTCGGCTCTACTGAGGCAGTTAGAACTGCCCCGAGTGTCTATGTACAAACCGTTAAACAAATGCTTGCTAACAAGAAGTTAAGCTAGCATCCTCCGAGTACTCCGCTCGGGCTGATTCGTGACCGTTATTTGACGTTGTTATACAGCGAGGTATCCGACAAAACGAAGGTGTCACCGGAATATTAGGACACCACTTTTGTTAAACTCACCTTTGTCTGAAAGAGTGTCTTCGGACAGCTATTCCTTTGTGCGGGCACCTCTGTTCTCCTTCTCCTTCCCCCCAGTGAGCAGCACACAAACATGAGCGCGTCACGGCAAATCCACAGAAGATACAGGAACCTCTCTCCCCTCTCAGCGGAACGAACCACTAGTTTATGTCAGGGGTGAAATTAGCCGTCAGGAGTTTTATTTTTGACTAGTTTCCCCCCAGTAAATGGCAAACAGCAAATTTAAATACTTTGAACAAAAAATACATGCAATTCTTCATGAAAATACGTTAGTTCCACTATACCAGCCGCTTCAGACAGCAGAAGCGGTGAAAACACCCCTGCAGCTGAATCAAGGTAAGTCTTCCTGGCGTCATCAAAACATTTCCATACATCAGATGGCAAAAAAATTAGCGGTTTGGGATATAATTAAAGCAATAGATGCTAAATAGGGAGAGTACAACGTTTTATCCTCATTGACTGCATCGTATGAGGCTACAGACCTTTATTTCAGACGACTCTTCCATCGTCAGCATCATTTTCGGTTTTCTTTCTTCTTCACACGAAGTCTCACGTGGGGAATTCCCGTGAAAGATAAAGAAGAAAAGCCTAATAGCTTCACGAGTTGTTATATCATTAGACATCCTGTAAAGAAAGTACAGATGTGTTTAAAAGTAGGGAGTAAAAACAAAAGGTTGTCATAAGAATAAATATTCAAATCAAGTATAGAAACTTGAAAAGTCTATTTAAAGGGATAGTTCACCCAAAAATGAAAATTTAGTCATTATCTACTCACCCGCAGGAGTAGATAAAGTCCGTTGTCCCAACACCATCATATCACACATGCCATCATATCACACATCCTGTAAAACTCCAGCAGTGTTTTGCAGACTAAAAAACTAAACCCGACCGTCTATCAGCATGAGGGTGAGTACATAATGACTGAATTTTCAATTTTGGGTGACCTATCCCTTTAAGTATTTGTACTTAATTACTTCCCAACTCTGCCACAGGGCCCAATGCAAGCACCTTGTTTGTCTGTGTTGACACATTTCTGGTAGAAACATATTTCACTAATTTTAAATGTAAAATTGTTTTTAGACACAAGAATGTTCTGTAGGTAGAAATGAGGAAGCTGAACTAGCCCAAGTTCCTGCAAGACCACACAGAGTTGGAGCATTATGAGTTTCTGTCACTTATAAGTGAGGGAAAGAGCCACCAAAGGTTGAAGAGTCAGTATTGATCGGTCCTCCTACTCTGTCATTTAATTGTCATTGTCATTTGAGTTTTTCACATGATTGTACTTGTATGACTGGTGTTACCTCTAGAACAGTAGCCTATAGTCTTCCACAAAAATAGATACTGACTTATGCTTTGAATGTGTACAATGCCTGACATCTAAAATAATTTAAACCATATAATAAAAACTTAAGTAATATTATAAGATACTACAGCAGTAATACAATACTTTGAGGTGTATCTCTTCATTTGAGATACAGTGGGTTGATATGACTTATTTTTCAGTGTTGTAGTTGCCCCCAGCCGTTACAGTTATCCCCACCAAGGGGGCAGCTTGTAACACTTTAACTTCTTGTATGAAGTATAATATTATAGCATTGTTCTTATTAGTAAAAATACATCAATTGCATTATTCATTAGTGGACATATGCATGCTTCTTATATCAAAAAATGAGAAGTGTACTTGAAGTAGTCTATGAGTTATGAAGGAAAATGTCTTTTTTTTTTTTTTTTTTTTACAATTGCCCCCGGTCTCCACAGTAATATCACCACTTGTGGTCATAGGCCTGCACGCCAAGATGCACCTCACAGGAGGGTGCACCGCTAAAGTACAAACTACCTGATGTAGGCAGTTAGGGTGAGCTGAGAATGTTGCCTGTTAGTACCTGCCCTTCTGGGCTTGGCTTTCTAAAACAGCATAAAGGACTTCTCCTCTGGTCGTCTCGCTCTCTTTCAGCTGAGCCTGCTGCAGTCACTTCAGCCTTCTTCCTGTGTTTGGTTTGCTGCACCAGTCAACACACATTACACCATATTTTCACACACCCACACACCTCTATCATGACTGATGACTCTACACTACACCAGTTAGTGAATTTGTTTGTTGGAGTTAAATAAATCACTTTTTGACTGATTTATCTGTGTGAGGCTTCTCTTTTTGTTGCCGGCCTTGAGCCAGGCAGTGACAAATGAGAGCTCATCTGGGATAATTTAGTGCTGGGAATCCAGTAAATGTAACATTTTCTTTAATGGAGTGTTTCACACAGATTTCAGCCTGCTCTTGTATTTGTAGGGGTTAATAGGCTGGATTTACGTTGCTGGACTATAGGGCTGCAACTAATGATTATTTTCATAGTCGATTAATCTGTTGATTTTTTATTTTCTCAGTTAATTGATTAGTTGTTTAGTCTATAAAATGTAGCAAAACAGTGAAAAAGTTTTTTCCCAAAATTCAAGATGGCGTCCTCAAATGTCTTGTTTTGTTCAAAACCCAAAGATAATCAGTTTATTGTCACAGAGGAGTAAAAAAACAGAAAATATTCACATTTAAGAAGGTGAAATCAGAGAATTCTGACTTTTTTTTTCTATAAAAAAGCTCTACTGGACTATCATATATATATATTCAGTTAGCATGACGCTCCCTAGATTTTGGCCTGTAAATGTTAAATCATTCTTTTCTGACCTGCCAGTAATGAACTGAGGGCTGATAAGTCATTTGGAAACCTTATTCCTGACAGGCACAAACAATGTGTGGCACTAGCTGTTTCCACTGATCATTTTTGGTTTCAGTTTGTTGTTTTTGTGCAGTATGAGATCAGAGCAGTGGTTCAGGTGCACGTCCATGACTGCTTAGGGGATTTTCAGCATGCAAAAAGTTCACCAAGTTACTGGGCTTTATGTCAAATCATGCCATGAATAAGAAGATAATATTCTTAAGTACAACATTGCTGCTTTTTTGCCCCCGAGTCAAACAAATCTCCTGCACACCTGAGAAGTGTTTTTGACGGGTGTGTAGGTGGAGTGGGTGTGTCTTGTGAAAACAAAAAGACACCTGCACACTGTCGTTACTTGCTCAATAAAGAGCACTAAACACACATTTTGGTCAAGGACCTTCTTCAGGTAAATGCTTACAGCTGGAACTGGAACCACTTCTTCTTCTTCTTCTTCTTCTTCTTCTTCTTCTTCTTCTTCTTCTTCTTCTTCTTCTATTATCCATGTAAATACAACAACCTTTTCTTTCTCCTGGTTCCACAGTCCCTTTTTTTTTGGCTTTACATTTTTGCTGCTTTGAATGCTAACACACTGATCCTCACTCGTACACTCACCTCCACACCCCATAACCTTTGTAAAAAATGACGTTGGGATATTTCTAATAAAACACTAAAATTGGCAGTGTCTCCTCTTGTTGTGACATACATTGAGCCAGGTTGTGGTAGTTAGATATAGCAGCACATATTTACGTGCATATCTACGTGTATTTATTTTCAATACCTGTACACTCATGCAGATGCTTAATACTCAACAGATTTAAACAAAATTATCTACTTGTACAAAGATGATGGTCTTTAATATTCAATATTTCTACATTTATCACAAGAGCAGGCAGCAACAAAGAAAACAATGCCACATTGTGAATGCTTTAGTGGTTTATAAAACAATCCATTTATCCATCCATTCAATGGAGAAGGCTGTTCTCTAAAAAAAATTGAATATACCAAGCAACCTTTCAAAACACAAAGTGGGCCTGTGTTCAGTTGCAACAATTAGGTAACAATAAGTGCCTCCTCTCCTCATTTTATTCTTCATTCCTTTCATTTGCTCTCCTCTCCTCCTCATTTTCCTCTCTTCCCCTCTCTTTATTTTCTCTTTTTATCCTTCATATGTGTATGACTGACACAGTCAAATACTACCCACAGTGCACGTACACACACAGCGAACGCTTCAGATATACAGATATGATTGCATATAGCCAGGGATATGTATGTAAATGTAGACAGTGCAGGCAGTGTGGTTGCGCAGGGGCCTGTGAGTTAAGGGGTGTTGTGGTGGTACATGGAGAGAGCGGGCCCTGCAGCATGTGCTGGACAGAGAATGGGCCTTGCAAATGAATCAGATCACCTCCTTAGAAATAGAACTAAACCTGTCTCCATCGTAGTAACTAATAGCATAATAGCGTGCACCGGGGCCGCCATGACTACCATACACCACCAAATATCACCTTCTGTGCTTCAGTACAAATTCAAGGTACTTGTGCTTTACTTCAGTATTCCAGTTGTATGTAACTTCATACTTCTACTCCACCCCATCTCAGAGGGAAATATAATATATTTTATTCAACTACATTTGTCTGACAGCTTAGTTACAAATTTTAATTGTTCCTGCATAGTGAAAAATATTTATATCTGTATTTGTGATTTTAGAATATCAATGTTTGTGATAAACTCGAGGATGAAGTATTTCTTTATGGGCTGAGAATGTTCTTCTACTTCTAACACTAAATAAAACTATTTAAAACTCTTGCATTATCTGGAAATGCATCATCACAAAGCTGAAAACAGAGCTGCTTTCTGAGGACTTTTTAGAGATGCGTGTTTCTCACTGGACAGTGACACTACTAACATATGATCTGTATACATAATCTTATGGAATATGATCCTTTGCTGTACAGTAGTATATCATGTAGTTAAAATGAGCTCAACCTCAGACAGCTACAGCAGTAAAAAACAACATAAACACCTGCAATATTCATCCAGAAACATCATATATTAGTAAAACACTGACAGGGACTATTTCCTCTGCAGAATGAGTGGCCTATTTATACTACTGGTTCTTCAGGTACATCCTTAACATCAGAGCCACATGAATTTCACATGTGCAAACTTAAATGTGAAATATTTGGAACATGTGTTTTTCACTTGTTAAACATGTTCTTTGTACATGGACAATGTGTGCTTTTGGAACATTTTCATGGTGTAATATGTGAAACCCATGTACAAAATAACATGTGAAATTCATTATTCTCTTGTGTTTTTAACATGTGAAACATTTTCTTTGCACATGGGAAACATGTGTCCACATGTGTAAAACATGAGAAATTCATGTGTGTTTTTTTCTGTAAGGGATTTAGCTGATAATATTTACATACTTTTGCTTAATTAATGTTTTGATGCTGGACTTGTGAAGTACTTTCACATGTGGTATTAGTACTTTTACTGAAGTGAATAATCTGAATAATTCTTCCACAACAGTGCAGCATATGTGACCTTGTCAGAGGTTTTCATCCACTGAGAATTTATTCTGACTCTGCTGCTCAGCCCACATGACACTACATACAAAACAAGGCTCTGATTCTTTGCTTTCAGAACATACATTTGTTTCTGGAATCAAAATGACCGTTTCTAAAAAGAATTAAGTCTAATAGGGCCGTAAGTATAGCTGAAAGGAAATGTCTCTGTATAATCATGGGCTGCACTGATATCACATACTCCATTCATATCATCCGACAGTGTTTGACTGAAACGTCGTACGTTTCTTTCAGCTACTGTGCAAATTGTGTGTAGCCCCGGGGAGCTGTCATTTAATCTGTATAGCCGTATTCTCTGTAATGGCAGACTGCAGCATTATGAATGTGTCGGTGGTGTTTCAGATTGTCTATTTAGTTTATCCTGCATGTGTCACATGCTGTTGTTTTTCAGGATTACCCAGCAGATGGTAGTGTCAAGTAAGACCTCTCTGCATCTTAATGTATGCTAGACTGCTGGCTGTAGAGTCAACACACCACACCTCTCCCTCCTGCATACAAGAGCAGTCACTCCTCTGAATAATTTGAACTCATTAAATTATCATTTTAACTATGACAACCTGCCATTGTTGTTATTAATTCACAAAAACAAAAGAATGTTAATTATCATTGCAAAAAAGAGGAAAACTATGCTGCAAAATGCTGCTCAGTGATGATCCTCCATGCAAGCCTTCAGTCAGATCTTACAATGAGTTTGTGCCATCTCGTGGCCAAAGAGTGGTAGTGCAACCACCCAACACCTTTCCCTGAGTTTAAGGTGAGTGACAGAATGAAGAATTATCTCTCACTCTCTCACTCTCTCTGCAACAACACTAACCTCTTTGGAGATTTCACTTTAAACAGGCTTTACTGGCATGACATTTGACATGTGTTGACAAAGCACAATAAAATAGACATTTGTAAAAAGAAAAAAACAACAACAAGAAAGACAGAAAAAAGAAACTAACAACAATAATGTAAATCATCATAATTGATAAAATAAAAGACAATGAAATAAATAAGTGAAATAAAATATACACTTTATAAACAATCAAGTTAGTAAAATTTCATTGTAATTACAATAATAAGAATAAGGATGAATTAAGAAATGTTCAAATATACAGTCTACATTTAGTTCATGGCACTAAATATAA
Source organism: Lutjanus erythropterus (assembly GCF_056507025.1). Lineage (NCBI taxonomy): Eukaryota > Metazoa > Chordata > Actinopteri > Lutjaniformes > Lutjanidae > Lutjanus > Lutjanus erythropterus. The sequence continues at coordinate 4,827,022 of NC_139327.1, forward strand.
TATATATCACTATATCCCATATTATGGTCTTATCCACACAGAGACGGCCCCTTTAAGAAAATTGACAGGCCTGAAATTGGCCGCCCCATTATTCTCAAATATGAATGGTTATCTGTCCAGTGAGAGTCGTGGCCTCAGTTTCAACCAGCTGTTTAATGAATATTTTTAAATATTTTCTTTTGTTTGTGGTTTAATTTAAAAAATTTAACAGGTAAATTTAGTTTCGAGTTTTGAGTGTGGAGGATGAAATTAGGGGTCTCACAGTCTGAGAAGGGGATGTAATCCAAAGATGATATGTGAAACTGCTCCCAGAGAATTAATTAAAATGTAAGTATTTTCATTATCATGAAAGGAGAGGGTTTTTTATTCTCTAATGCATGCTGGGAAGTCTGCTAATATGTTGATCATGTTTCTTTAGAAATTTAATTTAAAGAGTTGATCGAACCATGCAAATTCCTTCAACTCATTAAGTTGGAAGAACTCATGTTTACAAGTTCTGAAATCTTCTGAAAAGAAGTTTAACTTTAAAGGGATAGTCCACCCAAAAATGAAAATTCAGTCATTATCTAGTCACCCTCATGATGATTGAAGGTCAAGTTTAGTTTTTTAGTCCACAAAACACTGCTGGAGTTTCACAGGAAAACTGTGTTGCAGAATCTCCTAAACAATGGAAGTGAATGGTGACCAGTTTTCAAACAGAAAAAACAAACAAATATAAATTGCCTCCATACTGCTCATCTGGTGTAATCCAAGTCCCCTAAAGTCCTGACATGCTGTTCAGTTGTGCGACACACACACACACACAGTTCAGACAGTGTGTACATGCACATGGCTCCAAGCTAAGGATCTAGAGTGAAGATTTAGTCTAAAAACATGTTGTAAATTACATCAATTTCAAGTCAACTTGGCATGTTGGGGCTTCAGGAGACTTGAATTACACCAGACGAGCATTATGGAGGCATTTTATGTTTTTATTCTGTTGTTTTTTTTCCCCGTTTGAAAACTGGTCACCATTCACTTCCATTGTGAGGTTCTGCAGCGCTGTTTACCTGTGAAACTCCACTCCTAAACCTGACTTTCAGTCATCATGAGGGTGAGTAGATAATGACTGAATTTTCATTTTGGGGTGACTTACTCCTTTAATAAATAAAACTTGTGAATCTACATGAAGTTAGTGAGAAAAGATGAGTTGATTTTACTAAATTCCCACATGATTTTTCACAGGGATCAAATTCACAGCTTGTCTTTATAGACCAAGGAGATTCTAACTGAACATCTGATTAAAACTCTGTTCAGAAGTCCTACTGCCAAAAACACAACAAATCCTAAACACTGGTACTAATACATGGCTAAAAGCCCAATAAAGCAGACTTCATGAGAGTGCTCTCACAGGTCAGGCTTCATTTGTAATCACAAAGACGTCAATTTATTGCAAAGCTGGACTCACGAGAGCCAAGACTGATGTCATCGGTACAGATCCTGGCATGTCCCCCAGCTGCTTGACTAACACGCATGAACAACGCGTGTTGACACCGTGGCAGCACTGTGGTTACCGTGTGGTGATTCGGGCATGCTTTATGCTTCACAGTTACTTTTCCCTCAGCGTGGAATTTAACCTTAACACGGCTAGTGATTATATTCCTAGTACCTGTTCCGGGAAACTAGTTTTCCCTCCTAATATCCATTGATGAGACAAACAATTTAGGTTGCCTTGTAAAAAAGCCTGATTCAAGTGAGTGAGTGTTAAAAAATATCAAAAGTCCCTGATTATTGGATAGGTTAAGGTTAAGTTCAGCTGGTGAAATTTCTGTAATGTCAACATAACATTAATAATATATAAAATGATTTCCTCTACTTAATGGACTTTAACTATCTGCCTCTCGTTTATCATTAAGTTACGTGACATTTCAGGGGTGTATTTGCCCTTTGCTTAGTTAGCCATAAATCTTAGAATTCATCAGCCCTGAGTGCGCCCACATCCATGTTTTCATCCTGACTCCACATCCACATGTTGCAGCTTGCCTCGCGTCTTAAGAGACACGATCTCAAATCTTGTTCAGCGAGTTCTGTGAGGTTAAAATAAGAGGAGAGGAAAAAAAGAGTGGGGAGAAAACAGCCCACAGCGCTCTGAATGAGCTCTGCTCTCCCAGCAACCAGTCGGAGTGTAAAACAGATGTTGTTACATTTGGCTGCCACTTTTGTTTTCAGATAAACTGCAGCCGAAATTGATATGAAGAAAAGAATAAATCAATACTTTTCTGAGATATACTTTGCTTTTTGCTCCCTTTATAGAGATCACAGCCACCAACCTTCCTTTTCATGTACCACTAAATCTTGATGTTCATGAGGGCTTTGCTGTCGGTCAGTCAGAGCAGTGAGGTGTGACTCAGCCAAACTGAAAAGTCCCCAGCATAGTCAAACAAAGGAGCAGCCAGACGGCTTGTCTGACAAGAGGGAAGTCTTCCTCTAAACACTTTGAAAGAATCTTTAAGAGGCTATGAAAGCAATAATTCATTGCAACATATTATAGCAACTGAGACTATTTAGTATTGCAGTTTATTGTATTGCATGGTAATTTGGAAAATATTATTTTATATATAATTATGATGCATCTAATGTTGTATGATGGATGTATCCTATTGAATACCATTCTAAAAGTCAGTCACTACACTAACATTAGCTTAACAGAAATATTACAGTTACAGTACAGTTAATTAAACGTAAAAATTGTAGTGTTCATTTTCAGAACTCATACACATGAATTCTTCTAAGTTGTGCTGCAGAGTTCAATCAACTCATTAAATTAAGTTTCTAAAGAAACATGATCAACATATTTGCAGACATCCCAGCATGCATTGTTTGTTTGAGTTAAAACTCTCCTGAGATCCTTCTTTTTAATAATTGGAAGAAAATGTCAGCGGTCTTTAAATAAACAGAAGTTTATTGGACAAGAAAGGTTTGTTTGTTTTGAATCATTCCAAAATTACCTCAACTTGTCTTTTCAAATTCAGTCAACTTAAAATTTTAAAGCAGCCCAGACACTAACTTTTTAGTTAAACTCTTTTTTTTTTTTTTTTCACTTTTTACTTTATTAAAACTAATATTTGCAGTGGTTTTTTTTTTTTTTTTGCTTTTCTTTATTCTGTGTAGTGGAGTAAAATGTTTGCATTTCAGGGATTAAGTTGCATAAAATGGACATATTTAAGTAGAACACACACTGTTAAAAATAATGTTGGAAAAATGCAAAACATCAAGGCAACGTGATGCAAAAGATTTTTGCTTGTTTGTCTACTGCTGCTGACTTTACTAAGGTTTATAAGTTTAGACAAGAGTTCTGCCAACTCAGATCTTCTTGTTCACCTTGTCATGATTTTCTTTTGAAGCTAATAATGAAATTCTTGGTTCAATGCCATGTATTTCTACTTTCAACAAACAGTAGAATAAACTTAGAATTCTAAGTTGAATGAAATAAAAACTTGCCCACAAGCTGAGAGTTGGAAACCCCATAGATTTGCATGTACAGGGTTTCCCACAAGAAAAATAAGGGTGCTTAATAAAACAACAAATTTGTTGTCCAGACGAGTTTTTGTTACTTGCCAGTAGCAAAAGCCTTATTTCTGAGTCAGATTCTTTTGAAATTTTTAATGAGATCAACAATTGCTACTTACCATTTATACAGTGCAGTTACCCTCAGAATTGTACTTAGTTACTTTCTAATACAGCCTGCTGTCAGCTGACCTGTGGACAGCAGGCCTGAGGAGTACAGGTCTGACCCATCAGACCTGGCAGGGATTCTGGACACCAGGCTGTGCCACATGCTGTCAGTAAAACAACAGTCAGTAATTTGTGAGGCTAGAGAAAACACCCGATAGGCTCCTCCTCAGCACAGTGGAGTCTGGGCCCCAGGCTGATTTCCTTCACTCAAGGCCCTATGACTAATACAAAGGTGAAGGACTGACTCCATCCATCTTTCATCAAGATCTGATGAACAGACTGAACTCTGAACTGAAGTGAAGTGAGCAGTAAGAAAAGGAAATGACTCATGGTTAAACTGTAAAGACACATTTACCCCAGACATTTTCCCTGTGCAATAATATCACGACAATGTCTGAATATAAGCCACAAAAAACATCTTGTCCAACAGTGGAGACATGTTCCCAAATATGTTCCTAAAACAACCACAAAGAAAGACAAAATGACCACAAAGAGACACAAAATAGCCACAAAAAAACCCAAAGCAACATAAGTGACTACAAAGAAGCATAAAATGACAGCAAAGAGAAACAAAACAACCACAAAGTGAAATAAAACAACCAAAAAGAGACACAAGAACCAAACAACCACAAAGAGACAAAAAACAACCAGAAAGAGGAATAAAATGACTAACTGACATCAGAGAGACACAAAACAACCACAAAAAGAAACTAAACGACCACAAAGAGACACAAAACATGTCTGTGCCCAGGATCCCATTGCCTCAAAATCTGTCCATGCTTTTTGGTCTGTAATAATAATTCTTATGTTAAGTTGTTGTTTTTTTCCTGCCACATTGTTTTGATTGGAGTAACAGTTGTTTTTTCTATTCTTTTATCCCAAACTGTTTGTGAGATTATTCATTTGCTGAAATAGATTTCAATTTTAACATATTTTGAAACTGTAATGTATGGAATACTTGTAATAGTCCTTTATGTTTGTCCTGTCATTTTATTAGTTATTTCAAAACTACCAATGATCTATTTGAGTGAAAGTATTTTATGGTAATGGCTCCTGGCTTGTTGCAGAAGAAGGAACTGTAGATCAGAATGAAAAGAAAACACAGCACTGTATAAGTTGCTATATATAACACAAACCTAACCTACCAGTCTATCAAACATAAGAGCAGTCTTGACAGGAGATAGAAGATGAGATTAGACTACAACACACCCATAATGTGGAGCTGAGACACATCACCAGGCAACAGAGAGGACAGAGTGCTGTGTACGTAAACAGAGACATCAGATAATACACATTTCAGCCGTCATTTTCTGGCTCTCTGCAAACACGAGCTATAAAAACAGGACAATTACAAGCACCAGCCACCCGCACTCAGTTTCTCCGGTTACGAAAAGCAGAGCCCCTGAGGCGTCAGCGATGGCACGCTGGTTTTAGTGAGTGCTGAAAAGTTGAAGTGGTCTAAGGAATTAGCCAACAGGCTGGGACTGCAGGTAGGAACCTCAGCGCCCCTTCTCACTCATCTATCATCCTACACTGCAGCATGTGATCCCCCTCAGGGGCAGTTCCCATGGTCTGTGCCAACCTGAGCATGCTCTGTGGGGTCTGGAGCAGAGACATAATAATCATAACACCACAGGTGAGGCTGCAGATGCAGACATGCCAACCCTGGCCGACATCGAGGCGGATAATTCAGCGAGATGCGATAAGAGCAAACCTTGTCCGAGACACGCTGACAGACTCTGGAACAAGACACTTTCTCCAACAAGCCAGCAGAAACACAGGAAGTTCAAAACATACTTTGACTTATTCTGGAGACTTTTAAAAATACTAAGAACAAAAGAGAGCGTGCATACAGTTCTTGTTTTCTTTCTCAGTGTTACATTTAAATTTTAAAGGGATTGTTCAGATTTTTTCATGCGGGGTTGTATTATCCATAGTCAGTGTGTTACCTACAGTAGATGGTGGTCTGCACACTCTCACTTTGGAGAAGCAGCAGGAGCACCGGTGTTGGAAGCACAGACATGTACTGTTGTGGACAGGGTCAGCAGCAAAATATACCTCAGCTGCTTAATAAAAGGCCAAACAAAAAGAAAAATCAGCATCAGTTTAAATGAACACTATATTTATTATATTTTCACTACTCCACTTTGCCATCATGCAGCTTTTTCCAAGGGGAAACCACCATTACATGTGCCAAATATTACTCTCCCTACAGCCACCAGACTCCTTTAGCAAAAACAGAAGACAGTGTTGAGAGAGATTTTTTCCCGAATACATACCAACCCTGCCTGTAGAACATAGCAGTTGCTGGTCTCTCACTGCCTCCACTGGTTAGTTAGTTTGTGTTTTTGTATGACTTCAGTGTTTTACTTTGAAAAGAATGATATTTGGCTCATATAATGTGAGTTTCCTGTTGGAAACGCCTGCTGACCACCATCTATTGTGGGTAATACACCACCTCATACAATTCCACTTCAAAAAATATGAATTATCCCTTTAAAATGTCTAACGCTAACTACAGTTTGTTCCCATCTTCAGTGACTAAATTGAATTGAATTAAAATTGGCATGCTTTCAGTAATAATGATATGAAAAATGCAAAACCATATTTTTCAATTGCTCTACATACCTTTTGAGGAAATATACAATAAATCTGACAGACTAATGTTTTATTTTGTCTTATAGAAACATTTTTTTTTTTTTGGTAAATGTGAAAAAACAACAAGTTCAACCAAAATAAAAGGTTTAAAATGTTTTAATGGTCGATGCAGCACTGATATGTAACAGGTACAGAACACTGAAGGTCAAAATGTTTTCATAAATGCAATGGCTCCATTGATCTACAGCATTCACCTAATACGGCCCGTGACCAAAGTTTGTGCTCTGTTAAATCTAACTGACAGGCATACCAGCTGCAGTACAGTATTACAGTGACAGGTCCACACAGGCCACGGTGGGCTTCCTCATCATCAGATATACAAAATGCGCTTATTCAGTAAAAAAAAAACATGTGCTTGTTCAGTAAAAAAGTAAACAAAGTCTAAAATAAATCAAACAGAGTATTTATACTTTCTATTTACAGTGTACATATTTACATCAAAGCTTTTACCACCATGAGGAAATACCTACAGTGCTGAAAGGGCTTTAAGTCCAAAAAAAGACTCTAAAGTTTGGAATGATCCCCGCCCTCCCCCACTCTGAGGCACCAGTGGAGGATAAAAATGAGATTGGAGATAGTTCTGTACAGGTGTGGCAGTGTCTTTTGCTCGTGTTAGCAGGATGCTGAGGCGCACTGTGAGCTGCAGGACTGTGGACAGTCTTTCTCTTTGTCGCTGTGTTCTGTCAGTTTGAGAATGACGACTTTCCTCTGGAGCTGTTTGGCCTCGGGTGCGGCGGGCTGTTCAGCAGCTGGCTGCACTGAGCTCTCAGTGACTAAGTCCTGGCAGTCCTGAGGCAGCAGCATAGTGATGATGTTTGAGTAGCCGCCCTGCACCGCCAGGTGTAACGGGGTCAGCCCCTGCTCGTCTGACAGAGCGCCGCTGTCTGGACAGTGCAGGAGCAGCTCTTTGAGGACTTCACAGTGTCCGTTCTCTGCTGCCAGGTGGCAGGGGGTGCGTAGGGCGTGGTTGGACCTGTAGGGGTCCGCCCCCTCCTCTATCAACATCTTCACAGTGGCCAGGTGGCCTCGCTGGCAGGCCAGGTGGAGAGGAGTGAGTCCGTGGGTGTTCTGGCCGTTGATATCCGCCTTGTGTTTGATCAAGAGGCGAGAGGTGCTGGTGTGACCCGTCTCCGCCGCCACGTGTAGGGGTGTGTTTAACCCAGGAGACGTCATGTGAACATCTGCCCCCAGTTCAGTCAGGATCCTCGCCACTCTGTACTGCCCCCTCTGGGATGCAAGATGCAGTGGTGTGCGGCCATCTGTCGTCTGCCCATCTACATCGGCGCCGGCCTGTTTGACCAGCAGTTTGACGATGCCCAGATGCCCCTGCCAGGAAGCAAAGTGGAGTGCCGTCCAGTTGTCCTTCCCCTTGATTCGAACATCAGCACCACGGCTCAGAAGCACCCGGATGACGTTCTCCTGGCCGTGCTGGCATGCCACATGAGCAGGCGTGCGTCCTTGGCCATCGGTCTCGTTTATGGCGGCGCCCCGGTCCAGCAGCAGGCGTGTGATGGCCTCGTCCCCATTCTGGGCGGCCCAGTGCAGAGCGGTGTACTGGTCCTCATCCTTGGCATTGACATTGGTGCTGCGGCGGCTGAGCAGAAGCTCTGCCAGCGGCTTCAGATGCCGCTCCGTGGCCAGGTGCAAGGGGGTGGAGCCACGGGCGTTTGCGAGGTTGGGATTGGCGTTGTTCAGGAGGAGGAACTTGACGGCCTCTTCGTTGGCCATGGTGATGGCATGGTGGAGCAGACTGTCTCCTCCGTCGAGGAGAAGATCTACATCCTGAGGCTGGAGGATCTTCATCAGCTTGGCAATGTCTTTGGTCCTGATGGCCTCACACAGCTTCCGTCTCTGGATCTCAGCAGAATCTGAGCAGTGAAGAAGAAAAGGATGAGTGTGAGGCAAAAATCACAAGTAGGGTACACTGGGGACGGTTGCAACAAGTCTTTATTCTGCAACATGCTAGACTGATGATACTCGTGCACATTGTCAGTTAGACCCTCTAATATATAATATTATTGCAAAAATAATGCATATTTTAAGAATACTTTTGTCTTATCATGACAAAAAGCAAAAGTTATTTCATGAAATTTTGTTGTGAAATTGTGTTGCAACCATCCCTTGATCATGTTGCAACTATCCCCAGAATAATCATCTTTAAATGGTGTGGGTAATTAGAAGACGTTTAGAAGTTTAGAGTAGAGAGTCGAGTAGTAGAGTTCAGAGTAAGTTTAAGATAGAAAAAAACTGGTTGATCTAGTCCAAATAGTCTCTGAGTAACTGAGAGAAATGGAAAAAGTGTTGCAACCCTCCCCAGTCTCCCCTAACTATCCAATACCCAAATAATATTTTTAGGGTTACATTCAATAGTTCCAGCTGCAGTTCTTTAATCAGCTCTTACCATATGTGCTTTCTTTCTCAAAAGACAGTGTGATGGAGTCCTGGGAGGAAAAGGCTGAATCTGCTGACGAGATGCCCGACAGTCTCTTGCAGGTGTTCTCTTTGCTGTGGCAGCTATCCTCCTTCACTCGATCAAAGCTCCTCGAGATCCCAGAATCCACCTGGTTCAACAGTTCCGACAGGCTGTAGTCCTTTTCTGGCAACATGGCCGACTTCGGACGCACCGGCTTGTTTTCTTTCACCTGTAAAACAAAAAGCCAGATAAGCATATTTGGATAAGTTGGTCATTGACATTCAGTACATGCCATTACTTTCATACTCAGGTATGTAGCTGCTGCTCTTATCCAGAGCCACAAACACTGTGCAGTATAAGACCCACTCAATGTTATCACTGTGATCATTTGCTGAACTGAAGTTTGATCCTGTCAAAATCCCTCGAACACATACGGAAGTAGAAAACAGCTTATCTTCTGTCCCTGCACACTCATATCATTTAGTAACAGCTGTCACCTCTCCTGAGCAGGATGTTTGTCACAAGTCACGTACACAACAGCCGACAGCTCGGAAATGACAAAGCAGCACACAGGTGGAACAATCCCATCAGTCAACATTCCTGCTGTGATGCAACTGTTGTTAACGATCAAACATTTACACAACATTTGACTTTAAAAGTCATAATCATGTCTGGAGCACTTTGGAGATAAGGCTCCCTTTGTCTGGCCATGGAGTTATACATTAATGAAAAATAAACAGCTGTTTTTAGTTCACTTTAGTTTCTGGAGTGGGTTCGCTCGTTCTGTTTTATTTTTCATTTACTTTTCTTTTCTTTTCTGTTCTTTTATTGTTTAAATATATTCGGTTTTAATTTAGTTTTATTAGTTTTAGTATTTAAATAATTTTTAAGATGATATTACTGGGGGTTTGTCAGAGGAAAGATGTAAAGAGTTCAGAAAAGGAAAATTCCACACAAACACAACACTTTGTGAACACAGTTGACTCACAGTCCTTAAGACATCCCAGAATTTCCTACATATTTGACTGTATTTATTACTTATTTATTTATTCATGAATAAATAAATGAACAAATAAATAAATGGGAAGGTTAGTTTTACAAGTACAAAATATTTTCTGAAAACATTATTTTAGTTTTCTGTCTTTATATAATGTAGTTTTTATATTTTACTTTCAGTTTTTTAGTTGATAACAGCACAGGGCTGCGTCTGTCACGTGAAGCCAACATAAGTGAATCACAGTTGTTGCAGTTAACATGTCTTACCTGGTCACTGGTGAGCGCGCTGGGGGACGAGGGCTCTGGCTCTGACGTTGATAACGTCGGCGTCTTGGGCTCCTCTTGAGGTTTAGAGCAGAGCTCTTCAGCTTCAGATGTGATTTCTGTGAGGACAACAGCTCTGGGTCAGGTTTCAGTAATAGGAGGGATGGGATTAGGGAATAAAAAAAAGGACAAAGAAAAACAAAGCAGCGCTAAAAGCAGGAGACAAAATCCTCAGTTTAACTGACGGCTGATTCTACGTGTGCGTTATATTCTGTGTTTAGTTAAAGGAACAGGATCAGTTTGATGTTGATTTACTCGCCGTCACCATGACAAAAGATATGGAGTCATAGAAGTGCCAAAAGAATAATTATTTATATTTAAATGTATTTTCATATCTACTTGTTTATTTATTTCTGTATATCTATCCACATATTTTACAAATACTTATTTATTTTTATCCCTATATTTTTCTTCATTCTTTTCCCTGTTGCTTTTGCTATTCCGTGAAGGGCTAAACTATCAATGAGCAGTCAGTTCTTGCACACATAAATCCTGCAGATGCAAAAACAACAGGGAAAATAAAAGGGGAAAAAAGGGATAAAAATGGATAAATTACATTATATAAAGATAAATACATTTTTTAAAATATACAGAAAAAATACAGTAATTTACATGCAAAACATAAATAAATATATAATTTTTAGATAAATACAGAATTTATTAATTTATTATTTTGATTTCTCTCAATATTTCCACATTTCTATTTGCTTATCTATTCTTCTTTATATTTCTGTTATTTCTTCTGTTTATTCTTATTTATGGCTCTCCTATGACTCCATAAGAAGAAGGTTGACATCAGTTTGTTGGAAGAGAGAGGCATCATTTACCCTGGAAGCTGGGTCTAGCTGCAGGGTTTGTGGCCCAGCAGCGCTGCATGAGGCTCAGGAAGCCGTTGCAGGTTGAAGGTCGACAGCGCGGCACAGCAGCCAGGTCTGGACGCACCCCCTTCACCACCTTCACCATGATCTGGAGGATGTTATTCTCTCCTGGGGAAAACAAACAGATACGGCAGGTTTATCATTAATGAACCAGGTTTTTATACAAAAAAATACATAAATACAACACAAAGTTTTGGTTCATATTTGTTGGGTGCATACATCAGTATATGACAACATAATATAAGCTGTTTGTAGGCGCCAGTGTCTATAGACAGTCAGCTCTGCACACTTTATCACCATCTTCCCGTGTGCTCAGATAAGGTAGTTTGTGCTGGTGTTTCCCATGGGAGCAGAATGGAAAAGCTCTCAACAACAGTCCCTGGTCTGACCTCTTTGTATCTGCCTGTGGGATCAGCCCAGTCAATGATTCAGAACAAACAGGTAGAGCCTTAATCACAACTACTTCACCTCCTATTGTAGCCTTAATACCCTCCGCAGGTGGAGGAGGAAGATGGGAAGGGAGGGTAACCAGGCCATTTCTCACTATTTAATTATGTCTGGATCAACATAGGCGGTGCCAGTGCCAACCTGGAAGCCCTCAGCTAGACACTGGTCTTCAAAAGGAGCCAGATTCCTTGATGTGAGGTGCTATCTGATACGCCTGGGAAAAATACACTCTGTTTGCCAGTCTAGCCCTGTCCATGTGTCTGCTCTGGAATCCACCGAGTAAACACAAACACTACAGCACCTGTACACACACACACACCTTGAAAGGTGTAACCTGAAGTTTTCACCTTAGGTTATGTCTTTACTGGAAAGCTTATTCCTGCCAGAAAAAATGTTATTCACACTGGAGATGAGAAGTTAGGCGGGATAAAAATAAATATTTATGGTAAGTCAAAAAAATTTGAAGATACCACATCAAATGTTTGATGTATGTAGTAGAAAACTTTCATAAGCTGGGTGTTATTTAGAGTATTTTTGTTAAGATTTTTTTACATAAATATTTATAAAATGATAGAGCAAATGTAGAATAAATCACATATTAAGTAAATAAATTGATGTTTTGATGACTCCAGAAAAACTCTTCATACGTGTAAAACAAAAAACCCTCAGCAACTTATTTTGTTAGCTTTAAGCTGTGCTAGCTGTTCATGATGGGAATAAAGGCTCTTTGAAGGGAGCTGGATCTTATGGCTCTGTTCCTTTAAATTACTCCCATCGTGGGACCTTATGTCAATGATCTGCACTGTAAACATTACACATGGTGACGCCATATCTCTCTGCTTTGTCAGGGAATTTATTACTTGGAATTTGCCCTCTGTATGAAACATGTTATGTAGATAAAGTTGCCTTGAATGTAATTCATGCAACACTCAATAGCCAACTTCAGTCAGACCGTTCAAGATAAAAAAAAAAGAAAGAAAGAAAGAAAGAAAGGGAACAGTTCTCAGATGGACGCTGGCTGAAGCCGACTTGCTGTGTGGACCTACAGGTTGTAATGTCAGTCCAACTCTGTGGTCCAGACTGAGATATCTCAAGTACTGGATGGAATGTGGTGCCAACATTCATGTTCATGGTTTATCACCAAATGCCCCAGAGCTAATGAAAGTCCCACAAGCCTCAGCTGCACTTTTTGTTCAGTGCTGATAAACAAATGTTAGCATACTAACATGCTAAACCATCAAGGTTACCATGGTAAACAATATGCTGCTACCTGCTTCACAGCACAATGTCAGTGTTATCATGGTGATGTTAGCATTTAGCTTAAAGCACCTGGGACATGTGTCCGTCTCCTTCAAAATGACTGACAGATGTAAGTGTGTGATATTTTAAATTAAGACCTGTGGCAAACATGAACTGGGTGTTTTTCACTGGGTTCCCCCAGGACCGCAATTCATTAGTATTTTTTAAAAAGTGCCAATTAAAATAGAAACGGAAAACAATGATATAAAGCCATTAAGATTAGATACAAATTGACTGACAAAGACATGAAAAACCGGACTGACAGAATAAAGCACCCAACTGGTAGGATTATGGAAATGTTCCATTGGTTTCATGCATCAATCATAGTCTTACCTTGGTAGGGTTTCTTCTGTGTGAGAATCCCCCAGATGACAATGGCAAAACTGGAACAGAGGCAAAATGAAATTGAAAGGCTTCAGTACGAGGAAAGTATTACACATAATGTTGCCAAGACACTGGCACACATTTTCTATTGAAGTTGCTTATCCTTCAAATTGTTCCCCTGTCACACTCTTACTGTATAAACCAGTACTTCCAGAATGGGATTCATCTGCCTTTATCTTGTTAAACATAGAATAACCCACTCACTCTCAAATGTCCCACATGTGACTAATGATGGTGACTGATATGAGTCAGATCTTCACTGAACATTCTGTAAAAAGTGATTGCATGCAAACTGCTAACAACCCTACCTGTATACATCATGCTTGGTGTCCGACACTCTGTCCTTTTCAATGATGCTCTCAGGTGGCAGGTAGGCGATGGTGCCGCAGAAGCCATCTCTACTGATGTCATCAGCCCGTGACAGGCCGTTCCACCGGGCCAGGCCGAAATCAGATATCTGAGGCAGAGGAGGGAGAGATCAGATAAGACCCTCAAACAGAGCAACCGCAGCGCCGCCTTTCTCATGAAGCAGCGTGACACTGATGACTAACTCTGCCCGCTGACTGTGACAGGCTGCTAAGCTCTTATTATGTGCACTCAGTGGTATGATGAGGGCAAACGCAGCCATGTCCCAGCCTGTAGGAGAGGAGAGGCCTTTCACGTTTGTGTTGAAGAGTGCACACCCACACACACACATTGACAGAGGGAGATTTAACAGGAGCTGTATTAATCCTGTCTGGGCAGGCCCGGGTGAGGTGTTTACATCCAGGTATTAAACTCCAGAAATGAAGGTTCCCACCCATTGCTCTCAGTACAGTTGAGCTGTTCAGAGGTTGGACAGCAGCTGAGAGACACCTGTCTGCCCAGAGCGTGTGCAGGGCTGTCATTCTGAAATGGATGAAAGGGACTAATAAACCCGCCCACAGCTGGAATTCCTTCTAAAACTATTAAAACTGGGACTTTCAATCAAATGTGAAGTGAAGATTTGACTTCGTGTCAAATCTGCCTTAGAGCAACAAAACAATCACTTTACTTCATAGGAGCTGTATTAATATAAGTTTCAATTAGGGCTGGACAATGTATTGGTTTTAAACACACAATATGTAAATTCTGCAACAAGGCGTCCATCTCACGTTAACACAAAAACAAAAGACTGATGACATCATGAAGTGGCGTGGGATCATGGGAGTTGTTATCTTCGCTCTTTAAGCAACCACCATAGCTGATGAAAATCACCCAGGCAGAAATCGTGTTCCTAGATGAGGTAATATTTACGTTTTTTTCATCTGAAACAACTCATGTCTCGTGTTTTTAGGCATTTTAATTCACATTTGTTACATATTATAGCTTTTAAGGCTGCATTGCCATAAAGTGAAAGACTTTTGCTTGCTGTTCTCTTATTTTCTTTACACACTTAGAGCTCCAACAATTAGTTGATTAATGGATTAGTTGATCAGTAAATGGAAAGAAAATTAGTTGCCAACTATTCTGATAACCGATTAAGTAAAAATGTCAAAAGTTTGATGGTTCCAGCTTCTTAAATATAAAGATTTGGTGCTTTTCTTAGTCACATATGACAGTAAATGAGGAGTCTTTGGGTTCTGGACTGTTGTTTGAGCAAAATAATTTATTTGGACTCTAGGAAATTGCGATGAGCATGTTTCACAATGACTAAACAATTAATCATGAAGATAATCTTAAGGTTAATCAGTAATGAAAATAGTGATTTGCAGCCCTAAATTAGTTATCAAAAATCTCTTTTTGTGAAAGGGCCAATAGCCATCCCTGCAAAACTGCTGCAATATTGATAAAGTATTGATTTTGAGGTATTTGGTCAAAATCATTAATTCTTTCACATATTGTTAGTGTCATAGAAAAACCTGAGGTTGCAACTTTTCTGATGAGGAGTTGTTTTAATTCACTCAATCAATCGTTTTAAGGGTATTTTTGGAAAAAACCAAAACTATGTACCTTTACAGTTTTACATCTCAATAAAGACAACAAAATCATCCGGACCATATTTGATAAAAGTACCAGCTGAATATGATCATCATCTTTTCTCTAATCTTGAAGTTGCCCTTAAAGGTGCAGTTGGTGATTTTCGAGAAAGATAATTGGTGATTGTTGAGTCTCATTTCCAGGTTGTCAAATACTGACATCTTGGGTTGCGAGATCTGAAGACCTGGGAATGAGACTCGACAATCAATTATTTTACAAACCTGTGACCGAAGTCTCCTGTCACAGGCTAGATTTTCTAAAGCCTGAAAACAGAGTCAAGATGAGGAGCAGAACTCTAGTTGCCTCCCGCAGCCTTAAGAGGCACTAAGGATTTGTGATGAACTCTCTACCTTGACATGATAGTGAGCGTCCAGCAGGATGTTGGCTGGCTTCAGGTCCAGGTGGAGCAGCGGTGGGTTCATACAGTGCAGGAAGTTCATTCCCACCGCCGTCTCGTGGATGATGCGGAAGCGGAGCTCCCAGGGCAGCGGCTCAGTGGCCAGCAGGGTCTCCAGGGAGCCCGTCTCCATGTACTCCATGACCAGGCCCTGGGGGTCCTCACAGATCCCGTACACTGGGAGGATGTAGCGGAACTTGGCCGCCTCCATCTTCTTGGCCTCCTCCAGCAGCTCTGAACGCTCCCTGTGATTTAAGAGAATATTGATTATGTCATTTTTATGTTACATCACGTTTATGTTACATTCAGTGAGTCAGGCTCTTCTGCTGGAGCGACTGAGCAGTTGACCCACAGAAGACCCACCCCTTTTTGCTCTGTGAACCAATAACAGTTGCGTAAGCTTAATACTTAGCGAAATAATGTCACACCCAAGTTGACTGCATTCCAGTACAAGTCGGAAAAAAACCCAACCATTCATGTCCTTGAAAACAATGCACTGCTGTTCTTTAGAGCTGCAACAATTAATCGATTATTAAAGTAATTGCCAACTAATTGGTTTGAGTTTGTCTTTTGTCTTTTTCCAGCTTCTTAAATGTTAAGTCTTCTAAGGCAGTAAACTAAATATCTCTGGGTTGTGAACAAAGACATTTGTAGATGTCGTCTCCGGCTTTAGGATGGACATTGATGATGGTCATTTTTCACCATTCACCAAAAATTAATCACTTAATCAAGAAAATAATCAACCAATTAATTGCCTATGAAAATAATCATCAGTTGCAGCCCTACTGTACTCCATAGACAGAACTTTGACAGTATCGTGTGTGCTGATTTAATGAGACACATAAGTCATGCTAAAGAAGTGCTAATACACTGCTTCCACTACTGTTGATGTATATTGGATTTTGAGGCTGGGGTTGGTGAGGTTTGTCTGACTTTCCAAGTTGGAAACTTCAGCTGGCAGAAGTTCAAATTTCCAATTGGGAGCTCAGACCTCTCAAACTAAACTCAACTCAAACTTCCCACTTCAAATATCCTCTGCTAGACTCGTCTATGTAGAAAAGAAAACCAGATTTTGAAGATGGTTAAAAAATGCTGCTGGTTGGACCTGTAAAAGTGACATAACCATTACTATAACTATTGTCACATCTTAAGTGAATCAATATGAACCAAACACCAGGTAACTAGCTAGCTGATGTACATAAATTGTTAGCAAGTGAGGAAGTTAACCATGGTTCCAAGCTTGCTCAACTGTTATTAAAGCACAGAGCAAAAAGCAGTCAGACTAAGGAAGAGTCCATTTTAAGAAGTACAAACCAACCGCAGCCAAAATAAGATGAAATGTTGCTTTCAAAGTACTTAGCTAAGCTTATTTTTAACCACATCCACTGGCTTACACGTATTTATCAAATCTATCACCTCGTGAAACATTAACCTGGTGGCTCTGAGCTCATGCTTTACTCACTGAGCTGTAATATTTGGCATAACTTTTGTCCTGACCCAAATTCCGGCACATTACACATCACCCTTTTTGAGCTCCTAGCTATGCAAAATCTTTCCTAACATTAACCTGAGAGGCTGTGAAAGTGTGACCTCTATAATTAATTTACCAGTATCCATCCAAAATATGTGGATTGTGCTCTTCTTAACTGTCCGCAGGCTCTTTTTAAGGCCTTGAGGACATTCCAGCCAGGCCTGGAATGCATCAGGAGAGCATTAAACAGAGCTCTTGTTCTCTGTTGTTGCTCAACCTTTGCACGGCTCTCTTTATCAGCCCGCTGGCTCTGCTGACATACCTCAAACAGACCTGTGCAGGTCATTCATGACCTCAGAGCACACATATCTCCAGGAAGAAAAAGCAAAGTCTTAATGAGGACAGATGGGAGAAAGATAAGTCACTGATGCTTGTATTCAGAGGAATGTGCTTCAAAAGAAGAATTAGGTGAGCTGGACTGGGAATTCTGTAAATAAAATGAAATGAGATGCACAGCGGAGACTCCTAAGACTCCTGAGAGTCTATTATGTGCAAAGTGTATCAGGTTACTAAAAGAGTCATGTTCTATAGGAGAGAGCCTGGCTGTAATTCTCCTTTATACTCAGCACAAGTGAAGGAGGCACAGGCCCCCAAATCTGCCAGGCAGGAATAATCAAACATGATATGGGAGAATGGACAAGTGCTTGTTTGCTAAATCCTTCATCTAATCCAAAGTGCTCTTCAGCAGCTCCTCAGAACCAAACAATGTCCGTGCTTTAGCAGCGAGGCCTGGTAAGACCGGTTTTACAGCTTCTCTTATTGTCGATGCCACACAGCGGCAGCCTGCAGACAAAGGTGGCTTTGAGTCAGTGCTGCTGGATGTTACGTGTGGGTCAACGAAGGCTGCAGCCTAATGACTGTTTATGTACTCTGCAGATGTTTGGAGGCGATAACATCTTTGGTTCAGGTTCAGCGGAAGCTTTAAGTTGCACCACAGGTTCTGAGAGGACGTCAGGTCTCTCCGTCTCTTTTTTTTCTCTTTTCAACAGTGTTGAAATCACGACTTCCTGTTTGTTAGTTTTAAATGTGATGGTGGCCAGATGAGATCAAAATCTGATCTCAGACCATCAATAAAAACAAAGACAAACAAAAAAGATTAAATCAGTTGAGTGATCAACTGAGGAAGGGAATATACAAGATAGATGTGTCTGAAGCCTAATCTCACCTAAAGATGCAACTGATTGATTAGGTGCCAGCTATCAAATTAATCAACCACTATTTTGATGATCGATTAACTGCTTTCATTTTTTGAGAAAAAAATATTCAAATTCTCTGATTTCAGGTTCTCAGATGTGAATATTTTCTGGTTTATTTGGTCCTGTATGACAGTAAACTAAAGATCTTCAGGCTGTGGACAAAACAAGACATTTGAGGAGGAAACACTGATCGACATATTTCAACAATTTCTAGACCAAACAACTAATCAATTAATCGAGAAAATGATGGACGGATTAATCAATAATGAAAACAACCATTAATTGAAAAGCAGGTGCATCTCTGTTAATTGCTTCATGTCTTTTGTTGAATCACGTAAGAATTACTAATCAAATAACCAGCAATGACTTATTTATCTACAAATGTGATGTTATTGTGAGGTAATATTTGTGTGTGCGTGTGTACATGTGTGTATACACAGCTGAGAAAAATGGAAACTTCCATTGTACAGCAGGTTGCTGTGCTGCTGAAGGAGTCAACTCATATCGAACATGACACCGGTCACACACACAACAGCCCAGCTGAGACACACACACATGCATACATACACACTTTTTCTCCCATGCAAACACTTCCAAAAAATATACACATTTTTTTTTTCTTTCCTTTGAGAGATCCATGCAGGGGAAAGATTCGCGGTTATGCAAGCTGTCAGATTCAGGAGGGTTGTGTAATCTCTGGAGAGAAAGACCACCTTGCTATCCACATTGAAATGCACATTTAGTTAAATCAGCACCTCCCTGAGGCCAATGAGCGAACACCTCACTGTTGATTGGGGAAATCAGAGGCTAACCTTTCATGTTTGGGTCCGGCTGGAGTCAGTAAACAGATATGGCCCTGAGCAGTGTGGGCTTATTTTACCCCTGGGCATGAATCAGCAAGTCAATGTGCGCTGTAACACAACTTAAAGTGTTTAAATATCTGAGCGTGGCCTCTTATTTGCTGCTTCAGCTGCAACGTGGGCCCAGACAGGCAGTAAAGTGAGTCATTCCTGGTGTTCACCTTTCAAGGTCTCTGAAGCGCTGAATGACTTTTCACCAACAGAGTCATAATCTGAGCCTCTGTCTGGCTACTACTGGGTCATAAACTGCTCTTTATATGATAAACCTGAGAGACAAAAGCTGAATAAAGACAGATTTGTATATCTGGTACTCAGAAAGACCAAAAACAGAAGTAAAGAAACAGCTGAACTATGTTTTTACATGCTGATATAAACTCTTTTAGACTACTTCATGGGTTTTACACACACTAGATTAAAGATTAACCCATGTGGTTGAACAGCTGTAACTTACTTGTCATCCACATGAAGGCAGGGAGGCACCTTGATAGCCAGACATGTTTTCCACTGTACGTGCCGGACTTTGTATACTTGTCCAAATCCACCTGAGCCTATTTTCTCCCAGCTCTCAAACTCAGAACAATCAAAGGTCCTTAACAGCCCCATACTCCCATGTGGAGAATCCGGGACGTCCATATCCGTGTTGGGAAACACACCAGCCGGGTAAACTCCTTTTTTATTCGTCTCCAAGGCACAATCTGGGCAAGTGAACACACACACACACCGACCTGCCTGCTTGTGAGCTCTTCCTTGTTTTTCCCCTTGTCAAGCTCGGTGTGGCCCCTCCCTCTCTTCAGGTGAAAGAAGGGGGGTTGGGCCTGTTGCTGTGACATCACTTCCTGGTTTTGAAACACAGGGAAGAAGAGATGGAAAAGTTTAATGAGACAGGCACCGTGCTGCCTGCCACAGTGTCTTAAGACAGTTACAGATGCCCCGGAGTCTCAAGCTTTCTCATGTTTCTGCCATGAAAAGGAGAGAATAATCTCTGCCATGAGCCGGAGTACATGACCCCAGGAATGTGTCTTTCCATAAACACGCCATTGTCCCAGTGTAGACCATTATCTAACTGACGCCCCCTGAGGTAAGAAGAGGGAATATGTGGTAACAATGGGTGGGTTATGTGATATTTAGCAGATGGTCTTGGAATGTGTGGACTCATCTACTCATTACAAATCCCCCCAGCAGAGGGATCATCATGTTCCTTCATAGCTGTGGACTGGCATTAGGGGAGACCTGGGGTAACTGTAACGGGCAGGAACTGTAACACTCATTCCTACAATCAGAAACAAGCTGGAGATGCTAATGATGATTCAGGATCATTCCACCGCCGCAGAATTTTCAATAAAACTGATTTTGAGATATGAAAGTTACTTTTTTTCATCTGCTGTCAATGGTTCCCAAGCTGCGGTCTGGGCCCCCCTTAGGGGATGCCACAAATCACAGGGGGTCCCCAAGACTTTTTCTGCTCTGAGGTAGCGCAGAATTAGATTTGTACATGTTAACTAAAACCACAACTTATAGAAAAGTCTGTATATAAAACTATTTTAACAGATGCCTTTCTTTGTCCTCAATTAAAAACAGTTGGCCACATAGTGAGCCACAACTGTGACCTCTCAGACTGAGTGACAGCGAATCATTTTTTGTTATTTTGGTGAGGATGAGTGTGTATAGGCTACTCTGTTAGGTTATTAAAAGAAAAACAGTTAAGCTTATATCAAAAAAAGAGACATTTACAAAAGGTAAAGGTGTGTGTGTGTGTGTGCTCAGCTTTCCTTAGACTTAAGTCGGAGGGGCTCCAAGAAAAAAAAAGGCTGAGAACCACTGGTTTAGATGACTGTGAATTTAAACTGACATCAGTTTTATCTCTGGGTTACTGATTTAAGTTGCCATAAACAAACTATGCTAATATAGGTGTTGCTAGCTTAGCATATGAGATTTTATCATTTCTGCAAAAACGGGGACAGTTCTAACATTATGTTAAAATTGCCCCTGAGACACATGGCCCAATGTAAGCACCTTGTTTGCTTGTGTGGACATACTTTTAGAAAATATACATATTTCACTAAATTTAAATGTAAAATTTCTTTTAACTCAATTCAAAACAGACAGTTGCTTAGCCTTTTGCAAAAATAGAAACCAACTCTTGATGCCTGACATGTATGATTTTCATACTTTAGCAGTAATGTGATTTACTTTGGGGTGTGTTTTTATTTGAGATACAATGAGTTAATATGACTTATTTTTTCAGTGTCATAATTGCTACCTGCATTAAATGTATTATTATAGTCTTATCCTTATGAGTGAATTTTATGAATTTCAATTTTATTATTAGTGCACATATTTATCTCACATATAAAAAATAACTAATGTATTTCAAGTAGAAGCTTTGAAGGAAAATATAACAAATGGTACAATTGCCCCTGATCTCCCCTACATGAAATTTATCAGTGACAAAACTGTCTGAGACCACATTGAAATTCCCAAATATTTTCACATAAACCTGGAAATAATCAGAAAGTTTCAGGATTTAGAAACATTTAAAAACACAAGAAGTTATTATGACATGTAAAATGAAGAAGAATTATTTAAGATTCTATACTATTTCTAGGCCTGGAGTCAAATTTAAGCACATTTGTGGCACTGACCAACTAAACTCCTTAGTACGAAAGGCCAGATTTCCTTGAGTTGGATCTCTTTCACTGAAGTTAAATTGTTGTTCTAAGCAAAGAGAGACTTTATCAGTGTCAAACCACGGTCTGACTAAAAGAATCTAAGGTGACAGTGCATGAAACTCTAAAACTCTTTGCAGAAACAGCAGTTGTATCCAAAGCACCAGCCTCATTATTAGTAGATCAGTGTGTGAAGCTTGATTCTCTGACTGATAGAAAAGCAGCTTCAACACTATGGCTGCAAGTAACACTTACTTTCATTATTGATTTATCTGTTGCTCATTTTCTCCATGAATCAATTATTTTAGTAACTGCAGCTCTATTCAACACAGACACAGGATTTGCTAACTAAACAACGACTCCACAGATGTTATGCCTGTGTGTATGTGGCCTGCAGGTGCACATTACATTTCAAACAGTTCTAGTTCAGGGTCAGAGACAAAGCGGAAACGAAGCTGATATGGAATCTTTGTTTTGCTCAAGGACACTTTTTGTACATAAGAGTTCTTGAACCCGCGTCCTCTGGTGCTACACTGTAAATGATTCATTTTTCACTTATCATAAAACAAGGATGTAGTAGAAGTTAAACCAGCCTTATCTCAGCTCTCTGTGTTTAAAGGCTGACGTAAATGTAAAGAAGGAAATTCTACAATACATCATCTCCCATTTCAGTTTTATGAAATGATGCAAGACTGCATTCATGTGCAAGAGCGCTGCAGGAAAACAATTAGCTGTGAGCCTCTGAAAGTCAGATGTCAGATTGAAATGTCACTCAAATGTAGGCTCTAATACATGTAAGTGTAAGCAGTAACTTACACACACTCCCATTCCTCCTATCAGTATGTAGGCCTTTCAGAGGTTTGGGCTCAAAAAAAACCAACAAAACAATATTGTTAGACTAGAATCCTTATTGTTAGGGGTTATACAAAAACTGTTGGGGGGCGCTTGGAAAACTCAGTTGGTAGCAAACTGTTATAACTCATGTGAATTTACAGCTGTGGTGTGGAGAGCAAAAGTCACCTTTTTGACACAGCTATCTGATCTTTAAATTTTTCTTTTCACAATTAATCTTGTAAAGGAAGAGCGATGATGGGAAAGTTTAAATACCCACTTTTGATCTCCCCGGAAAAATCCTACTACCCTCCCTCCCCCTAACTCTATTTCCTCCCTAATAACATTTCATATTAAGTTTCAATAAGTCCTTATAAGATACCTCTTGACATTATTATGTGTTAATAAGAAGATGTGACTGAGTTGCACCAACAAGGATTAATTTTAACCAGGATTAAATCATTGCGTCAGTTCAATTTATGTTGCACCAAAGTGTTAAACTAACTTAAAATTAAGAAAGATTACATTTAAACGTCTCTTAAAACCTCTAAATCTGTAGTTTTTCCTCTAAACTTCAATTAAATTTAGCTCTGTTATACCAAAACTTTAATCTCTAATTTAATTTAATTTTAGATTATTTATCCATACTGCTCTATCAAATCAGCCAACAAGTTTTTCTCAAAGATGGAGAAATTAGAGCTTCACTGCTGAGCATGAGTAGGATAACTAGGCTAACTAACTTTTTTGTCTCACTCGAACACGTTGCATTCCTTACAAAACATTTTGTAAGAAATACAGAGCGGCTGAAACGTCACAGTTTAATAACCTGTCAACAGTCTGCTTAAGAATGTTAAAAGCTGCACGAAGCCATAAGTTAGAGAAACTCGTTTTTTTTAAATATAAAAATAAACTTACCTATTATGTATTGTAAAGCTTTTTTGGTGCTTTAAGATTAATACATAATACTATCTATTTATTAGCAATTAACTTCACACTTATTAACAGTTAACTATGCTTTTTGCAGCTACTGGATGTAAAGCAAGAATAATGCCTTCTTCTTATTATTGTTATTATTAATCCTTTATTATGAACTTATTAACATGTCAGGTTTTTGTCACTTCCCCATGTTGTCTTGTGGTTCATTTTTTCATCACTGTCATGTAAATGGTAGATTCAACCACAAAGAGAACATTCCATATTATCAACACTTATATTTGTCTTATTTACACATAATAATGTTAATAAACATCTTATAGGGACTTACAATTGCATGAATAGTTAATACTTCAAGGACTTTAATATAAAGTGTTACCTATAATAAGTGTATCCACCTGCAAATTGCAGCACAAGAGAGGCTACAATGCAATTTCATGCATCTCTGCAAACAGAATTATTTATTGTGTATTTTTGTTTGCTGTCTGGTGAAAATCTTGTCTCTGTTTACCTTTTCTTTATCGACATACCACATGATGATCTCGTTATCACCCAACTCCACCCTGCTCTCCAGATTTAATGAGGAAACTGGAAGGACGAGGTATAAAGACTAAGTGTAAATATGTCATCAGGGAGGCTGTTGAGACAATAAGCAGATCTTATTGGTCCAAGTGGAACCAGGCTTTATTTCAGGCTGCTGGCTTATGTCAGTGCACACAGATCAGTGTTTGTCCCCCGAGGCTGCTGCTGCTCTGCAGACACACTAACACGAGCAGCAGGTGAAAGTTAGTCGGCAGTGTGAACGAGAGACCTTTGAGGTGTTAGTCCAGCCCTCACTTCAAGTGTAAATGTATTCTCTCGGGCGGCATCACACCTCTTGATCATTAGAATGAAAGAGGGACTTTTTATTGGTGTGTTAATTAAATCAGCTCTTTTCATCTGCTTTTACTGCTCTGGTGAAAAACAAGAAGATAAATCAGGATCGACCACTTTTCCCTTCTGTGAGAAAAATCGCTTCTTTTGTTTTGACTCAAATGAATAGAAGAGCATTAAAGCCAGGCACAAGTAAAGAAATTAGAGGAGGAAGATTTTTTTAAATTCAGCATTTTGATAATGAAGTTTAGAATAAAGACAAAATGTTAAGAATAAAGTTTAAATGCTGAGAATAAAGTCAGAATGTTGGGAATAAAGTTGAAATGTTAAGAAAGAAGTTAAATGTTGAGAATAAGGTAGAAAAGTCCAGAATATAAGCAAAATGTTGAAAATAAAATTCAAATGTCCAAAATAAAGCCACGAAGTTGAGAATTAAGTTGAAATGTTGTGATGACTTTATTCACAACATTTCAACTGTCAAATGTCAAGAATAAAGCTTAAGTGTCGGGAATGAAGTCCAAATATTGAGAATAAAGTCAGAACATTGGGAATCAAGTTGAAAAGTCAAGAATAAAGTTGAAATTTTAAGAATATAGTTGACTTGTAGGAAGTAAAGTTGAAATGTCAGGAATGAAGTCAAAATGTTGAGAGAAAAATTGAAGGGTCAAAGAGAATACAGTCAGAATGTCAAGAATGAAGTTAAAATGTAGATGTAAATGTAGAAATATCAAGAAAAGTAGTAGAAATGTTGAGAATGAAGTCAAAATGTCTAAAATAAAGTTGCAAAGTTGAGAATAAAGTCAAATATTGAGAACAAAATTGATCTGTCAAGAGCAAAGAGGAAATGTCCAGAACAAGGTAGAAATGTAGAGATAAAGTCAAGATGTCGAGAAAGTGGAAATGCCAATGCTATTTTGACTTTATTCTTTACATTTACATTGTTTCTTGATATTTCAACATTTTAACTTTATTCTCAACATGCAAAACAAAATAAAAAAAATAAATAAAAAAGCCCACATTTCTCCCCTTTATGCCTGGTTTGTGTGCTCATATCAACAATAAACAGTCTCATAAATGAGATACCTGAGATGTTAAAACAGTAACAAACAGTGTGTATCTTATGTTTTTAGAATGTTGTACAGTAAATTTCAGCTTGTGACAACATGTTGATGGCAGCTCAGGCATGTGCTGGCATATGATTTAAAGCTCATACAGTTTCCAGTGTATTTTGATTCCCATCAACCACTTTCCTCAGGGTTTCTCTGAAGCATGTGTGTGAACATGCAAATTATCACAAGAATGCAACTAAATGGGTGGAAACAATTCTGCATGAAGGCTCTTATCCTCATCTACATCTTGTTGGTTTTGTTTTTGAACATCTGGGTTTAATCTTCACTAATTGAGAGTATTTCTCTTCACAGGAAAACAAATATTACACAATGTTTTTTATTTAATTTTCAATATTTGATATTATTAATACTGTTCAGTTTTGCCCCCCGTGTACAAGATGCTGCCAGGCTTCAGTGCCACCTACTGGAAGTTTTGTATTAAAACATTTAGTTCTAACAGCTTCAAAAACAAATGCATAAAACTAAAGCTAATTTGACGTTGTAAATAGTAGAGCAATGGTAAAATGTTACTAAATCAGGCAGTGGTGAGAGTATGACTGTTTTTCTTCTCAGTAGAGGTCAGTCCTGGGTTACAATATCTGTCCCTGCTCTCAAACACTGACAGCTGTGTTTGAACTATCCAACATTAAACAGCAGTCTGAGATATGAAGAGGATGAAGGCCACCGCTCACCTGTGCTGTGCTCATGCTTGAGGTTTATGACTGAGTGACAGTATTCTCTTCCAGATTATCCACCATATTGCTGCAGCCCGGAGGAAAATTGTGTTTCTCACGATCGTCATTTCTTTTGTCCTACGACAAAGACAGGCTCACTGAGCTTAGTGACATCTCATCAGTTCCTCCTAAACCCCCACAGGTGAAAAAATGAGCAAAACAAAAGAAAAGCAGATCTTTTCAAAGCTCATAGATGTTTCAGAAGTTTCTCCTTTGCAACCACACAGAGCATCAAGACTTTAATTTGACCACTGAGACAAATTTAAGATCATTTGAGACAGCTGTGTTCTTCTAGATCTCACTGTTATCTTAAGAGCTGATTATTTATGACAAAGCTGAGTGCAGTGAGACAAAAAGGACATGATAAGATCTTCAATTGGGCTCAAATTAGTCTCAGGCTGAGATGAGACAAAGATCAAGTAAGTCTGATGAAGGGCTGGTGCCCCAAACGTCACGTGGTGATACTATTAAGTATCTATTAAGTCTGTTCTACTGTCCAGCACCCAGTACTCATCAGTTTTGGATGTGCATGCTATTTTTTGAGTCTACAATAAGATGAGACAAATATTGTAAAATATTGTCATAGCCTTAAGTCAAAATATATACTACGTTTGAAGTAGAAGTCGACTAATTGTCAATATTCATCATTTTGATGATGATCAGAATCTGTACTTTCTTTCATCAGATTTCAGATGAGACAAATCATTTTAAAAATGTGCTACTTTAAACATATGCTTAATGGAATTCAGTACAAATTTTACTTTTACTAATTTTATTTATTTTTACATAATTCTAAAATTTCTGGGAAACTATTTTGTTTTTTTATTTATTAAAAATCTCAGTTAAAAGTATTTTAATTTAATGTATACTTAAAAGCATTTCAGCAATGTTCTGATCGGCACATCCATATTGACATTTTTACTGCCAATATATGTTACTATTCTTAGATTTACTTTGTTTCTTTTATTTAGTATATATTCTGCCTTTGTCAGTCTCTATTTAATTAAATTATTTATCTATCTTATTGTAATTTTAAAATTCTTTTTAATTTGCTTGTTTTTGATAATATTCCATTCCCAAATACGATCCTATATATTTTATTTAATTTGTTTTGTATCTATAAATGTACATGAATATAATTCATATCAGTGAAAATGAGCACTGACACAATATACAGTATGTAAAATATTCAAAATATTTGAAACACATGGACATTTGTAGAACAAGGCTGTTCAGAATCAATATCAAATGTATGCAGCTGATAAGAAATACATTTGTTAGTCTATTTCATGTTAATGTACCGGGCTGGGCCTGAGGCAGTTTAAAGATTTGTTCTGTAAGAGAACCTTGCTTACCTTGCTTGGTTTGAGATAAAAGAATTAGAGGGTGAAGTGATGAATGGTTTCTCAGTCAAAGATAAAACCATCCTCTGGTGTTTCTGGTTTAAATGTGTCTCCTTGTTTGGCTCTTTGTCTAAAATGTGGAAAAAAGACCTGGCTTTAAATAGAGATACATGATCATGTAAATGCAAGACACAACATTTCTCTTTTACACGTAATAAAGTTAAGAAGATACATTTTCATTCCTAAGGTACTGAAAGATAATTCCTATACTGCCTCACATGTAAAAGCAAAGAAAGAAAGAAATTCATTGTTTCACAGAATCAGTGTTAGAAATCAGGGTTACATCCTGATATGAAACAGCAGAATTAAAGTTCTGTTCCATGCAGGTCAAACAGTCAGTGTGCTGCTGTTCTACATGTTGGCTCTGCTACACTACACATAACAAGACCTTAACTAGCATTACTGCTAACACCTGTGTTTACCACAGTATTTCATATTAGCATGGCTGCTGTGAAGAAGGTTTATTTTAGTCTGTGTCTTTTAGCTGTCATGATGAGGCCTCTTGTTATCATCTGTCTAGATAAGAGAACACAAGGATGAAGGTAAACTAAAAGTATGATATGGAACCCTTAATTTACTGAGCATACTTTCATGGTCACATGATTAATGGACTAAAGTTGTGCTGTGTTCGATGTACTAACAATATACTTAGTATGCTGATGATACATATGATTTATCATCAGTGCCACAGATATGTGCTAAAGATATACTGAAATACTATTAAGTGGATTTGACTGGACTGTTTTGAGACACTACTATGATACACTTCAATATATTTCAGTACATCTTTAGCAGCATGAATGATATATCATTAACATACTCAGTACATTGTTAGTACATTGAAAATACCACTAAATAGCAATCATAAGTATACTGAGTATACTTAAATTAAGTGTATTTCACTGCACTTTTGTAAAACTGGTTAAGTCTATTTCAATTTTCTTTTTTAAACTTGGATTAACTGTACTTCAACTTACTTTTTAAAATGTGGATTATGTCTACTTCAGTTAGATTTTTTTAAAATTTGGATTCAATCTTCTTCAGTTTACTTTTCTAAACTTTGGTTAAGTCTACTTCAGTGTATGTTTTTTTACATGGGATATTTTGGGGATCATTTTCTTTCATATTTAGAAAATTACAGATATGAGGATTTGTTGATTTATCTAAATCTGGATGGGATACTGATTTTAAACAGCTTTTGTTCCAGGGAACAGAAGCTTTTTCTTTTAAGGATGTGTATGAGTTCAGGACATTCTACTTCTTAGAAAGGCTCATTATTTGTATGAACTGGAGGTTAAACACTCTGCGGAGTCTGAATGTATATGATAGGAGACTCAGTGAGCTCTGACAGCAGGCACATACACACACATACAGTATATTTAGACTGATCGTGTGTGTTACACTCACGTTGTGCTGTTTGCAGAAAAGCCATCAGCTCCTGACTGACTGGAGGACCACAAGGCTCACTGGTCTGAGATCTGAGGAGACCCTGGAGGACAGATGGTCACACTGCTATAAACAGATCAGGACAAAAAGAAGCATGTTCTGTTGCCATTTGCAGTGTGATTCAGAAAAAACTGAAATCTTCCCCCTTGTGGGCAGCTCTCACCACTGACCAGTGTTAACAGAATTTATCTGAAGGCAAATAAAAGGAACAAACATTTCAAAGAGGTATTTTCTTTAAAAATAACAGTACAAAAACTCTTCCAGTATTTTTCAGGACAGTTCAACAATAGTTACAGTTTACAGCATTCAAAAATAACATTTCACGAGTGAGCCACTTTTAGGAATATGCCAAAAGAAGAAGTGTCGACTGCACCAAATGTGTCTTCTTTTTCAGCTTTGTACATTTTCATATTTTGACATTTCGAGCAGCAGATTGAACTTGAAAACATGCATGTTTTGAAAAGGCTGGTAAGGCATTTGAATATTCAACATGTTGCTTTGGTTTGAAATGGAATTCTTCCAGAGAAGTGTCAGTGATTTTGGCTAAATGTACCATTTCTCTCTTTTTTAAATATTAATTATTGTCAGCCACTGTGTTTCATCAGTATAAAAAAAGAAAACAAACATGACAATGTCATTCATGTCCATGGGGCTGCAGAGGCATCTGGGTGACAGTGATCAAAGCTGTATACAGTTTGATAAAATCTATTCTACTATGTAACAGTATCAGTGAGCGTGAGGTGACCAGCACCTCCAGTCTCTAGTAGCTGAACATCTGCTGGGCGGCGCCGCTCTGCTGCTGTGGGGTGGGCGGCTGACTCTGGATGGACCGGCCTGGCTCCGGACCCTGATTCTGGACCTCCTGACCGTCCTGAGCGCCCTCCACCACAGGTGTGACCTGACTGCCTTCAGCTGCTGGCACGGGCCTCCAGGCCAGAGTCGGGGCCTCCAGCTGGTGGCCCATGGGGTTGACCAGAGTGGTGACGTTGATGAAGTGGGCGACCGACTGTGGCGCCGTGCCTCCGCCCGGGCCCACCGTCTCTGGGACGAGTTCGGCCGGCCGGTTGTGGAGCATGGCGGAGCCGCTGACGGTGTCGAAGGTGACGGTGAGGATGGAGTTGTCCAGAGTGAGGGGCCGGTCGCTGGCGGTCAGGTGGCCCACGGCTACAGGCTGCAGGCTGGTGAACTGGGCGGGGGCGTGGGTGGTGATGGGTGTCACGGTGATGTTGGTTAGCCCCACTGAGCTGTTGGGTGAGGAGGCTGATGGAGCGTTGGGGTCGGCCAGGACCACCACCTGACAATTTCAAACAAATGTTTGAGTTAAGCTGAATGGTGGATATGTGAAAAAAATCATATGCTTGATGGAAATTTGCTCTCAACTACAAATGTTTTACAGACTTTTAAAAAAAAAGAGAAATAGGAGAACTACTATATTTATTTACATTTATACAAATACTGTAATATCTGTTGAATAATGTAATGGAACAACAATTTATTTAAATCTGTTATGTATGTAAGAAACTGCAAATGTCATAACATTGTCTCTATTCCCACCAATGTGATAATAAAATCATAGTTAGTCAAACAGATACCAACTCAATATTTTCACATAGTTATCATATTTAAATACTAACTCATAATTTGGAGAAAGTTGCTCATTAAGATGACTTACAGGATTTTTTCATCAGAAAATAGGCTTTCATAGTTATTACTTATTATGGGATGTAACCTATCCATGATCATTTTATAAAACTGACTAACTTTGGTTGTTACTTTACTCCTTCCAAGACGAAATATAATTACTTTGTTTATTTTACCAAAACTAATTTTCCTTTATTTCTGCAGTTTTACTGAACTGATTAATTTGTTTGCCTCGTTCAGCTGCTGCAAAGGTTCACAGTGTTAAATCTTCAGTTCAGTTTGTAACATCCTGTATAAAGTGAGAACATCTGGTTAATGTGATATTGTGATGTTATGACATTGTCAGTTTCAGTTTTATTACATTTGTAACCATTTGGATTATTGCTTTTCTAAAGGGACGTTTTATTTATGGAATGTCTTCTAAGTCAATATCAAATGACCAAAAGTTTTCATGAAATAAATCCTTTAGTAGATAAATCAGTCAATGAATATATTAATTCAGGGGACTTTTGGTCTGAATCCACACCCCTTTCATTTGATATCACAGATTGAAATACAGAGCTGGGAGATAAATGTGGCATTAAAGCAATAGTTCACCCAAAAATGAAATTTCACTCAGTATCTACTCACCCCTGTGCTGATGTGAGGATGGGTGAAGATCTCTAGTTTATAAAACACTCCTGGAGCTTCAGCAGAAAACAGTCTTGCAGACAAATCCAGTACAACTGAAGTGAATGGTGACCAGTTTTAAAATGTAAAAAAAGAACACAAAAAAACCCACAAAATGTCTCCATACTGCTCGTGTGGTGTAATCCAAGTGTCCATAAGTGTGCCGCGACATTAAAATTTGACCCATAAAGATGCCATTTCCTCCACGTTTTTAGCCTAAATGTCAACTGTAGCCTCTCAGACCTGATCCTCGTGCACACGCCTGAAGCAGGTACACAAGCTCTCGCACAAGCAGCGCAACTCGAGGTATACAAGATCTTGTGATACCTTCACATCTGAGTTTACATGCTACCTGGAAGAGACTCAGACAACAGCAGAGATCTGCTCAGAAATAGTAACTTGTTATGTGTACAGTTTACTTAGCAAACTTTCAACAAAGAAGAAAATGTCAGAGGACTTTGACATAGAAGAGGAGCATCATTACTTTGCTGCAACCGTGCTGCTTTGGCGAGATCCTGTGTACCTGGATCAGGTCTGAGAGGCTACAGTTGACATTTAGGCTAAAAACATGGTGTAAATGGTGTCCTAATGGGTCAAATTTTAATGTTGTGGTTTACGGACACTTGGATTACACCACACGAGCAGTATGGAGACATTTTGTGGGTTTTTTTGTGTTCTTTTTTTACATTTTAAAACTGGTCACCATTCACTTCAATTGTACTGGACTTGGCTGCAACACTGTTTTCAGCTGAAGCTCCAGGAGTGTTTTGTGAACTGGAGATCTTCACCCATCCTCACATCAGCACAGGGGTGACGAGATATTGAGTGAAATTTAATTTTTGAGTGAACTATCACTTTAAGAAAGAAAAGTCCCCTTAAAAAATGTCTGTGAATATCATCCAGGTCATGGTATTCATATCAAGGTTTGTAGTAGGCAACTGGACTTGATAGAGTTCTTGAAGACGTTTCGCCTCTCATCCAAGAGGCTTCTTTGGTTCTGAAGGTACTGAACTGAACTGAAGAAGCCTCTTGGATGAGAGGCGAAACGTCTTCAAGAACTCTATCAAGTCCAGTTGCCTACTACAAACTTTGATATGAATCCCCTTAAAAAAACCCTTTAAAAAAAAGTATTTATATACTGACTCATTTATATATTTATGTTTACATCCACTTCTATAATTTTTGCCTCATTTATTCATTTATTTCAGGATTTACTCAATAACCATATTTATTTATTTATGTGTTCATTTCGTTAATATCAACTTAAATAGCATTCCATATCTATTACAGAACAAAAACTACTGGATATTTGGAATCAGATCACTTTACCAATTAACAAAACAACAAAAAGAAAAACAGGCACCAAGTAACACAGGTCCAAAATGTTGAGGGCATTATTTTAGAACATATATGCATAAATCATCATTGCTTCTGAGTATATTTAGTGATTCAGTTTGCCATCAGCAAGGTGTGGCCATCCTCTCTCTCTCTGCATTTGGTACACCAGCAAGAAAAACATGTTGGCTTCTTGTCGTCTTGGGAAAAAAGAGATTAGACATGTTATTATGACAATAAAACAGAAATTCTGTGTAAATCTTCATATATACCTGTTGGATACTCTGCACAGCAGAGCTTGTCTCAGTCTCGTCTCCGACAATGACGGCGTTGAACTCTGCCATGGACTCGTGCCTCGGCTCGGTGAAATCAACATATTCATCGGACTCGGAGAGCTCCGGCTCAGCTTGAACTCTTGGCTTCTTCTTGGGGTGTCGGGGGGGTCGGCTGGGTCTCTCCTGAGCCATGCCGTCTTTCTCCAGGGTCAGAGTGGGCTGAAGAGGAAGGTGAAACATTTAACAAGAACATATAGACAGTGAAAGGTCATTGGATCTAGAGGTCACTCATTCATATTTATCATCCTGGATGATCTGATCACAAGTGGAGTTCTCTAAATTAAGGTGTGAATGCACCTCAGACGTGTTGAGGATGCACTGAGATCTACTACTCAACCGACTCAAGTACACACTCAAAACTGCTGTCTGATTTCCATTTGGTTTACTCTAATGGATGTTTTTACCTGCTGAGATGAGCAGATGTTTGTGAACACGCTGTGATTTCACTGTTCAACTAGTAAACAGAATATTCTCTAACTCCCTGTAAAATCACACCGTTCGGAGAGTTGTTGAGTGAGGAGAAACTTTATAAACTTTGCTAAATGGTTATGGCAATTTTGTAATAATTTTTTGCCTTTTTAGTAAATTCTGCATTCAGTTCAGTACATTAAGGTGTTTCTTTCCTCGTGATCAGTTTGTCATGGCTGTACCAGCCTGTCAGCTACTCCCTGTCTGAAGTGTGTCTACCTGCCAACATTTAACCGCTGGGTATTTCAACACACTCTTTCAACTGATTTCACCATTTACACTAAATTCATGAAAGAAGGCAACGTTTTATTGACAGTAATAATGTCAAAATGTCCCAGAAAAATCACCAGATTTTGTGAGTTAAGAATTTATCATAGACAGCTTTTCACAAAGTTTATACAGTTTCTCTTAACTATTTGGGCCTTCTTGTAAACTTGGCAAATATTAGACTAAGTTATTTCTTTCTTTGTGTAAAAAAAACACTGGGCCTCATGTAAGATCATTTTCATATTCTTAACTTAAATTTCGTACTTTTTTTCATATGAGGGACTCAAACGAACACACCATGTTAGATTCAGCAAACACCTGTAACTTCTTCAGGTGACTGTGTAAATGATCTGCCTGTGCGTATTTTAATGCACATGCATGAGACTTGTAAATTAGCATAATTAGTGCCCAAATAATACCATATAAGGCTGCGTTTCCTGCTCCATATATCAGGAAGTGTTCATTCATGAAAATAGAATCAAAGAGAAAAAAAGGTTAACTTTATGAGTTAGGAGTTTAATGTCCTGCTTTCAGAGATTCATAAAGGAAAATCTGTCAATTTCACAGCATCTGCAGTGGAATTAAAAGACCTGCTACTGCAAAGAAACAGGAAAAACGAGTGCTGTTAATGCCGTGTTATGAGGGCTGGACTGTCACTGAAATAGAGGAGGAAAAAAAATGCCTCGCCAAAGCAAGGGGTGATCGATGACTGCAGCAGGAGGGGGGGGGGGGGGGGGGTCAAGGGGAAGTTTCCATCAGAGAGACAGAGGACAGAATGATTGAGGATGTTCCCCAGGACAGAGACTTCATAAACCTGCATGTGAATTATACGGCCAATACACCTGACAGCAGGTAATGATACATCATTAAATTGGTGATGAGAGGCTTTATGTGTAAATTTACATTTATATTATAATTTGAAATGCAGTCAAACAGGATAATGTTGACATAATTATGAAGTGTCATTTTTCAAAGTTAAAACATCTTCAAACTAAAAAGGGTTATCCTGAGAAAGTGGAAATCTGTCTCTCCTCACTGCTTTAAAAATGGTTACATGACTTGGTTTCTTGTCTATATCTTGAGGAAATTTGGTTTACTCTGTCGAATGCCCACCTCAAGTTTCTTAAGATCTGGGGAGCCTTTATTGATCATATTAGGAAGGAGAGGCGTCATACTGGGACCTAATTACATTGTATCGTGCTGTATTACATGGGATTTCATTGTGATTTGATCCACCAGGTTTTCGTTTTTTTTTTTCCTGGCCTTCCTGGACCTCACTCTGTCTTAGCAGCGTGGACTCTCAATCCACTTATGGACATTTCAATCATTGTACGGACTGCCATGCATGTGTGAAACTTCTGTATGAGCTGGTAGTTTTTTTAAAATTTTATTCTGTTTTGCCGTGGCTATTTTTGTACTCTGTTTTGTTGAAAATGAATAATATTCATAAATTTAAAAAACGTCCTGAAACTAATGAAATATACAGTCATTATTGAAAAACTGTGGTTGTGATAACAGCAGACTGACTGCACATGACAACAGGTCTTGTAAATTGTGTGAAAGAAAATTCAAATTATGAGAAAACTGGTGAATGTGACAAGTTTTCCTTAATCACTTGTACAGACCACTTCAGAACAAATCAACAACAACAAACAACAAATCTGATTGTACTGTATTGTGGTTCTTGCATGAGGCCCACTCTGTCTGTTAGTGCCAGCATGTTGGCTACTCCTGTTTAACAACAGATTTGGTATTTGCAAATGGAAATTCTGTAGTTTATTTGCACATGAAGTGGGAAAGAGAGACCTGATCACAAGTTCTCACTGAAGACACATTGTAATTCCAGGCAGGTATAAACGGGACCATAGTGATGTTAGGACAGACAGTTGAGACAATAACACTGTGCAGTAGCTGCATGCCTGATTCATTGCTCATACTGTTAATAAACAGGAACTCTTTATATTTGCACCCTGACAGTTCTGTATTTAATGTACAATCCAACATACTGAAGTGAACTACGAGGAAGTTAAGAGAATAAAGAACATGATATACAGTATGACAGGCATTAGGCTTGGGCTCAATGTATTACAGCAGACCAGGGTATTTAAAAATCCCCAAAGTATGATTTACAATACTGTCATAAATCATCTGAAATACTGAAGTTGTGACTGTTTTTTTTAAATTGATAGAAAATAAAAACATAAAATGAATTTAATTTATTACTAAGAAACTACTAAAACGTAATTTATAAATGAGGAACTTAGTCAACAGAAGAATTATTTGGAGGTAGAAAAGAAATAACTGGTTGGTCATTTCTGCTCTATGGCCTAGATCTCCTTGCTAATTTTAAAAATATGACTAGATGTGAAAATAATAATAATGATGAAAATGTTGCCACATATAACTTGATTTTGACATGACTTCTTCCTACTATAGAAACAGTCTATTAGCCACATGATACATCTGTAAATCATCTCCATTCAGCCATTCAGTGTTGGTATCTGTGGCAACAAGTACATGCTCATCATTATTATTTGGGCCATAAGTATTTAAACCCAGTAAGACTTGTCTCAGAAGGCTATCTGTATATTAGACACAAGCACTGTAACCTAGACAATGGCATATATGTTATGATGATTTCTATCACCAGCATCAATCACTATCATCAATGATTTCTTTTTTCACACAAATACAGTCATGTGTCGTAAACACTGGTGAAATGTCAGGTATGAAGGCATGAAAAGACAGATATTACCCAGCCTAACTGGCATCAATATAATTTTGATTAGATCTGTAAATCAAACAAAAAAGGCTGTTTGAAAGTCAAACATAATCAATCATCATGATCATCATCAAGATGATTGTGTTGCCTTGTAAACCTGGTGGCCAGTGTTTCACACAGCTGGATCAGAGCTACTTCAAATAATGTGTTAAACTGTGTGTTTTAATGTGGCATAATTCTGCACTGTGAAAGAACTGTACTCTAACCTGCACAATGCTGATTGACGAATCATTGATTGTCGACGTTTCCTGAAGATCATCAAACTCATCGATTCTTACTGACACCACCTGGAGGCAAGAAGGAGAACAATATTTCAACACACACATCGACTTTCAGGATTTAATGACAGTAACTGGCCCGGGTGGGAAAACACAAAACATGGCTGCCCGGACTCACCTCAGGGTGTTTGCGTCGCAGATGCCGGTTCATGGAAGCGCGGGTGGACACCTTGGTCCCACAGAGGTGGCAGGACTGGGCCTCCACCTTCTCGTGAGTCAGGTGGATGTGCTTCTGCAGCATGTACTCGGTCAGGTACTTCTTATCGCACGTCGCACACGTCCATGTCTTACCCACTGCAGAGACAAAGAGGGAAAACTGGGTCAGTCCATGCATGAACTGATGTGAACACTACTACATTTAAAGTTTGGACTTGACATTTCCTTTCCCCTCAGACAGACTTTACTATGGAGCTCCCAAAAGACAAAAGATTCAAGTCAAAAATATGACTGAAGAAATCGATAATAAGGCTGCAACAAATGATTATTTTCGAGTTGATTGATAGGTCACTTATTTTCTAGATTAATCAGTTTATGGTTGTTTGTTTTAAAACGTCAGAAAATATTGAAAAATGTTTCCCAAAGCCTAAGACGAAGTCCTCAAATGTCTTGATTTACTCAAATCCCCCCCAAAAATCAGTTTACTGTCACAGAGTAGAAAAGAAAAAAAATCACATGCAAAAACATGGAATTGGAGAATTTGATGTTTTTTCTTTAAAAAATTACTCAGTTAACTGATTATCAAAATAGTTGCCAATTAATTTAATAATCGTTTAATAATTAATAATTCGATTAACTGTCGCAGCTCTAATTAATAACAGTAACTAATAAAACTTAATAACAGTGCTATCAGAACATTTCCCAAAAAATGTCGAACTAGTCTTTTAACGTCCAAGAATAAAATAAAGCACTTTCTCTTCTTTATCTTTTACTGCTATTTTTGTTTTTCAACTCCTTATTTTCCCAGTTTTCTTGGTCTTAGTATATTTTGAATCATGCATCTATTTCCTTTTGACGTGCAATATTTCCAATTTTCTTCAAATTTCAATTTTTTGTCATGTTCATATGATAATGAGATGTCTCTGTGTGTCCAGGACCAGGGAATGGTCCAGGGTTGGAGAGTGTGTGTGTGCGTGTGTGTGTGTGTGTGTGTGTGTCCAACATCATTACTGAATAAACTGGAGCAACTGAAACCTGAGAACACCAGCAGCCCAGCAGTCCTCTGCAGCGGCCTTGGGTTTGACTCCCACCTGTGGCCCTTTGCGGCATGTCGTACCGCCACTCTCTCTCCCCCTTTCCTGTCTTATCTTCAGCTATCTTGTCAATAACGCCATGAAAAAAATGATGTTGTCCCGCCAATAGAATAAAATGTTTAAAAACTTAGCCAGGCTGTTACCATCTCAAGTGGTTTAACTTACTCCCAGCTAGATCCATATTTAGAGGTAGAGAGCTAATGTTGCATTGATTATACCTATAAAACATTAAGACAGGCCTTTATATTATACTTACATTAATCTAAAAATTCAGAGACTCATCCCAGTTTCTGATGGTTGTAATGAGATCTACAGCCTTGATTTATTGGTGTTGTATTTTTGACTTTTTTTTCTGGGCTCTCTGATCCCAACCAATCCATCTTCCATCCTTCAACTAGTGTTTTACAGTAAATACGTCCTTTAATTTTTGAGCGGTGTCTTGGTTTTATGTTCTGGCTGCATAATTTAGGCTGCAGAATCGGTCCTCGTTTGACATAAACCACTCGATTTTTACGGCTCTGGACACAGAAGAAAAAAAAGCTAAATTACAAGCTCCCATGTTCAGTTTGCAGTTGTCTTGTAACAGACAGAGGAGTGTGTTTCAGCCTGGTTTGAGACACTTGCCTGTGTGGATGAGCTTGTGTGTTTCGAGAGTCGTTCTCTCACTGAATGTCTTTCCACACAGCTCACACATGAAGTCCTTTATACCTGCAGGCAAAGAGTCACGACAATAAACACACACAAAGACGAACTTGACATGACAGACTTGGATGGTCTATTTATACTCAGTGTACTGGTTTTTATTTTCTTTCACCTTGTGTGAAGCAGTTGTGACTCACCCGTGTGTCTCTTGTAATGTTTGAGCATGTTGACCTTTTGGGCAAACTTGCGGTTACACTCCTTACACTCGTACTCTTTGATTCCCTTGTGAAGCTTCATGTGGTGCCTCAGAGCGTGTTTGGTCTTCATGCCTGCACAGGAAAACATTTACTTATTGTGACTAATGATCAAAACATCTCTTACTGCATGTTCATGTGTCGTTTGCACAGCAAGAACAAAAACAAGGTTTGAGATGCAGCAGTGAGGAGGATCTGACCTTTCCCGCATTCTGCACACAGGAAGTCTCGGATATCATCATGGACCCTGAGGTGCTCCTTCAGCATGTCCTTCCTTGCGAATGATTTGTTGCACTTGTCACAGCTGTGGCTCTTCACCCCTGGATGAGCAAACACACACACATGCACACACACTTAATGACCACATGAAATTTAAAAAAAGCTTTGTGTTGTGTTTGTGTTATTTTTTCTGTTACATTTTGTTATGTCAAGTCAATGTCAAAAGTTGTTTTTAATGTCAAAATATCTTTTTTTTCCTTTCTAATAAATCTAAATCTGATAACTGTCTCACTATGCCCTTGTGTTGCATATATGAGGCGAACATACTCTTGAGAGATCTATGAATCTATGGAGCTCCTAACAGCTAATTCACCATGACTGAGTTTGTACAACCCTTAAAGAATAAAATTTGGGCATCTTTCAAACACGTTCAAGGCATTTAAACAAAAAAAATCTAGACTTTCTAAGCCTTAATGATCACATCTTAAGTGTGACTACAAGTGGAACAGACAAAAAAAAAAAAAAGACAGAGAGAAAGAATAACGCCAGAATGGAAAAAAGGCTCCCTTTTCATTGCCCATGGCAGCCAATCAAATCTACTCTGCTCCACGTCTGGTGTAAGACGCCAGGAGACAACAAACAAATATGAGACTGCACTGTTTCATTTCAAATATTAAAATATTGATTTAAATGAGTAATAGTGTAGATGAAAGTGAAGAGGATGAATAGTGTAGGTGATTATGTGGAAAATAAATGATTTTTCAAGGAGCACATTCAAACTCAACTTTTTATATTTATGCTGCTTTGTTTTCCATCAGTGCTGCTACTCTGCAGTTTCTGATACTGGTGTTGTGTACTGGACATTGTATATTTTTTATGTATATGTATATATATAATTTGGATTTTATACTGTAATTGTACACAATGTTCCTCAGTTATTTATCTCTATATTTTATATTGGTACTTCAGGTTTTTGATACTTTATATATCTTCACTTTTATATTTGTCTGACTGTTCAATGGTATTCTGAGTGGAAAGTAAAGGAAGAAGTTTATTGTGCAGGGAAAGACTCTGTATGGACCTTGGTGTGACTTTTCATGGCACAAATTTGCCACCATGTACACAGACATGTACAAAAACCAGGACTCAAGGTGCAGCTCACAGGTTACTCACTAACTCCATGGCAACGATATACTTCCTGCTTGCATCTGTCCCAAAAACATTATGGGAGCTGTAGTTCCACAACTCTAAACACTGTTTAGCGTTCACAAATTCATAATATTAAACTTTTTTGGTTGTACTGTCAATACATTCTTTGACATTACTAAGGCTTCTTTAATCCCTGGAGCACTGAGAATCTCCTGTCTGTTTCTATAGATATTTGCTGAGTACTGAATATCCATGGTAAAAGTTAAACAATTTTAAATTGTGTAAAACTTTTTTTCTTAAAACCTGTTCTATGAATGTCACATTAACATGTTTCATGGCAAAGCTACAGAAGCTCTGAGAGGCAAGTAAGTAAAAAAATCTGGTGATTCATTTCCTAAATGTGATCTAGACTGTTTTGTCTCCTGTGTTTATGTGAAAAAAGGGGTTTTACAGGATACTCCTCTTTTTTTCCTTCTGTGAAAATACTTGTTTACAAGTATTGTAACAAGTTATGTAACATTACTGTCATGTTTTTCTTTTGGCTAGAGATGGATTTTAATCTGTGCCAAAACAAATGCATGACAGTAATGTTACAGAACTTGCTAACAACAAAACGTATGTGCCATGTGTTCAGAGTACTTAGCCAAGTTAAAACTCACCTGGAAAAAAAACATGATTGTTTGTAGTTAGTACTTGGGGTAGTGGTGCACTGCAGCCTCTTGTGGCTGAAGTGAGTATTACAAAAACAAACAAAATGATCCTGACAAAAACAAAAAGATTCACAAACCAAAAAAGTAAATTAGTCATTTTTTTTTCAACTGGACAACACAGGAGAAAAAAAAACTATTGAGATAAGACTTGAAACATGGATTACCTGGATTTTCATCACTTGACATTCTGTCCTTTTTAGATTTTTTGGGGGGCTTTATAGTTTTTATTTGATAGGGCAGATCTAAACAGACAGGAGATGGGGAGACATTGGGAAAAAAGACACGCAGCAAAGGTCCACAAGCTGGAATCAAACCCTGGTCAGCTGCTGATGACTAAGCCTCTATACATGGAGTGCATGCTCTACTGACTGAGGCACTGAGGCACTGAGGCACTGAGGCAAGACAAGACAGACTTGAAACCACAGAAAGTAAATTAATCAGTGATTTACATTTTGTGGACTATTTGGAGGCAAAGCAGCAGATCATATTAAACTAGAGTTTCAATTCATCAAGTTTATTGAGAGGAAACATGACGTACTAAGAAGCGGGTTACAGTGACCGTAAGGAATAGCATTATTTTAAAACTATTTTACACGATATGGAGAATCAACGCAAAAATAAAGGAAAAATGGTCGCACTCTTCCCACAAGTTCCAACAGGTTGTCTTCATCAGTATGATGCCTTTAATCAACAATATTTTTTTTCCATCAGGGTTATTCCTTTAATGTCCAGGGGATAAACCAGATGAAGATGACCTGAAGGAACTTAAATGGTAATGTGAGTGTGCGGTGCTTTTTCTTTTTTTTTCATGGTCAAGCCTCACTGTCAGTGTCGGCACTGCAAAAAGACTTTGGTGTGCGTTTGCCTACCCTCTCAAAGGAGAATCAGCTCACCATATGTCTAAATATGTAACTTTAAAATGAAATGGTCCAGGATCACACACACATAACAAAAAGTCAAGTGACAAAGTTTTCCACAGAGATCCCAGGCCGTTTCTTACCAGTGTGGATGATCTTGTGCCTCTCGAGGTTACCGATACTGTTGAAGATTCGGCCACAAATCTCACATGGATGGATGTACCTGTGTGACAGATGAGCAGATTTAAAATGATGACAGTGACTGTACTGC
Source organism: Lutjanus erythropterus (assembly GCF_056507025.1). NCBI lineage: Eukaryota > Metazoa > Chordata > Actinopteri > Lutjaniformes > Lutjanidae > Lutjanus > Lutjanus erythropterus. The sequence continues at coordinate 4,869,239 of NC_139327.1, forward strand.
AGCTTGTTCATTTTATTTATTATATTTGTTTCAGTTTGACTTTGACATGACCTTTTCTGTTCTAAATCGGACCATTTACATTTCATTCTTACAATGACCTGACCTGAATCTTATCAATAGTCATTACACTTGATATACTGTACAAATGATTGGCAACTTTACTGTTATTTTGTTGCAGGTCTCTCTCTTTACCTCCATCTCCATTTTGGTGACCTGTATATATTAGGGCTGCACAATTTGTTAAAAAAAAGTCATATTGCGATTATTTTGAAACTGTGATTGTGATGTGTGATATGATTAGTGGAAATGATCAGTTCTGCATTACAATTTTCATGTTAACTGAAAAAAACAACTATTGTGCAGCCCTGGCATATATTAAAGGGAATTTAAAAAAGGGTTAATAGCTTTCACACTCTCATCAGCACACGTTAAAATCTTGTCTTGCCAAACCTCAGCTGACATTCTTCTTCCCATTCATACTGATTATCTCAGCCCTGATTGGACGAGGCCAAACAAACATAAAAACCGCAGCCGATAATAAGTGGTGGAAGATGTTTTTCTTACTTCTGCACCGCGGGGTCAGGCAGCTGCTCCCTGTGGATGACCAAGTGAGCGTTGTACGTGGCCTTCAGTGCGAAGCGTCGGTGGCAGATCCCGCAGCCGTAGGCTCTCTCCTTGTGCTGCTCCTTGATGTGCTTCAGGTACTCTCTGCCCTTTGCGAATGACAGCTAGAGACAGAGACGGAGGGAATTCATGAGTATGAGTGAAAAATAATCTGTTGCCATAGTTTTGATTTGTGAGCAGCCTTGAGCTGTTCATGCACACTCTGCTCAAGATAAGTGAGGAAAGACTAAACATGGCAATAGGATTACAAGTTAATAAGTGGGTTGAGATAAGAACTTAAGTTAAAGTGTGTGTTGCAGTCTGCAGGCTGTCTCCACGCCTGTCGGGTCGAAGCTTACTTGACATTTCTTGCAGTTGTACTTGTGGTGCTCAGGATCGTCTTCCTCCTCATCGTCGTCTGTTTCGTCACTGTCGCCGGCTGAGATGCCGATCTTCTTGATGAAGTCCTCTCTCTCCTGCTCGTTCATTAAGGCGATGTCCTGGAATAAACGCAACTCTTAGAAAAGATTCAACTCAATGAAAACCGTCAAAACCTAATTTAATGAAACATGTTGCATCAGACAAGGCGCCATCCACCACTTTTTCATTTTAGTCTGATCCATGGTGGTGTTAGCCTGGGAACCAGACAAATCTGCAAGCTCCTGTTCACACAGATGTCCACCTGTCCTGGTTCTGGTTGGGCCAATCACAACAGTTTATCTAATATGAGGTGGGTTTGGTATGATGGCAGTACAGAGGAGTGTGACCTCATTTCCACTTGAGGCTTTTTTGTAAACAACCAAGATGGCCGCTGCTTAGAGTTGCTGCTTACAGTTGCTAATTACCTGTTAAAAATATAGTCAGTAACATAATCCAAAAATCACAATATTAAAGTAATGAAACTTGATGACTTTGTTACTTTTTGATTAACTCAATACCAAACATGGTGAAACTGTCTAGCCTGATATGATGCATTAATCAACACTAGATCCTGACGATCATGTCAGACTTAAACAATCAGTAATGTTATAGATCCATGTGTAAACTGACAGTGTCTCTTCTGTGCACACATCATCCGCTATTAATAAGAATGTTAATTTTTATGAGCTGTAGATGAACTGCAGTGCCTCAGAGTGTATGTGCACTTTGTGAACCCACCTGTGTAGTCTCATCTTACTGTCTGTATAATGTGTCCTTTAAACAGCAGAAATATACAGCGCCATTGACTTTAGACCAGGTTTTTGTTGGTCAATGGTACAGTCTTTTTATGCTGCTTCAAGATAGCAAAGCACCAGCAATGTGCCTGATCACACCTCATTTTAAGACGAACACATCCATGAGCGTACAGAGGAGCACAAGTACATTTGCTACTTACACAATAAGGGCTCTGGGCAAGAAAATGAAAACTGCGTCAGCCACAAAATAGCAGTGACAGCTGTGCTGCACTGAACTGTGCACCGGAGATGGAGCCCTTTGTGTTTCACTGATGATGCTTTGTGCACAAAGTCAAAAGTTGATGGACAACATTTCCCAAATGTTGAACTTTTTATTTGAAGATGTCACCATATTATCATCGCCTTCTTTGCTGCTGCTGTTTAAATTCAACCTGATGCAAGTTCAAAAAAGGAAACCGGAGACAGCTGTGATGCTGGACATATTTTATATTGTTGGATGACAGCTTGGTCATCAGTGTTTTTAGATGTTGTTGTTCACTGACAATTATGCTGTTCAGTGATGCAATGCTGAGTCTGGGTTATACCCCATTTTTATTATCGTTATGTCTTATTCCATATGTGTTTTTAATGTTGCACTACATGCTGCAAAATCATTCAGCCACTGGGACAAACAAAGCTGAAAGTTAAAGTTGAAAAATGCACTACAGAATGATCTCCTGGGTTTATACGTGCATATGAATAACTGTATATTGTTTGATTTTCATTTATTTTATATTTCATCTTATGCCATTCTAAACTGAATGATCTGTATAATGTTTTATATGTAGCCTGAAGGAAGTACAACTATTATTTTGTGGTACAACCTTGTGCTGTATAATGACTAATAAATTACCTTGGTACCTTGCTATTCATTGGCTGCCTGGAACCAGTAAATTCCAAGAGCAACAGTAGCTGATAACTGGCAGAACTCTTTAATTCAGTGCACACACAGGCCCAGGCCTGTAACATGGTTGTACATTAGAAGATATTCTGGGAGAATTTTAGTACAAATGTGTTTGAAATGCAAAGAGTGTATGACTGCGTACCAGTGATTTAGACTGTGCTGTGTAAGTAGTTTGGCTTTGATATTATTTTGCTGTTTGTTGCATCAAAGAGAATTCCCAGAGTTAGAAGGAAGGATACACTGCTGTGATTAAAGACTACATGGACTGATGCATCGATAAAAAAGGAGAAAAGGAATTCTCTTGTTTACCAGTCAAATGTGAAATATATATTTGGAGAAGCAGCATGGATTTGAGATCCTTCAGATATAATAGACTTTTTTAGAGCCACAGAAACATGAAGAGACACTACAACAAATGATGCTGTTTAGTGTGAGTGACAGAGAAACGTTTGTGTAGTGTTTTGCTCAGCCTCCACTCCGCACCATCTCACCTTGAAGTGGACGTGAATGTGATCTCGTAGGACGTCCACACGGAAGAACTTGCGGGCGCAGATCTCACAGGTGTACTTCTTATCACCGTGAGTCAACAGGTGCTTGTTCATGTTGCTCCTGCAGGAGAACACCTGTGCACACAAACACACATGTCACTGATGAAGTATGTCTGGACTACTTCCTCACACATTTACGTGCAGTTGTTTGACCTGCTGCCATGAATCTTTGCTGCGGCGCAGACAGAAAGCTCACCTTGCCACAGATGGGACAAGGTGACGGCTCCTTCCTGTACTTGGTCCCTTCTTCTCCATTGGCGTCCAGCTCCTCCCTCTTCATGTGCTTTGGTCCTGGACAGATGCAGTTTTAGAAAGAAACAGCTCTGTATTTTAGGAATCTGAGGCATTTTCATGTTTTTCTCTAAGAAAATGACCTTAAGTCATTTAAAATGTGACTGATGCACTTAATCACAAGGTAAATATTCCTCTCTTACTGAGAACGAAAACCAAACCGAAACAAAAACCAAAATAAAGCCTTGCTCTCTGCTTTTGTGCGACTCACCCACACCGTGCCTCCTGTGGTGCTCCTGCATCACGTCTTTGCGGTAGAACATCTTGTTGCAGATCTCACAGGAGTAGAGCTTCTCGCCGTGCTTCTTCTTGTGCTTGGAAAGGTTGCTGTTGGTGGAGAAGAACCGCGAGCAGATATCGCACTGGAAAGTCTTGTCGTCTGGAGAGAGAAGACGATGGAATGAATGAAATATGACAGGATGAGAGCTGGCAGGAATGTGATCAGAAAGAAAAAGGTAGAAGCAAGGAGAACAGGAAACCCAAAAACTCTCCTACCTGTCCGGCAGTTGTGGAACTTTAAGGCATTTTCCAGGCGAAAGGATTTTTCACATGTGTTGCATTTATATTTGTACTCCTGGTCAGGCTGTAAAAAGAACAACATATGTAAACACATTAAAGGAATAGTTCCAGCGGAGAAAGTTGAAGCAGAATCAGGTTTTGGGGAAACCCAGCCCGATGTCACCCTCTGTGGCCAATCATAAGCATGTGATCAGACTCTCTACAGTCAGCCTGAAATATCTCTGAAAACAGGTGGTGTCCAGATGGAGTTCATGGTCATACTCTACAGTCCCCGTTTGGCTTATTTCATGTACTGAGCTTCAACGTCTTGGTCTGGCTTGCAGTTTATGCTGCAAAACAGTGATATGAAGTAGCCTCCTTTGGTCTGTGTCAATATGTTTGAGAGAGAGAAGAAGGAAGAGACAGTATGCAGCTTTGGGCGATGGACATAAAGATGCAATGGGGAGAGAGAGCGGTGTGAGAAAGCTAGGGGAGCTAAGCAATGCACTGCTGTGGATAGGATCAGAAATGAAATGAATTTTAGCCACCTACAAACTTACTATCATAAATAACATAAATATACACTATATTTAGGATATTTTCACCGCTTTACCTGGCAGTCGGACAGCCTTTTCTGGTGGGAAATCACCATTATATAAGCCAAATATTGCTCGATTCAAAGCCATCAGACTCCTTTGGTAAAAACAGTAATTTTACCTCATAGAACATGGGAGTTGAAGTTCTACCTTGGACCGATAAATCCAAACTAACCCTGGATAACACTGAAGTCCCACAATAACACAAACTAACTAAGAAATCAAGGCAACGGCAGAGCAGCAACTCCCAGTTCTGTGAAGTAAAATGACTGTTTTTGCCAAGTTTTTGGTGGCTAAAATACATTTTGTGCCGACCCTGTCAACAGCAGTACATTGCTTAGCTTCCTACACTTTTACTCCTCTCTGCATCTCCAAACTGGGGGTGTGGATGGTTATGGATAAGTGCCTCATACAACCCCACTTCAAATAATCTGAACTGTCCCTTTAACTAGCAGGGTAAGTTAAAAACTACTGAGCTAACAGCTGGGAGAGTTACTCACCATATTCTTGCTGTGCTTATAAGAGATGTGCTGCTTTAGACTCTCCTTGCGGCTGAACAACTTGTCACATTCATCACATTTGAACAGTTTATCACCTGAGACAACAGACAAGAAGACATTTGTTAACACAAACAGCAACTCACTTCAAGTGTAACTGTATCTGACTTGTGTGATGACAGGAAGACAATTCAACACTGTTTTGAAAGCTAAAATTTGCTAAAATCAGCTTGCTAATCTCCACGTACCATGAGATCGGATGTGTCGGTTCAGGTTGCTGCTGTTCTGGAAGACCTTGGTGCAGAGGGAGCAGCGGTACACCCTCTTGTGCTCTCTGGCTTTGTGTCTCTTGAGGACGGCCCCGCTCTCTGGAGCCGTGCTCAGCAGGCTGCTGCTCTCTGACCCTGCTGCTGCTGCTGCTGCTGTTGGTGCTGCTGCCTCTGAGGCCACCAGCTCAGAGCTGTCCACTGGAGGCTTCACATCTGCGCACATCAGGAATCCAATGTCAAACAGAAATCTACAATATATGCAGTCCTACTGATGCTGAATTGTTGAGCCCAATAATGTTTAAGATGAAGAGAAACCTTAAAGCAATATACATTTACAGACACTCTTTTGTTAAAACACAATAAATTTGAACTGTATTTCAGACAGATATTATTTTACGACTGAACCATAAACTACACCGTGTTCTATAAAATGATTCTAATTTGAGCCATTTTGAGCTAATTGCTGACTGTAAACATGTAACACGCTTGGGATTACTATGCTAATATGCAGACGTTAAGCATAATGTTTACTATCTAATTACTAATTTATGTGTCAAATTTTTTTTATATTAAATTGTTATACTATATTTATCTCCATATACTAGGTATGTAGCAATATATCATGATACTGCAAAAAATAATGCTGGACTGTGATAATATCTTCTGTTACAATGCATGGTTAATTATATTATTTTATTTTTTAAAACTGTTTTAAAACTACTAACTGCTGCATTGTTTTTGTTTAGCAATTGTACATACATAAGTCAAATATTCAATGACAAAACAATTCATGCCAATGTTTTGCACATGCTTAGGTCATAACTGGATACTTTTATTTCATCAAAGAAGGAAAGCTTTAGGTCAAGGTCACTTTAAGTTGAAAAGAAAAACTAATTCTATGTGAACAAAAATACTTAATTCATTAGATATCTGTAGGTCACTCTGTAAGTTGGTTGACAAAAATTTCCCTAAGCTTTGGCAGCCACAGTTTGTCAAACTGTTTGTGTTCATGCCAGTAAGATAAAGTGGGTGTGGTAATGGGAAGGGCCTATTGCATATGGGCACACAACTTCTTAATGGATTTACAGACTCACAAAAGATTTAGTGGGAAGTTTGATCATGAACTAAAGGACAGCTGATTGAACTGTTTATGCCAACTGGCAAAAGAGGGTGTGATGGTGGAAGTGGCCTATAACAAAAAGACACATAACTTTGTAATGGATTCACGTAACATACATATTTTATCCAGTCTATGATCTGGATCAAAGCGGTGGACAGACGTCATGAAGTTGCTCCATCTCATACTACCTCACATAGATTATTGAAACCTTTTCCCAGAATGCCATCTGACAGCCTCTGCAGAATGTGCCTGAACCTGTTGCAACTTGTTCAGAGTTATTGTGTCACACAGGCAGGAGGACACAGTGACAGTGATGGTGTAGTGTAGGCAGTGTAGTGACAGAAAACATGACTGATACAATTCTCACTTTTTACCTCCAGTCAAAAAAGAATTTTCTCCTTTGCTCTGTGTGTGGAATGTAACTACAGTGGAATAACTAGTATCTTTGCTTGCTTGCAATGAATTTCTAACTGTATTAATTGTTAAATGTCAGTACAGGACATCAAACCTCCAAAGAAGCTTTTGCTCTTTCGTGGACTGACACAAATCCTGATGTTTACAGACAAGGTCCTGATGCCTCAAGCTCTTCACAAACTGGTTCCAGAAGTACATAACAAAAAAATACTTTTACACATTTTTTTTTTTGTGTTTTAGGTTTTTTTATTCTGCTCAAACCTGTCTGTTTCTTCCTCACCTTTGTTTTTGCTTGTGACAGCTGCAGCTCCAGGCCTGCGTCCCTTAGCTCTTCTCCCTCGACCCTGTCCTCTCTTGGGACCCTGTTGAGCTGCAGAAGAGGGGTCGCCGTCCTCCTCATCAAGGCCGACCTGGCTCTCGTCATGGGGCAGGAGCGGGTCGACTGGAAGCACCGTTACTGTCTTCCCCTCGTCAAGATGACTCAGCATATTGCCTGTGATCAACAAAGGAAAGGAGAAGACTCTGAGCGTGTAACCATGACACAGCATTTCCCCAGCCTAGAGACATTCTGAAGGGGTAAACAACCTGACTTACACAGCTGAAAACTACCATCTAATGCAATTTAAAGCTTAAAACAAACCCAAACATGACCCTAAAGTTAGAGAACGCTTCTAAGATGTACTGACTGGAGGTGATGGATGTTACCTGCACCGTCTTCTTCAGATACTGGGGGGATGAGGCCTCCAATTTTCTCTGAGGGCTCTGCTTTAGCAGATGAAGGCGTCATGTCTGAGTAAGAGAGAGAAAAACTACAAGATAAAACATGGACTGTTGCCATGGCACCCTACCTACAACAACATCAGTGCTGTAATGTCATCTACCTGATGGAGGTGGTGGTGGCTGAAGAGGAGGCTTAAGCATGGGCTTCTCCATCTTCTTGGCATAGAAAGCTCCGTACCAGACCCGCAGCTCTGTGCCTGGCAGCACATCCTGGGAAACAAAAAAGGAAGAAAACACCACACTCCTGTTAGAAGTCCGTAAGCTGCAGGACTAAATGAACCCCTGAAATGTCAGACCAGCAGCAGCAGAGGCCCCGAGAGGCTCAGTTTTAGGATGGATCTGTGTTAATTTCAAGTTTCATTTAGTTTTAGTAATGCATTATTTAAACTTTTCTCTAGAAAACATCTTGTATTTATCTTTTTGTAATTCAATCTTGAAAATCACTGAGAGCAAAACCCTCCTTCACAATGATGTCAGGAAGATACAAAAGAAATACAAGATAAAAAAAAAATCAATTAAAACAGATATATTGCACAAAATTAATTAAAACAGGTATAAACAGTAGTTAGAAGGTCTAAGATTATGGATTTAAAATTATCAAGAGTTACCGACAAAATTAATTGTAGAGTTCCAGGTGGGTTAGGGTTAAAAGAAGCTAAAAACAGATCTTCCAAGCTCAGTATTAACTCGAGGGACATGGAGTGTGAGCCAGCCATTAGCCCTTGTATAATGTGGTGTAGTGAACCAGACTAGCAAGGAAGAAATATATGGAGGCAGCTTCCCAATAAGGGCTATATAAATAAGGACCACTCAACCTTAATAAACCTGTTATTATCAACAAGTACACTAAATGTCTTCAAACACACATTCCTCTTCTTTCTCGCTACATATTTGTTTAAATTTGAGGACAGTGGAAAATTTACACTGCTGTAGTTTCTTGAATTGTATTTTAAGTTTAGCCAAAAAACACAACAAATCAAATCACATAGAAAAATCTATCAAACAGCAGCAGTGGTAGCTGAAGCACAGTGGTGCTCTGAATTAACAGCTAACTATAATCTGCTAATATGCTCATGACGACGATGCTAATATGCAGATGTTTGGCAGGTATAATGTTTACCATCTTCATATTACAGGTTAGCATGTTAGCATACTAACATTTGCTAATAAGCACTAAACAGAAACTATTTGTGCAGGTTTTAGGTCATAAACAACAAAGTAAATGTTTGACAAGGGGAAATGTTAGGGGAATACCAAAGTCATTCCTCATCCCTTGAAGACAATGTCTGTATGAAACTTCAAATCCATCCAGTAAATTAAGACCAAAGTTGGTGGACCAATCAAAATTCACTCCTAGAGCCATGCTGCTTGTATGGCTAAAATGAAGGTTAAATGTACACAAAAATGCAGCCTGTAAAACATTCTGTGTGACTTATAAAAAGTTGTTCTGAGAGATTGAAAATCAGAACCAAGCTCGCAGCTCTGTGAGGCTGTAATTAGACACATTAGCATGCTAACGTTCTCACAATGACAGCATGCTGATATGTGAAGGTATGTTTACCACTTTCATCATCTTAGTTAAGTGTGTTAGCACGCTAACATGTACTAATTAGCACACTAACTTGGTTTAGCTGATAAAATAACATTAGCTTGTAAAACAAAAACATGTCAGTGTGTGTAACTGTGCATTAATTTTAGTTTTAGTTTTTGTCATCATAAATTTAGGGCTGCAACTAACAATTATTTTCACAGTCAATTAATCAGTCAATTATTTTCTCGATTAACAGTTGTTTTAAAATGTCAAAAATGTGCTAAAAATGTTGATCAGTGTTTCCCAAAGTCCAAGATGACGCCCTCATGTGTCCTCATCTTTAGTCCACAACTCAAAAATATTCAGTTTACTGTCAGAGAGGAGTAAAGAAACCAGTAAATATTCATTTTTAAGAAGCTGAGATTGGATAATTTGGACTTTTTTTTTGACTCAAACTGATTAATCGTTCATCAAAATAGGTAGCAATTAATTTAATAATCAATTATTAATCAATTAAACATTGCAGCTCTGCATAAATTACTTTTCATTTAGTTACTGTCTTGTTTTCAGCAGTGAGAAACTGTTGGTGACAAAAGTATGATAAAAATTATTAGTCAACAAACTTGACACAGGAGACACACGTACCTGGGAAGTGTTGAAGTACACGTCATCGTCCTGCTGGTAGGCCGTGAGATTCTGGTGCTTGTAGTCAGTGGCAGGTCGTACCAGCATCATCCAGTTGCAGTCCTCTTCACTGCTGGAGTCAAAGCACACCACCACACCATCCCTCTGGAAGATCTGATCATTTAAAGATCGAGGATTAACAAGAGAGGAAGTGAAAATAACAAAGATTTAACTATCACATCCATCAGTTTATTACAGAACAGGTCAGGATTCATCAGGCCTCACTTTCAGAGGGAAGACTCCTTCCTTCTCCAGGTGTGGGACCCTCTTTGCCTCAAAAGGCCCAAATCGTGTCCTCTTGACCAGCCGGCGCAGGACAAACACCCCCTCCTTCCCATCAGCCACCTGTCTGATCTCCAGACTGTTTGGTAAAGATGACCTGATCCAGGACAGGGACAACTTAGTGTGACTGTTAGGACATGGCAGTAACACACAAGTTACCAAGAAACCAGAAATGCCTCTGATACTGCCTAACATGCTGGATCAAGTATCAGCGAGTACAATATTCTATGCACTAGTGTTCCGTGACAAATATATCAGCTAATACTTATTGTTTATTTTTTGTTTTTTTTGCTAATTTAATGGTCTGCAAACGTGACAGGCGCTGCTGTGGGATGAACCCTCATTCAGCGGCACAATACGCACAGACTGAAGCCAGAGGATGAGTGCACTAAACCAGTGGCCGAGTGAGAGGAAGAATACTGTCACGCTGATTCAAGGATTTATTTCCACCAAACAAGAGTTGGTGATGGTTATAGCAGTGGAAATACTTATCAGGACGGTTTTTATAAAAATTAAAAATTATCATTTCCATCGGTTAAGTTTGAATGAAGTGTGTTTCATGGAATTAACAAGGCAGTTAAAGTTCATCTCCTGTAGAAAACAAGTGTGAGAATATTTCCTTTCTTGACATTTGGTAATTTTCTTTTGTTTATTTATTGGATGTGGTCCCTGTAATGTAGCAAACTTGCATCTCACATCTCCCAGGTGAAAGGAGAGCCATCGATTGCTGAGCTGATGGTGGCCAGTTGGAAAATTTTGCCAAATCGCTGAGCTCTGCTAAGAACCTATCTGATATCACCTAATTTATTAGCCCCAATACTATGGCTGAACAACTAATCCAAATTGTATTGAAATTGCAATCATTGTAAAAGGTGAAATGTGACTCAAAATACAATTTAAAATAAATATTGTAGTACTGCAGAGGTGTCCTGGTCTAAACCTCATATTCTACAGACTTAAGAAAACATCTTTGTTTGGTACAGAAATCACACCATAATCATGGTCATAATCATCACCACAAACTCTTACATCAGTCTCCATCAGTATGTTTTACCAGTAGTGTCTTTGTCCTCTGTGATGTGAAAATATCAGATCTCCACACAGAGAAAGTAAAAGTGAACCTGTTACTCATAGTTAGGTATAAAATCACAGCACACTGCAGAGTGTGCAGCATAGGTGTGCTGCTGTGGCCCCCTGCCCACCATTTATCAGTCTTCTCTGCTTCCATCACAGTGAGTTTTGTGGTTTGTGGTGATTTTTACAATCAGTTTGCAAAGTTTACTGACTGTCATGCTGCATGTCTCTGTATTCAATGATGCAGCTAAAAGAAAAAGAGCTGAAACTTGTTTACCTTCTCTCATCAGTTAACCACCAGCACATGTTGTCACAAAGATCTTTTTTGATAAATGTGCCAAATACATTTATGATTCTCCTTATTTATAATTCTTCATTGACATGTTCTCCCTGTGCATTTTTGTAAGCTTCTATTGGTTTTATCCAGTTAATGTAAGACACACTGACTGACAGGGGGAAAAAAAGTGAGTGCTTAACTGGAAGAACCTCAGTCGACTGAGAGGTGTTCAACTGATGATTCAAATCTTCAACTTTCAGGTAACACTTACATTTGAATATATTTTCCAATGAAAATGAGAATAAAGTAGAGCTGCACAACTGATTGAAATTTGACCAAAATCAATTCAATAAAAATAAGAATAATGATGTCAAAATTATCACTACTTCTAATACCATAAATCATATTCCAACTGCAATATCAGTCAAAATGATCGCCGCAATTAGATTTTTTTTTTTTTTAAATTGTTCAGACCTGGAATAGAGATGTAAAAATTCTAAATTATAAAAATTATAAAATTATTATTCCCTCTATTAAAGCAGCTCATGTGGCAGTTACAATATAAGTGAATATAAGTGCAAATTGTTTTCAAAATTGTTCAGCTCTAACTGAAACAGGATCCTACCTCCCAGCTGTATACTGTATCCCCAGTTTTTTTTAACCTGAGCCAGGCCATACAATAATGATATCAATCAAATCACATACAGGGTTAGTAGTATAAAAAAGAATTATAATATGTATATATTGTAAATGCACTAATATCTAGAGATGAAATGGTATAAAAATTTCATATCATGATTATAGTATTATTTCTGTACTTTGGTTGATGCTGGACAATGTTTACTGTTGGTTTTTACAATAATTAAAATTTAAAACAGTAAAACTAATCGTTAAGAATTTTATTTCGGTTTATTGTGTGTTTACTCATAGTTTCGTCCCTACTGGTACCTGACTGGCACTTGAATCTGCCAATACACAAAGTTCAGCAATCAGAATAAGTATCAGGAAGTAAAATAAATAAAAAATAATGAGAACTGATGACTGCTGGCACTTGTAAGGTTTGAATCTGCCCGTTTTTTTCCCCCTCTGATTGAATCTTAGAAAATGAACTTCAGTTCAGGATGTGTTTTCACTAGTTTGACAGCAGTCAGTGAAGTTCAGACACCTCGTGCTGTCACTCACCGGGCCCGACTGAGGACGAAGGAGTCCTGGACGGTCACTAGTGGTCCCAGCTCAGGACACTCAGAGTCATGGTACTGGCCACAGTCCTCACACCCTGCAACACACACACACACACACACACATCTGTCATCACTGCCCAGCAGTCTTCCTGCTGTCAGTACAGTATAGTACATTATCATCTGGATTCATACTCACAGATGAACTCATCTGGTGTCTGCTTAGCCATTATGCTGACCTACAAACAGAGACACAGACAGTTTATTATAACCAGGACAGGGGGGAACTGATCCACAACCAAGTCCCACAGTGTCTTACATACACATTTATGAAGGAACTACTTTTCAGAGTGTTTTGGATGTGATTGTACTTCCACGCCTGCACACACATGAAACCTGGAACACTTAAGCCGTTTGAATGCATCAGTCTTCCTGGCGAAACAGTATCATGTATTATGACATGAATCGGTTCTTAGTGTGAGCGGTACAGTGTCAACATGCACATTAAACGTCTGCAGTCTGGGCAGCAGGAGATGGGATCCAGGATTTGAGTCGTTCCCAAACTCTAGCCGGGTTTTAACTCCGATCTGAGCGGCTCCTCTTCACTACAATGTAACAAAGAACAGTCGGCATGGCGGATGGACCGGAGACGCAAACCACCAAACCGGAGTCGATGCTCTTCAACGCCAAGCATTAAGCAGCGGAGGCGGCTCAAGAAACCGCGGAGCGAACCGGACAAACCTGCTGCAGATTTACTACAAAACTGCGCCGCCATTTTGTACAAACTCGACGTATATTTATGGGAAAACACGTTACCTTTTCTGCAAAAGACCCTTCATTTATCGAGTCCTGACTCCGGGTTCCAATCCGCTCCAGAAACGGCGCAAGACAGGAAACGAGGCGCGCCGAGTGTATTATGGGTGCTGTAGTCTTGTTTATAAATGATACAGAGGGAATCAAATGAGCATGAATTACGCAATTACAAGTTGTACTATAATTCACTGAACAATAAAAGATGTAGAGAATTAGTAAAAAACAACAAAAAAAAAAACAACTTTATTCTGTCCATTTAACCACCACAAAACCTTTTTTTTATGTTATTTATTTCACTAGTAGTATAAATTAGCGGCTAATTAGTAGCCGCAGGCCACCTAGCATACAGCTAAGTGGCTTTAAATTTAGCTTAGCGTTACATCACTATTCTACATTGTTCTGACTTAAGTATACAGCACACAGGGGTAACATGAATTATTGCCAACAGCAATGTAAAAATACTCCACTACAAATAAAAATAATTCGTTAAAAAAATTAATTAGCTAAGTTAAAGTACAACAGTATTATCAAAGTATTCATTGTATTCGTATATTTTACTGCGTAATCAGGGTGAAGTCAAGTAATTTGGAAACACGTTTTTGTAGATTACCACCTAACCAACCACCAAAAATTTTAACCTACCTCAAGTGTCACTGTTAAAACTTGTTACTTACTTAACTTGTTACACTAAAACTTGTCTGCTATATTTCTACAAGAAAATATGTTGCCAAAAAACACTTCTTAACTTGGGTTTCCCGCTTTCCACCAGGGGTCGCCAAAGCTTCACAGGGGTCACAAGGTCTTGATTTTAGGGGCTGTAAGAAAACGTAAGAAAATATACAGTAGGTCTATATCTCAGCATTTTTTATTTATTTCCGTGAAGAAAACTAAAAAAAGCAATTTTATAATACTGTTAAGTATTAAGTTAAGTATTAAGTGTTAAGTACTATTTAAGACATAAACTACTGAAAATTTCAAAGGAAACAGGACGGTACAGAACCTTCACTCTCTCTCTGCTAAACAAAGTGTATTGCATCAGAAAAGTGCAGTTAAAACAACCAAAGAGCTAAAAGGACAAAGTGTCAGAGATAAGAAAACATTGAGTTTGTCAAAAAAACAAAAAAAAACAAAAAAAAAACCCAAAACAGATCTATTAAATATGATTGTTAAAAATTATATTTGAAAAGTTCCTAAAACATCACGAAAACGAATCTCTGCTGCAACATTCACAGGAAATAATGTTCAAAATTAATTAAAATCACTTGTTTTAACCAACCCTCTGTAGTTCATCATTTGAGTTAACTGTACAATTTAACAGTCGGTATACATTATGAACTTCCATAAACTGTCACTTAATTAGGGCTCATCAGTTTACTTTTAGGGGTTCCTTTTGGAAAAAGGTTGGGAACCACTTTGTTACAGCACACAGGGCTTCAGAGTAAAGTTAAACCGAACTGTACAACAATGTAGAATGCTACATTACAAATAAAAGTTGAAGCACAATTGTGTTATAACCACAGAGTTTTTTAGGTAATAAAAGTCAACTTGGGGCAGTCTGGTAGCTCACCTGGTAGATCGGCAGCCCATGTTCAGAAGCTTTGCTGCAGTGGCTCTCTGCTGTATGTCATCCCCTCTCTCTCCAGCTCACTCAATCCAATAAAGGCATAAAAGCCCCAAAATAATCTGAAAAAAATCCTCCTCACACCAAATAGCCTGTTATATAGTGTTATATACTTAACTGGATTATTATCACAGATACATTAATGTCTGCAGCTTTTTTGTTGAAGTTGATTGAGGTGGCACTGCTTTGATTTACTTCTTTAAGTTGTCTGCATTTGAAATCTGCCAAAAACTTCAGTCTTCTAAAGCCATCTTTGTCTATAATTACTTCCTAAAACATACTTTTTAGTGCAGTTAAAATATTTCCACCACTATTTCATCTAAATAAATGTTTAAAATTGAAACAAAGAAAAATGTAGCTTACAGCATTAGAAGCAGGAAAAAGTCAGACTGCACTGAAAACATTCCATCTACACTGGTAGATTCAGGAAAATCTGAGTAAATAAATGAGTATACAAGGTCATTTCTGCCAATGTGATGGAACGATCCTGTAAGTCATTATAGTACGATACTTTTTCAAAATAATCTAAGTCATTATTTTGAGACACTAAGTCAGTTTTAAAATAAAGCTTCTCGTTATAATGACTTACAGAATTCAGTTTTTCCCCATCATATTGGTGGAAATGGGCTTCCTCATCTGAGAACTCCAGACTAAAGAGACTTAGCTCGAGTGATAGCTGGTAGATAACTGTTACACGGTAAAAAGTGCCAGATTTCCCTGCGAAATGTAGCGGAGTAAAAGTTGAAAGAAGTCATAAAATAGAACATACTCAAGTACAAATACCTTTATACTTAGTACTACTACTACTTATTTTCCACTACAGATTATGCATTATTTTCAGCCAGTAAAGTAGGATACTGGTGATCCTTCATGAACAAAAGCCTTTGTAAAATAAAAGTGAAACAGTAATTCAACATGTGGGAGTTTAGAAGAATTCACTCCGGCCAGGAAACTCAACGTGGCAACAAAATCTCAGTTATTCAATCAATATTTATTGTTGAAAATGAAAGAATTCGATATGAATATTAGTTACAATCCCTGCAGGGAAATGACTGACATTCTGCAACACCAGCTAAGTCAGTTTCTGTGCACAGAGCAGATGCCAATAAAAAAAAACATCAGGAAGCAGTTTATTAATCACATACAGACCTACTGCTTACTGAATGCATTACAGAAGCCGATGCTTGCAGGCTGCCACATGAGCAAAGGCTCTGAAGCTGAGCAAGCTGTTAAAACAACCCGTTTTCCCCTCTGTTCCTCAAGAGTTTAAAGGTGATTCTGTCCAAATGGTTAACTGAACTTTCTGGTTTTTAGCCAAAAAAAAAAAAAAAAAAAGAGCAGGTGATGAGAAGGGATCACAGCTCTACCACGTACTGTTAATACAAAGACACAAAGACGACCCACATAGGATCTGCAGCAGAGTGTTGTCATGAACAGCAAAGTGAGTGTTTTTTAATTCTGATAGTCTCCTAATGTAAACACTCAGTTAACAGATATGTTATGTGCATAGGCTTCTTGATTATAGACATTACTGATGGAGCAGGAACATGGTGGTACGCTTGTCTCTCAGAGCCAGTTCACCACAGTCCTTCAGTCCTCTGGTGTGATGGTGGATGCAGCCTCGGGGGAAACTAAAAAGTCACATCAAGTCAAGCCCACCCGCGACATCATCCTCAGAATAGCTGTAAGGCAATCTGTTAGTTGTCTGTCACTGCGCTGCATCAGTTCTCTGAGCAGATTCACTCACTGAAAAAAAACAGTAGTTAACATGATGTACAGAAACGTCTTCAACAAGCTGCTTACAAAAAAAAATTACAATCATTAGCTGGATAAAAAAAAAAGCAGCCAAACTATGTGGTTGCCCCCAAAAGGTGTTCACACTTTTCTCTTGTTCAAAGCTACATCTTTTAAAAAGAATAAAACGTCAAATAAAAAGACAGAGGAAATGCAGGATTGAAATGAGTGTAGAACAAATTTCATTAGTGCGTAATGCGACAGGTATGGCAGAGTGTGACGTCACAGTTCCCTTTTGACACATTAACAACCCTGCTGATGACAGTAGTGTAGAGGAGGAAGACAAAGAAGAAAGTTTGCATATCGTTTGAAAACACTGCAGAGAGGAGTAAACATAAAACGCTCACGTATAGCTAAAGTTCCTGTTAGCAACAGTGTCACTGATTCTTTTTTTGAAGGATTTTATGTTAAAGGGCGAGTCTGAATTATTTGAAGTGGGGTTGTATGCGGTGGTTATCCACAGTCAGTGTATTATCTACAGTAGATGGCGGCTGGCACACTCCCAGTTTAGATAAGCAGCAGGAATGGTGTAGGAAGCTAAGTAATATACTACTAAGGACGGGGTCAGCAGTAAAACGTTTCAGACAGTTCAGTTTAAAGGTCCAATCGGTGTGAAAACTTTATAGGGATTTGCTTTTAATTTCACCAGGTGAACAAGAGTTCCAACTCTCTTCATCAACACTCTGGATGGCGTAACTAATCAATCTGTGGATTTAGTTGGACAAGAGTTTAAATTTTAAATATCATATCGACTACCTTGCCATGAAATTAAATTTTACTCTTGGCTCTTTGTACAGGTTGAAGTCCTGTTTTTCCATGGATTTAAGAAAACACTTAGTTGCTGGTTCTTTCTGCCTCAGATTGATTTCGGTGATACTATTTACAGATTTGCCTCACCGTCCACCTTGTCCAAACTTGATCCCCTGTATCACTCAGCCCTGAGGTATGTGCCTAATTCTAGCTGTAGAACCCATTGCTGCACCTGATACATTCAGGTGGGATTGTCATCCTTCTCTACAACACTGGCACATCTTAATCAGTAATTTTCCTGCTTAAGACAGAAGTTTTTCTTGTGGCAGAACGGTCAGAATCTCAGGTTGCATAATTGGCTTCAGTTCATAGTTCCTTCAGTCAGATCAGAGAATGGGAAATCAAGCCTGTTCTACTTTGGTCCTTGGTCCTGGAATGATCTGCAGGCCAAGCTTAAACTTGAGACCCTTGTATCTTTAAATGAATTTAAATGCAGTAGAAATGGAATAGAAGTGATTATTTCCACCTGCAGTTGCTTCACACATGCCAAAATATTGTTACTTTGACTTCATACTGTATTATGAAATACGTATTTTTCGACTTACTGTTACTATTGTGATTTGATGTTGTTGTTGTTGTTGTGCTGCCATTCATGCAGCTATTTTAACTCTGTCTTGGCTAGGCCTTACTTGTAAAAAGATTTTATTCTCAATGTGACTTGCTAGTTAAATAAAGGTTATGTTTATTGGCAGAAAATGACAGAAATAGAAAATAATATTCATTGTTTCTGGTTGGTAAAGCATCCAGAGTATCAGCTAAATAATGAGAAAGTAAGAAGGTACAGACAGGCACTGCCACACACTAATGGTGAGTCGTGAGTGATGACTTTTTAGTCTATGCATTGTTTTTTGGGAAAATGTTGCATAATTTGCCTTAACATCTAATGATGTTTTAAAGGTCCAGTAAGATATACTGGAATATATTAGCAGAATATGGCAGAAATAAAATATAATATTCATAAGTTTGTTTTCATTAGTGTTTAATCACCTGGCAAGAATCATGTTTTTGTAACCTTAGAATGAGACCTTTATATCTAGGGAGGGAGAGGGTCCTCTGCCATGGAGGCCGCCATCTTAGTATCCCAGAACAGACAAACCTAACACTGACTACAGATGCAACCTTTTGCGTTTTGCCAAGTTTTGACTCCACTGTAGGTTCCCCTACATACTTGGAAAGAGAGAGTGAGACAAGGTGCAAGCATATCACTAGATGCCACTAAATCCAACACACTGCTCCTTTAAGTGTACATTATAGTGAGAATATTTTCACTGCCTGACCTTTCTCTTTTAGGATGGAAAACTACCGTTAATATCTCTCTGTCCAAAGCAACCAGACTCCATTGACAAAATCAGTGATTCAACACTGTGGTTGCTGGTCTCCCGCTGCCTCGGTCAGTCAGTTTGTGTTACTGTGTGACTTTGGTCTTTTAAAGGGATCGTTCTTATTCAGTGAAGTCACACAATAACGCAAACAAACTAACCAATCGAGGCAGCAGTAGACCAGCTGCTCCTGTGTTCTGCAATGCAAAACGATTGTTT
This sequence comes from Lutjanus erythropterus, assembly GCF_056507025.1. Taxonomy (NCBI): domain Eukaryota; kingdom Metazoa; phylum Chordata; class Actinopteri; order Lutjaniformes; family Lutjanidae; genus Lutjanus; species Lutjanus erythropterus. The sequence continues at coordinate 4,888,575 of NC_139327.1, forward strand.
TTGTCAGTGGAGTCTGGCTGCTTTGAAGAGAGTGACATTTGGCTTAGATAAAACAGTGATTTTCCATTTGAAAAGGATGTGTAATGGTAAGATAAAGTAGAGAAAATATATTAAATATAGCGTATATTTTGCTGCTGATCCTGTCCACAGCAGGGCATTGGTTTTCTTCCCACACCAGTGCTCCCTGCTGCTTCTTCAAACTGGGGAATTGCAAACCGCCATCTAGTGTTGGTAATAAACCAATTATGGAAAAGTACCTCATACAACCCTACTTCAAAAAAGAAAAAAAAAATCCCTTTAACTTATGTTAATGGACAGTGTTGCATGATAACAACAATCGAAAATGGTTCTAAGGTCATTCTTAGACATAAGGCTGACATTTTTCTGGATAGCTTTGTGTTACAGCTTTTATATGCTCATTACATACAGCTGTTGGTCTGATCTCGTTTCATTTGGACTTTCAAACGAGCTGATATAAATACCATAATTCATAGTATTAGTGTCAAAAAGTAGTCGTGTTACTATCTCCCACTTGCACCAGTCGTGCACCGAAAAGATCATCTCCCTTTGTGAACGTTTTAACATGAATCTCTTATCACAAGAGTAGCTCCTGTCATTGCACTTTAAATAAAGGGACTAAAAGTGTGCAAATCATACAAACACCACTCTTCTCCTCATCTTTGGTCCTGTTGATCCACCGTAGGAAAACTTACGGTTTACAGCAGGGAGAGTTTGCTCTTTACCTTCAGTGTGAGTGAGGTAAAGAGTGATGGGCGGCCCACACCAGTCCTTTCTGTCCATAACAAGGCCATGAAAGCACTTAAAGATTTTAAAATGTTGCATAAAATCAAATAAAAGAAACATGCTAAATAATATCCTCTGAAATGCCAATAGGGAGACCGTCATCCACACATGCACACACTTGCTTTTGGTGGAATATCTGCTTCTCAAAGGAAGCAGTAAACGGCAGTAAAAGAGGATATTTTTCCATCTGCACAGCTTTCCCATTCACAATGCAGGAGCCCCTGTATGCAGGTCAGGCATTAGGGGGTGTAGGTTAGCCAGGAGGTTTGCCAGTGCAAGTTTGAGGTGGAGGTGGTGATGGTAGTTGTTGTAGGAGGGACTGAGGTGACTGGTGGGGGAGGGTCACGCACGTGGCTCCCCCATGGAGGTAGAGCCATTAGCTTTGCTCTTATTCTTACTCTTGCGGGTGAGCATGCGGCTAAGCGTGGCTGTTCGGCTGGCCCGCTCTACTGCGGCCGGAGACTCCAGGTACACCAGGTCATTGTGGGACTGGCTCATCCCCGGGTCCTTGCGCTGGTGACGCCGGCGGAAGAAGAGCTTGGCACTCTTCTGAAGAAAGCTCCCTGTGATGACGAAGCAAAGGACACCATGTTAACACGACTGGCACGTACAATATTCCTCTAGAGTATCTGAAGCAGCGGTGGCACAGAATTTGTGTTAGTTGGAGATTGTTGGTTATTGATTGTTAAAATCTGGCATGATAGGACAGTTTGTAGAAATAATACTTGATTTATTCCCCCTTGGGCTACTAGTCTTTCCTCTGTAAAAGAGCTCTGTTGAGCTTTCATGACTTCATCATACAATCAGACTTAGAAAAACTGTTTAATCACCAGCTAACACACACTGAACTGGACCAACTAGGGCTGCACGATTATAGCCCAAATGATTATCATGATTATTTTGATTAACATGGAGATCACGATTATTTGTCAAAGTTATTGATTAATTTTAGGAACAATATATGCAAACCTAAAAAAACTAACCCTAAAAAGTTGGGACATTGTGTAAAACGTGAATAAAAATAGAATGCAACATTTTGCAAACACAAAAATAAAGTGACCTTTCCAACTTTATTGGAATGTGTTGCAGGCATCAAATGCAGTTGAAAGCATCAGTATGAACAAGTCAAAAAGTACATTTACTTTCACTTCCATGTCGTGCTACATTCCTGCTTATGAACTAATCTGCACATCATGTAATAAGACTACTCCTTATTCACTGTGCTTCTCCAAGAAGAAAAATATAAATAAAACCAACATTTTTTACCCAAATTTAAATCACTTGCACACTGCTTTCACCTTCACGTTGTACTACACTCACACAATGACATGCTGCAGTGCACAGTGTCGCTGTTCTGGATCTCTGAAGATTCAGTGAGGCAAACCTAGCTGCTTCTTGTCCTTCACAAATTCATCATACTGCAGCTTGTGGCTGCTGATCTGTTTCAAGGGACTAACTCTTGGCCACCTGCTCCCTGGTGTATATCACTTTTCTACTCTGCCGGGCGGCTGGCTGTTAGTTTGGGAGGTGTCTGATTTCATATGCAGCAGAATTTTCATTGAGCGGAGCACGCATTTTAAACATCAACACCCTGGTCAATCATGTTCATTTAATAGTGGGAGGCTAAACTCGTGATCAAAACTAATATTCAAATAATTGTGCAGCCCTAGTGCAAACAGAGAGCAGCTGCATCGCCCAACCACAGCAAGCATCATTCCTTCCTTTCAGCACATAAGGAGTGGCTGGGGTTAGATGTGGATTAGATTAGGTTGATATAAAACATTATAAACACTAGGAAAATAAATTAATGACAAATGGAGAAATTAATATCAGTACCCTCCCTAGAGAGCACATTCCTTACAGCAATACAGAAAATAACTGTCATTGGTATTTGAATAGGAGATGATGAGAAGATGTTTGTGTCCTTTTACTCAGCAGTATCAAGTTTGTATTATTACCAATAATTTATTAATTATTAATTAAATTATTTATTAATTTATTAGTACTATCTTAGCCTATATTTTGCAGCCCCATAAACATTTTTTCATGTTCTAAAATATGGTAACTATATAAGTATTAATATCTAACTGATTTGACATGAACTTAAAATGAATTTGACATTGCTGAAGAACTACAGAATGTTATCTACTCTACTGATAGCTAGCAGATACTACCCACACTAGATTACCAAGGATACTACAAGTGACTCATGAGATAACTTACTCATCTGGACATAATGTGTGCTTAGCACTGCTTTCCTCTAAGATGGCAGTGATGATAGTTCAAAAAGAAAAGGTTGACGCAGTAAGAAGGAAAGAGAGAGAAGAACACAAAAACAGACAAACTGCATCACTGAGGAGCAACACATGGAGACGAAAACAGCCAAATGGAGAAAATTCAAGTTCTGCCTTTAAGGAAATGTGTTTTACAGCAATAACAACCAGCGGCGTAACCATGTCCAGTTACTCGTGGCTTCAGTTAGTCAGTGACCTCTCACCTCTGCTCTTCTTGCAGCTGGCCTCAGACACACACATGGATAGTGAGGTATGGTCTAGTTCCTCTCCCGTTTGACTCTCCCAGTCCTCTGGAGGCCGGCCTATTCCACTGGGGCCCTCCTGGGGTTCAGACTCCTCTGGAGGGCTACTGGTCCCTGTCGCGATCGCCGTGGTCACATCCTGAGTAGAGCTGCCCTCTGACATGGAGGCGTCCATCGCTGCAGCGTAGCCCGCCATCAGAGAGAGCTCATCATCCTGAGACAAGGGCGTCTAGGAAATGAAGCATATTTTTAAAATGGGTCTCTGGTGGTGGAAACTGATTTACAGGGCAGCAAACACAAGAGATTGGCCATTTCCCCACTTCTATGCATTTCTCACTTCTCAAACCCTATATATTAAATAAGTGGAACTGTTCTACTAGAGTGAATATAAAATATTGATAATTATCAGAGATTGGAAGTAACTAAGTACAAATAATCTGTTACTGTACTATTTTTCAGTTATCTCTACTTTATTCCCCACCTTTGTAAACAAATATTTGTACTTTCTACTCCTTACATTTTCAAACCAGGCTTGTTATGTTAGTTTTGATGCAAGACAAAAACAATTGAAAAAGATGTAACGACACAAAATCTACATAACAGACATAAAAAGATGAAAACCATTTAAAAGGTGTAACAAGACAAATATGATGCATTAAGATACAACTAGACTTAAAAGACGTAATAAGACAAAAACGACGCAACAATACATATAGAAAATGATGTAAAAGATGTAACAAGATAAAAAATCTGTGAAGGACATAAGAATATGAATATGATGTAATAATACATAAAAAGAGGAAAAAATTACTTTAATACTTTGAGTACATTTCAGGGACAGTGCTGGTAAAAGTAAAAGCACTGATTCAACTTCTTACTTAAGTATCTGTACTTCTATTAGAGTAGAATGTAGAGTGTACTTTTGCCACTTCTGCTAAATAGTGAAAGTGAAACAGTATAATGCACTGATGGAGAGTTTCTGGTCATGGTACTTATTCTTACTTTGGCGATGCCAGAGATGATGATGGTGCTCTTCTTCACTGGGGACTTAAGCTTCTGTTTGGCAGACTGGTGCAGTTGTCTAATAGCGGCCTCGGCCACCGGGTCGGTGCCGTTGAGCATGAGCAGCTCGGTATCAGAAGAGGACAGAGCCTTGCTGACTGTGGTCCCGAGCATAGACGCCTGCTCTGAAACACGACGCTCCGACAGCTTGGGCTTGTTGGCCACCGCTTTCTGAGCAGGATCTGAGGGAGAACAAAGTGAAAGGGTTCAGATTCAGCGTGCACACTAATTTTCCACTATTATTCCACATCTGACAAGATTTTAAATTTGATGCAGATCATGAAAACAGCAAACTCCATACGGATATTCTGAATGATTACATCAATTATTCTAAATGTAGCATTTTTCAATTAAGACACGTGGGATATGGGGATATTATTCTGGTTTTAGGAGCATTCTTTGGATGTGTGTACAGGGCATTCAGAATTTGCATCTCAGCTGGTGTTTAGTCAGCTGTGTGCATTGTAAACAAACCAGCCAACAGTTTGCTGGGGTAGAAATACACGCACAAAAGAAAAGCCCATATTTCTGGTCGGAAGGAGAAACACACCTACTTTCACACAATATAAAAGACTTGGATATCAATGGGTTTTTAAATATGTGTAAATATTACAACACCAACCTTTTCAAGAAGGTGGTTGAAAATATGAAATAGAGAGGCTGCGTTCATTACGTTAATTGCAGTAATGCACAGCTGCATGAATACAGAAATATTAGTGGAATATTAATTTTCATTAATGTAAACTGCTTATTAACAATCTTGTACTAAGGGCTATAACGTAATATTTGTGCATATAAACACAATGTCTTCTATGAAGGTCTATCATCAATGTCCTCCTGTTATTGTTTAAGATGAGCTCATTTAAACATCTGTCATCACACTAATACTAAACTGCTGAAATTACTTGTGTGTAGATGTCGTGTAATTAACAAGAATTAAGAGATCAATGACACACTGCCTGTTTTACCACTTGTACCATTTTGAATGTTCTCATCTCTAGATTTATTAAAGGATGGAACAGGTCTAACAACTGATCTGTTTGACCGGTTTTTTATGGTTTTTGTGTACACATGTCCCTGACTGTGTACACAAGCAAACTCATTTTGAGTCCAGGAAGTGCTCCTACCCAAACAGATTTTAAGGTATAACAGTATATTTGAACACTTTAATAAGCTTAATCAAGTTTTAGATGTATAACATAGAAACCTTTAATTACTCTATTTATACTTTGCGCTGTTTTGTTTTTGGTGTTAGGTCTCAACTCCAACTGAAAGTCACAAGACTCACCAGCTGCTCTGTGAGGCTGTACTTAGACTAAATGCAAAAATCAGCATGATAAAGGGATACTTCACCCAGAAATGAAAATTCAGTCATTATCTACTCACCCTAATTCTGATTGCACGTCGGGTTTAGTTTTTTAGTTCACAAAACACTGCTGGAGTTTCACAGGAAAACACCATTCACTTCAACTGTTTGGGAGATTCTGCAGCGCTGCTTTACTGTGAAAGTGTTTTATGGACTGAAAAACTAAACTCAACCTTCAATCAGCACGAGAGTGAGTAGATAATGACTGAATTTTCATTTTTGGGTGAACTATCCCTTTAATGTGCTTATGTTTACCAGGTATAAAATGTGCACTGCCGTCCATGGTGGATCCATGGACGGCAGTGCATGGCTGCTACAGTAGCATGGTTAGAAATGGCCTGTCCTTGCTGGATCTTTAAGAGGTTTCATGTGATTATTGCAGAATTCACACCAACTTTTTTCAGTTTGCAGGGCTTTGCATACAAATGATAAGGATTAACATAAAATCAAAGCATCACGTCTACATGTGAAAATATTTACTGCAGTATTCAAATGCAAATTCATTCATATGAAAATGCTGATTACTTTGGGTAACTACACGTTGTAAATGCTCAATGGCACCAAAGGATCATCATACATTAATGACTCAATAGAGTCATGTATATTGGCGTGTTGTCTTGCTTCCAATACTTGTGACTCCACCATAGATCTGCTGGTGAATTCTGTTTTTTAAAACTGAAGTTCCAACTTCTACTGTGACACACACGTGTGTGGAAAACTGAAAACACTCACTATCTCTGGGCACCAGCTGTTTGGACTTCCAGCTGCACCTACACCAAACCTCTTTGTTCTGTGTAGTATCATAATTAGTGGTGCTGTACCTATGTTGAGTCCAAGAGGGAGTGGTCGACCTGGCTTGCTCTTCACCGCGGTGATGGTGGTGACCACCGTGCCACAGGGCATGACTGTACGGTCCATCTCCACCCTCTTACTGGAGGCCGGGGTGGGAGGGTGCCAGGACCTCACCTCACTGGGCTCCAGGTAGGTAAACTGAAGGATACAATAACCAATGGTTAATATAAAGTGTGTATGGTAAGAATTTAATTATATCTGGTGATATTAACATGATAATATTGTCATTTTAATTGGGGCGCTGGTCTTACGTCAGTAGTAAGTGATCCAGTCACTTTGTCTTTGGTCATGAGTGCAAATGTTTGCTGTCCTTTGGGCTGTTTCTTTACTAGATCAAAAGGCACTGACACCTGACCAAGTAAGGAATCTGATAAAGAGAAAACACACCAAATTTAGTCTGGTAGTACCAAAACATGTGACAGTTGCAGTAAGTGAAATACACAACTCTTCGTTGTTGTGAATAAAACACAAATATGAAAAAGCAGTCAGTAATTTCCTTACTCTCTTGAGGTTGTCCATCGTTCACCAACTGAATACTGAGCTCTTTTGAGAGTCCATTCAATTCACTGGTGGGAAAAAAAGAAAATGCATTTCAGATCTGTCACCTTTGCAAAAACACAGTGATAGTTTGCAGCACTCTGTGGTAAAACTTACAAGATAAACGGCTGGTCCCAGGCAGGATTGGTTGTGTTCTTCAGGATAGAGGTGTTAAACCTCTGAGGAGGATCATCTAACCGCAGTACACACAGAGGATTCATGCTGCCTGCAGACACAGCGGAACACAGTCAGCATCTCAGGAAATAAAACACACCGTGTGATCCAAGATGTGAGTGCAAATTCATGCAAAAGTCTTTTGATAGCTGATCATATAAAATATGCTGCTGCAGGACTAAATTTCGCTTCGGTCACTGCTTCACTTTAATGGGAGGTCAGTGTACATTATATATAGATGAATTATGCATCAGCGGAAACCCACAAAGTACTGAGAGCTCCTCCTCAGCACATGTGGTAAAAAGCATTTCATGGAGCACTTAAGCCTAACTTTATCAGTCTGGTTCCAACACTGTGAAAGCAAAGCACCGTGTCTTAATGAATACAACATTAGCAGGAATCTTGAAGAGATAGTTTGGAATTTGTGTAGAGGATTTGTAAGAGGTTGTAAGAGGTATTTATCCAATAGCAGTGCAACATACCATAGTTTGATCATGATCCATACAAGAGCTGCAACATTTAATTGATTATTAAATTGGTCACCAACTATTTTGATAACTGATTACTCGGTTTGAGTCATTTTTTCAGGAAAAAGTCAGAATTCTCTGATATCAGATTCTGAAATGTGAATGTTTGTTGTTGTTTTTTTTACTCCTTTCTGACAGTAAACTAAATATCTTTGGGTTGGGAGTAAAACAAGATATTTGAGGACATCATTGTAGGATTGGATGTATTTATTTAATTATTTTCTGATATTTAAAAACAAAAAACTGACCAAATAATTGACTATGAAAATCACCGTGACTTGCAGCCCTAATCTGTACAAACAAGAACCACAGTTCAGCGTGCAGATGAACCTCTGACTAACTGTCATTGTATGAAAACAGAGTTTTACTGCCACTGTTTCTTTTTAAAGTGATAATTCCCTAAATCCTAATGCAGAGTTGCAGTGAAAAGACCAGAATGATGTGTGCTGTGTTTTACTCTGCAGTGCCATGTTTGGGTTCAGAGTGACTGAATTATTACTGGTAACTTTTGCCTCCATTGAGTGAAACCCTGCAGCTGTGACCCTGGGCATTTTCTGTGGTATAAATTGGAAATTGGACATGATTGTGGCCAAAGAAATAGATCATAAGACTATGATGTTTATTGCAATGTCAGCAATATCTGCTCCCTTCCCTTCAACACACAGCTCTCTGTCCCTTTGCCTGTCTATTGCACAGCCTTCAGTGTTGGCTATTACTCACAATGTGTAACCAATCAGATTGTGCTGTGGACAGCAGCGGTGAAAACCACAGACCGTATGAAGATTCAGTTTTTTTTAACTGCAGCTTTAATTTTTCATAGATCTTTAGACAATCTGATTCAAAAAATGGTCTCCATTGAAGGAAGAAGCAGCAAGAACACTGGTGTTCCTGTTACTAACACAAATAAACTAGCAAATGTAGGCAGTGATTGATGAGCAACTCACATGTTCTGTAAGGTGAAATCATTGTTTTTTCCAGTGGAGTCTGGTTACTTTGAAGAGTGGTATTTGGTTAATATAATGGTGGTTTCCAATTGGAAAAGGCTGTCCGACTACAAGGCAAAGTGACGAAAATATTCTATATACAGCGTACAGTTAAAACTACTACAAGGAGTTTTTAACTGGATATGAAACAGTCTGAGTTTAAGACTGATGCCTCCATAAGACCTACATATGCAAATGACACCATCAGCGAGAAGATCAGCTATGCCTGTATAGCTGTTCTTAATGCCTGCCACTGGGCTGGATTCTTCTTCAGATCAGATAAAGCAAGCCTGTGTTTACATTTTTCCAGACAAAATTACAGTAAATAGCACATTAGCCAGTTACAAAGACACGGGATTTTTAGTTAGATTTTTGACATTATATTTTGTGGTTATTACAGTGGAAATGCTACAGCTTTTGTCCACAGGCACCTTGTAGTAGCTTTAAACAGACTGTTTTTAGGTAGGTATTTTTTTTAAGTGGTTAAAATACGTTTTGCTGCTGACCCTGTCCACAGCAGTACATTGTTAACTTCTTACCCCAGTACTCTTCTTTGCATCTCCAAACTGGGGGTGTGCCAATAGCTGATACACTGACTATGGATAAGCATCTCATACAACCCAACTCCAAAAAATTCAAACAATGCCTTTAAAGACAAGAGCATCCACCGCAGCAGCTCTAGATCTGGCTTCTAGCCCACAGGAAGTCTCACAAACGAAGCTAAGCTAAGTATAACTGTTGTTCACTTAGAGGAAGGAAAAAGATAGTGATGTGTTGAATGCTGTGTCACGTCTCTTCTGTGCAACTCTAAGTGTTGGCCAGAATACTGAAGAGGATGTCTGGAGTCCTGTAAACAGCTGACTCACAATTAGAGAATGTCTCAACATACCAAAACAAAGTTGTTGTGGACGATGCTGAGGGTTAAGACTTCATCACTGGACAATAATAATTTTAACAGCCTCTCATCAACTCAAAACATCTTATCATCTGGTTTCATGGCTCCCTGGTGCTTTGTTTTCACTCAGATCATAAGGGAATCTCTCTTCTGAGCAGGTCTGTGGCACCACACTGGGTGTAGTGACACTTATGTGGGTGTGTTATTCAAATACTGCCAACATTGTTCAGCTTTAACCAGTAGATTACCACCTTTGACAGCCAAGAGGCAAACAAATCTCCTCCTCATTATCTGGAGAGCGTCTGGACAGAATGCACAGATTACAGCATGTTGACAAAATAAACCGAGGTCAGGCAGAAACAGTCCAGAGATACTTATACCTTATGAGAAGAACATGATAAACTCACTGTTGAGTGGTGATAACAAAATCTCTGTTATTTTGTGTTATTACATGGCTTTGTTAAATACTCAGTTCTGACTGGTCAGTCACAGCAGTCCAAGGTCTGTTATTTCTATATAGCAGACTGTTGTTATGAAGAACAGACCATTCCTATGGACACAGTTCTAATCATCGACTCTGGAGGAACAATAAAATTACTTTAAAATTAATATTTTGGGTCACATGAATGTGTGCATATATATATGGGTAAGTAACCACGTAATAAGCAGGATAATGTACAGGCTCATTCAAGTACTGTATCATCCAGTTGGGATTTATTTCACAATAATGACCCACTCTCTGTACATCATCTCTTAAATATAATATTTTAAAGAGTTTGCTCTGAAATTATTTTATTTATCCTGAAATATGACACAGAATGAATGAGAAATATAAACTATGATATGACTCCCTGCCTTTTTAAGTCCTAATATAACATTATAGGAATATTTTGCTCTTGAATTGATCAAATAAGGGATACTGGAAAACTTCCTACCAGCCTTACACTTGTGCATTACACACAAAAAGAACCAGAAGGTTTTTAAGCTGATTTCCCAAACACAGGCTCTGTGATTTACTTCTGTAAAAAACTTTTAGGTCTTGGACTGACTTTGATATTTGGGGAATATGGTTATTAGCTTTCTTACTGAGAGTTACCAAACTGAAGTGCATAAACCACAAGATGTGGCTTTTTGCACTGGATTGTTTCTTGGTCACTGGTCAGGCAGTGATTTAGGCTTGGCAGTGACACAGTGAAAAAAGAAAATAACTGCACCTGGCAAAGAAATAGTCCACTAGATAATCTACCAAAAAGCCACAACTTGTCATTTGTACACTCTAAATCTTTATGGAGACGAGTGTCTCACCTGCAGCATCTTCCTCCTGATTCAGTGTCACTCGGATGTTCTTCACCAGAAGCTTCCACTCATGGGCACGGGGGGGTTTAGGGGGTGAAACCACATTGTTGCGTACTTCCTATTGGAGAAACCAAAGCAAGTAAATAACTCAACAACACTGATCTATTTGCAGAAATATTACAAGCCACAATGTTAAAAACGTAGCTTTAGAAGCACGCAATGCTGCACAAACATCATATGGATGATGGAATAAAATACCTTTTCAGCTACACAAATTGTATAACCAATCTCAGAGGCTGTCTACAGTATGTGTACTGTTAATGGTTAAGCATCAGAACAAAAAAGACATTCACTACTACTAGCTTCTCAACAGATGTTTTATGTGCAGAGTATTCATAATATTATTTTTCTTATTCTTTCTTAAGATTACTTTTTGGGCTTTTAGCCTATGTTTGACAGAACAGCATGTAGATGGACAGGAAATGGAGGAGAAAGAGGGGGGAAACACGGCAGCAAAAGGTTGCATGCTGGAATTGACCGCACAGCTCTACCGACTGAGCTACCAGAGTGCACCTTTCATAATATTCAAATACACAATAGTTTACACAAGAGACGAGGAGTTTATGGAAAACAACCCTGCAGACAGAATGTACTCTTGCCCGTGATTTGCACAGGAGAATTTGCATTGGAAGTTGGTGGTTTTAACCTTTAGAGACTAACCTGCCAAAAAAATTTTAGACACAGAAAAAACATGTGAGCAGATCAGTGTAACTGACAGCTGATTTACAGTAGATCTGCCAATCCTGATAATTAGCAGTCTGGTTGGATCTGTTGGTTGGCTGAGATTATCCACTGTAGTACTGATGGGCTCACAGATTCGGTCTTAGCTGCTGGCTCTTCAGATCTGATTTGATTAATCATTTTAAACATTCAGGTGTCTGGATGATAACCTTAGCTGGTGCTATAACTAGTAGCTAATCTGTAACTGGATAACAAATTAATCAACTGTTTGCTGGTTATCACCTCTCAAGACATTTGTCAATATTTACAGCTGGGTGATTGATCATTCAAGAAAATAATGAAGAGTTTCTCTCCAAGGTCTGCCTCCACACACATATTCTGCTATAAGGGGAAAAAAACATGCCCTGCCTCGTTTGCATTACTTTAAACCAATCATAAATGTCTTGAGCGTCGCTAAACCAAGGATGCAGTGACGGTACTGATGCTAAATAGTGTTGAGAGGGAACTTGTTTTGATGGAACATCTGCACGTTGGGAAGCGAGCTCTGGCATTAATATGGCCACAACACTCCAAAAGAAAAGGTAAGAGCCGCTGGTTTGTTTATTTTTGTACCATTAGCTTCCCAACCACTAATTTGCTGTTTTCAGCGTATAGGTTGCAGCTCAGAGGTTGTTGTTGTTTTCTGGGGATTTTGAAAATGTAGATGGCAGATGTCTCAATGCCAAATGAAACCAGGTTTATTCCTGCAGTGTGCATCTGGTGAGTCAGACTATAACTTTATAGTTATCTCAGCAAGAGGGAGTATATTTGTGTAAAGAAACTTTATATAATACCTTACAATAAATATATACAAATATAAATATATAATTAATACATTATATTTTGCAGAGTGCTTTTACTCCAAGAAGTCTAATGAGTAACTACAGTTTACTAAAATGTGAACACATGACACATGGTCAGTCAGAAACACATGACATGACATCATGTGATGGCTGGGTCAACAATCCATCAGTAAAACCTTTTTGTAAATACATATCAGCATAATGAACTCTTTCTTCATTAGTGCAGGCTTTAGTTAGGCATGTGGTGACCATGATTACATGCTCCAATTTTTGTGGAGACACACTTACTTAACTTCAATAACCCTTAAGGAATCATTGCCTTGTGAGACTTGAGTTAAAAGGTATACATTAAATCTGCAGTAACTGATTTTTGACCACATGGGGACGGAGGATACGAGCTGTGAATACAACAGTGACATATCATCAGGCTTTACATTGATAGAGCAAACTTGTTAGCAAACAGTTGCTTATTTAAGTCAACGATTAACACTGGTTGGAGATGTATGTCTGGTCATCAGGGGGATGTATTTCATTCAAGCATTCACTTTCTTTTAGCTTTGTTTTTGGTCTCTACCAAATCCAAGGAAATATTTGACCCTTTAGCTGCTAAATGAATGTATCAGTCTGAAGGCTGGACCTGAGCAGGTAGTGTACTTTGGAGCTAGCTTTTTAGCTGTTGCAGCCAAAAAAATGATGCTATGAGAGCTGTGAGAGTGAATCAAAATAGTAAAGTGGTAGCCTGTTCGCTAAACAATAAGCTGAAACGGTCAATTTGCAGCATGTCGCAGAAAATGTCCCGACATGACAGACCTGCATACACTTGGCTGCATGGCGTTTTTCCGTGGCAGCTGTTTAGATGTCATGCATCAGACGTTGACTCCTCCACTCACCTTGACCTCTGAGGCCTGAGCAGGCCTGCAGCTCAGCAACACAGAGGGATGGGTCGCACACAACAGCTGCCTCAGCTGCTCTGTTATGGCTGCTACACTGGAAGTGTTTGGATTGTCCTGACAGAGAGACATTATGATCAGACAAATCACATATTAAAACCATATTGACTGTGTGAAAACAAAAGCAGGTTTAAAAAACATATATGCCTCACTTTAAATGTTGCATATCCAATTTATTATAACACAAATTCAACAGTCAATTTCTTTTTGTTTTGGTATAATGAAACATTTCTCTCTGTGTTTGTGTCTCAGCACTTGCAGACAGCTGCTGTTGTGCATCTCATTATCTGCAGCCTAAAATTACCTGGGTGAAAGTGGGTGTCACCTGCAGCTCGCCTGTCTCCAGGTGAGACACCCCCCAGTTCACTTTGACCTCATCATCAGCTTCTTGCATCTGCAGATCAAGCTGAAGGACACAGAGGAGACTCATGATGTTTTACGTTTCCATTGTGATCAGAAGTCATACAGCACTCATCAGCTTCACTCATAGTAAATCTAGAGCAATAATTAAATGAAGATTATGTAAACTTGCATTTACAATATCAATACTGATTCCAAGTATATAAACCAACATATCAAACACAGTTTCACAACATTAACTGAGGGGAAACAAATCACAGGATTACTGTGGCAGCAGAATGTTTTGTAACTCATACATCTCTTTAAATAATTATGGTCTTTTGGGCTTTGGTTCCTCACTTGAAAATAAATCACAGTCTTGATAACTTCAGACATAATGCACGCCCATGCATTAGATTGCTGTTAATTTGTTGACTTCAATGGCAGCAGGCAATGTTAGGCTCAATAAAACTGATGATACTACACATCTTACAATCAAGATATTCATTCATCATCTTTTATTGACTCAATTTACAATTTTGCAGTGATTTGTTGGCTTGGCAACCTCAGCAACCAGCAACAGGATGATGATTGCTGAACGCTGCCAAAGATCACTGGCACCGACTTCAATGATCTTGGCAACGTTTATCAAGTTAGAGCCACTCAAAGGGCAAAGGCCGTCCTGGTGAAATCACATCTTCTTCATGCAGAGTTTCGACTCCTGCCATCAGGGAGGCGGTTCACTAGCATCAGCAAAATCAAATACATATGTGTAGGGCTGCCCCCGATAGTCGACAACTCCAATCATTAGTCGGAGCCCCCGTAGCTGACTGAGGGTCTTCCAAGTAAGCATTCATTTGTTTTTCCTTTGTCCGTCAGTGTGCGTTACAGTTACAGGATAAAACAGATAGAAGCTTACAAACATGCACAGGGGGAAGATTTCACTGAGGAATTATAGGGAATCAAATATATTTTTATATTAGTTGGTGAACATATTTAAATATATCCTCATGACCACATGTGCTGTTGGTTGACTGATAGGAGAAGGTGAAAGGAGTAGTTGGTAAACAAGTTTCAGCTCTTGTTTTCTTATCCGCATTATTGTACACAGAGCAATGTAACAGCATGACAGGCTGTAAACTTAACAAACCAAGTCTTGAAGTCATCACAAATCACAGAACTAACTGTGATGCAAGAGGAGAAGATTGATAGAAACACAAGCAGCATGACATGCCGTCAGCCACTTCATCCAGACGCACCCGCAGAGCGAGCAGAGCAGGTGACGCTTGCTTGTTTGTGTTTGTTTTCACCACTGATGGGCTCAGATCTTTGTTGTTAGTGTCTGACAACATAATGGCAAGGATCATGACAGCAAGAGACCCTTATTTAAAGAGCAAGTCACGTTTTGTTTAACCTGAAACAGCTGTTTAATTGCTTTCACCAAACTCGCCAGAATCTTTTTGCATCATCGGCAGCTTTAATCAACCAAATAAAACTCACCAAAAACATCTTGGTTTGTATTGCCACTGTCCACAAAAACTCTAGTTGATGCTGGACAGCGGCTGCAGCCTCGGGAGAGAAGCTCTGCAGGTGCGCTAATTTTATAACTGAACTACAGGAGGACGCACAATTTTAACTTCTCTGACTGTGTGAAAATTTTGGTATTTTCACATTATGGATCATGAAGAAGGGCATTAAAATCTGAATCTATCTGTTAAAAAACAGAACAAATCACTGCATGTTAGTATAGGATGGTCAAATCTGATTGGACTAAGGAAAATCTTAGTCAGTGACAGCCCTACATGTCTGTGATCATTTGTTCTCTCAGCTGTTGGGACCTTAAACAAGCTGTGGGCCTTGTTGGTGTAGCACACATACTTTAAAAAGGGTCTAATGGATTCTTTTAAAGCTTTCAAAGCTCACTGCAACTTTATCATGATGAGATCTACTGTACTGTACGCTTCATACATATTTATGTCCTTTATTAATTCTTATGATGTGTATTGACTGTTAATTTCTTGCATTGACTGCTGTTTGCAGAACAAATTGCCTCCTGGGGACAATAAAGACTATGCAATCCAATCATTCTATCAGTCCTTCCTTCTATCATTCCTTTCTGGCTAGATAAGTGAACCATGGCGATCATGTGACTGCTGGAATTCATGTTCTCGGGTAGTCATGATCTTGACTACTATTAGTTTCATTAACATTTTCTTTCAAACTGTATTCTGTCCCTCAAATCATGTTTTGTATTCCAAGTCAGTACCACAAAACCTTAAAAATAACTTCTGTGTTTTCAATCTCAAAAACACTGAGGTCATGGCCAACAGTATACACTTCACAACAACCTTGCGCAACGCCTCTCCAGTTAGCATGACAAACAGGAAAAGGGTTAAGTGGAGAAGGTCAGAAGGTGTACATCAACACCTAGGTCAGCTGAGAGAGAAAGTGAGAGAAGAGAGAAAGACAGAAAACAGACTGGGCCATCCTGTCCCAGCATGCCTGGATTCCAGTGTAAGACTGAACAGCCGCCTCTGTGGTGCCAAACAAAGGACTCATCAGATAGCAATGAGGACGCTTAGATGGATCCAGAAGAACAATATCACAGGCTGCATTGATATGGCCTGGACCAGTTCATTCAAATAGCAGGGCTGCAAATAACCATTATTTTCAATGCTGATTAGTCTGCCGATTATTTTCATGATTAATCAATTATTGTTTAGTCTATAAAATGTCAAGAAATTGTGAAAAATGCTCATCTCAATTTCCCAGATCCCAAAGTAACATCTTTAAATTAGAGCCTGACCAATATTATTGGCCCAGTATTGGCCTATCACAGCTATATTAGTATCGGCATATAGTCCAATATGCATTGATAGGACAACTTTTATTATTTTAACAGAACATAACACATATTGCTTTTATTAGGCATTATTCAGTATATATTTGATCCTTTTTCATAATTCAGGTTTAGTATATACATATATTTTGCTCCATTTGCTTTTTTTTTTATTTATAGTTATTAGTTCCTTTATTATTAAAAATATCAGTGTTTCAGTGACTTCATATAATTTTGGACAAAAATAAAGTTTATTGTTAAACTGTAAAATATCCTGCCTCCATTACATGTATTTTAGTGTTAACTATTTTTTGAGGGATCATTGCAAAAATGTGTTTATGTATATATTCTATATATTCTGTATTATATTATATATATTGTGTATAAAGAATATCAGCCAATATATCGATATTGGATTTTTTTTAACTCACTAATGTTTGTATTAGCACTTTCCTCCAGAAAACCTTACTTTAAATTGCTTATTTTGTCCAACCAACAGTCCAAATTCAGAGACTCCTCACTTACTATCATAAATGACAAAGAAAAGCAGCAAATCATCTCAGTTAAAAAGGGACAGTTTACCCAAAATTCAAAAATACATATTTTCCCTTGGCTTTTATTTTTCTTGATCGTGGAGATGTCTGTCTTCCCTCCAACATAATGGAACTAAATGCCACTCAGCTTGTGGTGCTCAAAGCACCAAAAAATACATCAATCAATCAATTCAAAACCACTGTCGCTTTCCAAAAATCATGACCTGGTTACTCAGGATATTTCGCACACCTTGTAGTGAGCAGTTTCACTGAGGAACTACTGTCTTGCTTGTAGAATGTAAGTATTTCCGGTAGATTCTAGTGCAGAAAGAAAGTAGTGGATTATCTTGTGTAACCAGGTCATAATTTTTCATGAAGAGACACTGGTTTTGAATTTTTCAAATGTATATTTTTGGTGTTTTGAGCACCATGGGCTGAGTGCCATTATACTGGAGAGAAGGCAGACATCTCTATATCTCCAAAACTCTACAACTCATGATGAATAGACAGCACCACAGGCCAGGGAGAAAATATGTATTTTTGATTTTGGGGGGAACTGTTCCTCTAAGAAGCTGGAACCAGCAAATGTTGGACATTTTTTCCTCAAAAAATGACTGAAGCGATTAATTGATTATCAAAATAGTTGGGTTAGGGTTAGTTAGCAGCTAATTTTTTTCTCTTGACTGACGAATTATTGGACTAATTGTTGCAGCTCTAACAAACAGCTTAAACTGGAAGGCTTTGTTAGCAGCAGAATAATAAAACTCCATCCACATGTACTGAAGAACAGACACTGTTTGCCAAGAGGAAGCTCATTAAACATATAGCAATTAAACTGGTTTCATGGTCCACATCACCTGACTGACTTTGAGAACAGAGACGTGCCTGCTGGGAAGACATACTACAGATATGTAAATGCAGGGTTTGCATTTCAAAGACGAATACTGAATTGGGATGTCACATGTGAGTCCCTCTCATCACATGCAACAGCCCATGTGGTGCAGTGAGTGTTAAAAGACAAAGTCCACTCAGCAGCACACACCACAGTGTACATGGTGGGTACATTATTGTGTCCATGTACTGTAAATGCCCAACAGGGCTTCTGTTCCACATACCCCATAACATGAGCGGCCGGGACCATTCTAGCATGGATCTCAGTCAAAAGCTAACAAATGTCCCAGTGGACGGATGGATGGAGACATTTGAAAGGGCTTTTTGACGTTTCCAGGCTAAGCTGAAACAATCAGAGTGAAAAGGAGACAAGAGGGTTCCTTTATGTTCCTGCAACAACAACCGATCCACAACCAAAACAAAACAGGTCCGACTTTAATCCTGACTTTAGCTTGGGAGCCTCTCACTCAGGGAGTATTTATGGCACAATGAGCTCAGGAAGGGTGACAAGCACCTTATTGGTTTATAAATAGCCTTAATACATTGGGTCAACTTGTATAGCTGCTTATTTCCATACATTGGAGGAGATTTAACCCTGAACCCTACAACAGGGTGAAGGCTTATTGCAGCTTATTGCACCTTAGCCATAACTCAACTCTGACTCTACTTTATGTGAACATTGCACCTGAGTCTTTCTTGCGAGTGTTAGGAAAGTCTAAAAGGAGTCTGACTGAAAAATGGCCCAGTCAGATTTGGCTGTAATCAGTACAATCTATCATTGTAATTTCCAGGTAAGAACAAGAAGACATTAGTTATTTGTGTCATAACTTCAGAGTTACATCAATCCTGTACGTGCTGACAAATGTGAATGTGGACAAAGCAGCCAAGCCTTACTGGAAACAGGCCTGACAGGGATTTTAATGAGGTCTTCGGGACATTTGCCAAGCACAGAAAGAAAGATATCCCATTTAATCTAAGACTCTGCCAGCAGTGAGCCAATGCTGGGCAGCAAATCATGTTCAATAAAATCTCCCATTAAACTGAACCACAATGACTTCCAAAGGATGGAACTCTGTTTTCAGATGCCCCATTGTTAGAGGAATAGTATTCACTAAAGAACAAATGCCTATTGTTGTTATTGTCATGAAAGTCATGACTCTAACAGACGTCCTAGGAGCAACTGTGGAGCGTTTACCTGCAGCTCCAGTGGAGCTAAACACACTGTGTATTTACAAGGATCCAGAGGAGCCATGGCTGTCGATGCTGCGCTGACAGAGAACTGAAGCTTCTCCCCAACCACAGTGCAGGAAGCAGCCTGTTGAGAAGACAAAGTGAGGCATTAGTGTAATATAAATCTACTGAGGATGCTGGGATTTAAGCAGTGACAGTATCTGCGTGCAGCTCACATGATTTTCAAATAGGGAGGGACCTAGAATTTTTACTAACTGCATGGAGCTGTATGACCACCTGTGTAAGAGGAACTGGAAGGATTAATTGATAGCACATTTATATTAGTAAGGGCTTGACTGTTACACTTGCCAGGCTGCCATTAGCAACCATTTTGAGAAACTGGAAACAATTCATGGCCTCTGTTGCTGTCAGTGACAACCACTTTCTAACATGTCAAAAAAAGTGCTGCATGTGCATTGATGCATTTACTGTGTGCGGACAGGCATCTGTTTTACAGACGATGGCAAATTTTCAGTTTCAATGCTGGGTGAAACGTTTCAACTAGTCCGTCAACATCACAAACAATTTGGCAAATTCATTCAACTGACCAGATAAAAACGAACAAAAAACAAAAAGGATATTTGTGTCTCGTGAGGCAAAGGATCCCGGTATCTTTCAGCTGAACTGAAAATTTTACAACATACACTTTGATCAGAGACACAAGGCCACTAGCTCAAGGTAAGGAATACTACAGAACCACAGGTCACTATGATAAAGCTTAGCATTCTTCAGGTCACATTTTCATTACAAACTTATGTATAACTGAATAACATCTTAATAACTCAAAGTTGGCGCTGCAACTAATGATTATTTCTTAGTCAATTAATCCGTCAATTACTTTCTCAATGAATCCATTAATAGTTATCTGCCTATAAAATGTCAGAAAATGGTTAAATATATTGAGAATTTTTTCCCAAAGCCTATGGTGACATCCTCAAATGTCACACAGTTTACTGTCATAGAGGAGCAAACAAACCAGAAAATATTCACATTTAAGAAGCAGTAATCAGAGAGTTTTGATTTTTTTTCTTAAAAAAGTACTCAAACAGATTAATCAATTACCATAATAGCTGGTGATTGATTTAATAATTGAATAATCGGTGTAGGGCTACTCAAAATAATTCCCAGTACCAAAAACTTCTCCAGTCAAACGATACCTTTGACCGATCCTATTTGTACTCAGACCTAAAAAAAAATGACTATTACATAACTTTGCTTGCAGCCAATCACCGCAAACCTTCTTCATTAAGAAAAGCCTTTGAAAAAAAGGTAACGCTTTTAAGACATGCATTAAAATGATACCCTCCCAACTAGGGGTGGGGGAAATTTCCGATTCTTAGATGCATCGCGATTCGGACGTGGACGAATCTGAATCGATTCACAAACGTCCAAATTTCGATTATTTAAATCTGTTAATTAAAGTGATACAGAAGCTTCTAAATAATGTGGAACTAAGAAGCGCGGTACGCGTCATCGCCGGGACACTTTGGGACGCGCACCTGGAGCGACACGCGCACAGCGGAAAACAAACATGGCCGACCGGCAGCCACCTCGCCATGAGGTCCGAACAGCTCCTTCTAATTTAAAAGCAGCCGTGTGGAAACACTTCGGCTTCTACAACGTCGACGGCGGAAGCGAACTGGACAAGAGCCACGTTATATGTAAGCTGTGTCGAGCTAAAATAAAATACTTTGGCAACACAACAAACATGAGAAGCCGTAACTCGATTCCACCCGACGGAGGAGTCGGGGAGACGGCAGGCTGCTGTTGCTGCGGCTACTAGTGGCTACTGTTGGTACTTTCCAGTTTGCACATATTTCCAATAGTTTAATAAAATATAATCGAAATGAATTCTTATTACAAATGCGCTGTTTTTAAAAATTGCAAGTGACGAATGCTTATTCAGTGAGACAAAAAGAAATGTGTTTGTGAAAAAGTGCAACAATATACATAAAGATGCATCAATAATCGTTTTATAATCGAATCGTAGCCCCTGAATCGTAATCGTAATCGAATCGGCAGGTGCCCAAAGATTCCCACCCCTACTCCCAACCAATAATTAGCAAAAATAATTGGAGAATCAGACGACAAAAAGGATTCTAGTTCATTTTTTCAAAACAAAGGTCAGTATGATAGCATTATCAAATCTTGTTTCTTTATTTTCCTACATAAATCATATTCTTTTAACTTTGTTTCACTCCATTTTTCTCCCTTGGTCATCTGTGCCCCCCCCCCTGCAGAGGTCCTACGCCCCCTAAGGGCCTGCCCCCCAGTTTTAAAAGTTTGTGTTGAGCCCTGTAACGTGTGCAGAGTCTTACACCTGACACAACTAGAACGAAATAAAACCAGAGAGTTGTGTTTACAAAGCTGAATTTAGCTAAAATTGATCCAAAAGCAAAACACTGCCAAAATTCGCCTGAGAAGTTCACACTGAACTGTGAAAAGGGAATAACATCTGTGCTAGCCTCCAAAGGCACTATCAGCAGATTCAATCATCTGTGAGTACAATAAATCACCTTCAGTGCAATGGAATGCATCTGTAACTGTGCTGCAGTAAATCACCAAACACTGGATAAAATGTCCTCGAACTTAAAACACACTCTCAGTGCCTTCATTGGGATTTCAGTGGAGGATGAGTGCGTTTGCGTCTAGTTGGGTATTAGATGACTGGAAGGGGGAACCTTAACATAAACATAGGTGCTGGTGCATTCCTGTCTGCCTGCTCCTCCTCAGTGCTGAGCTTGACAGCTATGTAAGCTTCTTAAAGAGCGTGCACACACACACACACACACACACACACAGAGGCATGTGTGTAAAATAAGCCTCTGTTCATTACACTCCCTGCATACAACAACAGAGCACCTGGTATTTTGGTGCATATCACGATGATCACAAAGAAAGGGCTGAGTGTGCATTGGAAGCCCTGCAAAGCCGACCAGGCCAGCAACACAGCAAGCAATTTGTCCCTATCTGACCTCTCTAAAAAATAAAAGCCCCCCAGTTGCAGTTTGTTTTCCACTTAGTCTGCAGCAGGTTGGCATCGTGCAAGTGTTTCATAGCTCTTTCTCAAGCAGAAGTGTCAATTCATTGCATCTTTTGATTTGGTAATGGGCATGTGGACACCTGAAAAAATGTTAAGCGGATTAATTTGCCACATCTAAATGAAGGAGGGAAATTTCTGTACCAAAAGATGGCAGTTTGATGAGTCAGAGCTCGTCCACTGCAGGCTAAACTGCAGCACTGGTCGTAGAGCAGCTCGATCTGCACTGAATTAGGGAAGGGGAGATTGATTTGAGGGACAGCCTTATCAATAAAGTACACAAACAAGGAAATTAGAAATCAATGAGTGTCTGCTGCAGCTGCCACAGAAAACAAAATATATTATTTTTCAGTGGGTGGGAGGAGGAGGACACAACTCCACCACTCAGCAATAGTACAATTGATTTAGGTATCTCCCAGAAAATTATATCAATTCATCACTGGGGTACACAACATAAAACAGCCATAAACAAGTAATTTTAAAGGCATTTTCAGTAAAGAAAAGTCCTTCAGCTGTATCAGTAACAGACTGTATGGTAAGTAGTACGTACCTTGTTTCTGGCAGACTTCTGAAAGCTGGACACTTGGCTGACCATGAGCTCTGATGCCTCAAGACCATCCTCTTCAAATGTCAACACAAGTGGACCCTGGTGAGGAAGACGACAGAAACATTAATACAACAGCGAACATCTATTACACAACTCACAGAGCAGGAAAACGAGGCTGTTGCCAACAAATGAGCAATGATCCTGGCTGTAATGTATCACACTGGCAACACCAGTACATATGTTCTGACTTGATAATTCAGAGGAACAGAAAAACGACGCAGATGGTCCAAAGATGGTGCAAGGTGGAGATTTTCCACTGCTGAGTGTAGATTAAGTGGAAGCCAGTGTCTAATCTAGAGATGCACAGTAAATACTGAGGACAATAAATTATTGGATGATAATAGGAAATTTATATAATAACTTATTATTCCGATAATTAAAATCCTTACTAATATCTAATTTAGCAGATTAAAAGTAAAACAGAAGTCAGAGTATATTTGTGAAGTTTTTAATGTAATTTACTAAAAACAAATGGACATTTGAGAAGTCAGAACAGATTTTTGTTTTTGTTGTAATAGTGATGTCATTTAGATTTGGTGAGTGTGTGTAATATTAAGGGGAGAGTTCACTCCAGGATCAAAATTAATCAATCGATTGTTTTAGTGTGAGGTGCTGAGTTTTGGAGGTATCACCCATAGAGATGTCAGCCTTCTCGTTAAATACAATGGAACCAGTGCTCAAATCACAAAAAAAGAAAAAGAAATTGAATGTCTCCTTCTAGATATCATGATCTGGTTACACAAGATAATCCACAGCCTTTATTGTGAGCATTTTCATGTAGGGATGAACTTGACAATCACTTTAAATTAGTCAATTTTTTCTCTTATCCTCAGGTATGCATAAATTACAAGTTATATGAACTTCTTTTTAAAATACAAAAATATCAAATGATCATATTGGTACTGGTGATGAGAAGTAGGTTATTATTGGTGATCAGTATCGGCTGAAAATAATCCAGTGTATGCATCTCTTATCTAATGCCAGAGGATGGGGCAAGGTTTCACTGAAGTGGCTGAGTCTTCAGAGGACATCTATATGAGAGCATGGATAAGGTGAATTCTCCAGGCTGCACTTTCTTTATTGAAGTCACCTGCCTGCCAGAGTGTCGTGGTGGCCTGGTGGTCATGAGACTTACCCCACGCTTCCTTGATTCGTCATTCAGTGCCCTGCACCAGGCTCCTCTCCACCGACTCTTCCAGCTTTTCAGTGACAGCGCCCATCCCAGCAGAGAGGCGGCTTCCTCCTTCGCCGCATTGTCCTCTGCCGCTCTCTGTTTATTCCCAACACCCCTCAGCTGGAAATACTGTACGAAATACAGTACCAGAGTGAGCAGGGACGCGATGAAAAGTGTGACCATGCATAGCCACTGCGGATCCTCCAAACCAAAATATGAACTGGAACTTTCAAAGTCGGACATTCTTTGCAAACGATGATCACAGCTTAACACACCTCCTCTGAGAAATGTCCTGGCAACCTCATAGTATGTATTTGATCAGTGGGAACGGCGAAATCAATGAAAGCAATCTCCCACAGCTGATAACAGCACTGATCTCAGCCCCCAAAACAAATTATGCTTTTTGTTATCCATGTTGCATCGCTCCATTGCAGCTTTTAAAGCCATATAGAGTTCCCAAATTGCGCTAGAGACCTACAGCATTGTCAAAAAGCTTAAGGTAGCCTCTGGCTTAAAATAAACCTGCAGAAAAGCACACTCTCTCCTCCTCTCATTGAATATGCCTGTTAGCTTAGTTAGCTAATCTTCGCCACGGTTCGCTTAACTAGCTATTCTTCATTAGCTACGCAGCCGCCAAAGTTTCCCAAATAAGAATTATTCCCAAAGTCTGCGGTTCAGCTCCATGAGACGATATCCCCATATGGAACCAGAGTCCCGGGAAAACATCCTGAAAGCGAAGAGTGCAGCAGCCCTTGCCTCTTGACTTGGTTTACAGCCGAGTCTGACTGTACAAAGTTGCCGTTTCGAAACGGATATGTGGCACAAACTGTAACTCCCAGAATGCACCGCGACAAATGCGAGAGTTTGTTGTTGTCTGGTGGTTACGCGAAACTGCCCGCATTTCTCACCTGAGGTTAAAGTGTGGTACGTATAAGGTTTGCTTCAACTAAGAGTGCGGGTTTGTGTTGTATTAGGCAAAGAAAGCCCCGTTAAAAGCACACAGTTAAGAGAAACGACTCCAAAATGGTGTTTTGAACCCCGCGACTCGCCGTAGATGATCACTCTGTCTATTTGGGAGACCCAGACCCGCGAAAGATCTCGCGAGAGTAACATTTAAAACCAAACCATGACTTTTTCCTAACACTAACCCAGTGTATTTTTGTCCCTGAATCTAAACTTGTCACAACCATAGCTTTGCCATATTATAACAACATAATTCGTTTGAATAACGTGCACAAAGAAGAAACAATGCGTAAAAATCTCGCGAGAGTTTCACAAATCTAGATTTCCCTTGTAGACACGACTCTGTCATCATTACCACATCTTCCTGTCCCATTTGTAGCAAACACCTAGCTAGCTAGCTTTTGTCACAATGTTCCCTTACTCAATCCACAGAATTCATATGTGGAGGTAGAGTAGCTGATATGAAAACAAGTGTTTTGTATTTAATACACTATAATACGCGGTGTGGGACAGGCTCCGCCCATCTGTAGAGGTAAACAAATATATCTTCGTCACCTAACGTGAATCAGCTGGCATACAGTAGGCCATCGTCACCTTACTGGGGAAGTCGCTTGTAAATGGAAATATCTAGCTAACGGTAATCTTTCGCAATGAATTGCCGCTCAGAAGTTCTTGAAGTAACAGTGGAGGCGAGGCAGGTAGAAGAAGCTATGCTGGCTCTGCTACACACCATTTTACTGCATCGCAGCACCGGGAAATTTCACTACAAAAAGGAGGGCACCTACTCCATCGGTACGGTGGGCACACTGGACATCGACTGCGACTTCATCGATTTCACCTTCGTCAGGGTGTCCTCTGAGGAGCTGGACAGAGTGATCAGGAAAGCTGTGTCTGAATTCAAGGTAATTAGTGGTTTCAGCCTGTGATTGTTGACTGTCATGCACGAACAGGCCTATAATTTGGAGATTTTGTGGAGTGCTTTGGCTACAGGATGCTTTGACAAAGTTCTAATCCATAAAGCCAAAGCAGAAGAATATGTACGAGAATACGATTGTGCAACAACTAGATTACAATCAAAACACTATCTTTAACAGGGCCCGACTGATACTGGATTTTTGAGTCAGATGCCAATGTTAGGGAGTAAAAAAAATTGATATTGATATATTGACTGATTTAGCAATGATCCCTCAAATGTGGTTATGAAACACTTGTGGAAGTATTTTACAGTTAAACAATAAACCTTCTTGTCCAAAATGATACTAGAGAACTGAAACAGTGAGCTTTCACTGGTATTTTTTAATAAATACTAAAAACCAGACATTAAAGACATGAATTAAACTTGAATTAAGAAAAAGGATCAAATATACACTAAAATCTAAAAATAACCCGCATTATGTTCTGTGAAACAAAGATACCAATAAAATATAAAGAAAGCCAATAAGGCCAACCAATAAATCAGTCAGGCTCTAATCTTTGATAATAAATCTTTAGTAAGATGGAACACTCCCTTTCCATTTGTAGAATAAAATATTTGCTTTCTCATGCCTCCATCTCTCACTTCAGTGATCCAGAAACTGAGACAATATCTAATACACACAAACTCATGTTATAATTTTCATGTTTATTATTGGGATAGAAGCAGTGTGTTGATTGAAGGTAATTGGTGGTTTAAACCTGTGATTGTTGACTGTAATGCATGGGCCAGCCAGTAATTTGATGATTTTATCATGTGCTTTGGTTACAGGATGCTTTGAGCAACTCTGGCAGCGACGGCATGGGCCAAATCTCCCTGGAGTTTTACCAGAAGAAGAAGTCACGCTGGCCTTTCTCTGATGAGTGCATCCCCTGGGAGGTGTGGAGCATCAAGGTCAACGTTGTCAACCTGGCCAACGAGCAGGAGAGACAGATCTGCAGGGAGAAAGTGGGCGAGAAGCTGGGCGAGAAGGTGATCAATGTCGTCGAGGTCATAAACCGCCACGAGTATCTGCCAAAAATGCCCACCCAGTCTGAGGTGGACAACGTTTTTGACACCAGTCTCAAAGACGTCCAGCCGTACCTTTACAAAATCACATTCCAGATCACTGACTCTCTGGGCACCTCTGTGAGCACAACAATGAGAAGGCTGATTAAAGACACCCTGGCACTGTGAGGATGCTCCAAGGTCTGGATGATTTTATCCATAACTGTATCCATTGTCATGCCTGGGAACTCTTCATGCTCAGAAATACAACTTGTCAGCTCTGTTCCTGCTACAGTTAAGCAGTATCGGTGTAACCACCTAACTGGTGGCTTTTTGACGTTTCTGCTGTGGTTCTTGATTTTGTGATGTTTGTTTTCAAGATATTTTGCAAACCTTTTCTTTCCAAATTGTCTTCACCTTCCACAATCTAGAAATGCATCTTGAACACAGTAGCAAAGAGCACTATATATCAGTTAAATTCTTTCAAAAGTTGTGTTGCTGATAATGTAAAATCTGTAAATTATTGTAAATCTTTAACAATAAATATTGTTCAGTGAACAGATTGTAATTATAGTGAACAATCATGGCTTTTTCAAAATACAGATTGGTTCTGTAATCCTATCAAAAACTATCAAATCTTGAGCTAGAATCTAGAACATTGAGCTTTGGGAAACAGTGATATTTTTCACCATTTTATGAAAAAACAACTCATTGATTGATGGTTAATGATTGAGTAAGTAAAAGTATCTGGTAATGAAAATAATTAGTCACAGCCCTACAGCAAATACAAAGTCACAAGACTGGGTCATATAAAAACATAAAATCTGTGTTTTGGGAACACATTTCCTCATCTATGTGAAAACTTCCTCTTTGTGGAGAGAGTGACCTTACACATGGGGTAGAACAGGATTTCCAGTTGGCCAATTTTCCAAATTAAAGCAAACCTCCTGCTAAGTTCCCTCCTGAGTTTCCAGCCAGAAATTGTCACGGTGGCCCACAGCTTGAAAAACATCCCCTGCCCTGGCTCAGGGTTGTCTGCCAACAGGATGATGCGTGTGTCCGTTTTCACACACTGTAGTTCCTCAGGTAGATTCAGCAACAAGCTTCGATTTGCCTCACTAGTGACACTGATGAAAGCAGCAACTGGTTGTTAATTTTCTGTGGTTTACAAGTGTGTAAAGGAAATATACAATGATTGACACTGAAAAATGTCAAATTTTAGGTGTGATTGATTTTCAACATAATCTGATGTTTCATCTACACAGTCAGTAATATAAACCAAAAATCTTTTAATATATGAAATGAAACAATCCCGTCATCATGTTTGTTCAACTTCTGACATCAGAATAAGTGAGCATTAAATATTCACAATCAAAACATAGCCTAGAATCAAAGTTAATTTGAACAGCTTGTAAAATAAAGTCACAATATACATTGATTGCTGTGGGTATAAGGATTTCTGTAAACTTTATTTTGCTCTAAACTTATTTTTTGCAGTTGCATTTATAGTAACAATTTAGATGTGATGAGAAAGACTTGGAGAGTCTGGAAGGTTTTGGTTTAGGTACCTTGAAAGTGCTTGAACTTTACTCTTAAAAAACTGTGCAAAGGTTTGGGAATACGTGCCCAAATGGTTCTTATACCCTAAATTAAGATCGTGGGAGATGTGTTCCACTAAAACACCAACAACCAAGGCCCTGTATGTTTCCTATCATGTAAATGATCAGTTTGCCAAAGTTGGAAAAAGTATTTTGGTGACAGAGACACAGTATGTTCAGAAAGTGGTTTAAATCAGTGGTTCCCAACCTTTTTTTTTTCACTCAAGCCCCCCGACTACTTGTATGTAGCAAAACTTGGGAGCAACCAACAAGGAACAAAAGTAATATGGTAATAAAAGTAACATACCTAATTACTTTTGACACCAACTAATGAGTACAGTAATATTACTTTTTAACTGTGTTGTGCAAGTTCACATTTAATAAGAGTGAGCTCAAAGTTAAGTCCACAGTCTCAAAAACAAACTAGTTCATGTTCAGTTCTTCTGTTTTTTAACTTAATTTGAAATAGACCTTCTTCCTAGCAGGACACTACATCAGTGTTTGCCAGTCCTGGTCCTCAGAGCTCACTGCCCTGCATGTTTTAGATGTTCCCCTGCTCCAACACACCTGATTCACATGATCAGTTCGTCATCAAGCCTCTGCAGAAGATGAAGTAACACCTACAACATGCAGGACTGAAACACACTGCACTACAGGGAGTCTACAGAATGATGTTATACTAAATGTTACAGTTTATTTGTACATGTAATTAAAAATGAAAAAATATTTTAAAGTCATTTCAATAATTAAAATCTTACAGTAGCCAAGTCCTCTGCTAAAATAGAGACAAACATTCGGTTTAATGGCATATACCTGACATATAAAAGAATTCAAACCACATCATGTATATCATTTTGAGAAAGTTTCTCATTACTTTGAGATGTACAGTCAATATTTTGAAATATGAAATCATTCTGAAGTTCCAAGACATCACTAGAACAGTTTGTCATTATGATGACTTACAGGATCTTCTTTTCTTCCATCACATTGTCAGAAATGTTTCCACAGAAACACACGTTTGGAGACGAGTGTATGACCAGGATCTACCTGTGTGTTTCATAAACCTCACTCATATATCACAGAATTATAAAGAAACATCAGGCCTCATGATCAGGGTGAGTTTTTATCACGTCAACACTTCTGCTCTGGTCACACTCTCTCTCACACTTTTGTAAAAAATCAGCTGACGATGTGAGCGCCGTTATCTCTCTCAGGAAGGAACAACACTCACCATCCCATTAATTGGAAAACGATTTGTTGTATTCACTGTTCATCAAAACTAGGAGAAAAATAGTGCATTCATGCACAACACTGCTTTTTAAAAGGAATAAGTAAAAAGTAATTGTTAATATTTCCCAGTGCCCCAAAAATACATTTGAAAAATTCAACAGCAGGTGTCTCTTTCCAGAAATCATGACCTGGTTACTCTGGATAATCCACAGACCTTGTTGTGAGCAGTTTCACATTCAAACTATTTTCTTTCTACCAAACTACATCCACCAGAAAGACGTGTACATCTACTCATGGATGAGAGGCTCGTGCTCATGACAACCAAACCCCTTGACCTCACGACAAGGTCTGTGGATTATCTTGAGGAGTTGAGTTTTTCAATTTAATTTTTTTTCCACGTTGAGCACCATAAGTTGAGTGGCATCTAGTTCCATTATATTTGCGAGAAGGCAGGCATCTCTACAACTTACACTAAAGCTGTCTAGATAGATCAGTAGCATTACAGGTAAGAGAAAAAATCTTTAATATGCTGTGGGGCCAGGTAGAGTTTACCACTTCAAACCAAATAACTTAAATACCACAACTGGTTGTATATATACTCCATTGTTACTCTTTATTACAGAAATGAAGCACAAAAACTGTAGAAAAACCTAAACACAAAACAGCTGCAAGTCTCCAAAAGCAACAATAATGCAACCAATGCTGATACAAATATTCATTATTGCAGTGAGAGCACAGGAATACTAAAAAGATAAAACTTTTGTTTACTAACAAAATTGGTACAAAATCTAGGATACAAACACTTCCATATACACAATTCTAATCATTTCTGTGAAAGCTTTTATCACAAGAAATTAAGAGCACTATTATCAATACAGAAGTTCTCCAAAGAATTTAACATCACAATGCAGCTCGCGTTGCTCATTTAGTGGAAAACAAATTCCCATATAGTTTGTGTGGAGCACTCTTTGAATGCAACATCTCCCAAATAGTAGCGATCATAATAATTTATGACAAAGTTCTAATCCATCAAGCCAAAGCAGAAGTATATACTTGTACAAGAATACAATTGTGGAACAACTGGAATACAATCAAAACAATCTTTAATATTAAATCTTTAGGAAGCAGAATTGCTCTCTCTGGATTCGTAGAGTAAAAGATTTGCTTTCTCGTGCCTCCCTCTTCTTGACGTTACCACCGTGAAAAGCCTGAGTCATAAGTCATCTGAAACTCTATTGTGCTTTTATGTAAAACAATATTGACAAAATATTTCTCAAGTTGCATAAGGCCATCAAAGCGTTGTAAAGCTGGGTTAATTACCAAATGTGTTTAACTGCAAAAATCTATCGGTATGAGTATTTACATAACACTGGTGTTAGTGATTCAGAAATTGTGACAATGTCAAATATACACAAATTCATATTAGGATTTTTATGATTATTATTGGGGTATAATCATAAATTGCACTACTCTGCTGCAATGTGCTTTGCTTGCTATAAATATTTCAGATTGATTCCTGGCAGCTAAAGTAATGAGCCAAATACTTGATAAATGATGTTATCTAGTATGTAGGATACTATCAAATCAACCCGTCCACTTTTCACTGATGATTTCTCTGCTCCAAGCAACTTTTACACACAAGTTTTTCAGCAACATGTAGAAATGTTACAGTCATTAAATATGGACAAAACAACTTTCTCAAATCATATGACTTGTGGCTGATGATTGCACTGTCTCATTCGTTTTTATCACATAAAAATGATTCACCAGGTTAGTAAATAGGAAGATAAATTATAAGTACTAAATAGCGCAATTAATCGAGGCTGCATAATGAAATGCAACGCCTAAAACAACAGGTATCTGAGGTGTGTTTGATGTACAGTGTCTGATATAACTTCATTATTTTACTGAAGGTCTTATTCAATCAGCCCATTAAACAAACTGACACAAAGGCAACAAAAACTCAAATATGAGACAAAAGAAAATGCAAAAGTACAAAGAAACAATTCTGGAAACGACTGGGCCTAATTGTCATTTCTACTTGTGTAGCCTAAAATCTCAGTAAGTAAAAGGTTCCAAGCAAACATTTTGTACTATGTCCCCCTATAACAGAGTCAAACTGTTAAACAAAGTGCATATTGAATACATTGTTGAGGCCACCAATATTATCGTAAGGGATGTCACTCACATCAAGAGAGAGATCTGATACAAAAGCAAAGCACTACTCTTTAATTCAACTGCAGCCTCCAAAAAATTTAAAGCACTTTTTCCACACTCTGAGAAAACAATGTACATAGTTGTACTGTTTTTCACTGTGCCTTTAAGTGAAAAGTCATACATCAGTGTTGGGGAGAAACTAGTTACAATTAAATACAAAATGAGTCAAATGTAATATGTTACAGATAGTGAGGGAAAATATGTAATCCAATTACAGTTACTAATTAAAATGTTAGTGATTACAAAGGGGTTACATCTAAATATTCTTTATAAATATTCTGTTGCTTTGCAGGGATGCCTTTATTTTCGGTATATTTCAGCAAAACTGTTCAGACATATTTGAGCGCACCATCAGAGGCAAGACAGCTTACAAGGAGCAGTCTCTGTGTCTAGACAGGCTCCATTAATTGGGCAGTATCTGCTCAAGTTTTGGGTATTTTTTTATCGGTGCTCTCGTTTGAATCTGCACTGCCTTTTGTCTGCCAGTCAAGTCAATGCGCATCGCTTTAGGCAACCTGAGGCTGCCATGAACGCAACCAGCCGACCACATCGAGGCAGGTGGCTGTGTCGTCAGACAAGAACTGCTTTCAGCGCTGGAAATTCAACAATATCTTCTTTATGAAATCAGAAAAGGGCTCTAACGTTACTGAACAGTGTAAAGCTTGTTCGTTTGTTTGAAATGCTGCATGTCAAACCTGAGGGAATATCTACAGTTAAGTTAATGTAACTGTGGGGGGGGGGCACAATTTCAATATTAAGTCAAAAATCAATCGAAACGAGCTAGATCAAAGGCAGAATCTCAATTCTCCCAGTTTTTTTCTCTCCACCCCTGCCTACTGACAGCATCAGGCGCATGTCTGAAGCAAAATCCAACATTTAAGAAACGACACAGCGAAGCTTACTGGTCCTTATATCACACCTGATACCATATAAACTGTCTTTTCAAGAAGAATTTGAAAATGTTATGTTGTATTGTTGTCAGAACATAACAAGCAATGATCTGTTGTTTCTTTTTATAAATCAAGACACAACAGTTTAACAATGGCATAGGCATCAGTGCTGAAAAAATCTTAACACTCCTGTGTAACACAGATCAGGAACATAAAATAAAGTTGTGAGATTTACACCTGCCTGAATATGACTGTTTTTGCATTAATATGGCTAAAAACACTAGACCTATGTTATATATTTTGTTGAGTTGTGTACTTCCGTAACTTCTGGGAAAACATTGTTAGAGGGTGAGGAAAGAAGTCGACAAACGTGACTAAACGTAACGTGAATAACACTAAAACAAAAATAAATCATGTCAGATAGATTTGTGATGATCTCATACTACTTTACAACATCATCAAACTATGCCTTGTGTCATTGTAAAATTTAATCAATCTACTATCAAATAAAGATCTGAAACATAACAGATAATAATGTAATAATAAATCTAATAGAAATATAAAATATAAAGGTAATATTTTTGCATGTTATTTGATATTCAAGTATATGTGTTTAATATGTGGGCCTTTGCGTGTTTAATGGTGCACAGGCTATATAATGATGTAAGAGAATATGCTATATGTTGCCGTGGAAATAAAGCATTGATTGAAGAGAAAAAAGTTTTTTAAAATAACAATTAGTCAATTAATTAAGTTATCAATGATTGATTA
Source organism: Lutjanus erythropterus (assembly GCF_056507025.1). NCBI lineage: Eukaryota > Metazoa > Chordata > Actinopteri > Lutjaniformes > Lutjanidae > Lutjanus > Lutjanus erythropterus. Next base: position 4,922,422 of record NC_139327.1, read on the forward strand.
GAGAAAGTGCTTACAGTTTACAACCCTAGGTTAAAGTTATGTTTATGGGGCTTTATCGGCCAGTTTAAAACATTTGTTAGAAATATAGTCGAAAAGTAATCGATGTAATAAGTTACATTACTTTGATAAAGTGATTAAAATAGTTACATAACTTATTAAATTTCTGACAGGGTAACCAGTTATCTGTAACATATTACATTTCAAAAGTAACCTTCCCAACACTGATCTGAAATAATGGTGGGTGCAACTCTGTACCTCGTTTTCTCAAAACAACTAGGTAGATAATTACAAGTAGACAACTAAAGGAGGTTGAAAATAGATAAATGCTTATAGCTCATTTCAAAAGGAAAATAAACCATTTATAATCATTTCGTCTCACAGAGGAATCTAGCACTTGATTGCACATTCACGTTTACACCTCTAATGAACATGGCCACTTTAATATAACATTGGAGGCAAGCGAATAAGCTATACATTCAAAGTCTTCCTTTTGTAGGCTGAGGTGTGTCTATTCTAATATTAAGTCTCTCAAGAGAAATGCACTACTATGACTTGCTTACATGTGGCTATGACTCTGCTCATGGCTCCACAGACTGAAGGCTGTCTTGAAGGTCCTGTGGCAGAGTTTGCACATGTACTGTCTCTTAAACGTCAGGGCAGAGAGAGACGGTGCATGGTAAAAGAGTGTGTCTGATTCCTGAGGGCCACCTGGGTTCTCCATGCTGTTCGACCTCGACAGAGGGCTGTGGCTGCTGGCTTGCCGTTCGAGTTCAGGCCTTTTCGTCTTGCTTACCGATGAGCTACATGGCTCTGGGCTGTTGGACTCCTCAGCCATCGCCGCGGCGACTGGCGCTGACTGGGTAGATTTGAGCACGGAGGCCTGCGGGGAGGGCCGTTCAGAGTTCTGAGGGGTAGTGGGAGGGGAGGGAGAAAGGGGCGAGGGGTGTCTGTCGATCTCTTTGGCTCCAGGTTCATTAGCAGTTGACATGTGGGACTGGAAGTGGCTCCAAAGGCGGAAGTTGGTCCTGAAGGCTTTGTTGCAGATGTGACAGATGAATGGTTTGATGTGGCATAGCAGCTCCTGGTGTCGCTCCAGGTCTTTGCGAGAGCTGAAAAGGTTTCCGCATTTCTCACACGGCCACACACCGGGTTCCTCTGGCCCAGCTTTGGCAGTCTCTGCATTTTCCCTCTCGCTCACGGCCTCCTCTAACGGCTCCTCCTTCACTACCAGCTTGCCGTGATGGCCCATGCTCAGGTCCTCAGGCACGTAGGAGGAGGAGTCTTCTGAATCGTACATGGGCGGACCTGAGGAGTCACTGTAACTGATGTTCTCTCTTGAGCTCCCGGTTGCTAGAGGCTCATCACTGTAATGCTCCTCTCTGAGCATCTCAGATGACTCATTATTGTTCTCTTGTTGCTTTAGGTGAATCTGGTCTTTAACAGTCATCATGTTTTGGTTGTGGACCTCCACCTGGTGGCGCCAGATGCTGAACGAGGACTTGAAGGTCCGCATGCATTCCAGGCACGTCAGTTTCTTGTACTTGCAATGTGCCTCGTGGTCCTTTTTGACCGTTGGACTTGAGAAGCGCAGGCCACAGTAGGGGCATACAGTTGCATGTCGACAGCCTCTCTCATGGTCGCCCTGTTCAAAGAGTGAAGACAGCTTCATGTTACAGAGCCTACAGGAGTAAACACCATCAGCATCTGTGTTCTTCTGCTGAATGATCTCATCCTGTTCCTGGTAGAGGATGCTCTCATTTGGCGTCTCCTGGTCAGCCTTTTCAGCAGGATGTGTCCTTAAATGCTGTCTGTACTGAGACTGGAACACGAACACTTTCCCGCAGTAAGGACATATGAAGCTGGGTCTCGATCTCTTTTTGGTGAGTGCAGGAGATTGCAAACCCTGCTTATTCCTCTTCAACTTCCAAAGCAAGGCTTTCTTTATTTCTCTCTCTCGCACAATATCTATCAGCTTCTTTTGAAATTTCTCATCCAGTACAGAGGAGCTGGAGCTGGAGGCTGGGTTTTGTACTACACCATGCTGAGTTTGGCAGTGAGTCCACACTTTGAAGTTGGTATGGAAGCGCTTGTGGCAGATGTCGCAAGCATACGGCTTTTCCGGGTTGTGATACATATTTACATGACGATGCAGTCCAGCACTGGACCTGAAAACCTTTAAACAGTTCCAGCATTTGAAAATCTTGTTCTGAGGTGATTCCCCACTGTTCTCATTAGAGTCGGTGCTGGCACTCTGAGGTACTGTTTTTGACATGTTCTCATCAAGCGAGAGGGCATGTTCTTTGAATATTTTGCTCTTCTTGAACGGGTACCTTCTGTTGTCTGGCCTGTCTTTTCTTTTCCCAAAAGAGTTGAAGTCTGGCTTGGAACCCTGATCATAATTAGTTTGCAAGTCTTTAAGATTGACCGGCAACGCATCTCCAACTGTGATCCGAATAATGTCCATGGGGTCAGCGAGTGGACTGCTGGGCTCAGCTTTCACGCTGACCTCTCTTTCTACCTGAGTTTCTTCATCACACCTGCTGGGGTACTTTGACCTGAGAACCAGGGGAGATGTTCTTTTTGAATCGCCGTTGTGAGCAGATGTTTCTGGTCCTGATGCTTTTGATGCCATTTTAACAACGGACTGTTCACGATTTTGCAGCTCCTTGAGCTCCAGTGTTGGTGAGAAGACTGGAACAGGGCTGTCCATGGATAATGATCTTCGGAGCAGGCTTTTTATAAGTGGCCCGCTCCGGTCAATGGTCTGGCTCGGCTCACTGGCCTGACCCTGAAAGGGCACTTTGGTGTGGTAGTGGGGCTCCTGCTCCTCATTCTCCTCTTTAGTGTCCTGATCAGTGGCAGACTGCAGCCTGATGTGCTGCACTTCAGCATCACTGAAAGACACGGATGACGTCAGCTGGGGCCTGACAGATGTGATGTGTGATGAATTTCCTTTTAATATGGAGGTGTATGGATAGGTGGACTTCCTCTCAGCACCTTCACTCTGCTCAGATGACTTCCTGCTAATGGATTCAGAGTTCCTGGCTGATTCGTATGAGTTATGTTCTGGTGGAGGCTGAGCTGACTCTCGAGTAAAGTGGGGAGATGATGATCTCTCTGATGTTTTTCTCTGATAATTCGAGCGAGAGGGATGGTTCGTATCATTCCGGACCCGACACACAATGACACTCCTTGTCTGGACATCATTTTCATCTCCTTCTGAGAACGAAAGCCTTTTTCTGGACACGCAGTAGGATGCATGTGGCCTTGTTGACACAATGTTGGTGAGGAAAGGGATTCCAAGGCTGTAGCCAAGTTCTTGAATGGCTGCCAGGCTGCCTTTGTCAACAAAAAGTGAGGAGGAGTAAATGTAATTCAGAACTATCTCAAAGGCGTCAGGCTCGCAGAAATCCAGGTTTACAACTTTGAGTGAGTCTGCATCCATCCGTGTGAACAGGGTCTGGAAATACTCACTGCTGGCAGCCAGAACACTCTTATGGGCCTGGTACCTCTGGTCCGCCACAACCAGGACAACATCACACATCTGGCCCCGCAAGCGCTGCTCATTCAGAAGCCCTAACACTGAGAGGGCATGGGAGGGATTGCTGTAATGCACCAGGCTCTCCATGGCTGAAAGACAAGACAAGAGGATTATAATTTACAACATAACACAGGAATGTAAATACAGAAAGAATGTAAATATAAAAGCTGATCATTAACTGTGCATAAAATTAGTTTGTCATAGAGACGTGCATGAACAGCCACATGCACACATACAATAACAGCCAGCTGGAGCTCAGATACCTGCCTTATTACCCTCTTACTAATGTATGCCTGTGTCTATTGGTCTCGTGATTTCTTTTGCCACACACCATCACTGTCAGAGATAGTGTGCGGTGTGATTAGTAATCCCATATGTAGCCTTTTTTATAGTTAATCTGGCCAGAAAAGACTCGTGTCTTGACAAAACCAATGCACAGTTATAGCCTTGAAATACCAAATAAATCTACCACAAGAAGATAATGATATCTTGCACTGTTTTCACTCAAAGTATCTTGATCTACTGTACTTTGTGTGTTTTGAACAAATATAACAAACTAAAACAGACAAGAGAGAAAGATGTTTTAAAATTGTTTTTGTATTAAGACCAGAGATTTTTTTTTTCCATTTTAGAAATAATTTTACATTTTTTACTCAAACTTCATATAATTTACAAGTATCAGCTGCCACCTGATGATAAACTGAGGCAACTATGAGCCTTGAACTTCACTGGTATTTGGATCTATTTCTTTACATATAATTACTTACATTTAGACACTACTTGGCAATGTTATCTTAACATCTTGCTTAAAAAAGTGTGGTCTATGTGTAAACAAATATTTGCTTATTTGTTTGTTTAAAAAATATATTTTTTTTGTTATTTTTATGCCTTTAATTAGATAGGCTAACTGGAGATATGACAGGAAATGGGGAGAAAGCACACAGCCTCACTACATGAGATGCTCAATCCACCAACTGAGTTATTTTTGGTCTTTTTAAACCAAGCTATCAAGTGATAAAAAAATTATCAGAAAAATTATCAGATGAAATTATACTGAAAATACTCACTGGTTGCTGGTTTACCTTTGAAAGTTAACCCCTTTTATTTACCACAACCTGGTGCACACTACTACAGATGCACATACAAAGCAAGTTTAAGGGCATTACATCATGCTGGGAGTCAGAAGGTATGGAAATACAGCTGTGAAGTCACTGTCAATGATACAGACTAATGCAGGAAGTTTCAAAAGTTTGCCTTTAAAATAAAAGCTCTTCACCACAGAATGTGTGTACTGACTGGGCAGAGGTGGGCTGCCTCAGTTGAATAAAAAATCACCTTCAATTACATCATAAAAATGTTTAATATGCCTCTTTTCTGCAAATAAAATAAAAGAGCAGAGATTGTATTTCATGCAGCAAATGCAAACATATTTATCTGCAGGTATTCCTTTCAGGCTGCATACAGCCCAGGCGACACACACTCAGCTCATTGCTGAGAGTACATGGTAATAAGTAAAGGGAACTCATGAAAGTATCAGCATTATTATCCTCTCCTTACTTCTCTCACTTGCACAGTTGTGACTGGACAATGCTTAGAGAGGTTTTAATGAGAATTTTTCCCTGAATTTTAAAAAGTGACAGGGAGGGGGGCATGTTCTACCTATCCCCGGTTGAAATTATACCATCGGGAGGTACACCCAACTAAACTTAACACAGTCTAATACATGAGCCCTGCAGTAAATGATGCCTTCATTAAACTGATTTAGAGAGGTGTGGATCAGCTTTATAGTCATTTTGGAGACTGCAGCCTTTACAAATGTAGGACTGTTGTAAGGCACAGCATTAGTAAAATGGCAATTCAATTAACAATATCTGGCATATATAGGGCTGCCACAATGATTATGTTATCAACTTATTGTACAATTTATGGACATCAAGTCAGTAACTTATTGCCTGTTGTGTTACATATGAATGTCACCCACATTTAGTGCAAAATGTTATTACTATTTAAATGCAAGATTTGTTAACATTTTTAGTCATACATAATTTTTTAAAATATTGTATTTTTTTTTTCACTAGGGCTGCAACTAGTGATTTTTTTCAGTCACTTAATCAGTCAATTATTTTCTCAATATATCCATTAATAGTTGTTTGCCTATAAAATGTGAGAAAATAGTGAAAAATGTTGATCAGTGTTTTCCAAAGCTCAAGGTAACGTCCTCAAATGTCTTATTTTGCCCACAACCCCAAAATACTCAGTTAACTGACAGAGAAGAGGAAACAAACAAGAAAATATTCACTTTTAAGAAGCTGAAATCAGAGAATTTTTACTTCTATCCTTAAAAAATGACTCAAACCGATGAATCATTTATCAAAATACAATTGTTGACTTATTTGATAATCAATAATTGTTGCAGCTCTATTTTTCACATTCTAATAGGATAAGCTAGGATAGTATAAGATAAACTTTAATGATCCCACACCAGAAGAGCTCAAGGATAGAAAATACATGTGGAAAAAGCCTGAGATACAAATAAAATAAAATGTGAAATATAGAATTAAATATTCTGAACAGCATAAGTAATTATCATACAGGTCTACTGGCACAGAGCATAGTTGTGCATAAAACTGCTGTTACAGAGCAAAGCAAAAGGTTGGTCGTTCCTCGTCTTTTCTAAATACATGAAAAGCCGCATTATCACCTACAAGAGGTGATCTTTATTTGTATGTTTCTCACATTCTTATTTTTCTCAAACACAATAGTATTAATAAATAATAATATATAAATATTAAAATTGATAAATAATATTATCATTTTATAATATTAAATAACGACATATATGAGATATCATTAAAAAAAACAATAATATGACGGACGTTGCTCGTGGGGCGTTTATTTTGAAAACTGTGACCGGAAGGCATGGTGTTATGTTGACGCCATTGACACTTGCTATATTAGGTTCATGGGCAGTAGCTTCATTCATTCATCAAAAACTAAGAAGCGCTCGTTCGCCTCTTCATGAAAACTTGTATCCCAGGTGAAGAAAACAACAGGGAACAGTCAGTCGTGTCTGTTTTGCTATGAGGAAGTCGAGTGAGGCTTTCAGCATTAGATCATCCATGAGACGTGGCTCAATAGCTCATGACAGACAACTTCTCCAACCGAAACGACGCTTTCAGTTTAGAAATTAGTCACGCGTTTCTCGTTTTTGCGGGTAAACGGCGACAGAGCCGAAGCTTGAACCGTTCACACGTAACGTTACAGCGGTTCTATCAAATGTAGAAGGGGGGAAAAGTTAAGCGCGTTACAATGGACTCCAGCACGGTAAATCCCGGAATGAAAACACAGTCGGTGCAGACAGAAGCTGTGAGAGTGTGGGGGAGTGAATTGTTGTTCCCGCTACCCCGGCGGACGTTGGAAGTGCTGTTTTGTTTTGTTTTTTTTCTCTAACGGTCTAACCCCGGTGGCCTCACACGGCGCAGTCGCTTGGCTGCAAAACAGGTTGTAGCTGGTCGGGTTTTACAGCAGCACAATCCCCCTTTCGAGTTACGTCAGGGAGGAAAAGGAAAAAGCTTGTCCTCAACAGCACTCTACCAACTCTGTGTGAGCCTCCCGGCTAATGTTTTCTCAACGTTAAGTTTGGTATTCTGTCCACACTTACCCTGCCCGTCGTCTATATGCTGTTTCCTCCACACAGCCGGGACTTTATTCACTGTTGTGTAGATTTCTGCGCGCTGGTCGTGATTCCATCCATCTTGAATTTGACGTCATCCCACACCAGGGATGAGGTCATCGCAAAGAGCGCTCGTCACGTGCACTGCGCGCTGATAGGCTGGTTAAGGACCAGGAGGCGGGGACAACGGAAGACTTGACACTTGGGCTAATTTAAAGGGATAGGTCATATTTTTCTTTTAGCTGCCAATTTTTCTGTAATTTGCAATGGTTTTCAGTATGGCCAAGGTTAATGAATTAATGATTAATGAAATATATCATATTAACATGTGTGATAATAATGAGGAAGAACTTTTTGACTACTTTGATCCTGACGGTGATCAAATGTTTGTAAATTATTAAGAATTATCTGATAAAGCTGACAGGTATAAGTGTTGCTGATGAAGAACACAAAGTAAGCTAAAAAAACCCCCAAAAAACATGAGATCTGAGGCTTAACAGTACAGATGAATGTGGGCTCACTATTTCGCAAGCAACAGGTCACTGTTGTCCTTTTTATCGAATGTGTCATAACAGCTGATAAATGATTTATAAAGTCTGTTTATCTAATTATAAATAATTTATAAATATCATCGTAAAGTAAAGTGGTACCCATGTATTTGATGACTTCACTTACTTTGCAGGCTCAGTTTATTAATATAAAATATAAATGATAATGAATTATTGATTAACCACACAGCAGTATATAAAGTAATTAAAATGAGCTCCACCTTTACCAGCTGCAGCATTAAAGTGATGAACACATTATTCTATCAATAATTGTAATTCAGCAATATAATATATGGTAATATAATATATATTATTCTGTACTTTTACTTTTGGCACTTTAAGTATATTTTGATGCTCGTGCTCTTGTTTTTCTACTTAATATTTTGAATACAGGACTTTTATTTGTAACAGCATATTTTTACACGGTGGCATTAATACGTTTATGTTTTAAGTCAAAGATGTGACTGCTTCCTCTGCCCATATCTGTATTGTAATTAACCGTGTGCTTGAGCACTCTTCTGTAATTATTTGCCAGTATAGTTGAAATGAAGTGTATTAAGTTTGTAGTTCTATTTAGTTTGAAATAAAGACACATGTGTTACAGTAAACTGGCTGAGGGTGAAGACTTTGATGACTCTTAATCCATTTTTTTTTTTAAATCTTAGTTGGATGTTAAAAAAGAGTTACGCTTTCTCACTGTGAGAGTATACATTTCAAATGGCCACCTTCTGAGTAGCAAATTAAAAAATATATTTATTTTTATTTTTAAAGCCGATTTGCTTTCTTTACACTTAAAAAAATAGATGAGACGACTTAAATTTTAAGGCAATGCACTGCATTGAGTTTTGAGCCCAGCTCAAACTCTTATGGTTTGAAATAAACTTTAAAAAGATTTTCTGACTTATAATCTAAACTTTTTTCTTTAGATAAACTTCAATCTTGGAGTTTTAGAAACTAAAAAAAAGACATTTTCTAAAACTGGTCACAGTGAGCTGCAAACCTGATTTGTCTTTTGTTCTTTTTTTCAGTGCCTGAAAAATTAATTATTATTTTTTTTAATTAATTAATTTCAATTGAAAATATAAAAAATTTAACATGACACATAACATAACACAAGTACAATGTTTTGAGTTTCCAGAATTCAAAGTAGAATATCAAAATAGTTTTGATTGAAAATATTAACATTTAAAAATTTACTTTCATTTCAGTGAATTTGCTCAATATATTTTTTAAAAATGCAATATTTTGTGTTTCTAAAATTCAAAGCTTATCTAAAGAAGATAAGTAAATTATCTCAACGAAAGATCAGTAATTGGTAAAAACTTTTCAAAACTTAAGAGTTTGAGTTGGGCTTAAAACTCAAAAATCTATTGCAGCTATTTCTCAACTTTTTCATTTGTACAGTGTACTCTTACTACTTTCTATTTATTACTACTCTACCTCACTGCATTTTTAATAAAAAAAATAACTTTACACATTTGTCTAATATGTTATCCAATGTTTATATATCACATTTTCATTTACATTAATTAATGTATATTATATTCCCAGTTTAGCATCTATCTGTTTTATCCAACCACAGCAGAGATTGTCTCTGGTAGGTTTAAGCAGTGAGGTTCTGTTATAATATGCATGTAACTGCACGCCCCCTCTAACCCCAGTGAAACTAATTAGGTGAGTGAATGAAAGTACAGCATAGCAGTAGGTTTGTGTCATTATTGGCATCCAGTGGGGACTTGTTGCTATGTTGCTTTGGCCTACAGGCCTCTTCCTGGAAAGCCGTGTCAGCTCCAGCACCTGGCAACAGTCTCATGACTCAGGTGTGGCACCGGTTGTCAAAATCGTAAGCATGAAATACATCGTAAAAACCATCTTCTATTGAGCTGATAATTTTTATTTATGTGGTGTAACTATGTTGAATGCATAGCGACCTTAGTTGACTCAGCCTGTAGCCCTGCTGCACCTCCCTGCATCCATATGCTCCAGAGCGTCAGCATGTAACCAGTCATTATCACTTAATGGCAGTTTAATCAGGCACATGTTCACACCTCATTACTATAAAATGAGCACCATTACATTACTCACTACATTTACTAAGAATGGAGAAATGTTCATGAAATTATTTGAGAGAATACGGAGAGTTTTTCTTTTATCAAACATGGATTTATTTATTCAGAATATCAACATAAGGACAGAATCTTTATTTGGTCTTTTTTTAGAACATATCTTCGACAGCCAAAGAATCCCACCGCTCCTTCATATAATGAGAATAAAGACATGTGGGAAAATGGCAGGGAAGTTCTCACTCCTCCTTACTTTGACACTAATGGCTGACACAGGCTGTTAATGCCAGCAGCATAGCACGCACTGCCATGGTTACCTGTGTAGAAACCCAGTCATTAGGGACTTTGACTCCTCCCATCCCACATCTCTCTGCCTGGCATCATAAACATGTTTACTGACCCTGACTCTGCCAGAGAATGAGTGAAATGACAATTCATCTATTCTGCAAAAACGAAAATGAGACCTGAGATCCCTTTGTGAAAACCACGTGAACCAGCGGCTTTTCTCTTTATAACACACTGACTCACAAGCTTGTCATGCTGCCAAACATCACGGCAAATCAAATTGTCTGAATATTGTGATATTCTTGTGAAAAAATTATGTAATCACAGCACGCTGACAAATGTAACTCCAAATATCCACATAAATCTTATACAGCACCTGCCGGCTGTCATGATTTTGTGGTCCATGAGGGACTGATGGTGCAACGAGGGGAGGAGAAAGACAGAGAGAGCCACAAGAGGATTTGGTCTTTGAGCACACCCTGAACAGTCAGTTATCATCATCTCAAAGAGAAACATGCACGCACAATGTGGTCGATAAGTGTGTGGTTGAGATTTTGATCTGTGAAAAATGAGTTGGATGCTCTCCATCTGGGCGGCTGCAGCCCTGCTGGCTCTCTGTAGAGGAGAAAACACTGTGCATGAAGGTAGGCCTCGAACGCAGCTCTCGGATTGACATGAAATTGATGTATTGCCACAGCAGAATATGGCATTTATGAGGATTTACACTTCTTGTTTTGCCTGCTTTGATTTGTTTTTAACATTTTTGACAGATGATAGGCGTGTATTATGTAATACTTTATGAGCATGTCAAAATCAAGGAGCATTGATGCCTAATTCAAAATCTGATGTCAATACTGTATGCAGCCAGAAACTACCAAGTGAAATTTCTAAAATGTTTCTTATTTCAGCTTACAGCCTGTCTGCATCTGGCTACCATCTATGTATTCGCAATGAGACGAGGAATGTGACCTTCCTGGCGATGCATAAGATGCCCTCTACTGTGACAAAACCCTGTGGTGGCTGGCTGCTCTCGAAGATGTGTACGGTGACACTTTACAAGATCATCTATCAGACCGAGTACAAGACGGTGACAGAGCAGGTGACCAGGTGCTGCGATGGCTACGTCCAAGTCGGCCGTTACTGTGCCCTGCGTGAGTGTAACACACATTATTTATACATCGTCAGGACATTATAGAAGAAAACAACTGCTCTGCTAGGTGTAAGTCTGGAGGGGATCATGCGTTTGGTCAAGTTTGTGTGCATGTGTGACTGTTACATCTGTCTATCTTTTGTAGGCTGTAGCGGGCTCAATTTTAGTTGTGGCTAGTATTTGGCCCAGTGATAACAAAGAAGTGACAGGGAATACAATACTCAGGCCGTTTACTGAGTTTCTTGATGGAGATCTAGCTTCAGTCGTTGCTAAAGTAAGTTAGCTAACTGCTAACTGCTGTTAGCTTGAATAGCCGTGACTCATTGTCAGGATGATATGGGCCAAACTAAGCATGAAAACCACCTCAGCACTTTGGCCTATTCCCTGTTGTCAAACTGGTCTCAGAGGTAAAGCCGCTCTTCCTTCTAGCGTTACATCAATGGACTGCTTTAGCTGCATGGCAGGAGGTACAATACTCCTTAGCTGCCTTTTTTCACACAGAAAACAGAATCAATAAGAACTCCGCTAGCTGTTTCATGGGAACTTTAAAGCTAACCTAACCTTATCCCATTAGATCCTAGCTTGTCAGGGAGAAGGCTGATAACGTCTAATTTCACTAAAATGTGGCACTGGAAAAACTGCATGGTCCTTTGACCTCTGACCTTAATTCATATCTGAATAAAAATGGGTTCTATGGGCACCCAAGAGTCTCCTCTTTATAGACATACCAACTTTATGCTCATCCCATGCAGTTTCTTGCACATTTTATTTATTAATTCATTTTTTTCTTCTAAACACATTATATATGTTAGAAAATAGGTGTTGAGAACATGTGAAAAGACTGAGAACTATGTGGTACTGAATTGTGGAGTTAGACCGTTTCTGTGTTCATGATTTTTGTGGTGGACCTGAAACATGGTTCGGTGAGGTGCCAGAGCCATGGTACCCCAACAATATATAAGCCCCAGGAACCGACACATGACGGATGCCACCTCCCCACCCACCACCGTCATGTACAAGTGTACCTTCAGTGACTCTCAGTCCAAATCAGCCCAGCATTTCACTTCAGCTCACTTCAGTTCCAACAACCCGACACAGAAGAAAAAAAAAACATTCTGTCACTGTCCCCTGGCTCTGGTGGCTCTGACAAAGCTGCTGGATGGAGTGTCCATGTTTCAGGTTGTTTTCAGGTCATAGGTCATTTTTCATGATTTTGAGCTGTAATTTTATATACTTACTGATTTTTTTTATCATTCAAATTTGGCTGGATGATTAATATCACATATTTCTGTGGTGTGACAAACTCAGAACACACATTTATTATTACGTATTGCGTATTGTGGGTATGATCAAAAAGCTGAAGCTCTTGTGGATTTCAATGAGCCCATTCATAAGTGATGATGTTAGCCCCATTATGTAGCCACATCATTGTAGTGAACCATTTTTTAAAACTCAAAAATAATACTAATTACTTGTTGGAATTAAATTGAGTTACTTATCAGCTCTAAGCCAAAACATTACCCTTCTGAAGAGCCACAGTGTTCACTGGGACATGCAGGTTCTGACCTATGTATAGACAAGAGCAAGTGTAAATTATTTTAAATTTTACCTTTTGTAAGTTTCTCCAAAAAATATTTCTGTATCTGTTATACTGTTGTATAGCCATCTGATTGGTTCTAAATAAATAACAATTAAGACATTTACACAGTTAAGTGAATTCAGGATGCTCGATTACAATACCATTATACTATTCTATGTATGTTAAAAAAAACTGAGACTGTACTATTCAAGGGTGTTTGATTATTTGTCTTTATCAACTCAGTCATTAATCGCTGTTGTAATTGCACCTAATTTGACATTGTTGTGTCTGGCCAAGGCATTTGTTGAATAAGGAAAGAGAAAATAATGAAAATGAGTAGAAAAAATAGAAAATACATGTGTTATGTATCTAATTAATTATTAATGATTAATTGGTTTGCATTTTCAACTACCAGTTAAGGGAAATGCACAAACTTGCAACCCTAGTGTTAATATTTTGTGAAAGCACCAACAGCTATACCTACAATATGCAATGTCTATATTATTATATCATCGTATTTGGTCAAAAATATCATGATATGTGATTTTGTCCAAATCGCCCAACAATTATACAACAAACTTACTTTATCACCTTAGTCACCTCCACCCTTTGGGGTACACAACATATGGTCAGTCATGACCTACATGATCAATAATTATTGATATCAACCGATATGAAACTTCACTTTGATGATAGGTTTTTCAGCTGTATCACCCAGACCTAATTCAAATCTTTGCAAATCTCTGCTGGATGTACTTGTGGTGGCATTGCAGTAGGTGCTTCACCATCTGTTGCCTGCTGGAGGTCTTACACCCTACTGAGTGCACTCTTCCAGTTCCTTTTGTTGTTACATTTCAAGTGTCTTTGTGCAAGTGTTTACATGTGATGGTACAGCGACTCAGCTTGTAGACAACAAGTCATCAGCATGACCTCTCAGTGTGTGCTGCTGAGTGCAAGACGCCAGATGGAGGCACAGAAACCGCACAGCTACAAATATCTCACTGCTAATATATGGCCTGTAACATGTTATTTCCTTTGAACGAAGCTGTAAACAGGAGTGGGGAGTTCACTGCCAAGCCAGGATCCTGTCCAACTGCAGATGGACTGTATCCCGGATCTGAGGACTGCGAGTGGGACATGGACTGCCCAGGCTGGCAAAAATGCTGCCAGATATTGGGTTGCTCGGGGTGCAGTGATCCTGCAAGTTAGTATACATCCCAGTTGTTTTTTAAGAAATTGTTTATTAAGCTTGCTTCTAGTATAGTTTCTTAGGTAGAGTCATGTGTCCTTTTCTCACCCCAAAACCTGCAAAACACACTGTTTCACTGTTTTCTAGCTGTTCAGTTCAGTACAGACATAATGTAACATCAGCACAAGTAGGGACTAGTTATAAAATTTAGCAGAGGGACCAAGTCAAGACAGGCAAGTCCCAAGTCCTAAACTTTGGTGTCAAGTCATAAACAAATCATAATGTAGCAGTCAGTTTCCAGCCTCCTTGATTTACAAAGCTCACCTCACCTTAGCAGTGGTTCCAAAACTTTTTCTAGCATGACCCACTTCAGAAACTGAAAAAAGGTTCACCATCCTGCCCCTAACATTAGTGAAGTATTAGCTTGCTACCTCCACTTACTGTTCTTTGTGCAACTTCAAATGTTAAATGAAGTTGGAAGTTTTTGAGTCTTTATCTGCAGTTAGTGCTAGAGAATGCATGTTTTGCGTTCTGCTATTCATTTTTTGTTGACCACCTTATAATTTTGATACACAAACAAAATTATCATTATCATTTTTTCCAACTGGAGCTCAATAAATAAAACTCAGTTTTTCAGGAATCACTCCAGCAGCTTGCTTGATTCAGGAAATGAGAGGAAATTATTTGATTTGTGGCACACTTTTGGATAACATAGTTTTTAAACTTTGGGTTTGGGGGCTCAACTTCGTTCAAGTCTACAGGCTCAAGTCCAAGTGATGTCAAGAGTCAGTGGTGTTTAGTAGGACAGACGTGATTTTTTTTCTTTCAAAAGTACCACAACTCAAGTCTCTTTAGAAACAGATCCCAGTTAATTATGATAATCCACAGACCTGACTGCACCTTTGTGAACCATTTTTATTAGAACAATTTACCGCTAAAGTAAAATAGTCCCAGTGAAAATTCTTATAAGTAGGTTTGTGATCACTTTTAGTGATTTTTCTAAATGTCAGATTTTTACCTCAAAACCAGGAGAAACAAATCCAAACAACACTGCATGTTTGGGACTGTACTAAAATTATTAGGGAGGCTAGCCTCATTTTCACTGCAGCTCGGGGCGGCTTGGCACGTCTCAACTCGATTCTGCTCACTAGGAACTGTCTTTCTGTGGTTTTCCAGAGAAAACTTTGTGGGTAGTGTTAGGTTTGCTCTGATACCAATACCAGAAACGCCTCCTAAAACACTGGATCAAGTACTGGCAAGTACACTGTGAAGAACAGTAGAGGTGACTTAAAATTTCAAGGTGACACACTGGAATAGATGTTTGACTTTTGAGCCCAACTCAAATAATTGAATTTTGAAATAAAGTTTAAAATGTTTTGCTGACCTATAATATTTAGTTTGGATAAATCATTTTCCTTCTTTAGATAAACTTGAATCTTTCAGCTTTAGAAACTTAAAGAAATTGGTCACAGTGAGCTGCAAACCTGATTCGTCTTTTTTTAGTGCCTGTAAAAAAATATAACATTTAAAAATTTACTTTCACTTCAGTGAATTTGCTCAATACATTTTTTAAAAATGCAATATTTTGTGTTTCTAAAATTCAAAGCTTATCTAAAAAAGAGAAGTAAATTTTCTCAACAAAAGTTCAGTTGGTAAAACCTTTTCAAAACTTAAGAATCTGAGTTGGGCTCAAAACTCAAAAATCTCTTGCAGTCCGTTGCCTTGAAATTTGAAATTCTCTCAACTTTTTCTTTTTTACAGTGTACATGGGTCTACACATGATCTGATCTTAATTGGTCCTGACATGTAGCAATATCATGAATTAAAATGTACAATTTGATGGATAAAATATTATGCTGATTAAAATATTAATATTTCACAAATGATAAAAACAAGATGTACCAGTTTAACACTGTTGTTCTCACTGGTTATAGGTGAGAAAATATATTTTTGCTTTGTGATTTGCGTGAACTGACCTTAGTCATTTAACTTTCAGGCTCACTGCATTACCTTGAGAATGGAGGATACCGTTTTAATGTAACAGTGACAGTGAAGACGGATTACGAGCAGCTGATGTCCATGGACAGAGGACATCTGAATCATACAAGACTGCTACAAGCAATGGTAACACTCCTGCTAACACCAGTACTGCTCCTACTACAGCTATTAATGCTGCTGCTTATATAATAAGACTGTGCTGCCAAGACCATTAACCAGATACTTGCTGTGGTAATTCTGTTCATTAGGAAATTTAAATGATTAAAGCATAGACGATATACCAGTTGTCTTGTCTTGTTTAGAGGCATGAAATATTTTCCTTTTTAAATTCTACACTGATTATTTTTTGTGCTTCCATCACTAACAGGTGACTGGAGCTGTGCAGTCTGATGTCTCAGTTTATTACCTCGGCTCGTGGCCCGTGCATCCCTACAGAACCGCCACCTCTCTGCTGATCGACTACGACTTCTCTCTGTCGTTGCACAATGTCACATCAAAGCTGCATCTCCTCCTCAAACACATAGAGGAGGTGTCGTCTGTAACCGTGGAAGGTGAGGACACGGTTTGTTCTGTACAGCAGCTCTCATCTCTACTTGGGTTTTTTTTTTCTCTCTCTCTTTAGAGAAATGACATTCTTGTGGAGTTTTGAGAATGATTCATGTTGCGGAGAACACAGCGTTCAGGAAAAAATGACTCAGCCACCACCACAGTTTCCTTCTCCCACCACTTCTATTTGAGTGACAGTCATCTGTGGGATGTTTCCTGCAATAGCGGAAAATAACACCAGGGCGAGTGCACACATAGACATGCATAAACACATACAAACCCCACACACATGCAGACATTAATCATGAATCGGTCATACTTGTTACATTTGCACTAAAAACACATTCACAAGTTTGCCTTTATGCAGTTAAACGCACATCAAGTTGCCTTTAACATGCTCTTTTATAGATTATTTGTATAGATTTCTTCTTTACACTTAATGCCAGTATGATAATGGGCGTTTTTTTTTTGTTGTGCCACCTCTGAACAGGGGTGGAAATAACTAATTACAAACATGTAATTACTATAATTACTAATTAGTTACTTTCAAGATCATAATTGAGTACTGAGCACAATTTAAAATAATTTCCAAACCTTTCATCTGCATATTTGTAGCTGATCTGATTACAGACAGGAATGAAATCAATGAAAATGAATGAACTTAATGACATACAGAGAAAAAATGCTGCATCAGGCACAGGTTTGGCAACACATTCTCTCTCTGACGTGGCCTTTTCAACACGTGATCAATGCTGTGAAACGGTGGCAGTTTGAGTTTGTTAGCAAGAAAAACTACTTTGTTAGGTTTATGATAAGACCATGTTTGGGGTTACAATAATTATGTTACTCTACGTATATCATGTGACGTCACTGAAGCAACTTAGAACATCAAAGTCATATGATGCACGTAAGTCAAGTCACGCACATGAAGTGACTTGTGACATATATAACATATAACATATATAAGACATGAACCTCAGTGTCCTGGCTGAAAGTCCTGAGTTTGTTTGAACCATCCATCCACCACATCTGTGTGAACTGCCAGTGATAATACATTAAATATCAATGGTTAAAAAGTAACTAGTACTCTGAGTACTTATGTATTTTTATAACACCAATATTTTACTTGTAATTTAGTAATGTAACAGTACTTGTAATTGAGTACAGAGTTTCAGGTCTTCTAAAACAATATTTGTGGGCATAATTTCATAATCTTTGGCTGGGTTTCACCAGCATGGATTCACTTCTAAACCTGATTAAATCATCAGTCATTTCACTTTAAATTATGGTCCAATTTAAACTGTGATCCAGTGTTAACTTGATGAGGTTTAGCTTTTAAAAAGACCATCCTTTTGAGATGGATTGAGAAAAAGAATTCATCTAAGTAGGTTAACAGGCTAACTAACCCTTTAGCTATCTAGAATGATGAAATATTAGAATGATGTATTATTTAAAAAAAAACAAAAAACTCTTTAGCTAGCTAAAAAAACAATGTAACGTTTGTGTGTTTATATGCGTGTGTGTGTAGATGTAAAAATTCTTTTAGCTAGCTAGCAAACAATGCAACATTTTTTGGAGGAATACAGAGTCAACAAACAGTCCCGACAGCACACAAATGTAATTTTTTATTTCTTGTAATTTGGGTAAACAAGCATCTCCATATTGATTTAACTGTATTCAATTTTGGTTTACATCACTGAACCTGGATTTAGTAAACTGGGATTAGCTTTTAATTGTGCAGCAGAGATCTGCTTAATTTTAGATCTGGATTTAGTCGTTATAAATCTAGTTTAGCTAAACTCTGATTAGAACTAATCTTAGATTAAATTATTATTTGTTGGTGTTACCCAGTCTAAAAGTCTTTCCCTATAAATGATGTTTTTGGGTTATCATTTATTGTCAGAAAAGAATTTGTTATTTTCAATTGTCACATTACACCTCAGTTAAAAACAAGCCTAATTCAACAGCAAGCATGCACATGTGATTGTAAATCCAGTGTGACCTCTTCAATCTGTATGTCTGTGCTTTTAATTGCAGATATAGATGAGTGTACACAGCCTGCCCTCCGTCAGTGTTCCCCCCAGGCACACTGTACCAACACAGTTGGCTCCTACCACTGTGCCTGCCGCCAGGGATATGTTGATGTTGACCCCAGCAACCCTGGAGCCCATTGTACAGGTTAGACTGTGTGTGTGTGTGTGTGTGTGTGTGTGTGTGTGTGTGTGTGTGTGTGTGTGTGTGTGTGTGTGTGCACGCATGGTGCAAATAGATATAAGTGCAAATGTTATTTATTGTTTTACCATGTGGTGAAGAATGGTGTTGATTTGAGTTGCAGCATGTAAATTTTTAAATCTTGATATAAAATAGTAGTGTAAACACAGGTGTTACCAGTCATACTATTTAGGGCCTGTTCCATTTAGTGTAGCAGAGCCTTTCCAGTGAGCCAGCATGCACAATTTGTTCAACCTGAATGGAAGAGAACCTTATTTAATATTGTTAGTAACACCTAACCTGACACGCCAGATGGTTAGTTCCACAGAACTATCTGGGGAGTCGTCCTTAGAGACTGTTTGGGAAAGGGCAGGCACTTTCAAAAACACGTGTCAGGTAATTAAACCATTTCTCATGTTTGATGTCTACCACGGGCGGACTTCAAGCGGTTAGATCAAACTCTTGCCAAATCCGGTCAGGAGAAGAGTGAAAACATCTTTTCCATGGAGAAAAGCCTTTGGTGTCATTCTTTGTTTTTCTTCCATTGAAGAAATATTCTTCAGTTCTGATATAACTGATCCTAGCACAGTATCTACGCTAACCTCTTCAGGAGCCACAATTGTTTGTTCTAGACGAGTTGCTTCCATGGATGTTCCTTGCTGTTGTCACACCTAAAAACATGCCTGTAGCTGCTAGTCGTCCCTCCTAGGCTGCACCATTTTTGGTGCAGACATAAACAGATAACTTGAACCCTGGGAAGATAGATTCTTGCATGAGCTTGTGATCTTGTAAAATCCAGCTGCGTTGTAAGGTAAAGCAACACCTTTGCTGTGTCCAGACTCACTCACTGTACACTGTATAGTTCAATTTATGGTGAGTTGAAAGAAAATGAAAAGCAATGACATAATTAACAGTGCAGAGAATACGCACCAAGTAGTGTCTGACATGAAGAGAATAGGGAGCAGTAAATGAGTGATGGGACACAGTGCTGTGTTTATTCTGCTGTTTCATGTCAAAATGGCTGCTGTGAAAAATCTCTTTTGTTTAGGTCATAAAACCTCACCTTATAATATACATCTGTATCTTTGATAGCACTATGATGTATAGAGTGACACCTCTAAATGAAAACATGTTATGCAAGCCTAAAATGATGGTAAACAACCTATATATGCAAATAAATGAGTGGGTGATGTGGGCGAATTAATATCATGACATTTTTTTCATTATATATTTCATTTCCAACACATTCTTGGAGCTACATCGTCTTTGTGGCATTAAAATTCACAATGTACCCATAAAATTATATAAATGATATAAAGAAATGAATAAATAACAAAAAGGAAGAGTACATCAACACTTGAATTTGGTCCGCTTAAAGTCCAAAATCAAGAAATAAACACTCTGGGATTAAATCAAGTCGAGACACAAAAACAATTTTAGTGAGACCAAGAGTGTAGATCTTAAAAAACAATACACCAAAAATAAAGAAAGAGAAAATAATAATAGATATTATAATATACATATTATTTCCTTCATTTATATTAATTTATAACATTTATGAAATAATAAATTATAATTAAATTGGTTATCATGCTCTCCATGATAATGTTAATATATGAAAGAGTCACATAAATTGCTGCTTTATAATGCACTAACCCAGTGGTCCCCAAACTGGGGGGTGGGCCCCCATGTGCAGCCATAGAGCCACTGTAAGCGGGGCGCAGATGACCAGGGGAGAAATATAGTCAGACAAAGTTAAATGAATATGATTTATGTCAACAAAATAAATAAAGAACTTGGATCACTTTTTATAAGTTGCTTCCCCTGTCACTGATGATGATCAATTAAAAATTGTGGGGTGAGGGGCGTAAACGTTTGTCGGTTTCTGAAGGGGGGCCCGCCAGAAAACCTCTGGGAACCACTGCACTGACCCAAGACGCAGAGATCTGTGAGATCTGATCCTTTTAGATAAATAGTGTTGTTATGTATGGCTGTATAAAAAAATGTTATAAGTAGAAATCAAAATAATGTCAGCAATGACCCTCTAAACTCAATAAGTAACAAAGAGCACTGCATTTTAAAGCTTTATCTTTGACTGATGATCTGTTTTCAGGTCTTGAGGAGAATTATGTGTAAACAAAATAAGGTAAATTAATTTTAGAGGAATTTTTCGACTGAGTAGTGTCTGCAATCGTCTTCACAAACTGGACACTCCTCCATCAAAAAGGCAGATATATGTTGCCTAAGAGGCAAAATCCAGATCAACAAAAGTCAGAAAGTCAAAACCACTTCTGCTTTTAAAGCTTGTACGCTGTGAGCGCTCAGTAATGACCGGAGATGACCCAGAGGACTTGTGACAAAGATGTTAGGGTGCTGCTATTGTGCATGTTGCCTCATTAGAAAGAATCTGCTCCACTGAATGGAATGAGACCCCATTAGTATCATTGGTAACACCTGTGTTTAAACTACTGTTTCATGTCAACATGGCTGCTGTGAAAAATATCTATTTATTGACATGGATTGATGAGCAAGATCCATTGTCTGTACAAGAGCAAATGATATTTGGACAATTTAATAATGCATCATAAATTAGGACTGCATGGAACTTTAGTAATTTTTTAAATTCATGAAACAAACATGTCAAAGTATGCACTGTAGTTGAGTGACAGAAGACCAAAGCTGGAATATTCCACCTTTCTTTGTGGGTAAATGATGTTTGCGTAGGTTTACTTTTCACATTTTCATCAGGGTCACATCAGATTCTCACTAACTTGCTAAAGGGTGAAACTTAGGAAACAAGACTTCAAACACAGCAGGGAAAAATTCACCGCCCACCTTGACAGTGTTGTTTAAAAATCACAAGAAATGTCAAATCAAACACAACCATAAAAACATAAGACTGTGCAAGCCTTGTCTTTGGCATAAAGAAACCTGAAGGGAAAAGAACTACCTTTAAATGTGGCTGCACAGTAAGCAGGCTGCAGCATGCGCCAAAGTAGTTCCTCAAGCCAGTCAAAGCTGCTTCAGTCAGGAAGTTGTGGTTGAATCTAACATGACAACAGAGTCACTTAGTCACTTAAACAAACAAGTGAAGCTGCCTGGACACACCCAGCTCTTATAACACAGCCATATTCTGAATCAGAAGCTTTGATTTCAACATCGATTTGTATTCTTTCTCCCCAGCTGACGTCAGAGAGTCGACCACCACAGAGCCCCCGCTTACCTACCTTCCATCCATGAACGCGACCTACACCCAGACTCCCAGCACCACACTGGACCCTGGGGTCTCCACTGAAACCATCATGAGTAATACAAGCCCTGTCCCTTACAATCCATCACTTGCTCCGCGGTGGAGTCCTGTACCTACCAGCATGAGCTCAACTGCAGAGTCACCTCTGCCAGCAACCACATGCTGTAAGAAATATTTTATTTTTATCTCGAGGCTGCTTAAAATGCCTACGTGTTCATTTATGTAAGTGCTAATCTGGTGGGTGGATTTAGTTACTTTTGGACAAAGCCCTGTTTGCAGTCATTGTGCTAAACTAAGCTAGGCTAACTGGCTGCTACAGTCTTTACATGTAAACTACTGGAGTAGTCTACTGGAAATTTTTTTGGACCCGGTAATGTTTTTTTTGTGTGTGATCAAACAGAAGTAATAATTTAAAAAGGAAGGGAAAATAGTACTAAAAATAAAGTAAACTTATGGCGCCTCGTCCCACAGATAGATCTCCATATAAGACACCGAAGGAAGGAAGCTGAACTATTAATTGTAATATGTTGTTTCCCATAAAAGTTTGTAACTGAAATGTCACCTATAAGCCTAGTGGATGAAATTTCATTTGGTTGCTAAGAGTTGCATGTTGGGCAATTTGAGAAATTAGCATGGTTATTAAATGGTTATGATTTGGCGTCTTGTTAACTTCGAAAGTCGATGTAAGTGTCTAAGTCCATGTTTGTATAGTCCAGAAATGCAAAAAAGATTTCATGCAGTCCTCCCTTCCCATCCCTTCTCCCACTGGCATCACCTGCTAGGCAAGTGGTTCTAAAATAGTGGTTCGGGGACCCCCCCAGTGGTCCGTGACATTCTGCAAAGGGGTCTTTGAAAAGCTTTTGGATTCATTCATTTAAAGTATCATGATATAAAAACATATTTAACATATTTATTTATTTATCTATTTATTACACAAACAGTCAGTAATTAGTGTAATTAGCTCATTATCAGGTAAATTAAAAAAAATAAAAGGTAAAAAAAAAAATTGTCACAGACTTCCCAGAGTGAATTTGTTTTAATGTTAATGAACTGCACAGTGTGTATAAAATATTAATATTAGAAAACAATGCCTTAAATGAAAAAAAAGACAAAAAAAATGTGTATTTTTATTATTGTGTTTTTACTAGTGTGTTGTTACTATACTTATTACTCAAAATGCCCAACATGCAATCAGTTTGAATTTCATCCATTAGGCCTATAGGTGACATTTCAATCACAAAAATTCATTGTAAACAACATTGCTGGGGTTCATAGAGGCCGTATAGGAGTTTCCAGTAGACTAATAGGATATTACCAAATAGATATGAAACTATTCCTTGAACCACAGCTAAGGAATGATAACACTGTTCACTGTCCTTCCAGCTCCTGGCAGCATGATCATCTTATGGTCGGCTAACATCACCAGAACCTCCTTCTATGTCTCCTGGACCAGTCAGTTTCAGATGAACCAGACTTACCTGGTTATTGTAAGCAATGGGTCAGAGGTCGTTCAGTCTTCGGTAACCAGTCAGACCATGATGGAGGTGAGGGATCTGCAGCCCGGGGTGCTCTACAATGTTACCGTCACACCTTGTGCCTGTGGAAGCCGAGGAATCGCCCTTCATCTATCAGTCAGGACAGGTAAGAACTGTGCACAAACAGGAAGTTGATTGTTTCAGTGCCCTTTAGTTCATAACTTACAGAGTTTTAGAATAACTTTATCTGTCCCCTGAGGTCTGACGAAGTAAGAGTTGATCCATTTCAACTAAAACCTCTGTTTCTCTTAAACTATACAGTGCTTCTTCCATCATTTTCTCATTAAAGAAAGAGTTGCTCACCAAAATCGCAAATTTTTGGTAACAACACTAGCATTGTTGACAGAATGTTATTCCTATTCTATCTATCTATCTATCTATCTATCTATCTATCTATCTATCTATCTATCTATCTATCTATCAGTTCATATTTAAAAAAAATCTTCACTACATACTTCATTAAAACTAAAATTGTATGTAATGTTACAACTCATTTTGCATACAAATAAAAATTCACTATAAGTCATAGATTCTTAAAATGCATCCTGTGGACTAATGACGACTCTCAGTTGTATGCTGGCTCCCTGAGTTGACACTCAGTCATCAAAACTTTGAGAAACCCTAAGCTAATAAAAGGGCAGTCATCTAAGTGTGAAAGATGTGTTTATTTAGCCACACTGACAGTTATGTAAAATTCGCAAGAAGTGTTGCATTAAACACAAACATAGAAACATTGCGATAGGACAGGAATGGTGAGTTTATGCAAGCTGTGTCCTTTGGCATGAAGAAACCTGCAGGGAACAAACCGCCACCTTAACATGAAAAGTCACAATAGGAGGCCAAAACATGTTTAAGTAGTTTCTCAAGCCAATCGAAGCTCCTTCAACCAGGAAATTGTGGTTAAATGTGACATGACAACATTCTGTCATTACTGCAAACATCACCCACAAGCTGCATGACTCTCCATTTCTCTATTTTTAGACCTAGAGGTGCCAAAACCTTCTTCCTTTTATATTCCTGTGATGTCAGCCAGTGTAGACCTGCAAACTGCATTCTCATATATGATGAGAGAATCACTAAAACAAAATAGTGAAGCTGCTTGAACACACCCAACTCTTATATTCTGGATCAGAGGCTTTGATTTCAACATCGATTTGTATTCTTTCTCCCCAGCTGACGTCAGCGTGTCGACCACCACAGAGCCCCCGCTTACCTACCTTCCATCCATGAACGCGACCTACACCCCGACTCCCAGCACCACGGGTCTCTTCAGCTCCACTGGGACCACTATGACTACAACTCTGAGTAATACAAGCCTTGTCCCTTATAATTCATCACATGCTCCGCGTTGGACGACTCCTGCACCTACCAGCATGAGCTCAACTGCAGAGTCACCTCTGCCAGCAACCACATGCTGTAAGAAATATTTTATTTTTATCTCAAGGCTGCTTACAACCCCAGCGTCTTCATTTATGTAAGTGTTAATTATTGATCTGGTTTTAGAGGTGGATTTTGTTACTTTTGGACAGAGCATGGTAGTTGTTTCATTGTGCTAAGCTAACTGGCTGCTAGCAATAGCATTTCCTGTACAGACATCCAACTGGTATCAATTTTTTCATGTAACTAAATAAGGATGTTTCCGCATAAATGTGAAACTGTTCCTTTAACCACAATAAATGATTGATAAACCTGATCTCTGTCATCCCCACCTCCTCCTTCCAGCTCCTCCCAGCATCACCAGCTTATGGTCAGCTAACGTCACTGGAACCTCCTTCTGTGTCTTCTGGTCTAGTCAGCTTCAGATGAATCAGATTTACCTGGTTGTTGTAAGGAAGGGGTCAGAGGTAATTCAGTCGTGGGAAACCAGTCAGACCATGATGGAGGTGAGGGATCTGCAGCCCGGGGTGCTCTACAATGTCACTGTCACACCTTGTGCCTGTGGAAGCCGAGGAATCGCCCTTCGTCTATCAGTCAGGACGGGTAAGAAGTGTGTAGAAACAGGAAGTTGATTGTTTCAGTGCCTTTGAGTTTTTTTCATAGACTGTATAAGAGAAGTGGACGTAGTGAAGCCAATACGGAATTGCCTTAAACCTGCTTTCTCTCTACTGGCCAGCAGGGGGCAACTCCACTGTTTTCAAAAAGTAGTCAGATTGTATGGAGGTCTATGAGAAAATGATCCTTCTTCTCAATTGATTTTGTAAGTCAGTAAACATTTTCTTAATGAATTTGTAGTCTCAGTTGTTAGTTTGAAGTCTTTTTCAATACAGCATGATGTTCACTTTGTAAATAATGGTCCCATTTAGAGTAAAATAGACATCAAAGGAAGGTATGCTTCAGGGCGTAGCTTCCTTGTGATTGTCAGTTAGGATAGAGGGACAACAATGGGTATCCATGGCACTCTGTACATTTATATCGCTGTCAACTTGTTTTTAGGTGTTGTCATGAATCTTAATTCACATTTTGGTCATCTTAAAATGTCTTGTTCATCATTTGGTTGTGTTAAAAGACATTGTAAGGAGTCGGCTGTTATTTTTTTTCCAGTATTTTTTATACCAAAATCAGCATTTCAATTAATATCACAGTTAATGTGAATTACTGATGCACCTTGCAAACCAAACTAGTTAGCACTAGCGTATTAGCACCTAACCCCTCATTCCACCCCAGCTCTAGTCTCTCATCCAAGTATGGCCACTTCTGGCTCCAGAAAACCAATATGGCCACAGCCAAAACATCACATTTGAGGCCTGAAAACATTAGTCCGCAAATTAATGAGTGACATTACAGTGACAATGTCCACTTCTTTTATACAGTCTGTGCATTTTCACATTGTTTCTGGTAACAGTTGTTGTAACATTTGAGTTTTAAATGTAGTATTACAGTTAGTATTAAACAAGTAAATGGTTAAGTTGTCATTTTGCTTCAGTGTAAATATCAGTATTGAAAACTTTAGATTATATTTTTCCACTAGTTATCTACGCCCCCCAGTTTGGGAACCACTGGATTAAAGTTAGTGACAAAAAGACAAAAATGTTTTTTTCTCTGTGTGGAAATCTTGCCACTCTATTTCTTCTGGTTAAAGGATAACAGTATTGGAAATGTATTTTTTCTTGAGCCACAGGAAAAAGAACTGACTTATCCAGCTATTTGAGAATGAGATAAGATGCAATCGCTGAACACTAACCCAGGGAGGAAGAAGAAGAATAATATTGCTCTTAATGTGTGATGAAGAAAAGATTCAATTTTTAACCAAACAGATCATAGGCTGCTATGAGGGCTGCCATTTAGTCGTAGAAAATGTGTTCATTGTGCCAAGTAAAGCTTTTCTTTATAGATGCTCAGACTCTTGATGCCACAGCAAGACTCACCAACATCCAGTTCACTGATGATCTGCAGAACACGAGCAGCCAGGCCTACAAAAACCTCACCGAGAGTATTACACAGGAGGTAAGTGTGTTCTGAGGATTATCTAATGACAGAATATGATCTTTCAATAGAATTCCACACACTGTAAACATGTACATTTCAATGAATTAATAACTTTAGTTTCTTAATTTTGACTGTGGGGTTGCTTCCTTTGTCACCAACAGATCTACCAGTCTCTGACTCCAGAGATGAAGGCCTTGGTAGATTCAAACCAGGTGAGAATTGAAATCAGAGGCTTCTCCCAGGGGAGTGTGGTGGTCGACTTCACCTTCATCTTTACTCCAAATCAAAGCCACAACATCAGTAATGTGTCTACAGCTCTGCTGCACTCCCTGATGAACAGCACCATATACACTGTGAACAACACAAGCGTAAATGGTAAGTCTCTCTAATCTCTGCTCTAAAAATGTGTTCTATGAAACCAGGACTGGCAGGTATAAAACTCTTAGGTAGTGCTTGGAAGTATGATACCCATCTTGGCTGCTGGGCAGGTTGCTTGGATGTCTCTAGTGTTTCATGTTGTAGATGCCCAGTAGATGGGGTCAGGTGGTCAGGTATTGGGAACACCTGGCCTGATGTTTCTGGTACTATGATAGCACATCCGCTGGTGTGGGATCAGGATCTCAATTCACCATGACTGGCTCAGAAACCACTATTAGGATGGGGCTGTTACAATACTTCACAATACCTAAGGACCTGATCACACCTACTGGGCATCTGGACATAAAACACACAGCAACAAAGATAAGCAACCTGCCCAGCAGCCAAAAGGGCCAGTTTTGTCGCAAAATAATAGTCCTAAAATGCTAAAAGTAACTTTAGCAAAGTTAGATTGGATTAGTTACCCTGATGACATCATCAGGGTTTTCTCAATTTGGACTTGGAGACTTCTCTGACTTGGAGTCAGAGTGTGCAAGCCCCGCCCACTCAGGGTGGAAAACAATTCATGGATCCGAATTGATTTTCTATTGAGTGAAGGTGCCTCCTGTCACTTTTGTCTGATAGCAAACAAGAGAAAAATGTCTAACAGCTGCTGTGTTGTAGGATGAACTACCAAGAGGGTGAAAAACCTAGAACACTTATAACATTCTGAACAGAAAAAACTGAACTTTTGTGAAGACAAATGTGGATACAGCATTATGATGCTAAGCTAAGATATGAATTGCCTGATTTTGATCTGTATTTGGTTAAATGATGATCTTACCTGGTGATTCTACCAAGTAGCTGTAAATTTCAAAGTACTTCACTTCTGATCATTCAAGCAGGATCATTTCTCACCGAAAAGCAAGGTACAGAGAAGGGACACTAAGATAAACTGACAATATTGAGTCTGTCAATGCAGCTCTTCTTTTATAGTAGACATAGGGTACTAAAACACCTTTGACATACTGAAATCTAATGTTTTTTTGCTGCAGTCACTTTGTTAGCGTTTCAGCCCCTGATTGCATATTGGGGCACTGATTGTTTTCCCTCTGGTGGGCGTGGTTTACACAGAATGATGAGTTGCACTCTGTCTCAGTAGCAAATTATACTATGAAGTTGCTTTGTGGGAATTATAGGATGCAGCATTTATAGATGTTGACCTATACCAGGGGCTAAAAGACAAGCTATATTAGCATCTGCTGCCTCAACTTTGATCATGTTTAATACGATTCTAGTGAGTCCTACAACTTTTGGTAGTACAACACAAAATTGCAGAAGTACATCCACAGCAAAGTTAGTTTGTTGGTCTGTCACTGTTTTCAACCCTGAAATTCTTTCAATGCGACATAAAGCCTGACTTATTGGGCCAAATATTTTGCTCTTTGTAGATTTTAATGAATGTGCATCGGGGGAAAATGACTGTTCCCTGTGGGCTGAATGTGCAAACAGCTGGGGCTCCTATGAATGTGTTTGCTGGGACGGGTTCACAGACAACAACCCAGAAAGGCCTGGAAGAGCCTGTCAAGGTACTGTCTTACAGAATGGTAGTGAGAAAGATTCATTTGACAAAGATTTTATGTACAAAATAATAATAGTGTTTTGTCTTCTGCAGCAAATGCTATCATTGAGACAACAACAGCACCAATGACAACAACTTCTACCACTACAACCACCACAGCCCCCACAACCACTACTACTATGCAGACAACCACCACCACGGCCTCAACAACCACCACTACTGTCCTGACAACTACCACTACTGTCCCAACAACCACTACCACGGCCCCAACAACTACCACTACTGCCCCAACAACCACTACCACGGCCCCAACAACTACCACTACTGCCCCAACAACCACTACCACGGCCCCAACAACTACCACTACTGCCCCAACAACCAC
The DNA here is from genome assembly GCF_056507025.1 of Lutjanus erythropterus. NCBI lineage: Eukaryota > Metazoa > Chordata > Actinopteri > Lutjaniformes > Lutjanidae > Lutjanus > Lutjanus erythropterus. The sequence goes on from NC_139327.1 coordinate 4,951,737, forward strand.
CACCACGGCCCCAACAACTACCACTACTGCCCCAACAACCACCACCACGGCCCCAACAACTACCACTACTGCCCCAACAACCACCACCACGGCCCCAACAACCACCACTACCATCACAACAACCAGTACTGCCCCTTTAAGCAGTACTATTGCTCTTACAACCACCACAACTGCCCCACCAACAACCACCACTGCCAATACAACCACCACTCCTGCCCCAACAACCACCACTACAGTCCCAACAACCACCACTACTCCTACAACCACCAGTACTGTAATGTCATCCATGACTTCTGCCCCTACAACCATCGTCACCAGCTCCACTGCCACCACTGCAGCTCCTACAAGCAGCACTTACGGCCCGAGAACTGCCACCAATACCTCTATGCCAGGGGTCATCTCAGTCCAGTGCAGGGTTGCTGCCATTACTGTGACAGTTGCCAAGGATTTTCTTCAGAGCGCCAATATCAGGGATAGCTCCCTATATCTTGGCTCGCCAGAATGTCGTGTCAACGCAGGCAATACCACCCACGCCCAGCTGATCGTGGCCTGGAATGAGTGTGGCACTACACTTGTGCATGTGAGTGTTTTTTTTTTTTCTTTTGCAGAAACTCTTAAAGTGCATTAACTTTAAAAATAACCCAAATTGCTTTTGATATCTGGTATTTCAGAATGAAACCCATTACACGGCGTCTGTGACCCTGTACAACAACATGGATCAGTACACCTCACCTGATGGAACAGTGAAGGTACCCACAATACGTCTGGAGGTTCCCATCATGTGTGCCTACACGAAGAGCATGCTCATCTCTGCTGACTTCGGCTCCATGGGGTATGCTTCACTTGCTGTCATTAGCACTCAGAGATTAGATACGCAGATGAAGAATGTTGTCAGCAAGTTGTTCTTAAAGCTATAATAGGTAACAGTAACACATCAAAACATCTATAAACCCTAGATTTATGTTACATATTATGTTGAGTTGTGTACTTTCATTATTATATTACTTGAATGTTGTCAACAATGTTTGAACGCAGAGAAATCCATAATTTTTTCAAGATAACAGTTCATTTCCTGCTTGCTGCTCCTAGCTAGCTGCTAGCTACTATAACTTCCTGGAAAACACAGGATACATCAGATACGTCAGAGAGCCGGGAAGGAAGTCAGCAAACATGACTAAACACAACATCAATAAAACTTAAATATTACCTCTTACATTACCATAATTTCTGCCTGAATCACATCAGACAGATTTTCATCAGCTATGGTGGTTGTTTAAAAGTGTAATAACATCTCCCATGATCCCATGCTACTTTACGATGTCATCAAACTGTGTTTTTTGTTTTTGTTCTAATGTGTGAGAGGCTTTGAGGCAGAGTTTATATACTGCACATTTAAAACAACATTATTTAAGAATTGTTTTTGTTTTTTTTGTGGTTTGGTGCCCAACAGTTTCTTAGTGCAGTTCACCTATACACAGCTGTTGTGAATATGGACACCTGCATTTTTTATGATTGCATTACTGAAAACTAGCAAGTTAATTACTTTGCTACAACACAGCCAAACATCAAACAAGACATAGTAAACCGGCTAATATTACTTACTAGTCTAACAGCAAGAACCCCAGATTGGTGTCTGCCTTGCAACCCCTCGCCAACGACTAAAAGCTGGTCCCACATTTACTATTACAGTGTCTTGTTCGGGCACTCTTGCTTTTTCTCTCCTTAGTTTCCTCCGTCGATTTCCACTTCCATCTTTTCACCTCGGCCATGATGCACAAGAGGCTGAGCCCAGTTCTGAATTTGTTGTCTGCTTGCCCAATTCCCAGTAGCCATTACAGTACTGCTTTCTATTCCCTACTGGGTCCCCATCACCCACGACCTGAATACCTGCTTCCATGTACTGGCAGGATAAACACCAACACTTGCCTGGTACAGTCCGGACAGAGTTAGCAGCTACACATAGGTGTAGAGTTGTAGTTTTTCTGTACTTTTACATGAAATTTCAACACCAGATATCAACACACATCCACTGTACAATATGCTTAAGTTTTGGGAATAGTTTGACATTTTGGGAAATGCGCTTTTGTTCTTTCGCTCTGTACATCTGTACATTAAATATATAACTGGAGCCAGCAGATGGAGAACTTAGGTTAGCATAAAGACTGGGAACAGGGGGAAACTGCTAGCCTGGTTGCCTATTAGCACCTGGTTGCCTGGCAACTCGACAGCCGAGAACAACTTTTCGTTTTTACACTTGGGTTTTTGTACAGATATAACAAACAAGTTAACGTGTTATTTTGTGAGCAGAATCATTCTGCAGTGTATTCCTGGTGTACTTCTGGCTGTATATCTATATTTTGCTCATCTCCAGGTATGACATGATCAAAGATGTCATCATGGGCTCGGGGTCGTTCCAGGTGACCGTGCGTCTGATGAACGGTACCATGCCTCTACCCCACAACTACAGCTTGTCCTCGCAGGAGGCTGTGGTGGTGGAAGTCAGCCTCAACACCTCCTCAGACCACATTAAAGTAGTTATTAACAAGTGCTGGGCCACCCCCACCCAAAACCCTCTGGACGCCTCCACCCACGTCTTCCTGGAGAACAGGTCTGCTTCTACCTGCATCACCATATCAGCTAGTTATTAACTTCTACATTCACTCTTTCTCTTGATTTTATTACAGTTATTACTAATTATTTAACCACTGTTATCAGTATTAATACCAGTACTTCAGAGTATCTCAATCTTAGCATTGGGAACTCACAGAGGTCACTCGCAAGATCATTTTCTAATGACAATAACAAAGTTATTTTTTGTGATAATGGAATAATTATCTTGAAAAAAATGTAAGTGATAACACTGTTACCCAGAAACAATTACAACAAATAATGACCCCAGATAAAAGGATTAAATAAAAGTATTGCTACCACTGCTGTTATCTGGTTCTATAGGTTTTATTTTTTCCATATAATCAATGTGAAACTCCCTCAATCAGTTGAAAAAAGGTTAAAAAACTGTTTACTAATTCAGCGATTCCCAAAGCGTGGGCTGTGGCCCACTGGTGAGCTGTGAAGGCCCTGCAGGTGGCCCTTGAGAGGTCCTGAAAAATAAATAAAATGTTTTTGAAGCAGGATCCACAGGTAGATCACAGGAGATTTTATTTGGGTCCCCAGATAAATAAAATACAATAGAGGAAATTCTGCAAATTTAAGATTTACTTCTGCAGTACACATTTTATGAAGCATTTCATTTCTTTAGGAAATTAAAACAATATGATGGCGTGTTAACTCGGCCTAAATTAGTTAATTTCTCATATATGAACCTTTAACATGTATATGTTATCAATAAAACGTCAAAATAATATAGGGTGATGTGAATTTGGCAGCAACATTTGTCAGGAATGTTTTTTATGCAATAATGAAATGTTACCAGACTATCTTTATAAGGCTTGTTGGGACTTGGGTCGCAATGGTTTGTCATTTCAAAAAGTTGGGAAACACTGAACTAAATTACTTAATCTTAATCACTTTCTATCTGAGAGTTCGATGAAAACATTAATACCACTCTCATGTCTGTCTGTGTAAATATGAAGGTTCCACCAGCAGCTGTTTAGCTTAGCTTAGTTACTGTGACCAGCCAAGACATGGTCCAGCACATAAACCACACTGTGCCATTTTTACACTTTGTTTTTGTATGAATTAAACAAATGAGATGTAACATATTGATTAATGAGATTTAGAGGTGCAGGTAGGTGGATTTTGTTGCTGGAAGCAGCTGCTTCTTGTCTTTATACTAAGCTGAGCTAAGCTAAGCTAAGCTAACCAGCTCCTGGTTGTAGTGCCATGTTTAACAAACATAAATGAGAGAGGCATCATCAACCTTTTGTCAAGAAAGTGAAGTAGTGTATTTCTTAAAATGTTTGTTGTCTTTTTCTTTAACCTCCAACAATAGACTTTTTCCCCCAGCAGCCATTTTGACATGAAATATTAAAGTAAACACAGGTGCTGCCAATGATTCTCATTAATATTCCATTTCACTCATGTCAGTCAGAGTCATGCTGCTGCTGTTGTGCATGTTGATTCACTGGAAAGGCTCTGCCTCACTAAATGGAATCAGACCTTAATTAATATCATTGATAACATCTTGGTTGCCATGAAAAGGGTTAAAAAAGGTCTTTCACAATCAGTCAGTTGAATTCATACCTTCCATACACACTGTCACTTATATTTCTCCCACATTCCCGATAATAACTGTATCATATTTGATGTATCAGTTTCTGAGAACTCTACATCATCACTGTGATCAATACGTTCCTGAGAAACCTGTTGTATCAATCTGAGACATGTCTTCTGCCCTCTGCTGGATTATCAGTGCACTGCAGGCAGCTGCCTGTGTCTGAGTGCAAAATCCATCATGGCTGCCTTCAGGTAGTGAGTTGCATGTTTTTGTCAGGGAAATCTTTGCTAATTTGGAAAAGTTTACGCTAAGAATAACATTTATATTGTTACTAATATTTCAATATTAATGTATTGAAACAACCTTTAATTATTTAATATTTTGTACCTTATTTTATAGTAAAATGTGTGTATCACATATGATACAGCAGATATATAAGAAAACTTATCTGTCTTATCCTCATTCATTATTCTGTAGGAACTTAACTCGCCAGTAATTGTCTTTTTAATTGATTGCCGTTCCTTGGTTATCATAATCTGTATGTGATGTCGACCAATTCAAAAGTCAAAAAATAAAATGGTTCTTGTTTGGAAAAATTAAATAAAAATAGAGCCAAACCAATTGAAACATGTCAAAGTTTTCAAAAGCAATGAATAATATATAGATCTTTGAAAGGTCTGGTGTATTAAATATGATACAAACGAAATATCATATATGTAAATTATATTTCATGTATTTTTTTTTATTTGTCAAAGCTTTGAAGGATCAGTTTTTTGTTGTTTTTTTTTTAAAACTGGCAATTATTTGATGTAACAGACTTTACAAGGTTATTCATTTCAAATGCAGTATCTAAAAAAATTGTGACAACAATGAATTGACAGTCAGTCAGTATAGTACAAATTAAATTTAAATTAAATTCACAGTCCCTCCAGGATTTTTTCAGGCTATCTTTGGGATTGTTGGAACTTAAAATACCTGCTTTCACAACAACTTGTCTCAAATATTGTGATGCATGTTGCAATGTTTGTCATATAGTCGCAGGAACAAGAGAGAATTGCAAAAAAATGTTGCCAGAATCCATTAAAAATCAAAGGTAACTTATTCCAGGTAGAATAAAACTGCACTCTGTTCCAATCCTTACCAAAAAAGCTCAGGGTTAAAAAATTCAAAATTCTAAAATGCTCACAAAATCTGCTTCAATTGTAAATGAAGAAGTGCACCTGAGGGGTTTTCCACAAAGAAGCAGAATATTTTTGGAGATAAAGCTCAGTCAAAACAGCAAGCAGGAAATCACAAAATATACAAATCCACAGAGCATCGAAAAATGACAAACCTTGTGTTCTTTTCAGAGTTTGAACTCACAGGAAGCTCTGATGACTGGTCACATTTGTGAAAAAGTTGCAGTGATTGAAAAAAAATGCAAGGTTGTGCAGAATTCATGGGGATCGGTTGAATTTGCGTAAATTGTGGCGATCGCAATGTTGCAACTTCCCAGAGAGACTGAAACAAGTGTCACTTTATTATAACATGAACTCAGTCACAGCAGCTTAGCAATCAAATAAAAATCCTGAAACAGACGACTGAATAATGTTTGTGATTGTCTTTTAATAGTTTGTCTAGACACAGATAACGGCTTCGGATCATCAGATGCAGACACAGACTAAAAAAAGGAACTTGCAGTCTCAGTTTCTCACTTCACTGTCTGTGTCTCTACAGCTGTCCCCTGAACAGATACACCAAAGTGTTGATGAACGGGAACTCCAGCACGTCTCGTGTGTCTGTGCAGATATTCTCCTTCGTCAACCTGAATGTGATCTACCTGCACTGCCAGGTCCAGATCTGTGCAGAGATCGGATCAGACACCTGTGTGCCTGTGAGTACATCCCCAAAAAAAACTGGATACGGTCTTGCAGCAAGTGGTGATTAGAATCTTCTCCTTTGTCATGTTTGTGTGTGTTTTCTTGCAGGACTGTCTGCAGAGAACATCTCGGTCTGCTAGCACACTTGGAAGAGCGTTTGGTTCTGCAGGGCCTTTGCAGAAATCAGATGAAGGTGGGTACAGAATAATAATATGTGTGCTTTTGTTAGAAAAGAAGTTCATCTGCATGACTCCGCTGTGCTTAAATTTGAGTCAAAAATGGGAGTTAATTCCAGCTGAAATGACAATGACACTTGAACCTCTCCTCTGCCACTGATGAGCGGGCCAGTTTTAAAAGTAGAATCCATTATAAACTTGAGCGTCTCTTCAGTTTAAAATCTGAACAGGCCATCTAGATGCTGAATTATGGCAGCAGTGCCTCCGTCTGTGGTGGAGAGGCAGCTTTAAGTAGCTTGATGGAAACACACATTTCAAAAGCCCTGAACTTGATCAAATATATTTGAGGTATCTTCATTTGCAGTGAATTATTTAGTCTCATGATTGTCTCATGAGTGGAACTGAAAAATGTAGCTTTTTGTAAGTGTGCAGAACAAAAGAGCCAGTAATGATAAAAATTACATTATTTTAAGTCATCTCTTCTCCATTTTGTTGTTAAAGTATTGATTTTTCAACACCATTTTTTTAGATGAATGTATATGTACTAATTTTTCCAAAAACGTGTTCTTTCAAAAACATTTTAACTCAGGCTCACAGGTTTCTTTACAAGGGTTTATTGTGTTTCTAAGCATTATATATCCAAACAGGAAATATGTGTAAAAAATGATTAAAAAAATATAATAATAATGTGAATAATGTGTCATTAATAATAAAATGATTTTCAAAATATATACAAATTTTTTAAATAATTTGAAACAAAAATAACACTGAAAATAACCAACACAAATAAAACAAACATTAAACCAAAACCAAATATGGTTTATATGTAAGTTCACTCTACCTAGACATGCATATTATTCAGTCCAGTTTCCATATGAAAATAATCATAGTTATCAAAAAAAAAAAAAAAAAAAAAAAAGCTGTTTATTGTCTCACTACCTCAGGGTATCACCTGCAGTCCACTTTCCTCAGTACCTTCATATATACATGTATGTATTTGTGTATGTATGTGTATTTTCTCTCTTGATTACTTCTCATGGGCTGAGTAGCAACAAGGATTCTTTTTTAAACCTGATTAAATCATGTTGCAAAATATGTTGCACCAAGGGGTGGAAGGAACTAATTATAAATACTCAAATCAATTAAGTATTTTTTGGAGGGTATTTGTACTTTCATGAGTAGATTTTCAAGTCTGTACTTTAACTATTCTGACATTGTTTTGTTTGGTGGAGCTGTTTCTTGTAGGAAGGAAGGAAGGTCAGGAAAATTAAATTTGGTCTTTAAATGAGAAAAAATGATGGAAAGAACATGCTTTGTATATTATAAATTATTAATGATTGATTGATTATTTGCATTTTCAACTACTGGTTCAGGAAAACACACAAAATTTGCAACCCTAGTTTGAAGAGGTGACTGTGACATCCACCGTTCAAAGTAACTGATACTCTGAGTAGTTTTTGAGACTAATACTTTGTACTTTTACTGAATTATTTTTCTAACACCACTGCTTTTACTTGTAATTGAGTAATTATTTTAGCAATGTAACAGTACTTTTTCAGTACTCTTTCCACCACTGGTTGCACCAAACCTTTAAACCAGCTTAAATATTTAGATTTAAACTTCAGTTTAGTAACTGATCAGTTTAAAATGTGTTCCAGTATTAACCTTAAACTTACACTTGAGGAGGTTTAATCTTATCCCTTTTTGGGATGAATTGAGCAAAACAGTCAAGATCCTTGAAGAAAGAAAAAACGGAGAAACTCAGCCTGACTGAGTTTTATGATGTGTCTCTTCGGTAATGAATAATTCACCCAACAAGTTTGTCTCAGAGGGACTTTTTGTTCATTTTTTAGTGAGCTAGCAAAGAATGCAGCATTTAATTAAGGAATGCAGAACAGCTAAAACGGATTTCCTCCCTCTTTTATACTTACTAGCACTCAAATTATTAAATTAATTTTAAAAAATGCATATATTATATTATATTATTACTTTTTATTTATTTGTTTATTTATTTGGTTTTGGTAAGTAAGCAACTCCACAGTCATTAAGCTCTGTTTTATTCTAGTTTAAATAAACTTGGATTTACTAAACTGAGATTAGTTTTTAATTGTGCTCTGTGTAAACTCTAATTAGAACTAATTAGACATTAGACTAGATTATATTAATCTTTGCTACTGAAATGTTAAGCATAGGTTTGTGCGTGAGGTCATTTTTGCTGCTGATGGTAATATTTGTATTTGTGAAAACATCTGGGTTTTATCCCAAGAACTGCTCTCAGAGTGTCTCTTACCAGTTCAACATTGTTCACAGTCATATGTGTTCTGATTTTTCATTCTTTACTCTGTCAATATTCCCGCAGAGATACCAGAGGATGAACTTGTCACTCTTCATATAGTTGGACTTGCCTGTCTTGGAGTCGGTCTGTCACTCTTCTTCATTATTGGCTTCGTCTGCCTCTTCTACTACCAGAGGAACCGTATCGGACACTACAACTTCAGCGTCAAACCCAAGCAGGAGAACTTCACCTACCTTGTCTTTAACACCTAGAGGTGCAGCAGCAGCAGCAGCAGCAGCAGCGCCCACAACCACAGTCACAGAATTGGAATAGATCAAAATTCCTGCAGCATCTGATACATTTGATAGGCCATTACAGCACAGCTGCCACTGAGTGGCGCTGCTGTATCATTCACATATTAGTGCTGCTCAAATCAAACATTTTTGCACTTTACACAATGAATGAAGCACAGATTATATTTCTATTTCACCTGCCTCCTTAACATATATTTAAGATTTTAAAATAATAGAGTAGTTGATTGTCAAATATAAAGTCTATATGAATATTTCACTATTTCACATGAAAGATTTAAGTTTTGTTAAGTTAAAATGTTAAAGTTAAATCTTGCTGTTTTGAAAATTTTAAGCAACATTTTGTCAGAAATGCTCACAGATGCATGAGACATAATAATACAGAGGGGAAACATCAAACTAAATTCACAATATTGAAAATATCCACTGAGTCAGAGATGGACACAAATACATCAAAAAGTATCTTGTTACAAATGAAAAATACTAAATGCATCAAAATAAAATACTGATATGGAAAATTTATTTAAAGGGATAGTTCAGCCAAAAAAGAGAATTCAGTCATTGTCTACTCAACCTCATGCTGATTGAGGGTTGAGTTTCTTTTGTTAGTCTGCAAAACACTGCTGGAGTTTCACAGGAAAACAGTGTTACAGAATCTCCCAAACAATGGAAGTGAATGGTGACCAATATTAATACATAAAAAACAACAGAAAAAAAACCTGCAACAAGAAGTGCCTCCATACTGCTTGTCTGGTGTAATCCGAGTCTCCTAACGCCCAAACAAGTTGACAAAAAAAATGTTATTTACACCATGTTTTTAGCCTGAATCCCCACTGTAGATCCTTAACTTGGAGCTTCAAATGCACACTGTCTAAACTGTGTGTATGTGTTGTGATGATGTGCACACGGTATGTTGGGATTTCAGGAGATTTGGATTACACCAGACGAGCAGCATTGAGTTTTTTTTTTTGTTTTTTTTTTCAGTTGTTTTTTTTTACATTTGAAAACTGGTCACCATTCACTTCCATTGTTTGGGAGATTCTGCAGCACTGTTTTCCTGTGAAACTCCAGCAGTGTTTTGTGGACTAACAAAATAAACTCGACCCTCAATCGGCATGTGGGATAGTAGATAAGGACTGAATTTTCATTTTTGGGTGAACTTGCCCTTTACATTAAAATTCAAGTAATTTGTAATTTGAAAATACAAAAACATATTCTATATAAACTGATATGATCATATTTCAGGCCTCAGTATGGGTCTGACATGGAACAGATGAGCTCATTTCTGACATCAGGTTACCGTGGAGTTGGGAGGCCACAAATTCAGGGCTGCATGCTGGGTGGGTTCTAGCTATTAAGTATATTTGCTGGTTCTAGAGCACACATGTTTGCTAAATGCTCTTTTCATTTTGGTGTCATGCAGGATGTTTGCTTTAGCATGCAATATCTGATCATATTTTGATGACATATCTATATCGTCAGGGACATTTGCTCCAAACACCAAATCAGCTTCTTTCCTCAAGCGACTGGTCTCGAGGAACACAAATGAAATACTGTACTTCACAGTGAGCGTGATGCTGGACCCAACAGGATGTGTCATATGAAACTATTTCTTTTAACTTAAAAAAAGTAAATGTTTGGGCTGCCTTAAAATTTTAAGTTGACTGAATCAGATGAAATTGAAAAGACAAGTTGCAGTAATTATGTAATTATTCAAAACAAACTTCTGGTCAAACAAACTTGATATTTATTCAGCTGTACTTGAGAAAACTTGTTCAATAAGATTAAGAATTTAAGTTGAACCAACAACTCTTCAGTCACACTGACAAACTTCACAAACAAATTTGATCTCTTCTTAGATTCTCTAAGGTTGAAAAGTCAATTTTTCATTTCATAAAAATAGTTTTAACTCAAACAGTGCATGCTGGGAAGTCTGCTCATATGCTGATCATGTTTCTTTAGAAACTTAATTTAATGAGTTGGTTGAACGCTGCTCAGTACATTCATTCAACTCATCATTTCAAGTCAAAAGACTACAAGTTAGAAGAACCCATAATTATAAGTCCTGAAATGTTGACATTTACTTAAAATTTTAAGTTTGTTTAACTTGAATAAACAAAACTATTATATTTACGTTAATGAGAAAAGATGAACTGATTCCACTAAATTCCTGTATGATTTTTTTTACAGTGTGCTTTTAGCCAAAGACTGTGATTAGGCTAACTGTTGTACAGTTTTTTTTTCTACAATTTAAATCAAGGGATAAATATGTGTCTAAGAATACAATTATAAATTAAATAATCTATTTTAAGTATTATAATTTATTTATTTACAAGCTCTTAAAGTATTTTGTTACAAATTCCATCTTATTTTTTTCTTCCCAGCAGACTATAAATGATAAAATGCTCAAAACTAATTAAAAACATATTTTAAATATGTTTAGTTGATCTCTACTCTGAGTATGGAAAAAATCACCACATGGTTCACATAAGCATTAACACTAAACTAGCTTGTAGTCAACTCTGACATGCTGGTCAAGCACAGGTATCACTTTATTTTATTTTAGCTGCTATTTTTCTACAATTACCCTTTTTGTATTTGCATTTTTTTGTATTTGTATTTATTGTGCATCTGGAATATTAACTCTGTTCTCACTTGTACAAAGTGTGTGTGTTGTAAGTGGTGTGACAATAAACCTGTCCTGTATGAATGCAGACACTTGGGGGTGCTGCTGACACGCTTCTTCAGTCTATAAAAACAAGGCAAGATGGCTTCCTGCTTGCATCAAGACAACATGTTTACACTGTTTACAGAGGACAACAAAATCTGTGAGATGATGCAAGAAAAAGTTGCCATTATGAGCAACATTTTTCATATTTTATGGATGGGATAGTGGTTGGGGGATGTCATAATCCTCCTTTAATCAGATCGAGGGTTAATAAAAAGATTTCGAGTGAGCTTTTCTCAGTCGAGTAGAGCTGAAGAGGAGAACCCTTTCCCCCCACACTTCCCATAATCCCACATTGTTGACTACAGGGTCATAAATGTGGCTCCTGGATTGACAGCGAGGGGCTGAATACTAAACAGAAGAGGCTTTCTCTTTGAGAGGAGAAGGAGGTCCCCCGGGGGAGTTGCAGTGAAGGAGGGCTTACTACCATCTGGAGGGCTGCAAACGCCCCGCCTCCTAATTAACCCATTCAGGCTCACCGTCTGAGACCTGGCAACCCGTCTCTATGGCAACAGTCCAGTGCCGGGATGGAGGGAAGGGGATGATGGATGGAGAGCAACAGTGATCAAAGGGGAGAGAAAGAGCGGAGAATAATTTCAGTTTAAAAGCATGAAATTGGATGAAATGTGCCTTTGTTATTGATTTTAAATACAAGATTTAGTGATGGAAATTTCTGGGCTTCAATTTCAGATTTTCTGTACCTCTTTTAATGAGTGTTTTGGAGCTGTTAATCTACTTTGGATGGCCTTGGCTTGCTGTTGGATAATAAAAACACCAGTCTCCAGGTGTTTCATAATTTATACCCTTCACAACTGGTAACAATCCTCATTTTTAAATACACAAAACACTAACAAGTGTCCAGGGAGTGATTTCTGAATTCCCAAGTAAGGCGTTTGGGAAATGAGCTTTTCCACTCTGTACGTCTGTATACCGGAAAACAGCGGAGCCACATCCCTCGTAATGGCTGCAACGTGATCTGCGCCTCCACACTCGTCTTCCTCACATCCGTCTCTCTCTGTTCTTCCAGGTCAGGGCAGCTCAGAGGCACAGCCATTCATCATGCTTTATGTTCTCCTGTGTGTGTGTGTGTGTGTGTGTGTGCAGGATATATAGGGATCTCCAAAGGTTTTCACTCACTCACTCAGGTCATTACTAATTAAACATCCTGATTGTGTTTTTATAGAGCAGCTCAGGACCTTCCTCCAAGACGGTGTAATGGATTGTAATCCTCAGATGTGAGCAGTGTAATTGCCCTGTCTGGGGAACTGTTATAAAATCTCAGTCACTTGCTATAGCGGCTTTTGCTTGTCAATCACTTTAATTAAAGGGATCATTTATTTGAAATGGGGTAGTATGAGGTACTTAATGTATAATGAGTGTATTAGCTACAGTAGATGGTGGTGAGCATGCCTGAAGTTGAACTGAGTCAGCAGCAAAATTGTATTGTAATTGTATTTTTAGCCCCCTAAAAAAGGTCCACCTAATAAAATTGATATCACTTTAAGTGTATGTTTTATCTAGAATATTTTCACCACTTTACTTTGCCATCAGACAGACTTTACCAACAGTAAACTGCTTTTATATGAGCCAAATTTTAATCTCTCAAAACCAACCAAACTCAATAGGCAAAATCAGCAGTTTTACCTCCCAGGACAAGATAGCTGTTTGTTTACCGCTGCCTTGACCTCTAAGTTTGTTTGTGTTACCATGTGACTTCTGTCAAGCCAAACTATCTTTTAAAAACACCAAGGTCATACAATTGCATTAACTGACAGATTGAGGCAGCAGTAGACCAGCAACTCCAGTGTTCTGCAACCTAAAATGATGGATTTTGCCTATGGGGTTTGGTGAGTTTGGGGGAGACTGATATTTGGCTTGTCTCTCAGCGAATTTCCCACCAGAAAAGTTGTCTGATGGTAAAGTAAAGCAGCTAAAAGGTTCTAAATATAGTGTACACTTAAACTCATATTGATTATCTTTCAGGTGGACCTTTTAAAAACACCCTTTGTTGTTGACCACGTCCACAGGAGAAGGCTACATTGCTCAGATTCCATGTTGGATGTGTAAGATAAAACTAATTACAACTGATAATAATATGTACTACTTACATATTAATACATCAGCATTAACAATCTAATATTATATATATTTTAACAATCATTGGGTCATTGGTCATTTATCTGTATAGACTACATTTACTCCTAATACTTAAAGTTTATTTTGTTGATAATACTTGCATACTTTTTCAGCGCAGTACTTTTACTTGTATTTTTACATTGTCATAGAGACGTTTTTGTCAACACTGACATGAACTAGTAGGATAAATACAGGTGCTACCAGTGACACTAATTAAGGTTCTCCTCCACACAGTTTAATCATAGTCAAGGTGGCAGCTGGACATTAAGGCCGCTCTCCCCACATCCTAAAACTTAAGTGAAGAGGACTTAATTACTTTGAAATATATACTGTGTATTTATCAAATGAGCAGTGTGTAGTTGGTGAATGACATATATAGTATGCAATAACCATTAGCAAACTATAGCAGACATTGTGTCTAGAAGAGAACTCCAGATCTGCATGGTCTCACGAGAGTGAAGATTTTGACTGAAACAATGAAAGATCTTGCGAGAGTGTCACAAATTTAGGTTTCCCTTCTAGACACAAACAGCAGACACTGAGAGTGATGGATACGGCGTGCCACCACAGCAATAGCACTGCTGCAAGATGGCGGAACACACAAAGTGGTCGCTGGATTCGTCTATATGTACACGCGCAGTCCGATCCTCTTAATACAAGACACAGCAGCTTGGTGAGCATGATATACACACCGTCAACATCTGGGTGCCAGCAGCAGACCCACATCTGCAAATTAACACAGCGGAGTGAGATGTGCTGATACTTGGAGGTGTCAAGTGCTTCAGCTGCTAGAATGGAGACATAAAATCCAATGAAGTCACTGTAATAAATGTGTTTTAAGAGGAGAAGGTGAGAGTTAAAGAAACTGGACCTGGTCAGGCTGACAACATAAAACAACAACAATCAGAGGAAGATGATAAACTCTGGACAACATGAGACAGAGGAACTCAGGTGATCTTCAAACAGGTGAGCTGTGCTGGAGAAAGTATTCACATCCTTTACTTTAGTAAAAGCACTGATACACACTATGAAAATACTCCACTACAAGTGAAGGTCCTGCATTCAAAACCTAGTAAAAGTATGTGAGTAATATCAGCTGTTCTTATTATGAAAAGTAACCACTGCAGTAAAATGTTCCCTGTCAGTAAGTAGTAACTGTACCTGTCAGGCAAACGTAGTGGAGCAAAACGTTGAGCTGAACTATAAAGTAAAGTTTCAAGTACAGTACTTGAGTAAATGTACTTCGCCCACTGGAGATGATAGAAGCTGAATGTGTAGTTTTGGTCTTTTACAAACTTTTAAATAGTTGCTGTTTTATGCAGAAAAGTGGACAACACATCTTAAAGTAGATACTTTATATAAACCTGTCAAAGACATTTAACCACAGAGTCACTGAGATATTTACATCTCTCAGGGAGAATTTATGTACAAAAATTAATTTTAAGCCACAGGATGGCAATTTTTATAATTGAAATAATACCATATTTGTATTAGTTATTCTTAAACTTTGTTATTTTCTCATAGGTTTTAGGTTTCTCACAGGTGTATACAAAATCTTCTTCCATTGTCTCAAGGTTTCTGCCATCAGATATCTTTTATACTTGTTGAGTTACTTTTTGCTAAGTGTAGTCTTTCAGCAGAAAATGTAAAATAAAATATAATTATTATAAAGCATTTGCACTAATTGAAGTACCTTCACTTACGTTAACTTAGCAAGCTCCATTTTACTTTTCACTTTTCTTGTTCATTTTCTTTACAGTGTTTTTGATAAGCACCTCAGTGTCTTAGATAAACATTAGCACCATTAGCTCCCTCTTAATCATCTGCCATTGATCTTTTCACAGGTAACACTGTGAATTAAGGACCAAATGAGAGTCGGTGGTTGTTGAAGTAGTGGAAAGAGGAGGAAAGATGTTTTTGGTGTGTTTTATTGTGTTTCTGTACAGTTTTAATGAAAATGAGGATGCTAGCTAACTAGCTAACATTGCTTACAGTTATCTGAGACAGTGGTTCCAAACCTTTTGTCCTTGGAGGACCCCCCTACTCGTTCCTAAAAAGAGATGAACCCCCTGTTCACACATAGATACGCCATGTTTCATTCCCAAGCTTTATTGTCAAAAATTAACTTAAATTATTCTTAGAACCTTCACCTTTGATAAATGTCCTTTTTCCATTGACAGTTTCTCTTAACATTTTTTCTTCTAACAACAGTGTGTGTTTTTACACTCATCTTTTTAAACGCATCATTTCAAATAGTTTTGTATACAGACTTGAATAAACTGTTAACGTGCAGGTCTAAATTTGATGACTTCAGAACACACAAGGCCATGGGGACCCCTGTGATTTCTGGTGCCCCCCAACAGAATTTGGACCACAGGTTGGGAACCAATGATCTAAGACACTAAGGTGATCAAATTGCTTAAGAACACTATATACAGAACAAACAGTAAATACTATAAAGAATATGTACCAAGCTAGCTGTCAAAAGTTATGTACAAGTTATGTAGATTTTTGTATGCTCCTATGACTGGTTTGGCATTTTAATTTCATTGTACATGTTACAATGACAATAAAGATATTCTATTCTATTCTATTCTATTCTATTCTATTCTAACTCAAGTTTGTAGGTGAAGTTAACATCACTACAGGAAGTAAACAGATATGCAGCTTGTAATGTGGATATACATCACACTCCATTGTGCAAGTAGAGAACTGTGCATGTTGGCTCAGTGGGGAAGCTCAGCTACACTAAATGGAAAGGGACCTTAGCTAGTATCATTGGTAGGACCTGCGTTTACCCTTCATATCAGTGTGGCTGCTGTGAAAAAGGTCTACCCCTTCTTTTACTCAAGTATTGAATATGAATACTTTCTCCACCACTGATGTATTTACTGTTGATGCAGGTCAAATCTGAAGTTCTCTATCTGAAGATTCATTTCAGGGACGAATGATTTCATCAGTAGTGTCTCAGCAAAGATAACTGTGACAGACTTGTAATACAAAGCTTCAGAAACAGATCTTTCATTGGTGTTTCTCTTACTACCAACAGATCAGCGGTGTAACACAACAGAATGATTGTCGAGCCACCTTCTTCACACACAGTCCTCTTTGGATTTTGAATAATTTGTGAGTGTTTGATCAACATGGCTGACTCGCTGATGAAGACGGACTTAGTGAGTGTTACTTCTGCACCAATCCAGGTTGTGATGAGACACCACATCTGAGGCAGCGAGCTCGTGTGCACATTGTCTACATGCATGTGAGGGGGTGTGATAATCATACAGTCTATTGTCATGTACAGTTTGCTATGAAGCTAACAGCAATAATTCAGGGAAGTCAGTCTAATGAAGAGCAATATGAACTGTGACAGGGAAACTGCTCCTCTCCTCCAAAACCACAAACTAGTTTCCTCGTCTTGTTTCCTGAGCTGTTTTTATAATCTCTCTATCCCTTACGCACTGGACTGGAAACCATAAATGAAATATGAGTACCTGCCTAATAGAGGCACCCAAAAAGGCTCGCCAAAAATCACTTCCAAAAAGCCTGTTTGTGCTTTTTAAGGAAAGTAGGTAATCCATGGCTCTTTACTGGTTGTTGCTGATTTGGACATCTGACAGTGTCTGCACACTAACAGGTCCTGTCCTAGTTTTTGTACACATGGTTGAACAACTGTTTCTGACAGTGGACCAGCTCTGTGTTTCCAGGCTTGTTGTTTGTTGGATTAAACCTGAACCTCAATATATTTTGTGGTACTGAGCGAAATGTGTCTGTAAGAAAAATGGTCAAATACTGAAAGCTGGCATTGGATGTCTACTCAGATTCATAATCTTTATCAGGTAGTTCCTGATTTAAATCAAAATATTGACATTTTTCTGACCATTTGATTGAGGCTACTTTCTTGTACAGCTGCTTATAGACGCAGCAGCCATTTTGACATGAAATAGTAGTTAAACACTAGATACTAGATAAAGCTCTGTTCCATTCAGGTCAAACAGAATCAGGGTGCTGCTTGTGTGCATGTTAGCTCACTAAAAAGGCTCTGCTACCCTAAATGCATACACTGTAAAAACAAAAAAGTTGAGAAAACCCCAAATTTCAAGGCAACAGACTCCAAAACTTTTTTAGTTTTGAGCTCAACTCACATTCTTAAGTTTTGAAAAGTTTTTACCAACTATTGATGTTCTGTTGAGATAATTTACTTTTCTTCTTTAGATAAATGTTTTTAACAATTTTTCAAAGCTCAAAATGTTGTATTTAAAAAAATATTGAGTAAATAAATTGAAGTGAAAGTAAATGTTAAAATTTCAATATTTACAATTGAAAAAAGATAAATCAGGTTCACAGCTCACTGTGACCATTTTTAATGTTTTTTTTTTAAGTTTGTAAAACTCAAAGATTTTAAGTTTGTCAAGTAAATTAACACAACTAAATATTGTAGGTCAGCAAAACTTTTTACGGTTTATTTCAAAACTAAGAGTTTGGGTTGGGCTCAAAACTCAAAAATCTATTTTAGTGTGTTGACTTGAAAATTTAAGTTGTCTCAACTATTCTTTTTACAGTGTAGTATAGAAAATGGGCCGTGTAGCTATAATATGTAATGTATGTAATATTCATAATATGCATTTCCACATTAAAATGTCTAAAAATGCTGGACCTTTGTTATATATTTTGTTGAGTTGTGTACTTACATTACCCCAAATGTTTCCAGCAATGTTTAAACAATAACAGTGTTTTCTGCTAGTTGGTACAATTCACAGGAAAACACAGGATTGGTCAGATACATCAGAGAGTGAGGAAGGAAGTTAGCAAACGTAATGAAGCATAATGTGAATTAAATGTTAATTTTACCACATCTCTGTGTGATTTCTGTCTGAATCATGTCAGATAGATTTCCATCTGTGGTGGTGGTTGTTTAGCAGTGAAGACAACAACTCCCAAGATCCCACAGCATCATCAGACTACATCTTTGTTATTTGATTAAAGTCAGAGACTTTAGTGGCAAAATTTACATATTGTGTGTTAAATTAATATCACTGGTAAAACCTGTTTTCCCTACTGTTTCATGTCAATATGGCTGCTGTGAAAAAGGTTTTTACAGTATAGATGATATTTAAAGATCCCCACCAGACATGTTTGAAGTGAGTGAGTGCTCCACTGATTTATCGTTGCATTCAGACTCATGATGGACAATAGGTGCAACATCTACTGCACGTCTGTCTGTCCTTGGAGGGGGATCTGTCCTCTGTGGCGCTCCCTGAGGTTTCTTCCATTATTTTCTTTGTTGAGGTTTTTCGGGGCAGTTTTTCCTCCATCGTTCAAGGGCTGACAGGACAGAGGCTGTCACACACTGTTCTGACTGTAAAGCCTCCTGAGGCAAAGTGTGATTTGTGATATTGGGCTAAATAAATAAAAAAGGATCAAAATGGATGCAGCAGAACTGTCAATATTGTGTCTTATATTCTACACATTCTTCTTCCTCGTCAGAACCTGGGGCCTCATTTATGAAAATGTTCACAGACTGTACTTTATGTTCTACAGTCTGTGAGTTCACCTTATATAATGCAGCACAGATGAGGGTTTAGTCAGGAGGAGCCAAGAGAGAAAAGCAAACTTTTAGAAGATGAGATCACAGTGATGATAGGGGAGATGGAAGCCAGATAAGACATTATTCAATGGTTTGAAAGTCAAACAGATAACTTGGGAATGTTTCACAATGAATTGCTCACAGCTTTAGCTGATAATCATATCGTTCATAAAGTTAATGCAAAGTTCATCACAGGGTTGGGCGAATATGCGTCCCAAACTTCAACATCCTGACAAAGTCAGCAGGAAAATCATTTCTCTCACATCTATACTTCGCTTGGAGATCATATCATTCTATTTTATTTTATAAATGAGGCCCCATGCTGCCTACATTACCTATAATGCAACTCAGTTACCAAGTTCTGTGATTGATTCAGGTGTGTTATGTTTGTTGCAGCTAGCGTAGCCTCGAGCAGAGATGAGCAGTGGACTACAGACTGAACTCTGGTTGGTTCTTTTCAATCTAACTCCACAGACCCAATTTTTTTCATTTTCAAACTTGTAGTCTTCAGACCCAACTGATATTTTGAGGCAATTTCTCAGACTTCACACAACTCCCTTTGGAGCCACAAAAGTCTTTGTAGGCTACAACTTTTTTCACATACGCAGTAGTACTCCTCTACACTTGGGAACAGACTTTGATGTGTAAAAATCAGTGGAGTTTCCCTTTAAGACATATAAAAATACTTTGCTTTGACTTATAATTTATGGGTTTTCTACAAAAACTTCAATAACCTTGTAAAACATTCTTGAAATTCCATCTATGGGTGTCCCTGCAGCTCAGTTGTACTGAGACTGTCAGTCCTCTGCAGAAACCGTGGGTTTGATTCCAGCCTGCAGCTCTTTGCTGTCTCTCTCTAGCTGTCGTCTTCTGATACAGGCGAAAAGGCCTTGTCTCCTCATGTAACCTACATACTGGACAATGATTGTCTCATGAGGTATGATGTCACAATATCCTTCATGTGTGTCCAGGTGTTAAACTCAGATTTAAAGGTGCATTACACGCCTCACAAGATGTCAGCAAATAACTATTTGCTGAGTGAAGATGTAGTGGAGTGATGGCGTCCTGAGCAGAGAATGATGTCACACTTCCTCTGTGTGTGTTGGTATCTCAGCTTCTCTGTCTTTGGTTTCATTGCCAGTCCGGTTGTACGTGCATGTTAGTGTGCATGTCAGCATATGTTGCGTGTCAACGTGCATGTTAGTGCATTGTTAGCATGCATGTTACCTCTCTGTCCTCCAGTGTCCGTTTTCAACATGGCGGCTTGGTGAGAAACTTTCTCATATTACAGCTGGAGCTGCAATGATTAATTGATTATTAATTTACTATTAAATTAATTGCCCACTATTTTTTAAGTAAAGAAATGACTGATTTCAGCTTCTTAAATGTGAATATTCTCTGGTTTCTTTACTCCTCTATGAGATGAAACTGAATATCTTTGGGTTTTGGACAAAACAAGACATTTGACAAAGTTTTTTTGGACTTGAAAAACATTTTGTTCCCCATTTTCTGATATTAACAACTAATTAATTAGATGAGAAAACAATCAACAGATTAATTGTTAATAAAAATTATCATTAGTTGCAGCCCTCCTTACAGGCAGACAGTGCAGTAAAATATTTTTTCGGAGAAAACTTGAGGTGAGAAATAGGCTCTGCTGTGACTGAATCTTGATCCATATTTGATCAGCTCTGCCTGGTTCAGAGGTCTGTAACCTGTGGCTCCAGAGATACATGCAGCTCTTTCTCCCTTCTCCAGTGGCTCCCTTTGGCTTTGACACAAAACTGTCTGGAAATGAATAATAGTTTTTCTTATTGTTGTTGTTGTTGTTTTTTTGTTTTTTTTTACATTTTAGGTTGTGTTGTGTTGTAGGCCTAAAGTGATTCTTAAATTGTAAAAATGCCTACTTTCAGGGCAACTGCCTTCACTAGATTTGTGAGTTTTTAATCAAACTCAAACTCTTTACATTTGAAATAAACTATAAACAAATTTGCCGACCTGTAATCTTTTGTTGAGATAATTTACGTTTCTTCTTTAGATAAGCTCGAACTTAAAACTTTGTTTTTCAAAAGTGGTGATTTGTCATTAGTTGGTGCTTGAAAATGAAATGATTGCAATTGAAAATGTTACGTTATTAGCCATTATTTACTTTCACTTCAGTGAGGTTACTCGACAACTTTTGAGATAAATATTTTCTCAAAGATTCAAGTTAACCTAACGAAGAAAAGTAAATTATCTCAACAAAACATTACTAGTTGGTAAAACTTTCAAAACAAAACGATTTGAATTGGCCTTAAAATTCAAATCATTTGACGTAAGTTGCTTAGAAATTTTGAGTTTTCTCAAATTTTTCCTTCTTACAGTGCATACCAAAAATGTTTTAATTATTTTTAAGCTAAAATGTGCATCATATCCTATGTCTGTCATTCAGCGCCTTTTCCTCTAAATGTTGCTGGTGACTAGTCTTGAGTCTTTTGCTGTGGATACCAAACCCAAGAAAGAAACGTCTCAGAGAATTTAATAGCTGTGGCTCTGGACAGATTTTTTTTCTTTTCTTTTGGTTAAAATGCCTCTTTTAAGACAAAAGGCTGCAGACCTCTGGCCTAGTTTGACAGTTCGATCAGAGATGTGAGCAGTTTGGTCGGAGATGCTGGAACTCAGCTGCAACCTCTAGTGGCAGCAAATGTTGCATACAGCATCTTTAAGGGGAAGCTTCATTCACTCAACTTCATTCTGCTCAGTGAAGCTCAAACATCACAGTGACGGAACAATAAGCACAACACATTGTTTGAATGTAGAGGGACTTAATAAAAATATCTCATGTGAAATGAAAGAAGTGAAGTACTAGGATTGAAGAATTTCAAATGATGCTGAGTCCGATCAGTTCAATATCATTCATCTATCTTTCTGTGTTTCTATCACACAGTTTGTTATGCCTCCTTCATTATGCTCTTAAAGGACCAGTGTGTAGGATTTAGTGGCATCTAGCGGTGAACTTGCAGATTGCAAACACCTCACCTCGGCAATGCAACATGGCAGCCTCTGTGAAAAAGGAAGAGCGTGCAGCCCTCTGTAAAAATAAAGGACTCTATGGTAACAAAAACACGATTCTTATTTTCAGGGGATAATACACTAATGAAAATATATTCATGAAAATTATGTTCAGTTTCCGCATATTCTGCCCCTAAATCTTACACACTGGACCTTTATGCTTAATGGGCCAAGTGTCACATTACATCAGTGCTACATGCTGAACTCTTAAGGACTTCACACCATACAAATCCCCTGTTTAAAAATGACTGACCATACAACAAAAACTACAATACAGTGTGGCAATCTGCAAGTTATGCTTATTTATTTACACTAAAACTGATCAATGTACAGTACAGTTTGTTGTAATTGTTGTATAAGCACTTTATGGTGTGGTATTTCTAATAATATTGACATATTCTTGTAAAATAAATTGCATGAAACCAGAAAAAAATGATGTAGCACCGTTGCAGTAATGCCATGGGTCAAACAGCTGTGACCTGAGAGCCAGAAGCCGTTTCAAACATGCGTGTTTCAAATATGTGTGCTTCCTCTTGGATAGCGGAAAGTTGTTTTTTTTTTTGTGGGCTTCACCTCTTTATCTAATCCAACTTAGTTGCAAATACTAGATATTTACAGTACAGAGCAGCAGTCTCTGTATCAGGTCTATCTGCCTCCACAGAACTAATCAGTCTGGTTCCCGTCTAGGGCAAAGCGTACGACCCCGCCGCTCCTCCGAGGTTCGGCTCTGTCCAGCAGTGGCTGTGGTTCTCCTCCAGCAGCACCCTGGGAATGATGATGACTGGGTCGGAGAGGCTCGTCTTTAGCATCTCTAGGAGGCAGCATATGGTTAAGAGGCCAGAGAAGAAGGAGACAGAAAGAGACACATGATGAGGCATTTCTCTCAGGGCGAACAACAGCAAGTCATTGGGCTGAGTTGAGCTGAGCACCCTGTGACCGCTCATTTTAGACAATAAAAAAGCTTCTGTTTTAAGGCTGAAAGGTCAACAGGAGATGAAGTTACAGCATCACTGCAGGGCCTCTTAGCCTGTTTGTTTATCACTAATATTACGTAAAAATGCTTCAAGGCAATCTTGATAGAATCGAGTTATTCTCGATAACTCTGAGTTTTGAACATAATGGAACTAGATGATACTCGGCACAGACCTTGTCATGAGCAGTTTCAGGATCTATTTTCTCTCTACTAACTTACACTGACGAACCGTATCATTGTGCAGAAGGAAGTGTGGTACTGAGGTCCTACATTGACATAAGTCATTGATTGGATATCAGACTCATGTCACCAATCATAGCCCCATGTTTTATATTTGTAAATCCAGTGCTACGCAGCTTGAATCAGACTGAACAGTGCTTTTAATGTCTGTTCTGCAGTTTGTTAACAATAATGAGGGAAATGCACTCCCAGTTTCATCTTGCAAATAAATACAGCTGGAGTGAAGAAATGTGCCAGCCACCTCACACATGGTACAATTGGTGTTTTGGAACATAAAATAGCAAACTTAAACTTAAACCCTCAGCAATGCACATGTGAATGTCACAAACCACAATCCAACAGCGCCCCACAATGTTTTGAGGTGCACTATTACATGTTACGTTACACAAACTATACAAGCTTTCCAGATGTCAAAACTTGATGAGTGTGTATCAACTGACACATTTTTTCACCATGACACTGAAGTTCAATTTCAGCATCATGTCATCTTATACATAATAATAAATGATTATCTTATCTAATAATTATCTTAATAAATCGAATTATTGGCAGATATCTAGTGGTGATACAGATGGTGGTTGTAGTTCAGTAGAAAAAAATAGTTCTTACATCAAATCACTCACAACAAAGTCTGTGGAGTAACTGGATCATACGTTTTGAGTTTTTAAATGTATTTTTGCACTTTAAGCACTACAAGTCAAATGGTATCTAGTTCCATTATGTTCTAAAGAAGACAGACATCTTTGCAAAACAATCTAGATGAATAAATAGCACTACAGGTAAGAGAATAATGTGTATATTTGATTTGAGGTGAATTGTCTCTTTAAAGCTTTTGTTTTTTTTTCTTCTAAAGCTGTATTGGACAGCTTTGCAATTAGATCAATACAGGCTGTTGGTTTCAATCTATACTTTGACTCATTCAATTAGTCACAGTGACGTTACAAACTACAGGGTGCCAATAGTGCAATGAGGGTCTCAGGGTGTTCTGTGAGAGAACAAGATGCATGGAAAACAAATTAAAGTGAAGATCATTAACATGCACTTACAATTTCCTTTGAACAGTCTCTTTCCAAAGCAGAGCCGCTTCCCTCATTCCATTCATACTTACCCCTCATCTTACATCCAAGCTAACACTCAGATATTACAGTGCAGAGTCTAAAACCAAATTATTAGATTGCAGGTCCAACAGAAAACAGTGGCAGCATGCTTTAGAGACAGTTTTATAATGAAATAAAACATAGTATGAAACTTTTACCCAGTGACAACGAGCTAAGATGCAGAGTGCTTCAGTTTATAACATGTGATGCCTCATAAATCTCTCCACTCTCCTCTCTGGGTGGATTATTCAACAGTTCATGCAGTTGGAGATGTTTGGAGATGGACTAAACCTGAGGCCTCCTTAAGAAAAAGCACCTTAAGGAACCTTACATGTAGGATGTGACAGCAGGCAGACAGCCCCATTCATCCAACCCCCCCGCCCCCCTACTCTAGTGTCCATATGGAAGAGAACTACAGAGGGGCTATGACCTGAGGAGTAGACCAGAGATAATGTGGTGGTTCACCAGAAAAACAAAACTGTGCCACTGTAATAGAAAACAAAAGTAAATCACAGGTATGCATGAATGGGAATGAGTGGCATTTGTGGCTCGTGGTCTAGTTTCTTTTCGTCGCTCTGGCGATTGATTACCTGGGATTGGGTAGTGCACAGCCCCACAGGTGTTGCTTTAGAGTCTGCACCCAGCCAATATCTCGGATTGGCTGGCAGAGTTGTATGTAGTGGTACTGTTTTAGCACAACCCTTCAAATGAATCAGAATGTCACTCATTAGCACACGACAAATTGGACACAGCATCATCCTAATGTGACATCCTAAATACTCTATCCATGACACCAGGCTAAGAATGAGAAAGAACAAAGTGATCTCAGCAAATGTAACATCACACATTTGTGGGTGCATCATTCATACATAAACTAAAAGCCTAAAGAAGCACATGAGATCTTATTCTGGAATAAGTTTCTGGACATCCTTTGACATGCATATTGCTCTGTAAATTGGAGGAAGTCTTGGAATATATTAGAGACATGATGCAAGAATAATATATTCTTCAGTTCTCACGTGAGGAGGGCAACATGCAGGGCCTGCAGAGGATGTCAGAGCTCATGCCAGAATGCGGCGCAGTCTCGGATAAGCATAGAAAGAAGTCGTGAGAGCAAAAAAAAAATTCTCTTCCATGTGGATTTCTTTAATGTCGTCTGTCTCACAAAGACAAAGACTTGGACAGGAGAAAAACGCTGACAGATACCTGCAACCGCTAATCTTTCACCATTTCTTTCTTAACGAAAAAAAGCAAGAAGACACTGCTTTTTCTGCTTTTGGCATTTATTTGTAATGTTTCATTAAATATGAGCAAGCAGATAGAAACACAAGCACGTCACAGTCATTTTTTTGTTTTTTTGCCCAAGACATAACTTTCTTCACCATACTTTCTATCCTTATTTGCCTATTAATCACACAGATAGCACAGGATGTGTGGTGTGCTAAGCACCGTTTACATTTACTGCCCCTACAAGCCCCCTCCCTTGTGTTACATGACAAAGGGTCCCCCCAACCAAAGGCTGCAAAATGATAATGAGTCGGGCCCTCATCCCTGATGATGGGGCACGTGCTGAGCTCAGATAGACATGGTGGTGATGGTTTCTGTCTCAGACACAGAAAATAGAGACAGTACAGAAGGATGCTGTGGCAGCACTAATGAGAGCAGCGAGGTGTGTGTGTGGGGGGTGGAGCACAATGATGGGTGGACCCATGACAAGACTGTACAGTGCTCTTCTAATCCAAAAACAAAGACTTGAAAAACAGTGTCTCTTTCTATACATCTATATAAGAGTCAGAGAAAGCAGCTGGATGCTTTGGACTAAGTGCAGACCCAGCCAACATGTAGCCCTGCTATAATATATAGACAGATATAAGCTATATACACAAGGGAGGTTATAATTCCTTTTAACAGATAAACAGTTACAATACAACTTACTTTGTGTTCCCTTTTTCTTCAACACGTCTCACTGAGGAAATTTGGATTCAACCAGAATGTAAAAACGGAGGTTTTACAGCTTGATTTTGGTATGATTTGCAAGATACATCTTGCACTAACATGGTGTCACCATGTTGAAGTAACTCCAGTGCTGAATCAGCATTTTTAAAATCAACTCATCCTCATCAAACCAACATACCTTTCATAATTTTAGCTCAGTAGAACAACACAGATTCAGAAACAGAGAGGGATAAACAATGGAGTCCAAAACAGAAGCTGTTACACTTCTTACTACATCACTGCGCTGTCACTGTGGAGTATTAAACGCACAATATATAACTTCTGCAAGTATGAATCTCTCTCATGTTAGAACAGTAACAAAAGACATAGTTTAATGATGCTATGAAGCAGATCACAGGAGCTGCTGTCAGGCATCTGACAGGCTGAAATCACGACAAAATAATATTAAAGTTTTATTCATGTCACATCACATTTTATTAGTGACGTATCCCATATTTTCCCATATAAGTTATAGCGACTAGCTAGCAACAGCTAGCAGGAAACACCTTGTTACCTTGAATAAATTGCATATTTTTCTTGGTTTGACCATTGTTAGTCACAATTACGCAACTCGACAAAATCTACAACATATGTCTAGCATTTTTTTTTGACATTTTAATGCGGAAATGTTACATATTGCACCTTTAAGACCAGTGTGTAAGATTTAGTGGTGTCTAGTGGTGACCTTGCAGATTGCAAACACCTTGCCTCACCCTCTCCTTCCAAATGTGTAGGAGAACCTACAGTGACCATGAAACTAGCACAAAATATGAAAGGACATATCTCAGGCCAGTATTTGGTTTGTCTGTTCTGGGCCTCTGCAGAAACATGGCAGTTCAACATGGCCGATTCTGTGGAACATAGATATGATATATAAACCCAGATAGGCCTTTGTGGCTCAGCCTTGCCTCCAATTTTTGCAAGTCGCCACCCACAGTATTGCAGCAATTAATTCCCCTGCAGCCCAAAAAACATGTTCCCCCACCATTATAAAAGTAATATAATATATATTATAATTCATCTATTCCCTGGTAGAGGATCCACACCCCCTGTAAATACAACTATTCTTATTTTCAGGTGATTATGAATATTATAATGAATATTATATTACATTGCCACCATACTCTGCCAATAAACCCCGACACATCTCACACACTGGACCTTCAAAATAAAAGTGTGTATTAACAGATATAACTTATTTACAACTAAATGTTTTATCCTTGTAAACAAACGTCACAAATGGCAGTGCATTGTTGGTGATTTATTTGGAATGTGAATCTGTGCTTCATCCAGACAGCCTCCTCTTTAAAGGTAATGTGCTATTAAGCAGCAATCTGAGCCGCCTGCTATCGTCCCGCAGCAGTCTAATCACATTGGTCACGGTCACCCTCGGCAGTGTGTTTAAAAAAAAGCCAAAAGGAGGTGTGTGTGTGTGTGTGTGTGTATATGTGTGTGTGTGTGTGTTTGAGTGCATGGTGTGAATGATTGCGGAGGGCCCAGTGTTGTTAATAAACACCACATTGGGGGTGATTACAGTGAGTTATGGCTATTGAGATTGACAGCTCTGCACGCAGTGTGTTTGGCAGACAGGACTCAACCGGAACCACTCAACACAACATTTACATCCAGCTCTGCTGAACTCATCCCTCTCTGATTCTGAGAAATGTTGCTCCTCTAATATAAAATGTCATTACAACTGCACAACAGTATTATCTAATTCAGCGGGAATACTCATCTGCTATGCAAATGACTGGTGTTTAATGCATAATCAGTTTAGTGTGACCCAGATGGTTAGTTGGCAACAAATTGGGTGTTACAAAATAGCCTTCAGTGAATTAAAATACCACTGTATGAATGGGTTTTACATGAACGGAGCAAATGCTGAATGGGAGAACAGTTTCATGTAGGCTAGAACAGTTCAAAATGAGACATTGGACCACAAAATCACATTTAACAAAGCGTGGTGATATTGCCCAATACAGACTTTGAGCTCTACCATGAACAGAGAACAGCAGCAGAGATGACTGAGCAGGAACAAAACAAGCCGTGGATCAGACACTAAAACAGAATTAACCAAGCGGGACATTTATCAAAGATTTTCAGATTTGCTTGTTAATTTAGCGAGTGCAGAAACCATATCCAAAGTGCCAATTTGATTATCTTTTCTCCAGAAAACAAAAAGAAGAGGGGAACAAAATCCTTGATAAACTCAACAAAGCAATCTGCTCAGTTGATCAAAGCCAACCTTTCAGATTTGCTTGTCGCTGGGCCCATGCAACAAGAGCCATCCATTGGCTAGCCAGGCAGCTGGTAGCCATGGCAACCTGGAGATGGAGGCGAGCAGAGTGGGGGTGGTGGGTGGCATCAAATGGCGGAGGAAGAGGATGCTCCCCGCCCACCCGTTACTATAGCGATCTAACATAGCGTGAGGTGGGAGGAGCGATGACATGTCATGTCTAAACCCCAACATCTGATTTTATTATTACTGTACAAACGTAGCCAAGAGGTAGTGAGAGAGGACAGAAGAAGAATGAGTGGATACAGAGAGAGTGAACACAGAAGAGAAGAAGAGATACTGGAGGGGGAAACAGAGGGAAAGAAAGATGAGAATAAAGATGAGAACTTTAATTAATTTTGCAGCCTCTGTGTTTGTTTCCCCCCCCCCCAAAAAAAATAAGAAATAAAAGGAGAAGTAGTGCTAAATGATTTTTACTCTTTTGCCTCAGCCAGTTTGTTGTTCATCTCTTTACTTTTCTCCTTGTCCCCCACCGCTGGCCGGTTCTCGGGCTGGTTCTCCGAGGTCGTCTTCTTGGAGCCCTTCAGCGCGGCGCTCTGCTTATCTTTGGCTTTCTTCACTGGCTTGCCCTGGCCTGCCGCTGTGGCTCCAGACTTTTTGGGTTTAGAGCGAGGGGCACTATACCTGTCAACCTAAGGATGTTGGACAGTGGAAATGAGACTCCTGAGCTGAAATGCCTCAGATATTTCTAAAACTGTGTAATGTGCAATGAGATGAGCATGGCAAGAATTTCACATTACAGTAATATAAAGATCAGTTCAGCTCCTCTTTCTTCCCCCTCCCTACATTAATTTGAGCCCACAGTTATTAGTGCCTTCTCACCTGCTTGGTGGGGTCTATGTAAGGCTCGCTGTACAAGCTGCGTATCCTCCTCCTCTCCATGGCCTTGTTGTCGGCAGGCTGCAGCGGGGCTTGGCCCTTGAAGGTGGCACTGTAGCTGGTCTCTAGGTTGGCCTTCCCATCAGGCGGCAGGTACTGAGACTTAGCCCGGATCATCTTTGCCGGCTTCACATCTCTGTAAGCCTTGTACTCAGTTCTGCAGGGAAAGAAGGAGATCAGCTGTCATTAGAAAATGTACCGTGTTGTAGAGATTTAAAAGCCGTCAATAATGATTGTTAAAGGAGCAGCATGCGGGATTTATTAAAATCTAATGGTAAGGTTGCAGACTATAACTAACTGAATATTGTTTGCTTCACCCTCTCCTTCCAATCATGTAGGAGAAAACTATAGAGTCTAAAGCAGGACCCACGCCCTCTGTAGATGTAACTGGCTCATTCTGAGGCAGGAGTCTGCAGCCTTTATAATCAAAGGAGACATGCTTTGGCTAAAAAAAAAAGAAAGAAAATCTGTCTGGAACTGCAATTATTTTTCCCTGAAGAGTTTTTTTTGGTAGCTCTTAGAGACTCAAGAAAACCAGCCACCATCAACATTTAGAGGAAAAGGCACTAAACCATAGACACAGATTTTAGTTGACGAAATATGAAAACTTTTTAAAAATTTGGTATGTAAGCCACATATATTTACAGTTGGCGAGAATCACTTAACACTAAAAAAAAAAAATAGTTGAGACAACTCAAAATTTCAAGGCAGTGTACTGCAAATAGATTTTTGAGCTCAACTCTTATGCTTTGAAATAAACTGTGATATTGAGTTTTAGAAACTCTAAAAAATTGTATTTCAAAATGTGGTCACTGTTAGCTGTGAAAGTTATTGTCATGATTTTGGTGCCTGAAAAATCATTCATCATCATTTAACCATTATTCACTTTCACTTGCATGAAGTTTGTTTTACATAATTTTTTTTCACTTTCTAAAAGTCAAAGATAAGACTTTGAGTTGGACTCAAACCTTAAAAATCGATTGCAGCATGCTGCCCCTGACATTTTGAGTTGTTTCAGCTTTTAAACCTAAAATATTGATAAATGAAAATTAAAATGCTAAAAAAAACACTATTGTTCATTTCCATATAGTTTTTTGCAAAAGTCACTGCAGACCTCTGTTCTACTGCAACAAAAACACAATGATGAAAACAGACTTGTCATGTTAACACTGTCTTTTTAACGGAACAAGACTATAAGATATAACTCAATCATTAGTGAGCTTTAGAGGTGCTGATAGTCTGATTGTGATGCCTTTGCACAGAACCAGTCTAGCTTCCAGTCTTCATGCTAGACCCACTAACACGCTGTTGGCTTTAGCTTCGTATTTATCGTATAGATATGAGTGTGGTGTCAATCTTCTCATTTACCTCCTGGAAAGAAAGCAAATAAGTTAAATAATTAAATAAATTATTTGTTTTTTAAAGGACCAGTGTGTGGTTTAGTTTCTCTAACATTGAGGTTGTAGATTGCAACCAAGTGAATACTGCTCGCCTCACCTTCCCCCTCTAAGTGTGCAGGAGAAACTGCAGAGGCTGCAAGAAACATGAAAGTCAGTATCTAGAGCCAGTGTTTAGTTTGTCTGTTCTGGGCTACTGTAAAAATCTGGCGATGGCTGCCTGTGTAGAGGACAGATATAAACTCATTCTACGGTAACAAAATCACAAAGAATGTTCTTTTCAGGTGATTATACATTAATGGATACATACTGAAGACAATTAGATTCAGTTTCTGCCAATATTCTGCCAATAGATCCCTGAAATCAAAGTAAAAGGAAGATCTAAAGATCTAAACGTTACAGATATTGATATGTTTTCTTGTAATATGTCCAGTGTAATTTATAACACTGTTGTTATCATGAGTTAATTTTTTGGTGGGAAAAATCTCCTCAGCATGGTTTCCCAGGAGTAAAGATATGAGAGTGGTATCGATCATCTCATGTTAATCTTGGAGAGAAAGCAAACAAGCATATTTCCCAAGATTTCTAATTATTATTATTATTAGTTTTGTTTATTTAATATACCACTTTCTAGTTATAGTATTCTTCAGTCACTTGAATGCTGCTTTTCAGTGTTTTGTATATTTTATAGGTTGAAATACAATTCCCTGTCTGTCTGTTTTGCGGCTGACACTGCTGGTATAATCATCCGTGTGCAAATCAGTGAAAGCTCTCTACATTGTTTTGGGTGTGTATTTCCGTAATTTCGTTGGCGACTGTCTAACGAAAACCGTCTTTGTAGGAACATCATTAAAGAAAACAGGCATTCCTTTTACTGCAGACAGAGCCTGTCTTGAGTAAATGACTGAGGTGAAGTGGTGCATTACCACTGTAGAGGCGAGTATGTTGGAGGTGGTGTAGGTGGGAGGAGGTCTGCACCACAGTCTGATGCTGTGATATTGTGTAGTCCTCACACAGCACTTCTGAAGAAGGTGAGCAGTATGTCACACACACAGAGCAGGCTGGCCTGCAGCATGCGCTCTCTATCTGCCTCCTCACATTTAAAGACCTACGTATGGATATCTGTGCCAGAGAGGACGAGCACAGCAGCTTACAGTAATGCCAAGTGCATGTTACAGCACTAATATATCACACTGCATCACTCTCTCGCTCTTTCAGTTACTACTGTTTCTCTGCAGTGCTCTGTAGCCTCTCATTCATTCATTTGCAGCAAACTACCATATGTTACACATAGAAACTGTTAATCACCATGTCACACTTTGTATGAGAGCTGCAACATTATTCATTATTTCATTATTGATTAACAGTGCTAATTATTTTCTCAATTAATTGTTTGTTCCATTAAATGTATGAAAAGAATAGAATGTCTTAACCAAGGGCTGATCAGTATATCAATATTATGTTGTATCATGATATGAAATGAGATGTTGTTTGGATATTGTTATATCGTGATATGGCATAAGTGTTTGTCCTGGTTTTAAAGGCTGCATTACAGTAAAGTGATTAATATTCTGAACTCACCAGACTGTTCTACCTGTTCTGTTATACCCACTTAGTCATTATATTCACATTACTGATGATTATTTATCAAAAATTGTCGTTTTGTCAAATTTTGTGTAAGCACTATAATATTTTGTGAAAGTCATCCCTTCAATATTGTCACAATATCAGGGAATTTGGTCAAAATATATTGAGATTTGTACTCATTTTATCACCTTAGCTGCTTCTTCCCCTCGGAGTACACAACATGGAACCAGAGAATGTTTGGCACAAGCACTGAGGCTTTTTATTTAATCATTTCTGTACGACTCTTTAAATTTTATGAAAAGGTTATAAGATCATATTTTCACAATCAGAAATTTACTGTTAGACCCTAATTTATCCCATTTCATCTAGAATTTAATAAATGTTATTGCATTTTGTTCATATTATGAAGAAACTGCAGCTACTATAATGAAGAAACTAATTTGTGGTGTAATGATAATAAATGACCTTGAATCCTCAGATCCTAATATGCCTACTTTTGATAAAATACCACAATAATCGATAACATTAAAAATATTAATTTTAAATAATAAATAAATGCATAGATAAATAAAGAATTATCAATAATGTGGATATAAAGAATAAATGGGTAAAGGCAAATAATACAACAGATAGAACAGTCTGGTAAATTACATCACAAAGCAGGAAAACACTTAGGCCTTCTCAAGATATAACAATATAATATCTAGTCTCATATCGATATCGACATAATACCAATATATTACCCAGCTCTACATGATAGAAAATAAAACAATGGAAAGTGTCAACATTATAACCCAACATTAAAAATGTCATTAATTATGAAGAAACATAATATATGTACACTTATACCCAACATGACATTAGCCCCACTTTTTTCATTCAGACGTTAAACTAGTTTTTATAATGTCTTTCTTGTGCTGTAACAGGATGCCATGATGCTGTAGCTCATGACAATGGAAAACAGACAGTACTCTGATTTAGGCCAGTCAGATGACACCTATCAGTCGTCCCCTGTGGCTCCACTACAGGCACAAACACATAAATTCTCCACCCCCCAACGCAGCACAATTCAGAGCAAACAACTGTATCCAAGGCTCAGTGAAAAGTCTCTGTAAAGAAAAAGTGCATGCTGGGCAACATCTCTGAGGAGCAGACGAGGCCTGGCTGCTGTACCAGAGCCTCATTAGAACAAACTGTAAGCCCAATTCATATGGAAAGACATGAAATCAATAACTGGCAGCTATGGAAACAACCTTGGAGACCATGTGATCCTATTTAATGTAATGCATGTAGCAGGGACAGGCGCATCGATTTGACATCTTTTAACGTAACGACTGGAGCTGAGGTGTCTGACTGTGAATTGCGGTGTGAAAGCTGGGATATGACCTCATGTGTTCTTGTGGTGGGTTGTCATGGGACAGCATGTGGGAGTGAAACGATGAACAACAACAAGTCGAGTGAGGCACTGGATTTACAGGATTTATGAGGTTTATAATCTTGTGATTGTTTAGTTGTGTTTATGTTGTTACTACTGGTGAATATACCTCGGACAAGAGTAGAGGTGTGGACTGTCACATGACTTGGATCATCACAAATCTGATGATTTTAGACTTGACTTGACAAAATCTTGCAACTTGACTTTAACACCAACTACTTGTTACTTCACTTGAACTTAAACTTTTGACCCTCAAGCCCAAATATTAAAAGGTATGTTATTTAAAAAGTATGCCATGGATAAATTCATTTCCTGAATCAACTCACATTAACACTAGTCATTCCCAGCAGTCCAACACTTAATTTTCCACAATCCTCAAATCCATCACGCAATGAAACTATACTGTGGTCAACAAAAATGATTTGCAGTATAAAAAGTGTGGGTTGAAATTTACAGATGCAGCAATTTCAAGTCTGTTTGGCATTTGAAGTTGCACAAAAAATGATAAGTCAGGGCTTATATTAAAGGTGCAGTTCACCCCAAAATATAAAATACGTATTTTCTCTCTGGCCTGTAGTGCTGTTTATCCATCTAAACTGTTTTGATGTGATTTGCAGAGTTTCTAATGGCTGTAGAGACGTCTGCCTTCTCTAAATCGGCTTGTGGTGATCAAAGCACCAAAAACATAAATAAAATAAATAATAAAACACTTGAAAAACTCGACAGCAGTATCTCTTTACAGAAATCATGACCTGGTTACTCAAAATAATCGACAGACCTTATTGTGAACTATTTTATGTATTAACAAGTAGCTACTTTCTTTTCACAAGCTCTGTGAATTATCTTGAGTAACCAGGTCATGATTTTTGGACACACTGCTGTTGTTGTTTTTCAAATGTATGTTTTTTGGCACACCTCACTTCGCTGAGTGCCTTCTAGTCTCATTATATTCATGAGGAGGCAGACATCTCTGTGGCCGATATCTCCAAAACTCTGCAACTCACAGCAAAACAATGTGAATGGATAAACAACACTACAGACCAGAGAAAAAATATGTCTTTTTGTTTTGGGGGTGAACTGTCCCTTTCACATAGTTGGCAAGATAACGCTTACCTAACATTAGCTTATTTGCTCAGCAACTTTGTAAAACAACAAGGCTGGAAAATCATTTCAGACTCAAAACTCAAACTTTTGGACATGGGAGTTGACTTGGGACTCAATCTCAAAAACTTGAGACTTCCTCTGACTTGCAAACAATAACTTGGTCCTTATCTCTGGACAAGACTAACAAAATGTGGAGTCTAGAGCCGAGCTAGCAGCTCTGTGAGGCTGTAATTAGGCTGCTAATTAGCACTAAACCAAACTACATTTGAGGCTGATGGTACGTCTTAAGTTTTGCAGATATTTGATCACAAACCAGCCTACTGTGCAAATTAAAATGATGCCCTGATGATGGTATTAAAGGAAATTAATTCATAAAGTAGAGACATGCTGCTATCATAGTTAAAAATATGACTTTCACGATATGTTATAAAAGTTGCTCAAGTGTTTCATTTAACCTTCGTGAACAAGACAAGTAACATTTATAAATTATTCAGCATATTTTCAATTAAAAATCAAAACCCTTTAACTTTCAATGTCTAATGTCTAATAATGTGAAAAGCAGTCTATATATGATATGAAGGCTGGTGAGAGTGACATAGCTGCTGAATACAGAAACCCCTCCAGTGCTGCAGAGGAGAGGTGGAAATCACACACAGAGACATTACATAACAAGACTGAAGTCCACGTTCAATGCTCGACTGGGCCAAGAAGCCACAATGCAAAGACAGGTTACACAACAAAGTCCAAGGCCAACGGTATAAAGCACCCACATGACACCACAGGGCCTGTGTGTGTGTGTGTGTGTGTGTGTGTGTGTGTGTGTGTGTGTGTGTGTGTGTGTGTGTGTGTGAGAAAGAGAGAGAGAGAAAGACAGAGAAAGAGACAGATTGTGAGTGCACACAGGGTTCACAGTGTGAAACACCGGTCTTTACAGTAACATTGCTACTATTCATAGACATATGACTGTGTAACAATAAGGCCTGTGTCTCTGTGGTCAGTGTGTACTTGGTACTTGTTTAAAAATGAGTGCTCAAAACGTCACAGAGCTGCATCTGCTGCATCAAGCTACTGTACATATCCTGACAGTGAAAACAGAACAGTGTGACATTCACATGAGGCTCTCCCCTTCAGCTCTGGAAATATTACCTCACTGTTCAATGTCACGGGAGGTAGTTAAAAGGATAGTTATGACATGTTGAAGTGGGGTAGTACGAGGTACTTATCCATAGTGTATTTCCTACAGTAGATGGTCGGCCACATTCTCCCAGTTTGGAGAAGCAGCAGGAGTGCTGGTGTAAGGAGCTAAAAAATATACTGCTGTGAACAGCATCAGCAGCAAAATGTATTTTATCTAAATCAAAAATATATATTAGTTTAAATGTATGCTATATTTAGCATATTTACACCCCTTTTACAATGCTGCCATAAAACCTTTTCCAACAGAAACCATAATTATATAAGCCATATATTTCTCTCTGCAAAGCAACCAGACTCCTTTGACAAAAACAGTAATTTTACAGGAGTTGATCTGTTAGATCGTTTTGATAAGATTTGATAAGTATTGTGATTCTACAAATATTGTGATTTTTTTTTTTTTTTTTTTTAATATTAGACCATATGAAAAATTGAATCACACCCTTTGAGACTGTATATCATGATTCATAATTCCAAAACCAATGCATAACAGTCACTGAGTCACTGAGTTTTAATTCAGCAGCATCATTGCTGTGCTGCATATAAAAGTAGTAAATTAAATACTTGAAAAAGATTTTAACTGATCCTGCTCATGACACTGGTGCAATAAAAAAAATGAATAAATTATAATGATCAGAGCCCCTGAAAACTGTACTCTGCACAATTGCAATGCTAATTTTCATTAGCACATCAATTGGAATTCACATTATTTGTTAGCACTGAGCTAAAAAAAAGAACGACAACACTTGAGAGGAATATAGATAGTTTAGAGAATATTAGAGATTCAAGATAAAATGGGCAGAAGCTTGGGACTGTGAGAAAAAAAGCACAGTTACAATCTAAATTTCTCAGTACAAAGCAGCTAATTCTGTAATCTTTCAATCTTTTTTTTCAAAAACACTGTATGCTCAAGTCTCTTCCATTTATATTTATGAATGATCTTAACAAATCTCAGTGTCAATCTGCAGTTGACCAGAACACATCTATCCTATCAATGACCTCTGACACCACTTTGATTAGGGCAAAGCAGCTGAAAATGTTGAGTAAATTAATCATGGTGTACTGGAGAAGAGTTGTGACGTGTTGATTTAGATACACTTGTCATGAAGCTCACTGCTTGTGCATTAGAAAACAATGTTTAAGTATTTAGCCACAGAGGCACATATTTCTACATGATGCAATCCAGTAAACAACTCTGCAATACTTCTGATGTGTAAAATCTGCTGAAACTGTGTCAGAGAAGTGGAACCAATATCTCTGCTAATGTACTGTATGTTTGGACGAATCACCAGAAACACTCCTCAATATAACGCAGTCTTGCAACAAATGATTATCTCCTTGATTAATCAATGTCAGAAAACGGTGCGAAACGTTGATCACAATTTCCTAAAGTTCAAGCGATGTCTTCAGATTGCTTTTTATTCCAACTAGCACGCCAAAAACCAATGAGGTTTACACTATAGCACATAGTTACCCAGCAGCAAATCCCCATTTTATACAGAAATGTTTGGCATTATTGTTTGAAAAATGACTGCAACAGTTATATTGATTAGTTGCTGAATACTTTTCTGTTTATCAAATGATCAGTTAATCATATTGTAATCCATACAGTATTCACTGAAGGGCAAAGCTACTGATGCTGAGTTACATCACAACATGTAGATGAACTTAAAAGAAAATGTCGCCTCAGTGTACTGTAAGAACCTCCTGTTAGTAGAAATGCTTCTTTCACAGCAGCCATTTTGACATGAAATGGATAAACACAGGTGTTAGCACTGATGCTAATTAAGGCCCTGTTCACTTTAGGTTAGACAGAGTGTCTCACTGCAAAGGCTCTGCTACATTACAGTAATGGGACCTTAATTAATAGAATTAAGAACACCTGTGTTTACCCTGCTATTTCTTCTCCACATGGCTGCTCTGAAAAAAAAAAGTTTACTGCTGTTTGAAACAAAAACTACCAGTCCTCTGAGACTGTTATGTAGCAGCCAATTAAAGTGGTGAACACCAGATGTGGTACAATTTTAAATTGTGCTGCTTTATGCTTAAAAAAAAAAGAAGTCCTGTTTGAGGTCAGATAGCATCTACTGTATCAGGCCACCACAGTCCTTTCAGGATTTTGTTGGCTGTTTTTAGGATAGTTGCAGCCTAAAATACCTGATTTCACTGCAAAAAAAAAAGTGTTCTGAGTAACGTCATCAAAAAGGCTCACAAGTAAAAGAACTCAAATATATGTTCAAACAAAATCTGCTTTATTTGTCAATTAAGAAGTGCACAGAGCATTGACAGATGTCAATAACAATGACAAAATGTGTTCTTTTTAGTACCTGTGAGAAAATGAAAAAATATGAATGATGAAATCTAGTGAATAATAAAACAAAACACTGACTGTGTTCATTGAGACGTAGATGTATGATGTCACATTTGTGGAAAAGTTGCTGAGTTTGGCCAAATTGTAAGGCTGTGCAGTTTTCACAGAGATCGGCTGAATTTGCTTAAATTGTTGCGATTGCAACATCGTAACTTCCTGGAAGGACCCTCTACAGTACAGTGACTGGGGTTGGGCCAATCGTGATGGATCGACCACTGAGCCCTCTACCATCGTAACATTGTGATTTAAATACCTTCTGTATTTGAGACGTGTGTCCCCTCAGACTCTTTCTGACGTGGAAAATAAAATAAAAGGAATCTGCTATTGCTGTTTATTGTACAACAACTCAATTTTGCATTTGTAATTTTCTTTTTAGAACACAACTAAGTTACAGATGTGGGCAGCGGCCATTGGTATAATGCCAATTTGACAGACATCACCCAACCCTAACAGTCACATCTTCATGACTACTTCAGTATCTAATTAAAAAAACAGCTCCAACATTTACAAAAAGTTTTTTGCTTAAAAATGAAATGACTTTTCAAAAACTCTTCTCCTGTCTTACTTTTTTTCTGTTTCTGCGTCTTCTCTGCTTTATTATTTTGGAAGACGTTGTTCCACTCTGTGAGTCACTGAGGTACAGGCTATGCTATCATGCTGCCTGATATTTCTTGCTGTGTGACTAAAGCTGCTTTGGACAGCTGACCCCGCTGACCCGCTGTGGTGCAGGGGATGTGCGGAGAAAGGCTTCATCACTACAACCAAACACTGGCACTGACAGGGGTGGACCCACGCCAGGGTACAGCACTGCTGAGCTTCATGCAGCCCTGCTCGAACATGGCACAATCTGGACCACTGACCGAGGGAGAGTCATAAGAGGAAAAAGAATAAAAAGAAAATGCCCGAAAAAAAAAAGTCTGTACTGTGGGATCAAACAGTGTCAGCTGCACTAGTTGTCTCACAGTTAGAAG
The DNA here is from genome assembly GCF_056507025.1 of Lutjanus erythropterus. Classification (NCBI taxonomy): domain Eukaryota; kingdom Metazoa; phylum Chordata; class Actinopteri; order Lutjaniformes; family Lutjanidae; genus Lutjanus; species Lutjanus erythropterus. Next base: position 4,991,573 of record NC_139327.1, read on the forward strand.
CGTGATGACAGGTGGGGTTATCGGCAGGCCACAGGAAAGCAGCCAGGATTAGAGTGAAGTCGAATCAAATTGACTTGAGTAAAGGATTTCCATTGAGAAAGGAAATCAGACTGTGTTGAGAACCCCAAATCAATATTGTGAATCAAGACTCTGATTGCAAGCATATTCTCTAACAGCTCGCAGGAATGCTACACACAGCATACAGCATCATGAAAATATGAACAAATAATCCTTGCAGTACCCTCATTTTTACTTTAATTATACTGTGTGTGTCCCACATACTTCTATTTATGGAAGCTATAATCAAATAAATCCCACATCTGTGCATAATGTAAAATAGTGATAAAACGATTATTGTTCAAATTTAGAAAGTGAGACGGCTAAAAGAAACACACCACTTGTTACTGATTCTGTGTCTATTATGTGCCATGAAAGCACCCAATACTGGGTTGGGAATGAGGGAAATGTGTGAGATACAGTAAGAAAAACTGAGTGTGTCACACAGTAGCCTATACACCTGTACTATGACACACCGCAACAAACTGACACAATATTTTTTTATACAAAGAAATGAATAACTTTTATGTTTGCCAAATTTACAAGAGGGGATAAATAATTAATATGTCGTAGATAGTGTCTCACAAATTTTTATAAAATTTAACTCAACAACTCAAAATTCAATCATTTAAGCAAATATTGGGCATCCTGCAATTTGAAAATTGCAGTAGACCATATTGCGATGTCAATGAAATTTCAATTAATTGTTCAGATCTAGCTTCTACTATCACATTTGGATGTGTGTGCTTTTGTAAAATTTCCACCACCCAAAATTTAGACAGGTTGCGCTCTGATCTGATCTCAACAAGGATAACAAGAGTGCCTAAAAAATATGAGATGTAAATGCAAAGGCATGATGGTATTGTTTATTATCTGGATAATGTATTTGCAGACAGCTGACATTTTAATACCATGTGTAAATGGAGCTGCAGTGCAATGGCTTTGCACCGGGTGTATGATAGGGCCTAAAATCTGACATTTCTCGATGGACTCTCCTCCCACTAGATATGAGTAATAGAACAGAAATAATCAAAATGAACGTGTTGCCGCGGTTCCTCTGTCTCTTTCAGTCACTGCCTCTGGAGGTACCCCAAAAACAATTTGATGAGTGGAATGGATGGATTTCAAGGTTCATCTAGAATAGCAGAAGACCTAGGGTACAGATCAAGACACTGCAACTGAGAAAAGAGAAGGGAGGTAGAGCTTTACCGTCCCTACAAGATTATTATTATTATGCGGCGCAATTGAAACCCTTAGTTTGCTGGTGTGCCCCAAATTATAAATCTAAATGGAAATCCTTGGAAGTTACACAGATAGATACTCCAATACAATCAATAATAGGAAATCAAAGCCAAGCTGAAAGACATTATAACAGTTTGGATCACTGGACTCAATTCACCCTTAAGCTGTGGTTCAAGGTATTGAGGAAGTTACAAATAGAGAAACATACTAGGGTCCTGAATTGGGTAGCATATGATCCAGAATTTGAACCTGCTAGGTTGGACGGGGTCTTCAAACAGTGGGTTAGGAGAGGTATCACTTCTCTCTGTTCACTCACTTCAAACAATGAATTTCAGAGTTATAAGACAATTTCAGACACATTTGGATTGGAGAAGCAAGACTTCCATAGATACCTAATTATACCAAAAAATTACAAATCAAAGAGGAAAATGAATACAACCTGATTTCTATATTTCATGATGCATACAAAAAAAAGAGTGAATATATGGAAGTATACAAGCTTCTAAACATCACTCTACGATACCCATCAAACAAAAATGGGAGAGAGAGTCAGAAACACAAATATCAGAGGAGACCTGGATGGAAATATGTGACAGTCAAGCAACCACAAATTCAAGATTGCTGAGAGAGTTCAGCTGGAAGAATGTAGTGAGATTTTTTATTACTCCTAAAATAAAAGCACTGCAAACAGGCACACAGAGCCGGGGCTTCTGCTGGAGAGAACGTGGAACCTCTATGGCTAGTCATTTTCATGTCTTTTGGGCCTGTTCAAAAATCCAGTCATATTGGAGGGAAACAAAAAAATGGGGGTGGAGTTAGATTACTCTTTCGTTACCTTGTACTTTGGTAAAATACCTGAAACACTCATACACAAGGATAAATACATATTGAAGTGTACTTTTGGCAAGTAGTAGGAAAGCTATAACCTGAAATATGGTTGCAAGTTGATCCTCCAACACTGGCCCAGTGGTGGGGGACAATGAAAGAAATCTACTGTATGGAGACTTACTTTTTTTTTAAGACTTGAGTTGGAGAAATGTATTGAACGCTGGGAAAAATGGATTATGTATGCACTCTGTTTAGAATAGTATGACATTATACTATGATGTATGAAAAATGTATTGAGATTTTAAATGTAACACCCATGATAACCTCATGTTCGTTGTTTTTTTAATTTAAATAAATGAAAAAAAAAAAGTTACAAAAAAAAGTGAATGTAAATATGAATATACAAAAGCATACCATCTGTCACTGAAAACATACATGAAATTATATATTGTTTGTGTGTGTGTGTGTGTGTGTGTGTGTGTGTGTGTGTGTGCGTGTGCATGTGTGTAAATCTACCATATATGGACATAGAACACTGACATTCCACAAGTACAATTGTTGAGTTCTGTTCCATTATGACAAGTCGTGTTCTCCAGTCAGTGACTTTACTAACTGAGCAGAGCCAGAGGACAGATCGACTCTGACCTTCACCCAGAAATCCACAGGACAGAAAAACTACAAGGCTGAATGGACCTGGCTGACTGAAGCAGTCCACCTGCAGGACGGATCAACAGCCCGCTTCAGAGGAAACAGAGGAGAAGCACCCACTCTTCATTTTGTCTACCAACACGTCCATGATAAGTATTGACTGATCACCTTTGACTAAACTGTCAAACAGCATAACTGGAAAAATACTGACAGCAAACTTTATAGCAACGAGAAAAAATAGTTGTCTTTCTCTGGAATACACAAAGTTAGATGTCTGCAGGTAAATATCACTTATGTGAGTTGATTGCGTTGATAACTTTTTTTATTTGTTAATTCCCTTTTAGGAAAGTTGTTTGTGCATTCAGGATTAAATTGTCTTGCTCCACTGACATACTGTTTTAGTTTGTCTTTTATGGAATCTGTTTTGTTGGCCTTTGGATTTTTACCTCCCTGGATCAGTGTTGTTGTTGTTTCTTTTGTTTTCTTTCATTAAACCTATTTGAACTGCTCCCCTCTGTCTTGTGTCGTCTGTATTTGGGTCCTCCACCTTGTGAAACATAACAGTATGAACTGCCCAGAATGGACCCAGCAGATTTGTCTCTTGTGGAGGAGTTGAAGAAGGCATGCTGTGAGTTTGTGCAGTTGCACTCAGCCATCCAAGGATGCACAGATCTAAGGTGAAGGATTTTTGTTTACTCCTTAATGGAGAGTACCTTTTTGTCAAGGGCCAAGATTTTTGTTTTTCCCCCTTATTACTCGGAATCTGGCAGTGCTAGCTGACCTAAAGAAAGACTTACAGGCTGAAATTGATTCCCCAAGCAACCCTGATTCTGAGCTTTACGTGGACTCCTTAAACCACCAACCACCTGCTCTGCATGCTAGCCTTCTCCCCACTCCAACAACAACTTTTGAATGGTCTGACTTTAATAAATGCTGATTATTAAATGTCAATAATCTCTTCTGTCATCATTTACTCTCAGAGGTACAACAAGAGTCAGAACACTTTCTCTGGAAAGATTTGTCAAGGTGAAGGTAAAAGATGATAATCTGCATGAAAAATAGAGAAAAACTAGAATCAAGGTGGACAGAGGACTGATAGAGAGCTGAAGATTATGATGACACGGTGAAGTTGACCTTTGGCCTTTTGGATATAAAATGTCATCACTTTGTTTTTTTATCCAGTTAGACATTTGTATGATATTTTGGTATAATTATATTAATATTTTGTTCAACCTTGAGGGGTCATTTGTGCCAAGTCTGAAAAAAAGTTCCAAAACATGAATGTTATAAGAGGTTTCCACTGTAATAATACTGGTAAAAAAAAAAGAAAAAAAAAAAGAAAAGAAACTTCTGGTACTTCAAGTACATTTTGCTGATATTACTTAAATACTTTTACTAAAGTAGCATTTGAATGCAAAAATTTACTTGTAATCAAACATTGTAAGACTACAGTATTTTTACTTCTTCTTCTTTACTGAAGAATCTGAGCATTTCTTCCACCACTGGTAATAACACTTTAATGTGAAGTCCAAACTGTACCACTGTAGTCAAGGAAAATATTCACATCACATTTATAATGGTGTCGTAACAGCTGAAGTCAAAACCAACCACATATGACAGTTTAATGTGATGTACCACACAAAGCTAAAGACTTTCTTTAAGGTTGTTAATTAGGGTTACTATGACATGTTTATGACAAATTATGTTGTCTTGGTTAATGTCAAGTTGTCATGACAAAGACATGATACTATTTATATTTTATAAAGTAATTATTTTATATTATACAAACTAATGATAAAATAACATAAAATATAGGATTACTAATAACTGGTAATTATTGGTTGATCGTTTTATTATTTGTTACCAGTAAAACAACTTTTAACTTAAGTTTAATTAACTATCAGTTTACTGTTATTTTCATTGTCAATTAATCTGTTGATGATTTTCTCAATTAATTAATTAATTAATCCTGTCACAATCTTATCAGTACGTCCATGCTCATGCTCCACATGTTTGGACCTATTTCTTAAGTCATTCCTTTTAAGCTTATCTTCATTATCTGTCAGTCACTTTCTCCATTGATTCATTAGTTGTTTGCTCCATGAAATGGTAAAAAATACTGATCAGTGTTTCCCAAAGCCCAAGACGGCGTCCTCAAATGTCTTGATTTGTCCAAAACTCAGACATTTCATTTACTGTCAGAGAGGAGCAAGGAAACCAGAAAATATTCACATTTAAGAAGCTGAATTTAGAGAATTTTTCACTTGTTTCATAAAAAGAAATGCTTCAAACCAATTAATTGATTATCAAAATAGTTAGGCAATTAATTTTATACTTGATTAATAATCAATCAGTTATTGCAGCTCTACAATTGACCGTTTATTATTGATAGTTATTATAAACTCTTACAAAGTCATGTCATGGTTATGATGGTGTCACGCCAGTCTTATGCACACTACTTCAAATAAAGTCTTATCAGTGTCTTTATAATGGAGAAAAACAAATGAAAAGCTTTTTATTGGCTTATTATTATTATTATTGTCATATTTGATCGTTTTATATGCTTCTTATGTGAAAACAGGTTGTTTTTGACAATTTATGTCCACTGCTTAAGAAATCAGTGCTTTCTATTCTGCTGCACTTTCCCCTTTTGCGCCAGTTGTCTAGAAGATTTAGAGACAAGTTATATTTTCTGAAAATCGCATCGGAGAGCAATTTAGGAAGTTTCCAGACTTAAATGGACAAAATAAGATCTTTGCTTCCAACATTTAATTCTCATCACTGTCCATGTCACGCTGCTGCTTACTGCATATGAAACAAAATATGCAGCACAGATACAGCATTGTAATCTTAACATATTCCCTGTTATTGATGAGAACACAACTGAGGCCCTGTATCCATTTTATGCCACACTACACAGCTTTAGTTACTTTTTAAACTTAAAAACACAAGACATACTTATATGATCTAATGTCATGCTCTGCCCAGGAGTAAAGTAACTACAGCTGGCTCCACATTGATGAACTACAACATTAAAATGCCCTTACATGTATATGTTATTGATAAAAACAGGATAATATAATAATCTGAATTCTATGGATGAAAAAGTCTGGGATAAAATCCTTCCTACACAAATACTGTTTAAATAATTTGCTTACAGTGATGAAGTATTTTCCTAACAGTGTTCATATTGGGTCTTTTCATACATGACAACATGAATAATTGTAATAATTGTACAGTAATTTGACAAGTGGTTGAAACAGCCAATAAGAGTGAGAATATAATATAATAATAATATAATAATCCTCCACTTATAGTGACTAACTTGACCAGGACAGACATGATCACTGATAGAAGTTTCCACTGTATTTGCAAAAAATGTGTATATAAATATGTCAGAGTATCCATATGCTGAACACAAGCTCTGTAATAATAAAGTAAATAACAAAAAAACTGATGATGAGAATGACAACACATTTTATTGCATTATGTGTTACTGTAGTTGTTTCCTCAATACACTGATTTGTCTGTTATTCAACTCAAAATATCAGTTGTTCTAAAGTCTATATATAGATGCAGTGTAAAACAGACTTTGAGTGTGGCTCTGCGTTAGAAAGCACTTTGAAATTCTGTAAGCCATAAATACATCTGTGCTCTACCACTGCTGAGACAAACTTGTGAGCAGTTAACTTGTGCGACTGTGGCTCTAAGTCTCCACCAGTGCTGGCCTGAGATAAAAAGCTGGCCTGCTGCTCTCACAGTATTCCAGGCAATCAATGTGCCCACGCACAATACTGTAGCTTCACTTCCTCACAGTGTTTCTTGGTTGTGTCAGAGCCTGGCTTCTGGTCAATACTCCCTCCCTCCACTGGGATCTGTTGGCCTCATCTCCATCTCACAGCCGCTCTGTAGCTTCTCAGCCAGTGGCTCAATGGAAACGGCTACACAGAGCTTTAACAGTATATTATAGTATTACAGTGGATTCTTATTGGATCACAAAAGACACACATTTCACAGGCGTGTTTGGCATTCAGTAATAACTGTCAGTAACTGGGCCTTCACAGTGCCTTTGAAAACTGAAAATCTATTCTATTTTCTATTAGAAACACACAACAAACACAACCCTTACACTTATGGTAGCAACCATTGTAAATCTTGTAGTGAAGGAATGTTTTTAAGATGCTGATTTGAGCGTATTTGTTAGTAAAGCTTTTTATTAATTTTCCCCTTTCCTGTCTCTCTGGCTACCACTGTCCAATAAGTGCACCCCCTGAATAATAAACAAACAAACAAACAAACAAACAAACAAACAAAAGCTTTGTAAAGGTTTATCAATGATGCACTGCCTGGCCAAAAATAAGTCACACTTTAATATTTTGTTGGACCGCCTTTAGCTTTGATTATGGCATGCATTCACTATGGTATTGTTTCAATAAGCTTACATTTATTTCTGTCCAGAGTTGCATTAATTTTTCTCCAGGATCTTGTATTGATGATTGGAGAGTCAGATGCTGTGTAAAGTCTCCTCCAGCACATCTCAAAGATTCTCAGTGGGGTTCAGGTCTGGACTCTGTGGTGGACAATCCATGTGTGAAAATGATGTCTCATGCTCCCTGAACATCTCTTTCACAATCTGAGCCCCATGAATCCTGACATTGTCATCTTGGAATCTGTCCGTGTCATCAGGGAAGAAGAAAACCTGTTCATTCAGTATATTCATAGTGAACTGACCTCATAACGTTTCTGAACCTCGACCTGAACAACTGAAGCAACCTCAGATCGTAACACTGCCCCCACAGGCTTGAACAGTAGACACTAGGCATGATGGGAGCATCACTTCATCTGCCTCTCTTCTTACCCTGATGCCCCCATCACTCTGGAACAGGGTAACTCTGGACTCAGAGTTTTTCCATTGATCCACAGTCCAATCTTTATGCTCTGTAGCAAACTGAAGCCTTTTTTCTGACTATCCTCACTGATAAGTGGTTTTCTTAAGGCTTCACAGATGTTTAGTTCCAATCCCTTGACTTCTCTTCACACTGTGTGTGGAAATGTTCTTACTTTCACTATTAAACACAGCTGTGAGTTCTACTATTGATTTTTTATGATTTGATTTCATCAAACATTTAAGTGATCCCTGATCACCATCATTCAAGATTTTTTTCTGACTACATTTCTTCCTTGAAGTTGATGGTTCACCACTATCCTTCCAGGTTTTAATAATGTGTTGGACAGTTCTTAACACAGTTTTAGTAGTTTCATCAGTCTCCTTAGTTGTTTTCTTTGCTTGATGCAGGTCAATAATTCGAGCCTTCTGAAACAGACCTTCCTCAACCACAGGATATGTCTTCTGACATGATTGTTTCAGAAATGAGAAGCTGCTCACTGCATCAGTTAGACTTCAATAATTTGTTTCCAGCTGAAACATATGAATCACTGCAGTAATTATACAATCAAGGTTCTTATCTATTTTCTTAGTTATATCCAGGTGGTGACTTTTTTTTTGGCCAGGCAGGAGAGATAATAGGTTATAGTAGGTAAGTTTGTTTGCAAATGTGTTTGTAATTCTATTTTATACAGCAGTTTGTTTTGAACAAGTAATTTCATTGGACAAGAGGCATTTCATGAGGGCTGATAGTATCCTACAGCACTGGGACTTTTAAGTACCTCACTCTGCTTTACAGGTGTTGCTTTTATAACCAAACATTAAAGTTACATTAACTGTCGTCACCTATCTCAGATTGCACTGCAAAGATGGATATTACACAAATAACATCTGAGGTAAATTATGAATTGATGTCAGAAGAGAACAAAGAAAATGAAAGAAAGAAGGACATTAGCTGACCTCAAAACAATTAGAGAAGAGCAAAATGAAGCTAACACCATAAGGCAAACATCATGGGCTTCGAACCACTTTCAGACATGCCTAAGTCTCACAAATATAAACACCAACTTTCAGTCTGCCAAGAATAGTCTTGAGGCAGTTTTATGGATCAGTCTGGACAACAAAAGGGGAGCTCTACAGCATCAGCGGCTACCTGGAGCTTTGGGCTGTTTTAAATGTTAGTCGTTCAAAGAATTTAATGCAAGACCCTGAATTCACATCAGCTAATAAGGTGTCAAAGGTGTTGTAAAGGAGATCAGAAGGGCAGGGAGAGACAAAACAACTCACCGTCCCACGATTTCACCTAAAGAGCAGCGCATCTTAAAGTCATTTGAACTTTGAACGCAGGGGAAAAGAGGGGAATTGGAACCTCAGACCTGACTCATTCATTCTAAAATATGATGAGAGCGGAGCAAAGTATTTCACCACGACATTCAACGAAGAAACAAAAAATCCCACTGGAGAGAGACAGAGAGAGTGACTGCAGTAGAATAACAGCTGGGTTGATATTCAGTACAACAGCACATACTGTTCTTAACCAGTATACAGACTGTAAGGGTCTAATAAGTGCTTATGAATGTCTTATCTTATCTGACAATAAACACATTTATGATGCTAGTATTAACACTACTGTAGTCTTAGTAATGCCATAATAATGTTATTAAGCAGCTTATAAAGACTTATAAAGGCCTTATTACCTATTAACTAATGCATTATCTTTTTGTTGGGCGCTTTACATTAATGATGCAGCCAGTTTGTCACAAAGTGCAGGTTTTCAGTTAATACTGATGCTACTGGGTCTGCAGTATCTTACATAACATATAACAATTATCATCATTCATATCCTGAATGTATTTCCTTGTGAATTAACTGTAATCTGATATGATAAAATCAGATTAGATTGGTTACATAAGACAGTTAACTTGAGCTGACGGGGCTCTGAATTGATGCAACAAATGAATCCTGGATGTCAGCTGAGATATCAGGATTATGTTTTGGCAACCTCACACAACTAAACTACACTGGGTTTATTTTCATGGAACAAATCTAAGCGTACTTTTACTGAAAATGAGTTAGCCTGGGACATGTGAGATAACAACCCGCCGTTTTTTTCTCCCCTGATTTGTCCCGTCTCCCTGTCTCGGAGCTAAGGCAGAATGGGTGTTTCTGCATTCACTGCTCGTCAGTAAGAACATGAGGCTTTGCTGGCTCTCTAAGAGGATCATTTTTAAATCCACCAGAATCCATTGGCCTCTTTACAGCATACTGTCTGGTACCACAGGCGCTGTGTATGTTCTGTAAACGTGACATAAAAGACAAAGTCATTTAGAGTCAATGGAGCATCCTTGTCTGATAGAGGAAGGATTTAATATGCCCAGGTGAGAAACATGAGAGAAGAACGTGAAAAGAAGAAGCTCCAGAGGTTGTGCTGCTGTGAAAAATGTTGAGCTGTGATACGTGACCCAAATCAAAATTAAAATTTCATATCTCCTCAGCCTCTCTCCCATCTTGAACTCAGTGAACCTGCATTACCTGCCTCACTGCTGGCGATGAAACTCCACTCTCGTTTGTCATTCTGATAATTCTCTTTTGCAATCTGCTCTTTGAAAGTCTGTTATTAGATGCCACGCATTGCATGATGGAACAAAAAAAAGCTGACAAGATGAAGAATAGCCTTTGTTTAGTACAGCAGTGCTGGAAGCAGAGGAAAACACTAACAAAGACTCCAGCAGTTTCTCTCTCAGACTTATTCTCATGCAAAAAAGCGGCACTTTAACCATAATGCAGCAAGTTGGCGGCCAGAGGAAGGCTGGATGGAGCTTCTGCTGGTTGAAAATGCAGCACCAATTCAGGCAAGAAAAGGAATAGTTAACACAGTGGTTTGTAGAAAAGAACTATAGCTGCCTTTTGCATTTCCCAGGTGCACTGCAGGAAAGGAGCCTTTGTGTTCAGCTGGCTCTCTGTGGATAAATACAAGTTCATAAAAACAGCAAGTGTCCTCGTCAGAAAATAGAGCTGAGGGCAACAGGACTTCATGTTTAATTGGCCTGGTGCAAACCAGCACAATGGAATGGAGGGCCGGCTTTGAATAGACAGTGAATGTAGCTCCTTAATGGAAGCTGCATGCAGCTACAGGGGTTATATATGGAGTGACTAACTAGAGTTACACTTAAAGGTCCAGTGTGTAAGATTTTCAGAGATTCTTGGCAGAATATGGGAACTATGGAATATAATATTCCTGAGTATGTTTCATTAGTGTATAATCATCTGAAAATAAGATGAGTTGTGTCTTTCTTACTTTACAAAAAAGGTATTCAAAGTGGTAGGTGGGGTTTCCCAGGGAGACTCCAGGGGACACTCAGTGAATGGAGACGAAAAAATATTTCATTAGTTTTGAGTGTGCTCCCCAGCTGGAGAGAATGCATGACATGCAAAATGTACACTGTTTGCTTAAATGACAAAATCATGATTTGACATGATTCATCCATCCATTTTTTTTAAAATCAAGAATAAAGAAATAGACATAAAACAAAGGTTGTGACAAATGACAGGGTTCATTTTGGCACAGAGCTTAAAATAAAAACTCAGCTGCATTTCTGTGCACAAGAGTAATGAAGAAAAGAAAAACTTTCCATTGTGACCAGTGAGCAGGTACCAACACATGGGTCTGAAAGTGCTGAATTTTAATTTAAAAAAAATTTATAATATTAATTATAATAATAATGTAATAAATATAATAAGAAGAAGCTCTAAAATCCATTATAAAGAGGGATGTCTTGTTTGTCCAGTGCAGTAAACATAATATTGCTTGGTATTGATTTGGACTTACTTGGTCACAAGCAATTGGAAAAAATATTTTTTATTAAAATATTTAGGTAAAATAAATGAATTACACACTAGTAATCAAAATAGATATTCTACATGAGGCCAATTCAGTACCATTTTTAATCATAACTTTCACTAATATGGAAGTCAGCACAGAGGTATTGGTGTCAAAAACAAAAGCGCAGCATTTTTGTTGGAATTTTCAACAAAGGTGGCAGCCAATAATATAAAGGTGGCTCATCTTGGAGTTAGATAGGCTGGTCAGTACTAGCCATCAATAGGAGATCATATAGAATACGTTAAATGTGTGTGATTTTGGTTAGAGATAATTCACAGATACAGTATTTGAGAATTTTAATGTCTTTTTCCTCCACTTTCCTAGAATCAGAAACTAATAAATGCCTTTAAACTATTAGAAAACCACTGCCTTGGAATGAGCCGTGAATTTTCAAGAACCCATCCACACTGCATGTTCCTGCCAACTTATCAGATATAGCAGCTCAGTCAGTGGCCCATACTTCAAACTATGACATTGTAGGTACCCCTCTAACATTAATTTTACAAGTCTCTCTGGTCAAGTTGGCAACAATAAATATGCAACGGGCAGATACACTTTCAAAGTAAAGGCAAAAAAAAAAACTACTTATGTAGGTTTAGGCACAAAAATTATGGGGTGTGGGTTAAAATAATAAAGTTACTTATGTAAGTTAATGTATATAACATGACTTACACATGTTAGATAACTAAAGAAGGAATAGAAAAGAAGTCACTGGTGACTTGTGGTTTCACATGGGATACAAACCTCTGTCTCCTAGGTGAAAGTCCTGTGTTTGTTTGATCCAACTATCTACCCACCTCCTCTGTATGCACTTTCTTGCTCTGACAATTCTGCTGACTTCAACAGCATATCAGAACATAAGACTAGAGCCACACCTCTATAAATGACACTAGAGGAGAACCTACAGTGTCACAATTTGAAGCCCTGACCAAGCTGCTGTATCTGACACTGGAGGTAAGAACAGGCTGACCGTTCATTCACCTAATGGAACTGAAACTGAAATGGTCCAGTCTTATAAATACCTGTGAAACTGCTAAGACAGTAGACAGTAGTCTCACTTTAGCTCATGGGGAAAACCAAACCTATATTTCCTGAAGTTGTTGATGTCTACCATCATGTCTGTGCTTGGAGATATTATTTATTCTCATGCTGCTCGCTCTACTTTACAACATCTTGACACAGTTTAACTTTGTACTTTGTTTTTTATCTTATATTGTATTTATCTCTTTTATTTACAGTATATCACTATACTACTGTATATGAAAAAGAAGGCTGCTTCTCACTATCAGCACGACAGAGAATTACACAGTTACTTCTTTTCTCAGATTTAAAAACCACTGCTCACCTGACAGGATCTCGGGACTGTTAAACTTTAGTTAACCCTCGGGTAAATATCAAACTTAAGAAAAGTGCTTTGAAAAGGGATTTTAAAACCTCAATGACTCATCTGACCGGCTGATTTCAAACTTTTATTTTTCAGATCTATTTAGAGATTCTGTCTGTGCTTCTGTTTGTTGTTCTTTCTTGATGCTGTACTCAGGTCTCTCTTGCAAAAGAGATCTTGATCTCAATGAGATTACCTGAATAAATAAAGTTATGCTGCACACACACACACACACACACACACACACACACACAAACACACACACACACACACACACACACACATATATATATAGACAGAAACTTATCTTATTGCTGTAATAGAGTCAGACAAAATAAATTACTTTTTTTTAATCAACTGGTCAGTTGGAGGACAGTTCATTTAGTAAACCTGCCAAGGACTCAACTTAAAAATCTGTCAGTTTAGACATATATATATTAATTTAAAATGAGGATATGATCATCGTGCTGGTTAGAGTGTAAAAGTCAGACAGCTGTGTTCAGCAGATGTCTGTCATTTATGCTTGATGACACCAGGCCAATCTGCTCACTGGGTGAAACTGATGTGAAGCGATCACGTACATCATTTATGTACAAAAATACTTGTTTCTCTGCTGGTCATTATTTAACAGCATAAAAAGACAAAGCACACAAAACCATCTTTGACCAAAATGTACAGACACTGACATGCAGAGATTAAACACATTAAAGGAACAGTTCACCACAAAATCAAAAATATATAATTTTTCTCTCAACTGCAGTACTATTTAAACATCTAGATTGTGTGAGTTGCTGAATTTTGGGGTGAACTATCCCGTTAACCAGGTCAAGATTTCTTTTTTTGTTTGTTTTGCCAACTAATGAGATTAAGAGTGAAATTGTGCTACGGTTCTCGACCACCTCAAATATATCTTTGGTATTTCTGTACTGAAGTTTTATGTTGCTTGTCATCTAATGCTTTTTATGGTTTGGGTTTTTCATAGTCACTTCCTGTTTTATTTTGGTATTCTGTCCTATGTGTGTCCTTGTTGTTTTTACTTTTACTTTACTTATTTTTGGTGATAAATGGCTGTTATTTCAATGTTGTTGTTTTTTTTTTACAGTGCTTCTCATTCATCATTTAGTGTCACTCACAATAATCTAGATATGTTTATACTACTTATGAACTACAAGTTTTGTCTAATGTAAAGCATAACAGTGGCACACAGCCTTAATTGAGAGATCAGCCTTTGTTTGTTTAAAGTGCAGTGATGGTCCAGTGTAATTATGCATATTCATTCAGTAATGAAAAATTGATACCAAGAAGGCTAAAACATACATGTTTCTCTGTGTGTGTGTGTGTGTGTGTGTGTGTGTGTGTGCTGTGTAACTGTGCATGCTATCCTCTGTATTATCCCACAGCTGACCTGCTTTGAGGAAGACAGAGGGTTGACTGGGCTTTTGCTTGTCACTGCGCAGCCATTTCCTGCCATGTGGGGGGAACGTGCCCTGGGCTGCACCCTGCTGACTGCTCCACAACACAGGCACCAAACAGCTGTAAGTCTCACTCACTGATCTCACACAGTGCCATTCACCTCTGCCAGTGCCAGCCAAGTCACGCTTCAGCAAGAGTATCTGTATCAACCCAAATCTGCACTCTTCGATAACAAATATACAATAATAACTTGCACCTTTATGGGAATACTGTATATCAAATTAAATATTTTATTGATCACATTAAATATAAACTCTTGACTGACTCTTCAAGGTAAGATATGGAAGAAAACACTGACTGCTCCTAAAACCCTAAATATCCACATAAACCAGATTACAGCAGCAATAACAACAAGGAAAAAAAACAAAAAACAAGGCTGGAGTGTAAAATTAATCAAAACATCTCACAGTCTCACAACCAGCAGCCCTCCTATAACATAAACACAACCAGCGACACACAGCTTCAGGAGACATGCGCGCAGTTGATTGTGACATGCGTGACTTGATGCTCATCCATCCACCAGTCCTCATCATCCTCGGGAACATTGCATAATAGGACAGAGATTAGCCTTGTGGACCTAAGCATCAACAGTGTTTGGCAACAACTCCACCTTGACCTTTCAGTCTAATTCCACTACCTTCTGAGGGGGAAATTTGACTGCTTTACTTGTTTCAAGAAAACAAGCGCTCAGTTTGTTTGTGTTTGGTGTTTGTTTGTGTTGTTAAGTCATAAATTAGTCACCCTCAGTTAAGTCCTGTATTGTGGAAAACAAATCACATTTCACATTTATCAGGCCAGCAATCAGACAATTAGCAAAACCTTCATCTTTTTTTATCAACCTCCATTTTCTTTAAAAAAAAAGATTTTCTCTCAGACAGAGCCCCCATTTACTACAGGTTTACTACAGATTTACTGTTTAATTATTTACTTAATTATTGGGGTTGCGGGGGTGGGGTGCATGCAGTGTTTCGATTTAGTGGCATTTAGTCAGCTTGCAGATTGCAAACATCTCATCCTTCCAAGAGTGTAGGAGAACCTAAGGAAACTTAGGCAAAGACTGTAATCTAGAGCCAGTGTTTTGTTTGTATGTTCTGGACTACTGTAGGAACATGGTGGTGCCCTCACCCTTTGTAGGGGCTAATCCTAAAGTAACAAAAACATACTCATGAGTATTATACTCAATTTCTGCCATATTCTGCCCATAGATCCCCGTAAATCTGGAGTATAATATCCATAAGTATGTTTACATTGGTGTATAATCAACTGAAAATAAGAATTGCTGTGTTTTCATTGTCTTAGAATCAGCCATCTTTCTACAGTAGCCCAAAACAGATAAACCAAACTCCAGCCCTGAGAGGGCCTGTCATGTTTTTCACAGGTTTGGTGGCCACCATATGTTTTCCTACACATTGGGAAGGGGAGAGTGAGGTGAGATGCCATCTGCAAGCTCAGTGCTAGATGCCACTAAATCTTACACGAGTGCTTTAAAAATATTTTTGTGTATATAAATATACATATGTACACATATATATTAGGGCTGAATGATTGGTAAAAAAAAATTTATCTTGTGATTGAAATATGATTAGTGGGAATAATCACTTTTGCATTACAGTTTTCATTTTGACTTAAAAATAAACTGTGATGATTTGACAGTTTTTTGGGGTCTGTACCAAACAAACAAACATGTTTTCTTTCTTCTGGAGAACAAGACTTGAAGGCTAGGGCATCTCTGCAGCACTACAGTACTTCATTATAATGCTGTCTTCTCACCATATACATATATATATATTTATATATACATACATATGTATATAAAAGAAACAATAAGATATGTGATATTATGTTTTGTGATACTGTATTGATTCTCAAAAACAGTAGAGACAAGATTCATGGTTATGGTTCATTTCTGTTGCATTTAAACCCCATCTGCTTGTTAGCAGCGTTTTGATTGCATGAAAAATAAACGTTTTTAACTCAGATTTTATGTATATGGTGGTGTGTTATGTATACAATGATAGTTCCTAAATTAAGATTTTAAAAAATGGCAGGATGGGGCACCCTGGTAGCTCAGTTGGTTGAGCGTGCGCCCGATACTGAGGCTGAGTCCTCCACAGTGGCCGTGGATTCGATTCCAGCCTGCACCCTTTGCAATGTTTTGTCCCCCCACTATCCTTTCCTGTCTCAACTTCAGCTGTCCTATCAAATAAAGGCATAAATGGTCCCCCTCTAAAATAATGAAAAAATAGCAATATTTCACCTTGCTTATAGTATTGTAATATATTGAATCCCAACCTCTGTACCGTGATACATATATCACCAGATTCTTGCCAGTACTGTACTGTACTATACTATAATTTTCGGACAGTCCCTAAAAATTTTCACATTTAAGTAAATTGCTTGTGTATTCTCTAAATAGGCATTTACAGAGTGTGAAAAGTACCAATGAGCAATATACCAATTCTGACCCTTAGTAAAACACCTGAGGTCTCTGGACTAGTTGTTTTTTTTTTTTATTTACATAAAATAGCATCACTGAAACAGGTGTTGCTAATGACATTGATTAGGGTCCTGTTCCATTTAGTGGCGCAGAGCCCTTCCAGTGACTGACTCTGTTTCACCTGAATGCAAAGAAATCTTTAATTAGTAACATTGTAAATACACAGTATTAACATCTGAGTTTACTCCTCTACTTCATGTCATTATGGCTGCTGTGTGAAGGGTCTGTGACAGAACGTAGTGTGTGAACTCACTTGTACGAGCTGCCAGCTGAGATCTCCTGTTTGATCTGCCTGTTCACAGCATCCGCCGCCGCCCTCCCTTTGCCCTCTCCTTCCACCTTCAGGACTACTTTCTTCACTCCCTCCTGTTTACTGGACTTCTTTTTCCTCTCCTGCCCCTGGAGGAGGTCTTTCTCCTGCACCTTGTCGGCGATCGCGCTCTTCTCCACACCGCTGTCCGCATCCAGCGGTGCGTGCTGCTTGGCGTGCCTGGACCTGTCCGGTGCCCGGTCGTCGACGGTGGGCGGTTTGGGTATCCAGGGGTGATCGTACCTCTTCGGGATAGGCCAGGGCTTGAAGTCCTTCTGGTACTGGGTCTCGCTGTTGAACGGGATCTCCGGGCCGTGGTACTCGTTCTTGGGTTTACAGCTCGGTTCCGGTCGCACTTTCCAATGCTTAAAGTCCTCGCGCATCACCGAGCTGCACACGCGCTCCTCGGAGACGCACCTGCGCGGCGCGCGTGCCGCCGTCGTGGTGTGGGATTCCGCGCGAGACGGCTGCGTTTCTATGGCGACCCGGGCCTGGGGAGGGTGGAGCGGCGGCTGCAGCTGGATGTGCTGCATCTCAGACACGTCCGTGTACTTGGTGAACACCAAAGGCACCGCAATGTCAGCCTTGTCCAGCTGGTTCCAGAAGCGGGCCATGCAGCACGCCCTGCTGATACAGGGCCACGCCATGGTGGGCTGTACGGAGCTCCACTACAGTACAACCTGCACAAATATGTCTCTACACTCCGGTGTCCTGATAGGAGAGAAACAAGATGTCCGTGTGTCAGCCTGCACGACGGCTCCAACACTGCTGTCGTTAAATTAGACTGATAAATAAATCCATTGTCCGTCTAAAATACTCTAATTTAAACGAGTTTATGAAAAACCGACCGTGCTGACTGTTTGCTCTGCTCCCCTCTGTGCCCGCTCCGTCCCGTACGTCCTGCTACATCACTCCACGGCAGGGCACTGCAAGGAAAAACTGCCCCGCCCGCCTGCCCCTGCTCAGCATCCCGGAGACACAAATTGGAGCCGCCAGGGAGGAAAATAAGAGTCAAGTCAGAGTGGGGAACAAAAGTCTTCCGTTTTCACCTGCAGACTAAAAGCCCTGATGCGGTCTAAACTCTTATGAAATAGTGTACCTCTCATAATACCCAAAAGGAAACAAAAGACATCAAAAGGCGTGTCTGTTGCGCATGGCATGTTGTCTTTACGTCGCATACCTGTAGCCGTACACACGCAATTTGGTCTTTTATTTTGAAATTTGAACACCAATTTCCGACATAAGGCTGTTAAACACGGTGAAATTAACGTGAACGATGCGTTGTTTTTTTCACGCACACTGCGTAGTGGTACAAGAGGAGGAGGGACGTTCTTTGGTCCAGCCATCACTTTGATTCTGTTTCTCTCAACATCTTGCTGTTTGTTAGCATTTTGTCTTAAAAAATGAGAAACATTCTGACCCAGTGTAAACTAAATAAAAGTAACAGAAAAATATTTTTATTGGAAACAAAAATGATCAACAAAGAAATATTATGATACCAGAAGAATTGTTTTTTGTTTTGTTTTGTTTTTGTTTGTTTTTTTTTAAAAAAAAGAAAAAAGAAAATATTATGTAGGATAACAGTTGGAATCACTGTTGAATTGAACATGACTTACTTTTATATGGAAGAAAGTTATGAAGTACAATTTAATGTCATGTCATTTATTATATTTATAAGAACAACACACATTAATTAACATTTCTGTAAATGTGCCAGTGTTAACCAGCAACAAAAAAGAATTCTGAAGACGATCCATGCAGAGCAACATGACACAGCAGAACATCAGTACAATTACACAACAACAAACAAACAAACACCATTCCAGCACAAAAAATAATGCAATGAAGGAGCTAAGCAGGCCTCACCACAGCCATCTTTTGTTACATGCAGACATGCAGAGCAGCAATAAACAGAAGCTAAAAATAAAATAAAAGGCTCATTATGTTGATCTCTGTAAAATGTTAAAAGTTACGGGTTAGTAAAATGGTCATATACACTAACACACAGAGTTGTGCAAATTGTTAATGAAATATATATTTCATATATGCCCCATAGTAATGGTAATAATAGTGATCTTTAAATGATGTAAAATATTTGAATTAGAAATATTTTTTGATCCCCTAGGGGTAAACTAGGTTACATTACAGTTCCTTTCATTCAATAGAAATATAACACCATAGACAATGATAAAAATAGTCATTAGAAAAAAGGAGCACATGCAAAACATATATGCATTACACTACAATGTGCAACAACATATACAGAGAAAAGAAAATATAACAATCTATATAAACAATCATTTTTAAAGTATAAAAAGCAAAGTATTATGAATAAGACTGTTAGTTGAAATTTACAGTACAAATACATGTAATTCCATAAAAGCTCCACCCTGTTAAATGTAATACTGATTCATGCAAAATTGCCTTTGTGACAAACATTATCCATTATTTGCAGACTGTGCCAACAAATAGAAGAAGACATCGCATGAATAATGCCAACTCATCAGACAGCCTGAGGGCCTGTCTTACATTGGACTACAATTTCTAAAGACATCTGAAAGACGAGCACATTATTTAAATAGAGGTTTTAATAATGGAGGCTGGCAGCTCATTTTTAGAAGCAATAATCACTGGCACGCTTGAAGGCATGATCCTTTTATTATATATTTATATTTTTACTATTTTTATATTTGCTTTAAATGCATTTACTTTTTTGTCAGTGGGTGAGCAGTATATGTAAAACATTAACTGTCCGACTGACGGAGCATTCAAGATCAAAGTGTTAATGAGGTGATTAGAGAAGATAAGGCCTGAATAAATTAATAATTTATGAAGATGTAATCAAAGGGCAAAACAAAATGGAGTGGCAGTCAGACCTACTGGCCCTGGCAAATGTCAATCTAACACAAGCTAATGAGGAGAACAGATTAAAAGATAAACATAAAGGAGACAGAGAGAATGAGACAATATAAGGTTTCACAGTCTACTGAGCGTCTGTCTGTCTCTGTGTTGTGTGTTGATTGACTTCCACTGTCTCCTGTTATCTTTTTTTTCTTCATCAGTGCTTTAAAGGGACAGTTAACTCCAAAATCAAAAATACATATCTTTCCTCTGGCCTGTAGTGTTATTTATCTATCTAGCACTGTGAGCACCACAAGCCATTTAGTCCTGATATATGAGAGAGAAGGCAGATGGCTGATGTCTCTAAACTCTTAAACTTACTCCAAAACTATCCAGATGGATAAATAACACTACTGGTAAAAGTAAAAATATGCACTTTTGATTTTGGGTCGATCTGTCCCATTAAATAACTTTTTAGATCATGCACTGTGTTATACACATAGCTTGATTATTACTCATATACTTTACTCAGTCATTTCATAAAGCGTTAAAAATCTCCTTTTCAAACCAATCCTGGCTGAGACAGGCAGCGGTACAAAATAAGAGCATGTAATCTAAACAGATACTAAACAAAACAGTTTTACAGTAAAACATTTCAAAATAAAAGTGCAGCACAAGTCATGCATTCGTGTTTCCAGATCTTTCAAAATGGATAATCAGAGCTTCAAAACTTTCTGTAATATATTCCAGTCTGAGGGTTAGAGCTGCAACTAACGATCAACATGATCAATTAATTTTATTGAATTGATGATTCAATTAATCCGTTGATTATTTTCTCTGTTAATTAATTAGTTATTCGGTCCATAAAATGTCAGAAAATAGTCAAAATGTTGATCGCAGTTTCCCGAAGTCCAAGATGATGTCCTCAAATGTCTCGTTTTGTCCTCAGTGCTGTCAGAGAGGACTGGAGATTGATGATTATTCAGGCCAATACAGATGCTGACATTAGGGTGGAAACAAATCCAGATGTTGATATATCAGCCAGTATTCTTTATACAGAGTATAATATACAGAATATAGAATACATAAACACAGTTTTTGCAATGATCTCTCAAAGTGGTTTTATTAGTATTTTAAATAATTAGAAACAACTATTAAAAAACACAAATAGCAAAACACAAAATATATGTATATATTAAACCTGAATTTAAAAAAGAGGATCAAAATATACATAAAATGATGATTATAAAGCTAACAAAATAAAATACAAAAAACAATCTATATTGCACATATATGCTAATTCCAGGGTGATATCAGCCCAGTTATATCAGCTGAACAGGCTTTAAAAGAAACCAGAAAATATTCACATTTGAGAAGCTTGAAAAACGACTCAAAATGATTGTTGATTATCAAAATAATTGTAGATTAAATTAATAGTTGACAACTAATTAATTAATGACTATTTGCTGCAACTTTACTGAGGGTGAAGAGTACTTAGAGAGATTCCCCAAATCAAAAATACATATTTTTCTCCTGATCTGTGGTACTTTTTATCCATCTAGATGTTTTTGGTGTGAGTTGCAGAGTTTTAGAGACATCAGCTGTAGAGATGTCTGTCTTCTCTACAATATAATGCGACCAGGGGTGTGTTCACATAGAAAGTGAATAAAACATTTTGCACCAGTAGATTACATACAAAGGTACACAGTTAAAGACGCCCAGAAACACCAAATTCACGTTACGTGAACAACGTGAATGACATGAATCAAGTGATATATATACCAAAAACATCATTTAACATAAAAACAGCATCTTTTTTTAAAGATCATGACTCATCTGTGGATTTTCTTTAGTGAATGGGTCATGGTTTTTGGAAAGAGACACTGGTATTGATCTTTTTTGTTACTGTTACTCACACACACACACACACACACACACACACACACACACACACATAGAAGGATGTATAAATTGCACTTCAGGCCAAGAAAAATGTGTATTTTGTATTTGGGGGCTGGACTGTCTCTTTGAACGCCCTTTTCTCAAACCCTGTATGGACATTTTGGTAAAAACAACATATAAAAGTGATAAGAACTGTGTCATAGCTCTACAGAGGACCTTTATCACTGTCTGTATCAGCCTGAGATGTAGTAACATGGTTGCTCAACCAGATGGAGCTGCCTTTACACCATTTTAGACCAAAATATAACAGTCATTAACCACTGATTGCATTCCATGCAGTGCATGATATTGAAAATCCTCAGAAGCAACATAAAAAGGCCTTTGACGTTCCCCTCTCCCACTGACTGCTGGTTATTTGACATGCTTGAATGTCCTGCTGTGTGTTTCAGCAGCTCCTTGCTTGCAGGGTCAAAAGTCAGATGTGGTAGATATGGATTGACAAATCAAACCCTACATTGAGTTCCTGAGATAAGACTGTCAATAGGAGGTAATGGTGGAGAGGTGAGGAGGGCAGACTTTGGACCCACTTCACTCTTTACTCGCTCTCTTTCTTCGCCGCCGGCTGCAGCACCTCGTTCCGTCTCTCTTCTCTTGTGGCGAAAATGAAGATTGATTTTGCCCCCCTGGATTTGCCCATGCACAGGAGGCTGCAGACGGTCGCAGTGCTGCAGTGGGTCTTCTCCTTCCTTGGTCTGGGTGAGAGTGCATGTTTGTACTGCATGTGTGTCCACTGGAAACATCTGCAAATGATGGACCATTAATGGGACAGTCCTGTTCATGGAGGGCAAATCTACAGTTATTCTTTTCTAATTTACAGTAGGTGTTCAAACATGTTGGCCTAGATGCTCATGGGTAAAATGTAAGTGAATGTGAAAGAGAGAACTGCTGTCACAAAGTGATGTGACCTGCTGGGTGGCCAGCAGGGAGAGTTAAATAATCTTTCTGTTTTTCAGTGGGTTTGGTCAGTATCACAGTGTACTGCGTTATCACTCTGGAGTTACTGTTACATTTACCATCACAGTACCCACTAAAACCTTTATGTACGTACTGGCTAACAAGATGGAACAACAGGGTAAATATTCAGGATTTTACAAATTATACTGTACTTCATTTTTAATTACTGTATACATGTTCTATTATTACAGGGTAAGTATGAGCTATTGAGAAAAAATGTAATTCTGCTGATAGTCCCCATTTTACAAATGTAACAGTAATCTGATTACATCTTATTTTTTGTAACTAACTTTCGTGACAGTTTGATTATTTTTTGTGTGCTGATTACATAATCCCATCACCCGAGTCATTTTCAGATAGATTTTCACTGACAATGATGGTTGGTTAATAATTAAGTCAGCAGCTCCCATGATCCCATGCTCTTCCACAACATCATCAAACTGTGTCTTTTGTTTGTGTTTTAATGTGAGAGAGATCCTTCACGGCAGAACTTACATCTTGTGTCCTTAACTGAAGTGTCCTGTCCAAAATAGAGAGCAATAATGAGTTTTAGACAACCATTACAAAACAGATAACACAACAAAATCAATTAATTATAAAAACATGAATATTTTATCCTTAAAAACAGCTTAAATGGCTCCATGAGCTGTCTAAATCTAAACAAAAGACAAAGAACACATTTTGTCCTCTAGAAGGACACTCAAGAGAGCACTTGACTGCATTTTGTCCTCTGGAAGGGCACTTTAGAGGACCTTTTGTCTTGTTTTGTCCTCTAGAAGGTCACTTTAGAGGGCAATGATTTGAATTCACAAATTTTGTCATTTTAGATGTTAAAAGCAGACGGTCCCAGGCAGGGAGAGCAGTATACATAAAAGTTCTTTTTACTTGTTTGTTTTTGAAAGATTTGGCAACTGAACTCAGATGACTGTGTGTAACTAAGACAAACCAAAGATATTTTAGCTAAAAATAATGTTACATCATAGCGAAAAATTAAATAGTAATAATAAACTGTACAGACATCAAAGAACACATTCTTCCATGACATGGCTCCGCTATCATAACCACCAAAACCACTGATGATGTCATCTCCAGCAGAACTGAATGCCACTGAAGCACAGCAGACACACACCATTCATAACACAGCTGACTCCAGCCAAACACATGATCTTTTTAGTGACCATTCATATAACATGTGTTGTATTTGTTATGTCAGACCAGAGCGGATGGTTATATAATACATGTGTTGTGTATGTTCCTGCTGCTCCAAACTCACTCCATCAATTCTTTCTCTCCTCAGCACCCACCTGCATCTTCCTGTTCTTCTACCTGCTGTTCACTCGCTTCTGGCTCATCAGTGTTCTGTACGCCGTCTGGTGGTTCTATGACTACGACACTCCTTCACGTGGAGGCCGCAGGGTGCCCTACCTGTGCAGCCTCAAACTTTGGGACTACATGAGGGATTACTTCCCCATCAAGGTGAGAGACAGCCAGTAGACAGCTGTTGTGCAGTATACCGCCTGCGTTTCAGTCACTGTGTATACTGTATATGCACATCCAGTGGTGGACTCAGACTGTCTGAGGGGTGAGGGCAAAAAAATAAAAAAGGGGCACCAGCTGTATGTGGTGGGGCATCAGTGCAACAAAAATTGTTATTTAAAAGTTTCCAATTCCTGGTTTAGATTAAAAGTGTTTTATTGTACAAGAACTACTACAACTTTATAATAAAACACACAGTGAACTACTTAACTATTTGACACATGCAGAGGCCAAATCATTTTTTACTATGTACAGCAGATTATATGGCACCTCATCACATTTTCTGGAACGGCAGCTCTGAGGGCATTTTGTCACGTTTTGACCACTTGAAGGGCACTTTAGAGGACACTTGGACACATTTTGTCCACAAGAAGGGTAATCCAGGGGGCATTTTGTCATGTTCTGTCCTCCAGAAGGGCACTTGACCACATTTTGCCCACACAAAGGGCACTCCAGGGGGCATATTTTTATTTTTTGTACACCAGAAGGGCACTTGACCACATTTTGTCCTCCAGAATGGCACCTTAGAGGACACTTTATCTTGTGTTGTCCACTGAAAGGGCACTTTAGAAGGCACTTTACTACATTGTAAAGGGCATCCTAGAGGGCATTTTGTCATGTTTTATCCACCATAGGGGCATTAAGGGGACACTTTTGCATTATTTTTTAGAACATGGGGGCACTGGGGGGTCCACGGGTGTGCACATCACTGCCAATAAGCAGCCCTGAAGTCCATGTAAGGTAGGATGGGATTTACCTCTGGTGGTCAGAGAAAAGGACATCAGAACAACATGTTCAGCTGGGCAATTTAATCTAATCTTTGATCTCCAGCTACATATGGCCAGTGGCTCTTATCTCAGTTCTTGGCAGCAAATGCACCAGTGAGGGATGACATCCCTGTGTTCCCTATAGTCATGTAATGTATATGTACACATAGGCTTGCCAAATCCTACAGCAAACCTGATTATTGCCTGACTAAACACAGTACTGCAGGACATGTCTGTGTATTTGATAGGGGTTGAACTGGGCCAGGGCTAGAAATACAAGCCTGTACTCTGTCTTCAGAGGACACGTTACACATTTTCAGCTCTGTGTGTCATTCATTCTTGAGGCAGTTAAACCTGGTATCCACCATCCTCCTGCTGATTACTTGTTTCATTAAATAGCATTTTATGTGGCTGAGGATTTGAATTTTGTCAACTCTGATAGTCACACAAAATCATTTATAACAAAAGGAACACACATTAGATGTGCCATTATTTTTTGTGGATGTTAACTCATGTTATAAATCCTTATGAATATATATATTTAATAAATATAACAGAAAAAAACTTCTCTGTGATGGAGTTTACAGCCAACTGGAGGAGTTCAGATCACACAGGGGTGTGTCCAGACTTTTTGGACTGGGTGGGTAGGTAATTGATAACATAGTCAGATCTTGGCTGTTGGAATCAGCCTGTCACAAGCCAACTGTGTCCTTCTCCTCTTCTTCTGCTGTCTGCATGTGTGTGTGTGTGTGTGTGTGTGTGTGTGTGTGTGTGTTTGGGGTAGTCTGGTACAGTTACTAATTACCTATTAAAAATGTAGTCTCAAACCTAATCCAAGTATCACAATATTAAAGTAATGTAACTTTCCATTAGTTTGATTACCTCAATATAAAATATGGTGAAATTATTTAGTCTCATATGGTGTTTTTAGAGTTGCAACTAGCAATTATTTTCTCAATCAACTGATCAGTTGCTTAGTCCAGAAAATGGTGAAAAATGTTGATAAGTGCTTCCCAAAGCCCAATATGACGTCAAATGTCTCGCTGAAATCAGAGAATTGTGACTTAAAAAAAAAAGAAATACTTGAAACTATTAATTGATTATAAGAATAGATGTAGATTGATAGTCAATTAAAAACAGATTAATCACTGCAGCTCTAAGTGTTTTATGTTTGTTGTTAGGTTTTATTAGTTTGTCCAGTTGTTCCTTCCTTTGTTGTGGATCAATTGATTGATCGATTCATTTAAAGACAAAAAAATGGTGAAATTTCCACCCGGTGAGACTAGAGACCATGATAATGAATTGGCAGCTGTGTGCATTATGCATGGTAGGATTTCATTCTTTATTTTAAAATTGTAATCCTGCTAGTAATCCCCATTTTCACTAAATATGCCTGTCTTTTTTTTTTTTTTATCAGTAACTGTAATAGAATACCCTTTTTTTGTATCCAGATGATGTAATCCTGTTACAATGTGAAATAACAACAACGGCTGAGCTGTGTATACATTATATCTAAAAAATAGTAGCTAGCAACCTACTCACCTCGCCACATTCACATTCAAATGTTCAAAACAAGTTACCGCTCGACACCATCTTGCAGGGGCACCATCGCTGCAGCCTGGGCTCAGCGCCGCCTGAGAAGATTGTGATTGGTTTAAAGCAACACAAACAAGCCAGAGTATTTATTTGCCGCCAATTCCAGAATGATAATGGGTTCAGCCAGACATTTCTCCAGTAATGACACAGCACTGTGGAGATACGTCTGGCTATGCAAGACGATTTGATGGACTGTGTCTTGGCTGGGAGCGGTAGCTTTCAGTGTAGCTGCCTTGCAGCCTCACGGTGACGAGGCAAAGAATTCCAGCACAGTGGTGGACTGAGGCTGTTTGAGGGGCATGGGTTGAAATAAAAGGGCACCAGCTGTACGTGGTGGGGCACCAGCACGCTGAAAGTCAGGATGCGTTCAGTCCCTGGTTTAAACTAAAATTATTTTATCATGTGACTTAAAGTACAACCACTACTACAGTTTTGTAATAAAAAAACACAGGAAGTTATGAATTATTTAACCATTTAGAGGCATGCCCACTGGAAGGGCACCCTAGAGGACACTGCATCATGTTTTGTCCACTAGGAGGTTACATTGTCTTGGTCTTGGACCAATCTAGGGGGAACTTTATTATGCCCATCTTTTTTCTTTTTTTTTTTCAAAAATGGGGGCACGAGATGGGGCATTTGCCCCCCTCCCTAGTCCACCAGTGGTCCAGCACATAGCCCTGTAAATGCACACCTTGTTGTTTTTCCACTTTGGTTTCTGTATGGATTAAACAAAGACAATATAATGTATTCATGAGTAAAGTTTCGAGGACTTTTGGGAAGAGCCAGGTGAGCTGCTTGCAGTCTATATATGCTAAGCTAGTGAAACCATCTCCGTGCCTCCTGCTTCATATTTGACAGGAAGAATTGAGAGTCGAATTGATTAATCTTGATCATCTAAAACTTGGCATGAAGGCATTTCACAAAATGTCAAATTATTCCTGTACTCTTGTAGCAGGTCATTGCCCTTTTAATCATTTTTCACAGATGCTGCGCCAAACCAGAAATATTTCCATGCTCAGAGGCACTGATGGTTGAAATACAGACGACTGTTATTCACACTAAAAATGGATAACCAGTTAGTTACAGCCACGTCTGTAAACCATGAGCCCACCTGAGACACTCCTCAAAAATGTGGAGGAATCATATGAATCAAGTGAACATGGAAAGTCAGCCAGAGGTTTGTTACTGCTGTTTCACAGACGCACATTATTATATTAATGATCCAGGGCAGATACAGAGAGCCTTACTATCGATGCTGCATGTTTCTTCAAAACACAGCCTACTTAATTTGTAGCATTGGTTTTGGAATTTGTTTGCAAGTAGAGATAATTCCTAGAATCTCAGCTTCACTCTCAGACAAGTTAGCAGTGGTTTGAATGTGACGTAACAAACATTTCAAAGTGGCCCTGGTCCTGCAGAGCTCTGACTGCTCAGCACAAGCTCCTCTCTTGCAGGCTGCAGTGTCCCTCTTGTGGTCATACGTGAAAGGTGCACTCATCTGACAGTGTGATCGAGTACAGCTCAGTGATTTAGATCAAATTCAATAGTAATGTTTGATGTTGAGTTTGGCATTTTATTTTCCCATTAAAAATAACTGGGGAGAATTTTATTCAAAGAATTCACAGAGAACAGAACCACTGCTGACAGCATCCACTGCATTACATCTGCATCTTCCCCCGGAGCAACACTTCTCAGCAGCATCAGCTCTGTAGACATTATTTAGGGGGCTGCTGCAAACCATTTATTTATTACATATCAGTTTTAGTGTAGTTGATGTATGTAAACATTTACATAATTCATAGACAGATGGGTCTAATTTTTTTTTCAACAGAAAGCAACTTTCTGCATGAGAGGCAGCAGGCAAACTGAGTTTACAATCTGCTTTTAGAAAGGAAATGAAAGTTTTAAGCACAACCTGCTCCATGAGATATTCAGAGAGAGAGAGAGAGAGAGAGAGAGAGAGAGAGAGAGACAGAGAGAGAGAGACAGAGAGAGAGAGAGAGAGAGAGAGAGAGAGAGAGAGAGAGAGAGAGAAATACATTTTCAATACAATTTCAAAAATTTTATTTAGGGTTTGTAAGGAAAGAGTTTCCACCAAAAGAGTTACTGTTTAAAGTTTGAATAAGATTTATTAGCTTCATATTTAATGCTCGCTGCTTATGAATTACAGAAAAATAACTTAAAATAAAATAAAATAATTAAAATAAAATAGTCACAAATGCATTTTACAGCTTATCTTGTATTTGTTGAACAGTACATAAACCTAAAAACACAATACTAAAAATGTCATGGTGGGAATCCATAATGATACAGTGTAACTTCAAGGCAACATTCACATTTTAAAAGTTTTCCATGTCTTAATTATTACATAAACTATATTAGAGAATTAAAAATGAAACTTATGCCATCTGTTAATGTGAATAGATTTTTCCAGATTGTAAAATGACAGAATGAGACATGTTCAGGTCATTTTTGGTGGCCAGAGATGATGGAGCTGAACCCTGTGAGGAAGGCTTTCAAAAGGGAATCAACATGACCTCCAGAAAGTCATGTGACAAATTAAAACACTGCTGTTAGTTTCCTCAGGGCCCCGCTTCTGTTTTAAAATACTGTACCACAATGGAGGAATCATTGTGTGAGTGTAAAGAGCCAAATCTGTTATTGTTCAGCAAGACCATACCATAGAAGTTTAAGTGGGTCATGTCTCTGTTTATGAATTAGCCTTTACAGCCATAAATGATAACACAGTTGTCCAAATTGGCCTGTTTACATGAACAATCTGAACTTCAGACTGTACTTATGTGCATCTAAAAATGGTGTTAAAGCCAGTTACAACATACAGAGGAAAAAAGAGAAAAGATGGGAAAAATATGAGCAGTAAAACCAAAAATGTCATAATAATAAAAGCCAAGACAAGGTGTGATAAGGCAGTTATGGCAGTGAGCACCATAAAAGCAAAACCATATAAAAATAAAAGCCAGGAGAAGACTGGTACAGAAGTAATAATACTGTAATAACAATTTAAATGATAATAAAACAATAAATAACATTTTATTAAAATAATTAAAGAAATGATACAGACATAAATGTCAGATTAGAAAAATAAGCATTTTGTTGAGTTTCTGTATTCAGTTGCATTATTGTGGTTTATTGCAGCTCAGGTGTGAGTTATTGGAGCAGGTTATTGTCGGTTTCTAATCAGAAATCCTGTGTGCATCAGCCAGAAGAATACCACGTCTCTCTGTAAAGACGAGTCATTCACTTCCAGGAATAAAAAACCTCTAAAGTTCCCCCGTTTGTCCCTGATCTCACATACCGGTATGCAGTTCAAAGTGAATCATCTCCAGTATCATCTGACTGTATGCCACATTAAGCCTGAAACAAAGAGTCAATGCAGAGCTAAAGAGGAGCAGTGTCCTCTGGAGAGCCTAATTAGTTTCATTGGTTGTGTCTTTTCCCCACCGTTTCTAATGACAGCATCATCAGAAGACTGAAGACTCAGCAGCTGACCTGTGCTCACACAACACATTCAGACAGGATGAAGATGCTAATTCATATGTGACTACAGGCTGCACACTCCTCTACATGAGACACTTTAATAATATGATATTAAAAGTTCTGACGTTTGAAGATACCTCTTGGTCCTCTTGGACTTTTGTGCTGATTTGCTGATGGCGGTCATTACTTTGGAGAATAACGAAATCCATTCAGGAAATATCAGGAATTTAGACAGGAAGGAAATCTACTAAATTTCAAGTGAGTCAGACTCATAACCAGTTAGTTATGGCCATCTACTGCACTGGAAAACCCAAAAAGTTGAGAAAATTTCAAGGCAACAGGCTGCAATAGATTTTTGAGTTTTGAGCCCAAGTAATTTACTTTTCTTCTTTAGAGAAACTAAAAGCTTTGAATTTTAAAAACTCAAAACATTGAGCAAATGTATGGCACTGCATTGTGTTGTCTCCACTGGAAGGACCCAGGGCATTTTATCATGTCTGCTGGAGGGGCACCTTAAAGGGTACTTCATCACACTTTATCTACTATAGGGGCATCCAGGAGGGCACTTTTGTGTTTTTTTTTTTTTTTTACATGGAGGCACCAGTGATGTTAACACACAATTCAACAAAATACATAACATATATCTGTGTTTTTAGACATTTTAATGCGGAAATGTTAAATACGCACCCTGTTTGTTTGATCTGAACACCGGTGTTTACACCACTATTTCATGTTGGCTGCTGTGAAAAAGGTAGAGGAAACCGGTTCAGGGACCTGGATTAAACTTCTGGGAGTAGAGGTGAAAAAGTGTTTTGCTACAAACTCAGCAAGCCCTGCCAAAATGGCAAACAGTCGGTTTAGGCAGAGATGTGCAGTCAAGACTGGAAAGAACCTCCTCATTTTGACCTCTCAGGAGAAACTAGAGAAACTGTTCAAATAAGATCTTTAACTGACAGTACAGTAGGAAATCCTTTTAAGAGAAATCTCCGGATCCAGATCCACACTGAAAAAGCATTTAGCTCACCTATTGTTTAGGCTTTTGGTCGACAGATTTTATTGACTAAACCCAAAGTCCTTGGCAGAGATAATAAGAAAACAGATCGTGTCGCTGTGACACCCTTGCAGGATGACTATGTGATTGGTCACTTGCAGTGGACAGGTCTTTTGTTTATAAACAGCTGCGGTCCTCATTAGAGGAACTCGAGCCAATGATTAACTGTGACAGAGGCCACCGGCAGCAGCAGGTACCCACAATACAAACACACAGTGGACACAAAACAACAGGGAAGGACCAGTGTCATGACTTCCCTCTACAGTACAAACCTGATTGGTCTGATTTTACATATTCCACGAGAAAACACTCAAACAACACCCTAAATACTGCTTTAGTTGATGGGAAAAAAAAAAGAAAACAACAAAAGAAACTCTAAAACAGGTTCTTAGAAATAGCTTTGTGTCTTTCCAGGAACTGCATAGCAGTGACATGTAAGTCTGATTCCCATTGAAAATGTATAACCGCATCCCACTTGAAAACATCATTTATACTCTCAGAAATAAATACAAAACCTTTCTGAAGATTTGGCAGCCCTATTTGACTTACATTGACACCTTGTCAATGTCTAAAATGTCACCAGATTTGATACAATATTAGTCATCTGAATACACTGGGACTGTTTACATTGCCTCTTATTTTATGTTGTATTCATTTAAATTTTATTTACTTATATATTATTTCTTTCATTTTTATTTGACTACTACCTACTCCTTTTCAGTAACGTCCTCTTATTAAAAAATATTTTATAAAACATGATAAAAAGTACAGGTAGAGAAGTTGGCTTTCCTCCCTGACACTGAGGGTGTGGATGTTACCCTAAGAGCGGGGGGACTTGAATTTATAATATTAATATAATTTTTTTTTTTTTTTTTGCATCACTGCAGGAGGTTACAGTATACAGTTACTGTCTTCCTGCACTGATTGCTTTAAACTATGGTTTCTGAGCAATGTGACTATTGGTGTGCTGCAAAACAAACTCCAGCACATGAACTGTGACTCTTTACTCTCCTGACCTTTACCACCTCTCACTATCTCCAGACCTCCCTCCCTGGTTGCTCTGGGTCGGTGGAGGCACACAAACAACGCTCCACATGTTGAGATACGTTATCTGCTCCTTTACAGTTGATGACCAGGAATGATTATTTCTGATACTGCAGAGAAATATTGCCCAGTTTCCAAGGACTGATTATACATCAGATGGCTTAACATGCACACAGAAAAATCCTCTGTGTTGAATGTAAACTTTTGAGCACCTCTCTGGACTTCCTGCCCAGTGACAAACAAATGGAGTACGAATTGCCACTGAGAATTTAACCAATTAAAAATGTTTAAATGGATATTTAAACAATAGTCTAGAAATTGCCCCTCATTTTGCTTTATTTTAACTGGCAGATCCATTTGTTGAATAATTAAACTTCAACATCATATAAATGATAAATGTGGTATTTTTGTAATGTAACAGTACTTGTACCAGACATGGTACAGGAAAACCAGAACCTCACAGACAGGCCAAAGTTACACTGAACATATCACTCTGCATGCACTGACTTCTGCAGCTGTGTGTTTTGTTTTTTTTTTACAGTAGAAGTGCAGAAAGCTCCCAGTGATTGATATTAAAGGGATAGTTCACCCAAAAATGAAAACTCAGTCATTATCTACTCGCCCTCATGCTGATTGAAGGTTGGGTTTAGTCTTTTAGTCCACAAAAACACTGCTGGAGTTGGAAAAACTGGTCACCATTCACTTCAGTTGTTTGGTTTTCCTGTCAAACTCCAGCAGTGTTTTGTGGACTGAAAAACTAAACCCGACCTTCAGTTGGCACGAAAGTGAGTCAATAATGACTGAATTTTCATTTTTGGGTGAACTATCCCCTTAAGGCTCTCAGTCCTACTGGACAGAATTTCACCAGTTTTGGTGTGCACGTGTTAACTAAATACTGAAGTGCCATTGACTGGTTCATTTTGTTATGGCCTACCATATTTTTGCAGATAACTTAAGATGCCTTTGAGCGATCCTGATTAAACTCACTGGAAACATCCTGTGCTCCCTCCTGAACACACACTGAGTTTCATTCAAGCACGATGAAAGGAGGACAACAGAACTTAAAAAGTAGTCATGCCTAAATACCTCAAAATTGTACTTAAATAGAAATAAGTAAATGCACTTAGTTACTGTCCACAGCTTCAGGTATTGTCAGGTTGTGAGGGTACATGAGGAGAAGTGTATCATGCTGCTTCAAAATATATTTGGACAGTTTGCAGAGGCCAATGACAGGAGGGATGAGAGAGGGATCAGAGGGTCAACGACAGTGTTGAAACTGTGATATCGAGGCACATGTTTGGGTCACAGCCAGCTGGGCCACCACAACCCATCACTATCTGCTCTTTTTAGGAACAATCTGATGATAACGTTTTATTCTTTTCTTTGCAGCTGGTGAAGACAGCTGACCTGGATCGCAGGCAGAACTATGTCCTGGGCTTCCATCCTCACGGCGTGCTGGTGGCGGGAGCCTTTACCAACTTCTGCACCTACGCCACAGGCTTCAGACAGCTGTTTCCTGGCCTCACCAGCTACCTGCTCATGTTGCCCCTTTGGTTCAGAGCCCCATTCTTCAGAGACTACATCATGTGTGCAGGTGTGGACCTGAGATGTTTTAATCAGATTGTGCATTCAGCTGTCTCTTTAATTTGACTGACTATACAGTTATAGGTTTTTCACACTGCATATTCTTAGCCCAGAGCTATCCTTAGCTCCCTTGAATACCTTAGCCCTCTTTCCCACACAGGGCTATATGATTCACCCTATACTTCTACAGGCCCTGGGTTAAATGTCCATTGGTGCAGCAACAAATGTCTCAATTGAAGTGTGCCTACGCTTTTAGCCTTAAGCCATTTTTTTTAGATGTGTTCAGTCAATTTTCAGGGGATAACCTCCTTAACTAAGGGTTAACCCTGCTCCGGAGCAGGCCTGAAAGCCATGGGCTAAAGTTGGGGTTAGCCAACTTTAGAATGTACTTGGATTGTACCAGTGAGACAGCTTTCTTAGCCCGGGGCTAAGAAGGTTCTAAGAGTGCTTTCATCCCTGTGCTTGGTGCAGTGTCAAAAGCTCTACTGGCACATTCCAAAGAGAGCTAACCCCGACTTAAGCCTAGGACTTGTAGGCCCTCTTTTTCCCCCTGAAAACTGATTGAACATGAGGCTTAAAGGTGCCTGTATGTAACCCAGGGCTATATGATTCACACTGGACTTCTACAAGCCCTGGGTGGGTTAAATTTCCTTTGGAACAGTGATTCATGTTTACAGAATGATGCATGACTACTCTATAACCAACTTTAGTCCTGTTTCCTATTGAGCATTTAACCGAAGGCTAGTTGACGTGCAGTGTGAATCATATAGCCCTGGTCATAGGTTAACCCTGGGTTAACAATGTGTGTGTGAAAAGGTTCAGGGACAAAAAGCCTATTACTGTTCTTATTCTCACACAAATATACATTTTTCTTTATTTTCTAGCATTTAACATACCTACTGTTTTATTTTGATCACTTCTTATTGTCTGTTCCAACACTGCAGGTCTGATTCCTTCTGACAAAGACAGCGCCATCTATCCGCTCTCCAAAAGGGGTGGCGGTAACGCTGTGGTAATAGCAGTTGGTGGAGCCCCGGAGGCCCTTGATGCCCACCCTGGGACCTACAACATTCTCTTGGCCAAGAAGAAAGGTTTCATCAAAATGGCCATGGAGCACGGGTAAGAGCAGGGAGCCCCGGGGGAACGAGGAAAGTTTCCTATGAAATGCAGCTAATTCTCCAAGGTTTTATGGCTTATTGAAAGGATTGTGTCATTCATTTAAGGTTTCTTGCAGCTTGAGCGTGGCCTTTTGAAACAGAGGCTTATTCAAGACGCTCACATGGAATTTCCTGGGAAAGCACATAGGCTTTTATGAGAACAATGTAGAATTTAGAAACAAGGATTTCAAATACATTGAACATCCTTTTCATTGAAAATCCTTTTCAGTGCTCATCTGGTGCCGGTCTTCTCCTTTGGGGAGAATGAAGTGTTTGATCAAGTGGAAAACCCAAGAGGAACCTGGCTTCGATGGACACAGGAAAAGCTGCAAAGTGTCATGGGTATCTCCCTGCCTCTCTTCCATGCGCGTGGCATTTTTCAGTACTCCTTTGGTCTCATGCCTTATAGAAAACCCATCCATACAGTAGGTGAGTAAACAGCTTTGGTCATCCACATTCTTAAGGAACTGAAAAGCTTGTCCCCACAGGAGAACCCTTTTCCTGGTAGAATCTTTTCTAAAGGTTAAATTTAGAACCCTTTCAGAGAGTTCTACCTGGAGTGCAACATAAAGGTTTATATCTAGAACCATCTGTGAACAGCTCTTTTCCACCAAAATAGCTCTGGTTCTCGAACTGGTTCTGTTTGAGATTCTTGGAACTTGGCACTCTTCAGTGAACCAACCTGCGTTTCCACCAGTTTCAAGTAGAACCTTTGTAATCAAGCATGTCATTAACAGAGGGTGTAGCACAGTGCACACAACCTGTAGAATAGGACACGCCCACTTTGGTTCCCAAGGAAAACCTATCTGGCTTTTATTTGTTCTAGCTGGGAACCAACATTTATTTCTAACAAATGTATTTCTGGTGGAAATGCTCAAAGGTTCAAATTAAGTGTCTGAACCAGGACTGGTTTGGTTACATGTTGATGGAGAAGGCCTACCTGAGGGTTCTATCCAGAACCTTTCCACCTTGTAAGGGTGCTAACAAGGACCCATCTAGGGGGTTCTATGTAGAACCTTTTCATATTCCAATGGTTTTATCAAAAACGGACCTCAGGGGTTTGCTGAGAGCCCTTACATATTCCCTGGGTTTTATCAAGGACTCAAGAAAGGTTCTGCAGAGAACCCTTCTATGGTGTTATGGTTCTATCCAGAACCCTCACTGGGCATCAAATAAGCTCTGGTGCTTGAACCAGTTCCGGTCAAGATCCTTGTTGTCATCTTCAGGTTGGCCTTTAGATTGGCATTTTTCCACCAACATGGAACAGACCTTGTTCCAGTTTGTACACAAAGTTGGAACCAAAAAAGAGCAGGTTTTCTTTAGGAACCAAATGGATGTGTCATATTCTACAGGTTGTGTGCACTGTGCAGCGCCCTCTGTTGATGACATCCTTGATTACACTGTTTCCAGTCACAACTAGTGGAAACGTTGGTTTGCTAGATACCACCAAGGCTCCAAGAATCTTAAATGGAAATGGTTCAAGAACAGTGCTCATTTGGTGGAAAAAGGTGTAGAGGGTTCTATCTGCAAGCGTTCTGCCTTGAAAGTGTGCTAACAGGAACCCACCTAGATGGTTCTTCCAAGAACTCTTTGATATTCCAAGGATTTTATCCACCCAGTGCTTTCCACAGAGATTTCAACAATCCTCAGTGAACTGATACTTTAAAAAATCGTTCTTCAGAAGCAAATGGTTCTGGGTAGAACCTTGGCCTCTCAGGAGGAACTCTTTGGAACAGTTATTTCTCAGACTGCATCACTGCAGGAGGTTAGAGCATACAGTTATTGTCTTCCTGCACTGATCACTTTAAACTATGGTTTCTGAGCAATGTGACTATTAGTATAAACATTACCTGCTGTATAAAATCAAATAAAAGACGCTTCAGACTTTGTCTGGCAGACAGATACATTATCTATGCTCATATATTTCTCAACCAGTTGTTGATTTTGGCAGAAGCATCTCTCGCTGGCAGAGAGTAACAGTGAACATGAGAATATCAGTCTGATAAAGAAAGTCAGAGATGTGTTCCAGTCTGATGCAAACACACTCAGCTACAGTGACTGACACCCGGTTGGCAAGCGGCCCTTATGCCACCACGTTTTAGATAAACAGACCTCAAATAGCATCAAACAGGCCATATTGCACAGTTTAAAGTACACACTGACGGTGAGTGTGTTGTCCTTCACCTTGTCACCTCTCTACAGTTGGACGGCCAATTAGGGTGGCGAGGAACGAGAAGCCAACGGCCGAGGAACTTGATGCCCTCCACCAGCTGTACATGGATGAGCTCAGCAATCTGTTTGAGGAGCACAAAGGCAACTATGGAGTGGACAAGGACACACACCTGAACTTTGTCTGAACAGGACTGATGATGGATTTATATGCCTATTTATTTGTAAAGCTCTGGTGCTGCAGCCTCAGATCATTTTTAATCTCTATCAGTCTGTCTCTGCTCCAAACTGGCCTGTTAATTCAAGATAAATCAACACACTGCTCTGTCTCTATGAAGTGGGATTTTAACTACACTCTTAGAAACAAAGGTTCTAACAAGAACCATAAAAGGTTTTCTGGTTTGTCCCCATAGAAAAACCTTTTTGGTTCCCAATAGAACCACCTGAAATGCTTTTAGAAAGTTCTACTTAGAAACCAGTTTAAAAGTTTAAACAGTGATACGTAGAGCCATCTGTGAAAGGTTTGATCCAGAACCCCCTATGAGAGGTTCTACAGAGAACCCTTCTAAGGTACAGTGGTTCCACTGAGAACCATCCTTAGGCCCTTTTCCATCAACATAGCTCTGGGTCTTGAACTGGTTTCGTTCAAGATTCTTGGAACCTTGGTGCTCTCTAATGAACCAGCTTCCGTATCCACCAGTTTCGAGTGGGTGCCGCACAGTGCACAGCAACCCGCAGAATGTGACACACCCACTTTAGTTCCCAAGGAAAACCTGTTTTTTTTTTTTGGTTCTAGCTGGGAACCAGTGTTTCAAGTTGCAGACCATTTTAGTTTTTGGTGGAAATGCTCCAAAGGTTCAAAATTAGGTGCTTGAACCAGAACTGGGCCAGTTCCGTGTAGGAGGAAAAGGCCCATGTAATGGTACTAACAAGAACCTACCCACTGGATTCTACAGAGAACCTTTTTATACGCTGTTAAACCAACCGCTCAAATTAATTAATTGTGATAATTCTGTTCTTCAACTTCAAAAATGTTGAGTGCCAGTAGATTTTCTTTCTTATGTGCTTGCAAAACTCATCATTAATATGATTAATATGAACTTTACTGAATGTGAAATAATAATATTATTTTTTTTAATACTTCAAATTATTCAGTTCTGTGAATTTATTGCAATAAAATTCTTTGTTGCATTTACAAAAAATGTATGGCTAAATCATTGATTTTAATATTTAAACTCTGATAACCTTCAAGTTTTGAGTTTATGAACTCAGAAAATTGTGGCAGCTGATTACCTCAGTTTTTTGAGTACTGTCAATGTATTCTGTTATGTATGAGAACCCTTTTACATTCCTTGGGATTTATCAAGAACCCACCCAGGGCGAGAGTTGAACAATCCTTAAGAATCTGTTCTTCCACAAAGGGTTCTTTGGGTGAAAAGGGCTCTTAATGGAACCCTCTGTCTTCCAAAGAACCCTTGACAAACCCTTTTTCAAAAAAGGGTTCTTCACAGAAAAACCTCAACCCTTCAAAAAGAACCCTTATTTCTAAGAGTGTACTGTATGAGAGAAAAGCCACCAGAATGGAAATGCCTCTATAGCCACTTGTGTCACTGTTGTGGCCTGTGTGGAACATCGTTCAGAGGGAACACTAATGACACAAGTCCAGCTTTCCTCACTTCATCTCCCAGCTGTGGCATCTGTCTGTCTGGGGTTTTGGATTTTGTGCAAGAGCCGACACTTTCTCAAACAGAGTCATGGGTTGAATTTGGGTTGCTACATCATTTGGAAACACTGTTATAAAACACCAATTGTTTCAGTCTGAAATAATTGATCCAGTATTTTTGCTATAAACCGAGAAAATAAACATCTTATATACACCTCTCAACTGAATTTTCTGTCTTTTGTTTCTTTTGCAACATGAAAGAAATATTTCAGTGATTCAAAGCAACTTGGTACATTTGCTTTTCGTACTGTACTTAAAGGACCAGTGTGCAGGATTTAGTGGCACCCTTTAAAGATTGCAACCAACTGAATACCACTTGCCTCACCCTCCCCTTTCAAGCATGTAGGAGAACCCACAGTGGCTATGAAACTCACAAAAAGAGCTATCTAGAGACAGTGTTTGGTTTGTCCATTCTGGGCTACTGTAGAAACATTACAGTGAGGACCTGAATCTCTGTAGATAAAAAGATCTCATTCTAACATAAAGAAAACACAACTCTTCTTATTTTCTGGTGATTATTCACTGATGAAAACGTACTTATGAATGTCATATTCCATTTCTGACATATTCTGCCAATAAATGAATCCCTGTAAATCTTAAACACCTGACTTTTAAGTACAATTTTGAGATCTTCTACTTGAGAATGTCAATTTTCTGCTAGTTTGTGATTCTTTTCCACTATATTTCAGAGGGTTGACTTGTACCAGCCCTGGGCGGGGCCTGGTTTGATAGCCAGACACAGATGACGTGCTGTGGCGACCCCTAATTAAGGATCAGCCAAAAGAGAGAGAACTTTCTAGTTTCTAGTTGTCACTTCTCAGATTAGACGTTACATTAAAAAAAACAAAAAAACAAAAAAACATTTCTAGCTTGTGACCCCTTTAAAAAAAATAGCAGCTGGAGTTCTTTGACTCTTTTCCTCAAAACTTTTCACATGGTTTCATTTGAGGCTAAAAATAAAAAGATCAGCAAAAAAAGAATACAAACTGGTGTAGCAGAACTCATTTTTTCTTCTTTTCTCTCCCATTAATCATCACACAAACCCTCACATTTATCTTGGGACTCTTTTGGAGCAGCCTGAACCATAGTCTGGATTAGACTACTGAAACATGCTTACACTCAACACATTCATCCCTATAGGCTGTTCCACAGTGGTACAATGTTGTCTGAAGGCATCCAGACAAACAAACTTTTGAAAAGAGTTCATTTTGAATGTTTTCCCATTTCAAATGGCATAAATTTTAAACTTGTTAGGAAATTTAATATTTTCCATTATTATTGTACCGGATTTTATTCAAATTACTACAAAAACTCTTGTTTCATTCCTTATCATTATGGTACACTGTTGCTTTAAGGTAATGCATCCTAATTATTTTATTTTTTGAAATTTCTTAAAATGATGTTTTCTTGGTCTATTTTGTGACTAAAACCATTGCAATTCTTTTTTCAAACAACAGGCATCATAATGCATACCACAGAGGGTTAAGTAGGTTTTTGAATGTAGGACTTGAACTGCAGTCTGAGTATTTTTTCATTAATATATTGGAAATGTTACTTATGTAGGGTTCTGAATACTTCTTAGCTTTACATGACATTACTACAGCATTTTATTTTCTTTATTTTGGCAAATATGTGATCTGTTTTCTTGCCAGGTGTGAGATAACAAGATTGATACCACACTCCTGCCTGTCTATTAAAGGGATAGTCCACACAAAACTGAAAATTCAGTCATTATCTACTTGTCCTCATGCGGATTGATGGTGAGGTTTAGGTTTTTTTAGTCCACAAAACACTGCCGGAGTTTCACAGGAAAACAGTGTTGCAGAATCTCGCAAACAATGGGAGTGAATGGTGACCAGTTTTCAAATGTAAAAATGTTATTTACACCATGTTTTTAGTCAGAAGACTGTTAGCTTGGTGAAGCATTAAGACTGAAATCAGGAGGAAACGGTGAGCCTGGGAGACTCTGAGAAAACCTGAGTCTGTTTCTACACTTTGGTTTTGTACAAATTTAACAAACTAAATATAAATGTTAGTGAACTTTAAAGGTGCTGCTGGACAGCAGTTTTTTAATCTTTGGACAGACTCAGGTTAGCTGTTTACCCCTGGGTCCAGTTTTTTTTGCTAAGAGAAGCTAAAGACCTCCTGGCTCTGCTGTCATATGTAACGTACAGCTCTTTCAGCTCTTGGCATGAAAGCAAATAAGGGAATTTTCCAAAATGTTTAACTATTCCTATACAGTGAGCCTAACACCTGCCTTTCAACTTATTAAAACTGTCTGAAGAGGTTAGATCTCAGGATGTTTTAAACATGTGAAACAACATGGAAAAACACAGATAGATTATTAGTGATTATTAAATTGTAATTTTCTTGTTCTAATTTTCACTTTTTTAAAATTTATTTCACACTAAACTGAGGTTAAATAGGGTTCTGGTTATTTGTAGATCCAACAGACTCAATAAATATGAATATGGGTCACCATTAATGAATTTATTAGTTAAGTCGACAGTCAGATTGTGCCAAATGTGATAAGACTGTCTTTGGCAGACATGGCATTGCCCATCACAGTGTTGTGTCACTATCTGGACAAGATTTGTGTGTCTGTGTGTGCGTGTTGGGCTGATAAAAATGCTGACTAAAAGAAAAGTTGCAGCAGTAATGTGATGAAAAGAGGCATATAATTGACAAAATATTAGATTTAAAACTTTAAAATGGGCACTAAATATCTTATATACGACTAAACTGAATTTTCTGTCTTTTGTTTCTATAATATAACATGAAAGAATATTTCAGTGGGAAGCAGCTAAATACATTTGCTCACAGTGCTGTACTTAAACGACCGGTGTGCAGAATTTGATAGCATCAAGTGAACTTGCAGATTGCAACCAACTCAATACCACTCGCCTCACCCTCCCCTTCCAAGTATGTAGAACCGTAGAAACTTCAGTGGCCATGAATCTCACATAAAACACAAGAGGCCGTATCTGGAGCCAGCATTTAGTTTGTCTGCTCTGGGCTGCTGTAGAAACATGGTGGACTCAATGGAAGGGGACCTGCACCCTCTGTAAAGGACTCATTCTAAAGTGATGAAAAAACAGCAATTATTGTTTTCAGGCGATTTTACACTGATGAAAACATACTTATGAATACTTTCTATAATTTATGCAATATTCTGCCATTAAATAAATCCCTGTAAATCTTACACAATGGACCTTTCAGTACAATTTTCAGATCTTCTACTTTGAGTATTTCTTTATACTTCTCCACTACATTCCATTTTATTTTTTACAACACTACATTTATTTTTCACACATAGTTACTAGTTACTTTTCATATGTGGCTCATAAATAAGTTTTCCCATTAATCATCGCACAAGCCCTCAGATTTATCTATAGACTGGACTGGTTACAGGGGCCTCACCACTTTATTCTCTGTGGTGTTGCCTTGAAGTAAGATTATTTTTTGTCCCTTTACACTCACACAAAGCTTCTTCAATTGTAGTGTACTACTTCAAAAAAGAGACCTGACTCACTAGAGGTCACGTTGAACCCTTTTTTGCAGTCTTGGTTCATGGTTCAGCTCCATCATCTCTTGTCACAAAAATGGTCTGACAATGTCTCATTCTATCATTTATAATTTTTAATGGTTTAATATACTTTATATAATAATGAAGTCATGTAAAGCTGTAAAAAAGTAAATGTTGCCTTGAGGTAACACTGTACTGTTATGGATTCCTACCATCTTCCCACCTGATTATGAATAATAGTAAAATATCTGTCTAGTGTGGGGACAGACAGTGACTGGACTCACTGCCACAGTGGCTAACTGGTGTTTTGTATTTAGGTTCATATGCTATTCAACCCAAATAAAATAAGCTGGAAAATGCATTGATGACTATTTTATTTTAACTCCTAAACAGTGAGACAAAGGTGGCTACAACACAACAAATGGTTGCAACATGCTGTATGTCAGGAAAGACACACAGCAGGAGACTGGAGATGTAGCACAAATGATCAAACACTGACATGTGACTTTGTGGGTTTAGGAGAGTTATGATTGTTAGACTTGACAGATTTTTTAATGTCCAGCTTGCTGAAACTTGCACTTTATTAAAACTGTCTGAAAAGCTTCGATCTCAAGACTTTTTAAACATGTGGAACAACGTGGAAAAACACAGATTATTATTATTTTTTTATCATTAAATTCAGATTTATTTTGCATCAAACTTGATGTAGAATGAGCCTACTGGACATGAACTCAACTGAGGTTAAATAGGGTTCTGGTTATTTCTAGTTCAAACACGTGTGATAAATCTGAATACGTGTCACCATTTATTGTTTTATAAGCTGAGTGCCAAATTTTGGATCAGGTTCCCAAATGATAAGACTGTCTGTGAACTTTGGCAGACTTTTTATGGCAGGCTTCTGATATTTCCAAATGAAATAACTGGCAATGCCCATCACAGTGTTGCGTCACTGTCTGGACAAGATTTGTGTGTGTGTGTGCATGTGTGTGTGTT
Source organism: Lutjanus erythropterus (assembly GCF_056507025.1). Taxonomy (NCBI): domain Eukaryota; kingdom Metazoa; phylum Chordata; class Actinopteri; order Lutjaniformes; family Lutjanidae; genus Lutjanus; species Lutjanus erythropterus. The sequence goes on from NC_139327.1 coordinate 5,035,181, forward strand.
GGGCTGATAAAAATGCTGACTAAAAGAAAAACTTGCAGCAGTAATGTGATGCAAAAGAGACACACAATTGAGAAAATATTACATTTAAAATTAAAAAAAAGGCACTAAAATGCTGACAGAGAATGCACGTGACTCTTTATCTTCACCCAGATGACCTGTAAGAATCTTCAACTGGCTGAAACCAGTCAGCAGTGATAAATATGTGATGGTGTGTCAGTACAAGACTGGATTAACTACAATGAAACCAAAGAACAGCAAAGACGTACCTGGAGTTAACAGTACTGTATTTATATACTTGAAAGTGACATTTTGCTTGTATCAAAAGATGAGATGATCCTCTGAAAGACTGACAGTTTTATTTGCACCAGAGCAGACAGGTATAGTTTGGCAGCAGGAAGCTAAGCAATGTACTGCAGTGTACAGGCTCAGCAGAAAAACATATTTGTTTAGCGTACGCTGTATTTAGAACATTTTCACCACTTTAACTTGCCATCAGACTGGCTTTCCCACTGGGAAAATGCTGTTACATAGGCCAAATATTACTTTCTTCAAAGGCAAAAACTGTAATTTTACCTTGTGGAACACAAGAGTTGCTTATCTACTGCTGCCTCGATCAGTTAGTTAGTTTGTGTTATTGGTGGATCCAAATCAACCCTTTAAAATCCCAAAGTCACACAGTGTAAAAAATATTTGAGGTGACTAAAACATTTCAAAATTGGTGAAACTGAGCTGCAAACCTGACTTGTCATTTTACTGTGCAAAAGTTTTAGGCGGGTGTGAAGAAATGCTGTAAAGTAAGAATGCTTTCAAAAATTTGTTTATTTTTAATCGATTTACAAAATGCAAAATGAGCAAACAAAAGAAAAATCTAAATCAAATCTGTGGTGTGGTGTGACCACCCTTTGCCTTCAAAACAGTATCAGTTCTTCTAGCTACACTTGCATAAAGTCAGGGATTTTGTAGGATCATAGGTTTTTGATTAACCAGTTATACCAAACAGGTGCTGATGATCATCAGTTTCATGATGAGTCAAAATTTGAAATATTTGACTGTAGCAGAAGACAGTTTGTTCACTGAAGGGCTGGAAAGACGTACAATAATGATTGTCTGCAGGCAACAGTCCTTGCAAGTTTGGTGCTGCATTTCTGTAACCTGGAGTCAGGATTAATGGTGTCCTCAATGCTGAGAAATACAGGCAGATAATTATACATCATGCAATACCATCAGTGAGGCATCTGATTGGCCCAAAATTTATCCTGCAGCAGGACAACGATTCCAAACATACAGCCAATGTCATTAGGAACCATCTTCAGCTTAAAGAAGAACAAGGAGTCCTGGAAGTGATGGTTTAACCCCCACAGAGCTCTGATCTCAACATCATGGAGTCTGTCAGGGATTACATGAAGAGACAGAAGGATCTGAGGCAGCCGACATCCACAGAAGATCTGTGGTTTGTTCTCCAAGATGTCTGGAACAACCTACCTGCTGAGTTCCTTCAAAAACTGTGTGCAAGTGTAGAAGAACTGATGCTGGTTTGAAGGCAAAGGGTGGTCACACCAAATATTGATTTGATTTACAGTTTTCTTCTCTTCGCTCACTTTTTATCTTGTTAATTGATAAAAATAAGAATTATGTTTCATATTTTTGAAAGCATTCTTACTTTACAGCATTCTTCACACCTGCCTAAAACTTTTACACATATAATATAATCTAAAGAAGAAAAGTAAATTATCTCAACAAGAGATCAGTGGTTGGTAAAGCTTTTTCAAGACATAATAATAAGAGTTGGGCCCAAAACTCAAAAATTTATTGCAGTCTGTTGCCTTGAAATTTTGAGTTTCCTCAACTTTTTGTTTTTGCAGTGCAATATCATAAACAAACTAACTAATGGAGGCAGTGATTGACCAGCATCATGTGTGTTCTGTGAGGTAAAATTACTGCTTTTGTAAAAGTAGTCTGGTGTCTGTGAAGAGTGTAATATTTAACTTGTCAGTTTCCTGACAAAAAAGGCTATCTGACTGATTTACTGAGGCAAAGTGGTGATAATTTTCTAAATATTTGTTTATGAAGGACATTATTGTTATGGGGAGTGTATTCATAACTCACACTGGACTCCACTGTAGGGACAAGCCTTAGACAGCTGATAAGTGTCCGGTCTCTGATTCCTCTCAGGTGGGTCAGGGTGAGGTCAGGGTAACAACATTATTGACTTATTTTTGAAGACAGTGGTCAAAGTACAAAAGAATTGAGGCCCTGTGTTCTATGAATCCTATGGATCATATCTTATCTTGGCTTTTTCTTAAAGGAAAACAAATCATAAATGGAGTTACACTCCCCAAAGTTATTACAAATACTGTATTTAACAACAGTGGCTTGATATTTTTGAATAACAGAATTTAAAAAGATGAAAAGTTGTAATAGAACAAAAAAGAGAGAAATACTGAGTCCTTTAGTAAAACAAATACAGAAAGGATGCAGGTATAATAAAGTCATATCTAGAGATTATTTGGTATCTGCTGTACAGATACAGCAGGCGATACACAGCATGAATTATATAAGAACTTAGAGAACATGTGTAAACAGGTGAGATTAATAGCGTATGGAGGTATATTAGGGTCTGGCATGAGGGGAACAAAAGACAAGGAAGACTGTTTTTATTTTGCATTGAAAGGTCAAGAATAAAGTTGAAATGTTGAAAATAAAGTTAAAAGATCAAGTATTAAGTCAAAATGTTGGGAATAAAGATGAAATGTCGAGAATAAAGTCGAGATGTTGAGAATTAAGTTGAAAGGTTGGGAATAAAGTCAGAATGTTGGGAATGAAGTAGAAATGTTGGTAATTATTCTCAAAGTCCAAAATTTTTTAAAAAAAATCATCCTCTAATTATTTTTTTCTCATGCCCAGGCCTTAAAGTTTGACTTCTCAACACTTTGACTTCATGCAAGGTGTTTTGACTTTGTTCTCGATATTTTGATTGAATTCTCAAAATGCAAAATTTTTCCCTCATTTTCCCCCTCATGCCTGGCCCTGCCACTCTTCTGTATTACATTATAAAATATTTAAAAAACTGACATGAATGCAGCAAAAACGACTCAAAAGGAACACGTGAACTCATCAGATCATGACAGAACTGAACATTTGAAAGAGACAGAAAACATGATGGACTCTATCAGAGGTTAACTGCAGACACTAATATAAAATTGCATGATCATATCTCTGATGTCCCAAACTGTTAGATGTTGACATTTCTCAACAGCAGCCTGATGTCAAGGACTGTACAACTGATTTCATCCAAAAGCAGTTATGATTCTTGGATCTGGTCCCGACAGATATGCGCTATCAGTTCAACTTTTTGGGATGAACCGCATCAGATACAAAGTACAGAAGAGTTTTCCAGCAGAGACTGGTTATAATATTTAATTTGATAAAGGGCGAGGACATGGACTGGGGCTGGGACCGAGACTGAACACTGAACACACCGAACGTGTGTGTGTGTGTGTTTTCATTTAATGGTTCCATTGGGCTTTTTGTAACTATAGTTTGTGTGTAGTGTCCCTATAATAGAATCTGGTGTTTACTCAAACACTGTACTCTGGTACAGTTTAGTTCAGTTTAGTATTTCCATTTCCTGCTTCTTTCAACTTCTGTTTCACTACATTTCAGGGGGAAATATTATAGATTTTACAGCACTACATTTATTTAGCAGTTATAGTTACTGGTTACTTTTGAGGTAAAGATTTAACATTAAAAAGTGAACTTAAAAATAAATACCCTGAAGAAGATTAAACTAGTGGTTCCTGGTCTTTTTAGCTTGTGGTTCTGTGCTAAAAAGCAGTGTCTCATTAGAGTCCTTTGTCATTTTTCAGTTGTTTATCAGTTGTTCCACCAAGACATTTCCCCTTAAAACTTATCAATGAGAATCAGTTAATCAACATATCAATCAATATCCAATTTTAGACATAGAAAGACAGAGAAGAGAATAGAAAAGGGTCAAAAAAATATGCACATTTTTTCTCACCCATGAATCTTCTCACAGCTCCTCAGATTCTTGACCCTTTGGAGTGGACTGGGCCCCTAGGTCCCTTCTCACTGGACTAAACTACCTAACAGTATACTCAGTACTTAAAGGGACAGTTAACCCCAAAATCAAAATTACAAAATACATATTTTCCCCCTGGCCCATAATGATTTACCCATCTAGATAGTTTTGGTGTGAGTTGCAGAATTTCGGGAATATAGGCCTCAAAGATGTCTCCAATATAATGGAGAGAAGTCAGATTATTTATTATATTGTACTTTTAATATATTCAATATTTCTGCACAAAACTATTGCACATATTGTTTTTATAATATAATTTTTTATAATTTTTAATAAATTACTTTCTTGACTTGCAGTGCTTGAGTTAATCTTTATTCATCCATTTTCTGTAACCCCTTACTTCCAAAGGGTCGCAGGGGCTGGAGTCTATCCCAGCTGACATTGAGCGAGAGGTGGGGTTCACCCTGGACAAGTCGCCAGTTCATCGTAGGGCTGACACATAGACAGACAACCACTCACACTCACATTCACACCTACGGGCAATTTAGAGTCACCAATTAACCTAGCTCTCTCTGTGGGAGGAAGCCGGAGAACCCGGAGAGAACCCACGCAGATACGGGGAGAACATGCAAACTCCGCCCTCGTCCAGCCAGCTGGGGGATTTGAACTCAGGACCTTCTTGCTGTGAGGTAGCAGTGTTAACCACTGCACCACCGTGCCACCCATCTTTATTCATATTTTCTCAAATATTTTTTATGGTTATGCACCAATAAAACAAGGCATGGTCCTTGTATGTGAAAACTTAGGAAATACACCCCATTCTGATGGCAGTACTTTTATGTAAGTAAAAGATCTGAGTAACCATCCCTCTTCAAGACATCTTCAGCTACATCCTATGTCCACCTTAAGCATGTCCTGGCTTGGTGAGAGTCTCTGCAGTGCCCGCTGGCAGACTCAGTCTCTGGCAGAAGCCACAGAGAGCAGGACTTACCTGGAAGCTCGAACAGATGGCAGAGTTACACACCGCAACACACTGCTGCCCACACTCTGAGGGCAGGAGGGCATAACTCAAGGAATTTCACATGCACACAACTATCCTGGTTACGATCAGGTTTTTGGTGTGTAACTGTTATCTCTTGCGCATGTAAATATCATCAGTCTTCATCTTCAAAAACCTGGATATACCACCAGGAGTACTCTGATTGGAACCAAGAAAGTGTGGTATGTAAACACCTTATCTTGTGTCTGAATATTCTTTGTGGACCAGTGGATCAAAACTGAGATGGTGAGAAATCTAGACACCGTTGCAGGCAGCAAGCTTACTGTAATTATCACATACACAAGGAGATGAATATCAAGGCTTTTAATGTCCCATATAAACACCATGTACTCTGATCAGGTATAACATTCTGACCACTGACAGGTGAAGTGAATAACACTGATTATCTCTTCATCATGGCACTTGTTAGTGGCTGGGATATATTAGGAAGCAAGTCAACATTTTGTCCTCAATGTTGATGTGTTAGAAGCAGGAAAAATGGGCAAGTGTAAGGATTTTATTCAGTTTGACAAGGGCCAATTGTGATGGCTGGACGTGATGGTCAGAACATCTCCAATGCAGTTCTTGTGGGGTGTTCCTGGTCTGCAGTGGTCAGTATCCATCAAAGTGGTCCAAGGAAGGAACAGTGGTGAACCAGCAACAGGGTCATGGACGACCAAGGCTCATTGATGCACATGGGGAGTGAAGGCTGGTCTGTGTGGTCTGATCCAACAGACGAGCTACTGTTGTTCAAACTGCTGAAGAAGTTAATGCTGGTTCTGATAGAAAGGTGTCAGAATATATAGTGCATCACAGTTTGTTGTGTATGAAGCTGCATGGCTGCAGACCAGTCAGGGTGTCCATGCTGACCCCTGTGCACCGCTGAAAGCACCAACAATGGACACATGAGCATCGGAACTGGACCACGGAGCAATGGAAGAAGGTGGCCTGGTCTGATGAATCATGTTTTCTTTGTGCGTCGCTTACCTGGGGAACAAATGGCACCAGGATGCACTATGGGAAGAAGGCAAGTGTGGGGAGGCAGTGTGATGCTTTGAACAATGTTCTGCTGGGAAACCTTGGGTCCTGCCATCCATCTGGATGTTACTTTGACACGTACCACCTACCTAAGCATTGTTGCAGACCATGTACACCCTTTCATGGAAACGGTATTCCTTGATGGCTGTGGCCTCTTTCAGCTGGAAAATGTGCCACAGGCCGATTTGAGGTGTTGACTTGGCCTTCAAATTCCCCAGATTTCAATCCAATCAAGCATCTGTGGGACGTGCTGGACAAACAAGTCCAATCCATGGAGGCCCCACCTCACAACTTACAGGACTTAAAGGATCTGCTGCTAACATCTTGGTTCCAGATATCACAGCACACCTTCAGGGGTCTAGTGGAGTCCACGCCTCGACGGGTCAGGGCTGTTTTGGCAGCAAAAGGGGGACCAACACAATATTAGGCAGGTGGTCATAATGTGGCCTGATTGGTGTATATGATGCATTCAAAGACAGGATAAGCAACATCCATCCAGTGTTATATGAAGGCAATGCAACATGTTCTGTTAGAGACGCTTTCTGCATCAATCAGATAGCACTGCCTCGACATACAGCAGATATAGCAGCCAGCCCAACACAGAAGAGAACATAAGGTGTTGCATTGACACTGAACATGTGAGAAAAGGCTTCACGTGGGCAGCCGTGGCTACCACTGCTGCCATCTGTTCATACTCCAAGAGTTGAAAATATCATAAGATATTATAGACTGAGGACCAAATAAATACATCTCTAGAAGAAATTAAGTGACACCACAAGACAAAAGTCTAACTGAGACCAGTATAACCTCACTGCTGACTGTCTCAAATCAATGTAAATGTTCAGTATTACATAATGACTGTAATTATATCAGGGCATCATCTGACCATTGAGAACAAACCATAAGAAAAGTAAATGTCATGTTTTGGTTTTATATCATAAGATATATCAGTATCATTTGCTGCCTTTGTGCAGTAGATCAGTGGTACTCAACCTAAGGCCTGCAGGATAAATCTGGCCTCGAACAGGGCAGTGAGTGGCTGGCTGACCATTTTATAATTCACAATGAAAATAAATCGATTGCTGTTTCTTATGAAGTTATCGGCCTACACACACACTAAAAGAACTTAAACACGCTCTTCACTCTGTCCCTGGTAGGAACAGTTTATGTTTATGAATGCATTTATGAATCATTCCAACATTTCAGTGACTGCATGATGGAAGAAGTTCCAACTTGTTTAATGTTACATCAGCTCATTCAAACGTTACCACAGCATTCACAAATAACACACAGTTACAGTTTAGTTTTTACTGGTAACTTTGGGCTGCAGATGTGCTGGATTCCTCCATGTTGCTCAGCTGTTACTGTTGTTTCCGTGGCAGTGCATGTTTGCAAGTGTGAGGGGCGGAGCTTCTGAAGGGGCACTGAAGGGAGCGGTGGGTTTGTTTGGCTGTTGTGTTCAATTGTCAGCTGTCTTTCTCCAAAATGACTTATCCTGCCTTTAAATTGTATGGTAATTACAAAACAGATTTAAGTTTAATATATAAAGATTCAGCTGGTCTGGTCCAAGTAGTCTGAGTAACTAAGATAAAATGCTAAAAGTGTTGCGACTGTCCCCAGCCTCCCTTATTCTCCAGTCTCTCCCTCTACTTTGTTACTGTATTTAAGTATATTTTTCAGGTATCTGTACTTATACTTGAGTATTTATTTTTCAGACAACTTTTTGTCTGTAAAACAAAAAGACGAAAACAACGTAAAACACTTAACAAGATGAAAATGACATAAGACGAAAAAGACGTAAAAAGATGAAAACCATATTAAAAGACAATAACAACGTAAAAGACATAACAAGATGAAAATGACATGAGACAAAAACAACGTAACAAGATGTAACAATATGAAAAAGATGTGAAAGACATAAGTAGATGAAAATGACATAACAACGCAAAAGATGCAAAAAAATTAAGAACAATGTACAGCACATGACAACATGAAAATGACATACCAAGACCAAAAATACATAAAAAGACAAAAATGAACAAGACAAAAACAACGTAAAAGATATAAAATGATGAAAATTACATAACAAGACAAAAAAGATGTCAGAAGATGTAAACTATGTATCAAGATGTAAATGACTGAACTTTTTACTTTTATATTAAAGGAAGTTGAATCAGTACTTCTACTTTTACCAGTCCTTTTTTAATCTGTACTTCTACTTTTCTATTTTACGTGAATTTAATGGACAATTAATTCATCTGAATCTGAATCTGAATCTGAGTCTTGAGTGTGCTGACTAAACATCACAGTGTGCTTGTGTTTTTTTTTCTAACAGATGTGTCTCATCCAGCCCAGAGGTTCCTGTCACACCTGAGCAGAGGCAGGACTTTTACTGGTCAAATGTTGGATGTTTTTCACAGTCGACCCACGTGACTTCCCTCATAAATACACAGAGAGGAGGCAGCGGCTCCACTCAGCTCCTGTTGTTTGTCACCTGCGGACTACAGGGAGGACGCTTCACCTCCTGACAGCTTCTCCACACTTTATTACTCATATTATTAATCTGTTCTCGTGTGTGTGTGTGTGTGTGCGTGTGTGTGTGGCTCCTCCCCCGCGCTGATTAAATGTCCGCTCCGAGCTCCACTCAGCTGCAGTTGAAGGCAGTGGTGACAGAGGAGCTGTAGGACTGACAGACACACAGCAAGCAGAAACACACACACTCACACACACCTACCTGAGTTCACTCTTTCTGGACATCCTCAACATCCAACAACCATGAAGACCATTCTTGCTGCTTACTCTGGCGTCCTCAAAGGTAAGACGTTTTTTTTTTTTTTTTTTTTTTTTTTTGGCTTGACAAGTGAAACACACACACGCACACACGCACACGCACACACACACATACCAGGACATGCTGGTTTTAATTCTGTGAATAACTTTGACACATCTGTCTGTACACACCAAACTTCCATTTCAAAATATTTTATTTACATTATTATTAGATATTTAACAGTAATCATTTTAGAGGAATGCTGCAAAGATGCAATAGAAAAAACTTCAAAACCAAAAGGCAAAATTAAAAGGAGATAGAAATTTTTCAATATTCTGTTTGATGCATTTTGTATGACACTTTGCAACAACAAACTTCCATTGAAAACTATTTTAAAAATCATCATCATTATTATTATAGTAGCAATCACTTTAGAGAAATACTGCAAAGATTCAATAGAAAAGCTTAAAAACACTTCTTTAGAAAAATGCAGTTTGGTTGTGGTTTTATTCTGTGTGAAGAACTTTGTAACATCTGTCCATACAGACCAAACTTCCATTTAAAAATGTTCAAAATAATAATTATTATAACAGTAATCATTTAGAGGAATACTGCAAAAATGCTTGAAAAAAAATCAAAAATCTTCTTTTTTATAGGCACTGATACTTTATTGTTATAAAATTGATACTTTATAGTGAAAGCAGTGAGTTCGCCTTTTGATTTACCACTTGATATCATTTCAATGTCTGATTTGTGCTCTGTGAAGTCTGGCCCAATATAACAAATCGCAATTTGCCTGAGGGGGGCTTTTACAGTCTGAACAGCATATGACATGCTGTGTCCTTTAGACCCTCAGTTCAGATAAGGAAAAACTTCACAAAAAGCCCTTTAAGGGGGACAGAATGGAAGAAAGCTCAGGAAGGAAGAGCCACAGAGGAAGGTTCCCTCTCTGTCAGGACGGACAGACATGCAGCAGATACCGTGTGCGCAGAATAGACCAGGACGACAAAATCATGTAGACTGTAAGACATATGTGATGAACATGGATCCAGGACCACGTTGAGCAACTTCAGGTGTTGCTAAATAGGTAGGACCCGCATGAACTCTGAGTGTTCTTGCCTGTTTTGCAGAGAAGTTAACTAAAATTTAGAGCTGCAGTGAATAGTTGAATGGAAGAAAATTAATTGCCAAAAATTTTGATTTTTCAAGCAAAACGGTTGCTGGTTCCAGTGTCTTAAAAGTGAGGATTTGCTGCTTTTCCTCTATATTTATGGCAGTAAATGAAGAATATTTGAGTTTTGGACTGTTGGTTGGACAGAAAAAGCAACTTAAAGACGTCACTTTGGGCTCTGGAAAATTATGCTGAACATTTTTCACAAATTTGTTTTGACATTTTAATGACTATATGATTACTTTATTATAAATAAAGTAATGTTAGTTATAGTCATAAATTGACATCAACTAAAATGATAATTTAGGTCAAATAAAGAATTATTTTGCAAATGTCCCAAATGAGAATGTGTGATCTCTTCTGGAAAAACTTTGAACTGGAACTTTGAACTTTTCTGGTGCAGAGACTGATTGTCTGCTTTGCTGATAAATTCCTCTCTTTTTTTGGTGACGCTCCTTTGCTTTGTGTGGTCAGAAATCCAGACTTCTGATTAATGTAATTAACTTCTGATTAATATAAAAAGTGTCCAATGAATTGATACTGGTGGCAATTTAAAGGGACAGTTCACCCCCAAATCAATAAAATCCATAGAGATGTCTGCCTTCTCTCCAGTGTGATGGAACTAGATGGCACGAGTCCTGTGGTGCTCAAAAAAAACAAAAAATACATTTGCAAAGCTCTTCTTTCATGATGGGAACCTTCTTTCTGCACTATAATCAAGCAGAACTACTTAAGACTCTACATGAAACTGCTCACAACAAGGTCTGTGGATTATTTTGAGTAACCAGGTCATGATTTTTGGAAAGAGATTCTGGTTTTGAACTTTTCAAATGCATGTTTTTGGTACTTCAAGCGTCATAAGCCGAGTGCCAATTAGTCCCATTATATTGGAGAGCATGCGGACATCTCTCCAAAAGTCACACCCAAAAAACTTAGATGGATAAATCGCAGGCCAGGGGGGAAAGATGTATTTTTGGTTTTGGTTTGAACTGTCCCTTTTTGGTTGCTGTAAAATGTGAACTTGTCCTTTAAATCGACCGCAGCCAGAGATGAGTTTAGCAGTGCAGTTTGTCTTTTTTGGAGCACATTTCCCTCAGCTGCACTGTACTGTACACATATGAGCCAGAAACAGGACGAGCACATGCTCCTCCTGTTTGCTTCATCTGCGGGACCTGATAGCGTTTGTGCTCCTCTCTTGTTTGCTGACCAGTTTGATCTGGCTCAGGCTCAGAGAGCACATACACTCTACTACTCACAAGTGTGTAGAATTAGCCGCACCAACACCGCCAACAACTTCTGGCGCTAATTCAAGCGGTGGTATCCTTTAAGGATCCCCAGCATCACAGTTTACAGGTAATACCAGTAGCAGCAGAAGCCTGCACTGGGTTATTTTCAGTGTGTGGCCGTGGGATTAGACGACAGTGTTTTCCTGGAGGGGAGATCTTCCTTCTTATTGGCTCCTGGCAGTATGAGCTTGACTAGCTTTAGTCGCTCTTAATGTGTCCGTTACTTTATGCTCCCTCTTCACACACGGCCTCCTCACATGTCGCGCTGTGGCTTCACTTTTATGGGCTGGTGGTGACTGAAAAGAGCTGGTGAGTCTCTGGTTTGGCTGAACTTTATGTTGATGTAGAGGCCGCTTGGTTGCATTGTTTGACCACCTTCTAGGAAATCATTAATCTATTTGTTTGGTTTGATGTATGTTGGTTTAGCTCCAACCAAGGACTACTACTAGGACTGTATTGATTTCTCTTCCCCATCTATTTAACCTTCTCTAAGTTTGTCTTCAATAATCCATTTTTGATTAAACTCGTCTTTTATGCTCCGTTGTCTCATCTTTTCGTCTCCAGGCACCGGCTCCAGCATCCTCTCTGCCCTGCAGGACCTGCCTGCGGCGTTCTGGCCCTGCAGATCCAAGATGGAGAAACATCTGCAGGTCATCTCCGTTCTGCAGTGGGTCATCAGCTTCTTAGCCCTGGGTGAGTGAGTGAGTGACTGAGTGTGTGTGGGACCCCCTGTACATTTCACATAAGCCACAAGAAAGCAAAAAAAACCCTGGAAGATTTAGCTTGTAGTCTCATTAGCCTCTTAATAAGAAGGTCAGACCTCTTAGCTGTGTACACACTTGTTGCTGACTCCCGATTACTCTCTGAGTCTTGAACAAAGTGTTTTAGCCTCTTTATAATTCTAGGTGATCGATTTTTATGTATTTTCATTCAAATACTTGATTGTACTGTTGCTCCAGGTGCTGCCTGCACGTTGCTGCTAATCTACATGTTCTGCACTGACTGCTGGCTTATTGCTGCCATTTACACCGCGTGGCTCATCGTTGACTGGAACACACCGAAACAAGGCAAGACGTTACAGATTTTCACAGCCTTGTGAAGAAAACTCACCGCTCTGATGATGATGAAGTTTAAAAAAAGTGTAGTCATGACATATCCGAAGCTACTGGTGTGATCTTCCTGAAAAGATGGTTGGATGATACATTTTTCAGTGTTACACTGATCAATAATTAATGGTTTAAATAGTGTGACGGCACCGGAATGAATGAATTCATTCATTCATTACCTAAGCATCGGATATGTAATGATCAGCAAACAATGACTGCATTATGTGTTAGGTCTTAAATGCTTCATATCACAAAGATTGTATTTCGTGCCGACTCAAAGTAGAGGATACAGGCTATTTTTAGACACACGATGGTGTGGCTCTGTGTCAGTCAGGTGGTTGGTCTAACACTTTGATCCAAACTGATATATCTCAGCAGCTGCTGAATGAATTGTCATACAATTTTATATAAACAGTCATGGTCCCCAGAGGATGAATCCTACAGACTTAGTTGATCCCTTAATTTTTTCTCCAAGATCAAGATCTCACATATATTACACTGTAATATTTACTCCAAGGATTGACACACAAATTGGTAACAAAATTGATCTTTAATTTTACTGAGTTTTAGTCTAGCACCACCGTGAGTTTGACAGTTGTGGTTAAGACTTCTGATTTATGCAAGAAATGTCAATGCCATCTAGATTTTCTTTGTGTGAGTTGCAGAGTTTTGGGGATATCTGCCGTAGAGATGTCTGCCTTCACTCCTATATAATGGGACTGAATGACACTCAGCGTGTGGTGCTCAAAGCACAAAAAAAAAAAAAACATTTGAAAAACTCAACAGCAATGTTTCTTTCCAAAAATCATGACCGGGTTACTCAAAATAATCCACACACCTAGTTGTGAGCAGTTTCATGTAGGAACTACTTTCTTAATGCTGCTGAATCTACCATAACTACTTTCTTTCTACTAGACGGAAAGTAGTTCCTCCATGAAACTGCTAATGACAAAGTTTGTGGATTGTGTTGAGTAACTGGGTCATGATTTTTGGAAAGAAACATTGCTGTTGAGTTTTTCAAATGTTTTTTTTTTGCGCTTTGAGCACCACAAGCTGAGTGTCATTTAGTTTCTTTTTCTTTTTCTTTTCTTTTTCTTTTTTTAAACAAATTTTATCAACAAAATTACACCACCATGAGGTTGACATTTGTGGTTTACTGTAAAATGTCTTGATCACTGTTGGATAAACTGTAATGCAATTTGGTCAGAAATCAATACTTTGCTTATGATCAAATACCTGTAAAACTAATGACATTCCCATCAGCCTCAGCTGTACTTCTGAATGCTTTAGAGGTCAGTGCTAATTAGCAAATGTTAACATGCTAAACTAAAATAGTGAACATGTTAAACATTAGCATTTAGCAAGTTAGCATGCTGACATTAGCTTTTGCTCAAAGCACTGGACTGTGCTATGTATATGTATAAGTATGGCTTCAAAGTGTTAGCACATCTTGACAAATTTACATGTAATAGATGTGTAAATGTGTCCTGCTGTGAAGCATTAATTAGTTACCAGTACCATTACCAGTGATTAATTAGTAGTCACTGGTAATGCCTGTGTTTAACCTGCTATTTTATATAAAAATAGCTGCTGTGAAAAAGTTTGTCGTCGGGCTAACAGGGGTTTGAAATGCTGCTGAAACAATTAGTTGATCAACAGAAAATGAACTGACTTTAGTTCTGATTTAGTCAGGTGGTTTCTAATCTGTAATGTTGTCCTCCAGGTGGCAGGAGGTCATCCTGGGTGAGGAGCTGGACAGTGTGGACATATTTCAGAGACTACTTCCCCATCAGGGTAAGTTACTTTGTCATTTATTTATAAGCCATTGCTAAGTCAGTAGTGTATGATTCTAGCTGGTCCCTTGATTTCCAGTCATTTGCAGGTTATTAGGTCTAGATAGCTTATCAAGGGTGGATCGGGTATCACAGTTGCTCCAGGCTGTTCCTTGCCCCGTGTTGATTATGATGAGACTCTGACGTCTGTGCAGAGTTTTAGACTTTGTCCCAGCTGATAGACTAAGGAGCAGTGCTGAGCTGGTTTTGCTCTCAGGTATTCCTCACTGCATCTTAAGATGAGAGGGCAGCCCTGGTCCAGTGTTATCACATTCATTCTGGCACACACACACACCCACACAGCCACACAGCCACACACACGCTGCACGCAGGTGGAGGCACAGTACAGTAGCCAGCTGTCAGTGAAGAAGTCAAAAGTCAAGGTTAGAGTGTGATTAAAGGCCAGATATGAGATCTTCTGTGTGATCCAGTCAGCTGTAACAGGACTTAATTGAATCATCACTTTTGTCAGACGAGAGCTGTGGTGATTAGCTGAGTAATCAATCAGTGGATTGCCACAAAAATCGTTTTTAGTCATTTTCTCAGCAAACATTCACTGGGTCTGGAGATGATTTGCTTTTCTTTAATATATATCATGGTTAACAGAATACATGGGGTGAGGAAAAATTGATTCATGTAAGAATCATTATTCTTATCTTCTGTGATTCTGAATTGATTCAGAATGTTCAAAAATTTATTTTTAGAAACATTTTTTCATTGCTTCATAGGTTTAGGTTTGATTTTCTCCACGGTGCTGGCGATGTTGACCTTCCATGCACCCTTTTTGGCCTCCACAAAACACAGTTACACTGATGCTAACGTTAGCTCTTGTCATCACTGAAGACAAGCGTTCACACAAATTTTGGCTTTGTGTGTTTTCATTATTGTATTCAGGTGATATAACTTCTTCAGATACAAAAACTACATGGTCTTATACACACATGCCATAAATTGCAGCACCGCCTTTCTTAGCACACAGAAGACTGGAGTATATCCTCAAATTAGCACCTGTGTACTGAAACAAGAATCAAATTTGAATCAGGAATTGTTTTAAATGGAGAACTGATGTCACCTTAGGTGGGGGTTCCCAAACTTTTCACCCCAAGCCCCCCCTTTTTGTAAGCTGTCTTTAGAAACCTATTGACAAAACTACAGCACATCTCAAAAACAAGAACAGACCCACCAAAAAACCTCCACAAATTTTAATGTATTGCTTTATTTTATCAGTGCAATAGTAGCATTTTCCTTAATCTTCCCTCTAATTTGCTGAGGCCCTCCTGGGGCCCCTTGGGTCTTGGCTCCTAAGACATGATTGATTTTTAGTAGCAGCCCTGTACAAACAGATACCCTCCTTGCACTATTGTTCTCACATGCTGTCATATAAAACAAAGTTGCTCCATGTAAAAACAGGAAAGACAGGATTGAATGTTTATCAAATCTAATGTGTATTTTCTGTTGCTGAAGCTTTTGTTTGGCCCTCAGAGTGCTGATGAAACAGTGTGATTCCATCATCTTAACAGATGACTGTGTTTCAGTGCATAAATGTGAGGAGAAGGTGTTGATGAGCTTATTCACTATATAGAGGGAAGAAAATAAACAGAACTGTTGAATTCTGGGGTGAGAAATCTGAAGTCCTACTCTCTGCAGCTGGACTTTGTCCATCACATTGATTTGTACTGTGTGTACTATATAGCTGTGTTTGTCTCAGTGGGTTGATGAGATCATTCTTTGTCACCCTGGCGCTTGATACCAGCTGGCTCTTCTATAATTTTAAGAAACCTGTTGATTAATTTGTAATATTGCTGCAAAATGTTTTTTTGTTGTACAAACTTTTAGTTTTCTGTTATGTTGAAATTGTAGTTATTTGCTCCCAACATAGGCTGAGTCAGAAGTTGAAAGTTCATCTCTTGCAACAGAGATAAATAAGTCAGTTAAAGGTGCATTAAAGGGATAGTTTGGATTTTTTGATGTAGGTTTATATGAGGTACTTAACCACATCAGTGTATTACGTATAGTAGATTGTGGTCAGCTCACCTCCAGTTTACAGAAGCTACAGGACTACTGGTGTAGGAAGCTAAGCAATGTTTGCTATATTTAGAATATTTTCACTGCTTTGCCTTGCCATCAAACAGCCTTTTCCAAAGGGAATTTGCTGTTATATAAGCCAAATATCACTCTCTCCAAAGCAGCCAAACTCCATTGGCAAAATTAGTCATTTTACCTTGCAGAACACAAGAGTTGCTCATTTACCACTGCCTCAGTTGGTTGGTTTGTGAGACTGCGATTTTTTAAAAGCATAGCTCTGATTCACCAAAGTCACACAATAACACAGACAAAGTAGCCAATAGAGGCAGTGGTAGGCCAGAAACATCTCTGTTTTATGAGGTAAAATTTGTGTTTTTACCAATGGAGTTTGGTGGCTTTGGAGCAAGAGTGATATTTGACTTATGTAATGGCAGTTCCCCATCTGACAAGGCTAAGTACAGCAAAGTAAATCAATGAAAATATTCTACTTCACACAACTTTACTTAAAAAAAATCCAGACTATCCCTTTAAGTGATACATTTATTGCCCCATAGCTCAGAATAATCAGAATATATCTGCAGGGACATCAGTTGATTATAGGGCAGCTTCTCCATATATCATCAACGTATGACTATTATTTATGTGAGTTGGAAGCTGACTGGTCAAAGTCCAAACTAACCTCAAGATCAAACTGAGGACAAGAAGTCTGGAGTTATGAAAACAGTTACATGAACGTCTATGGAATTATGCCTCAACACTAGAAACAAAGACTCTTCTGTAATATTAGTGCTTTTTACAGCCTCCTCTCTGCACAAGGTGTTAAATGCACAATATGTGAATTCTCTTGCTAAAGACGTAGTTTCATGATGTTATGAATTAGCATGGGATCATGGGAGTTTTTTTCCCTTCACTTTTAAACAGCCACGATAGCTGATTAAAATGTATCTGACATAACTCGAGCAGGAATGGACGAGTTAATATTAAAGTTTTATTCATGTCATGTTTAGTCAGCAACTAGCTAGCAGGAAATGCACCATTACATTCTACAATTCCGGATTTCTCTGTGTTTGAGCATTGTTGGAAACATTTGGGATAATTTAAGCACAGAACTCATGAACATATATAAATCATGTCCAGTGTTTTTAGACATTTTAATGCAAAAATGTCCCATATCACAGCTTTAAATGTTGTGTCCATCTCCCTCAGTCCCACCATATCTCATCTACCTCTGCCACACTGTAGAAAGGGTATTTTAGTGGTATTTGAAGTAATGTATTGTTATAGCAACTTGAAATAAACCTGCTACTCTTATTTCACTAAAAGGTTTCTTTTAGTATTGTGTGCTGACATCTTTGTCTTCAAATAATGTATTGTGTTACATATAAAATGGTCCACCTGATTTGGTTAAATTGTGCTGTTTAAGTGGAACAGAACCAGCTAACGTTAAGTAATGCTAACATTAGCAATCATATTCATTATATTTAACAAACAGAAACAACACTCTGAGGTTACTATAAAAACTGGGTAAACTAAATAATAGAGTTGGAAATTTGAAACTTTTAATTTGACCTGCTTTAAATTTAGGTTGTATTAATGCAAACTGCTGATTTGAAAGCAATCAGATTATTATTATAAGTACATCTGACTTAAAACATCTAACTTGTTATCTTGATTTGAGATACTTCATTTGTGTGTTACTAATTGAAGTATTTTTTTTAAGTTGGTCCAACGTTTCTCTTTTTTCTTTTTTCTTTTTTTTTTTTTTTTGGTGTATGCCAGCCAGGTGGAGTCCTGCAGTACTACAGGGATCTTGAATGTGATCCCCTTTGCTAATGTGGTTATGCAACTGTTGTGTTTGAGCAGCTACTAAGGGAGCTTTGTGTACACATTGTGATGGATCTAAGCCTACAGTGCAGAGCAGATCACAGTTAATGAGATTCTGCAGTTTTACAACATGAATCTAAGAGGTTAAAATCCTGCTGAATGTTTGCTGTTGGACTTTATTGCTGCCAGCCTGCACAGGTGAACAGCATTTATACTGGGTCATTATTTTATGACTGTACATGAGCAGACAGATGAGAGTCAAGTCAGGTTTCAGCTGATAAGGATGTCCTAGTTCTACTGAAACAGACTAATTCTAATCAGGCACTGAGTGCAGAAACGTGACAAAATATTCAACATGCTCTCATACCATTACAATAAAATCTGTTGTGAGACCTGGGTGATTTTCATCCCTATATATGCATGTATGGACTGAATTTTCAGAAAGAGAGTTGACATTATTATATGTATGTGATGTAATATAAAACACCATGCTAAACCTGTTGATGGTCGACCTAACTGTATAACAAAATTGGAAACTTAAATACAATATATCCTAGTATAAAAATGATACATAATACTATGCCAAATACACCTAATGTGTGTTCTTTGTGATGAACGACATGTAATATCATTATTATATCAAATATTATGATGGTGTTTATTTCTTGAATACAAAAAAATCAAACTTTTTTATGTTTTATATTATAATGCTATGCCTTTTGTGTGTCTGATGGAGCTGACAAAATTCATGGCTTAGCCTCAAAAAATACTTACAATAAAAAATTAATGCATGAGGAGGTTGGTCTGTTACAAGCTTTAATAACTAAGAGTTTTTTCTTTTAGAAAAGATTTTCCAGCATAATTGATGAGTAAGGATCAAAAGCAAAGATAAGGGAATAAAATAATTCAGGCATGAACCAGGCATGGAAGCTGCTCACAGCTGCTGTTCTCAGTCCTTTTACCACATTGGTCACTAACATGACATTTTTCCGATCAGATGTTCCCGTTCTAGCAGTGTGCCCCTCATATGGAAATCAGCCTCACACTGCTCCTCTTTGTGCTTTTGTCCTCCAGCTAATTAAAACCCACAACCTGCTGCCCAACCGGAACTACATCTTTGGCTACCATCCCCACGGCATCTTCTGTTTCGGTGCTTTCTGCAACTTTGGAACAGAGGCCACGGGCTTCTCCAAGAAGTTCCCGGGCATCAAGCCCTCCCTGGCAACCCTGGCAGGAAACTTTCGCTTGCCCGTCCTTCGAGACTACCTGATGTCTGGAGGTGAGACGGTTTAAGAATCTGTGGAGTCTGATAAAGTTGGTAACTGTATCTGTAGGATAGTGAACCTTTGTCCTGTTCTACAGCTGAAATAGCTTCTGTTTACTTGGATCTGCTGATTGCACAGATTTAACTGTTCTGTTCTCAAAGGCTGTTTGCCCATAGATACTGAACATGCATACTGAGGTTACTATAGGTTATTGTACATGTTGTACATGTCAGATCATGCAATGGACAGTGTGCATGTGAGCCACCGTCCATTCTGTCCTCAGCTAATGTCTCACTTCACTGGACCTATCAGCCTGACATTTGACATGCACATTTATGACTACATGCTATGTGCAAAGACCTGAGGTTGAGGTAATTCACAGTTTTTGAAAAGCCTAATTGATTGACTGTGTGTTTTATACCGACTGCTGACTCCTCCTGCAAGTCATCAACAACTGCTAGGCTAAAAACAAGGCTTACCTAGTCTGTCGCAGGCCACAGTTTGGTATTTGTTGTGGCTCAAAAACATCAGAGCATCTGCAGATTAATTCCATACTTGCTGTAATGTGATGCACTGAAGCATACTAGATGAATGAATCCCTGATTTTGGTATCTGTGCTGCCATCTTGACAGTACCTCACTGGCTGCTGCTGTATGTTGCTGTTATGTGTCTTTGCAGTCGCCATATTGAAGCGTTTAAGGCCCTCTAGTAAACAAATACAGTTTGTACTTAGAGATGCAGACATCACTACAAACTGTAATGGAAAGTCCAAAATGAAATCAGGGAAAATACATGGCAAACTTTCACTTTTGTTTTTAATAATTATAAATAACTATATATTATATTATATTCTGTTAAATATATATATATATGTATATATATATCGGACAACATATGCAGATACCGATACAACTGTGCTATGCTGATATCGCCTGGCCGATACATCGGTCTGACACAATGCTGGTTTCTTGTTGGAATCAAACAGTTACTGGGGGCGAATTGTCTCGTTTGAACTCAGGGTACTTGGTTACAATATAATACACAATTCTATGCATCTGAAAGAAAACTAAGACTATACAATACAAAGACGCCTGATTAAAAAAGGCATACACCTAGACAAGGAAATACTTTACTGTACAAAAATTTTTATTCAAAACTTGACAAATCTCTGTGGGTTGTATCTGGCACTTGTGGTGGCATTGCAGTAGGTGCTTCACCGTCTGTTGCCTGGCAGAGATCTGCACTCTGCTGAGTGACTAGTTTCAAATGTTTCAGTGGTAAACAGCCCTCACTGAACTTTTTTTGTGACCGTTTTTGTTGCAATTTGGCAATGCAGCCATCCTTTCTGTAAAATATCTGTTGTTTGGAAACTAAGTTTTTATTTTCAGCAGTAGATGAGATTAACATGATTTGTTTAATTCTGCTTATGTTCTAGACCTGTGGGTTTTACAGAGCAGTGCAATAAATGCAATGAGGCAGAGTCTGAAAAGATTGAGAATTACAATATTCTCAGCCATATTTGACCAGGTCTTGTAGGAAGACATCAAAATATTCTTTATAAATATATACTAAAAGCCCAACATTACTCTGTCACAGTGTTACCAATGTAAGACTTAACAAATCAGTGTATTTCTCTCTTGTGCACAGCTTCTGTACTGCAATTTTAACCATCTTTCAACATCTTTGTTTCCCTCTCAGGTATCTGTCCAGTGAACAGGAACTCCATCGACTACCTGCTGTCATGTAACGGGACGGGAAACGCTGTGGTCATCGTTGTCGGAGGAGCGGCCGAGTCTCTGCAGTGCGCCCCCGGCATGAATTCAGTCACCCTGAAGAACCGCAAAGGCTTTGTGAGGCTGGCCCTGCAGAAAGGGTGAGCTGGCTTCAGACACAAGAACACGTGCAGCTAAAGAGACCAAACACGGCCTTGACCAAATCTGTTTTGAACATGAAAATGTCATTCTTGGGGCTGTAGTGACTCACTGGAATGAATAAACCCGAGATTATTACTCACAGAAAGGTCAAAATTACTTCATGGGTGTGTGTGTGGGGGGGGGGGAGGTTACCAAATCTTTTGTGAATGTGCAGTGTTGTCCCTCAGAAAGCTTTGAGCTCTTTATGGCTCTGCAAGACCTTTTTGGAAGGGTCAGACTGAGTGAGGTGGCACTGGGCTGCACTCAGTCGTGCATTAATCACTGTAACAAACTGTACTACAGAGGGAAGGGGACCCAGTGTGTCTCGCTGACCCAAACAAGCCTGATTCCTTCTCAGATATACTGTAGCTGTGGATCTCAGGGTGCACCTTGTCCAAAGAAGCTTAAAGCTTACTAGAAAAGACATGCAGTTATGCATAACTTCATTCATAACAACTAGGTTAACATTCCAACTGAACTAAGCCTGATGTGAATTCAGGTCACTTTGACTTCTCTTTCTGGGGCTTTTACAGTTCAGATCTGATGCTTGTAAAATAGAATTTAACATTGAATAATGGCTGATGCTCAAGTTGTTTTTATGAGGAAAAATGAGTAAAAAGTGCAATTTTAAAGTTTCTAGTCACCATTTTTTTTAAAAAAAAGCCTTGATTACTTGCACCTTGTCCAAACTAGTAGGCAAATGGTACAGAACTGGGTTTTTGTTTTGTCTTATTTCGTGTGAATTACTGGCTCATTATATCTTTTAGGTCCTGAAAAAATATTCAAATTAAACAGTCTAAGAATGCAGATAATAAATTACTCTTTTAACAGCTCACAGAAACATTTAACCGTTAATGAGCAGTTGTGACTTGACTTTACTGTTTTTAACGGACCACAGGCCAAAAAGTTTTGGAACCACTGGTGTAAACAATGTTCTATGCAAGAACTGATTAATGAGAAACTATTTTAAAAAATTAACAGATTATCTAATTAAATAAAGAAAAATGGAAAAATTGGAGAATGATGATAAAGTTGACATGTTAAGTCAAACTGGTACCAAAATGGTATTTACGTTGACTTTATTTGTGAAATGAAAGGTTTAAAAAAATCCATGGTAGCTAGCTTTAAGGACTATCAGTCATAATTGTTTCACCAAGTTAACACAAACGTGTCTCTTCACCAACAGTAGTGCTGAGTAATGACCCACACACAAAAGAGAAACGTTTGTGATTTCACAACTTCAAACTGTAAGCCTACGTGACTGTGAGTGCAACTGATTCATGAGAATTGGCACGTTGTAGACAAAAAGCCGCAACAAAAGCAACTTGGACTTTTTTTGTGTGGTAACACAGTTGTCCTCATGTAGAGACATGTTCCTACTTATATGGAAACCTGTGTGGTGTCTATGATCACAGATGTGCTTTGACAGAACCAGGGTAGCATCACAGATATGACTGTAATACATTCATTCATTCATTTTCTGTAACCGCTTAGTCCGTAAGGGTCGCGGGCTGCTGGAGTCTATCCCAGCTGACATTGACCTTCTTGCTGTGAGGCGGCAGTGCTAACCACTGCACCACCGTGCCACCCATGACTGTAATATAATCATAAAAATACTGAGTCATAACATTATGTTATATAAACAACAATGACATAATAATTATGCAAAGTTTGTTTTAGCGATGAGAAAGTTAAATAGCTGGTAACACTTTATATGAAGATATGTCTAATGCATTACAAGCCCATTCATAAGACATTATAATGCATTTCAAGACTTTATAAAACCATTGTTTATAATCATGCATGATAGTTTACGACAAGGTTTATTATTATGCATGACAATGCATAACAAGTATTATAAGTGGTGGACATAATATATTTTAAGTTCAGCATTCATAATGCTTTATACCTGCATGTCAACAGTGTTTGAAAGAAGAATCTGAGTCATGGGTTACGCAGCACATTAGAACTGCCATGACTTTAGCCAGTTATTGAGACACGTAGAGAACTGCTGCAACATATCATAACAGATTATGAATGATACCTTTCTAAAATAGCATAATGTCTTATAAACATCAGTAACATGTTATAGCATGACTTTGTGAGCTTTAAGTAAACTGACAGCACTGTATAGAGTTAATAGCAATTGTATGGTGGTTGGTTATGGTTATAAGACATTATTCCTTTTCAGAACCGTTATAACCTTTAATGATGTTTTAGGGCAGTTCTCTATGTATCCTTTTAACAGGCTAAAGTCGTGGTAGTTATGATGTGCCGTGTAACCCAGGACTCAGATTTTTTTTACAAACACTGTTGTCACTTTGACATGCAGGTATTAAGTGTTATGACAGCTGAACTTATAATACACTATGTCCACTACTTAATACTCTATGCCAACAACAACAACAACACTTGATAAACCTTGTTAGAAGTCATTATGCATGATAAGGATAGTGTAAAACTTTATAAATGCATTATAACCTCTTAATTAATGTGCTTATAGACCTTCATAGAAAGTTATCAGATAGCCTGTGCCTTTGAAAAGAGATATTATCCATATTAGACACTTTTTATTGTTTATATTTATTAGATCTCCAACATGGACACTTGTTTTTTTTTTTACATATTATATATTTTTCTTGCTTTTTTTAATTTTTCTTTCTTAGTCCCACAATCAGGAAATTTGCAGTAGTAAAGTGGAAAGTAAAATAGAAATGACATCAGTAGAAAAACAATAAAACCGATTTTCATGCAAGTCAGTGAAACGTGCAGTTGGGGCTGCTGTTTAGAGGGCCACGCCCATCAACGAAAACCATATCACACGTAAGTTTTCACTATGACTGACACGGCTGCAAATTTGGTGAGTTTTTTAGTATGTTTAAGCCCCCAAAAAGATGATTCACCTCTGGGAAAAATACAAAAAATAATTCCTCCACTTTGAATAAGATCCTCACACCAAGGTAAACAAGAACAGGAAGGAAATATAAAATTTAAGAGCAATATAAACAAGCGTAAATATTATATAGGAATATAAAGGCTGGAAAACATGAAAATAGGGACAATATAAACACAAGAAAATATTTAAAAAAATAGGAGCACTATAGACAAAAGTAAATATTAAAAAATAGGACTATAAACAAGAGGAGATATAAAAAAGTAGGAACATTGTGTGCAATACACAGTAAACAGACTACACCATTGCAGGTACTGCACATATTGCACAGTCAAAATGATGAATGTTCACATCTGCTGCTGCTTATCCTGGCAGAGTTGTCCAGCAGCAATGCATTTGTAAATGTCCATTCTGGCCTGAGGACGGTTGTTGACCCCCCTCCTCTATGTGTCCTCAGGGCCGACCTGGTTCCAGTGTATTCCTTCGGAGAGAACGACGCCTACAAGCAGGTGATCTTCGAGGAGGGAACCTACTGGAGATCTCTCCAGAAGAGGTTACAGAAGATCTTGGGCTTCGCCCCGTGCCTTTTCCACGGATGTGGCCTCTTCTTTGGCAACTCGTGGGGCATCGTGCCCTATGGCAAGCCAATCACCACCATAGGCAAGTTTTTCTGCTGATGTTTGGTCAGTGTGATTCAGAGGTTAGATTAAGGTTATCTTTACAAATGTCAACAATCCCCCATTACTCTGCTGTTTTTATGTAGTTCATTACAGGACAATGACCAACAAACTGTTAACAGATGAACAGAACACACTCAGTCAGTATTTACTTTGTTCAGCTTCAGTGGAGTGTTAAAGGGATAGTTCAGATTATTTCAAGTTTGTCTATATGAGGTAGCTAACCATAATTTTCATTATCATTGAATCTGTCAGTCATTATCCCAATTAATCGATTGTTGTTTTGTCCATAAAGTGTCAGAAAATTGTGTAAAATTGTTGGTCACTGTTTCTCAAACCTCAAAGTGATGTCCTCAAATGTCTTGCTTGGTCCACAACCCAAAGATATTCAATTTACTGTCAATTATGACTAAAGAAACCAGAAAATATTCACATTTAAGGTGCTGAAATCAGAGAATTGTAATATTTTTTTCTTAAAAAAAAAGACTGAAAATGATGAACTAATTATCAAAATAGTTGGT
Source organism: Lutjanus erythropterus (assembly GCF_056507025.1). Taxonomy (NCBI): domain Eukaryota; kingdom Metazoa; phylum Chordata; class Actinopteri; order Lutjaniformes; family Lutjanidae; genus Lutjanus; species Lutjanus erythropterus. The sequence goes on from NC_139327.1 coordinate 5,060,580, forward strand.
AATTAATTTATTAGCTGGCAACTAGCTGATTAATTGACAAATTGTTGCAGGTCTAATGATGGTACTTTGATAGTAGATGTCAGTCAACACGCCCCCTATAAGGAGAAGCAGAACTGAAGCCAAGCAATGTACTGCTGTGAACAAGGTCAGCCACCTAAAAAAGGACCACATAAAAAACAATCAATATCAGTTTAAGTGTATGCTATAATTAGAATATTTTTACCACTGTCAAATTTTGCTTTCTCCAAACAAACCAAACTCCATTAGCAAAATCAGTAATTTTACCACGCAGAAAACAGGAATTGTTGGTCTACTGCTGCCTCTGTCTGTTTGTTTGTTTGTTTGTAGTAGTCGTAGTAGTTACACAATAACACAAACAAACTAAACAGATCAAGGCAGTGGTAGACCAGCAACTCCCATATCCATGTGGAGTTTGGTTGGTGTGGAGAAAGTGATATTTGGCTTATACAACTGTTGGAATAGACGATCTGAAGGCAAGGTAAAGCTATGAAAATATTCTAAATATAGTGTACACTTAAACTGAAAGATTCTTTAGGTGGCTAAAGTACATTTTGCTGCTGACTCTGACTACAGTAGTGCAACACTTAGCTTCCTGCGCCAGTACTCCTGCTGCTTTTCCAAACTGGGGGTGTGACGACAGCCATCTGCTGTTAGATAAGACTCTGACTATGGATAAGAACCTCACTGCAAATCATTTGTACTACCCCTGATTCAAGCTGTTTGTTTTAACCCTCTCCTGTTCCGTTACAGTTGGGGAGCCAATCACAGTGCCAAAAATCGATGATCCCACTGAGGAGATGGTGGATCTGTACCATGCAATGTACATCAAGTCCCTCCAGTGCCTTTTCGACAAGTACAAGACCCGGTCTGGCCTGAAAGAGAGCGACATCCTGCACATCCAGTGAAAGAACGAGGGGGCCCCTGTTGAAGCTTTGAACTGTGGCAGCATCTTCAGACCCCCCTCCCCCCAACTTTACCGCCCCCTCTTCCCCACCCCATCCCCGTCCAATCTTGGTGCCTGGTTTGGATAATCTCTGGACTGCAAACTCTACTACACGTTTGCTAGAGAAACCTTTGCTCTCTGCATCATTACACACACAAACACAGACCTACACACATGTATGAGCTTAGTTCCTTCTCAAGAAATGGCAGGTTAGAGAAAGGCCACCTCTCCCTGCTGCTTTCGCCAGGTTAAACAGTCTTGGTTGGCAAAGTTACACTAAATCTCACATAAAAAATGTGCCTTTTGTTGTTTCTACTTCCAATTCTCCATGAAGACATCAAGTTTGGGCTGTCTTATCAGTGCAGAGGGGGGTAAGCTCCACTAGATGGAGCTGCAAGGTAACATGCAGGACTTATATGAAGTGCCACCGTTTTCTTTCACTCATGCATCCATATAATTCTCCCTCTTTAAGCTCTACTACAGTATATGCTCAATGCACAAGCAATGCAAATGGAAAGTACCACTTTATTCTTGGGGTAAAAACGCCCAAAGATGACAGTAATTTAGCCAAAGACCATTGTTGCCCCACAGATGCATGTACTTCTACTGTATGAATGCTGAAAGTGAAGGAATTCTACAGGGTGGATGCACAATACACATGTGCCTGTGATTGTATAATGCCATAAAGTATTAATTGTATTCTGTAGAGAGGAAAAAGCCTAAAATTTTAGTGCCTGCCCCTCAATGAATATTTCTGATGCACTTTTTGTATTGCTGATTAACTACCTGAGGGTTTTATCTCAAGAGAAATGCCTTTGATATGAGATTTTTTTCCAAGATGGCCGTTGTGCCGCTTGGTTTGATTTCCCTTTCTTGTCCCACCGGTGTCTGGGACCGGAGGGGTGTGTTTTTGTCTATGCAACAAAAACTACAGTGACGTGTCTTCACGAAAGTTTGGAGCTGCAGTTGAGGAGGATTAAGCTGATGTTTGATGATTCTGGTGTACAGTGGATCTCTTTGTAACCAAGCCATGGGTGATAATTGAAAACGGAGGGGGTTGTACCAGTCCTGTCACTGGTATTATGTTATGTCTGAGGGTGTCACTAGTACTTTTGTAAAATAAGAGTATGTGAGTATAGAATATATTCTGGGAATCATCAGGCTGGCGTCACGTTGATGGATGTTAAATTCTAAGATTGTCCTTTGAAGATCACTTTCTTCTGGTTTCACCATTGTGACTTGTTATAAAGAGCGGTGTAATCCATGTGCAATAAATTTGCAAAGAAATAAACAGCGAGACCTGTCTGTATGACGAATGGCATCATCTGTCTGCCAATATTTAAATTAAACTTTTGTATATTTTCAGAAGGAGATGTGTGCCTTTTTGTGTGGTTTATTTTTGGACGTGTTTTACCTGTCACTTTGAGATATTTCTTTTTCTTAAATTTACTCCACAAGACATCCATCATTTGATCATGACCTCTGTGAGGCCAGTAGAACAAACAGGTTCAACATTATCCAACAATGTACAGTAAACTTCATCGTCAAGATTAAGCCCTAAACACCCCTCATGCAGCGGTAAAGCTAAATAAAGGTTATACCACATCATATGACAATATCATACAGAATGATGATACTCAGATTCATGTAAGTGAAAGTACTAATATCACATTTTAGAAGTACAGGTAAAAGTCATTTACATTTTTATTCAAGTAAAAGTACAAAAGTTTTGATATCAAAATATTCTCAAAGGAAAGTACAGATTTTTGTAGAATATACAGTGTATTATACAGTATATATTACTGTATTTTAATAATTTATAGATGAATGCATATATCACTTTAATGTTGGAGTGGATAAAGATGGGACTTATTTTAGTTATGTTATATACTGCTGTGTGACTTAATCTGATATTTTGTATTAATCTGAATCTGTAAACCAACAAAATGTATCATATAATTGTGGTGTAGTACTGTACTCAAGTACATTACTTGAGTAAATGTGGCTCCACCAAATAAATATAAATAAATATTCCAGATGCTTACAGGTTATTTTATGATGTTTTTTTTTTTTTTTTAACCAAAATTCAGTCTGACATTTGGTGTCTATTTGAATACTGGGGTCTCCACTAAATATACAGCATTGGAATTTTTTTTTACTAAAAAGTATAAGAGTATTATTAATCAAACGTACTTAAAAGTACGTAAAAGTCCCCATTATACAGCATGGCTCCTTTCAGAATGCCATCTTATTATATTATATTATACTATATTATATTAGATTATGTTGTGATATTATATTATATTATATTATATTATATTATATTATATTATATTATATTATATTATATTATATTATGTAACTGATGCATTAACATTAACACCATATTGACTTATAGTTGGTTTCCATTAGAGACTATTTATTTTACTTTTAAAAGTAGTGGGTAGTTTAATCGATGACAATGCATCATATTTCATAAACTGATAATGATTTTGGATGAATAATCTACATCTGCAAGGTATCCAATACTTATGGGGTAAAATAAATGTAGTGGAGTGAAAATGACAATATTTCACAGTAAAATGTGGTGGAGTGTAAGTATGAAGTAGAAACTGGAAACACTAAAGGTGGTGAAAATGTTTAGTATAAAAAATATTATAAAAATCTGATTGCAATATGACTGATGATGATGTACACCAACAAACCATTTACCAAACCATGCAGGGCCTGTTTCAAACAAACACGACAGAGGATTCCAAAAAGTAGAGAGCAATCAATACTTGCCATAAAGTCCAATGACCCTGTGGAAACACAAGCCCTATATGTGTCTGATGCCGCCCCCTCATGGAGGCTTAATATACTGCAGTCAGGATGTTTAAGGCTTGCAGAGATCAGTCACGTAACTGTTTAGATGTACTGAAATCGAGGATCCGTGACACGACAGCCATCACACATAAACTGCATGGAATTTATCTGACACCTGTAGTTACATGATATGACATGTAGATCCACATTTTACATACAAAACATATAATCAGTTTATAATGTATGATACATTGTAACAGATTTAACTATCCAACAGCAAGTTACAGCCTAATTGGCTCCACCTCCACTGCAACATTAACTACAGTATTACAATGCTCAGTAAGTTAATGCATCAGTAATAATGATCTAATCACATAATCTACCTTAATAATTATAATAATATAACGCTCTGAATTAAGGCAATAATAGTTTTAATTTTTACTATAATTTAATTTATACTTTAATTACATTTTGCTGATATCACTTTTACCTTAATATAACTTTACATACAGCATATATGGAGCATTTTTACACTTAGGTAGTGCTACTTTTACTTAAATGTCTTAATACTTCTTCTGTCCCTGGGGGTCCAGGGGCCTCAGAGCTATTTTTGTCTTTTGCTGTTTGATGAGCAATAATTTAATATTACTGTGGTCTAGTGCACAGAAAATGACCAGAATTCAGATATTACAATCACTTTTCATACTCTGTCCCTTTTATCAGCTGTTAGTTCATGGCCTAATGTTTGTGTACTTGGAGATCATGACATAAGGTTAACGAGAACTGCTGGGGCAGCCTGTAGAGTATAAATCTGAGCAGTTTTCATCACTTTTTGTATTAGCCCGAATAGGGATTATAAGTGAGACATGGCCTGGATGTCATCGTTTAACTGTCACCTGCATGTCACGCTGTGCTATGCAACTTCCTCATATTTTGCAGCTTTGACAGATTTCAACGGACACCCGCCTCATCCTGCAAGATAAACAGATTTGACAACCAATAGGAACACGCGTTTTCAGACGCGGGTGCCGCCTTTACATGACATACGTCAATTTGAGCCAATCATCAGGCTCGGCGACGCACCTCCCACCCGGAGACGGATTTCCGAACCAAGTGTAGCAAAATAGCCTCCTGTACTTTGTTTACGTCCCGTTGGTTAGCTGACAGCTGTAGTAGCACTTTACCCACACAAACAGCCGTGTCTGCGTGTCTCTGCTGGTCGCCTGGAGCTTCGCGAACTTTAAGCAGGGCGTCCTGGATGTCTTGGACGGGATGTTTTGTTGAATGACGGGGAGCCGTTAGATGCCGACAGGAGGATGAACTCCATCACCGGTCGGGTTCTCTCCATCCCCGCCGCCTCTGTCACCAACTCTGGAGCTTCATCCTCTCGAGCCTTACATGTAGAGCTCACGTCCCAGCAGGTAAATGCAAAGCCTCGTAGCTCATGTTAACATAAACTACTGTCAAATAAACTCAGGAAAAGTTGGAGAGGACCGCCTCAGTGTGTTGTACTAGTTTACAGCGTCAGTTCTAACTGCTGCCTGGAGAAACACGGCAGGCCTGACAGGCTAGCTAGGTAGCTAGCAACTGTTAGCTTGCAGTTAGCTAGCTAACTGGAAATTAATGGAAATTGACTGTGACTCTAGACACACTAAAACCATTCAGGCTGGTGTTTGGCATTTTTGAGCCCAGCTCCTTCAGTGTGTTGTCCTGTTTTGAGGGTTTATATCATTCTAAACGTTTAAATGTGTGCGAGGCTAGCATGCTTCGGCTAATGGGAACTTGACGTTATGTGAACAAGCAGGTGACAGCTCAGTTTAAGGGAAACGCAGCATATGGAATCACTGCGCTGTTATATCGTCTCATACAGATATTTTAGTGTGATTTGAAAAAGTGTCGAGACCATACACCATTTTCATGTATGCTTAGTTAAGCCATACTATTTGGAAGCATAAAAACCACCCCCCATCCATTCATTCATTCATTTGGAAACAACATGTAAAAAGTTGGCAGTTGACAGTTCATTCATGAGAGCTACCGACCTCACACTGTAACTGTCAAAAACAGACTCTAGATATTGATCACAGTGAGAAACAGGCTATCTTCATTAGGCTGAGAATTGCTTGAATATTGTGCAGCTTTAAGAGCCCACATTTAATCTGCTCACAGCTTCCAATCGGCATGCACATCTACACTTAGTTGCCCGTTTATTAGGTACACCGTGCTAACCCCTGCAATAAATCTGCTTTCATGAAGGTTATAATGTTCAGACTTTGCTGAAAATGTTTTAGGGAGGTATTGATCCAACTGTGATTATTCTGGTGGGTGTAGTTTTGTGGCGCTGCTGAATTTGTATTACGTTATCACGAGAGAGTATTCTAATATTTAGCCTTCCCTATTTTATAGAAATGTGGTGGACAACTAATGATTATTTTCATTAATCTATCAATCTTTTTCTCGATAAATCAATTAGCTGCTCATAAAATATTATAAAATAGTGAAAAATGTTGATCAGTGTTTCCCAAAGTCCAATGTGATGTCTTCAATTGTCTTGTTTTGTCCTCAACCCAAACATATTCAGCTTACTGTCAGAGAGTAAAGATATAAAAAATATTTACATTTGAGAAGCTTAAATCAGAGAATTTGGACGTTTTTTAACAAGATAACTCAAAATAATTGTCGATTGATTTAGACTAACTGTTACAGCTCTAGTGGACATATTTAGGGCTACAACTAATATTATAGTTGATGAGCTGTCGATTAATTGATTAATAGTTAAAACATCAGAAAATGGGGAAAAATGTTGATCAGTGTTTCCCAAAGCCTAAGATAACATCCTCAAATGTCTTGTTTCTCTCACAACCCAAAGGTATTCAGTTTACTGCCAGAGACGAGTACAGAAACAAGAAAATAGTCACATTCAAGAAGCTGAAATCAGAGAATTTTGACTTTCTTCCTTTAAAAATTATGCAGACAATTAATCAAATACCAAAATCCGCTCAGTATGTTGCTCCACATTCACAGCAAAGGTGTGGGAATCAGTTGACTTTAGTAAACTGTGAAACTGTGAGTGTAACTTATCTCAAATCTCTTTTGCTGTATCAGCAGCCACATGTTTTCATCAAGCTGTCCTGTGGGGTCTTGCATATTGGTTTGTAATGTTTGTGTCACTGACGCAGCATGAAGTTCAGCTTTCAATCAGACTGGCTTTCTTTACTTAGTATGACCTACTCCGTACTCCATATAGTAGGTCATACTAAGCGGTGATGCAGGGAGAACATGCTACTGTATATTTGGTTTCAAAGTGTATAATTGCATTAGATGGATATTTAGTGTGGGTGTTGGTTCAAACTGTGTCAACAGGGTTAACACATTCCATTCTTATTCAGATTAAAACAGACAACCCCATTTGCTCTCTAAAGGATCAGTTTACCCAAATTACAACAAATGGTGGTGTATGTTGTGTGTGTTGAGATTTTTAATTATTGGCCTCTGAATCTTTTGCAGCCACCCCAATACAGTGGAGATGAATGGGTCTTTGTTTGTGTTCTTCATAGCACTGTAAACTTACATGTGAAAGATTTATCTGCTAAGAAATTCCATTTACTTGATATTAGCGCCATTGTACTGGCTGGGCAGACATCTCAGACACAGAGACCTCAAAATATCATCAGATAAAAAATCCTCACCATTTTTATCCTCAGCTCTTCTCGTACATCATTGATCTGTAACCACACAGATATCATCAGGGTATAAGGCTGTGACCAGTGCATCGCTGGTTGCATGTGCATTTTGGCTACATGAGCACTAAATCTTATTTTACAGCTGCAGGTCACACACACACACACACACACACACACACACACACACACACACACACACACACCAACTAGATGTTTAAATTTAGATGTAAAACTATCTTGATTGATTGTGTTTGATTGCATATTTTCACACACATCCTTCTCTGGCTCCATGATAAAAACACTGTCACAGCAACTTTGTCCTGCCGGCCATTTTTTAAACGCAGAAAGGAGATAATTAATGTGTGAGTTTTTACTGAGGGCAACTTCTGTACTTAAACCCAGTGTGAAAACTGCTATTGTTCATTAGAACAACTTAAAGCCAAACTCACACTGAGCATTAAAAGTGTTTACTCTGATTTAGGATTGTGTGATGTGGTAATAGGAATGTACTGTAATGTGATGGTATTTTTAGATAACTGTTGGTAATTTACACACAACAAAAGCTGATCCAAATCATTGTTTGTTTTTTTAATGGAAAGAATAGAATGTTATGTAGGCTATTACTTAACAATACAGGGTTCCCCCTAGCACAGTTTGATGGGAGCCCAGTGCCTGTGTGGACTAGCAACAGACCGGTTGCAGCAATAACTTAGGGTGCTATAGTTTCTGTGATAATATAATCATGGCCAGAAAAGCAGAATTGAAAATTTGTAAAAGCCATAACACAGATTTCACATGGTTGTAGATTGAGTTAGTGCTAAAAGGTGGCTGGAGATGTGAAAATATAAAAAATGTAAATGTATATGTTAAAGTAAAATTCCCAGATTCTGAGGCCCGGTGGGGGTGGGAGGGGTCAACTTAGGCTGGGCTTTCAATACATTGGGTGAAACCCTGCAACATCATATTTATGTATTACCCAGCTCTGTTTTGCTGCAGTGTTCATTTTTCAGAGTTTAACTTTCTGACCATTCACAAGTGTTTGTTTTTAGCTTGATTAGTTTCACTAGTTTCAACCTCAGTAAAGAACATGCATTGCTGTGAAGAAATTGTTTCATAAAAAATATATATGTAGAGATGAAGTCTTTTTATTATTTGTTCTATGTTTAGTCTACTTGTGTAATGTTTAATTTACGTTTGTTTGTACAGTGTTAAAGTGAAAGTAGTTTTCAGTTATTATTGTGTTTTATTCCAAAAAGCTGAATTTATGATGTAACTGATAGTAGGCAGAACATGTGATTTTAAATATTGAATAAAATTATTAAGTTATTTCCCAATTATGAGTCAAGCTAGCCATAATTGGATCCCCCCAGCTCTCTGTACTAACAGAGGGATTACAGAACCGAATAATTCAATACAATCATCATCCAGTCTGTTTTTGTGATCTTCTATTAACTGTATTTTATGCCAGAAGAAGAAAGATGGCTCAGCATCACTTGATAACATGAAAGGTTTAATGTTATATCAAGATGTTTTTCATGGTATAAAAAAAATGTGCATGTTATTGTGACATACAAACCTATCACATTATAACAAGAAGCTTTTTTGTTTTAACAATACTGTTCTTTTTATAATATAAAATGTTTCACTCTATAATATGATAACTTATATTGTTATAATGTCAGGTTATAACAATACAAGTTATTATGTAATAACATTAAACTTTTTACATCATAACAAGATGAACAGTATATTGTAATAACCAAAGTTTCTTATTAAGAAGAAAACATGAAAATATCTTCTTATAAAATGAAAATATTTAATCAGAAAAACATCTCTCTATAAGAAGGAACTTTTAACTTATGACGTGATACTGATGCGTTTTTCTTTTTCTGGTGAGGCAGCAATAGACTTCCGTAATATATAACCCAAAAGACCATGTACAATAACGTTCTTCATTACTATATTTTTGCCTAAGGCAGCCATGAAACTGTGAAACCCAGAGTTTCAAAAAGCTTGTCAGGTCAGTTAGTATGTAAAATATTGTTCGTTATTGTTATATTTACTCCTCTTTGAGACTCTAGTGGAGAGACTTGACTGTCTACATGATTCAAGACTATGGATGGTGATTGCAATGTCACACACTCAGATGCCAGTTTATTAGGCACAGCTAGCTGAAACAATGATACATCAGTGTCAGTGTCAGTAAACTAAATATTAGAAATGCCTACCAAGAGCACCATTAAAACATTATAACCTTCATGAAGGAAGGATTTGTTGAATTCCATCAGTTTTAGTTAGCCGAGTGTATGTACAATATGGTTCTGTTTAACTGACTGTTTTAAGTCAGAGTTTTAATTTAGTTTGTCCATTTTCTAAGGGAATGGGACATTTGTATGTTGGAATTACAGATGTTCAGCAGAAAGCTTGTGACCAGCTAATCACTTTGTCACACTAATCACTTTATCACATGCCACCTTTTGACTTTTTGATCATATTATGACATGTGGTCAACTAATAATGGTCCTGACTTTGATCTTTGTCTGAGCTTGTAGTCATTAATAAGGGCTTTGATAATAGCGTGGTCTTATTTCTGAGAGCCCGCCTCAGTGCAGTAGTTTCACACTGTACAAAGTGTGTTAACAACCATTCCTCTCTGCCTGTGGTCCACATTAGCCCATTCAGAAATGGCACTGACATTTTTAAGTGGGGGGTTAAAAGTCCCTTACAGAACAATCAGTGTTTTTGTTTCTGAGGCTCTTAATCTTATAGGGAATCCCATGACTTAGATTTAGTCTCAGTATGAGTGCAGCAGAGAGGCTGGGCCTGCTGGTCAACACAGAGGTTGTGCTGTGGTGACGTGTTTGCCTCAAGCGTCAACTTGCCGAATGGCATGCATGTGGCTCTTGTGTTTCCACAAACATGCTGCCTTACCAAGAGTCATTTATTTTAAATCAAGATAATATTTTTTTATGAATGCAGGCACCAGATTCTGAGTGAGAGGTATTTGAATAAATGTTTAAACCATGCAGTTGTTAGGATAAGTATTGGTGGATTAGTAGTTCAGAGAGACTCCTGTGATAGAAGAGTGATTTCACCTCTTATAACGCAAGAGTTGCTCGTCTACCATTACTTCGATTGGTCAGTTTGTTTGTATTATTGTGTGACTATGGTGTTTTAAAGGGTTACTTTAGGTCCACCAACAAGTCTCAACTATAAGGACTGCTTGCTTGCCTGACCAGACAAGTGATATAAAGGAATTAAACTAAATCAAATGATTTTGACAATCGATTAATAGTTGAAGTCCTAGATTCTCAAACAAACTGTGGTATGTGTACCACTGGTGGTACGCAAGTTCCCTCTAGTGGTATGCGGAAGAATGTATATAATCTAATTTTTAAATGAAATAAATTAATTAAACACATATAATATGATCAAAATACTACAAAATTTCAAATGAAAACATGAGATCACTGAAATGCAATTTAAAATTCTTTTTTTCTTTCCTGTATTTTTGTTTCAATATCAGCCTGCGATGTAGTTAAGATCATGCACGTAGCACAGACATGTCATGCATGATCACTGGAAGTTATGAGCGAAACTAACACGGCAACATAGTTATTGGAGTCAATATAAAGAGACTGTAAATGAATGTTTCCAAACCGCTACAATAGTGCCTCCAAATGGGAAGTGTTATGAAGAGATGTGCAGATCAGGAGGAGAATAAATTGAGCCGCCATGTTAAATGATGTAATAAATGGCACAAAATGGTAAGGTGGTACTTGGAGAGCTCAATTTTTTCTGAGGTGGTTTGGAGTATTAAAAGGTTGAGAAACACCGGTTTAAGTAATTTTTCATGGAAAAATGGCAGAAAATGCTGTTTTTAGTCTCTCAGATATGGAGAGTTCCTGCTTTTAAACTGAATAGCTTTGGGTTTTATACTGACAAAACAAATATTTAAGGAAATGATCTTGGACTTTGAAAAACACTATTTTGACATCTTATAGACATTGCAGCCAGAAATGAAACATGACTGTTAACTCTAGTTTTTTGGTGGTCTTTGATAAGCGCCAATAAAACAGTTTGTACAAGGCAAGTAAGAATTGACCTAAGGCAAGTAAATTTCTGAAAATACAAAAAAAAAAAAAAACATTAACATTGAACCCTGTCTTATTTTCTTATATAAGGAAGGAAAGCAGGAAGGAAAGCAGGAAATCTTCATGTTTGACAGCATGAAAAATTACTTAAACAAGTGGTTTTCCTTTTTGTTGAGCCGTGCGCCCAAGTCACACAATAGTGCCTACAAACTAACCAATTGAGGCAACAGTAGACAAGCAACTTCCGTTTTCTGCAGGATAAAATTACTGATTATTTCTAAGAAGTCTGGTGGCTTTGGAGAGAGTGATATTTGGTTTATATAATGCCGCTTTCCCGCCAGAGTCTGATGGCAAGCTAAAGCAGTGAAAATATTCTAGATATAGCATGCACTCTAACTGATATTGCTATTTTAGGTGGGGCTTTTTTAGGTGTCTAACATGCATGTTGTAGCTGACCATGTCCACATCAGTACACCGCTTAGAGTCCTACACTGGTCCTCATGCTGCATCTCCAAACCGGTGGTGTACACTGACTGTGGAAGTATCTCATACAACCCCCACTTCAAAAAATACGACCTATCCTTTTAAGGTGAAATGATTTACTGGCTTTCATTTTGTGTGGAAAGTTATGTGTATATAAATGATGTCTTTTCCATAAAGGGCTCGTGATTTGTAGATTCTATGATAAATCATTTTAGAGCTGAAAACGTTGACACATTTCTCATGTGACTGTCATGACTGACCGTACCGGCCGAGTTAACTGGCTACGTCATTCTACCATGAAGATGTCATGCCCTTATTATTTGAACTGCTGATAGCAGACTGTCACAGCTCGTGCTGCCTCTGCATGAGAAATACCTGCTATTTTAGGCTGTTTATATATAGAATAGACATGATACTTCATTGATCTCGATAGTTATCTCTTCTCACTTGGCCTGGGACCCAGCAAGGATTCATTGAACAGCCTAGATAGTAGTTGCCCACGACCATCACATGATCAGGATGAAACTGCAGAATGCAACAGCTCTGAGGTCTGGTATTTGTTCTCAATCTATCCTCACCCTCTCTCCATCTCTTTCTGTATTTACCTCTGCCAAACAGAGACGATTGCGTCATCTCCGGAGCATCGCAGCCAGGAACATTGTCAACAAGAATGGCTCCCCACTGCTGGACACTTACTTCACCCTCCACCTCTGTATAGGAGACCGGATATCTAGAGGTCAGTGTAAACACCCCTCCTACCCACGCATACCTTCCACCCTGGCTCTCCTGAGAGCTGACAGTGGGTGACATCTCTCTGTCTGTTTTCCACATTCTCACATGTACTACATGTTAACTTTTATTATGCACATTATGTTACTCTGAGCCAGAAAATGCTTTTCAGCCCATATGAACAATGTAGCTTCTGGATGGTCAAAGTAGTGAAGGTGATCATGACAAATGTGTAGAGCTGCAACAATAAATGGATGAATTAATTATTAATCAATTATCAAATTAATTGCCAACAACTTTGATAATCGAGTAATTTTGCAAGGAAAAAAGTTTCAAGCACCTAAAATGTGCATATTATCTAGTTTCTTTAATACTTAATGACAGTAAACTGAATATTGTTGGGCTGTGGACAAAAGAAGACATCTGAGGATCTTGGGCTTTAGACAACACAGAGCAACATTTTTCACCATTTTCTAACATTTTATGTACCAAACGTCCACTTGTCCAGTTGATTAATTCAGAAAATAATCAACAGATTAGATAAATTATTGTTAGCAGCCTTATAAATATGACAATCCAGATTGGTTTTAATATGCTTTGTGACAGTTAAATAATTCAGTGAGCATCTCAAGTCAAAGTGTGATTATCTTGGGCTGAAAAATCCAACCTAAAATACAAATTATGTGCTATTATTATATGATTTTTGACACTAAAATTTTCATCTATAATCACATAATCTGTCTCCCTGAGCTGATATTGTCATCAGTTTACACTCTATGTTTACACTCTATGGAGCCACGGCATGGACATTGAACCGGTGACTGACTCTGTGGGTTCTGTGGGAGATTCATTTAAAGGTTATCCATTCAGATGCCTTTTTAAAATGTTCTGCTCCCAGCTGTGAATCTCAACACGCCCATAATCCAACAAAGTCACTGTGGTGTCCTCACTGTGTGTTGAGCAGCTTCAAGAGTTTACTCTAGATGACATTATCATGACAGTGCTGTGTTGACAGATTTAAGCTGAGCTGAGCTTTTATGAATTTTATTTTCAGGTAGATTGAACCCAGTTGTTTGAGCATGAGTGTCTTCTACCTTCTTTTAATCAACATTCTTTGATCTCTTTCTAGATTTTTACAAGAGTGAAGTCATACAAGACTCACTGGTGAGTGTCCTGACTTAAACCTTCAAACTCTTCTTGTTTGCTTTCTGGGAGAGGGTTTGGATTTTATCATTACCTGCTGTCTGCTGCTGCACTGTGTATTAGTACACTGGCCATTATGTGCAGTGCCATAATGAAGGAAGACAAGCTGGCTGCTGAGGCTAGCAGTTCTACTTGCTGCCTGTAGCACATTTAACCACCACTGGATTTTACTATAAAATCACTTAAAGGGACAGTTCCTCACAATAAAATCAAAAATGTGTATTTTCCTCCTACTTGTAGTGCTGTTTATCCATCTAGATATCTTTGTTTTGAGTTGACAAGTTTTGGAGATATTAGTTGTAGAGATGTCTGCCAAATATGACTAGAAGCTGCGAATTCACTATGTTACGCACGCTGTGTACGTTCACTACGTCCAGAAGACAAAGTAAACTCACAAAATGTCTAGAAATGACATGTTCTCACACTTATTTTCCATTTAAAACAGAGAAATACAACCATACACCTTCTGAATTTAAGTTTCTTTCCTTTAAAGAACTAATGAGCTTAATTGGCTTGTTAACTCCTCTGAAAAAACACTAAATTCAAACTCGACAGAAAAACATTCAAAACTCACCAAAACCGTCGTTGTTAGTCTGTCCACCAACTCTGGTTTGGTCAAAATAAATCCTCACTTTACTATGTGGAGAGAGTCTGACTCTGCAGGCTGTTTTCCTCTCACTCGTCACCCAGCACAGCGCACTCATGGTCAGCTGAGTAGGTGTGAACTTCTCTGCTGGATGAGAATGCAGTGCAGAGCAGAGGCTGTCACTCTGCAGACTATTACAATAGCAGAATAAAATGACAAATATCACCCTAAAAATCGGGCAAAAAAAGCAATCGGTGATAGATTCAGCCCGCCGTCGACAGACGATATAGTCGTCCAATCGCCCAACCCTAGTAGAAACTTTTATCTTTCTAGCGAAGTAGCCCCGCCAACTGTATTTCTGTGCTACCCAGCTCAGTGCCTCTGACTGTCTGCCACTTTCTGAATACAAGTTTCTCTCTTTTACCAAACAAAGACACACTTGACAAATCACTGTAAAACATGCTTCATTTAAACTAAATAGAAAAACAAAATAAAACTCCCTAAAAACATTTTGTCCAGTCTTTGTACTGTTCCAGCAATCACCAGCTCTGGTTTGGTTGAACGAAATGCCTAATTCAGTCTGTTTCTACAGGCTCAGTGGGTGTGTACTGTGTTGAATGAGAGCATGTTGCTGAGCAGCAGCTCTCACTCTGCAAACCATTAAATTAGCAAAATAAAATTTTCACCCTTGTCACCCAAAAGTAACAGCTGGCGATGGACTCTGCTAGGCATTCATAACCAATGTATTTGTCCATTTGGCCAACCCTAGTTCTGATGTGAAGCTTCTCACAACAAGGTCTGTGAATTATCTTGAGTAACTGGGTCATGACTTCTGGAAAGAGGCATGGTGTTGAGTAGGGCTGCACAATTAATCGCAGTATTATCAAAATTGCAATATGGCCAAGTGCAATATCCTAATCGTAGAACCAAAACCAAATCGCAATTTTTTGAGAGATGGGATAACACGCAGCAAATGGGCCTCAGGTGGGAGTCAAACCAGCAGCCTCTGAAGACGACTGACAGCCTCAGTAAATGGGGGGCACGCTCTACTAACTAAGCCACAGGGGCGCCCCACAATATGGCTTCTTAAGCATATTGTGTAACCGTAGTGTTGAGTTTTCAAATCTATTTTTTGGTGCTTTGAGCAGCAAAAGCTGAGCCATCTAGTTCCATTACATTGTAGAGAAGGAAGACATCTCTACGGCTGATATCTCCAAAACTCTGCAACTCACACCAAATCTATCTAGATAAATAAACAGCACTACGCAGGCTAGAGGAAAAATGTATATATTCAAGTTTTGGGTGAATTGTCCCTTTAAATGAAAAATCAAAGCTACAGCGATGTTTTGTGAAACATGCTTCATTATCAGACTGTCAGAAAAGATTGTCAGACTTGCATACAATTAAATCTGATATGGATTATTCCCTTAAACAACTTTCTCGTTTGGTCTGTAAGCGTCAGTCAGTGTTGTAAATGACTCAGCTTTACATTACTACGTGATTCTTTGGCTGTTCCTGCTCTTATTTGCGTGGCAGATGCAGCTCTGCATGAATCTATAGGAGCAGCCAAGGCTAGCAAGCCATTACTGTCGGGCTTGGTGCCGAGTCATGAGCTGACCTAAGCTGCTTTCCAGGCACACTGTTCAGTTCCCTGAGCTCACAGACTATATAATGCACCGCAGGAGTCTTGACTCCTGTCATCTCTCAGCCCAGCTTCCTCCTGTTGTATTTAACATCCTTGCTGACATTCGTTCTCGAGTACTCTTTCCCGTCATCAGTTGTCTAGGGAAACGTTTCCTGTTGGTCTTCCTGTTTTCATTGTAACTGCTATGCCCCCTTCGCTTCCGCTTCTGGCTCTTACTAGTTCTGTTTTCTAGCCCCCCCCCCCCCCACACTCTGCCCTGTGGATTTTACTTCTGCTTCTGCTTTTCCTGCCTGTCCTTGAAAGTGACCCAGAGAGAGCAAGAGATTTTCTCCCTGATGGAGGGAAATGGTACATAATTAAATGATGTAAATGGCTGCAGTGCTTTCTAAAACCAGTGCTCAGTGCTGTCAGTCTGGAAGTTCAAGGACGGAGAACAAACTTCAGCAGGGATCAGACTTTAAGGTTAATGTGGAACAGAATGATTCAATTACTTTACAGTGGATAGAGATCACATTATGACATTAAATCTGACAGAGAGGTACCACACATATTCAGATACAAACTGATTACTGCGCTCATAAAAAAACCCCAAAACACACTTATAAACACTCATATAACACTTACATAACAGTAGCTCCAGTTTAAATGACTAAATTGAATAAGTCAGTTATTGTGCTGATAAGCTGTTATGTCGGTTATTAATGTATTCTTCACTGATCGTCCTCGCCAAGTGACTGCCAATCTTCACTTGTATGTGTGTGTGTTTCCCAGAATCCGACTTGGCGGAGCCTGGACTTTGGCATGCTGCCGGACCTTCTGGACACCTCAGTGTCATGCTTCGTGGTGAGGATCTGGGGAGGACAGGGGGACCAGTACCAGCTCCTCATAGAATGGAAGGTCAATCTGGATGGCCTCAGATACACAGGACAGCAGGTCAGCAACCACACACACGAAAATGATAATAGTAAGCATTATTTGTGTAGTATGTAACTTTTTTACATGGATCCCAGTGTGGTAGGAACTGTGCACAGGCTCTGTAGGGGGATATAAGTGGTGAGAGCAAATACTTGTATGTGTATCAAAAAGATTTGTCTACATATCCTTCCCTTTAAATCACATATTTTATCTTTTTACTTCAGTATGTACTGCAGCTCTCCTTCAAAAGTACATACTGTTGCATGGAGTATGCATACAATTGGGACATCCTATTGCATCATAACATTGCGTGTTGATCTTGGACTCTCTTGCTCATACATCCGTTGAAGTCTGTAGTGAAATGTAAAGTAAAAAAGAAAGTCTATCAGATTTGGAATGTAGCTAATAAATTGTCCTCTGTCTGTGCTTTCACCACGGCTCAGTCAATGTGAGAGTATTGTCGGTCAGAATAGCCAGAAAAGCACACTAGTTTCCACACTGCAAAATGTGACTGGACATCCTGGTATTTCTGGCATGCTGCATTTGACATACTATGTATTGGGACTTGCTAAATCTTTTTCTGGCATAAGAAATAGCATGGTAGTAGTATGGGTGTTGGAATGCACTCATAGCCTTTAAAATGTGCAGTATCTGATCAAAAACTGAGTTGTGTTACTATCTGAAAATTGCAGTACATAATTGTAGTCGTCATTCAATGTACAAACACAGGAGATGCACATTTTTTGTTTTTTACATGTGTTTTATAGTGTTTTATAATTGCCGTGGCTTAGTTTAAATACACAAAATGGTATAATTTTGGCGTCAGACTGTAACACTAGCACTCAAAATAGAAACATCTAATCAAATTAGGTAATACAGGACACACTAAGTTCATCATAGCACCAACATAATCTAGGTTAAACACTGAATTTTAATCATTGCTGCAATTTAGAACAAAATTATCAGTAGTAAAACATTTAAATAGATAGTTCAGATTATTAGAAGTGGGGTTCTATGAGTAGAAGGCACTTATCTATAGTCACTGCAGCACAGAGGCTAAGCAATGTGTTGCTGTTGACAGGGTCAGCAGCAAAATGTATTTTAGCCTCATAAAAAAATATGGGTCATTTATTATCATTAAGGTTAAAACATTATCCATCAGCTGTGACTCAGGCCAGCCTGAGTCCCATGTCGTCCCTTTCATTTTCCTGACAGGACATTAGCCAAAAGTATCCTTGAGTCCAAGCTAGGATAGCATGAGTCTTTCCCCCTGGCTCTCTTCCTCTGAGGAGTGGTCCATGACTATAGGTCAGGCTGACCTGACTATGTGTTTTTTCAAAGATGCTGTGTGCATTGTTGATCATCTCAGGTTTTGACTGTAGTAGTGCCGAAAGATAATAGATTAAAAGAGGAAAGTAGCAAAGTTTGAGGGAGGGACCAGCTGCAGCACCTGTTTCCATGGCATGTCACTTGAAGTGTACTCTATATTTAGAATATTGTCACTGCATTACCTTGCTGTCAGACAGCCTTTCTTTATACAAGCCAAATATCGCTCTCTCCAAAGCAACCATCGGAAAAAAACAATACTTGTACCACACAGAATGCAAGTTTTCAGTCTACCTCAGCCTCTGTTGGTTAATTGGATAGTTTGTTTGTGTTATTGTGTGACTAAAGTGTTTGAAGAAATTAGTTTGCATAATTCAGTAATAACTGACTGTAGATCCTCTACAACCCCACTTCAAGTAACCTAAACTATTCCTTTAAGTCAAACAGTAGTTTATTATCATCAAAACTGAGTCTGTGATCCTTGTGCTGAAGATCATAGGATAGAAGGTGGTTTTATTTATCATTTATAATGAGGATATAAAATGAGATTACGATGTAGTTCCCTTTGTGGTTGATTGATTGGTTGGAACTGTGATAAAAAACTTTAAATCATTTAGAATAGGTCTGATTCATTTTATTGTGATGTGATGCAGTCTAAAGTCTGACTTCACACTACAGTCAACTGTACATTCTTACAAGGTAAAATGATGGTTGTGACTGTACTACTACTACTTTACAATCACTTGTAAATTTTATAATTGAAAATGCAGTAAGCTGATACACTGGACAACATATGACATTGCTGTAAACAATAGTTTCCACTACTGTAACAGACAATCACACCTTGCAACATTTTGACAGTATCAAAGAGTGAGAAATGGCATTTCTTCCTCTATTCTTTCCTAATCATTCTCTTCCTCCAGTACTTTTTAAATGTATGACAGTGATGTTGAAGTAATTAGCAATTATTTTACCTGAGTAATGCTGTTAAATTCAAGGAAATGTTCAGTGTATGTTGTATCATTTGAGGATTGAACTTTTGAAACTCTGTTTTGAAAAATGAGCTAAAGCAACAATAAAAGAGAGCCATATAACTGACTGTTATAGCCATTCTTTAACAGTGAGACTATTTTCAAAGCTCGTAAACAGATAGCTCAGTCTCATGCACATCCAGATGCCCGCTGTCCTTTGTTCTTCCCGTCTCAGTCCCTACAATGAGCCTCTACTGCTTTGCTTTGTCTACAGATTCGATCCAGGAATCCAAATGAGATCATATTTGGATTGAATGATGGCTACTATGCAGCTGACTTTGATCATAAGGTACCGCCCATTGTCCATTTTCCAGAACTTCTGCATCATAATGGAATACCCAGTCCTAATCTCATTAGCTTTATTTGGACACTGTTTGGCATCTGCACTGAAACACTGACATGTGGCTGTTGCAGGATCAGTCGGAGCGGAAGAAAAACAGTCTGCTTCAGGTCGACCAGAGTTCAGTCAGGAACTCCTACAGTGTTTTCTCTTTGCTCAGGTAAGATCCATGCTTTGTAGCAGTGTTACATCATATAATCATGTCATTAGAACTCAGCTTTCATCAAATTTATTTCATCATCACAATGCAGCAGCCAAACTAACTTTCCTCTATAATCTTTTTTCTCATCTGTAGTGTGTTTAAACTCCTTACAAAGAATCTAAAACTGTATATTGGATTTAGCTCAACCTACAACTATTCTTTCTTCAAGTGGATCTTTTATTATTGTCTCTGCCAAACATAAGCAGTCTATTGCGTGTGACTGACTTTGTCAGATTTACATGATGGAGCAGATGATGGTTCATGTCATGCACACAGCGACCTAGACAGTAACAGTACAGTTCGATTTGTTTACATCTGCACCCCATGAGATCACATAAGATTCTGCTCCCTCTGGCACGATAATCTCAATAATATCTTGTGTGTAATGCACTGTTGTTTTCATATCTTGTAGTCAGTGTCTTATTATAAACATTATTTTTTTTTTTTATTTAAGAAAAGGTACAAAAATATTTGTGTAAGCTGTCAGTTAAGGTTCTTTAAAAAAACAAACAAACAAAAAAAGCAAAATTAGTGTCGGTCAAAATTAGAATCAGCAGGTCAGAATTAAAAAGAAATCAAAAATTCAATTGACCAAGAAAGTTGCAGTCGGTGCGTCTCAGTTTTTGTGCTCATTCATGACTGTATGTTCAAGGACCTTTTTTTTTTTAGATATACTAATATGCAGATGTTACCCTGTAAAAATGATGTAGATTTTAGGCTCAGTATAAGCAGCAATTTTGTTATTTATTTCTAGTTGTCTGGCCATGCTTGGACTTGTCCCATTCATTGTTTTTCATATTTATTTCATACTCTTAGGTGCACCCAGGATTCTCTGTTACAATACCGTTACTTTTCTCTGTGCATCTCAAAAAAACTGAGATGGTACTGCTATACCAAAAAACTTTACTTGAAACTTTGCAAGTCTTTGCTAATCAATTATGAATCAGTTAATTAGCAACTATTTTGGTAGATTAATTAGTTTAAGTAATTTTCAAGAAAAGAATTAAAACTCTCTGATTCAAGCTCCTTAAATGTGAATATTTTGTGATTTCTTTAGTCCTCTATGACAGTAAATTGAATATCTTTGGGTTATGAGATAGACATTTGAGGATTTATTATTGGGCCCCTGGCAAACACTGATTGACATTTATCAACATTTTCTGACATGTTATAGACCAAACAACTAATTGATTATTTGAGAAAATAATCAACAAGGACAGTAATGGTTAATAACAGCCCTAGTGATGTGATTAGACCTTCTGCTGTTCTGTGTGTTGCATATTTGTCTTGGGCGTTTGTACTCCAGCAGATGGTGCCACAGGAAAGCCTACAACTGTCTTGACTCATTATGAAGGAAGCTCTGTTGGCCTCCAGTTTTACTGTGGTTTACATTGTTCTATATTTCTTAGACACAACGGGACAAAGGTATAGAAGATTTAAGCAGCCTGTTCTCATGAAGGCTGCTCATCATTGGGCCACTGTTACATTTTAGATTGTTATTGGAGTACTGATGATATTGAGTGTGAAACTGTTGCAGTACAAATGTCCACCACAGGAAGGAGACAGAGATTTGCTGTTTGCCTGTTAGAGGGGAACCCTGTTGCAGTAATTCGGAGTTGAGACGACATAGGCACTTCTGGCGTCTGTTGACAAACACAGCCTTGTTTGTTACATTTATATTTAAATGTGGTTGGATGTAAACACCACTTTCAGCATCACCAGAGGGCTTCCCCCGAGGGAAACCCACCGTTAACCGTTCCCTGCAGATCACTTAACAATGTAATTGCATCCAGTTTTAACCCCAAAAAATGTATGTCTGGAAGGGTAAAGTTAGACACTTTCAAAATAAGATCAGCATCCTCTCATTAAAAGCATTATGAGGGCTTCCACCAACATTTTCCTACTATAAGAATTAAATGGGGGGACTTAAATGCGTCACAGGCCTTTGCTGTGTCAAGAAAAAGGAGTTATGCCAAAGCTGGCTGAACTTTAACGGTGCTCCCTCATCTAGAAGTGGTCATGGTTTGTGTTTATATGAGGGGATACATTGGCTCCCCAGCAGTTCGCAGGAGAAATAGCCCACTTTGAATCATAACTTTTATGACCTCTGCTCTCGCCTCTTCTATTATTGCAGCTTTCTTCCACATCCTCTTCTCTCCACATCCAGTGGGACTTTAACACAGTTACATTGATCCCCCTCTTCCCACACACTGCTCTGCCTGCAGCTCCTCACCCCTGTCAGAGTATTTCCTTGGCTCGGTGCACTCATATGCACATGGTTTATGATTATGTACTGTAGAATGATTCATCAGATACTGTACACTCCAACAGGGATTATCCTCCCACCCCCCATGGTACATAACCATATATACCACTCAGTTTCTGACCCGCACTGCTCAAAGTGCATTAACTCTCTGAAGCATTCAGGTGGAGTGCGGCTTGTGGAACGTGCTTCGTGTTGAAATTTCTGATTTCGTTGTTGGCTCGCTGTCTGGACGTGGTTGCATGCATACATAAATGATGTATAGAATCTGTGTTTATTTGCCGCTGGCACTGCACCGTGCGTTGACTTATTTTCACCATATAGTGATGTGAAAAATAGCGGTGGATGATGGGAGTGTTGTGATTCACAGCAGGGAGTTGTACACTCAACAAAGCATGTAAATGGATAACACCTATAGTTGTCTAATTTTCATTGTGCCTCTTCCAGAGAATTTGGATTAAATGTCTTTTTTTTCTTCAAGAACAGTGATGCATGTCCACATAGGACACCCACAGTGTAACATATTCTCACCCAGCTCCCTGCCACTGACTCTGCCTTGGCCCAGCGCAGTGCTTTAATGGAAAAGGATGAGAGGCTCTCTGCTAAAAATGCGCTGGTCTTGATTAATGATGGTAATTTGTCAGCAGATTCACAGTCAGCTTTTCAGCCTGGCTCTGCCTGACAACACCCATCGCCTGTGTGAGGAGCATGGCGATGTGGGCTAGGAAGCACAACATGTTCTCAGATGGAGAGATGAAGAGGGAGCGTACAGATCATCAATCAGCAAAGTCTTGTCTCTTCCAGGCTAAGATGGAGGCTTAGCCACATCCTATGTGGAGCTGGGCCCCTGTCTGGGTAGAAAGAAAAGCCAAAGGGACAGTGATGAAGATGAACCAGCTGTTCAAAAAAGTTGTTTTTTTTCATTATGTAGACACTATTAATACAGGTTCAGACATTCCTCAACCTCCCAATTCCGCTCTCCTGATTTACCAGGGAATGGTTTGATGTGTGAGCAGGAAGAGAAGAAGAAAGACCTGATGGGACTGGCAGGAGAAGTGACTCACTTTGATCATTCTGGACTAGTTGCATATTAACAAAAAGGAGTGGTAGGAAGACTGACACAGTGGTTTACTGTTCCAGTTTAAAATGCTCAGAGGCCATCTTTTATGGCCTCGTGCTCTTCACCGTCACATTCAAGTGGTGTGTAAGAGGAAGCACTTGAGTCGCCCCTTAGTTCTTACTCACAGCTCTCTGAAAGCAAAGAGTTATACACATACTTTTAGATGTTAGATAGTGTTTGTAATAACAACAAAACCATTATGGATGCTGAAAGTTGAAGTTTCAGTGTCTGTTTCCCTAAAATAAATCACTAAGGTTTCCCTTGAAATTTCATCTCAGGATGCCTTGAGGGGAAAAAAGTAATGGCTTAGGATGTTGTAAGAGAAAACTCTTTAATCTCTATCACTGGGTAGCACCAACAAAAATTAATTTAGTCTAAGATTAGTTCTAATCAGAACTGAACAAGACCAGGTTTAAAATGAGTAAATACAGATTCAAAATTAAGCAGAGCTCTGTTGCACAATGTAAAACTAATTTCACTTCAGTAAATAAAGATTTATTGAAGTAAACTTAAATTTAGTAGAGTTAAATCAATATGGAGAAGTTTTCTTACCCAAAATTGTTCAAGAAAAAAGATGGTTAGCCTTGTTAGGCTGCTCATGATCACTCTCTTTCCATCTTAAAAAGCAGCCATTTTAACGGTTAGACCTCCTCAAGTGTATGTTTAAAGGTAATACTGGATCTCATTTTAAATTTTGGTGAATTAGATTAGATTTAGAGTAAAAACGAAACTGAGGTTTAAATAGACGTATAATCTTTCTTCATTTTAAGCTAGTTCAAAGGTTTGATGCAACATAATTTAAACTTAAACCATGGTTTAATCTGATTTAAAAATGAATCCTTCTTTGTGTAATTTAGTTTGGCTGTAGCTACTTAAGGATTCCCTTTTTAAGAGAAGGAGGAGATGCCAAGACACATTTTCAGGACAGGGACAACCCACTGGACACTATCGAGCGATCCTAGCAACTTTGTATCCAGAAGGTTAACATAACTCTCTCATATATTTACTTAGTGAGCTATATTGTTTTGCTGAAACTCACCAGTTTTTTGTCGACTTCTGTGGTTTAATTATCTCCTCTCTTGCTGTCACAATAATATACAAGTTACATTACAATACAAGTATACAAGTTACAATAATATACAAGTTCATTTCACAGCAGATTTCTCACTTTGATCTTGCCAGTTATTTCTTGCCACAACTTCTGCTTGAGTGCATTTGCTATTGCTCTGTTAAAATTACTTTGGTTTGTGTGTGTTCTTTCCATAATATTCAAGGAGAAGAACATTCTCAACCTCTGTATGTACAGTTTGACCGTCTTTCTTTTTGTTTTGTCTTTGTTGTCCAAGAGAAACAAACACTAATTTTGGTGTAAAAATGGTACAAGTGTGTTATTTAAGCTAGCAACTGACAATAATGCTGTCTAGTAGCATTATAGATGGAATGGAGTATTTGCTGTGTTATGACAGTAACTGCTGTTAAAGCCTTAGTCTAAATGCTTAGGATAAATAGACAACCTACGAGACTTCATACAACAGTCCTAAGTCAACCCCTCAACTTAGAGAAATAATGTGCTTAAGGGACAAATTTAAGTGTGAAACTTGAGGTGGTTCATGCCCCGGGCACACATCTATTGTAACAGTGTTACATGTGTCGCATGGTAAACATTGTTGTGGCACAACTTTGACATTTCAGCATCGTGACATTGTAGATTGAGCCTGTCTCAAAGTCCCGGAGCCGAAATGGGAAACTTTCCTTTCCCCACGATGATCAGAGCCATATGTTGGTTGTGTTTCAAGATTTACTTTTGTGTGTTCCTGTGTGGAGTATGCATATATGTACAGTATGTGTCAACAGAAGCAGTGCACAGTGGTGATGAGCTCTGTTAGGGGTCTCTCATGCCCCAGAGGCTGTTGAGGTGATAATGCCTTCCCACAGGCAGCCCCTGAGTTCTTCTCACCTGCTGGTTGGATGCTGCAGCCGCAGCTCTCAGCCACTGGATGTAGTT
Organism: Lutjanus erythropterus; assembly: GCF_056507025.1. Taxonomy (NCBI): domain Eukaryota; kingdom Metazoa; phylum Chordata; class Actinopteri; order Lutjaniformes; family Lutjanidae; genus Lutjanus; species Lutjanus erythropterus. The sequence goes on from NC_139327.1 coordinate 5,085,974, forward strand.
TTGTTCCCGTGTTAACCAGGCAGCTGGATCTGAGTCTACGGCTGACCCCGAGGTCTCAACCGTCAGCAACTAGGCTGCAGAAAGAAAATAACTGCCAAAGCTTTAAATCATCACGGAGGTATGGATGTGGATGCTCTTGTTTTCGTTTCACACCTCTGGAGTGGGCCAACGCGGCAAAATCAAAGCACACATGATTTAAGAAGAGTTCCAAGATTGTCTTTTTTCGATGTAGGCAGTGGGCCTGCAACACATTTTTCAAATCAGATTACATTCTCTCAATGCTTAGACATGTCGACCCTCCGCTCTCACTACCTGCCTGATTCTTTCCTCTTCCTTGTTTTTCCCTCACTGTGCCCAGTGTTGCAGATTCTTTATTACTTGCCGTGCAGTGCTGTCTATTGTTATCTCTGCTTGTTGATGTTGGATTCAGTCCTTCCACCTCTAAAATTGTACACCAACTTAAAACTACTAAGCCTTAGCCTCCCTTGTGTCTCGTGTTTTCTTTCTTGTCAAAGACAGACAGTCTTTGACTAATAGAACTTTTTATGAGGTTTTTGTAGATAAAACCCTACTTTGTAGCTAAGCCTTTTTATTGTGTGTTATTTGGCACACTACACCAGTTGGCCTTGACTAACAGTTTGATATTTTCAGTCTAAAACAGGGGCATGGAGCTTCCGCTCATGACTAGGAGTGCATGACCCCTGTTTGACCCTTTTGAAACCAAAATTATCTTTGCTCAAGATCTCTTTGGATTCCCTGCATCTCTGTTGTAGTTGTCATGTAAACACAGCTTATAGCAACTAAGCAGATCCCAACAAAAAAAATAAGCCTGGGGGAGTCAAAGTCCAATAATCTTATCTTCCATTCCATGTAGACGGAGACAATGTTGAAACTGGGTGAATAGCAAGTGGTTAAATTTGTTGACATACTTTGACAGTGAGATACAGGCAGAATTTAAAAGTGTTGTTTGTTGTGTTTTTCCGACTGTTCCTCTGTCTGTTTTGTCCCCGACGGAGGTGCGAGAGCGCGGCATTATCTTCAATTTATTGTCACAAAATATCTCAGAGGTTGTTTTGAATGACTTCATAGGCTGCCCTGTTCCGCTGGCTGTGGTGTTGGGTTATGGTTGCTGGCGATGAATTCGGTACAGTCAGTAGTCCTTCACCTTACATCACACGATACACGAGCAGCGGGCTCGCTTGCATGTGTTGAACAGCTGGGTGGCCAAGCACAATACACATAATATTCACTACATTTAGAACAGTCATTCCCAAAGACTGTTTAGGTAACCAGATAAATAAGACTGAAATTTAAGGTTTGTATCTAAAGCTTTTATTGAGCAATTAAATGTGTATGTCGTTTTACTGTTGAGAGAAAAAACAAAAGTCTGTTCATTCTGTCTAAATGTACTTATTTTGACTCATTTATGGAGTTGGCTAAAATGTCCTACACTAAATGAAAAAGTACTAAAATAAAACTTGTAACTTAACCATTATTAACCAACATTTAGAACACAGTAGGGTTGGACTGATGGATGATTCCATCGTCCATCATGATACCTGACTGTCATCGTCCACTGAGCCCTCTACCATTGTAACTTTGTGATTTAAAAGTGCCGCAGGACTGATAGTTATGTATTTTAATGAGGGTGAAAAAATGAAGGATGAGGTCATTATAATGGCACCTTGCACCCGATTTATGATATCTGTTATATCATCATTTCTCTTGATGTTTCACTATGGACAATGTGCCAGTTTGTAGACATCACCCAACACTAGTACACACTGGTTGTGATGTGGTCGTGGTTTGAACAATTTAGCCTTAGTTTAGACAAATTAGCACCAGCTAACACCTTCATGGGAATGTGTGGAACAACACAATCCTAACTTTTGTGTCTTTTAGCACCCCACAACTGTTTGGTAAGGCTGGGGCTCCAAATAATTGCCCTTCCAGAGGATTTCACTCTGTTCAACCATATCCAGTTGTCAAGCAAGTACATGTCGGGCAGTGATTAGCCTACAGTAATTACGCTTGTAATCTGACTCCTGCTACTCTGCGTTGCAACTCTGCTGCTGCTGTGTGGAGCAGATATTTTTATTTTCTAATTGTAGCATCTGTTGTCAAACTAAATATTGGATGCTTAGATGGTGGGGATGGTGGCCCTGTAATGTAATGGGTGGGCTGGGGAAGGTGAAGCATTCCATTCTTTTTATTGATGAATTCACCGGATTTGAATGAAAATTTGTGATAGGAGGTCACCGTGCATTATTGCCTGGTTTGCTAGATCCTACCTGTTGCCTGCAGCTTTTCCTGTCCCCTTTTTCTTAGAAACAGAAAGCTCTCCAGTGATATAGGTAAGGACAGCTGAGTGATAAAGCTAAGTTTTGCTCCTTTTCTGGTGGAGGCAGCGAAGGACAACAAGGACAACTTCTGCAACTCTTTTGCCCCTTTTTCACCCATACACTTGTGCTGCCTGGCAGTTTGACTCAGCCCGTCAGTCCAGCACAGCAGAATTTGCATTTGCACCTGCTTGAAGGTCTCTGCTTATCTGCAGTTGAGCAGCTGTAACACGATGGATAAACAGTCATTTCCTAAAAATTCTTCACAAAACAAAGTCCCCTGATATTATATTTTTTTCTGAAAGCTTTTACATTTTACTCTAAATGTTGAGTTTTCATCCATGCTAACTTAACTCCTATACAGCTGAAATCGAACATGAAGCAGTAAAAATAAAGCAGATCCAGTGAGACAAGCTCCTCTACTGGCAATGGAAAAGGAGGCAGATGGCTATTTTTAGTGGGTTTATCCGTTTATTTTAGCATAAAATTGGTATAATAAGACTGAACGGTTTCATGTGACCAGTTTCAGCTGTTGCATATTTATGTGAATTGACATCTTATTATTCAGATGCCCCTGTTCACAAAATAGTGTTACATGAGGCCTTAAATGTGGCCCTCTTGATGTTTTCCTCTTAGTTCCTCTCAGAAGAACAACAGTGTACTCCCAGGTGTCTTCTTCAGAACCCAGATCTTTCTCTGGCTTATCTTTGTGAGCCAGATGACACATCTGCATTCACTGATTTCTTCTCAGCCCTGATTGCAAAATTGTGGAATCTGGATCACAACACAGCATTTACCGTAAACCATGGCAAATATTTATTTCGAGATAATCAGTAAGGTAAATGAACAGAAAACAGGAGACCTTGGTCAGAGAGGCTGCCAGGTCCGCTGCCCTGTCCTCCAATTGCACTGAAGAGACTTTAAAAACAGTGAAAGGTCATCGGGTTTATCCATTTGCGTTTATTTGATTGTAAATCTTAACATATACCATTTTAACTTTGTATTTTTACTATTTTACTATACTTAAAAGCCCCTATCAAAGATTTTTTACAAGATGGCTTCTGTTTATCAAAAAATCTGTACGTTTCAAAAGCATAAGTTTCATCTGACACCCCTGCAGGATCTAGTGCCGTGGTCAAAGCAGAAAATATTATTGTTTTGCTGATGTTTATCGGCATCAAGGGTTGAGTGCACACATAGTCATAACTTCCTGCAAATCCCCCGTGGCAGAGTTGTGAGTTACTTCTCATGCCTCGGAAAAGGAAAGTCCTCGTGGCTCGTGAGAAGACCTTCTCTGGACAGTTGCTCCGCGATTGAACTGCTGCCACAACAAGGGTGCACCCTGCCCCCTGGTCTTCCACAGGTTGTGATAGAACCTGATGGGCATGCGTTAGGCCATGACTCAGGCAATGATAAGAGGGCAGACATGCGTGAAAAGCAGAGAGGAGATAACTATTCTCACCTGGGGGAAAAGGCCATATCAGATTCTACCACCGCAATCACCTAAACAGATGAAGCTGTCAAAACAGATTTGCCCTGATGTTCCAAAGGACTATCTCCAACTGCTATCGCTGTCACCTCAGACAGATTAAAAAACACAGGCAGAAAATATGAAATCATTTTCCTGTCAGACTCCTCCCAAAAGCTCTGTTTACATCGTCATAGGAACTATTTTTTTCATGCTTTGTTGGTCAGAAAAAGGCAATAATATCCCAAGGTGACTGTGAGTTTCATAACAAAAAGGACCCCTAGGATTTGTAAAATGACCCCACCAAGCTGGAAGCCAGTCAAAAAGAACCTCTTACACTAAACCCACTCAAGAGGCAGTTTCTTGAAGACTGAAAGCAAGCGCATACCTAAACCATATCCACATCACCCTTCTGACCCAAACCGAGTTAGGAGACAAAGAAACATGCTAACAAGAAGAGTTATGTAGATCAGACAGTCGAGCCACTCGTCACTGAGAGGTGACCATCACTGTGCGATCCAGTGCTCATGGCGTATGAATCTGCATCGAGACAGTTAGAGAGAAATGGATGATCTACCATCAGTCTGACAGTTTGATTTCTAATTACAAGTTCCTGCTTTTGTCCATGTTCTGTAGCTCATTCCCACCATGTGGGATAGTTGCCTGCAGGAGGGTTGTTGGAGTCCCTCGGGTCATGTTGAGGGGTGTTTGTCTCCTTTCTTTGGGCTCCGTGGACTTGAAGAAAGCATACTTCGAAGTAAATAACCCCTGTGACAAATGATCTAAATAATGCGCTAGCTTGTCATTTGTATTACTGATGTTGCTGTTTCCCATTTCAGTGATGACAGTGACGTGGCATTTAGAATAATGCATCCATTTTTGTGGTTTCAATTAATTAGTCAGCCTTTCAATGTCCATCTTTGCTTTGTGGGGCTGATTCTAGTTCAGGTCTATCACACCACTTTTGATTTCATATTGTGGTTCAATGATTAGAAAATAATAGTGAATAAGTGTTTGTTGTAATATTTGTGGTTTGTGGTATTGAAGAACTTGATCAGTCTGATCTAATGAACTGTAGACTTTCATTGTTAGGAATGTTCTCAATCTTTATTCGTCCTTTGTTTAATGTCAAAACTTGATGGTAACCTTTAGATTTTAGGAGACTCAGGAGTCTGGGTGGAACAATAAAAATCAACCTCAGTAAATTAGAAAAAGAAACAAACACATAGTACAATGACTCTTCCACATGTGGACAATCATAATTCACGATGCTCACCAAACAGTCACCATAAACATCCAAGCGTAATGAACTGAATTGCTGGTCTAGTCATGGCCCTGACGCGGCCAGTCGATTTTAGTGGCCTCTTGGAAACAGTTTAATCATGGGGTTGTTTTTGTGGTCCAGTGTGTGGTTACCAACAAAGATCTGTATGGTGACTTTGTGTTCTCATCCTCCTGCAGACTTCATACAGCCCAGAGAGCCATCAAGCAGACCCAAGTGACGGTGCAGAAGATTGGGAAGGAGATCGAGGAAAAGCTGAGGACGACGGCGACATGCACAGAGCGGGTGAGTATGGTCACCCATCAGCAGCAGCATTTTTTTTTTTTGCCAGACAGTGTTGGTGGTGGTTAATTCTGGCATGTATATTTTTGTGCTTTTATACCTTTAATTTATTGGGCAGCTGAAGATATAACAGGAAAGGGAGAGGGAGAGTGGGGGAACGGCATGCAGCAAAGCGCCATAGGTGGGGATTGAACCCATGGCTGCTACAGAGGACTCACATCCTCAGGTTATGGGGTGAATGCTCTACCAACCAAGCTGCCAGGCCATTTTAATTCTGGCACATTAACCTTTTGTTTTCTTACGTATAATCACATTCCCTATGTGTCTGGATGAGGAAAGGACACAGAAATGAACTTATAAAATACTTAAATAAACCGTATGACCCCGATCAGATAACATTGGTTTTGTAGTGAGAGACGTATTTTTCCAGTTGGTTAGAAAAGTGTGTTACAGATTCACAGTTGGAGCAAAGACAGAGAGAGAGAGAGAGAGAGCGAGAGAGCTCATGTGGACTAACTGCCGGTTAATATTCTCAACATATGAAACTATTCATGAAGTCAGTCACATTTGATGGTGTGGTCAGTTAGAGTTGACTGATGTATGTAAACTTGTCACAGTAGGAACAGTGGTTGTAAAATGAAACAAACCACAATTTAAGTGTGTGCGTGCATGCATGCACACATCATAGGGACAGTTTACTTCAAAATCAAAAACTCATATTTTTTCTCTGGCCTGTAGTGCTATTTATCCATGTAGACAGTTTTGGTGTGAGCTGCAGAGTTTTGGAGATATCAGCTGTAGAGATGTCTGCCTTCTGTTAAATATAATGGGATGAAATGGCACTCAACTGGAGGTGCTCAAAGCACCAAAAAATACATTTGAGACACTTTTCCTCTTTTTCCAGAAATCATGACCCATTTACACAAGACAATCCACAGACCTTGTTGTGAGAAGTCTCATGTTGGAACTACTTTCTTTCTGCAGTAGAATCTATGGGAAATATTTTCTTTCTATTAGAAAGAAAGTAATTCCTACATGAAACTGCTCACAACAAGGTCTGTGGATTTGTTGAGTAACCGGGGTCATCATTTCTGGAAAGAGCGATTGCTGTTAGATTTTTTGAATGTATTTTTCTGGTGCATTGAGCGCTACAAATGTACCATCTAGTTCCATTATATTGGAGTGAAGACAGCCATCTCTACAGCTGATATATGCAAAACTCTGCAACTCACACCAAAACAATATAGACAGATAACCAGCACAACAGGTGAAAGGAAAAATATGCATTTTTGATTTTAGGGTGAACTATGCCTTTAAACAAATAGCACTACAACCTATGTGGCTATTTAAAACATATGTCTGGCAGTTGCTCAACATAACTTGAAATCTTGAATATAAATGGCCATATTAGCTGTAAAAAGACAAAAGTAGACTGTTTCCAACTCATAAGCAATGTACAGTACTTTTAAATCAGCAGCAGTGTTTTAACGGCTTATTTGTGTATTTTCAGTAGCCGGCGGTGTGGATTTATTTGCTTACGTTATTATAGAAAATATGTGAAAATTAGTTGAATTTTGTGTTTTGAGAAAATATATAAAGACGAGGTGCAGCTTGGGGTTTGATGCTTTCAAGGAACGTTCATTAACACCAGAGAGCAGTAATTGCTGTGATCAGCGATAACAGGCCCATTGGTTTCTACACTAATAATAAACATCAGCAGACTGTATTGTGCTAAATGCTTAACATGACTTAGCAGCTTCTATCACCCAAATCCTCAGATGTAATTGTAATGCAAAGTAATGTGGGATGTAATTATACCCTCTGGGCAGCTATTGTATCCCTCTGTTTTGATGGCTCTACTGAAAAGTGGAGAAGAAGCAATATCCCACCTGCTTAAGTGGTAACGCTTTGACCAAAGTCCTCTGTTTGTGTTTCCACCTCCTGTCATATCCGCGACTGGGATCCACAGCAAAAGCAAGAAAGCATATTTAACATTTTTGGAATTGGCAGCCACACAGCTGTGAAAACTGGGCTCTGATCCCAGGTTTGACATTGTGTTTATTGTAAACAGTCACTTCAAACGCCCCCCCCCCAGCCCCCCCCCCCCCCCCCCCCCCGCCTTCTGTTATAAAAGCCCCCAGGCAGTGACACTTTGGTGTTTTTATCCTCCAGGTAGACTTGCCTTTAAAAAAAAAAAAGCATTGTTCTGGTCACAGGATTAAATACCTTACATGCCAAAATTCATTTTGGACAGCTGGGATATTTGAGTGTGTGTTCTGGGTGTGTGCTTTTGCAGATATACCAAATTAAAAAAGTTTTAGAGTAACTCTTTAGACAGCTGTTGCAGCTGTTGCTTTCCATCGTTCTCTCCATCGCCTTTTGATATGGCTCACTTTCTTGTTCCTTTTTCCGCAGACCTTCACCCTTCCTATTAAAGCAGCTCTACTCAAACCTTCTCAAGCTTTCCCACAAAAACATTGAGGCTCCATTCTTTTGCCACAAAGGATCCCTTTCAAAAACTTGTCTCTGATATTTCCCCCTCCGTGAAACATTCCTTAAAACCCCTTTCAGGGCTCGCATCAGCTAATAAATCACATAATCCTCGTCCCCTACCTTTCCACAGAACCCGGCAACTTGCAGTGAGTGGAGCATTGTGTGGCTCTTCTAAGGGTTTCCCTCCTCGCCTTTGGAGAGCTCTGTACTATCCTTCTGTGCCCGCCAAAGTGAGCGCGGATCAAAGGGGGACAGAGTGGAGGCCACCAACCTCAGCGCATGGCCCTTTCACCCTCTCACCCACACCCTGCCATTAATCTGCTGGGTTATAACACCCCCCCATGCCTGCTGCTTATTTACTCAGCTGACCCACTGCTGTTTGATGTTCAGCAGGAGTCAGACGGGCCCTGGTGGTGGGTTACAGTCTCACACACACACACATGCACACGCAGACATGGCTGTGACCCACTTGTCAACTATGCCGCTCAGTGAAAGTGTAGGAGGCTCATGGTTCGTGCCAAAGCCAGTGGCGGTTAACATGCAAGCATCAGGGTGCGACACATCGACAGAGAGATGGAGGCTCTATCAGTCTTCTCTCTGTCGCTGATACCCCGCTCTGTTTTTGCCACAAAACCCTCAGAAGTCTTCAAGAAGAAGCATATCTGTGTTTCCTCTGATCCCGGCCACGATCGCTATCAAAGCGTATGTGTGAGTGTGTGAGATGCCACAGTCCCTGCTCGCTAACAACAAGGCCAAATCTCTGTTGTCCTGCCAGCAAGCTCTCAGTTCTACATGTCATGTATTTCCCCTCCAACTCATATTACATGTACATTTCTTTGTCGTCATCCACAAAATCTCTAAACGTCGCCTCTTAAATCTCTTTGTATGTCTTGAAGTTGCCCTATCCCTTCATTCCAAACATCATTATTCATTGTATGTTTCTGTTAAACTCTACTGTATCCCACATCCGCATCCATCAGTCCATGAATCCCCGGTGCTGGTCCTCATTAGGTGGCCAGCCCTCTGCAGGCTCCCCCTCCACCAGATAGAGACATGAAGCCTGATGAAGGGACACCCTATAGATAGGGCAGCATGTTGACTAATGACCTGCACACTGCCGCTGGTTGGACAGCATGTGGTGAGAGAGACACCAGATGAGAGCTGCTGTCTCTCTCAGAGAGGAAAAGACACGCTCATCTGGAGTTGGTGGGCCTTATTGTGGTGTCTCACCAGGGTATGAGGGCCTGTGTACATATGCATGTTTGCATGAATACTGGTTTTCAGTGTGGTGGGTGTTAAACTTGAATATTTTTTAGGGATGTATGGTATGGAGCAGTAATTACCTGCTTCTCATGGCCGATACTAATAAGATAACCAATAATTTCACATTTTTATATTTTAAAAACTTCATGACCTGTAGTTTTTGCACATCTGATGGTAAGAAGGCTCAGATTTGGTGAGCAAAAATGTATGATTTAATATTCCACAGCTCAGACTGAGCCAAATATAACCAACATCACTATGACAACAAAAACAAAGAACAGTTCTGACTTTTCAAATGTTCATTTACTTTGTCTAGTTAAGTTTATTCAGAAACTTTACAAGTATACTTTGGCTTTTATAGAGCAAAAGTTAGAGCAATTTTTTTAAACAATATTTTTATAGTTATAGACATTTTGATTTATCACAGCATTAAAAGCTTATATGTAATTACTATCATTAATGATGGTTGCATTCTTTTTAAGTCTAGTACTTTCAGGTATTGTGTATGCTGGCTCACTGACATGGTTTACTGGAACAGGCAGGTCCATGTGTGCCCAGTCGTCTTTCAAAAGATAATGATTTAAAAAAAAAAAAAAATCTGTGATACAAATCTGTGATTACAATTTTTTATTATATTATTAATAGACAGTTCACCCCAAAATCCAGAAATGTTTTCCTCCGGGCCTGTAGTGCTTTTATCCATCTAGATTTTTTTGGTGTTGCAGAGTTTTGGAGATATCAGCTGTACAGATGTCTGCTTTCTCTCCAACATAATGAGACTAAACGACACTCAGCTTGTGTTGCTCAAAGCACCAAAAATACTTTTGAAAACTTCAAAACCAGTGTCTCTTTCCCAAAATCATGACCTGATGGGGGCACCTGGGTAGTTTAGCCAGTAGAGTGTGCGCCCCATGTATGGAGACTCTTAGTCCTTTACAGCGGCCGTGGGTTTGACTCCCGCCTGTGGCCTTTCGCTGTGTGTCAGTCCCCCATTATTAAAAAAAATAATGATTATGATCTGATTACTTAGGATAATCCACAGATTTTGTTGTGAGCACTTTCATGTAGGAACAACTTTCTTTCTCACAGAAAGAAAATAGTTCTGGTAGATTCTACTGCAGAACTATCTAATTATCCCACTGTCATTTGATATTCATCATACATCCCTAGACTTTTTTTTAATCTTTATGTAGTGAGCGGTAGCTGGGCACACTTGGACTTGCTTGTTCCATGAAACCATGTCAGTGAGCCAGCATACACAATACCTGAAAGTAATTGACCTAAAAAGAATGCAACCATCATTAATGATAGTAATTACATATAAGCTTTCAGTGCAGTAATAAATCAAAATGTATGCTGCTGCTGCAAAAAGGCCTGTAATGGTAAAGTTGCTCAGCTCTCACAGCTGCAACAAAATGAACCGGTGAATAAGGGAGCTGTCATATTGCCAGTTATACATATAAGAAATCACACCTTACTACAACTATAAAAGTATAGTTTAAAATCGTTCTAACTCAAGTGGATGTCACACCTCAACTGTAAAGTTGTAAAGTACAACTGTAAAGTTGTGGTGTGTGTGAAATTTTGAGACTTCATACAAGGAAATAGGATTAATAAAAATGCTGTATTGACCTTCTCTCCTGCAGTCATATTGATATGAAATAGTAGGGTAAAAAACAGGTGTTACAAATGATATTAATTAAAATCCAATTGCATAGTGTAGCAGAGCCTTTCCAGTGAGCCAACATGCACAACAGTAGCACTCGGACTCTGTTTGACCTGAATGGAACAGAGCCTTAATTAGTCTCACTGGTAACACCTGTGTTTATCTTACTATTTCATGTCAAAATGGCTTCTGAGAAAAAGGTCTATTCCATTTAAGTTTCCAAGTTAACTATGCTCGAGGACAAACATATGTAATAGACATTTTTCACAGCAGACACAGGAAAAGCACAGGTGTTATTAATGACATTCACCATGGTGTCCCAGTAAATCATGACAGTGTGAGCCAGCATGCATGATACCAGAATCCTGAAACTGAAGCAGCGACATTCAGCCATCATTAAATGTATTAATTACAGCTGGGCTTTTCCAGATGTGACATTTCAAAGTCTGCTGTAAATAAAAGGATGAATGTGTAATTAATAATTAATCCACAGACCTTACTGTGTAGTACTCATGTAGGAGCTAGTTTCTTTCTATTAGAAAGAAAGCTTTTCTTGTAGTAAAGTAGTTCTGCTAGATTCTACTGCAAAAAGGAAACTGCAGGTCTGTGGATTATCTTGGAGCCTGGTAGGTGTAATTTGCCAACAATTTACTGAAGGTAAACACAGTTGACTGCCATGCATAATGACACTGTGATCTGGCACAGCACTGCTCCAGATTAGTCAACATATGTGTTCTGTTGCCTTCAGATGGCTGCAAGGATTTAATGAACTGAATGTTTTATTCAATCTGAATCAGCTATGGATAACAGATACTGTGAGAATCACTTAATCATCTATAGCTAAATGCATACTGTGATCATGCCAGAGCAGCTGATTGCATGCTACCAGCCAGAACTCCATACCAGTTAAGTCGCTGCCAGCCATTCCCATGGCTTGGGCTCATTACTAAACCTTTTCACCTGTAGCACTGATCTCAGGGCTCAGTGAGATGTTTTGAATAGCCAAATCATTCTCCGTCTTCCTTGTCATTAGTTGTTGATAGTAGATTCTGAATTATTGACGGCGAGAATCGGCTCAGTAGATGTACATTAAATCAATGCAACCTGGGATCAGCCTGCGAAAACATGGCTTGTTTTTGAGGGAGCTCGTAGGAATTAAGTGGTCTTTATAAATGCTAATAAACACTAGAAATTGGCGTGACCACATACTAAATATTTTCCTTCACTTTTCTCTGTTTTCTCTCCAATATCATTTTCTCTTGTATGCCCTGAACAGAAGAAGGATCGGGAGTGCATGCAGCTGCGCATAGCCGTGCTGCGGAGTGAACTGCAGCGACAGAGGAAGGCGCTCGGCAGGGAGATCGACCTGCGGCAGAAGGAGAGGTCACAGCTTCAGAAGAAAGGTAAAACAAGGGGTTCACATACAACCTTGATTAATGTGGCTGTTAACACCACACTGCGAGATTTGTTGCTTTGAGCTTTTCCCTGTTGGATGATTGGACAGTTAACAGTGGAGTTAATTGAACGATCTTAATTGCTTTGCCCATAAAATATGACAACGGACCATTAAAGCAGAACTCTGCAATATTATTACTGTAATTAATCATAAGATTAACATGGTATGTCATCAGAGATCAGGGCAACATATTAAATTAAAATACTATTGAGCAAAATGTTAATGCAGTATGGTAAGCAGTGAGATAGGCAGCCACTTAACTCAAAGTCCAGAGTGTGTATTTTCAGAGCAGTGGGCTTTTGTTTTCAGCATAGCTGATCAGCTTACAGCGGAGGACTTTTTGTTGTCTATTATTGTCAGTTCATGAGTTTGAGCACATCCTGCAGTCCTGCAGAGCTTCTGCAGCCTGCCTGTCTCTGATGTGTCTGGGGAGGAGGGGGCGGAGGGAGACAAGTCACTTCAACCATAGATAGTACAGCATATTAAACAGGATTTCAGCTTATTTAATATGCACTGTATGGCTCCAACTCACTCTTTGGACTGCAGGACTAATTTTGGACACCCAGTGGTTACATATAGCTCCTTTAATTGTTCAGTGGATTAATTTACACAGACAAGTGAACAGTGCTCTTCTATTCTGATCTAAAATTATACATGTTGCAGCAGTACAAGTGGCATTCATACACAAGCGACATAACCAACAATGTCAACACTGTAAGCACATAAGTGCACATGTTAACATGTATTCAGTACCTTAGATCACTGTTGCTACCTTCCAAATAACTGCTAGAGCTACTATGAGCACACTGGTAGTAATGGTGCACTGGGCATTCAGTGTTGCCTAAGTATCACATGAGATGACGAGTCCTGCTGCTGCAACTCATTTTGTTGTCTCTAATGGTGCTGCATGACTCAAATCCAGTTAAATGAAAATGTCAAAAACACGCCCAGCTAATTCCACCAAAATCTCCAATCCTTTCACGATTAACAACAAGATTCTGTTGTGGCTACTAATTGTCAAAACAACATTCTTTAATTCTTACACTGTTAATTTTTACACTGTTTGATCATCATTTTGTCTATGTAACTGAAAATGTTACACATAGAATAAAGGGCCATCCACACTAAGAACTGTGACTATAACAATAACTGGAAGGATGTGAGCATCCACATTTATGAGCAATATTATTCTGTAAACAGTGGCGGCAGGCACACACTCTGTGCTCTGGCTGTGTCACAGGAAAATGAACATTAATGACCTGTTACTGCTGTATGTTATGCAAAAGAACAGAAGGATATGGCTTCATAAAATCCTTCAAAGATGAGTGAGAAGAATCCAACACTTTAAGTCATACTTTTGTATGAGTCATCACCATTTTATTGGTATCCTGGTGATCATCAGTCAGGACCAAATGAACTTCAGAGACCTCATCAGTGCCAAAGAGCATTTACATGTTTTTTCTAAATGTGTAATTCGCAGCCTAATATTCCATTCTATAAGTGTGTGATAAGTAGGGGTGTAACAATATTATGTTTTGTGATACTGTATTGATTCTCAAAACACTGTATTGTGATTTGACACATACAGATATTCCTGGCAGTGATTCATTTTGTGTCATTTTTAAACCCCCAGCTGCTCGATAGCAGTGTATCTATCTTCACTTTTCTGATTGCATAAAAAAGATAACTTTGTTAGACTCAGATGCTATCTATATGGTGGTTATTACAATTTTCCTAAAATTAGATTAAAAAATTACAATACATCACCTTGCTTACAGTATTGCAATATATTGAATCACAACCCCTGTATTGTGATATATATTTTATATATATATTTTTTATATAAGATTCTTTCCAATACACAGCCCTATTAATAACTAAGTTGAATACCACAATATTTTATGGATTTTGATTAGCTGTCGTTGCTTCCATTGTTCATTCAATTTCTCTGAGCGATGCCAATAAGGCCGCACAGTTAATCACAATATTAATAAAATCGCAGTATGGACATGTGCAATATCCAAATCACAGAACCAGATCCCACTTTGTTAAAAAAGGAAAAAAGTGTGACAGACAGTATTATAATGAGGCACTGACCTGGCCTAAAAATCTTGTTCTCCAGAACCTGTTTGTTTCATACAGACCCCAACAAATACCACATCATCATGATATGTGTAACATTTTTCAGTAGAAATGAAGATTGTTATGCAAAAATGATCATTCCTAATAATTGTATCACATATTGCAATTGCAGTTTCAGTGAGAATAATCACCATATGACTTATATCGTATCATATCGTGCAGCCCTAATCCCAGTGGCGTCTTTTGATGCTGTTGTTGTCATGTTGTGTTGTGGACTAGCCATCCTAGTCATCCACTTATAGACAGCCCTTAAATCCTTTTCAATATAACTTATTAAAATAAATAGATAATTTTTATTAATTTCTCCTTGTTTTCCATGTTATTTTGTCATTTTTAAAATGGAATAAGCCAGTTAAGCATGTTAATTACACTATTGTTGGATTCTGACAGCACATATACATTCAGCTACTGAAATACTGCTCATATGTCTCAAATTTGTGAGACTCACCATTGATTTGCTGTGTAATTTTATTGTAAAGGAACCTCCTATTTGTAAGACATGGGACACAGTTTGAGTGCAGTCTGACAGCAGCAGGTAGACTGTGTGTGAGCTGTGTTACCTGTTCATCTGGGAGTACAGTAGAGTACAGTTGAGAGTGTTGTCACATACAGGAAACCTCTGTCACGCTCCCAGTCACAGGATTGGAGTCACTCAGCACACACACGTATGTACACACATAATGTACAGTATATAGGGCCATTCCTGTGGTTTGTGCAGCCTTTGCCAGGCCACTAAAGCAGCAGTGTTTGTGCAGTGGTGTCATTTAGTTAACCCTGTGAAGTCTGCAGCTCCTGTCGCTGATGTCTGAGTGCTGAGGAGGGTTTTACTGCCGCCTGTTACTGTTCACAGGGAAATAAAAGGCAGTGTTAGTGAAGCCTGCTTTGACAACTGTACACACACACCTGAATCCAAACACATTTGCAGGTGTATGTTTAATACTAAATACTAATTGCTCTTTTATGATTGCATGTCCACACAAGTTGTATTTTGTAATTTTAGTGTATTTTTGGGTGGCTGCAGCTGGCATGAGCTTTTTTTCTCAACTTGAGCTAACTCTGTTTCATATTTAGTTAAATGTTTCTCATGGCGCTTATAAAAACAGTTTAATAGCAGCAGCGTACACCTACAGTGAGTCTGTAGATGGCTGCACTGAATCAGAGGTACCTTTGTACTGTCGAATGAGAAGAAACAGCTTGTAGCTATCAAAGTAAGCTCATTTTCACTGGAGATAGAGCGGGCGCTGGATTAGATTTTTTCTACACAATCTTCATGGCCAAAACAATTCAATAATAATAATAAATAATAACAATGTTAATGAGAGGAAGAACTGAAAGAAATTATTTAAGCAATTATTTATAACATTATCAAATTATTTATTATTATCTTGGGATCAATATTGTCTTTTTAAATATCACAGTAGTTGTCAGCAGAACCTGTTTTTGTGCAGGTTGTCTTAAAAGTGCAATATGTAAGAATTTCTTTTTAAAACATCCAAAAAAAAACCTGATATTTTCAACAGAAAAATGACAGAAATGACAGTTTTGATGTAACAACAACATATTGATATCATTATATCATATTGTGATATGAGACTAGATATCCTGATATATTTTGGATGTTTTTAGATTGTGATATGTCAGAAATGTTTTCTTTTCCTGGTTTTAGTGGTTGCATTACAGTAAAGTGATGTCCTTTTCTTTCTATTTACCAGTTCTAGCAGTTCTACTGTTTGCTTTTACCCAGTTAGTCATCATATCCACATTACTAATGATTAAAAAATATGACATGATTATGTCAGTATTTTCTAGATTATTCATCCCTACAATATTGATTGTTTTTTGGTCAAAAATATTGTGATATTTGATTTTTTTTTTATCACTTTAGCCACTTCCATCCTTTAGAGAACACATGTCATCCTTCACTTTTGTGATATGTTTTTCAGCTATATCACGCAGGCTTAGTTAGCATGCTAACCAGCTAGCACCAACTCATCCTGTCCTGTAATACCACTTTGTGCCTCAAGAGGTGGTGGTTTGATAGAATAACTTTTTTAGTCCAGTAAATAAACATACAAGTTCCAATGCAACATCTTCCAATGCAATATTCTTACATGTATTAAACATAAAAATACAACTAAGACTTTCTGAATTCAAGTTTTTCTGTTTTGCTGTACTAAGATGAACTTAATTGCCTTGCACATTCACATCATAAAACACACTTCATCAAATTTGACAGAACAAAATAAAACTTGCCAAAAACGTCTTGTTTAGTCTTTCCACTGTTTCAAACAATAACCGACTCTGGTTTGGTCAAAATAAAACCTTATTCCTTCATTCCCTTCCCCAAGTCAGATGTGAAAATATTCTGGCTCTATATACTGTTTCTCCTCGTAGCTGATGCTGACCTCCCTCTCGCTCCTCTCCCGCTTCATGGTTCTTCTGTCCCCTGTCCTGGTGCTGTGTTCCTTGTCATCAACCTGCCCTGGTTCTCAGAGCTTGTATCTGGTCTCATCCGGCTGTGTGCTCTGGGAGGTTGCCCACTAGCCTGATTCCTTGCCATCATTCTTCACTGGGTCCACTTCGCCTCTTCCTCCCGGTGGTCCAAAGCGCCTGTGTTAGAGGTGTAACCACCAACTCTCTCCTGGTGCTCCAGCCTCAGAGTCCAGGCAGACTCACTTCAGCTAGCTGCACAGCTAACTAGTTAACAGCTACAGTTAGCAGCAGTTGTTACTCTGGTGATGTGCTGCCTCCTAATTGTTTGAAGTATGAATTTGAGGTGGCTAATTCTTAACGGTCTTAAAGTAGGCCAGGTGCTTTTTGTTGGAACCCTCTCGCTATTTAGCCGGAGGGCAGGACACCTCGCCGAGTTAGATTGGTACCTGAGGTGGGGATTGGAAATGATTAGCGTGTAGTACTGCACATGCATACAGACACACGCACACACACACAAAAAGAGAGCACTAAGAGGGGTTCAGGGTGAAGTTTCCTTTGTGCTTCAATCCTGAAAAAAAAGAAAAGGCCGTTAATCCTCTGCCTCTTTACCTGTCACCACTCTGTCTACAGCCAAAAGAACTCGCTGCTCTCCGTCTCTGCAGCTCATTGATGGCTTTTTTCCAGACTGGACAAGTACTTATTAAGAAACAGAAGAAAAAATTCCTTCAGCTGGTTAAAGAGGGAGGGAAAAGGTATTTTAGGATAAATTGAATTGCTGTCGCTGAATAGGGCTGCGCTGAAAATCTTGTTGTTTTTTCCCAGACTCATAACTCAAAAGCCAAAAGCCATATGCTGCCGAGCTCTGCTGAACGTCCAGCTTGTTGTTTAACTCTTCTAATCAGCCTGCACACATTCATTGGTTTGACTATCGGAAAAAAGCCTGCATTAATTTACTGACAGGATACTCCGGGAGACAGGTGTTTACAGTAATTTCATACAGCAGCTGATTTTGTGTCTGATTATATTTAGATTGGCTCGAGAACGTGTTTGTTTCATCTGATCTCTTCTTTCATTTCAGATTTTATCAATCGTAGCTTGAATTTCACTCTGGACGCTATTGGCTTGTCAGAACAAACAAACCTGAAAAAGCTAAATTCGTCCCGCTCAATCATATAGATTGCTCATCAGACAAGTTTGTATGGACTAATGATTTATAGGCCTGAACCCATAGAATGTCAATGTTGATTCGATTAGAAGTGAGTGTTTAATTTGTTGAATTCTCACACATTCCACTGCTTATTGGATACAGGTTTCTTGGTAAAAGTTTTATTGACAGTTTAACAGTATGTGCAAGTACATTGCTATGCAGTCTATCCCCAGAGGGCATCCCATATGGGCTGTTAATCTCCATTCTTCAGTGCTCTTTAGGATCTCATCCGTACCTGGCCGTGTGGTCTTCCCACACAGCCATAGGGCCCATTAGCAAATAACTCTTATCAACCTGTTATTCCCAGGAAACTGGGGCCTCTCTCAAAACAAGGGGCCCAGAAAACCCAAACATACAGTCGGGGCTCTGCAGGTGTGTGCGCCGTCTACATGTGAGCGAGCAGATAAAGACAAGATGAAAGTCCGCAGTTTTGCAAACTAACTATTAGAATAGTTGTTGTAGACTTGCTGATGCCTTTTCTGTGTTGGTCTTTGTTCAGATGCCACCCCGGACAGCGTTAGCATAATAAGCAGTGAGAAACATCAGCGGTCGGTCTCATCCTGATGACAGGTTAATGACTAGCTGTTCAATGCCCGCTGATTTACAGTAATGGCAGTGAAATCATAGCAGGAGTGTAGACCAAAGCTGTTGTTTTTCACTTCTCCTGCAAAGGCACTCACGCCAAGTCCGCTGCATGTCTTTCACACAATCCATAACGCAGGACATATGAGCATGACCGCAGTTTTTTCCTTCTTTACAGCTGTGAATTTAGAATAAAAGTCTTTTTTTCCTTCCCCCAGAATTAATGTGCTTGGTTTCGCTGGGGTCACACTCTTGTCACAATTTCCTCCTGTCTAATTTCCCTCCTTCCACCTTGAGCAGACGACATAAATCAGATCCGTGAACGGCGTTTATTGTACTTAGTAACGGTAGTTATTCTCACGCTCTGTAACACGGCCAGGGCTCCCGACCAATAAATGTCAGTGGTTGGGTTTCTCAAGTGTAAGGAGCAGAGTTTGGTGAAGGTAGGGTGTGTGGAGGTATTTGTCACCTCTGAGTAAAGGTCTCATATTGAAGCTATCATCATTAAGGCTCCGTTAGCAGCAGATCAGCTTTACACATTTACATCCTTTAGTTGGCTGCCATCTTGACTGAGAATAAGAGTTGACAGGTAGTGCAGTCCAACACTCTGTGTAATGACTAACTAGGATGTCTTTTTACGTTTTTCCTGCTTTTTTGTTAACCTCCCTGACATCCTACTCTGTCTCTGTCGGCCAGACCTATCTTCACATAGTGTGGAGAGTGTTGGTTAAGAAACAATGCTGTTCACAGTATTTTTTTTTTTTGTTGTTTTGTTGGAAACAAACGTGTTCTTTACAGTTGTTTTCCAACATGCAGCATATAATTACTGAACTTCTATAATGCACTTTTCCCCAGACACCAACATAGTTTATTCATTTGAAACAGTGTCAGCTCATTTCATTAGTTGTGGTACTTGGAGGTTATTTTTTGAGCTGATGGAATGTGCTGTTTGTTCTGTATTATTAAAGCAATAAGCCCCAAGAGGCTGTGGTTTACAGTGACCTGTCCTTGTTTTCAGAAAGGCATAGAAGGCGCAGAAGTCTCAGTCGAGCTCCATTTTGGTGATTGTTTTAAAAACGATAGCCACATCTTTTTTGAAACACAAGGTCTTAAAACATTGAACAGACCACATAGTCTGTTTAACAGTCCTGGAATTTCTTAGTCAGTGTCTCCTTTCTTTTTTGTCTCTCTCCCCTGACAATATGAAACAGTTTGTTTAGCACAGTGATACTGAGTGATCACCCTGGTTCCCTCCACAAAAGCAAATTGTATTTTTTCTGCTTGATTTTGGATTACTGCAGAAAATGAACAAAAGTTCATGATACTGTTACATATTTATGATAATCTTTGCAAATGAACACCATGTTGTTTATGTTTTTCTTTTAGCTGCAAATGCAATCGGCAGAAGTAAAAACCTGAAGTTAGAGTATAGTGAACTACACCACGGTCGACCTCAACATCGACACCACTAAGTGACTATTTTTTTTGTGTAATGACCTCTGTGGTCTCATTTAGCTGCTTGTCAGCAACCAACATTTTAAGACGTTTTAAGACATGAAATTCATGAGTGGAGTGTTTACTGACATTTCTAGTGTTCCCGTAGCTCTCTATTGATTGCATGAATTAAAAATCACCCTATAATGATGTTACAAAGTGAAACTTAACATCTCAATTCTTTTTAATAAACTGTAAGATTATTGACAGACTTTACTGTGAATTAGATATAGGCACCTTTAAAGATTCTGCATGCGCGATTTATTACAAAAACTGTTCCTCTGTGGCGTCATTCAATTTGGATTGAATTTACAAGACTCACAAGCAACTGATTTTTTTTAAAATCACTCATCATTCTGATTTATAACATGGGCCTTTCACAACATAACTCTCAAAACAAAGCACGACATTCGAAATCAAGCTAAGTAAATAAAAGAATCCAGAAAAAAAGGAGAACCAAAACAACATGAAACAATAAAAACAGAAATAACACACAGGTTTGGAGACATTGGGGGCTGACTGGGATGAACATCTTTATGTTTTTTATTAATTCACTTAAGCCCTCTAAAAGATAAATTATTTTGTCTGGTATTTACACCCAAGAAATAAATAACAAAATAAACTAACCATGTTCTATGATATTAGAGTACTGTACATATTTGGCCCAACATAACTAGAATCTACTTACTTGCGGCATTAAAGAAAATATCAGCTTCTCTAGAACCCCTATAACCCTAGCCCTAAATAATTGTAATAAATTCTTGTAATATAGGTGGTTCTGGCTGTAACTATTTTCTAGTTATGGCTTATAAGTAACTGATTAAAGGTACAGAGGAAAAATCATTTTATAAGAAAGCAGGCATCTCTTGGTGTTTATATCATAAACCCAGTTGGAGTCTCTGTGCATTAACTGATATTAATTGATTTTTTGTGTGATTATGAGTTATACTAACCCTCACGTGGCTCACAGTGTCACTGTTTCAGACTTCATCCAGTCCATGAAGACTCTGTTTCTTACACAGAGGTCATTTAGGTCAGGACAGTCTGAACCTGCAGGGTTGCAGTTTGCGTTGCTTCAGAATCCCACAAATCCTTCTGTCTGCTGCCAGAGGGACCTTACTTTACATTGTCTCATACCCAAAATCAAAAAGGCTCTGTGCATGATTTATTGTTACATAATCATTTTTCAAGTTCACCAGCAAAATGGGACAGCTTTGTCGCATTATAAGCCTCTGCAAGTTTTGGATCCAGCACCTGCCTCTCATGTATAATATGAAAGATAATATATCGGTCTTCGCTGTAATTTGTCTGACCATGCCATGATACAAACTGGAACCGGTTGGAGAGATGAAAAGATGAGAAGATGGATGGATGGACCAGATACCACAGAGCTGGGCATTACATGAAAGCAAGACAGCAATACAGGCCCACTCAGTCGGTGTTAAAATATGTTTTCATGTCATCACTTACATTAGAGGGATGGCCTGTCTGATCTCTGTCTCCGGCTATCCGTCTTCTCACTAATCTGATGGAGATAGTTGTGAGTACATCTGTTTTCTCCCTCTGTCTGTCTCTGTCAAGGTATCTCTTCTTCTGCCACCCCTATGATGTCAGTCTGAGCAGCATGGAGTGGAAGTATGTGATAAAGAGCAGGTCCAACTGATCACACTTTTGATTTCATAATCTTTATCGCTCAAAACAAACTTTTCTGCCAAATGCTGTCATCCCATTTGACGGAGTGTAGATTGCAGGCTTGATTAGATCTTGAACCATCAATATTCCAAAAAGGGTATTTTTTTAACCCTGGAAGGCTGACTCCCAGCACTATAAAACCTCATAGATATTGTCGAAGATTTTCTTGTCCATTTTCATTAGAAGGGTGCAGGTAAACACAAGTGCAGCAGAACTGGAAGTGGAAAAGAACTGTGCACTGCGGTGTTCGGTTCCCCCATTGGTTCCCCTTATGCACCAGCTGTATTTCATGCTCATGTATTGTATGATATGACAGATCAGAGCCAATGCTTGAAAGTGTGGCTTTAACTTCACAAAACTTCTCTGTGTAGTTTCCATGCAACAGACTTGTTAAAGCTGCTTCTTCTTTTGTGATTCCTTTCTGTAATATTTAAAAATGACCCACTGGCAATGAGAAGACAAAAGTGTCTGTCTTTATGTAGTCCAAATTTAAGCAGTTGCTGACACCACTGAGAACATAGAGGTTTTTAAAAGCAACAATAGTTACAATAGTTTTGCTTTCCAGAAATCACAGGGGGTGCCCAAGAGATTGTCACACAATCACAATTCATACAAAAGTCTGCATACAAAACAATTTGAAAAGATTCATTTTTGTTCTTACTTAGAGCTGGTATGCTATATAGTACGCCACATCTTTGTGATGAATGAATTGTAATATGAGATGTTCATTTTTAACATCAGAATGAATCAGTTATTCTTTTGGGTGTGTGTGTGTGTGTGTGTGTGTGCAAATGTGGTGGGGGCTCAGTTTTTCTCAGACAGAAGCAGGGGGGGCACCAAAGAAAAAAGACTGGGAACCACTGGAATAAGTTATCAATTAGCAGAATCAGTTGTATTTGTTATCCTTGAAATACTACTGTACTGATTTGCTTTGTAGTCCACTCTAGTGTGCAGTGTAGTTCATAAACCACAGAACTGTAGAGTAACACCAGGCATCATGATCAGACATAATCACTAGTTTTTATATCACATTGACACTTGTGTCCATATTCACTCCCCCTTGTTCGTCTCCATGAGCACGCTCTCTCTCTCTGTTGCTGCTGCCAGTCAGCATCACACTTTATCATTTGGTTTTTAGTTTGCCAGGTTTTAAGAGGTGTTGCAGCCCATATCTATGATTAGGCTGTTTTGGTGTCCCCTCCAGCAGTTTGTGCCCCTTGTACAGCTCGTGGCGGGTGTGTACGTAGCAGTAGAACAGTGTAGAACTTACAAGGTCCAGCTAAAAAAGGATGAGAATTAATGCAGCAGATATCATATTTCTTTTTTCTCACATTCCTCTTCCCTGTCAAAACCTGGTGCTCACATTACCCACAATGCAGCTTGATCATGGACAGTTTGGTCGGTTATGCTACTCTTGCCTTGAGCCGTAAGCCTCTAGAAGACATGAGGTGCAGACTAGCATTCAGGCTCAGATACTGTCAGTGCTTGAGGCAATTTATCAGCCTTGGTGAAGCTCCATCTGGAGCATGCAACTTTTCCACATATGCCCAAATACTCCCCGACACCTGGAAACAAACTTTGATATGTAAAATCTGTGTATTTCCCTTTAATGTTCTTGTCCTCACCTCCTTGTTCTTCCTGGCAGCATGAAGCCCTCTCAGTGAGGCCTGTAGTCCTCCAGGCATTTTCAATGAAGGCAACTAAAAAGTATCCTCATTATTTGAACAAGCCATCTGTCCTGGTTCATGTGACTGTGCAGGAGCAGTGACTTCACACCAGGTCCTCCTACAGAGCTGAGCTCTTTCCTTTGTCACAGAGACTGAGTCCAGCCACCTTGGGGAGGAACCTCATTACCAATGTTTATATTCAGTGTGTGATTTTTGGCATGAAGAGTTTAGCTTTGTGGCTCTGCTCTCTCTTCACCACCACAGACTGATTCAACAGCCTCAGTTCTTCAGCTGTTGCAGCTGATGGTCGGTCTCACAATCCTTTCAGAACATTAATCTCTTAATCCAGATGTTTTAATAATCATCACAAGACACATATAGTTGCCCATATGCCTTTCTCCTTTTCGGCCTCTAAGAAAGATAGAACATTGAATAATCAAACACTTTCTCCTGTGTGTTCAGGAGAGTGGGGAGAAGAAAGTGTGGAGCAGACATGTGGTCTGGTTGTTTTGAATCAATGCTCTGTAGTAGTGTAACAATTTACAAGTTACAATTCAGTGATTGACCATCCAGTAGCATCAGTGCAAAGTGAAATCATCAATATTATCATCTGTAAGATTTGCATTTATTTTGAAATGCCCTTGGCACATCTGAGTCACTGTTTCTGGCCAAATGCACGTCCTTCCTACACACTGAAACAGTATATACACACGACACTAACATTTGCATTCTGTCACTGTGTCAAGTTTCACTTTCTTCTGATGATGTAACGAAGCTTTCGAGGGTTTAACTGAGTTGAATTTCTTCCATATGTTTATTGCACCAGTGAACTGGTAGTTCTATGAGCGGGCTGGGTAGGTAGCTAGCTAACATACGCTAACATGAGTCATACTAATAACATTGTTATACTGCAGTGAATGTAGCTTGTATACACACCTAACACAAAGCACAATATATTGCAACACTGTTATTTACAGTATAAATACTATAATAATGACAAATGTTAAATTTAAGAAGAAGGGGTGTCATTCGCAAAGGTTTATGGGATGAGTAGTTCCTTCACTCTTAAAATAACGCACAGAGTTTTGTACCTTTGCTGTTTTTTCAGATTTCCAATTTCTTTTTTTTTGCCCTGGATCAAATGTTTAATGGTCTTGATTCATCTTGTAGTTGGTTGCTTTGGTTCCGGGCTTAAATCTCTTTACGTATGGATTTTCTGAAGCATCAGTGAAGTGAATGAATGAGAAATTCACTCCCGGATGTAGAATCGTAGAAAAAGTGGGCCTCTATTCCTGACTGCTCATCTGTCCCGACCACCACGTCACTGATTGTGTTAGTGGACATATGACATTATCTCATTTTGAACACAAGCCCCTAAATTTTAATTGAATCGAAATTGTATGGCGGCACACTTGATGATATCAGCAAACATAGTGTCATTGACCAGAGAATCGATATTATGAAACCTGTGAGTTACACCACTTCTACTTTGTCTATCTGTTTACTTAATGGGGATCATATCAAGAGAATCCATTAAACATTTCAAAATGAAATAATGTGCTGAAAATAAACCTCTTTTTCATTAAAACTGTGGATGAACATGAGTAAGTCATGTCTCCGTTGCATTTGCCTGCCATCCCATCATACTGTAAGAACACAGATTATGTTTTAAGGTTTTAATATTCTGCCACAAACCTTAATTATATTTCACTTCTATCCGGTTTTATGCTACACTGAACTTGCCAGTGTTGCAGTTATACAACTTCCACAGGCTGTATGATCACTGTCCTTATCTGTCTGATTTTATTTATTTGCACAGCTCTGTATTTACACCGTCTGACAAATCCTGTAATTTGAATACATATGTTGTTTGGTTTTATGTGGTGTCAAAAGGAAATGGTTTTGGCCTGATCAAAAGAGCTGTTTGACAGCCAACCAAACACAAGCCCACCTGGCTGTTCAGATGTACCAGATCAGAACACACACCTGATAATTTACTCTTTTTTTCTGTCTGTCTCTGCCAGAGGAAGCATTCTCTGCTCAGCATGAGAGTCTGAAGGAGGAGAAAGAATCCTTAACCAAGCTGCAGAAGGAATGCACTGCCAAGAGGTATGTATGAACCTGTAATTAGCTATTGCTTGATTTCTGCGCAGTAAAAACACTTTTCAAATGCATTTATCCCTGTCAGGCACAATGACGTGACTCAGTGTGCATTGTGATGAGACTACACCCTGCTCCCTGCCTCCCACCATGCTTTTTCAAAACAAGGGGATGTTTTTGCGGCTGGCGCTGCCTATTTATGTGTTTTCAGTGGAGGCTTTGCACATTGTGCTAAAAAGACTATTGGCCTGTGTTTGCCTTGGCCCGCGGGGAGACGTGTGCAGCGGGTGCCGACCCTGGATACAGCTTTGTTTGTCTGAGACGTACCTGGCAGTCACAGAGGGTAAACCGGGGCCCCTGGAAGGCCAGTACGGGCCAAGCAAACAGGAAATTAATACCGACACTTGTACATCTGCCTAACATCCATTGCTTGGAAATATCTGAGTCTTTGTTCTTTTTTCATGGAAATGTCTCTTTTTATTTAACTTCTTTTGTAACTTATGGGTAGAGGAAGGTTTTGCTGAACATGTGCACTTTGTTTCAGTCCTGCTACTTTATATTCACAGAGCTGCATCCGTATCTGGCTCCGCACAGTATCATTCTGCTATAGAGAAATGACGCTCTGCCTGGTTTGTATTTCCTCAAACTAATCACAATCATTGCTAAGCGATTCTCGCTGACCCCAGGATGCAGCGATGGTGCACCTGCCAAATTGTTTCGGGGGCGACTTGTGTTGGTGAGACCTTAACAAGGCTGAATCCTGGCAAATAAAAGGTAACAGCTGCTAGCTAGTTTACGTTTGTACTGTTAGCCACCAGGTGCTAACGTGCTGTTTCTTGTGGCAACAGGGACTTTGAAAATGCAAATAGCAGATATGGCGTACGCTGCCTCAAACAGGCACAGGCTTATAACCAAAGTCTACATCTGGTGAGTCAGACTCATCCTTTAATGATCTTGCAGATTTATCTTGGGATGCTTTGGAAGGGGCTCGACCCCGAGGGGAAACCACTGGACTAAACGACATAATTGTTTGTAAAATAGTTCAAATTAGTGTCACTTTGACCAGGCTACTTTTGCATTGATGCATCATAATGAACAATTAAGTCTCCTGCAGAATCAGTTCTTTTATTTTTAATACTTAAAAGGTTAACTGTGGAACATTTAGAAGGATCTATTGGCAGAAGTGTAATATTGTATTGTATTGTTAAAATGTTGTGTTGTCATTACCTTTGAATGAGCTGTTTTTATCTCTATAATCTACAGGTCCTCCTGCAAGGAGTTCACTTTGTCACACCATCATGCTTCTACAGTAGCCCAGAATGGCCAAATCAAACACTGGCTCTAGAATACACCCTTCTGTGTTTTTTGTGCAAGTTTTTTAGTCACTGTAAGTTCTCCTACACACATTACGTTGACTGAAATCTGCTATTTCACCACTAGAGGTCACTGAATCCTACACACTGGTCAAACACAACTTTGGGGAAATGTGCTAATCCTGCTCTTTGGCAAAGAGTTAGATGAGAATATTTATACCACTTTCATATCTGTACATTTATATAAGACTATGGCCAGCAGCTGGTTAGCTTAACTTAGCAAAAATACTGGAAACATGGGGAACAGCTAGCCTAGCTCAGTTTCATGGTAACAAAATCTGCTTGCTAGCACCTTTAAAGTTCATAAATTAGCACATTCAAGTTTACCTTGTTTGTTTAAACTATGTAAAAACTCCTTTTGCTAAGTGAATAAGCAAATTTCCCAAAATGTGGAACTGTTCCTTTAAAAGTCAAGCGTGTAAGATTTTCAGAGATTTATTGACAGAATATGGCAGAAATTCAATTTTAAAAATGTATGTTTTCATTGGTGTATGGGACTTTGACAGAACTTTTAATGTGTGTATTTTCTAATTTATGTTTGATAAATGTAGATTAACACAAAGTATTTTATTTGTGAGCAAACATCAAGAAAGGAAGTGGGTGAAAAATGATTTTTCATGTTTTTGGAAAATGTTTTGTGAAGAACTTGTACCTTGGGTTTAAGCAATTATGTGAATCAGAGCCTGGCAGACAGATGAATGATTTCAGATCAAATGATCATTACACACCAATCTGTCTCCTCTTTCACTTGTACAAAGCAGCCGCATGCTGGGAAAGGGAAATGATAAGAGACTGCTAACCACAGGCAAAACCAAATAGGAAATTCAAGTGAAAAGTAAGCAGTGTGGATGGGAGGCTACATCACATTCAATAACCATTTTCCCCCCAAAATCCCCTTTCATCTGCATGAAATGATGGGCTATTACCCATAAGTAGTGGTGTAAGTACTGCAGAGGACACCCAAAGAGACTTACCCACACACACCATTCATACAAAGCAGCTGGTCATCTGTATCACAGTACTCAGACATAAGCAGTCACAGGAATAACTGTGCATATCCTGGAAGTCATGTGATTTACTCTTAACAGCAGGGTTTTTTTTTAGCTGCAGAGATGTCTTGTATTCTGTAGATCCACCTTCATTCTCCAGTATAGCCTCAGCCTTTAAATCACTTGCACTCACCTCATTAGTTCCTCACTTTCTTTGTTCCTGTTTTGTAGCACATACACAAAGTACAACCCCAACTCCAGCACAAAGACAAGATATTTAATGTTCAAACTGATAAACTTTTCTTTTTTGAATAAATCTACATTCATTCTGAATTTGATGGCTGCAACACAGTTCAGAAAAAGTTGGTACTAGAGCAACAAAAGACTGGAAAAGTTGTGGAATGCTCAAAAACCACCTGTTTGCACATTCAAAAGAAAAACAGCTTAACTGATAACAGGTGACACTATCATGATTAGGTATTAGAGGGGTGTCCTCGAAAGAATGAAGCATGGATGATGTGAAGTTCAACACAAAAAACTACAAATAGTTAACAGTTTGAGAAGAACTTTTCTCAACACAGAACTGCAGGAATTTAGAGATTTCACCATCTGCAATCCATAATATCATTAAAAGATTCAGAGAACCCAACACTGAATGACTGACCTTTGACCCCCCCAGGCAGCAGCGCATTAAAAACTGCATTAAAAACCCACATCATTGTATAAAGGATTTTACTTGGGCTCAGAAACACTTTGGAAAACCGTTTGTTGCTGCATCTACAAATGTAAGTTAAGACTCTACCATGCAAAGAGGTGACTTCTCTGGACTCAAGCTCATCTGAGATGGACAGATGCTAAGTGGAGAAGTGTGCTGTGGTCTGATGAGTCCACATTTCAGATTATTTTCACAAATCATGGACATCGTGTCCTTTTGGGCTAAAGAGGAAAAGGAACACCTAGACATATGCTGCCATCCAGACAGCGTCTTTTTCAGAGATTATTCCAGAGAGACATTGTGCATGTGTTCAGGTACTAGACTGACCTGCCTGCAGTCCAGACCTGTCTCACTGAAAATGTGTGGTGCATTATGAAGCACAAAAGATGACAACAGACACCCCAGGCTGTTGAGCACTCATATATCAAACAAGAATGGGAAAGAATTTAACTTTCAAAACTGAAACAATTAGTGTCCTCAGCTCCCAAATCATGACTGAGTGTTGTTTAAAGAAAAGATGATGTATCACAGTGGTAAACATGCTGCTGTCCAAACTTTTTTTTTTTTTTAAAGTCTATTATGTTCATGTTCATGTTTTATACAACGTCCCACCTTCTTGGGAGTTGAGGTTGTATATGTATACAGCTTCAGCATCCATTTAAATGAACAAGAAGACTTGGATTGTGATTCATTTTACAGACTTCTTTCTTTAAATAGGGAAAATGATTGAGTGAAACCTTTATTCTCCTTAAGGGAATTTGTTATACGCAACAAGCATAAAAAGACATCAATAACCATACATGACAGCACATAATATAACATAAAACATAAGCATCATAAAAAATATAACAAACACTTATTTTTTATGATGTAATATAACATAAAGCTTACGCATCATAAAAAGAGAGGGTGCAGTGAGTCATAGAGGGTCTGCTATGATCTTGTGAGCTAAATTCAAGCTGTACTGGTCTGTCATGTCAAAAAGACTAGTAAGTACCCCCTAGTAATATGTAGCAATTACTTGTGCAGAAATGACTACAGCAGTCCAAACAGTGAGCTATAATTTATAATTTGACATTAACATGCAACGACAAGTCCTCCTCATGTAAGTTGATCAGCTGTTTATAAATGTTAATTGTCTGTCATTGTGAAGTTAAGCCTATTATCTTGAAAACAAAAGCCCACTGCTCTGAAAATACACACTCTGGAGTTGAAGTTCAGTGACTACCTGTCTCACTGCCTGCCAAACTCCATTAACATTTTGCTCAATTTAACAGTTATAAACATCTACGCCTTCTATGAGGTTATTAATGATTTTTTACAACTTATAAAAAGACACTTACTCATTCAGAAAACATTCGGCTTTAATTTAAACTCTAATTAAGGTGAAACAGGAAAACAAAAAACGTTATTCTGGAATAGAAAAACACCATATACGAGGGTAATTCAAAAAGTTCTGAGACAAATTGAAAAAAAACTTTATTTATGAAAGATACAAAATTATTTTTCAACATAAGATCCACCTAACTCAGTACACTTCTGCAAGCGATGCTTCCACCGAGAAATTCCTTCTTGATAGAATTCTGGAGCTTGTCTAGTCAACCAGGTCACAACCTCCCTCTTCGCTTCAAGTGTGGACTGAAATCTTGTTCCTGTCAAATGTTCCTTCAACTTTGGAAATACGGCTCTAGAAGGTGAAGAGTCTCCATAAACATTTTGCAAAGCTTCAATGATCGAACTTCAAATTGGCTCATTTTGGACGGTCAAAAAAGTTGGTTTTGTAATATGTAACCTGGAACATTGAATAACAAAGTTAGAATGCTGTAACTTGTCAAATTTGTTTATAAGTCATCAGTGGTACGATTCAAGGTCATTTTGTTACACTATTTTGACTCAGTTTGAATTTATGTCATTTGTCTTAGAACTTTTTGAATGCCCCTCGTACACACTCACACAGCACTACCTTACTCAGGGTCAAACCTGAGTGCTTATCTCTGTAGGCAAATACCCAGACTTCTCCAGGTTTCATAGGTCATGATTCAGCATGTCCTCCAGCCTGTTCTCATAATACGACCAGCTGGGGATAACAATCCAACTGTCCTATTTTGGATATAAAATGACTGGTGAAATTTTTATACAGTTAGATTGCAGATGATTCCCTGATTAATGTCTCAGCTTTCATCCATACAAGGCCCAGAAAAAAGCTGATTGGCTTAATCTTCTGCTTAGAGCAACATGAACCTGCTCTCAAACATCATTATGCTGCATGAATAAACTCTGCTCCCTGTTCCTCATGAATCTTTTCTATTTTCACTAACTTTAATTACCTTTATGCTTTACAGTGGGTCCCTGTGGAGCAATAACTAGCCTGGATGACTTCTATGGCTCATTTCCACTTCCTCCAGTTATGCTCTCTCCCTTGCGATCTCATCTTGATGCATTACAGTACCACGTCCTCCGCTCTTAACTGCGGCTTTTGTCTCCTTCTGCCAGCTGGTTACTAATTGTGTCGTCCTTGTGTCTGGTTTTGTCTCCCCAGAGAGCAGTTCCTCAAGTCCAACGCCCAGCTCACCTTCCGCTGTCGTCAGCTCCTCTCTGAGCTCTCCTACATTTACCCCATTGATGTGGTGAGTTGGACCTGATGCACGTGACGGGCAACTGCAAAGAATTATCTGGTTACAAAACCCCAGGCTTTGATAATGCAGGACTGGTGCAGGAATTCTGTTTTTTATTCAGAATGTTTTGAATTTCCACTGCAGAGATCATCCAAAGCCGTGACCTTTCTGTTAAACATGCTTCTCTGATAGATATTACAGTTATTCCATTTTTTAAAACATTTGGCAGACAAAATAAATATTTGAAATGCTGACAGCGCTAGACAATGATGGAGTGATTTAAAGCCTCTGCCAGTGGCAAAGCTGCTGTTTCATCTTGTCTGTGTCTGTTTCTGCTGTGTGATCACTGCCTTTAATATGAAACCTGTTATTTAAATCCACAGGCTAATCAGTCAGATTATGTCATCTGCGGAGTGAAGCTGCCAAACTCTGAAGACTTTCAAGGTATTTATTATGTGCCCACATGTGTGTTTGAAGGTTACAGGAGGATAAGCTGTATTAAGGCATGCTGAACAAATGTTTTCCTTTAGCTTTAATGCGTGTGGTTATACTATATGTACATGTTTGGTGAGGCGAAGCAACTTAACGATTTACAGTGTGAAGGCGGATGATCTCATAGATACAGTATCTGTGAGATCATACTTTTGGCTACTGTAGGTAGCAATTTGGCATCACTGTGCTACAGGTATTACAGTGTTTAACAAGCATAAATAACATGATTTTATAATAACTGGTTTGTCATTTTAAAGCATAAAACATATAATGACATAATTGTATTATCAACAGGGAGTCAGTAGTTTACGATCTGGCAAGAGGTTAGCATTCCTCTCATCTCTGGCTAATTCTATATCAGGAGTCTGCAACCTTCACGATCAGAGGACCATTTTTGACCCATAAAAAGGGGAAAAAAATGTCTGGAACCGTGACTATTAAATTGTAGCTTATGGAGGACGAGCCCCTGTCAAAATTTAGAGGAAAAGGCGCCGAGCCATGGACATAGGCTATGACACTTGACACTGTAAAAAGTATCAGAGACAACTGTCAAGACATGTACTGTAATAGATTTTT
This sequence comes from Lutjanus erythropterus, assembly GCF_056507025.1. Classification (NCBI taxonomy): domain Eukaryota; kingdom Metazoa; phylum Chordata; class Actinopteri; order Lutjaniformes; family Lutjanidae; genus Lutjanus; species Lutjanus erythropterus. The sequence goes on from NC_139327.1 coordinate 5,118,300, forward strand.
TAGTTTTGAGTCCAACTCTGTTTTGCCCACCTTAACTTGAGATAATTTACTTTTCTTCTTTTGATAAACATGAATCTTTGAGTTTTAGAAACTCCTGAAAATTAAATGTTTTTAATTGAAAATATTAAAATTTTAACCATCATTCACTTTCTCTTCAATAAATTGACTCTTTAAGTTTATTGAATGAAGAAAAGTAAATTATTCCAACAAAAGATCAGTAGTTGGTAAAACTTTTTCAAAACTAAATCCACAACAATGAAGCATGAAAATGTTAAAAAAAAAAGTAAGTGTTATTCATCTCCACATAATTCTTTGTCAGAGACACAAGAGAAGCCACCGGAGAGCTGCAGGCTGCAGACTCCTGCCCTGTACACTCAAAATCACAATATACACACACACAGAACAACATGTCTTGCATCAGATACTGTGACATGAATTGGCAGTGATTTACCACCAAGAAAAGATGTCTTTATTAACATGCACAGATCTTCCTGGGTGTATTTTCTCAGGCTGTTTCCAACTCAGAATTTGTCAGTGAAGCTTCATTGATTTGTTCCTGATATTTCAGTGCACCACCTAACATCTCTATCAGTCTCATGATTTAGCTGACCACACGTTTAATGCCTTTCTTCATCATCTGTAATGTGAAAACGTCAGATTTCTCCAAAGTCAGAGAAAGTAGAATTGTGTGTATAAAATGCTGCCGCACCAGGGAGCGTCTCTCCTGCCAGGCTGCTGACAGCCTCTGTCTGGCACCATGCTGCCATTTTGTTTCTATCACTCTTCTCCGCTTCCATCACTGCTGGTTTTGTGGTTTGTGGTGATTTAGAGACTCGGTTTGTAAAGTTTACAGCCTGTCATGCTGTTACAGTGCTCTGTGTACAATGATGCAGCTAAAAAACAAGAGTTGAAACTTGTTTACCAACCGCTCCACCTCAGGTTTCACCCTCTCTCAGCAGTTACCCACCAGCACATGTTCTCACATGGATCTTTTTTTTTAGCATTTGTGCCAGCTAATATAAAAATATATTTATGATTCCCTTTATTCATAGTTCCTCATTGAAATGTTCTGTCTGTGCAATTTGGGAGCTTTTTAATTTTTTTTATTATTCATCCTGTTACTGTAAGGCACACTGACAAAAACAAAAACGCTCTTCTTGAAGAGTCTCAGTCAAGTGATGGGCCTCAAACTGATGATTAGACTCAGTGACATACAGGGAGCAGTCTTCTTATTTTCATGGTAGTATTTTGGTTTCTTTTATTCTTTTTTCTCCTTCTGATAAGGTGGAATTTGCTTCAATGAATTTCTTGTCCATGCAATAAAAAGAGACATACTTAATAACATTTCAGCAAATGGGCATAAATACATCAAGAGTAACTTTGTTACTAGAAAAATTGCATTTCTTGGTGAAAATGCTGTGGGAATGCTTATACCTGAAAAGAATTTGAAAAATGCTGCTGAAAATGCTAGTACTGTAGCATAAAGTATGCAGAAGTAGTACAAGGTGAGTAGGTTCCGAAGATTTCTCCCATACATGGACATTGTAAAAATTTGTTTAAAAAGTTTTACAGTTTAAAAAGTCTAAAAGTTAAAAAGCTAAAAAGTAATAGTGTCACATGTCCTAAAAGAGCTGAACAGTATCTTAGCACGAAGTATTTTAGTCTTTAGTAGTAGAAATAGTAACAGTAATAGTAAAATGGTAATAGCAATAATAATATTAGTAATAGTAATAGCAATAGTTTGAAGATTTCTCTCACAGACTTACATTGTAAAAAATGTTGAAAAAAGTTGAGTGTAAAAAGTATGAAAGTTACAAAAGTTGAAGAGTAATAGTCTAAAAGTGCTGAAAGAGCTGAACAGAGTGACAGTTGAATGGTTTCGGTAGCACAAAGTATGCAGCAGAACAAGTTCAAAGGTGAGTAGGTTTGAAGATTTCTCCCATAGACGTCCATTGTAAAAAATTGGTTAAAAAAAAAAAAGTTTTACAGTGTAAAAAGTATAAAAGTGAAAAAGCTAAAAAGTAATAGCTGCAATGTCCTAAAAGAGCTGAACAGATTGGTAGTTTTAATAGCACAAATCATGCAGAAGTTGAAACGTGTCATAAAAGGTACGGAAGTAGAATAATAATAATGATAATGATAATAATAATAAAGAACAGAAGAACAATGGTGGGTATTTAATTAAAATACACGTAAGTTTTCATTTGAAAATACAAAAATACATTCTATACAAACTGATGTTTTTGTCAGTTACTCTTTTCTTCTGCTGTATTTTAGTGTCATTCAGTAAGCCTGCCTCAGCTGCAGTATCTGATCATATTTTGATGACATATCTAATATAAAAGCTACTGTTCACAAGGACTACAGCTGAAACATTGTAGTTCACAGTGAGTGTGTTGTTGGACCGAACAGGACAGCATTTAGTCAAAGACTGTGATGAGGCTAATTGAGGCTAATAGTTTTCTTCTCCAGTTTGAACCTGGGGAGAAAAATGTGTTTGAGAATAAAAATACACATTAGATCATGTATTTCAAGTATTTCAAATAGGCAAACACAAGAGTATTTTGAAACTAAGTACGTAAGAAAAAAGTACCAAAGTACTCAAAAGTATTGAAATACAAATTTTAAATATATTTAACTGAAATACTGCCCATCTCTGTCTATTGCTGCTAAAAAATAAAAAGAAGAAAAGAAAGACGGGCGAATTTGGACTCTTATGTAATAAAAAGTTTTGAGTTTGGAGCCAGGCGTGTAGGTGGAGCACAGACAGTAGACAGAGGTTGGCTTGCATTCTTCTGATGCCTCTCTGATGTCTTGTTGGCTGTTGATGGAGCAGTTGTCCAGCACTACCACAGTTATGTAGAATCTTGTGACAAGATGTTTTTGTGTCTGGTTTACCACCCTGATGAGACACAGCCACAAAACCCACAGGGTTTAATATCAGAGATGCAGTATTAGACAACAGAGCATTGAAAAAAAAAAAAAAGTTTTGTCAGCAGGCGGTTTGAGCCACAAAGCCCTTGTTATCACGTTGGTGTGGTAGGTTAGAGTAAGGGTCACGCTGCATGTGTGGTGATAAATGGGATTTGCTGTTGCAGCAAAGGAAACTTGATGACTTCATGACCTCTCAGTAGCTCAGATGAATTGAGGGGTGGGTTGGATTGAGTGAGTAATGAATGGTTAGCTTTTGTCAGCAGCATTTGTCTCATACTGAGAACACACTGGCTACTGTCCACTCAACATTCTCCAGCTCCCCTTCCTCACAGCTGGTGACACCTGGCAAGGCCTCTGAAGCTATAATTCAAAAGTCCCGCTCCTGATCTCCTCCGCTCCCCACTGTCACACCCCACCTGTTAACTTCTTTTAAAAGCGCTGTGAAGCGCGCAGCAGTGACAGCCAGCCCGTTTGTGTTTGCAGCCGTCACTTGTTCCCATAAGGTGGAGGCCTGTGTCTGCTTCTGCCTCCCAGTCGTGCATAGGTGGACACCTAGCAGTGAGTAAACTGAGCATGTGCTGTGGCAGAAGATAACAGAGAGCATCCTGATGCATTTACTGCTAACTGCCTTTACCTGAATGCCCTCCCTCATGGCCAGATCGCTTGTGGTTTGTGAAATCTAGAGAAGAGTTGTCATAGAGTATTCACCCTCTAACACATTCACTGTAACCATTAGAGGCTGTTTACACCTGGTATTAACATCCTCTGGAGTCATGGGTGATCTGATAACAAGTGGATGGCTCAAAGTACAGGTGTGATGCATTTGAGATCTGATTGTTCAGACCCCATTTGAAGGTGGTCTGTACACTTCTTTCAGCAGTGTGTGGGCCACATTGAAGGACCACCTACTCAATTGACAACCTATAAGCACATCATTTGGTTGAATGTAGGGCTGCACAATTAATCTAAATATTATTGAAATGGCAATATGGCTGAGGGCAATATCCAAATCACAGGAGCTGTACTTTTTTGATAAGGGAAAATTTGTGATAAAACAGCCTTATAATCATTATAAGGCTGTTTTATCTGTAGTGCGGCACAGATGCCCAGGCCTACAAATTGTATTCTCCAGATGTAAGAAAAATTGTGATGTAAAAATGATCATTCCTGTGAATCATACTACGGTTTTTGTATTTTACCATGCCAGGATAAGCAGCAGATGTTTGTTAACTAGTAACTGCAATATTTCCAGACCCCCTTAAAAGATTTCACACTTCTGGGGCACTTGGCTCTTGCTCAGTTGGTAGAACGAGCGCTTCACGTACTGAGGGAGAGTCCTCTGCAACAGCTGTGGGTTTGATTCCACCCTGTGGGTTCGATTCCACCCTGTGGTCCTTTGGTTCTTGTTGTCATCCAACTCTCTCTCCTCGTTTCCTGTCCTCACTACACCTGTCCTATCAAAATAAAGGCGTAAAAGGCCACTCAAAAAAGCACCATGTTTGAAGTTTTTGAGCTAAGAAAAACTTAGTAATCTAGTATTATTATTATTATTATTTGGGACTTCTTGTAAACGTATCAAATGTTATGCTTTCATTTATTTCTTTCTGTGTGTAAAAAAGCATTGTGTCTATTTGTCCCAGCATGTTGGCTCCTACTGTGGGGCTGCCCGTTAAAAACAGTAACACATTTTACAAGCGTGTTAATTTGCATACAGGGCGGTGAAGTGAAAGAGCAGAGGAATTTTTAATTGCTTGTGCCGTCTTGTAAATTCAGCATTAAATGCAATACATGAAGTTGTTTCTCTCCTTGTAAAAAAACACTGTGTTGCTGTGAAGATCAAGCAGAGAAGCTCTGTGGTGCACTGGGATGCGCACTTTTACACTTCCACACTTTCACTTCCTGCGACTCCAATATTAAGGCCTTTCTTCATCATCTGTGATGTGAAAACTGAGTTGCTAGATTTACTTGCTGGACATACCTGACATTTTACGGTCCCTGAGCAAGTGGGAAAGCGTTATTGTTGATCCCTGCTTCTGTGGGGGCTGCTGACAGCTCAGGGAAAAAACATGAGGCTCCTGTAGGCTGTTTTGGTAGTTAAGTGTGGGGCTGAACTAAAAAAAATGAAAGAAAGAAAGGAACGACTAGTCGATCTTCATATTGAACGGCCAAATAGACGATAATGGATTTATAACTTACAAGATAGCCCTAGCGCAAGTGAGATCCAATCACAAGTGGTCGCTGCAGATGTGGAGACACATTGTAATGCTGCGTGTGAACTCACATAGTCAGAGCTGTCCACTTGTGATGGGATCACCCAAGACGCTTGTTAATACCAGGTCTGAACGGCCTCTTAGACGTCTTGCAAAGGCCAGTGCAACATGTAGAGACCTTAGCAAGGAGGGTTGGAGAAGCATGCGTTTTACCCCTTTATTTTACCCCATCACTGACCCCTGCTCACATGTGTGTGAGGTCTGCCCTGGAGAAAGCCCGATCAAGTCTCGAACTGTCCGGATGTGCGTCGCAGTCAGTTTAAACAGGCCTACAGGGGAAGATGTTCCACATTAGAGAGACCAGGGTCAGGGTTAGATGGAGTCCTAATCCTACTGGAGGTCAGAGTGGAACAGGGTGGCACTCTGCTGAGGCCCTCGAATGCTTTACACTTAATGAAGCTTTCCCTGTCAGCTCAGCCATCTCCACTTGCACCCTAAGGTGTCCATGTCCTTCAGCTGACCCGATATTGCTGTTAGTGTGCAGCATCTTCCAACAGCACCAGAGGGCAGGAAGCTGTTTACTCCAGGTGCTTATGGACTGAAACATGCAGGAGGAATAAGGACACAGAGCAGGCTATCTGTGTTAACTTGAAAAACACACAGTATGAGCCGAGGAGTACACCACGCACTATTGCCACAGTCTATTATTTCAAAGCATTGAGATAAAAACCATGGTGATTTTAGGTCTTTGCCTCAAGCAGTGTCCTGCTGCTGTGAAGGAGAATGTGAAACCACTTAGCGTGTTGTCTTGAAACCATTTCTCGTACTTACAGCGAGATGCTTTGCTGTTTCATTCCCTGTCTGAAATGTTCACAGAGTCATCTAGTTTTCCACCCTTAGAGTTATTTGGGCGCAGTGGGGATAGTTAGACATGATGCTTTTGCTTCTCAAGCACATATCTGAGAGAAATTGGGTATCCCACTGCAGCCAACGATGAGTGTTGTGCCACATTTTGTTTTACTTTCAAAACACTTTCCCACATGAATGCAGCTGCTGCTCTTCTTCCTGTGAAGACTTGGTTACCAAACTATCTTTGGTTGGATGTTTATACATTTTTGGTTGGATTCCCAAGGTTTATGTAAACACCAGAGGGTGAAATGGGAGTGGATTTTGGATTTTCAGTCCTGTACCATTCCACTCCCACAACAATGCTCCTGTCCTGTCCCAACTTCCTGACAGAGCAAAAAAGAAGGAAAAAAAAATCCCTTCCCAATCCCGGAAGAATGAGTCCCGTCCCACTCCATTCCTGTCAGTTCAGACATATATATGTATGTATTTGTGTGTATGCATGTATGTATAATTTGTATATATATGAAGTCCTGTTCCTGTCAATCCAGATATGTATGTATCTACATATCTCTATATATCTATTAGGGCTGCATGATATTGGAAAAAACTGACATTGTGATTTTTTTTAACCTTGCGATATATATTGCGATATGAAAACATACAGGAATTTTTCACCAGATGACTTGAATAGCACTTTATGTTACTGCTGCCATCTTGTGGACAATTAACCTGCACTGATCTTGCGACTCACTCCATATGCAGGGGCGTGGTCTGCTTTGGCAAACTGATTCAGAACGATCGTGATTGGTGGATCGCTGCGTGCAGTGTGTGTCAGGTACCCTTGAAATTAGATGAGAACACGTTTAGTTCATTTGCCTCCTACATCATAGGACCTGCAATGTGACTATTGCGCTCACGTACATTGCGATGACGATGCTCAAACGATATATTGTGCAGCTCTAATATCTATGTCTTTATAGCTATATATATCTATATCTATCAATACTTGTCTCTAATGGAGAAACTGTCTCTCTCTAGAGGGACATGCATCATACATGAGGGGGTCCCCGGTATGTTTTCAATCTTGTAAGGGGTTCTTGGCCGAGAAAAAAATGAAAAAAACCCTCTCCTCTAGCAAACCTTTTTTCCCTCCGCAATAAAATTACATTCCAAAAAAAACACACATTGCTGACTGTATGCTGTGAAATTCTTGATGTGTTAAAATACTGACTCTTTTGCGTGATTAAAATTCTGCTGTGTTGAATTTAATTAGACAGATGATGTCTGATGATGATTACTGTAAAAGCCAATGAATGGATTAACAAGTCCAACATTTCTTATCTGCGCTGCTCAGCTCTTTCTGACTGGACCCTCTGGTTTTGCTTTGTGTCTTGCAGCAAAGGATGATGGGAGCGTGGCAGTCGCCCTGGGTTACACATCGCACCTGGTCCTGATGATCTCGTGCTTCCTGCAGGTCCCTCTCCGGTATCCGGTGATCCACAAGGGTTCACGCTCCTCCATCAAGGACACCATCACTGACAGACTCACGGAGAAGGAGAGAGAGTAAGTAGGCTCAGTACTTGACTTGGAAACACCAAAAATCAATCACCATCAACATGCGTCGTAAATTCTGACATACAAGTTTGACTGAGGCTGTCTTCCTTGCTTGCTGGATGTCTGTCCAGCACATTCTTGTGAACGTGATATCTCAAGAACGCCTGGAGGGAATTTTGTCAAACTTGGCACAAAGGTTCACTTAAACTTATTAGATTTTTGGTGGTCCAGGGTCAGAAGTCACTGTGACCTCACAAAACAAGTTTTTGGAATGCTAGTTCTGACAGAATCTCACACAAAAATCTCATATCTAAAAGGTCAAAGGTCGACTTCACTGTGACATCATGATGTTCAGCTCTCTATCAGTCTTCTGCCCACCTCTGTAAAAAACAGCCTCTAAGTGAAGACAGCATGTTTCTTACTGGATAACCTCCAGTTTTTCCCAAAAAATACTCTTCATACCCTTCATTAAATTCTTAAAGTCTTCACTACACATATTATATGAGTCAGGACAAACATGGATGTAAACTGCAACTTGAATTTTTTGGCGGAGGCATAAAACCACGAGGCCTTAATTCTAGTGCTGGTACGTATGAATGACAGCAGATACTCTCTTGTGGCTGATGTTAGGCTCTCACCCAGCCTTGTGTGGACTGTATGATTAGTTCCATTTGGACAAAATATTTGGATCATGTGTGCTGACGTTCAGGTGAGGCTTTATTTTCACATACATTTTCAGACAAAGAGACAGTATAAAGAGTTCTGACCTTGAATTAAGCCAAACTAAATGCATGATGGGAACATGCACAAAACAATACTAAATATTGCACATAAGCAGTTTTATACAATCTTCAAATTTAAGGTTTAATTCCAGTAAAGTTATACCTTTATGTGACGGATCATTAACCTGACTGTAATTGCTTTGGTAAGCTTTGATTGTGATGAGTCATGAAACAAGTTATTTATTTCAGAAAAAACAAAACAAAACAGAACAAGAACCTTCTCCTCCACATTGTTGTCATGAAAACATCGGTAATTCACAGTTTACACAAGTATGTAAAGGGATCTAACAGACTATTGTAGAATTCAGTTTTGGCAGTAGTGCTAGTTTTATTATTGTATACAGAGGCAACAAAAGCTAACTGAATGTAACTTTAAAGGGATAGTTCACCCAACAATGAAAATTCAGTCACTATCTACTCACCCTCATGCTGATTGAAGGTGGAGTTTAGTTTTATTGTCCACAAAACTGCTGAGTTTCACAGGAAAACAACTTTCCCAAACAATTGAATAAAATGCCTCCACACTGCTCTTCTGGCATCATCCAAGTCTGCTAAAGTCCCGACATGTGGTTTGGACGCTGTCACAGCACACACACTCCCAGGTCAGACAGTGAAAATTTAGACTAAAAAGATGGTGTAAGTGACGTCTTTCGAGTCAACTTGGCATGTCAGGGCTTTAGGCAGTATGGAGGCGTTTTATGTTGTTTTTTTTTTTGTCTGTTGTGGTTTTTTTTTTTTTTTTTCATTTTTTCATTTGAAAACTGGTCACCATTCACTTCCATTCTTTGTGAGATTCTGCAACACTGTTTTCCTGTGAAACTCCAGCAGTGTTTTGAGGACTAAAAAACTAAACTTCAGTCAGTGTGAGAGTGAGTGGATAATGACCGGATTTTCATTTCATCCTTTTTAGAGCAATTTAACACAACATTTTAGTTTGAACTAACAAGCTCAAAACATGTATATGAATATATCTGTATACAGACCCTGACAAATCAATAGACAGCGTGACACTACATTTCATTTATTAACTCAAAATAGTTCATTTAAATTGAAGTTGTTAGTTTTTGAGTAAAAAGCAAACAGATCACCTTTGTATATTTATTTTTATTGTACTGCACACTTTCACATACAACATGACTGTTATGTGAATCATTACATAAAAACTAAACATGAATCAATTTGTATATAAACATGGTAATTGGAGGAAGAGGATGAGTCACAGTTCTCATGTGAAAATGATTTTTATTTATCCCACATTTCAACCACAAGGTTATCATCAACTAAAGGTATTGTGTTTAAATGTTAGATAAATAAAAGCATTCTTGTGTTGATAAGAATGATCTGTTTCCTCTTTACCAGTGCCATCACATAACACGTGCTCTGTCGTATTTCATTGTCTGATTCTTAGAATCTCAACAAAATCTCTCTTTAACAAATCCTCCCCTGCATGCTTTCAAATCCCAACTTGCCGATTAAGGAGCGATTAACATTTGTTTTATGTTCACGCAACAATTGTGTCCTTAAAGGGACAGTTCACCCCCAAACCTAACATACATATTTTTCCCCTAACCTGTAGTGCTGTTTATTCATCTAGATAATTTTGGTGTGAGTTGTCTACCTTCTTGTGAATATAATGGAACCAGATGGCACTCGTCTTGTCGTATCCAAGGCACCAAAAATACATTTGAAAAACTCAACAGCAATGTCTCTTTCCAGAAATCATGACCTGGTTACTCAAGAAAATCCACAGACTACTTTTTGTATTTTTGATTTTGGTGTGAACTCCCCCTTTAATGAATTTCCATCATTAAATACAAAATTATCTTTTTGATTTTTCTTTTTTGTCCAACTCTGCTGGTGTGTTCCTCATCCACTCCGTCTCTTTTGTTGTCTGTTTTTGGGCGTGTGCATGGCAGAGTGAATATTCTTCACTGCAAACCACTGCCTTTTATTGTACAGCTATATCTGCTGAAACAAAAGTCTTGTTAGTAAGACGCAGAGTAGCTGCAGCCTGTAAAATCTTGGCACTAATTTGAATACTCGCTGGAAAAGAAAGACAGATGAAAGGAGCATTAAGCAGGCAACTCAGCTGCTGCTCATTTCCAACTTCAACAGTCAAGAATCAAAAAGTACTCAACATTTGTTACATTTCTAACACTGTTAACAAGAGAGCACATATGGCAAAATGTAGAAGACTTGAGCTGTATTTTTATTTCCACCATATTTATTACACTTTCAGTAAGAGCCACATCTAATAACTCAGTGCTGGCAGATTTCAAATACCTAGGATATTGTAGTCGATAAATTGCCAGCCTTGTTATACTGTTATTCTCTTTCAGGCCCTATATTTAAGATTTCAACAGATCATAAATTCACATATTAATACAGAGTATTATGTATGTATGGAATTGTAACTTACGCCCAGAGAGGCTTGTGCAGTTGAACTAATCTAGACATTTCAAGTCACATCATCTGCAGTGAAATCCATTTTTAGGCCGTTTGTAAATGACTGAAGGAGTCCTAAAATCTTCACAGTGATTAAAAGCCGTCCAAAAATAAATGTATGGCAGGGTTATAAATGGGAAGTTCCAGTTAGATTGGAAGGAAATGTCAAAACTGCTCAAAAATGAGCATTGATTGACCCTGCCATGTGCTGAGTAACTTCTCAGTAACACAAACATGTAAATCTATCTTTGATAAAGCCTCAGAGTTGTCTGTATTTCATTGTGTGAGATCTCTACTGTTTGTTTCTGATGTTAGCTGCTTGTCTTGGTTTTAGCAGCAGTCATCTTGATTAAGTGAAGTTATAGTGACTGCCGTAACAATTGTTTACTTTCCTTTGTGGTGCGGAATAGAAGAATGATTATATTTGTCCTCATCACACCCCTCAGCTGTATCTGACAACACTGACCTGTCTTCCATTAGCTGCAGTATTCAGGCTTTAAGGAAAAACAGAGAAATTCCAAGAGGATTTGGATTTGATCGGATAAAATCTCATGGGCCTAATGTGCACACAGTCCATTTATTTTAGGGCTTAATATACACTATTTGGAAACCGCTTTATCACCCAAAACATGGTCTTCCTTTCATCTGAGGTCATTGTAGGTCAGTGAACCTATCATCCTTGAAATGTGAACTGTAAGGCCAACAGAGATGAGCTGAATATTTACTGTATGTGTCCTTTCTGGATACATTTACTGTACAGACTAGATATGTAATATCTGAGAAATGCTGATATTTTACAATATTTTTTTCAATGCATAACAGGAGCCATATATAGTGTTTGCACATTTACTGCATTGTCTGGGTGTGTGTTCTGATTACAAGGTTTGTTTCAGGAGTGTGTGAGGACCAATGCTTTTGTAAGCTTTGTCTCTCCACCGTTGGGGTAGAGAAAATGTCTCCTCTTTATTGTTTTGTGACACATTCATGTGATGTGGAAACCTCCAACTTCATAACCAGGGAATAAATGGCGACTTTTAAAATTTAAGATCTTACCAAATAAGTTATTTTACTTTGGAAAATTTTCCAGTTTTCTTAGTGTGTTGTTTCCAGCATAAAGGTACTAAATGGCACTCAGCTTGTGGTGCTCAAAGCACCAAAAAATATATTTGAAACATTCAAAACCTGGGTCTCACTACAACAATCATGACCCGGTTACTCATGATAATCCATAGACCTTGCTGTGAGCAGTTCTACTTTCTTATTGGAACTCATTTCTATTCCACTAAAACCAAAGGCACTACTCTGTGGATCGGGCAGGTCAGGGCACAAAAATGATCATTCTGATTAACAACAGGTGGATGAAAGAGAGATGCTGTGTGCATTTACGCATGAGACACAGCAGCCTCACACCCAACATCACTGTTTTTCTCTTGACGTGTCAACAGGATCAGTCAGGATGTAATGTTCTTTAATATTTTGTGTTTCTCTACACATCCAAAACGTCACACACTGTCTCCTGATCTTGAGCTCCATCAGAGCTGTCTAAAATGATTATTTCAGAGACATTTTGCTGCTTAAATATTAATAATATTTGCTGCATTGACTTTACTGTGGTTCTCAAGCTTTCCCTGGCAAGTTCACCCGCCTTACAATTATTATTATTTGGAAAGTAACTGATAAGTAAGGATTTAAGTTGAACTTGTGAACTGGTGAGGTGAAATAAATGTCAGCATGACAGCAGCAGCAAACTCTGGTTTGTTTATTTTCTCTACCTAAATCATATCCATTTAACTTTGTTTCACTCTATATTCTCCCCTGGTCATCCACGGACCCCCTGCAGTGGCCAGGGAACAGCAGAGGTGAAGTGAAATGTTCATGCAGGAACGGGTCTCTAAATCTGAGAAAATACATGGTAGATTCGGATGAACTCAGAAGTCGATTTGTGCTATGAACAAATCCGTCTTTGTTAGTCTGTCCTCTCTAGCAACAATCACCAGCTCTGGCTTGGTTAAAATATAGTCGTTTTCCTCTACAGACCTGCAGATCTCGGACAGGTGGTTATGTTTTGTTTTGCCCATGGTAACAACTTCCCCTTTTTTCAATTTACTCAGGTGTTCAGAGACTCCATAATGAAGCTCTGCTGTAAATCACGGTCGCCGTTCAGTGCCAGCGTCTCTCTCACACCCTGTGATCACTTCGTTTCCCACCTTCACCTATTTCTGTTGAATCTAGAATTATTCGTGACTGAAAATGTTGACATAGAGAGAAGCGAATGATAAACTGAGAATCAGACCTCACCTGCTGCTGTCAGGACTGTCATGAACTGTAGGCACTATAATTACAGCCAGGGCCACTTTAATGAAATTAGTATTTGTATATGTTATGGTCTTGTAACTATGCATCAAGCCATAGTAAAAAAGAAAACTGTTAGATTATGATAATTGTAAGCTTGGGACACATGTGAAGGTATGTACCTGACATTCCACACATGCAAGACATCCTTCAATAAGGAGTGATGAGGAAAATTATGCTGTAATCAGCTCTCTTACTGATATATAGGTTCAAACAGGACACGCACGCACGCTCACAATTGTGTTTTTCCTGTGCGTGGAGTTGATATCAGCATGATATTTCAGTCCTTTTTTTTAATCTGTTTTTTATTTTCAACGAATATTTGTACAAATAAATTTCACATATTTTCTTTGGACTGTTTATGACCAAGAATCTGAACAAATACGGACATCTTGGACGCACTTGTGGGCCTTTGCAAGTGTGAAATGTGTTTGAGAGTCTGCTGTGTTGTTCAGGTGGCTGTAAAGGAGCAAGCTGGGAGTCGTTTGAAAACTGAAGTAGGCTCATTATGATGAATTATTTAAATTGGTTGGAGAGGAGATGCAGGCCACATGGCGATGTTAAATCAGGTCATTATGACAGGACTGCAGACCAGAAAGGCTCCACATTCATTTGGTTCTGTTCTCACCTTCTATGTTTAGTAGGGCTGTCCTGAATTCCAATTTTTTAGGTCTTTGAAGCTTCAGAATTCCTCAAACTTTGGGGTCATTATTCACTTTGTGTTGTGTGTTCTCGCAGAGCAGACATGCTCCCTCATAAGGAAGGTTTCCTGCTTGTGGATACTGTTCTGTGTGCATCATGTATCATGTGCACGCACCTGGTTTTGAGAATAATGAAACACCATAGAGAAGCACCATTTCTCACTCTTTATCTTTTTATTTTATCTTTTTTGAGGCAGCTGATTCAACATCTCCTTCTCTCTTCTAAAATAAAAAAGAGAGAGAGAAATTTGCATCCCCCTGCTCCACAATTTTTTTATCAGTTATTTTCAATAACCGGGGCTGGAGGTGTTTTAAAAAAAAAAAAAGGATTCAAACTTTGAATTTTAGTGAAATAAAGGTCAGCAGGATAGAATCACCAACCTCTTGTTTGTTTATTTCTCCCTCATAGATCATATTCATTCAAGTTTGTTTGATTCTTTATGTCTCCCTTGGTCTCCCCAGGGGGCTCCACCCCATAGTTTGGGAACCACTGGAGCAGCAGGAGGTGACAGACGTCGGGTGTAAATAGAATTGAGCATTCTAAAAATATGATCCCAAAAGAATTACTAAGAAATTTTAACCACAAGTTTGTGTTTGTGTAGCTTTAATTTTGAGGACGTACACAACCATACACGAGGCATACATGATGAGTATGGTTGTGTAGGGTGCTTATGCAGATATGTAGGTAAAGCAAGTATATTTCCAGTCTAAGTAAACCCCAATATATTCAAGAAACCAGAAAGGAGACCACGGAATCAGAATCTTTAAGAATCGAAAGTGACAAGCAGAATGGTTCAAATCCAAATTTCCAGTCGTCATTGTAAGCCTGCAGGGGTTAATACTACTGTGTTTACCAGCATCTCCTTGTGCTGCGTTCCAAGTCTAAAATAAGTGCTTATCTGATCTAATCATGGGAATGTTGTGTAAATAAGCACTAACACTTTCATGTCCATGTGTCAGACAAAGTGAATGACAAAAAAGTTATCAGACAGCACAGTGATTGAGTGGCCATCTCTCTGTGTGGGTGATTATGTCATAAAAACAGCTGGAGAAGCTCAGTGGGAGTCACTTTGCCTGTTCCCTGTCCGACCATGCAGGATATTTACAGCAGCATCCAGCAACAAAAAATAAACTTGCAGGGCTGTGTGGCTGCTGAACAGACACAACAATCAAGCATCACCCGTAGGTGTCCCCGAGTTAGGCCAAACCCTCCAGTGATCTTTCACCCCCTCCCTCTGCATGTTTATGACCCCTGAGGTCCCGGCGGGCTGCAGGCACACAGCGAAATGATGTGTGGGGAGACGGAAAGCAACTAGCTGAGCTCTAAAAGTGTACAAAAAAGGGGTGATTAAAGTGTCGGAAAGAGGTGGCCGGTGGTGATAAGTGAGGTGGCACGGGATCAGTTTCACAGAGCGAGGTAGGATTAGCATGCAGTCAGTCAATTATAATGGCGTCCACGTAGGAACCTCATGTTGTTTTTCGTTGCATGTAGCACTGTAGGCCCCTGTTAAACGGTAATTGTCCTGACCCCACTTTTGGAATATGATGAATCTTTGAGCTCATTTTAGATGACTCCCAACATCCTTAAAGTAAGGCTCTGCGCCCCCTCTCTGTGGCTCCACTGCAGCACCCCGTGTGCATCAGGGCTATGATCATTTTCATTATTATTAATCTGCCAGATATTTCCATGAATAATCAATTCATTGTTTAGTCTAAAATGTCAAAAAATGTTGAAAAATAGTCATCACTATTTCCCAGAATTTCCGCTTCTTCTTTTGTTCAACTAATGGTCAAAAACCCAAAGACATTTTATTAACTAACACAAATAATAAAGAAAAGTAGTGAATCATTGTTTGCTTGAAAGTAACTGAAACTATTGAGAAAATCAGTGAATCTTAATATTTAGAAAGCTGAAAACAGCAAATGTTTTTTGTGTAAAAAAAATGAAATTATTAGTTGATATTCACATTAGTTATTATCAATATTAAAATGTGTATTAAGTATAAGTATAAAACTAGAAGAGTTCACTTAGCAGATCTCTGCTAGGCAACCTGAAAAGAATATTCTGATGTAACCCTGTTGTAATCACCAAAATTTTGATTAGTGACTGTAATTTTATCACAGAGTTTTGTCAGTAACAATTACATTTATTTGTAATTTATGCATTTAATTATGCACATGTGACTACTTACTCCCTACATTGCCTGTAGGTTAGCTTGTTTTTGACCTAGCAGTTGTTGATGACTGAAGAAAGGCAGTGAATCTTTACATTCAGAAACCTCCAGCCAGCCAATGTTTTACATTTTTGCTTGAAAAATAATTGAAATGATAAAACAGTTATTAGGATAGTTGTTATTAATATTAAAATGAGTATTAAATATGAGTATGAAACTAGAAGAATTCACTCAGTTGATGCAGATTTCTGCCAGACAACCTGAAAAGAATATTAGGATGTAACCTCTTTGTAATCACCAACATTTTGATTTGTAACTGTATTTATTATTTATAATATTTTTTTTCAGTAACCTTAACAGATTACAATTACATTTATTTGTAATTTATGCTTGTAACTACATTGGACTAGTTACTCCCCAACATTGCTAGTAGGTTAGCCTGTTTTTAGCCTAGCAGTTGTTGATGACTCAAGAAAAGCAGTAAATCTTTACACTTTGAAAGATGGAACCAGCAAATGGTTGACATTTTGCTTTGGAAAATGAAATGATTAATTGGTTGTCAAAATAGTAGTTCTACATAATAAAAAAGCATAAAAAGTAAAGGTTAAAACTAGAAGAGGTTACTCAGTACAGTGAAGATTTCTGCCAGGCATCATCACCAAATTATTTTATTAGTAACTGTAATTTATTTATTCATTTCTGCCAGTAACAGATTACAAATACATTTATTTGTAATTTCTGCATTGAACTACTTATATATGACTAGTTACTCTGCAGTGTTGCTGGTAGACGAGCAGTTGTTCACTGAAGAAAAGCAGTGAATCTTTACATTTAGGACGCTGGAACCAGCAAATGTTTGACATGTTTTCCTAAAAGAACTACTGATACAAATCATTGTAGCTCTAGTTTGCATCAGATAGCTGAACTATTGACCCATGTTGTTATCCAGCATAAAATCCCTCATGTTTATTTGTTGGAGCTCTGGGTGCAGTTGTAGTGTTGGATCTTTAGTGTGGTGTTGTGTGAAGAGTTTGAATATATTTCACCTTTGAGTTTGGCTAATATCATTTTATTCCTTTCCAGCTGCAGGGCTGTAGAGTAATGGCTGTCTTATTTCACAGTCAAATATTTTGCCACAGGAAAACCATGTGTTGATCTGAACTGTGTTACCCTGCAGCACTTTGGCGCAGGTCCGAGTTTGAGACATGTCCCTGTAAGAATGTTTGAAAGTTAGGTGTGGAATATGACTGGTCTGTCTGGCACTCTGTGTGATTTGGCCTTTTTGGGATCACAACATCATCCTCCTCCCTGTCAGAGACATTTTCTCAAATCAGTGGACTCTGACAACATGTTGAGCCCACATTTTGTCCTATGGAGAGCCCGCTTCCAGTGTTTCTGATTGCATGGGGGAGAACTGGGGAGATGCGATCCAGATGTCCAGTGTCTGATTGAGACCAGAACCCAGCCATTAAAAAGCGAGCACTGCCTCAAATTGTCCTTCGCCCAAAGTATTGAGGCAAAGCAGCTTTTTTTTCCTGTATCGCTAGCTATAGGAAAAATGGATGTAAGTGGGATTTACACATCACTGCTTGGTTCAAACACAAAATAAACTGTTGGTGGAGGCAGTGAATGTGAACGCCAGAGGAGGGAGGGCCAGCTTAAGACGAGAGCAACCTGTGAGCTCCAAGAAAAGGGGTTATTGTTCCGGGGCTTCAGCAGTTTCATGTCTCTTAACATGGACCATGTGCACAGGAGAGGAGAGGGCAAACTGCACCCAAACTAGCCTGTCCCACTCAGCAGTGACAGGGAAAACCCTGTGAGGCTGCAGGGCAGCTTAAACATCCTGCTGAAAGACACAGAATATAGGAAGACCTACACCTAGTTTGGCTTTTTCATGCTCTACTTAAAGTGATCAAACATCAATATTTAAATGGTGAGTTCACCCAAATTACATGCTTGGACACACGTTCTATCTCACCCCTAGATTTGATTTTATCTTCCAAGGTTATGAGATATCTACAATAAAAATAAATAATAAAACTTTATTTATACAGCATTCCCAAAACACAGTTACAAAATGATTTACATGGTTGAACCCGAATCAAAACATTTTCAAGACTGCAATTAAAATAATACAAAAATAAAATGGAATCCAATACCCAACAATAATATGAGATTGTAACTATAATGATAATAACAATAAAACAGATATTTGTCCTGACATTTTTGCT
The DNA here is from genome assembly GCF_056507025.1 of Lutjanus erythropterus. Classification (NCBI taxonomy): domain Eukaryota; kingdom Metazoa; phylum Chordata; class Actinopteri; order Lutjaniformes; family Lutjanidae; genus Lutjanus; species Lutjanus erythropterus. The sequence continues at coordinate 5,136,532 of NC_139327.1, forward strand.
ACCAAGCCAACATTGTACAGAGTGGATGAAATTTCATTTCTGGCATCAGATCCTTCCTCCTTCTTTAAATGATGTTGTCTTTATTGTTTCATCACAGTCTGACACAGATTTCAGCTTCAGCTGAAATTCAAGATCTCTATTTTGTTTGGCAAATTTAATGTTGTTATCTATATTAAAATAATGTTAAATATAGTATAAAATGACAGTTCTACGATGTAGGGTTGTATTGTATTGAATGCCTGTTTTTTCTTTTACATCTGAAACTTTCTTTGAGCGAAGCTTTGAATGTCATATTTTAAGACATCATCACCACCCAAAAAAAAAAAAAAAAAAGAAAAATGGTGAAGAGAATTCTTAATTTGCATTAACTGATTCATCAGATTAAATTAGTTAAATACATGTCATTTACAGCTCCGTTAATACAGGTACATGCTTTTCTTTGTTTTTTGACTGCAGTGAATGTTACTTTTGACCGGCTAACAAATATAGATCAGATTAGAATATTTCTTTCAATAATAACAGATAGTGAATTTTGGAAACGATTTACCATTTTTCAGCAAGTTTTAACCGTCGGACCTTACAACGCTCTGGAGTTATTGGAAATGTTTAGGTCACACAGTCGGAAACAATCCTACACAGCCGCCACTGGAATCTACTGAACAAATACTAGAATACTAAATATGTTAGTGTAGCCTCTTTATCTGCAACTGTGTAGAAATACAGTGTTTAAACAGAATTTTAAAAAAAGCTGCTTAGCATTTGAATGTGGATTTAGAAATCGAATGACAATATTCTGAATGAAGCTTCAAACTAATATGATGTTCTACTGGGTTCTATAAGAGACTCCACATTGTCTGGCCTCATGGAATAAATGATGTTATTTAAGCAGAGTGATATACATATGTTTGGTACTGGCTCAGTTGCTTAGTTACTTTATGCATATAAGAGATGGGGGTGATTAACTTACAACCCAGAGGGCTTGAATTAAATTCCAATATCTCATTATTTAGTTCTGTGTGTCAACTACAAAGGCTTCCCGGGACTGGACAGAATGTTTACTTGTCTTTTGAGGTTTCCTGCCGAATCAGTCAAGGACAATGGCAAGAATGGTATGTTTATAAAAGCTCTAAAGAAGTCAGAGTGTCTCTTCTAGGTTGACAGGTTAGTTGCATAAGCAGCCCTTCATGTTGGAGCCCTGCTGCTGCGCGGCCTATTCGAGCAGTCTTTGTCCATAGTTCATTAAAAAGATAACAAGAAGCATCTGTGCTGAATGGCTTTCTTAAAGATGTTGTAGGTTGAAGAGAGTGATCTGCAGATATCCCATAGTATTGCACTCTGTTTCATAAAATGAGGGAAAAAATGAATGCATTTGTATCAGGTCTTGCTCTCTTTTTAGCCAGACTAGCGGCATAGCTCTAGGGATGGCAACAAGTGTGTGAATGTCAGTCTGTCCACCGCTTCGTCCACATATATAGGCAGCTATTAGATGGATTGGTCCAGAATATTATACAGACATTTATGGTGCTCGGAGGATGAATCCTAATGACTTTTGGGGATCCCTTGACTTTCCCTTGACCCCTTTTTTGTGTGAAAGGTTTCAACAGCTATTGGATGGATTTCCCTGAAATTTGGTACTGACATCCGTGGTGCCCAGGGGACGACTCCTCATTGCTGATTCCCTGTCTTTTCCTCTAGCACCATCATATGGTTAAAATCTTGATGGTCTTTAGAGAATTGTCTCAAAAGCCACTGGATGGATAGCCATTAGACTGTGTACACATAGCCTGTCTCCCCTCAGGATGATTTGTAATAACTTTGGTGATCCTCTGACTCTCCTGAAACTTTTTCTGCCATGGCCCACATCAGAAGCTGAAAAAAGTTACGCCTCACACTGTACATTTTTTATCAGTCAGTAATGGTATTAGAGGAAGCAACTGATTAAAAATGATCCAGGTTGAATTTTAGTGAAATAAAGAATAGCAATAAATATCATCAGCAAACACATTTGTTTATTTTTCTTACATAAATCATATTCATATAACTTTGTTTCACTCCATATTTTTCTCTTGGTCATTGACACCCCACAGTTTGAGAACGGCTGATCTAGCTCCATCAGCAGGTCAAAATTTTAATTTGTCCAATACACTCCCTTCAAGTCAAAGCTGTGCTTTATGTTCATCTTGATAATTAGTAAATTTTAGCTAAAATGCTAAACCAGGACAAGGATTATGGTAAATATTATACCTGCTTAGCATCAGCATGTTTGCATTATCATCATAAGCCTGCCATATCTGTCCCTTTTTCCAGGGAAAAACAGTGTGAATCCATGTATTTGGTAGGAGGATCATCTGGCACCCTACCTCGCCAGAAGTTGAGTATCACTGATGAAGCTCGGTGTATTACTGTACTTAAACACAGTCTCACAGAGCAGCTAGAGAGCAGCAGACCTTAGTCTTATTAGTACTGTTACTATATGATCATGAAAATTGGTGTTGACCTAATACTGCCATGAGGGTGGAATATTAATCTTGAATAGGCGTTACAGTCTTGAAAGCCTTCATTTAGGTCCAGATAGCATGTCACTTTTTGGATGAAGTAATGGTCTGCTTTGGCTTAGGTTTTCAGCTGGTGAATAGTAGGTGAGGTGCTGCTCAGATTGAGCCTTCTCTCTGCTTGTGATTAGGACAATGGAAGAAAACAAAATGAAAGGAAGTGGGGGAAAAAAGTGTGGGTCGGGAGCTAGGGTCAGCGGACCCCTGGATATTCTTAAAAGCCACGATGAAAACCCGGTGTGACAGAGCGAGGAGCCGCCACATCACTCAGGAGATGCTTTAACAGCATACAGCAAGATGGCGAAACGGTTATACTGGGGTCCTAAGTGCAGCAGCGGTCATTAAAATAGCATTCACTGACAGATGCTCAGTGTAATCATTTCTCAGATATTGGAAATTACAGCTCAAAGTGATTTATATAGTAACCACTGCCATTAGAGCCTTGACAGTTGCAAGGCAGGTGTTTTTTTTAAAAAGCAAGCCTAGATGATTTATGGTCCAATGCCGTTTGAAATTGCACATTAAAGACATTGTGAAAGTCCCTCCCCCTGCACTACCCCATTAAAACAGGGGTGTAAGTACTGGCCAAGCCTCGTCTTCCAACATGTGAGCCAGAACTGTTGTTTTGCACATTCGGAGTATTAATTAGGATGTCTAAACAGGCAAGCCAACACATGTGGAGACCTCAGCCTGTGTATACATTACAGCAGGTCAGCCAGTCAGGACGAGTCCTCCCACCGTATTCTCATGAACCTCCCGCAGTAAAGCTGAGCACGACCACCCACCTGCATAACTGTGTCCTCCTTTATACTCTTGTGTTTAATACAGCGCACCCAAGAGGGAAGTGAGAGGTTTTTGATAGACTATAACATGTTTAAAGTCTGTGTAAAGCGAGTTTTTCTTCTGAACACATTATACATGTTAGAAAATAGTTAGACCGTTAAACTGTTGTTCACCATTTCTGTGTTCAGGATTTTTTGGGGCAGACCTTAAACATGCCACAGTGATATGGTCCCCCGATACTATCTAAGCTCAATGAACTGACTCACAAACAACACCGCTCCCTCCCTCCCCTCACCCGCCCTAACGGTCAGTTACAAACGCATCGTCAGCCACAGTCCTGCACGGGTCCAACTTTGCAAACCTGCACCTGCCGCACCCGCAAAGCTGAGAACCAGGACCAACCCCTTACCCACAACTATTTTTCAGTCACATGCACACACACCCAGAACTATTAATATAAGCCCTGCGACCTGACCCACACCCAAGATTGAACACACCTAGCTTATTGCTATCAGAAGCTAAAATTTTCTGAAACTTTTTATAAGCAGCAAAACCACTTAAAATGTTATTCTAACAGGCTTTGAGTGCATCATAGTCCTCCCAAATGGCCTTTGATGGTGTATTGTTCACAATTTGGTTTTCTCCACTGGCTATTTTTGCCTTTATGTCATCAGTTATAACCAGGAGCAAGCTGACATCGCTGTCAGATCAAACATTAGTCAGGATATAGTGTCAAAGCTCGTGTCGCAGACTTTTGCAATAAAATACTGCCATCTGAGTGGGCTTGATAGTAGTAGATGTAAATACTGGACAGTCAATTTCAATTAAATTCAATTCAATTTCAAAATCAATTCCATTATTATTTCTCCAGTAAAAAAACATATGATAATAATAATAATAATAATAATAATAATAATAATAATAATAATAATAATAATCTTTATTTATAGAGCACTTTTCAAAATTCACATTACAAAGTGCTTCACAAAGGCAACAAAATATATAATACAGGGTTAGGGTCAGTTTTGGGGCCAATCTTATTTTCTTTATACATGCTTCCTCTTGGGCATATTTTACAAAAACATGGTGTGTCTTACCATTTTTATGCAGATGATTCACAAATGTACCTACCTCTGAGATCCTCTGACCCTAATATGTTTGATTCACTAAATGGCTGTCTATCTGAAGTAAAGGTTTGGATGTCACAAAATTTTCTCCAACTAAACGCTGACAAAACTGAAATCGTGTTGATTGGGCCCCAGCAAATGATCACACAAATCCCACCATTTGCTGGTCCCCTAACAGATCATATCAAGCCTGTTGCTAGAAATCTGGGAGTGTGGTTTGATGGAAACCTAAATTTTGAACAGCATACGACAAAGCTTGTGCAGTCATGTTTTTATCATCTAAGAAATATTTCAAAAATACGTTCTACACTATCTTTTAAAGACACAGAAACCATTTTACATGCTTTTATCTCATCCCGCCTGGATTTCTGCAACAGCCTTTTTACCTGCCTGAACCAAAAATCAATTAACAGACTTCAGAATGTTCAAAACTCAGCTGCCAGACTTTTAACCAGAACTAGGAAACATGATCATATCACTCCTGTTTTAGCATCTCTACATTGGCTCCCTGTATGTTTTAGAATAGATTTTAAGATTTTACTGATGACTTTTAAAGCTCTCAATGGCCTCGCACCCCCATATATCTCTGACCTGTTAGTACCTTACACTCCACGACGTACCTTGAGATCCTCGGGCAGAGGTCTCTTGTCTGTTCCATATGCCCGGCTGAAAACTAAAGGGGACAGGGCCTTTTCAGTCAGGGCCCCAAAGCTCTGGAACAAACTGCCTGAGGAAATTAGGTCAGCCGAGTCAGTGATCTCCTTTAAATCTCTTCTTAAGACATACCTTTATCGGAGAGCCTTTCCTGATTTTATCTAAGCTTTAACTGTTGTGCACTGCTTTTCTTAAAAATGTTTTTACATTCCTATTCTTGCCCTGTACCGTCTGATTTTACCTGTTTGAGTTGTTGTGTGACACTTGATCCTGTCTGTTTTACTTTGTTGCCTTGTGAAGCACTTTGTAATGTGAATTTTGAAAAGTGCTCTATAAATAAAGATTATTATTATTATTATTACATAAATATTATTGAATTATATGTGTGATATTATAATTACCTGCTGTCCGCCAGCAATTAGTTAATTTTTACCCATGCCCACACCTACAGATTTATAGAATTTTTATCTTTTTATCGTGGGCCAACAGACCCAGTGCAGGACTCTACCTTCAGTGACTCTCTCAGTCCAAATCAGCCCAGCAGTTCACTTCAGCTCACTTCAGTTTCAACACCCTGACACAGAAGGAAAAAAAAACATCCTGTCTCTGTCCTCTGGCTCTGGTGGCTCAAACATGTCTGGAAATGTCCAATAAAGCTGCTAGACAGAGCGTCCAGGTTTGAGGTCGTATTCGGGTCATAGTGGTTTTTGACACTGAGCAGAGTGGACACGCCCCCAACATTTCAGATCAGAGAAAACTCATTTTTGCATCATTTTGAGACATAATTTTATATACTTAGCAGTTTTAATCATTCAGATTTACCTGGGTGATTAATAACTCGTGTTTCAATGGTGTGACAAACTGAGAACACACGTTGTTGCTCTACAAAAAGTTTAAATATACATACTCTCTATAGTTTGCACAAGAAGCACCCACTGACCTTGTGGCCTTGGTTCTCTAATAGACGGCTTTTAACAGGGCTGCCTATAGAGACGATAGTCATTTTAACTCAAAAAACAGAGCTCAGATGGACTCAGTGCCCTCCATTTTGGCTCCTTCATTGTTGTAAAAGTCCAGAAACCAATGTCCATATTAAACAGGCTGTATACACAGAGCTAAATGCACGTACAAAGCTTTAACTAGAGTGTTTTGGCCGCAGTAAGCTCACCTTTTCTCTTTGCACAAACAGCCCACAAATGTGACCATTTAACCGGAGGCTATAAAAGACGTCATGTGCTGCTAACACCTGCTAGGAGGCCCCCAAGCGCACACAAGGCAGACGGTGTAGACACTGGTGGTGGTGGTGGATCACTCAAAGATGAAACAATTATAACTCAACTCACTATTAAAAGATCCCTCAACGAGAATAAAGGAAGGGCAAGAAGGGTTTTTAAAAAAGAAATGGTCAGGAAGAAAGAGCAGAGAGCTTCCTATTACTTCATCTCATCATTGTAGCTCTATGTTTATAGGTTGTTTCCTCCTTTTAACAAGAGTCTCTTCTTTATATTTTGAGGTTGTCTGTGTCTAGACCCTGCAGTTTAAGAGCTGGCAGGCCGGGGGCATACATATCCTCTCTCATAAGGAACAGGGGACTTTCCTGTGAGATGCAGCTTTTGTCTTTTTACAGTGTCACGGCTCCACTTATTAATTACATATTTTTGTGTCTGCACTCAGAGGCAGCACTTGCATGTTAACTATCCTGCAGTTAGATTGCTCTGAAGAGTCATTTTTTTTATAAGACTGGTGAAAAAAGTGACAGATTTACTTCTGCTGTCATTTCTTTTTCATCTTTTTTGTTCAGTGCACGCAGAGTTGAATATTAGCTAAACGAAAGCAGATTTCATGTTTAAGTAATCAGTCCTTTCGAGAGCCTGCTAACGTGAGTGGGTGTGTTGATTATGGCGCCTGTCATATTCGGTTTGCTGTGTTAGTTTCGCGGACATGACCCTTCAACAGAGCTGCCACTGAGGGGAGCCGGAGAGGGATGTGCTGACGGAAGAACCGGTCTGATGAAGCAAAGTGAAGAAATCTGCGGAGGACTGCTGAGATAGAGATGATTTGATTTGATTTATATGTACAACAAAATTAAACAAAAGAACTAACGGCAGTGTGCATGAGGTGCAAGAGTTGAAGCAAGCATGACCTCACTTGAATCAACACACAAACAAATAGATTCAGACCAGTGGGAAAACACAATTAGTGTCACAAACAGTGCTTCTCCTGCCTGTGTGTGAATCTCTCTGGTTTGTGTCTGTTTATTCTGGACACTCCATCCTAATAGACAGACACGGTACTGATTTTGGCCCACGTATTCCTTCAGGATTGTAATTTATTTCATCCTGTTTAGTTTAGACGACTGCATCGGTTTATGCTGCTCCCGCTGGCTGAGTGATTAAAAATGGCGTTCGATCCACTCGTGCTCTGCTGTTCTTATATGTCTCTCCCAGACACATACGGCTTACATTTTTACAGCTGCAGCAGAAATGATAAAGGTGGCTATCTGTCCCCAAGGTCAGCCCGGAGGTAGTGACTTTTTTTTGGACAGGAAAATAAATTCTTGGTGAGTGTTTTATGTTTCTTTTATGTGACTTTGTATTCTGGCTTTTTGCATTGTTGTATGTTGAATGTACATCTTTTCTGCTTGCTGTGAGCGCTTTCTTGTTAAGGTTTCATTCAAAAAGTATCTTAAAGGTTGCGTAAAACAATAATAAATGTGTGTTCTGAGTTTGTCACAGCACAGAAACGTGTTATTAACCACCCAGCTAAATTTGAATGATTTAAAAAAGCATATAAAATTAGGTCTGAGAATCATGAAAGAATCATGAATGAGCTGTTTTCTCTGGTCTGAAAGGCTGGGGGCATATAGTATCTTTTTTCTTCTGTGTCGGGTTGTTGGAACTGAAGTGAGCTGAAGTGAACTGCTGAGACACTCACTGATGGTACATTTGTAGCGAGGTAGACATGTGGGATGGTGGTATCATTCATGTGTCGGTTCGTGGGGCTATATAGTGTCAGGGTACCATGGCTCTGGCATGTCACTGAGCCATATTTCAAGTCCACCCAAAAAATCCTGAACACAGAAATGGTAAACAACAGTCACACAGTCTAACTCCACAGTGCGGCAGTACATAGTTCTCAGTCTTTTCACATGTTTTCGGCAACAATTTTCTAAACTATATAATGTTTTTAGAAGAAAAACTCCCTCTTTCCTTTACACAGACTTTAATCTCAGTAGGACAAAGCTGGTCAGATTAGATAATATATAAAATAATAAAATGTACTAACTGAATCTAACTCTACTAACTCTTCTGGTGCCTCCTCCCTTCCCTCCGTTTTTCAGACTTCCTCCCTCAATCCTCCCCGCTGGTGTGTAATAATATATTTAACTTTACTGGACGTCCCCAGGAGGAATTCCTGGTGTTTGGTGAACCGGAGTCTCTCCAGTGTGATTTCAGACACAGTGGACAGCGGTCATTAATCACGTTGCTATGACGGAGCCCGTGTGTGTTCATGTCTTTGCGTGTGTGTGTTGGATGTGGTTCTATTTTCCTTCTCATGCGTGTTCATCAGCAAACAAATCCTATCTGTTCGTGGGGAAGTGATATTGGAAATGCCAGCGGTGCGACGGGAATGCCTGTTTTGTTGTTCTTCCTCTCTCTGTTAGTTATTTCCTATTGCTAAGATATGACCTCTGGCATGTCACTTTGTCCCTGGGGCCCTGGCTGCATGTCGGGGATATGCAGGGCCAAAAAGCGGCTGTGTTGTGGCCCTCAGGCTACAGTGTCTCACTTCTGTACCCACCAGCCTTCGTGGCAACATCTTGTTAGCATTCATCCTGGAGCTTGAATGATCTCCATCTGTTAAGGGTTTGCTTCTTTAACTTCTCAGAGTTGCAGCGTGAGTGAGGAGGTGTTTACAGGGAGCACTAAGTCAGGATGTTGTCTGAGGTCGTCAGACAGGCTCAGATATGAAGAGGAGAAAACAAACTTGCAAGAAATGGATTAAAGCCAAATAAAAGAAACAGAGACCTCATTTGTGAAATCCATGGGCAAGTTCATGTTATTAAGAGCTAGAAGATGCTTTTACAGCTGAAATGCTGAAACGTGGGTGTTATCAAAGATTTATCAGAATGGTCAAAAGGCTACAAGTTATGAGCATGATCTCAGCTGACAGTAGTCCAGTGAAGTGCCATCACAGAGGAAGTGTATTTTCTGTGCTCTCCCTTAGGCACCTATAGGTCATAGTAAGAGGGGTGAAGAGCCCCATATCTGCTCTCACGCAGGATTAACAAAAGACCATGACCCAGACCCAGGGGGCACACACACACACACACACACACACACACACACACACACACACACACACACACACACACACACACACACACACACACAGAGAGGAGGCCGGATGCAAAGACTCACCAGTAGACACACATGTGCAAAGCATTCAAGACATGTCTGCACAGACTGTACAGTACACACACCAGAGTGCATCTGCTGCTTCTGGCAGTACTGTCCTATTACAGAAGCACATATCTCATGGAACTGGGCCCACAAAGATTGGTCACTTATAGCATTTTAGAAATCTTTTACATGTGTTTCTGTCACACGTTTTTTTTAAGACTTCCATTGAAGAGCCTTGATTCTCCCCTTTAGTTTTCCACTATAATGACTAAGTAGACAATCAAAATACCCTCAAAATACCCTTTTACAGACCTAACTCCAGTAGAAAATGACACTGTCACATCAAAGACCAACCGCTCAAACATTTAAATGAAATGGTTCAACTTTTACAACAAAAAGCATTAGCTGTATATATGCTTACTGCGCTGTGTTTGTATGACTTAGCCTTGGTGACATCTCACATGTGTGTCATTGAAATTTTGTTATTACAAAGGCAGGATGGGTTGCACCAACTGGTCTTTACTAAGCCTGGTCTTAGACCAGTCTTTGGGATGGACTTTAGTTTGGTTGCCCCGACCACACTTAAGTTTAGTCTCACCTCCCCCCAGTTTAGCAATGCATGTTCATGTGAAGGCCCACAGGATTATGACTCAGGGCTGCAACTAACTATTATTTTCAGTATTGATCAATCATATCTTCTTGATTAATTGATCAGCTGGTTAAAATGTCAGAAAATTGTGAAAATAAATTGATCAGTGTTTTCCAGAGTCCAAGGTAACATCCTCAAATGTCCTGTTCTGTCCACAACCCAAACATACTTCAGTTTACTGTCGGAGAGGAGTAAAGAAACCAGAAATATTCACATTTTAGAAGCTAAAACAGAATTGGTTTTTTCTTTAAAAAAATGACTCAAAACTATTAATATACTTTAGAAATAGTTGGCAATTAATTTAATAGTCAAGCAATAAATGATTAACCAATTGCAACTCTGCCTAGTACCATGAGTTACCAGGACTCACTGTTAACAATTGGCTGTAGTCTTGCTGATTTATAGCTAATCATTTATAATTTATGCTAATGTTATGGAGGATCAAAGAAAAAGAAAAGGAAATTTCAAGGACATCAAGATAAGAAAGTTAACACAGCTGTTCAGCCAACACAAGAAAACACCAATTGTCAAGCAGTCCAACATGTTAAGAAGAAGCAGTCGGCTTGGAGAAAAATACCAGAGCCCAGAAATGATTGCTCTGACTGGGGAGCTTTTTAAAAAAAAAAAAAAAAAAAAAAAAAAAAAGTGAAAACCCTCCTGAGCAAGGCAAGGAAACAACCTAGATTTTATGTCTGTTCCTGACTAGGTGTAAGATTTATGGCCACTCTTAGAGAAAAGAAGGCTTAAGCCTGGATTGTGCAACTAATGTAACTATTAGGTTGGACTTAGAATGCCAAGTTACGACTGACTTGGCTTGAGACTAGGCGTAAGCCCTGTTGATACAACCAGCCTTTCAGATGTCAATTTCATGTGCACAAGTGAGCAGTGGAAGTCCTCTAAAATGAAGACGTTTTCCCTCCCACTTCTGTAAAAGCGTTATCTCAGTGTTTGGGTGAGAGGTTAAGAGTGGGATTAAGTTTAAGTTACTCTGAAGGTTAAGGTGAAGCATTTAGAGATGGAGTTTAGATAAGGCTAAGATATGAATGGAGATAACAAAGGTCATCCCAAGTGTGAGAAGTGTGTATATGTGTGTTTTGTCAGACCAAAGCCCCACTCAGTTCGTGGAGCTAGATTCCCAAAATACCGTATCCTCCTCAGTGGGAGATGAGCAGACATAAGCACATAATGACAGGAAGGGATGAGTCTGGCCTTAAGTCCCCAGTAGCAAAGAGAATTTTCCCACTCTGGATGTCAGCATATTCCCCTCTCAGCGCCACACACATCTTCCCCATCCATCCATTCATGAGCACTCTCTGTGCAGTACTAAGACATCTGACTGGCATCGATGGGACTTTCCCACCATGCTGAAAGGGAAAGTTCCCTTTGTTCCTGCGCGGAGGCGGATGGACAGGCTGTTTGGACGCCTCCACTGCTGTTTGATATTTTAATTTAACGAGGTACAGAGGTGGCATCCGTGGGACGAGATCACAGATCCAGACCCAGCGTCTTCAAGCATCTGCAAGCGTTACCTACTATAAACGCTGCTGGCTACATGAACGACCACTTTCAGTGACGGGAAGAATTCATTCCCTGTTGCAGAGCCAAAGAGCAACAGTTGTCTGAATCCCTCAAAGAAAAATTAATAAGAAATGAATCCCCTTTTAATCCCACCGTCCTTTATTGACATTTTCACATGGATAGACCTACATTGTGATATGCAGTATGGTTATAATGTTGCTCTAAGCTTTACTGTGCTGAGTTGGCTTGTGAGTGTGTGTGCAGAGGGTCTTAACACCTTTGCTTCTGGACTCTGTTTGGTAATGGATCAAGTGGAATAAATCACATGTTCCTGTTTAACACCATGTTTGTCTTTTTCTCCTCCTGTCTTTAACAGATTCCCTTTGTACCCCAGAGGAGAGCGGTTTCATTTTGAGTATGGTGTCTACTTACTCAACAAGAACATTGCCCAGGTAATATATTTACACCCATAAATGTTTGCTACTAACGTGTAAATGGAAACTTATTATGACAAATGTTAGGACCTTTATGTTTTGAAAGAAGAAAATGTATTTACCACACTACTACGTCTTGAGTCGACAAGTTTTGGAAGCAGGACATTCTCTAAGGAGGGCACTGTGGTGGTAAAACTACAGCCAATGGTATAAAGTAAAATCCCGTCATGCTTAAGCACTTCTGCTTCTTTCATTACATTGCTGCCTAAGTTCTTTCAAGGCTGATGTACCCATGTAAATAGCTTCATTTTAAAATGGTGGAAATTTCCTGAGACAGCAGGACAGTGTAGTTTTTAGCAAAACTTTTAATAATAATAAACCTTTTCCAGACTGGAGTAAATAGTGCATTTGTTGGGGACTATTTTCAGCTGCAGATTTGTGAGTATATTTATAGCAGTGGCACGGTGTGAGGGATTGACTCAACATGCCCGTGTTCAGGGATAGACAATAATTTTTTTAAGTATGGGCCCGAGGGCCATCAAGCCCCTAAATCTTTGGACCATAGTACATTTTTGGTGGTACAAATGTGAATGTATGTAAAAACAATACAGAAAAGGCAACTTACCACAGCCATCCTTAACTGTGACACTTGTGTTGTTCACTTCTACCACAAATTGTGACATGGTGTTTTCCTGAGAGCAATCAAACTAGCCACTTAACTTAAACTTAATCTTCTGTAAGAATCAGTAGCTAGCTGAGTACTTTTTGCTGTTTTCGTAGAAGGTTGAACTTGAAGATGCAAAGGAATCTGCATGTTCATGAACTGTCAAGTGTTGTCTAAGGCTTGCAGTATGGGAATAAAATTTGCTGGCCACCGGGGTCCACCTGCATGGAATAGTTGGTGGCCACAGAGTTGGTGGCAGTGGTTTCTGTTGAACTCTGGTATTCATCTTAAAGAAGATGCCAGTGAGACGTAGTGAAACATTGATGTATTTGTAGCTGTCAGCAAAGATGTTACTCTTGCTGCCGCTCAGCACTGGAGAAAGGTCTCCACACATACACATTGTGCTATAGCGGGAAAAAACTCCCTGACTTGTTTGCACTTCTTTAAGCCAATCACAAACTTCTTGGGTTGCACTAAGCCCAGGATGTAACAATGGTGCTGCTGCAAAATAGTGTCAAGGGAGAGCTTGTTGTGGTGGAATATTTGCACATTGGGAGGTGAGCTCTGGCATAAAAAATGACTACATCACTGCAAAAGAAAAGCCTTCTTAATGGTACCTTCGTACCATTAGCGTCCCAGGCGCTAATTTGCTGTGTTCAGCTTGTAAGTTGCAGCTTGGAGGTTGTTCTTGTTTCTTGAGGACACAGATAGTGGAAACTGTGACACCGCGGCCAGTGGTCAGACTTACACCTGCAGTGTGCATCCGGTGTGTCAGACTATATGGCTACTTTGATCCATACTGAAAAAACAACTTCCATTAAAATTTTATACTGGTATTCATGATCCACAGAAATACTTGGATGATCCTCAGACTTTTCAGTTTTTCCAGTGCTTTGGTTTATGACCAAATGCTTACAAAACTAATTACATTCCCATCAGCCTCAGCTGTACAATGTGTTAAGTGCTAATTAGCAAATGCTAGCATGTAAGCACACTAAAGTAAGATGAATACATGGTAATGAACATGGTAAAAAAATCATCATGTTCTTATTGTCATTGTGAGCATGTTAGCATGCTGGTTATAATATATATTATACACAGGCCAACACTTGTTTTCATTCATTGTTTTGGTCTTTTCATGTAATTTCATATAGAATAGCACCAGACCTATTGTCTAAAGTGACTTTGAAGGAGCAGATAGTCACAACAACATGAAATGTATCTGTGTGTGCGGGTGACATTTGGCACACAAGTTGAATGAATGCTCTAAATTGGTTTCTCTCTCCCTGTCCGTCTAACCCAAACACAAACACCTCAGGAGAGGGTTGAACTCTTGACCTCTGTGTGCTTATTAAAGTACACCTAATGTGTTGACCTGGGTTACTCCCCCCATTCACCCCTCAGACATTTAGCACTGACTTTTAACAATTTGCATTCCATTCCCTGTTTTTCCTCCTCGTCCAGGCGGGAATGAAGGGCCTCTCCACTGAATAATATGGGGCAATTAGCACTAGCAGGTGGCTGACTTCAAACCACTGCACTTTGGGAGGTTTTAGTTCTAATACGAGACCACAAGCTGCTCGCCAATATCAAAGTCCTCCATCTTCCCACCAGAGGAAGATAATAAGCCAGATAAGAAAACGTTTCAGACAGCGAGTGAAAATAAGTGCCGTCTGAAACCACCAAAGGGAACGACAGAGTGGCCTGTTGTGTTTTGAAAGAAGTCTCACTGGATAGAGTCTGTCATGTGTCTAAATAATGACATGTGTGTAATGAATCCAAACTGGAAACCATTAATCAAGGTTGGTACTGTACTGTACGTCGTTAGCTCACATTGTTGAGCAACGCCAAACTGTGATCTGATACTTACTCCATCATGTCAAGTCAGTTTTATACATATAGCCCAGTACCACAAATCACAAATTTACTTCATGGTGATTTACAATCTGTACAGCACACCCTCTATCCTTAGACCCTCAATTTGGATAAGGAAAACTCCCCAAAATGACCCTTTAATGGGAGTAAAAAAACTGAAGAAATCTCAGGAGGAGGATAGATATTACAACAATAACTGTCAAGACAGAACACACACAAACTTTCTGACTTTTAATTTACTTTAAAGGCATAATATGGAATATTTCCCTGCCTGTATTTCCCTATTTTTTTCTTATAATTTTGCTGAGCTTGGGACGCTTTTATACTAGGGCTGAACCATTTTGAAAAAAAATCTGATTTTGATTATTTTGACTGATAGAATGATAGAATGATTTGCAATATAAGAGGTAATTATTAATGATAATCAAAAAAGCCTAAAAAACATTTAGAAAAGCTGCCATGAAATCAGGTATTTTAGGCTGCAACAATCCTAAAAATAGCCTGCAGAGTCCTGGAAGGACTGAATTTTGCAGCCCTGGTTTATACTACTCATATATCCTACAAGTTGAACATATTGTACCTTCCCTGACATTCATTTTTGGGTAAGGTAACAATATATTGGCTAAATTAGCTTGTTAAACCTTTGAAATAGTATAATATAATAGCTTGTAGTGATGGTGTAATATTTAGTAAAACATGATGGTTTGATTCTGAACTTAAATATTCACACTGTACTGTGTTAATGCACCAGAGAGAGAGTGTGTGATTTAAATGTGCATGACACTCCATAATCTTTTTCACATGTAGAACATTTGGCGTGCAGTCATCTTAATGCATATTCCTACCTTTCAACTCACATAACCCCCACCCATAATCCTTTTTATCAAAGCCACACATCATGAGCTAAGCTCTCTGAGATCTCAGTTTCATGAATCTTAACCATGTGGTGCCATCACATGGAGAAGAGCGTGCTCACCCTCGCTGAAGGTTTAATTAGTCCTCTGATAGATGGCACATGTAAGTGGCTTGATGAGGAATATTGTTTTGTCGTTTTAGTTGGCCTCCGAGCAATAAAATCTGAAATTCTGTTTATGAATTTGTCGTATCAAAACAGTGCAGCGAGGCGTGGAGAGATGTCTTTTGCTTCATTCAAGAATAGAATTTATTCTTTTAGACACAAGGTTTTTATGTCATCATAAAAATGGCTGCCTCATAAAGAAAGTATATATATGGTACTTCAAAGGAATCTTTCCTACTTCAGATGAAAAATGAGATCCAGACAGCAGCCGTTTTCACCTGTGTCCATGAAACCAATGCAGAAAGATTCAGATTTGAGGTTTAGAATCCAGATGTAAATCATCAGCTTTAACACAGGTGGGCACAAAAGAAATCCACGATAACTTTGTAAGAGCAGTTTGTGGAATGATAAATTGATAAATGACAGCATACTTCTTTCTGTTATTTGTGAAAATGTAACATCTGTAGCAATTCTGGAGCCCATCAGCTCTTTTCTGACAAGGATTTAGCCTCTGGGGGCAAACAGCAAATGTTCCTCTGGTGTGACCAGTGGATATCCAGGTAACAGATAATGGATATCTGGAACATTTCCTCTCCTGTGTGCCAGGTGTTGTCAGTTAACAACTATGGATGCAAGAATAAAATTTGAAGCTAACCTCCATAAGATATTTGCATATGATATATATGTCAGCATATATGCAAAGACATTTTTAAAAAGGACTGAACAGTGGGACTTTATACCACTGGAAACCAAAAGCAGCCAAAAAAATATTGTTAGACAATAGCCAATGAATTCCAAGATCTAAAGCCTGCTCAAACCTTACTACTTGGACTACAAACACACTACAAACAGTACCATAATGCTTCTGATACCAAAATTTTGTCCCTTAGATATCTGTTAATGGAGGTTACATCTGTAGTATCTCACGATACCAGACAATTGAAGATCTCACTGCCTAGTGATCTTCTGGGGATTTCTCAATGCTCCCACTAACAAACCTACGCCTTACGGAAAATAACGCTCTCAACCCAGTTCTCCTCAGTAGTATCACACAATGTCACTGCCCAGATAAAAAGACCAAAGATTGCCTCAAGACTTTGGATTTGTTCGGCCATGGAGGTTCTTTTTAAACTGTCTTAATTGCTACGGCGTTTTCCTGTGCCTCTGCAGCAGTGTGATCCATGGCTGGAGGCATTATGTTTTTGGGTCGTCCGTCCGTCCTTCGCATTCTTGTGAACGCGATATCTCAAGAATGCCTCGACAGAATTTCTTCACATTTGGTTCGCTTGGACTCAGTGATGAACTGAGAAGATTTTGGTGGTCATATGTCAAGGTCACTGCAACCTCGTGTCCATCCCATTCTCATAATATGCGATATCCCAGGAACAGCTTGACGGAATTTCTTCAAATTTGGCGCAAATGTCCACTTGTACTCAAGGATGAACTGATAAGATTTTGGTGGTCAAAGATTAAGGTCACTCTGACCTCATGAAACATGTTTTTAGCCATAATTCGAGAATTGATGCACAAATTATTACACACAAAAGTTTCTCTAATAGGATAAAATGGTCAGCTTCATGCTCTCCATCTCTATCAATTCTCTGCACTCCTCTGTTACAATACTCTCTAACTGAGGACGCAAATTATTCACTGGAATCTTACAAGTCAATATTTGTAAAAAAATATATACTTTTACCTTTTATTAAATTCCTTTGAACTTTACTACATGTCTTATATGAGCCTGGACAGACAAGACTGCAATTCTAGTTAGCAATTTATGCTAGGACATTGTCCTCAGTCTCTATGGAACGAAGCATGTAGAGACTGTGAGTCTACATCTGTGAAGGCGTCTGTGAAGTTCTTTGACTGAAAGGATGCATTGCAAATTAAATGTAGCCCATGCACATAGAAATAAACTAATTATTGTTCTATATCTTATGCCGGCCTTTGATATAAGATCACCTAAAGGAAAACCCTCCTTTTTCATATTTTTGCTAAAGCTAACCCGCTCTGCCTTTAACAGCTTCGTAGAGCATCAGTATTTTTACAGGATGAAATTTCAGCTTTCATTCAAAGGTCCTGTCTAATGCGCTCCATGTGTGCAGGACTACATCCGCGTTAAGGATGAGTTATCAGGTTGACTACAAAACAATATAACGGTGCTACATGAGTAGTCCGGCTCCAGATGATAGTGATAATAGACCATTGTTTCAAAAATGAGGAAGTGGTAAACATGTCACAGTTGATAAAATAGAACCCATTGCAAACAGAGCTTCTCCATCTCAGCTCGCTTGGTTTCTGCACACGGCATTGAACCGTGTACTCCTGAGAGTCTGATCTTTCGGTTTCTTTGGATCTCACGTCACATACGTTTGAGTTTTCTGAGTTAAGGCTGGGAACAGCATGAAGAAACAGGACTCTTTCATGCTACACGTGAATTCATCTTTTAAATCTAATTAGGACTCCTTAATCTTGTCTTTCTCTACCACTTTATCAGTGAGACTTTGTTTCACTCCTGCTCTGCTGTATGTTTCTTGTTAATTTATTGGGTCTTTTATTAGGAAAGTACTGACCCCTGCACATTGAGCCTGGGTCTTCTACTGATGACATGGCAGTATTTTAGTTGCAGCAGACAGTTATTATTCACTTTTTGGTTTTTGCATTTTTACTTTCCTTTTTTTTTGTCTTTAATGGCATCTTTTGGTTGAGCCATGCGTGTTATGCAGCACAGCACAGCCTGTCAGGCTCTGTGATACAAAGCAGAGGTCTGGTTTTCACAGCAGACCCGGCTGACTGGCTGATTGGCTGCTTTGCTGACTGACTAGCGCCTGGGTGGGAGACATTAGCTGTCCATCTTTTATTAAATTGCCCTGTGTGGCTACGTTTGAAAGTGATACAGGGAAGCTGGCGAAGGATCAGGGCCACAGCGGGTCGACTCTGCTTTGATGTGGCAGAGGGAGAAGTTTGGTTTTATTAGGCCCCGTGTCATGAGGCCAGGGGCAGGGATGGGGAGGCTGCTCGGAGCACCCTGGATGTCAGGTGGTAACACACTCCCATGTTGCCACTTTAGGTTAATTTGTCTGACAAAGAGAAGCTAAGACAGGCTTCAAGGAATTTCTGGGCTGAGACCCAGCCGCTCTCCCCAGTTCCTTCTTATTTCTTGTGCAATCAGTAATTGTTGCAAAATCTGCAACGCCTGAGTGATTCACTCATGTTTATGTGGTGACATTAGCATTTTTGCTGCATTTTTTTTCTCTTTGGTTAAAGTTGAACTGACACCTAAACGTGAGCGTGATTTGCAAAGAATGCAACTTTCTCTCTGCTCAGTTGTTAGATTAATGGCATCTGGCTGCTGCTTTGCCTTGAACTAGTTGACCACAGGTATGTATTGTGCCTGGAGTGCCCATCCACAGGAGTGCACAAATATTAAACCTGCCATTCCTCCATTCACGGAGACAAATTAGCCAAGTTAGTGTGGCTGACTCCAAAGGAACAGCAGCAGCCTTTTATCTGGAGGCATGCCATGTGCTGCGTTTACTTACGCTCTGTGTTATCCACTAGGCTATGTTGTTGTGAAACAGGCATGTGGGGCTCATTAGTTGACAACTGATGCTACACAAAATCTCTAGGTTTTTAGGAAGGAACGATTAGCTCTCAGTCACTAAGCTTGGTGTATCATATTTTGTTGGCCTCAGGCACAGGAAACGCAGTATTGGGAATTAAAACACAAGCAAATGTGTTGTGGCCCAACCAGGTCACCTCTGGGTTTACTTTTATTTCTGTCTACTGGGGAAAGTCGCCTGCAGTCTCCCACCTTCCACATCTCTGGGCAATTTCACAGCATGATCCGTAGGCAGAGTGCCATTCTGGTGGTCTGGAGCATACGTCAGAGCGCCTGCTGCCATTAAGAATGGCAACTGTGGCTCCATAAAACACGGCTATGAGTCATGGGGGAGCCCACTGTGTTTAGTGGTTAGTGGAGGTGGCAGCAAGCGGAACAGGAGCTTGTTGGCTGGAGGTATTCTCGGTGAAGCTATTTGGAAAGGTTGTAGGTGCTCTAGCAAGAATAACTTTTCTGTCAATAATAATGAACAAGAGGTAATATTTCCCACTGGGTGTCAATTCACTCATGAAAGTGGTAGATATAAAACTGTATATTGCTGTTATTTTGTGGATTACTAAGTATTTACATGGATTTGGCCGATAAAAAGACATGCTACATAAATAAATTCTGTGAATGAATTTCATAATACCAAAACCTGGCAGGCAGTATGTTAATGCAGAGTCTTAAACTGTGTTAAACATCTCAAATTAATAAAAAATACAAGTTTACATGCAGCAAAGGCCAAATTTAGACTCATACAGTTGTGGTTGCATGGTATGACACAGGCCAATGAGCTCCAACACACATTGCAAAAAATATAGTTTTGACAAATCTCAACCGTACAAGGAGACTTTGTTTAGATACAATTAGGGCTGCAACTACTGCTCATTTTCATTATCAATTGATCTGCCAGTTATTTTCACAATCAACTAATTAATCAGTCAACTAATTAATAAGTGTCAAAAACTGTGGAAAATGCTCATCCCAATTTTCCAGAGACCCAAGTGAAATCTTTAGATTGCTTGTTTTGTCTAGACAACACAAAATCCAAAGACATTTTCTATCATAAATGACAAAGAAAAGCAGCAAATCTTCATATTTAAGAAGCTGGAACCAGCAAATGTTTGACATTTTTACTTGAAAAATAATTGAAATGATTTATTGATTATCCAAATAGTTGGCAACTAATTTTCTTTTGATTGAATTACTTATTAATTGGCTGATCATTGCAGCTCTACATACAATATAACAGGAGATGCTGTCTTTTTCCTCCACTGACACCAGTGAAACTAGGGTTTATTCCCAGGAAACAGGACGCTAGGGATTTCGCTTCCAAACGTTTTCCTAAGAAAGAGGAAACAGGATATGGCTTTAATTAATTGATTAACAAACACAAGTGTGCTCTGTGCTTTATGAACTGAGGTTCAACAAGCAGTTTTGCTGCAACATTTAAAATCTCAGACAAAACTTCAAGTGAAAGCCCAAAGTGTGCAAGAACACAGAATTCATATTTTATCCAAAACACTTCTTGGTGGAACGCTGGCAGACATGGCAGCATGTGATGGATTTACCTGCTGTGGCAAAAAGCCTCTCACTGAAGAAAGACGCCCAAAATCTCTTGAAGAATTTATCTGAAATCTCACACCAAGTGAGTGAGAGCTTTTTCTGACTTTTGCTTTTGACCTTCGAGTGATCACTGACTTTATTAGGCCAATTATTTCTGACATTTTGGTGCGCACCGTGCCAGCCTCCTGCTGCAGATGCACGAGCAGAACATGGGATCTGTCTAAGCTCAGTATCATAACTTTGAAAACAATGACTTGCTGTAACAAATTTTGTTAGTTTATAACATGAAGAATTGTAAAATATCACTTCAATGAGGCTGTTTAGTCAGTGACAGATCACAGGCTATAAACTTGGCATTCCATCCTCACCACTGCAGCAAAGTTCAAGCTGCATGCACCATGAGCACTTTATATTATGATCAGTCTAAAGTCAATAATAATACCACCAGATAATACACTGAAGTGTTCAGGTTTGGAACCTACATTTCTCAATGTTACATTTATGTTGCCTGAAATATGACCAGCATGTTTCGACGGTAGCTGAAATCATACCTTGAAAACAAGTTAAATTCTCATGATTCCCTGGAAAATTTACTTCATTTTCCAGGATAGAAAATATATGTTTTTAGGAAAAATATTAATCCCTACCTGAAACCAAGGTTAAATACGCAGTAAGCGTTACTGATGTGTAACTGAAACTGGCTGGAGAGCACTCTCTGTTAGCCGTCATAAAAATAAAGAATATGGAAATGCTGTATACCATATGTGTCATCAGGTTTGGAGAGGTCAAGCAAACTCATTCACCTCCTCTTCTCTTCTTCTTCTCTTCTTCTTTTCTCATCCATTTCGTGTCTGTTAATTCCACACACCCCAGAGGCGAGGCCCCTCCTTGAGCCTTTCACCTCTGTGACAAACCTCGTGACCTCAGTCAGAGGAGATGCGACATAGTCTTGGCATAGCCCTTCACGGCCATTAGCTCATGTAATTGTGCTTCGATAAAAACCATATGATCCATGCAAAGACATGCAAAAAGTGAACATTACACAGCTCCCTTCCACCTCATAACTCCCCTCCACCTCAGTTGTCAGGACTGTTAAAATTCCCCAATGAGAGCTATCTCCACCTATTACTTTATTTCCTTTCTTCTTTTTAATGCGGATGTTGGAGATGGTACACGGTCTACAACTGGGTTTGGACTCCCTGTAGTGAAACAATGGGCGTTGCATATTTGCGCGTGAACTCAGTTTTTCCACAGTTGACATTCCGGTGTAAGCAGTTGTGTGTTTACTCTCTGTCGGTCCACAAGCCTGTGAATCAGAAATGGCTTTGTACAATAAGTGATTGCGTGATTGCAAAATGTGCTTTCATGTTTCTGGTGTAATATGTGAGCACTGTAACTGCACAGGAACCTAATTTAGATTTCTTTTGTCACATGTTTTGCAAACTTTCCTGCAATTATATTGAAATCTTTAGTGTTATACCCAACCGGATTGAATCGGATATGTGTCAGACACCATATCCTGAACCTACACAAGAGTTCTGAATGGATGAAAAAGATCATATCTGACATCGATCCATTATTCAGTCTCAAAGGCATAGCTCCCTGGAGACAATCTTGACATATCTGTAGTATTTATCACTGTTTTTTCACCCCTCAATCACTTGAAATCCTTCAAATGAGAGCAAAAACCGGAGCTTCAGCCTATTTCTCAGCGGGATATTTCCGAGAATTGGAACACTTTTAGACAGAACTATTCCAGGTTTCCCTCAGAAGCCTGTTGGTCTTTCTCTCCTTGTCCAGCTGAGGCTTGCGGTTCGTGACTAACTTCTCGTTGCGTTCCAAAGAACGTTCCAGAAAAAAAAAAACAGAAAGAAAAACAGGCGATTACATCTCCACTGTCCGGTCCCCCCCCTTGAACAACAGCAGTCATTCTTCTGTCCAGCCGCCTCTGCAGAAACCTCATCTCAACAAACAGACTCCTCAGCGTTCAGAAATCATAATGCAGCCCACTGTACGCTGTTTGTTTACCTGAACCCTGGACCACGGCTCCCCAGACTCTGCCACCATCCCTATCCTGAGACAGACAGAGCCTGGAAGTAATCAGGCCATTTCAACCGCCTGCTGCCACTCATTGTCTTCATCCTTCCATAACAGCCACATCCGTTTTCCATTTTCCAGGGATTGATATGATAAAACTCGTAATGGGCGGGACAGGCACCAGAAAATGTAATGCCAAGTCAACGTAATATACTTCACTTTCACCCTATAGGAAGGAGGAAAGAAGAAACGAGGCACCAAGTGAAGTTCTCTTTTAGGCCAAGCCATAAACGTGTCTGTTTTTGCTTTAGCCCACTGACGAATAGCCTGAATCTGTGTGCTCTGAGCGTCATTTCCCACATGGCCACATGCTGTACAAATGTTGGATAATCATCCCCTTACATCTAATAGAGGATAAGTTATAAACCCTGCATCTGACAATGTGTTTTGCATTTGAACACCATTAAGGTGCCACTTTTAACAAGATCACTGTACTCCGCTGACAGTAAAAAGCACTTCATTAGTGTACTTTATTTATCCCATTTCAAGCAAGAAATTATTTTTGGCAGGTTATAAGTGGGTTAAATTGAGAGTTGTATTGTGAGATTGTTAACAGCCTGACAGGGGCAGAGACAGTAGGCTGATGGCTGTCTGCTCTCCCCCTCCGGTGATTGATGCAGACGAGGAGGAGAGAAGAGGGAGGTCGCTGTTTTCATGGTGCTGGACTTGAGATTAGATCTGTCAAAAGCTTGTAATATAAAGCCCACAGTGCTCCGTTATCTCATTTGGATTCTACTTTGTATGTATTGGACAGACACTATCTGAATTATGATAATAAGGGTGTTTGTTTATATCATATAATGCAGATTATAGGTGAATTATCCTCAACTGTATAAGTGTGTTTTTTCATCTGCCCTTTAATTGCGGTGTGTTCCCACGCATCCGTTTATAACCTGGAAAACAGTTGGGTGATTTCTCAGTCATGGAAAACACATGGGCAATAAAGGAAAAATGAAATGTCCTGGAAAATTATTTCAACATTCTCCTATTTTTCTTTAGTTAAGAATAAATTGCTAAGCCATCAACCCCCCCCCCCCCCCCCCCCCCCCAAGACAGATAACTGCCATCTGAAGGTCCAAATCATGCTCAGAATCATTAAGGTTCAAATGGAAGTCAATGGATGAGAGTATTCTGAATAGGCTTCTCTTGGTTATTTTGTGGAAACGCTTTGGACACACCCCCAAGTCACGTCACATGTGGCACATGCATGTTGGATGACATTACCACATCAGTAGCAGAAACTGAATAATGTAATTTACATTATTCTTCTGGTTGGTAACTGTGATACTTTTCTAAAAATTATTTTAATAGATGAACATAACCTGACATGCCAGATGGTTTGTTCCACAGAACCATCTGGGAAGTCGTCCTGAGAAACAGTTTGGAAAAGGGCAGGCACTGTAAAAAAAAACAAAAAACACTTGGCATGTGATTGGATGAACCATATGTCTATTACATCTAACACGGGCCAACCAATTAGATTAGACTGTTGCTGAAGTCGGTCAGAAGGAGAGTGAAAACATCCAAAGATGCTGACTGGTGCCAACAACACAAACGGATAACTTGAAGCCTGGAAAGATGGATTCTTATGATCTTGTGATCTTGCGATCGTGCGAATCCAGCTGCCTTGAAAGGTAAAGTTGTTAATAAAGCATTGCTTTCCTCCCAGCTTGTTTTGAAATGGTTGAATAATGTTAAATTGGTTAGCATTTTTTGGTTTAGTTGATGTTCTTGCTAGCTTGTTTTGCCTGGAAAGGCTTAAGGTTTGTGATTCAGCTTTGGCTGGGAGAGAGGAATAATGAATGGGAAGCTCAGGTCAAAACAATGAATGGGAGGCCAAGAGTAAGTGAGTCAAACCCTGGAAGTGTGTATATATGAAATGTTGAACTTTTGTACAGTAGCTCACAGCAGGTATGATTAGACTAGATTTGACTCTACTTCATATTACTAGTAAAGGGTCTAAACTATGGTGTGATACACTGATAGAAGTCAGTGGCAGTTAATAATCTGAGCAAACTGAAGCCTAACTTTGGATTTTACATTTAGGGAAGGAAAATTACGTCTAGACTTGTCAGCAGGCAAAATAGTAGGCTATAATTGTGTTATTGGTAAATATAATTATGAAGAAAAAAGGTCTTCAGGTTATAAATTCATGATAATGATAAAGTGATAAAGTGATTCAGTGACCTGCATCATTGCCTGCTCTTGTATCTGAATAAAAAATGTAATCACTTGACATGTAGTTGTCTGCCCGCAGTCAGTTTTCATTATTCTTTATTCTTCGTTATTATTCTTTATTTCACTATTCCAGTTTCCAAAAGAGACAAATTAAAGTACAATGATAGAATAACAGTATTAAAACAGCATTAAAACAAAGCAAGATATTAAAAAAAAGAACAGAAGGACAAAATAGTTTTATTAATATTAGTGTTTGAATGATTCAAATTGCCATAATTTCTCAGTATGTTAGAAATGACTGTATAGATAAGTTATGTACATGA
The DNA here is from genome assembly GCF_056507025.1 of Lutjanus erythropterus. Taxonomy (NCBI): domain Eukaryota; kingdom Metazoa; phylum Chordata; class Actinopteri; order Lutjaniformes; family Lutjanidae; genus Lutjanus; species Lutjanus erythropterus. Next base: position 5,161,977 of record NC_139327.1, read on the forward strand.
TAAAAAAAAATGATCTAAACCCTGCGTGTGTATATCCTCAGATTTTCATTAACAGCTAGAAGTAGCAATATTTAATCCTGCCACATAGCTAACTGCACTGATACATGTTTTGAAACATGAATTGGGAGTAACCTGCGGTTTATGTGTCTTGGCCCAGGCTGAGCAAAGAGACGTGTGAGGAGAAACTTGACCAGCTGCCCGCCCTGCGCTGCTACAGGAAGAACCGCTACTGAGAAATTACATTTAGATAAGAACTGTTTTTCTGCTCTGAAGAAACAGCTTGTAGGGGAAAAAAAAAAAAAAAGCTCCCAGTGGTTTAGCCGTCCTGCGGTTCTCTGAAACTCCTTGTTCAAGCTATCTATTAACCAAACCCAGGCCTTAACGTACACCTCTCTATGCCCTTGGGTTTTCATAGTCATACTGTGTGGTCCCTGTTTTCCATCACAAACGTTTGTTGGTAGCTACAGCTTGCATCCAGTGCCACTTATTGGTGGTGGGACCCTTTTTTTTCCCCAACCAGAAGTAGGAGCACCCTTTTCCATAAACAGATATTTACCATATCCTGCTGTATCAAGGAGACTGTGGAAAGGCGGTGGGTAGGCAGTGTGTCTGAGGTGGCGTACTCAAAAAAGCCTTAACCACCCTCCTGGTTCTGTTTTTGATAAGAAAGAAGTGTGGAAGTAATTGACGCTCCAGTCCTCACCGGCACAATGGAGAAGGTTGTCTTTGTAGTCCATCGGCTCGCCGTCAGCCAGAAGTTGCGATTTATAAGCAGGTCTCAGACCGCAGTTGTAAGTGTATGTCACTGTTTTGTGGTTTCCAGCTTTGGGCGTGTGTACGCAGCGAGGCCGTCGGTGCGCTGCGATTATGCCTGAGCCCCAGGGTTTTATGGGAATTCCTCTGGACAGCCACCTATGACTTTATGAAACACTTAAATTCGTCTAATTGAATTTCCACATTTTGTGGTTGGTAGTTCCAGGTTTGTCCATCACCGCAAAGAGGTACCAGAGGAGCTAGTTCCACTAAATATAAGGGTAAAAGTAAATGTTAATCCTGTGTCTGTGTATGTCAGTGTGTGTGTGAGTGTGGGTAGAATTTCATATAGACCAAAGTATTCAGTTTTTGTTGGTTATTTAAGCCTTGACAAATGTTTGGTATCTCTAAGCAGTCAAGTCAAGCCAAAATGTTATGTTATTTGCAGAGATTGATGAGGGCAAAGACGTCACAGGACAGAGAGGGGCCAATATTGATGGTGTATTTCATCTCATAACATCAGAATAAATAGGCCCAGATCTAGAGATGACGTGTTAAGTGGCATGTTTCATTTGGGCCTTCATCGTCTTTTATAATCAGTCTACACAATCATGTTACCATCATCATCTGAGAACGGCTTCTTCCCACAGGTCAGACTGTGGATTTTTACTGGCAAAATGTTCTGAAAACGAGTGGGTTTGCTGTGATTCTGGGTGTTTGGAAAGTGTTGGCTGCTCTGCTCCATCATTTACTTAATAGTGTGTCTGCAGTTTCCAGCTGGTTGGAATTTGTAGCTGAGGCCTGTTTGTTGGGAGTCTGCTCTCCTGTTGTCTCACTACATGCTATACCTCATGTGCTTAAAGGGAACGTTCACCCCCAAATCAGAAATACTGTACATACCTTTCTCTGGTCTGTTGTGCTGTTTATCTCTCTAGATAGTTTTAGTGAGTTTAGTGAGTTGCAGAGTTTTGGAGAATTCGGCCATAGACATGTCTGACTTCTCTCAAATATAATGGGACTAAATAGCACTCGACTTCCGGTGCTCAAATCACACAAAAATACAGGGTTTTTACTAGGGATGCGCGTGATTAGTCAACTATACAATTAAACATCCCCACCCATGCTAGTCAGCACCAGAAATACTAGTCGTTTAAAATATATATTTCATTCATGCACGATGCCAGTTATCCGTTGCCTCTAAGATTTTATGCAGCCGCCTGCCACTAGTCGGGGCTGCGGCTCTCTCAGACGGCAGCCCTTCTTGCACATTGCATATTCACCGATCGCCCTGGCAACCCCGGATGTTTATATCAGCAAAGTCGGACAGACGAATGTAGACTGTGACAGAATAAGCAGATATATATTCACTCAACTGGAGAAACGTGACCACATTAAGCACAGACACAGATGTAATCCTGCAAGCGGAGCTGCTGCTGCTGCTGCTAGCACTGCTAACATTAGCCACATTGTGTGTCAGGCTGGCAGCTAACGTTAGCTCTGGGTCCTTTACCTGCAGACACTGTGACCTTCTTCAGTCTGAAAAGGTGAAGCGTTTATTGAGTTGTTGTCATGTTTTGTACATTAATGTGTAATGTTTGTTTTGCACAGCGCAAAGTAGCACGCATTTCAGCAAAATTTAAAGTACAATTTGGCGATTGTAGACTGTGATTAACGTCTTCAAATGGTTCTTAATACACACAGTATTTTTTTTTTGAATAGTGTTGAACATTATGAATTAATAAATTCTGCTAAATTTTAACTGCTTTCTGAGTGTTAGACTAGTTGACTAGTCTAAATTAAATTTTGCATTTAATCGACAGGGAAATTAGTCGCCAAGAACATCTCTAGTTTTTACAGGTGCTGGAAATCATTGACAACATTTGAATTTTAATGTATTGTTGTCAAGGTTTGAAACAGTTTGATTTTAGATAAAGTGCTTGAAACTACTGCACTACTTTCCTAAACAAATTGCAGTTTGACTGAATCGTTCACTTGTTGGATAAAGCAAGAAAATAAGATGCAGAGGGCTACATTGCTTTTTCCTCCACTCGAGCCTCACTTGCCACTCAGTGTGCATGGTTACACTTACTGTGCTCTGTCAGTCTTGGCTGACAGGCGATAACATAACAGAGGGTTACTGTTTCAATGAGCGTTGGCTTGAAAACGAAAAAACTAGAAGATTTTCTTGAAGTTATTTGTCTAGTGATTGTTAGAATGATTGTTTTATATTGACTCAACCACATTTTATAGGATGCCAAGTCTACTTGCAGACAACATGAACCATGTTATTTCTGTTTTCCTTTAATTTGTCACCCTTCTGTAAAATTCTGTCACAAAAGTTTGATTGTTTAGGACACAATAATGATAGTGATGAATAATAATAAATGTGTAATGTGATGAAGAGGTGAAATAATTGTTTTATATATAAATATATAATTTACCACAGCTGTAAGGTGCTGGAAAAGTTAGAAAATGACTTTGAAGAGTGCTTGAATTTGACTTTGGAAAAGCTGAAGAAACCCTGAAAAAACATTTGAAACGTTCAACACCAGCGTGTCTTTCTGGTTACTCAAGATAATCCACAGACCTTGTGAGCAGTTTCATGTACAAATTACTTTCTTTGTACAATAGATTCTACCAGAACTACTTTCTTTCAACTGGAAAGAACAACATTAAACTGCTCACAACAAGGTCTGTGGATTATCTTTAGTAACTGGGTCATGATTTTTGGAAAGTCTTTGCTGTTGAGTTTTTCAGATGTACCACAAGCTGAGTGCCATCTGGTTCCATTATATTCAAGAGAAAGCAGACACCTCTCCGCAAAAATATCTCCAAAACTCAGCAACGCACACCAAAACAATCTACAGTAGAAGGATCAATAGCACTACAGGTCTGGGGTGAACTGTCCTTTCAAACATCAATGCAGTAAAATGAAAAAAAAAAGAGAAAACTCAAAATTTCAAAGATTTTTGAGTTTTAAGCCCTACTCAGACTTTGAAAGAGTCTTACCAGCTAAGTGAACTAGTTGAACTGAAAATGAATAGGTTAACATTTTAATATTTTCATTAAAACACCCAAATTATGACAGCTCACTGTGAACAAGTTTTTAAATATTTTTTTTTTTCATTTCCAAAAAGAGATAGACATTTATCTAAAGAAGAAAAGTAAATTATCTCAACTGAAGATTATAGTTCAGCAAAACAATTTTTCAAAACTCTAAGTCTGAGTTGGGCTCAAAACTCAGTTGTCTGACCTTTTTTTAAATTTTTACAGCAAAGGCTTCTTAACTTCCAGATATCTCCTCTCCCTCCCAGCTCAGCCATGTTTCTATGGTAATATCTAAAAACGTTGGCTCAAGCTAACTGCTCAGTAGATAAAAGGAAAGAGAAAACCCCATCAGACAGTCTGTTGCAAGTTAAGTCAGCACTTTTTTCCTTCACTGAAGGTTATATCTCTTCCTTTGATCATAGTTATGTCATCATATGTTAAAATATCTGCAGTTTTTTTTTGGGTCCGTTCTGTTTCTCTCTTCAAGAGAAACTTGACCAAGGCACACAAACAAAAGAATTCTCTCTGCTTGTGGACTTTCTCTGGCTGGCCGAGCTCAGCTCCTGGGGCCCCCACCAGCTTGTCATGAGAATGGCGAGGGGCAGAGACCAAGTATATTTTATGTCAGCAAGTTTAGAAAAACTTGTTTTTCTTGTTAATTCATCAAACCCCGTGTGCTGTCATATGGGTGTTTGGGAGTAGAGGTATTCAATCATGAGTGCAGGCCTTACTGCGCCTCAATGACATTAAACAGCTCTTAGAATAAAACAATGCTGGCCCCATCTGGTCAGTATTTGAAAAAATCTCAGCCATCCTGGCTCTGCGTTAGTCCCTCTATCCAGTGCCGTTCCCGCTTCCATGTGGGTTTCATTACAGCTCTTTGACTCTGGCCAATCGGCAGCTTTTCATCTGAATTAACACAGCGGCTCTGGACCACAGGCCCCTTTCAGTGGCACTCATCATCCAGTTAAGAGAGTCGATGTCTCTTTCCCCCTAATTCGGTTTTGTCAAGTTAATCTCAGCATTCGTCTCTTCCCCTGAATGTCAGTCGCTCCAACACTCCTCTCCATCAAATGCGTCTCACCTCATTAGGCCGGTGTCTCTCTATCACCCCCGCTGTCAGCCTCCATTACTCTGGCAGGGGGAGAGGACACGGGTGGGGTGTCCTTGCCGTCATGTCATCATCTGTGCCATCCAGCTGCAGCTTTCTCTTTATTGATGACGCGTCTGTGATGAGCCCAGGCCTGTTGTCCCAGAGGCCAAATAATCATTTTACAGTTATTGGAGAAAAGGGGCTAAGTGGCTCATGAAAGCAGCTGTTAAATAAACACCAGCTCAAGTTTAAAACGGCGGCTGTGAGGGGGTTCTTTTTTTCTTTAGCTCTGAAAATAATTAGTGTAAGCTGTTTTCACTGAGTCCCACTCACTTTTTATACAAAAGGTAATAAGATGTTAGCTGTGTGAAGAATGCTTCTTTGTTAATGCACTCTTAGGAACAAAGGTGCTAACTAGAACCATAAAGGGTTCTTTGGCTTGTCACCATAGCAGAACCCTTTTTGGTTCCTGGTAGAACTTTTTTTATATAAAGGTTACAGTTGGAGCTGTTTCAGAGAGTTCAACCTAGAATCCATCTTAAAGGGTTATATGTAGAACCATCTGGTTCCACTCAAAAACCCCAAAATGAAGAACCCACCAAGGGGGTTCCAACAAGAACCTTTTTATATTCCAGGGTTTTTATCAAGAGCACACCCAGGCAGTTCTTCCAAAAACCTTTTTATATTTCAAAGTTTTTATCTAGAACACACCCAAGGGGTTCTACCAAGAACCTTTTTATATTTCAAAGGTTTTATCTGGAACACCCTCGGAAGGTTCTACAGAAAACTGTTTTGTATCCCAAGGCTTTTGTTTAGAACACACTCAGGGGATTCCGCTTAGAACCTTTTTGTATTCCAAGGGTATTATCCAGAACACACTGAGGTGGTTGTACAGAGAACCTTTTTACATCCCAAGGAATTTATCTAGAACACATTGAGGTGGTTCTACCAAGATGCTTTTCATATTGAAAGGGTTGCCTGTAGAATACAGAAGAACATTTTATATTACAAGGGTTTTATCCAGAACTGACCCAGGGAGTGTGACCAAGAACCTTTTTGTATTTTATATTCTTTCTTCCAAAAAGGGTTCTTTGGATGGAAATTGTTCTTAATGGAACCCTTGCCAAACCCTTTCTTCAAAACAGCGTTCTTCAAAACCAAATATTTCTGAGAAGAACCTCAACCCTTATTTTTAAGAATGTGTGGTCTCGAGACAGTAACACAATTCATAGCACTACTTTCTGTGAATAGTAAATGCCTGTCTGATTGAAAAACCTTCAAGATCTAATATTTAGGGCAATAATAGACCAGATTTGGCCATAAATTTTCATATACAGCGGTAATAGAAAACACTTGCCAACTAAAAACCATATATCCCACATCTACAGAAGGCTAGCAGCTGACATGGCAGAAAATACCCTCCACCTGGAAGAAAAATGGGAGTTAGCAATATAACTATTGAGGACAGAACCTGAGAGGATATATGTATGAGCTGTCAGAAAGGTGTTAAGTCTTTTTTCGAAGGAATTTGACTTGAAGATAAATTATAAGATTTTTCAGGACTCTGATAGTTTCATTTTTTTTGATAAACTTATTGTCAGTATCTGTTCCATGTTGGAGGAATTGTGGGATGACTGGGAAAAATTGTCATCCCAATGGATTCGATGTTGTTTTTACTTGGAGAACCACCCCAAACTGTAGCGGATAAAAACCAAAGACATATTCTATGCATACTTGTACTGATTGCTTGAAAAATTATGACCATAAATTAGAGGAAAGCGGTTTCCCTGATGCGGACCCAATGGACTCTGAAATAAGTCTACACAATGGAACATATGACAGCAAAGCCTTAAATGAAGATGGACGTTTTTCTGCAGAGATGGTCTCCAGTTGTACTTATCTAAGCCCTCTGGCAAAGACTGTTCGATGGGATTTATGTTCTATCTCACTGACGTTGAAGTCGGAGACAGTTTTCCACAGTGTGGACAATAAAGTTCTAACTTAACCTAGGCTAACCTAGCATATCTTGCAGAAGGGATCCCTGCAGAGATCGAGGCAGTGGCGTGCCAGTAACTCTTGTATTCTGTAGGGCTGCAAACATAAATCGATTCATTGATAATTACATTTTTGAACAGTTTCCTAAGGAAGAAAGTCAAACGGACGTCATCTTGGGCTCTAAGAAACACCGATCCACATTTTTCTGACATTTTGAATCAAACAACTGTTAATGGATTAATCTAGAAAATAATCGTCAAGTTAACTGACTATGAAAGTTATCATTAGTTGCAGCCCTGGCATTCTGTGGGGTAAAATTACACTTCTTTTCACTTTATTTCTGCATCACCTTACATAATGTTGATGCTTTATTGACAACATACACATGTTAAAACTTAAGAAATGGGAAGTAAATTCATTAAAGCTGAGTTGACAGGCCATATCATTTTTTTTTTATGTCATAAAAACAAGACAAAATAAGTGCATTTAGACAGAATTAACAGGCTCTTGTTTGCAGAATTTCCTCCATAATCCTTCATTTCTTTGGGGACCCAAATAAAACCTTCTGTGAGCCACTTGTGGGTCCCGACCCAGTTCTTTTGAATGACTGCTTTATATAATGTTGTGAGACACTTAGAAAAACTATCTGAGCCTGTCATTGGCAACAACAAGCACTTTTAGTGGACAAACTTTGACTGGTGCATTTGCCCCTAAGGTTTACATTGCAGCTATTGCTTTTCACAGCTGCTGACTGAGGCGTTCTATTGGACCAATTCCAAAACTTTTTGTAATCTTGTAGACCCCCAAATATATTAAAAAATAGTGCCCATCAGGGCTGCAAGATGTGGTAAAAACAAAATCATATTGCGATTAATTTGACAGGTTGCAATGGTGATGTGATTCCTGATGAGTGGAAATGGTAATTTTTGCATCACTATTTTCATTTTTACTAAAAAAAAAAAAAAAAAGAAAAGAAAAAATTAGGATTTTATGACATTTTTGGGGGTCTGTTTTCTTCCATCTGGAGAACAATATTTTTTTAGGCCATGGCATCTCTGCAGCACTACAGTGCTTGATTGTAATGCTGTTTTTATACCTTTCCTTAATCCAAACGCACAGCTTCTGTCATTTGGAAATTACATTGTTAATCACACCATATTCTGATTTGGATAAAATTTTGATTAATTGTCCAGCCCTAGTGCCAAGGTTTAAAAATCATGGAAAAACCCTTTGTAATAAAAAGCTGCCTTCTGAATTTTGGCCATTTATAAAATAAGTAACATTTTTATGAGATTGTAGGTAACTTGATTCAGTTTCAAAGGGCAATACTTGCTGAGTGTGTGGGTCACTGCTGAAAGTCTAGTTCCAGTTTCACATGAGCTCATATCATATAGTTCAGTTCAGTTTGATTGCATCTCAACTGCTTTGTTTGTTGTTACGCTCCAGGTTGTTACGCACACATTATGACGCCTAGCAGGCATCTCTAATGTTTTAGTGGACAGATTATTGCCAGTGCTGTTGTTGTCCCCATGGAAACGGACCCTTTTTTAAATGCGAGCATGTCTCAGCCAAGTCGTTGGCTCGTGCTTTTCAGAGCAATTAGGATGCTGTCCACAGAAACTGCACCCTGCGTTACCTAAGCATGCGCCCAACTACAAATATAAACACAAATGCACATGCTGTAATTATATTATGTCAGCGCATGTGTTTGGCTTTTATGTGTTTGGAGCCTGAGCCTCACAACCGTTACAAACAGGCAGAGGGAAGCAGTTTAGAGCACGTTTCCACTCCTTCCCGTGGCTCTGAGAACCGAGCAGCCAGAGGAGCTCACCTGCCAGCAGCAATATGTCATAATTCATCTCCTCTGTCCTCGTCGACAAGGCTTTCTCCACAGAAATATGATCAATAAATCCAACTGAGGAGAGGTGCTGTGTCAACAGTTATATAGACTTTTATATATCACACACTCTTGACAATTGGGACAAGTCATGTCCCACTAAAAAAGACCAACACTGAAATTCCAATTTTAAGGATTTATATTTTTGAAATATATGTAAGTTATGAAGTCTTTTGGTTTCTAAACTTGCTATGTGTGGGAAAACAGCCTCGTCCAAGACAAGAATTCACAACTTTAAACAATTTAAAAAATGTGTTAAAAGCCTTCGAAATCTAAAAATACCTACTGGGAACATGGGTAATTATGATGTGTAATTATAATCACTTTGTTTTAAAATAGATTTTTTATTAGAATGTTTTCCCTTTAAAGTTGTGTCACAGATTTTTGTCAACTGGGTCAGATTTTAACAAAAACATGATTTAATTGGGCATAAAAAGGTTGTGGTCACTGTAGTCACTAGATCTTTTTAAATATTTCCCAACATAACTGAAGAATAAAAATCAATCTTGACCCTTAGTTTCATTCTTTTAAATTTAATCAGAGCTAATATATTTAATTAGTCTTACTTTTATATGTTTATGAGATGACAGACGATTTAATTTTCTCCAGCTAATTTTTCTGAGGCCGCAGGTTGTTGGTTTATATGAACTGGCTGCTGTAACGGAGCCAGATTGACCCTTATTTCACTTTAACCTTCAATTCAATTCAGCCATGGCCTTCTTCCAGCTCATTAGAGAGTTAGAAACCGCACATTCAACCTCACACTCTTTCCCTCATGCTGAATTAATGGAACAATCCACATAGTTGGCCACCAGAAGTGTGGATGGAAAGAAAAAAGTTGACCACACAATAGCTATTTGTTTCTTGTTCATCATTCTGCCTGTGCCTCTCTCTCTTCAGGTCCTAATCGGATTCAGTTTCTCAAGAATTAGGTCACGGTTTTTTTTTGGTTTTTTTTTCAAATTCCATGTACCCATTTATGTTCTATTCAGTTATTATTAAAACCTCTGCAGCTGTGTTTTTGAAGAGGAGTGAGGCACATAAAGTGTAGCTTGATAACAGGCGTCCGTATCATGGGTGGTTGTCATTTGATTGCACAGCGATTTAGTGCAAATTGAAAGTGAAGGGAATGCTATGGATTATGTTTATTATATTAAATATATTGCAGTGTTTGGCTGAAGTGGATGGAGCAGCAGCTGCAAAGGAAATGTAGCAAATGAATCTAATCATTGTATCATAGGCAAACAACTGAAGAGCTGTGAGCCGTTACAATATTATGAAGCACAAAGCTGAGAGGGTTGGACTCTGGGCAGCGTTCATCAGATGACGTTATGAGCTTGTATCCACCAGTTTAATCACAGATTACACCTCTTTATCAGATTTGAAACAAATAATGCTGCAAAATGTTCCAAATTGGATTTTGGCCAGGAGTATTACAGCACTTTTTAGGTAAAATCAAATACTGTATGCAGCAGACTGCATCTTTGCAGTCTGCCATGAACACAAAGCCAGTCTCTGATTCCAATCATCCATTCATTATGAGAAAATCTTTCTGTATTGGACTATGACTGTTTCAATTCCAAACACTGCAGTGCAAAAAAAAGTTTTAACATCCTTAACACTATCCAGGGTCACAGTTGAACAAACCCAGATGACCAGAGAACGCTCCAGGCTCTCCAAAGTAAACCGGACACGGCCTATACTCTTCCCATACTGTGGCAGGTTTCAATTTGATACTTGGAGCCAATGGAATGGTTTCTCTGTTCTTTTGTTTATTGTAGCACAATACAGTTTTTAAATGTTTTTTTTACCTCATTCTTTAGAAATCATTTTCATTACTACTGTATGTGCTGAGCATATGTACCCGATTTTACTGCATAATTTGTTTACATATTTGTTTCTTTGTATAATTTGTGACTTAGAGCCTGTGACTATAGACAGTGAGCTTACTTGTCTCAAGCTGAGTCAGGCCACCAAGGATTCATTTTTAAACTTAATTAAGTCATAGTTTAACTTCTAATTGTTGCACCAAACTTTTATCTTAAAATTAAGAAAAATTCTATTTGAACCTCCTTTAAACCTCAGTTTAGTTTTTACCCAAAACCTAAATAAAATGTATCTATGGTTCTTCAAAAGTTAAAACTCCCTTAGATTCAGTACTAACATTAAACAAATTCTTCTTCCTCTTGCTTTCACTCCAATTGATCCAGCTGATCTAGCAATTAAGTGTGCCATTAAATTTTTAGCCAGTTAGCAAACAATGTAACATTTGTTAACTTTTTGGTCTGCTAGAAAACAGTAGACCATTTTGGTCCACCATAAAACAACAGAACATATTTTGAACTTTTTTGCTAGCTAGCAAACAATGTAACTTTTTCTTTTTTAACTTTCTAGCCAGCTAGAAACAAAATAATGTTTTGAAAACCTCTTAGTCAGCTGGAAAACAATGTAACTTTTTTTTTTTTTTGTACTTTTCAGCTAACTAGCAAACAGTGTAACAATATGTTAACTTTTTAGGTAGCTACAAGACAATATAACATATTGTTAACCTCTTAGCCAGCTAACAAACAGTATAATGTGCTTTTAACTTTTTAGCTAACTAGAAAACAATGTAACATTTTGTGAAGGAATGGAGCAGCTGAAAATGACTGATTCCCCCCCCCCCCTTAAACTTTCTAGGTCCCAAAAGCATTATTTTAGTTTGTGTAAGCAAGCATCTTAATATTGATTAAACAATCAAATCAAATTTAAAATTTTGACATCAGTAAACTTAGTACACTTTAGATGTACTAAACAGAAATTACTTGTGCAACAGAACCTAGTTTTGCTAAACTCTGATTAGAACTAATCTTAGATTAAGTTCATCTTTGTTGGTGTAGCACAGTTTTAATGTGTTTATTCAAGCTGAGTTCTTACTCTTATCTTTCCTTTTTGCTAGCAGAGTAGCATTCAACCAACCATTTTTTCATCACTGAAATCCAGTTTAGTTTAACACAATTTAGTCTTTATACTGTCGTGTGACTAAAATCAATATAAAATGGTGCTTACATTTTATACTATATTTCACTTAATAAGCTGTACTTTTTCTGTCTGTCTAATATTCTTATATAAGCCTTCTTTCTCAAGCATAATATGGACTTTGTCTTTGCCAGTGGCTCCTGGAAAGCTGACCGCAATCTCAGATCCATTCTGCGAGAGCTCCGGCATAGCTGATCTGCTGGCTTACAACTAGGATGCCTGCTAATACTTAATATGTTCATAACCTTATCCTGCTGGCTCTGTCTGGCTCTCACACAAACACACACTGACACAGATACGCACAAAAACAAAAACCAAGATCGTACAAATCTGCAGTATGCCCCATGTGCACAAATGTACGGTGAAGAAAAACACGTATATTGCATGTGATACACATGGCTAAATCCTTCACCATGTGGATATATGAAAGACCTCTCGTTTTCCAGTTCATACTTTCATCCTCACCAAGCCAAATTCCTCCATGGAGCAGTTTGATGCTGCATATTTTATCCTGGTAGAACAGCAGCAGGATCTGGCTGGAAATCCCTTTGAACTCTGTGAAATATTGGAAGTCTGAGCTTCAATCTGGGGCTCTCTGGTTACTGTTTTGATAGGGCATGTAGTTGGCCAGTCAGTTGTACTGCAGGCCAGACGCGGTCATTTTACTGTCATCGAGGTTGTGTTCATATTTGACAAACTGTTCCTATGAAGGAAGCTGAAGGAGGTTTAGACTGTAACGTTGTTTGCCAGATGCAAATGTTTGCTATTTCTTCTGTAGTGAGAAGCTGAAACTGGAGTTATTATTCATTCTTCATTTCTTGTTACAGCTCAGTCGCACTCTTGACTTGTCAAAGTAGACTGTTAAAATAAGCAGACATTTGGATAAGTAGCTCTCAACAACCATCACTTAGAAAGCAATACATTTGAAAGTTAGTAAGTCAGACAGATGAAGAGGAATGTACACAGTTTTCCAGGCCAGGCTCTCCCTGTGACCCTCAATCCAGTGGTAATACTAATAGAAAATCTCACTCGTAAAGCCATCCACAAAATAAAGAGGAAACGAAAAGAAAATAATATGCCCATTCACAAGGAGTGGAAGGGAGAGAAAATGTGGGCAGCGCGAAGCCAGGATAGGCACCTGCCCACAAACCATATATTCATCCTCCTCTCTGGCCTACTATTTTCCTAGGGGCCTTGTGGAAACACAACACACTTATAAAAAAAGATTTCCCTTGTAAAATACCACAACACTTTTATTCCAAATAATAAAATGAGTGTGATCAGACTGGCTAAAATTAAAATTATGTTTTAATGACTATATTTGGCAGCTTTATTTAAAAGGCAGTCTACAACTAGGGCAGAGTTTGTTGTGTTTGTTCAGGAACGTTTTTTCTTTGTTAATGTATCTTTCCACGCTAAAGCAGAAGACATTAGCCCTTCAGGCTACCCTCCATTTCACTCCAGTCACTCATCACACATCTTGTGCCCTTCACCATTTGGCACTGTTCGCCGTGCAGACCGCAAACGTTCGTGGCTTCCCTCAAGAACAAGCCCCGTATGCTTTGAATTGAAACTACAAAGCCGTTGATTAGCATATTCTCCTAGGTGTGCCTCATCCAGGCACCAGGAGTCCCTGTGAGAGCTGCCACGGGAGGATTGATGATGGTCCAGCGTGCCAGTACTGCTAACAGGAAGTTGACCTCAGTGTTGTGGCTTCACAAACAGGGTCAGCTTGCGTGGGTGTTTGGTTACTTCAATGTAATAGCTTGGCTCCAGTGTTCCAGTGGCGAGGGTCATTAGCCCTGGGGACCACCTCACTTTAAAGGGACAGTTCACCTCAAAATCAAAAAGACATATTTTCCCCCTGGTCTGTAGTGCTGTTTATCCATCTAGATTATTCTGGTTTAAGTCAGAGAGTTTTGGAGTCATCGAGTCATTTCTCTGAAATCATCTATTCATGAGAACTGGGACAAATTATATCCTACCAAAAAAAAAAACCCTAATAATGATTAAAACCAACACTCGAATTTCATTGTTTTGTTGAAAATGTATTCTTTATATATGATATATATGTGTATGATAGATAGAGAGATAGATAGAGACAGAGAGAGAGAGAGAGAGAGAGAGAGAGAGAGAGAGAGAGATTATGAAATGTTTTGAGTAGCTGTAATTTTTTAAATTTCTAAACTTGCTCCGTGCCAGAAAACACTCATCCCAGACAAGAAACAATACCTACTGATAATAAAGATTATAGATAAAAAAATATCTATTATAATCATCTTTGTTTTAAAGTTGATTTTTTTTTATGAGAATGTTTGCCCTTTAAAATAGTGTACCAGATTTGGGTCAAACCAGTCAGATTTCAGTCAGATTTTTTGTCATTTTTGTCCCAATTCTCAAGAATGAGTGGATTATAAAGGGACTAAATGGCACATTTACTTTTGAAAACTTTGAAATCAATCCCTTTTCAAAAATCATGACCCACTTACTAAAGATAATCCACTCCCCTTGTGAGCAGTTTCTTTCTGGTAGAAAGAAAGTAGTTCCTCCATGAACCTGCTCACAACAAGGCCTGTGGATTATCTTGAGTAAGTGGGTGGTGATTTTTAGAAAGATACCGGTTTTGAAATTTTCAAATGTATTTTTTAGTGCTTTGAGTGACACAAGCTGAGTGACATTTAGTTTCATAATACTGGAGAAAAGGCAGACATGTGGCTGATATCTCCAAAACTCTCAACTCACACCAAAAACATCTGGATGGATAAATAGCACTACAGACCAGGAAAAACATGTGTGCTTTTGATTTTGGGGTGAACTGTCCCTTTAAAGATTATGGCTTTTCCAATAGGTGTCACTGTAACACACAGCACTCAGTGGTTGCTGCTGACCAGTCCATACACAGACTAAATAACCACATGATGAAGGGATCTCATTAAGACTGAAGGCATGGCAGTACCCACCTCCGACCCTCCCTGCGCTGATCGGGGTCAGAGGAGACCAACATTGGTCTCTTGTCACCGGTGGTCTCCCTAACTGAATTTCCTATTCATCTCACACAGCCTTTCCCGTAATTATGTAAATCTGTTGACTGAATTTGGCGGCAACACGATACTCAGCAAAGTGTAACAACAAGTAATGCGACGGAAGAATCTGGTTTGAGTTAGGGCTGCATTTGAATCGGACTGAGGCACAGTGAATACACCACACCTGTATTACATTACCACAGCGTGGTGGAGACAGAAAGGAGGGCAGAGCAGAGAGAGGAGAAGGAGCAGAGTTAAAGGATGTTAAATGAAGTGGAAGAACTGAGAGTATGCAATATTAAAAACTGTTTTATTACATGCTTGTTTGAAATGGCAACAGAGACAGGAAGTGCGAAGAATATTACATTTCACCTGTTAGGAAGTGATTCAGCATATACTATCATGAACTGTGCAGCCAGGCAGTTCCCATGGACACGTGAGTGATGGCTTTACTTTGGTTCTTAAACATCTAACAGTGATAAGGCAGCTGCTTAAGTCAATAACTTAGTCAAACACCTTAATCTTAAGCACACTGCCCCACTGTCTACTATCTAATCGTCTAGAGGTGTGGATGTGTTTATGAAAGTGAAAAGCTTTAGGCCTCGCACATCTTGAAAGAGCTCTGAAGGGCAACTAATGTCAGACCTGTGATGGGTAGTGTTGTCAAGATACTGGAATTTCTAACTTCAGTACAGTAACTTGAAATGTATTGATACTTTATAAAGTTTTTCATTACCATGGGGGGTAACTGATTAAATATTGAGAGCACAAAATTTTATATTTTTTATTAAAAGATGAATGTAATAAAGCTATAACATTCCAACAATAAAATGTAACCCTTCTTTTTTTTCTTAAGATCAGGCATTTTAAAATAACTTAATTATGTAAAGGACTAATCTTGGAAATTAAGTTAATAATTTAATGTATTAAGCACACCCGAATTATCAGAAATACATATTTTTCCTCTGGCTTGTAGTGCTGTTTATCCATTTTTTGGTGTGAGTTGTAGAGTTTTGGAGATATCAACTATAGAGATGTCTGCCTTCTCTCAACAGTTTCATGTAGGAACTAGTTTTCTTTCTGCAGTAAAATCTGCAGGTACTACTTTAGAATCTGCTGGAGCTACTTTATTTCTATTAGAAAGAAAGTAGTTCCTACATGAAACTGCTCACAACAAGGTGTGTGGATTATCTTGAGTAACCTGGTCATGATTTTTGGAAAGAGACAGCGGTTTTGAGTTTTTCCAAATATATTTTTTTGGCACTTAAAGCACCACCAGCCCGCACTATACCACAGCTTGTCATGAGCTAGTGCTTAAAGGACCAGTGTATAGGATTTAGTGGCATCTAGCAGTGACCTTGTCTAACTCTCCCGCTTCAAACATGTAGGACAATCGTGAAACTGGTGAAAACACAAAAGGCCATATCTAACGTCAGTGTTTTGTTTGTCCATTCTGGACTAGTGTAGAAACATGGCAGCCTCCATGGCGGACGACCTGCACCCTCTGAAAATACAAGGATTCTTATTTTCCATTTCTTCTATATTCTTAAATTCAACCGGACTGAATGAGACGAGTGACAAGAAGAAGCGCTGTGTGTCAACTCGCCTGAAGCACAAAATCATCTCAGAGACTTGGTAGGATAGCTGACTAGCAATTAGGGTTGCACAATATGGTAAAAAAAAATGTTGAAGAAAATCAGAAAGGATAAATAATTAAATAATTATTATTTAATAAATCAACAGAAAGCAAGACAGTGTGCGGGAGTCCTTTCTGATTTTCTTCAAGTTGAATTTTCCTCTGATGCACCTGTCATACATTCAGGTGTGCAGAGACCTTTTGAACATTTTTTAACATGTGCTGTAAATCTGTCACAGGCCTCTGTAAGCTGAGCAACAGACTTTAAAGGGATAGTTCACCAAAAAATCATTATATACTCACCCCCATGTCAATTGAAGGTCAGGTTTACTTTTTTAGTCCACAAAACACTGCTGGAGTTTCACAGGAACACAGTGTTGCAGAGACTCCTAAACAATGACAGTGAATGGTGACCAGTTTTCAGATGTAATAAACAACGAAAAAACAACATAAAATGCCTGCAGCCTCATACACCACACATACTCAGTTCCTGCTCATGTCAATGTGGCTCCAAGCTGAAAACATGATGTAAATTATGTCTTTCAAGTCAGCTGGGCATGATGGGGCTTTAGGATTACGCCAGACGAGCAGTATGAAGGCATTTTGTGTTTTGGTTTTTTTTTCCCAGTATTTTTTTTTTACGTTTAAAAACTGGTCACCATTCACTTCCATTGTTTGGGAGACTCTGCAACACCGTTTTCCTCTGACACACTAAAACCTGACCTTCAGTTGGCATGAGGGTGCGTAGATTATGACCAAATTTTCATTTTTGGTTGACATATCCCTTTATTGATAGTGATATGATGATAGGACCATACATTATTAACCCATGACTTTTATTCAACACAGAAACATTCAGGCTGCATCCCTTCATATAACTGTTAAAAGTAACTTCTGTTTGAGTCATGCCACTGCCTTTCAGTGTTCTCACTGTTGCTCATACTCACCTTGTTTACTCTGAGGGCTGCTCAGCAGCAAAACCAGCTGTGATTACTTCAGCCTGTGCTTTATCTTGTTTTCAGCATCCGCTAAAACTTATATCTATATCTATAAAATATTTGTTTAAATTGAAAATCCATCACAAGCAAACTAGAGCAGGTGTTTGTTTTATTGTAGATGTACAATCTCAGATGACTGATCTAATCAGTGTGTATGTAACTGTAATTCATTTTAAAACCCCTTTACTGCTGACATGAGTTATTCTTAGTTATCGCTTGTGTTGACACCTTTCTTGACTTGACGGGAGCAGTTTATCATCCGGTCAACATTTAATATCGACACGAAATCTGATAATGACTTGAAAAGACTTGATCCGACTTCTGTTTAATCAGTGTGAAGTACACACACTGCTGGCAGTGGAAAGAAATCTTGTATCACCGCCGGACTCCACGGCTTCAGCTCTATTATTTTTTTGTTTGTTGGAGCATTTAATTTGAAATTAATTCACCCGCAGTCAGAGGATTACTTCCTCTGAACGCTTTTGTGAAAATAAACTCCACGCATAGAAGAAGTAATAATTTGATACTTTGTTGATCCATCTTGCCTCTTTCTGTTTGCTCTTTGCAGTGTTTGAAGCGAGGCCATTTGGATGAGCAGTAATTTCTCTAACCATTAGACCACTTCCCTAGCCATTATGCTGAAGTATCAACATTTCAGTATAGCATTCTTTGAGTCTAAATCTAATGTAGCTAAGTGTAAATGTTAAGAAATGAAATAATAATCAAGCCAAAACTTACCATGAAAAATGAAGAAAAGCCTTTTGCAGGTCACGTATGAGACAGCATTGACTCTTCACACTCTAAATATGTGGGAAGATATTTTTTGTTGTAAGCAAACGCCTGCGGTGTTTATGAATCCAGATTCACGGTTTGGCTTTAGGTCTGGATGATGATGAGGACTGTGGCATGTATTCAAGGCCAGAAAACTGCTCCGACTTTCAGGGAAATGAATTTCTGGTATGAATGAATTATACGACTCTCGCCAGACTCAAACAACTTTTCAGCCCTGCTTTGTATATTTATTGAGACACATGAAAGGCTGCAGTGATTAATCACGTTGGATTTCATATTCCAGACTGTACCACATGATTGTTGAGGTTTTTGAGTCTTCATCTCACCATGTGGGGTTTCACCGATCATTGTCCAGTACAAGAATCAAGAACAACTGAAAATAGCTATGAAAAATATCAAATGAAAATGGAAAGGAACAATAAGAATTCTCATCTCTCCGGTAAAACGTCTTTACAGTCATTCTTTCGTTCGCAGTCGCAGCTTCCATCTGCAGCCATTTTGTCTCGGCCATTTTGTGTTCATCCTGGTCAACATTTCACTGTAATATGTTTAGTGGATGAGTGAAGGCTGTACAGTTTCATTCTGTGCCCGCGATGAGCCAGATGGGCGGAATCATAAAAGAGCTGCACTGTAGCAAACATAATCAACCATTTCAAATCCGCCAGTGAGCTAGAAAGAGCTTCTCAGAGGGGGGACCCTGCTGAATATAAATCAAATGAAGTTGTAAAAAAACAGGAGGAAAAATATGTTGAAGATGTGCTGATAAGATCTATGGAGACTTTTCTGTACAGTATAACAACTACAGACAACATTAAGATCATTTTCTGTATGTATCGTTAACCTAATATCATCACCCCCAAACGTTGCTGTTTTTGGCTCCACGTGACGAGGTAAATGTTTCAGCGTGTACGTGGAAGTTCTCAGCATTCGTGTTAAGAAATAATGTCTTTTTTGCAATTGGTTCCTGGCATTTCTTTCCCAGCTGCCTTTTCTCACACTCTTTTGTTCCAAGTTATAACCTCTTCCACTCCACCCTTTTCACAGACCCGTTTTTGTCTTTTTAAGGGGGGGATCTTTATGGGGAGATAGCAGGTCAGCAGTTTGGATGACGCATAGAAGCAGTATACATCATCTGAGACCTGGGAACTGGGAACAAATGAGGATTCATTTGAGATGCAGCAGCTCTCTGCGTCACAGTTTTCTAGTCATAAATATGTAATTAAAATTGTGTTTTGGTTGGGTGTAGGGGTGGGCAATATATCATTATGATAACGTATCATGATATGAGACTAGATAAAGTGATAGATGCATATTATTATATTGGGATATGACAAAATGTAGCTGTTCTATTATCTGCCTTTACCCTCTTAGTCATTATAACCACATTACTGATGATATTGTCACAATATCAAGGTATCTGGTCAAAAATATTCTGATTTCTACTCATTTTATCACCTCAGCCACTTCCACCCCTTGGAGTACACAATGTGTAGTCTGTCACAACCTACATGATCAATAATTATTGATAGCGACTGATATCAAACTTCACTACCATGATAGATTTTTCAGCTATATCACCCAGGCCTAGTTCTTTTTTTTTAATTTTGAAGGTTTAGAGTATAATGGCTTATAAAGTTATGATTAAGCATATGGAGGTCATTCCCATGTTCTTATCAGGTCTCATAAGTTTTTGCAGCATTTTGTAGCTTAATGTAATTTATTACACAGATTTGGTGCAAATTTTCACCATTTTAGATCGCGTGAGAATTGATAAAAAATTATCAAAAATCCTCCATGACACCACATTAAGACAACAAGACCTTGAGGAAAACCAAAGGAAAAATTCATGCTGTGATTTGGTGTCAAAAAACTTTTACATTTAGAGATTTATGTTGGAATTGTATTTTTCAGTGTTTCTGTTTTGGAAATGGCTCAGAAACCCCCTTAAGTGTCTAATATAAAGCCATCCATCATCTGAACGCCTCAGCTCTCTAGTTTGTGGCTGTGAAGTTTGATGATGCTGTGATTATCTTAGAGGTTAGAACAGGTCATTTTATACTGCCAGGTCAGGTTTCCCAAAAAAATAATGGTTAAGGCAGCTTTTGGGGAGAACAAAAATTTCTGAAGTACTTACTGATTTGTTTGCATTGTTAGCTTGATTTATTTCAACACAGCTAAATAAATGAGTTGGTTAGTTCCAAGTTATTTGGAATTGCGCATTTTGAAAAATGCTGGTGCAAATCAGGTGGCGTGTTTGAGGTAGAACCTTTGGAGAAATTGTGTGCTACGTTTTGTTTTTAATACTTTATTTATTTTTGTCCATTGTTCACAGCTACAAACACTGCAGTTGCCATGATAACCTACTTTTCACTTTCTGGGTCAGCTGCGAGGCAAGAAACCGAAAATTGCTCTCTTCCCCCTTGTTCAAAGTAATAGTCGAGCATAGTTCAGTTATGTTGTAGGTTTTGGGTTTAAATAAATATACTGCGTAACACAAAAACGTATGAGGTCTGGCTTTGCAGCTTGGCCACAAAAGATAACGCCAGTGCTGGACGAGTCAAACTGTTTATTGAAAAGTCAAAACAACGGATCAGACGGAAATCTCTGTGATTGTAAATACAGTGTTTCTAACGTTTGCACCATATCAGCCGGCTGAGGTGGACGAGTTGTTTATTTCCTCAAAGCTGGACTTCGAAAAATTTGGCAGCAACAGAGCTGTTGGCCAACAGGGAAAAAAAAAAAGATGTCTATCAAAAGATCCTGAGCTTATATGTGGCTTTCTGAGGCTATAAACAAAAACTTAAAGTAATTGGATTGACATGCCACTGTGAGAGTTGGTTGTAGGAAAACTAAGAGGCATAATTAGAGGATTACAGGAAACAAGAACATGCGTATACACATTTAATGGCCACTGTAATGAGAACACTAAAACTCCACCTGCTGCCATGGGGAAAGTTGGTGCTGCAGTCTATTGTGAAAGAATCATCTGCAGGCAAATTCTTGGCTGGAGTTGATAGCTCAGTGAACTCCATCATGAACAAAACATGCACTTTGCGTGGGGCGTGTGGTTTTCATGTACCAGCCAACTGCTCCGGAGGACACAATAGATGAAAGCTGCCAAAAAACTGTTGATTATTTACCATTTTATTGCATGTTTCATGTTTTTATTTTAAATCTAAACCTCAATTCCAAAAAAGTTGGGATGTTGTTGAAAAAAAATAAATTAAAACAGAATGCATTGATGTGCAAATCCACTCTGAATTGTATTCAATTGAAAACAGAACAAAGACAAGATATTTGATGTTCAACTCTATTGTTTTTTTGTGAATATACACTCATACTGAATGTTATGTCTGCAGCACAAATAGGAAAAAGTTGGGATACAGGCAGCAAAAGACTAAAAACACATTCTTGGAACATTCCAGAGATAATCAGGTGAATCAGTGACAGTATCACAAGCAAGGATGGAGCGAGGTTCACCACTTTGGTGTTGAGAAATATTCTTAAGCTGTTGGACTTTTTGCCCATTAACTTTTCAGCAAAGTGCAAATTTGTCTTGTCAACATCTGTGAAGGCTCCGTTAAAGCTGAAAGGTACATACAGGTTTTGGAACGACATATGTTGTCTTTTTCAGAGACGTCCCTGCTTATTTTAGCGAGACAATGCCAAGACACATTGTGCACGTGTTCCAGCAGCGTGTCTTTGTAGTAAAAGAGTTCAGGTACTAGACTGACCTGCCTGCAGTTCAGACCGCTCTCCCTTGAATACTTAAAATAGCGTATCAAGCAGCACTTGGAAAGAATTTCACTTTCAAAACTTTAAACTATTAGTGACCTCAGTCTCCAAACATTTACTGAGTGTTGTTAAAGAAAAACTGATGTATCACAGTAGTAAACATCCTCCTGTGCCAACTTTTTTAGAACATGCTGCAGCATCAAATTCAGAATGAGTGTATATTCAGTTATTCAATATTCAGTTTGAACATTAAATATCTTTCTTCTGTATTCAGTTGAAGAGAGCTCAAAAAGTATTTGCAAATCATTGCATTCTGTTTTTTATTTATATGAAATAAATAAAATACAGGTGCTCAAGTCATAACATTATCCAATTCATGTCTACATAGATAGTTTTAAAAAGCCTATTAAAAAATCGAATTGTTATCAGCAAACTCAGCCATGTTCTTATAGAACGAAGTAACTCTGCGATAATTTTCAAGTTGTTTCATACTTATACTTTAGATGCAGTTTTCTTAAGAATAGTTACATAAATAAATGAATAATGCTACACTAAGTAGAATCCTTCAAAGAGATGTTGTGATTGGTTATCTGTGATTGGTTTTGGCTGATATTACTTCCTGTGATTGGTGATTGGCCCAAAAAATCCTGATCGGAGCACCCTGCAAAACTTGGCCGACTGCACGGCTTGACTGACTGTTTTGTTTGGTATAAAGGTCAGTCGAACTGTGTTTGACACAGTTTGGTTTAATGATTAACTCTGCAGCCTGCAGACTTTATAGCATTTCCTGACAGGATAAGTAGGAATGATGAGAGAAGTGACAGGAAATGTTCCATTATACCATAACACATTGATCTACACTAGTTTTTCTAATTTGTTGCAGGATTTTTCTGCTCATTCAGCTCTCATAATGTAATTTATTTTTACAGCTTCTTATTTAATTCACTGGTGTGTAAGCTGTTGGGGAATCAGTCATCTTAACTAGAAGAGGCACGGCCCTGAAATATTGTCGGTGGCAGGTCATCTCCCATAGCTCCAGTTCTCTATAACAGGTTTATGTTATAGAGAATAATATCTGCGTCAACCTCACGGTCTCTGCTGAAGTATCCGGTCCACAGTTTGACCAGAGGGATGGCGGAGGGAGGAACACCTGGTTAGCCCCTCTGTAACAAGCTGTCATAGGACCTAATGAGCTGCCTGATTATCTTCCCAGGGGAGTATGTAAAACCTATGTACTCTGTAAAACAACCGCTTCTATTTTTACCCCAGTGGACAAAAACCTGCTGATTATAAATCATGGGATAATTGTCTGTGATGCAGGTCAGACAAGCACAGGGTTTGATTTTGAGACTTTTAACCTCTTGACACATGAAACGCAACGCTGGAAATATCCTGCGTCCCAGGTCTCCTCCACTGCCCATCTCCAGTGACAGTGGAAGACCACTTGTCGAGCGACGCTAATTTATGTGCACCAGTTGAACCGTTGGGATGTGACCTCACAGCATAAAAGGCGGTGAGGGAGGGAGGGGGTGGGGGGAGGGTTTGTGCTTTGTTACCTGGGCCAACCCTCCCTACACCACATCATCAGCAATCAACCTCAAAATTCCCCGCAGCCCGCCCACATTCGCGGCCTGATCTGAGCGTGATTAGTACTGACAAACTCAGGGAAACAGTAATACGTGGCATAAGCCAGGCTGTGTTTGTTTAGCCGCTGTACAGAGCGTAGGGCAAACAAGCAGGTTTTGCCAAATGATGGGTGGCATGTACTGTAAACTGACTGGTTCCCGTCCGTTTGAGTGTGTTTATGTGTGGTCATGGCTCCAGTGGATTGGCAGGCCGGGGCTGTATACACTGCTGCATTCTTTGGGCTGTTACTTTATCTTCGAGATGGATGAGGATGAGTTCCCCGATTCTCAGATGTGACGGGTCAGTCGCGCCCATCCTACAAACTCTCACATGCTTTCATACCAATCCTTGCAGTCATACCAGCTGATTACCCACTAGCACATGCTGCGGAGTCTCCAAAGACCTGAGTGGAATTTGTTAAATAGGTAAACAGGGAAGGGAGTGTCCAGACACAAAGGTGTGAGCGGCGACGACGGAGACCTGGACGGATCTGTTTCACTATGTCATCATGTGAAAGAGCCCCGGTGGGTGCCCCTCGCTCCACACCCCTCCCGCCCAACTCCTCTCGCCTTTCAGCTGTCCTCAATGGGCCCTGGGAATTTCTCACCACGATCTGGTTAGCCCCATTACAAAGAACCCCGTGGCCAGCTTGAAAGCACTCTTCCATACACATACGCAGCAGCACGCAAACGACTCCACCGGCATTCATCACAATGATGCATGAAAGGGAAACTGGGAATGACAAGCTGTCTCATGTGGACTGATTCCGAACAATTTGTATGATCTGGTCTGAAGTTGTTGACATAGGAACACTCTGAGATTGTTTCTCTTTGCTGTGTTTGTATAAAAATTCTCCAAGATGCTCATTTTACTGGGTTGTGAACTCAATTATGCATAAATTTTCAGTTCTGTTATGTGCAACAGCAATCAATTTGTTGTGTTTCTTTTTATTACAACACATCTCCTTGTATCAGTTACAACACACTCCCAAAGATCAGTTTGGATTATAGACCAGAATCTAAACCTTCTTCCTCATCTGTTTGTTTCCATCCTACAGTCACAGCTTTCGTGGCACCGATGGTTGGAAACAAGCTTTGTGTCATTAAGCTGCCTCACACATTTCTTCCTCTCCTACAACATTCTCCCTTCTCTTTTCCTCCAGATGACACAGAGGGGTCACTAATGTTTTTTCTGCCCGTCTCACATGAGCGGAGAAGAAGGGAGGGGTTTCATGGCTGCATATTCGACAGCCAGCATCCAGGATGTATGCCTTACCAGTATATATATGTATATATATGTATATATATATATGTATATATATATATATATACATATATATATGTATATATATATATATATATATATATATATATATATATATATATATACATATATATGTATATATACATATATATGTATATATACATATATATATATATATATATATATATATATATATATATATATATATATGCATACATATATGTGTGTGTGTGTATATATGTATGTATGTACACACACACACACACACACACACACACACACACACACACACACACACACACAGAGTGCACTCTGAGGAGAAACTTAATGCAGCTTCGACCAGGGAGGGCCAGACCAGTTTATGAATATTGATAGAGTCTGGCTGGCTGAGTGCTGGGTCAGCTGTAGGGCTGCAGCATTCAGTCTTTCAAACTGTCTGAATCTGTTTAACACATCTCATTACAAAGATAGTGTGAAGCAGCAGTCACACAGTGCTCGTGCCTCTGCGCTGCTGCCAAGCAGACACTTAGCTCAAGTGTTGTTGGTGCCCGCTGGCAGAGATTTGGCAAAAGCCTGAGTGAACAAACATACTGTACATTAGTGTCCAAACAGAACGTAGTTGGTCGGTGATCCAAACAGATCGACGCCCACAGTTTGACAGGCATGTGAACCACAGATTAATTGCAGAATTTAACCCTCATCGTGTGAAATGCAGCTACTGTTACTGTTTAAAGTCACAATTCTGTAAATCTTGATTGAAGTTCATGTTTGGGTTAAGAGGAACTGATTTCAAACCTGTTGCACTGAGTGAACTCTAGGGCTGAACAATTGAGAATAAATATCTAATAACAGTTATTTTGACTGATATTGCTATTGTGATATGATTTGGGATATTAGAAGGAATGCTAATTCTTACATCTTTATTCTCATTTTCATTTAAAACATATCATTATGGTGTGATTTTTGCATCAATTTGTAGGCATTTTCTTAAATCTGCAAAAACAAAATGTGATGTGTAGGCCAGGACATTTCTGCAGCATGATATGCAATTTAAAATGGTAGTTTGATGCACATATTGTGGCTTCTGCAATTTGAAAATTGCCACCATATTGCAATTTCAATAAAATTTTGATTAAGTGTTCAGCCCCAGAGGAGAACAGAGGTTAAATTAGGGCTGGGCAGTATGTTGATATAATATCAATATCATCTTAGATTTAGGATATTGTAATATGATTTAAGAGTTGTCTTTTTGTGGTTTTATAGGCTGCAGAATATTTTTTGAATGAGTAAGAGTTGTTTATGAGTCGTAAGAAATCAGGAGTAGATGTTTATGAAGGTTAAATTGAGCATTATGTTAATGGAGTTCGGCAGGCAGTGACACAGGCAGCCACTGAACTCAGGATAATGGGCTTAACTTTACATTGAACTTTACATCTGACAGTTACAAACAGCTGATCAACTTGCAGTGGAGGACTCATCGTCCCTTGTTATTAGGTGTAACCTGGAAACTGGGCATGCTTGTGACCATAGACGCAGATCATAAAACTGTGATGTTAATTGCAACTTCAGCCACATCTGCTTTTCTTCACCTCTCTCTGTCTATCTGTTCAGACTATTACTCTTGATATATAAGCAATCAGATAGCGCTGTAGGCAGGACAATGAGTGAGACTACAATGTGGTAACTACCATAAACTGTATGAAGATATAGATCTTTATATACAGTCTGTTGTGACCACAGACAGAGACGGCTACACGAGAGCCAAAGTAGCACATTTATAAATTAGTTTAACTCTAACCCTTTTTTCTTGCTGATCCAAAAAAAATGATCCAATCTGTGACTCTAAACCTTAATACGATCTGACCTGTGAGTTTTGTGATACGTTGCGCCCCTACTGTACATGCAGGTAGAGTTACGAATTCTTGCTTCTTGGCTGGTCGGAGGCATACATTATGAAGAATCTTGGAGCGGCCACATTCCTCACAGAAATATTAAG
This sequence comes from Lutjanus erythropterus, assembly GCF_056507025.1. Classification (NCBI taxonomy): domain Eukaryota; kingdom Metazoa; phylum Chordata; class Actinopteri; order Lutjaniformes; family Lutjanidae; genus Lutjanus; species Lutjanus erythropterus. The sequence goes on from NC_139327.1 coordinate 5,188,850, forward strand.
CATCCACACATGTGCTTCCCCGTAACATCCTACTATTTTTTAATCCCCCCACACTGAGCTCCATAGTAATGAAGTGCGCCCGGAGCAAGCCAGTGATGTCACCCATCACTCTCTTGTCTTCACCCATATCCAGTTTCTATGTGCTGCACGCTTGGCAAGATCTCTTCACATAAGGAAAACAATAGGAGGCACACATACAAATGCACACTCATGCTCTTTCTCTCCCACACACTCTCAGACATACAGCCGTGTAATTTGACATAGGGCTCCTGTCAGACACGCAGTGTGGTTATTACACACACATTAGAGCTCAAGCCAAGTAATGGGGCTCAAAGATAGCATTTTGTTAACTGAGAATCAAAGAAGCGTACAGTATATCCAACAAACACTGTTTACATTTGCTGAAGCCATAATATTTATTCTTAGTTCGTATCTGATTCGCGATTTCTGATTCATACTTTCTAGACCGTAACCTTGAGATTTCCATGCGATTGGGATTTTTCCTTTTTTTTTCATCATCTGGCCGCAGAACAAGCAAGCCCCCCTGCCTGATGCTGCTATGCTCTTTCTGTTTCTAAACTTGGAGCAGTTATTGATCTTGGCCTACTGTTTCAAACCCAATTCCGTTCAGCCAGCCCTGTGGACAGCGCTGCGCCGTCATTTGGTCAGGCCCTGAGGTTTGCTCTGAGCCATGAATGGATCTCTATGTTGTTCTCGGAGGTTTTGGACCGTTCCATCACCAGCTGGGTTTCGATGTGACACCCCCTTGTCCGATCCTCTCAATCTGAGCTTCTTTTGATAAAAACATCCTCCGATACTGTCATGACTGTTGTTTTTATGGCTCCCCCAACAGACACGGATCACCGGAGGCCAGAACGTACACATGCACAAACACGTGAACACTTTGGTAGTTGTCTCACACACACACACACACACACACACACACACACACACACACACACACACACACCGTACCATTCAAACCACACAGTTTACACATTATTCTCGCAGATGTTAAGACAGAATCAGATTTAACTATTTTCTGCTGAGGAGAAATTGGAAACATTTGAACACCGTGTACATTTGACCTCAGTGAACTCTTCCTGTGCCTCCTCTTGCAGGGTTTTCCCTGGATGTTTTGTGAGACAGTGGTGGCAAAAGTTGGAGAATATGGTGTGTGTGGCATACACAGTTTGAACATGTGTCTTTCCAGTGCCCTGTACTCAAGCGGAAAAAAAATTAAGAATTCACTCTTTGCTTAGCAAGTTTAGGGCAGACAAAGAAACTGGAGTAAGGACAAAAAGGCAATCATTACTTATTATTGTGAGATCGCTGTCACAAAGTTTTTAATGGTCTGAATGTACAAAATACACAGAGGAGGAAACAAGAACAGCCATTTTAAGAGTTTTATTTTCTAAATGATCTATCGAGTACCAGCACTCAAAAAGTAGCTACTGAGGTCCGATATCCAGTCCTGTTTACTTTCCCCAAATGACTTGCTGTAATTTAAGTTATCCTTGTTTTCATTACAAACACACATTTGCCTCATGATTTCCTTGATCTTGCAGAAATTGTAGATGCATCATTGCCAAGTTGCCTCCACATGTGTGTATGTAACGTGCGTGCGCAATAGGCACAATAGTTTTGGCGTTTAAAAAAAGCCTGTAGGCCTATGTTTTTTTTTCCTGAAGACAGGCAGGCAAAACCCTGAGCAAGAGACGCTATCTATGTACTACAGCACTGTTCTGAATAAATCTTACATATCGTGTAGAAAATCAGATATCGATGTTCTTTGAGGGCTGCTGAAACCTTGAAAACCATTTGTCTCCTTCTGAACTGAAATGCGAGGAAATGTGACCTTTGCCCTCGGAGGCTCAAAGATTTTTTTTTCTCTGCGATTCCTTTATTATCATGTCACTCATCCATTATGTGTTCATGAAGAAGCGGTATGTTGTCCAGAGTGATGGTGTGTCAGAGTCATGTGCGCTTCATCTCCTCGCCAGAATTGTGTGCGTGTAAAAAATCAGAGTGGTTGCCGTGGCACCCAAGTGGAAACAAAACAGATGTCAGCTGGTGCAGGCGGTGTGTGTGACAGAGGGGCCTCGGAGAGATACACTGGACGTGTGGCATGATGCTCCTCTGCTGTTCAGTAATATAGGTTAAATAAACTCTCCGGGACAGGAGTTGGCTTGCTGTGACATCACTCAACTGTTCGAGGAGATGTTTCTGGCACCGGAGCCGGAGTTTCAAGGTGGCCTTGTTGGTTTTTTTTTTCACTGGATTTGATTCTATCATCATGAAATAAAGCACTGTGGTAAAAGGGAGGGAATGTTCAAGGCCAAATTTAGTAGTGGGTCTGCTGAACAGAGAGGGAGAGATCATGGGAGAATGTAATGGGGTTTCTAATGTGCTCTCTTTGCCCCATTTCGTCCAGATGTGAGTTAGGTTTTTCTTGCCGCCCGCATCTCATCCCTGTCTTTCCACACACCTTACATATTAGTGCACATGCCTGTTATCAGGGAAGGCTGCCCATTGTGTGTCCAGATGAGTAATAGTCTGATGGGGAGAGTAGAAATGTGTCACGGTGAAAGAATGTAGACTTCAGGCCTCTTCTGTTGGTGGTATGTCTTTCTTCTTTGAACAACATCCAAACACGGAGAACGCGCCTACGTGTCTAAGTGATTCACAGTAGTGCTAGCTCGCCACGCACTATACGTAAAGTTGCATATAAGATGTGGTAGGTCGTTTCAGGTTAATGATATAGTGTGTGTTCCCTTTCCTTGCAGCTGAGATATCAACATGGCCTGACCACTCCGGACCTGCAGCAGACACTACCCAACTTGAAGAACTTCCTGGAGCATGGCCTGCTGGTGCGATGGTAAGAATCAGAAAGACATTTTAATTGTCAAATATTTGTTTGCCTATTACTGAAGCTATAAAGATGGTGTATAAAAGTGACATATTTGTACTAACAGTGGATTAATTTTAACAAAAGAGATTATATCAGCAGATGCTGTTTTAAGTAAAATTAGAATTTTAAATTGATGATTTTCTTGTCTCCTGAATTACATGTACCAACAGAGTTAAATCTATATATCCAGATAGATAAATTGTAGTATTTTTCAATGCATTTTTTTAAGTTTTAACCAAATACCCCAATTATACCTTGGCCTGATTGTAAGATCCTTTTTGAAGGCTTGAAGCATTTTCAGACAAGCCATGTTCAAAACTTTTCTCACAAGATACAATTATATTATTCTTCCAGCGTCTTGATCATGAAGCCCTTTCTCTTGTCAGCTGAAACACAAAATGTTTCCACATAAGCATAGCATAAATCCCATATTTTTCTGGCTTGTGTATTAGTCACATCTTGACCCACTCTCCTGTCAGGCTCTTGAAAGTGCTTGGAATGATTTTCTCTGGAAATTATCATAATTTTAGACTCCTCTTGACATTCAGTGTTGGCGCTAACTCTCGGCAACTTGACAGATAATTCTGTCCCAAGTCTATTTCTGCTGTAAAGGCATTGGGAGACTTGTTCAACTCCTTTACCCTTTCCACCACCCACTGGAAAATCTCATATGTTAAACTGTGATTAACTAACTCTAAATGTCACACTATAAATAGACAAGCCTAGGAACATTTGCCCCTTTTCCATACACATGCTGGCTTGGCTTCACTTGGTTTGACTTGGCGCATCAGCCCAGCATTGCATCTTCATTACAACAGGGTAACATGCTTGAAGGTGTCTCCCGTTATGTTGTTTCAATTTTTATTATGAAACGGCAAAATCAGGAAATGCTGGGTTTTCATTTGCAGTAATGAAACACAATTCCTATACAGCCAAAAGCAAACATGAAACAGTAAAATAAAGCAGATACCTGAAAGTAAGATGGTGACACAGGAGAGAAATTAAACTTCAAGCCACAGGGATTCAATGAGAAGCTACAAAAGTACTGAATCCTGCACAGACATCAGTTGAGGAGAACGGACGTTTTAACAAGTTGGTCGTGGTGGACAAGACATCAGAGCGAGCTGGCTACGCTTTGGCCCCGCTGCGTTTTAAGTGGTAATGGAAATTCAAATTACTGTGGCGTGGTTTGACACAGTGCAGCCAAAAGTAACAGTGGAAAAGCCCTAATTGAGGCTGCAAACAACCCATAATGCAATGTCATGCTCTGTGTAAGAGCCAGTGTTATATGAAGTGCTAACCATCAGACAGACAGTTAAATGAATCGTCAGCATACATACAAACTTTTGCATTGACAAAAGTTAATGGTAGAAAACTTACAAAACTAGTGAATATTAATGGTCCTTGACACAGTCCACAGATTTCTCACACTGTATGTAAAAGTATAGAATCAGATTTGAGTGATTTGTAGGTCTGGATAAGTGTGGAAAAAAGAAAAGAGAGCTTGGAAAAGTTCTGATGCTTCTAGACAATTCCCCTATTCTGTTTTCTAACATAAAATTAAGAATTTCAAAACATAAATTGATAACACAAGCAGAGTGTTTTTCACGGCATTTGTTATTGTTATTATGTGTACTAGTGTCGGACCCTGCAGCATCATAAATAAGCATTTTACAACTTATTTTGGGTTCTTATTTATAAAAGAGACTAAAAAAAAATATGCGGGGAACAATGGAAAAAGTTGTTTGACAGCAGAGCTTCGTTCAGCTCTCTGTGTGGGAGTGTAGACTGGACGCCAAATTGGGTAAATGCAAGTTCTTTGAGGGCTGGGTTGATAGAGAGCCTGGTTGCCTAAGGGATCCCAAAGGGAAAGAGAAAGCTAGATTCAAACTTTGTTTGAAATCGTTCAAAATCTCCAACATAAGCAGTTACAATCTTCTGGAAATTATTTGGCAATATAAAATAGCATAGTCAGAATGTAACATCCATGTGAACAGTTGGATTTCAAAACTATTTATTTACATAATGAACATCTAACTGTTTGTACTCAGATGTCAAATAAGAAAAATCAACCGAGATGTCTGGAAATTTGAATCTGGAATTTTGAACAGTAAAATGTGCAGGGACCCTGTAGCTACCCTACCTACTCTACGGAAATTCATCAAGTATTCCCACCAGACATTGCAGTCTCTGTGAGATTGTTCTCCAGTAATCTTTAGCACAAGTAACAACAGTTGTTCAGACAGAATCTTGGTCTGACACAACACAGTATTGTCTGAAATTATATGGATGCATGAGGTAAAAGCTATAAAAGCTGTACACCTCATCTTTGTAATGACGTACCACCCCTGCACATCATCAGTACCTCTGCACCAGAGAGGCACAAAAGCAGCGTTTGATGAGATTTGCAGTGGCCACTTTGTCCCGCTGAAGTGGAATGCTTAGATCTCTCCTTCAACAGTCTTATGGCCTGTAAGTAACCCTTCACTAAAACCTGCGAGTTGGTCTGTGTCAGACTTCAGCTCCATTGCCCTATAAAAGAGAAAGCTGTCTTTGATCTCCACTCCTCTCCCAGGGTCAGCAAAGGGGAAAATGTGTATTACACACATTAATTGAATAATCTTTTGTTTTGAAAGGAAAGAAGCCATGAAAAGCCCGAGCTCTCAAATCAGCCCTCTGCCACCCCCCTCCTTAATGGGAAGTGGAAGGGCCCAGAGATAGATGAGATGAAAGCATGGGCCCACTAACCCTGAAGCTGTGTGCATTGTGTGTGTGTATGTGTGTATACACATGCAAGGAAGTTTTTAAAGAAGTGGAGGTGAGAGTGTAACAGTTGTACAGTGGCTTGTCACAGTCACACTCCTGTGCAGGAACGAGGCCACAGGGACAGGAACGAAAGCTGTCCTGAACTGACTCAGAAGTCAGCAGCTGAGAATCGAGAAACTGTCTTTCTCATCAGCTCGAGCTGCACTGAGCTTCAAAAACATGCACAGAGATCAGTCATTCACACTGTCACACGATACAGAGCTCTGCTGCTAAAGAAATAGATTCAGCAACATCTTAAAGAAATAGCTCAACATGTAAGGGGAAATACAGATTTGCTTTCCTGTCCACCACTCATATTTGTATGGTAAATGTGATGCAGCCAGCAGCTGATTAGCTTAGCTTAAGTTTGCAGAAAGACTAGTATCAGGGGGAATAGGCACAGCTCTGTCCAAAAGTAATATCCACCCACTGCTATCTGAAGCTCACTGATTAACACCCATAAAACCACAGCATGTCACTGTAGGTTTTGGTTATTGTACATATTAAACAAACAAGATATGATGCATAATTAGTGAGCTTTAGCTTTCAAGCCTCCTATCTTTGCATCATACCAGTCACCTCTTACTTTTAACAATCTTGCAACTCACTAATACAGAACAGCACAGCAAATTGTGATATTGTGTTTGTTTCTTCATTCAGATATCAATATGCCACTAAATTGAAAGCCCACATTCAGACATACTGTACGGTTAATAGCTCCATAATGAAGCAAGTGATGCAAAATAAGTCAGTATCTGTTTACAAAATGGTATAATTTAGACAAAAAAGAGCATGAATAGAAAATGTAAAACTTTACTTACATTTTTTGGTAACACTTTATTAGAAGGAGACTGACATGATACTGTCATAATCATGACATGACCCCGGTATTCAACTTGAAGGAGTCTTGCTCTGCAGCAGTGAGTATGATGGAATCCAATTTGACAACAGGGAATACAATACTGGGTTTAGTGTGGCTGATCCAGCTAGTTAAAATGACCACTAGCTACACAGCTAACTGAGCTTACCAGAAAAGTGCAGCCACAGTTAGCAGCTACTTAAGCATCAAGTAAAGTTATCTATTCATCAGGAAACTCTGTACTGTATTCCCTGTCATCAAACTGTCTGTAATATTGAATGACTTCTTAATGAAAAGTCCAAAAGATACCACTTTAGTTGATGTCAAGGGAATGATTCATGACACTGTTATAAAAGCATGTGGACAATGTAATAATAGTTAATGACATCTTTATGACAAGTCCAAACTTTTCCACTGTACTTGAGGTCAAGGAAAATATTCTTGATACAATAATGGTCTCATCCACAATCAAAACCAAGCACCCGTGACAGTATAATGTAAAAACGCACAAAGCTAAATAGTTTCTTTAAGTTTGATAATTAGGCCTGCTATGGCCTGTTTATGACAAGCTGTGCTGTCTTTGTTAATGTCAAGTTGTCATAACAGACATCTCAAACGATGCTAACTTTGCATAAAAATGACATAATTGATCGATTGACACTTTATAACAGTCAGAAATTCATAAAGACTCTTTCACGTTCGTGACAGATGTCATGACATAAGGTTATTATGTCAGTCTTATGCAGGCCCCTTCAAATAAAGTGTTAGATTTTTTTAAAGGTAAATATATATATAAAAGGTATGGTAAAAGTTAGGCAGAGTTACAGAGGTTAAACTTTGCCTTCTTTCATCATAAGACCAGACATATCACACCTTCAGACTAACTTAAAGCCTCCAGCAAGAACGAGGAGGTGACTGCTTCACAATACATTGTAATAAGGAGGATATGCACTGATTTTCTGCCCATATCAGTTCCAGTCTTGCGTTCCTTCTCGTTTGAAAAAGCCTAAATTCAGATACAGTTTCCAGCGCTTGGACCCGACTTATGAAATATGGATGTTTAAAAAAGCTGCATGGCAGCTGCAGGTAATTATCCTATAGACTGTGAGCGAGAGGCTAATCTGCTTCCTCTATCCCTCCGTGCCACCTCTTTCTTCCTTCCACGCATCCAAACAGGGATGATGTGATGAAGGATATGACCGAGGGCACCGTTTCCAGAACAGATTTGGAAACGGTTCCTCCCTCCATGTAGAACTAATTCAGCATGCATCCAGTCTACAGGGAGAGCCTTTCCCAAAGCGCCAAGAACCACACAAGGGGAGTATACCGGGTTCATCCTGGACATTTTCTACAGCCTGAATGGATGGAATAACTGAGGGAAAGCAGAGTGCATGTAAGAAAGGAGTGTTCAACAAAGTGTGTAAAGTTTGTACAGTAGGTTATATGATGCTTGTCTGGCGAGCTGCTGATCATATCTTTATACATTTCCAAACAGCACTGTCTCAGAAACACATCATAACATGTCATAATATATACAGTCCAGCTCTGGTGAAAAATGGCCAGTATGGGTTTTTTTAATCTTGCTGAAGGATAAGAAACAGCAGAAAAATGGTGAGTCTATTACCAAGAGGCAGACAGAGACAGTACCAGAAAGTCTTTGTAAACTGTACAGTCTGCCGAGATCAAAGCAAACGCGTTCAACATGCTCCCATTTGCCGCTCCACATCCGCTGAGGGCCTGGCAGAGGTTCACAGGGCCCTAATCCCATGCCGGTGCCTGGAAGGAGGGTTACGTACACGGGGGGGTGGAGAGGCAAGGTGTGGCAGAGCGCCTGGCCAGGCAGATGCATCACTGCAGCTGGAAGATGTGAATCTCCCCAAAGACCCCATAGTGAATGTAAAGTTAGCAAAACCACGGTAGTCCCGTGGTGCTACGTGATGTACACAAAGGGACGTGATATTTGGACAGCTGCTGTCTTGTCAGTGAAAGATAAAAGTGCTATCATCACAAATTTATACACCTTAAATAAGCATTTGTATGGTGCATTAAGCCTGACAGGTACCCTGTGGATTTATTATATTTATAACGATGGTTGGTGGTTTGGAAGGATAAATCAAGAACATTTCCTCTCTCTCTGTTCATATAATAGTCTGTAAAGGTGGTTCTCCAAACACCACTTCCTCCCTACCTTTTTACTTTTTTTTTAATTAAAAACATGTCATAGATGCTGTTAGAACTTTCACTGTAGATTTACAGTACATTCTTTTACAAGTAATTTTTTACAGCTGATTGGTAGTATTAGTCTTAGTATTCTAGTAAGAATACTTGATATTGTGTCCAGTTAAAGTTGGGGAAGGTACTATATATTTGGTGTCAATGGGGAAAAGTTCCATAATAACCTTTTAGCATAATGTAATTCAAGAGGTCTGAGAGAGAACTAGACTTCTGCTCCTGCTCTTTGCTCTGTTTTTAGTCTTTAGAAAATCTAGCCCATGATGGGAGACTTTGGCCAGTCACAGTTCGGTAAGATATCTGATTGCTGAGTCTCGTTCCCAAAATGTCAGTATTTCACGACCTGGGAATGAGCATGAGGAGTGAAGTATGTATGAACATGATCACAAACGCCCTACAGGAAGTTTGTACAATATGGCTAATCACTTGCTTTTTTAAACAGATTGCAAGAGCAAGGATTAAGTTTGTTCAACAAAACAATCTTAACTCAGTGTTCATCTTAGCTTAGCATAAAAAGTGGAAGCAGAACAGGAAGTCAGAAGAAGTTGTAACTTGTTTTTACACTTTTTTTCCTGCAGATTAAAAAAAACAACATATGTTGTGGATATGGGTGGCTGTTTCCCACTGTTTCCTTTTTATGTTTTTATGCTAAGCTAAAGTTCTCAGGCTGTAGCTTCATATTTAGTTTATACTTCTATTTATTGGTTTATTAAACAGGGACAGTGTGCAGTTATAAACTGTAAATGTGCCAAAGAAAGCCAGGTCATCCTCAAATAGAATCTAAAATTGAAATAACAAAATTTATTGACATAATTTATAAGCATGCACAGTAATAATAAAAAGAGAATGTTAGTGCTGTATGAAAACATCTTGCAGCAACATGCAGCGGTAGCCCAGAATATAACACATGTAAAGCAATGAAATCTGGAATGTTAATCTTAATAGGAATATGCACTAAATAACCCAGCTTTGTGCTGCATTATTAAGCACTAATTGAAAGATGCAAAACAGAAGCACAGACACATAAAACACACAATAGAAGCAAGGCCTCAGTAACAGACATGCATACAGAGACATCAGGACAGACTAGCAGGATGGCTGTAGTGAATGCAGGCAGCACAGAGAGACTGAGGACTTAGTTGAATTAGATTTTAGAGCTGACAGAGCTAGGTGCTAATTAATGAGCTGTAAATAAAAAGCATGTGCCCAGTTCTCTAAGATTTGTTGCCATAGAGTTCAGCTGTTGTGCAGCTTTAACAGGGAGTGCAGAGAACTTTCTTTCAGTGGGATGAAACAGGCTCCTCCTGCTACACCTCTTGCAAACTGATACTCGCTTGTTCTTCTGCTGACAAACTGTCTGACCGGAGGAGGAGCCAAACCATATATAATCTTATACATTACTGTACATTAGAGCAGCATTAGTCTTCCCATCCAACCCAAAGTGACAGGCTGTGTTTCTCAAAATGTCAAACTATTCCTTTAAATTTATTCAGTGGTCAAAATGTACAGTAAATATATATGACAAACATAATGAAGCCCAGGCAAAGTGTATACTATTATACTATACTATTATAATGCTGTCATAGAACAGCAACAACACATAGAGCTTGACATTTTGTACAAATAACTGTTGTTATAAACCAACCAGTTATTTGCTTTTCCTTTTCATATCAGTTTTGTATTTTTGTTGTACAGTTTTGGCTTTGTGATATGTGTAATACGTCAGATAATGGTGAGGGCGTTTATATTCGTCAGCTTGTTGATCTTGTTGCACATGCTGTGGTGATTCCCTGTCTTCTAAGGCCAGACAGTCAAAAAGTCCTGCCCTGTTTAAACAAAAAGAAAACTTAGCTTCCACCACAGTGCATATCAAATTTTTAGTAATGTTTGCTCTTGTAGTTTCACAGGGATTTCACTAAACCACATCAAACGACCAAATCTTATCTGCTGTTGTTTGTTTTGGCCCAAATTCATGGCTCCTTAACAGGATTTGGATATGAACAGGGGCATGTTGTGAAGCCTGTCGGGGGGATTGGACAGTGGAAAGGTCTGGCTTACTGAATTCCTGAGTCGGCCTGAAATATGCCAGGTTTGACATCAGCAGTGGAAAGGAAAAGAGCCGGCAAAAAGCTTTGGAGGAGTGAAGGCTATTTCTGGCTCGGCATGTCAAATCTTCTGCTTGATGATTTCGGCAGAGGCCTCGGCGCAGCATTTACAGCGTGCAGCTAAGCTGTTGTCAGGGTAATGGAAGAGAGACTGGGGCCCAGTGAAACCTAAAGACTTACTGTAGGTGGGTAGTTTGGGCTACCAGTGGAAGGAACATATCACTACACAGCTGTGTATCATACGTTAGGGATGAGCAACAGGCCTTTTTCCCATCAGTATGATATGTTGAGCTCCCAGCATGAATTCACTGTGCTCATCATGAATGCCTCAGCCAAAGTCCAAACTGCACAGACAGTTTCAAATCAGAGCCCTCTGTTGTTAAGTCCCATCCTTAATTGTGCACATACGAGAGCTGATTTCCTCATATTGGATCAGTAAAATGAATTATTTTAACTTTCTTCATTATCAGCGTGATAAAATCAGTGTAGTAGGGGTAGAGGTATCAGTGGTAATTGAAAGCAACATTTCCCAAAGCTCAAGTCATTGCAGCAGAAAGTTTAAAGCATTAAAGTAAATATACTTATGAGATGAGGAATGCTAAAGACGTGCCTAATAACGTCAATTCATGCACAATAACAACTTCTAGTGGAACGCAGCATCTAACAGAGCAGACATCCATTACTGTATATGACGTGGCTCAGCCTGGCAGCAAATCAAGAGAGAACACTGTCCCGACAGAACTCTGACACAGTGAATATTTAAACCCAAAAGTACAGCTAGTAGTTGCCACACTAGCAACCATGCAAGGCTGCGCTTCAGCACAGTAGTCCTTTAAGCTAATTTCTAACATTAGCATGCTAAAATGTGCACCGTGATAATGCTAATATGCTAAGCAGCCCAAGCTGTGCAGATAAGCTGAAATTTTACTTAACTCCCTTTTGGCCGATTGCTGATGCACATATAGGCACATTTTCATTTTTCACCTGAATTCAGAGAACATAAAACCTCTCTTGTTGTGAATTTAACATGTTATTATGCCCACTCATTATGGCCAACTGGCAGATGCAGACATAAAATATAATTCTTAAAAAATGTGAATGTACACTTTCACCGGATAAAATAAGTACTGCGGACAGGTTTTTTTTTTCACACCACCTGTTTCTCTTTGCTAATCACAAATTCATTGTAAAGACTAGGATGAATTAGGATGGGCAATTACGTTTGTAGGGTTGAAGGAATGCAGTTTGGCTCCTCTTTGCGTGACCGATGCTCCGCAATCATTGCTGTCTGTTTCAGACACTTCAAATAACCTCCACACCACGGACACACTTGTGTCACATTTGCATAATTAAAGCGTCATCTTTTTGGCCTGTCATATTGGCAGAAATGTTCGTTTTAGGCCAATAATGACATTTGATTTTATCGGCAGATACCAATGACATGTCAATATCAATAGGCGGGAGCATCCCTGCCATCTTAGTTTAGGGTGTTAGTATGTCCAGCAGAGGCTGATGTGAATATAAAATCATTTTGCAAGTATAAAGTCATAAAACAAAGTATACCTTGTGGAGCTTGAGGAAAAGTCAGGGGTACATCGTTAACTTTCATCCTCTGGGAACAATGAATATAAGCTGTATCATGTTTTCTAAATCTGTCTAGTAGATTTAACTGAATAAGTGAAAAGAACTGGCAAAAAGTCACAAAAGTCAAGAGACCACCAAAGTAGTAGGACTCATCCTCTGAGGACTATGAATCTATATCCCAGATATAATGGTAAACTCTCCAGTAGCTCTTTGGAGGGCTGTTTTGGACTGATATTTCAATCTGGACTGTAGTGGTGGACCGACCGACAGACATGAATTGCCATGCCAGGATTTTCATTGCACCTCATTGCAAAAAACAGTTTAAGGACTACTTCTATGAATGATTGATGCAAGAATAAGGAAAACTCATGCAGTGTACCAAGAATTTGAACAAGAGACATATTTAGCCCATGCAAGGTAAGTATTTGACCTTATTCTGTAAGAAAAAGGCTGTATGAGTTCCAGCTTTTACAAACAACTTTAGGAAGTGATTTTCAGCAGTTCTGTCTTCCCACCACCCTGAACCGGCCCACATGCTCACAGTGGCCATACATGTGTAGCTTAATTGCCCACATTAAAAACCATGTCATCAGTATAACAGTTAAAATGTTTCAAGAAAAAATGTTATGACTGCCCAGAGGTTTGCTTGGCTGAAGTCCTCTCTGACACACCCAGGCCTCTCTGTTACTCACAATGTACACTGCTGACACAAATGTAGACCTAACCTACAAACCAAGTGGAACAAAATATCACGGTCCAAATACGAAATTCCTCATTGTGCAAAAGGCTTGGTGTGATGACTATTTGATTTTATGCCAGTGTCAATAACACATTTGTTTGTGGCGTAGATGGCCAAGCTAAAATCAGACCAAATGGATTATATGAGAGAGCCAGCTGGAGCGAGGAGCGGAAGAAAATGGCCGACAATAATTAAAATCAAAGCCATCTAATCAGCAGTTGCCGTAAGGGTATCACTCAGTCAAGCTAAAAACGTAGTAGTCACGTATTAGCTTGTTATAAATGATGTATGGAAACCTTAAACTTTTCTCTCAGTACCAGTTGTCTCCGGTTTCCAAACCTGTATAATATTTCAAAGAGTCTGAACCACATTTTCCACTTACTTAAATGATAATTGACTTCTCATGACATCTGTCTTTATTCCTTCCTACCAAATCAGGTTTTGAATTTTTGGACTGGTTTCCAAAGAGCACATGATGGTTTCATTTGGAAAGTCACAGATAAGTGTTTGAGATGGCAAATCATTCAACTTCTTCCTATTCAGTCTTTTTCATTTGTCTCCCACAGAAAATTAGGTGTTAAGGAGCACATTGTTTCCATTTTGCCCCAAAATGCCTTTCTGCAGAATTAACCATATGCTTGTTAGGGGGCAAGCTAGAGCCAGTTGTATGAAATGATGTGTTTTGATGTACGTGTACTGCCAAGTAAAGCACAGACCATCTCCTGTTCTGCCCACTTAATGGGAACACCCTCACAGGATCAGGTCATTACCCTATTTTCTTAGCCCTGACCTTGGTTGACCATCCGACATTTACATCTGCATGCCTCCAATTACCTTAAATGTTAGCCATGAGGTATAGTATTTACAGGTTGTTACCAAAGGCAGTTACTGTACGTTCGGACTGTGGATGGTTCTCATTTACTGTATCACAGGCACTTTGAAGTTTGACAAGTTTCTCCTATAACTAGACAGGCTTCTTCACTCTTCTCAGCAGAGTGTCCTGCCTGTGAACCCTGTCAGGACCACCTTGGCAGGGTGTCTGCGTGGGTCAAGGTCAGGGCCCTTTTTACAAGCTGTCATGTGTTTAGTGGTGAAAATGTCCATCAGACAGTGAGCTAGTACACAATAAATGCATATATCAACTAGTGCTCTCATCACTGATGTTAAAGTGCATTGGTTCCAAGTGCCAAGCGAAAAATTTACAAGGACATCTATTATGGATGCATGTCCAACCGAACAAGCAGAGATTTGTCCTCGACTTTTTAAGCAACACATGTGAATCTCTAGAGAACGCAGGGAGGCCCTGCTTCACCTTTGACCCCAACCGTATGGTGCCTCAGCTGCAGAGATAGCGGAATGGTCACGTTAAGCAGACCGCTAAGTGGTCTGGTGATCTTGGCCTTGGCTATCGGAAGAGGCAGTGAGGCCCCCATTTAAGTAAATTTATGGCTCCAGTGCTGGGGTGGGGCTGGGTGTCCCAGACCCCGAGTCTGTTATCTGTTAAAGAGGAAAATGTCTGACATACTTGGGTGGACGCCTGCTGCGTGCTTCCAGTCAGCAGAAAGTGAGTGTAGTCTCACAGGCTGCATAAATGTTTTCTGAATGTTGTAAGGTTAGGTGATTTACAAAGAGCTGCAGCTGTTTCTCTCCTGGATCAGGGGAAAGGAGTTGGGTGCTTAGGGTGGAGGGGTGCTAATGACATCAATGGAGTACCTAGTCCAAATAGAGCCTGGGTGTCTCATTCGACCACTCAGGACGTCCTAGTCTCTGAGGGTGGGTTCACACCAGTCTTGTTTAGTCCGGTTGAACTGAACCGTGGAGCGTTTACCCCCCTTGGTCCGGTTCATTCGAACACCAAGCTTATTTGGACCAAGCAACTGCTATCTTCTCCATCTCGAAGGGGTGGTCTCAGACTGCTGTCAAATGAACTCTGGAATGGTTTCTGGTGTGAACACCATTCAAACCAATCACAGATGTGTACTATTGTATGCGTCATGTCTTTGGTTAAAAAAACATTTTACTTTTCCTGTTTTAGTGACTGCTGAACAAGTGTGTTAACTACCTAAATGTGGACAGGCAGGGGACAAACCTCGACTTAGGACAAAGTGAGGAATGACTCCATTATTAAATTATTTAATACCCATTGTCTTATGAGACATTCATATGTGCAGTACTCTAACCCCGCCCCAACCACAGGTGAGTCACAACACGTTTTTCACTCACATGTCTCATTTGACAGAAACCCTCTCATTTTAATCCATGCAACTGTCTATACCAGATCTTTGTGTTTCGTGTCCCAGCTGCGTCTGACGGCGTTAACAAGACCTGAAGCGCTTATTTAGACTTAAAGTCTATTCTTCCAATGATATGTGTGTAACCATGAGGCAAAAGAGCAGCTTACTCTGCCCCTGTTTTAATCCCCCAGACTCTCCCGTACTTAACTCAACAGCGGGGAAGCAACGGAACAAAAGAACTTTGTGAACTTCTCCTGCAGTGTTTATTCATCAAACTGTACATTTACTGCCACTAGTCAGTTTCACTGCTTTAATCCCTCTGATCTGATCACCAGCACCTGTCTGCTCTGAGTGCAGTCACTGGCACACTTCTATTTCCCCTTTCTCTCTCCTGCTCATCTACATCCACTGTGCGCGCACACACACACACACACACACACACACACACACACACACACACTGCCACTGCTGTGCTTATGCATGTGTTGATGGAAAAATGGATCAGGAATATTCAGACATAACAAAGGAGAAGTGCACACCGCACAGAACGTTGCTGGGTACTTTGAAATTTGCGGACAGTATGTAGCCTATATAGGCTGAGTGAGTGTGATGCTGCAGTGATGTTTGTGGTCTAGACAAGGGGTAAAGTTTGCTGATATGCTCTCCAGATTAACCCCAACATGAACAGAATCTGATGGTGCTGCATGATGTATGATTTCCAAATAGAAATTGGGCCGTTTGTTGTCTTTTAACCCACCAACTGTATATAACCAATAATCGATCAACTTTTCCACCACATCACTTATATTTACAATGTCTAGACCGTTTGAGTTTTAACCTTTATGTGTGAACCTGCCCTTACTTTGCCTGTAGAGAGCATTGTTCGCTAATAATAAATCAAATACAATCTAAATACTATTTACATTGTATCTCGAGTTTGATACCATGCATAGAAATGTTTTGTCATGACTCTTATTGATGTCCTTGAATATTTTGTCTTTCCCTTTCTTTTCTCCCTCACAGTGACAGACACCATGTCTCCAGCTCCATCCCAGTGCCGACCAAGTCTCAGCTTGGTGTGTCTGCCTCAGATATAGGCTACCCCTGCCACACCAGCTCCCCAGACCGAGGCCTGAGGAAAAGGGCGAGCTCTGAGGCCGATAAGCCCAAGTTCAAGCCAACTCCTCCACCCAGCTATAACACAGCCACGGGTGAAGAGCCGCCCTCGGTTGGTCTGGCACCACCCTCGCCTTCCACCAAACACCTGTCCTCCTCCCTTGATGCTGGCATGGCATCACTTAACCTTTCCAAGACTACAGAGGCCGACAAGGAAGGAGAGCAGAGGGAAGAGAAGGAGGAGGGTGGGGAGACAGCAGTGGAGGTGGAGAGAAGAAGCATTGACAGAGAGATTGAAGTAGATAAAGAAGAAGAGACTGAAGAGCAACTGGCCAGTAGCGCAGTTGCACCCGACTCTTCTACAGTGCAGGACACTGGTGAGGAAATGGTGGCCACTAGTCAGCACACAGGCACCATGAACGGCTCTCTAATACCAGGACAGGCACCTGTTAGCCTAGTCCCAGAGCTGCGCTGCTCTGTGGAGCAAGCTGAGGAGATCATGGGCACAGAGGCCACCGGTTTAGGCCTGGGGTTGGGGATGGGGTTGGGAATAGGACTCGCAGATGAGGCCCGGCTGGAAGACTACCGCTGCATCCCTGTGGACCACGCAGTAGCTGTGGAGTGTGACGACCATGTGTTGGGCGAGCTGGATGTCGCTGGCTTCGAGGAGTTCTCCAGGCGCATCTATGCACTAAATGAGAACATGTCCAGCTTCCGCAGACCACGCAAGGGCTCTGATAAGTGAGGCAGAGGACCTAAGGAGAGAGGAAGGCATGAAAAAACTTGCACAGGGGGTTTGGACAAAAACAAGGCAGGGACATGAACTGAGAGGACAAGGGTGGGGTCTTGCAGCATCAAAAATCATAGGAACTATTCTGGAATAACGACCAATTTGCACTTATTGTAAACATTTCCATAGTAATCTTTTAAGTGAACCAGAGTTAAAGATGCAAGTATTGGGACAGTTAGCTTTATTTTTTATTTTTGATGTCAGCATTATTATATTTTTTGAACAGTGGATGGAACAATAAACCATTATTCAGACATTTCTATTCACAAAATTATTTGGCCTCAGCATTTACAATCACAGGCCCTGATTACACCTGGCATTAACATGCGTCTTGGCTGATCTGATCACAGGCAGACAGCTCTAAGTACATGTGTGTGAATGCACCCAAAACATTCTGAGAACACAATGAGATCTGATCATTCACACCACATTCGAGATGGTCTGGGCCTCACATAACCACATGCTTTTAGCAGTGTGCCGGTGAATGTGTGTTGGGCCAGACCGAAGCCCCCTTTTTAACTGAAACTGCATTTCATTTCCTATAAATTCTTCAAAATAAACCCACGTTATTTTGTTGTTTAAATGCTTTTGTTATGAAGCAGCAACATCAAAGACATTTTGATCTTCATTAGCAGTAATTTAAAACAACTCATATCAGCTGAAAGCAAACATGAAACAGTAAAATAATACAGATTGTGTTATTTTGAAGAATGCAAAGTACAGACTGGAATGCAGGAGAAAAACTAAACTTCAAACCACAGTGATTTAGCTAGAAGCTACAAAAGTACTAAGAGCTGAACACAGAGACTTAAAAACGTCTTTCTCTCTGGTCTCCTGCATAGACATGAGTGAAGTCTTGCTTGTTTGAGGGGGTAAAGGGTAACTTGGCACAGCTCTGCTCGTTATAAGTGGTAAAGAAAATGCAAATCAGTGTGGCATGGTTTAGCTTGCTCTAACCGAAAAGCCCTATGAAATATTGCCTGCACAATAGACATCCTGTGTGTAAGCAGAAGTTCGCACTCATTTACACACCACCAGAATCTACCACTAGCTAGTTAGCTCAGGAGCTTGGAGCATTGGAGGAGTGTTGGTGTTTACACCACTAGCAGAGGAGCTTTGGACTGCTGGGAAGACGAGTCGCAATACAGCTTTATTTAAGCTAGCTAATGACAACTACAGTTAGCAGCTACTTTAGCAACAAAGCTATCTGTCTATTAGGAAACTCTGTATATGGTGTTGTAGTAGATCAACCAAGGGACACCAGATGGAAACCCAGAGAATATTTTCTCCAGAAAATATGATGTGGTTAGATCAAATCTTTGAATAAAGTTATGAAACTTTTGTATAAGTTATAAAGTTGTGTTTTTGGACAGTAATCAGTGGTGCCTGGACTCCAGAAGATTTTTTTTCTGGTTTGTAACTATGCAATAGCCTAGATACACCAGTGAAAATGCCCGAAGTCATGGCTGGGATTTCTCTCGAGGCGATGTGACAGCTAGCTTTCAAATCAGTCACTCTTCCTTTTTTCTGCCTCACAGAGATGCACTGCAGCGTAAAAAAAACACAGTGTACATCTGTCCTGTCTTTTCACTGTGACTCTGTGACAGATCACATGCCTGCCGAACCGTGGGGGACGATCCATACGGGACACAGGGCTGCAATCCGTTGCATCCCAACACATGATGCATATTAATGTCAGGTGTAAACAGGGCTTTGGTATCAGTTATTTTAGCCTGATGTTCCATAACAGGGGACCATTGATGTAAAATGACAGAAACAATGTATATCGCTTGCACTTTTTCAAAAACTTACTGCAATAACAACCCTTAACTTCTTGTACAAAATGTCGTCATCTGTAAAGAATCACATTCTTGTCACTGTACCTCGAGTTCCACCTAAACTAGAGAAACTACTGCTTGCTTCTTCATTCCTAGAGTATTTTTGGTAGCTTATCAATTCAAGAATCATTTATATAAAGAACAGACGCACACAAAGTGGATGGTTGCAACTAAAAGTTTAATCGAAGTAAATCATCTTTTATCACAGAGCCTGCTGTCCTAATACTTCCACCTTTAACTGTACAGGCAAATGTTTAAATGCATCCCGAGCCTTCTTTCAGGGTGCATGACAGTGGGTGTTTGCAGGAGGGAGGACATGATGTGTATGCGTGTGTGTCGGGGCCTCACGTTAAACGCATGTAACCACAGCCACTCAATCATAGTTGGGGTTTCTGGTGATCCCAGCAATGACCTTCGAATGTGGCAGCCCATGAAGTGAGCTGGTCCAATCAGAGACCCCCTAATTGCGACATCTCCTCCCCTTCAGCAGCTCCACCCACCTGTCATTCTCCACACGGGGTCGAGCTTCTCCTTCAGGTCTTAAGATGAGGATCACAAGAGTGGCAGGTCGGAGCTTACAGCACATGGCAGGGATACGGTGCAATTGTTTTTCTGTCCATCTCCATGTCCTCTTTTTTTTTCTCTTTTATTTTTTCAATTTTAATGTATCCCATCGATATTAACATCAATGTTAATGTTAAGTCCACTGATTCTCATATTCAGTAGACCAAAAATTTAATTCTGTGTCTGTGTTCTGTTGGAATGTCTCACTCAGGCTCTACTGTAAGTGTTAATAGCAAGTGTCTCGATCCCACTGTCTGTGATTTTGTCCCGTGTCTCCATGTTCTGAATGCTTTCTTGCACTGGTATTCAATTATTGCGTTATTTATGTCTCTCAATTGTGTGTGCTTTGTTTCAACTGAAATCAATATCTAGTTTTATTTCCCCCACTCACATGAGATGTGGCTCATTATTATCAAATGTTAGACTGATATAATAATAACCAGTGTCTGGGTCCTGACGTGGACAGCTGCTTTGCATCGCCCGCCGTGACAAAGATGGATTCTCCACCGGCAGCCCACTCTGTGTTTCAGATCCAGCACTGTGGTTGCTGACTGTTGAGAGTTATTGTATTTAAAACTAAAAGATGAACCATCTTAGATCATTTCCATAAACTGCTATACAGTTCAGTAAGTGACCATGTACATATACTTTTGTATGGAGGGTTTTTTTGTTATTAAAGACTTGCAGTCCAATGGCATGGATGTATTTAGCCCCCTTTAAGAGTGGTATGCCTACATTTGTATTTGTGAGAGTGTGCTCAAGTTTGCATGAGAGGTGGTCACAGCAATCCAAGTATAATGTATGCAACATGTAGGATATGATGGACTCAAAATGGTATGAAAATGGACTAAATTCCTTGCCAGACAGAAATCACAAAAGGTGAATTAAACTGGGATCTCTGAGTTCATTTTTGATTTTCCAAGGACCACAGGCCAGAATGCATCTGGATACAGTTGGATAGACAGACAACCAGTCAGAGCAAGGAAATGTGATGTTGCGCTGAGCAGCTCTTGCAAGTTGAGGCGGCGCTTGGTCTGTTTTTAAGGGGAAAATGTCAGCTAAACAGTAAACTTTTGAGGGGGGAAATAAGCAATGCAGGAACAGAATCTTGATCTTGAGCGACGTCTTCAAATCTAAACCTGTGAGGCTCCTCTGTCAGTCATCGTATCAAACCCGCCTCATATTAAATAAATGACTGTGATTCGGCCCGACCAGATCCAGTAGACATTCCTGTCAGAGCAAATGAAACATGAGCTTGTAGATTCATCTGGTTCCCAGGCTACAAAATTCTAACATTTCCTAGAAACAGCCATCATGCTAGCTGCTCTGAGTAGCAATGCTTTGAGCTAAATGCTAACATCAGCATGCTAATATGCTGGTGCTAAGAAGTTCTGTTTACCATGTTCACCATCTTAGTTTAGTGTGTTGGCATGCTAGCATTTGCTATTTAGCATTAAACACACAGACAGGGTAGGGCTGCGCTGCAGGCTAGTAGATCATATTAACTTCACTGGTGGGCCTCAGAGACGGTGGTACTACCAAAAGGGTAGATTAATATTTTTCAAACGAATTTGGTTTCAAAAAACAAACAAATTCACAAAGCTAGTTATTTTTCATATCTAAATGTGCTCAAGAATTCCCCTAAATAAAAATGTCAAATTCAAATGCATAATTTCAATGACCAGTTATGTTACGATATGTAGGTTAAGTTATGTTTTTTTGCTCATAATTATTTGGGAAAGAAATGTTCTAACAATCAACAAATAGTGGTTCTCGAGTTAGACAAGGTGAGAACCCCTGATTTATAGCAAGCGAAGTCAAGAGGTGTTTTCAGTTATTCTGATCAGACTTCTGCTCTGGTTTAAAGCACCAGTGTGTGGGATTTAGTGGCATCTAGTGGTGAGGTTGCAGATTGCAACCAACAGAATATACCTCCCCTCACCCACCCCTTCCAAGCATGTAGGTAGCATGAAACTGTGGCGGGCATGAAAAACACAAAAGGCCCACTCTAGAGCCAGCTTTTGGTTTGTCCTTTCTGAGCATCTGTAATAAATATGATGGTGCAACATGGTGGACTCCACCTCATTCTAATGTAACAACAACACAACAATTCTTATTTACAGGTGTGTACACTGATTAAATCATATTTCTGAATATTATATCCCATTTCTGCTATATTTGCAAATAGATCTCTGTAGATCTTACACACTGGATTTCAAGTTGGGTTGTGGTATGTTTGACACTTTAAAACCTAAAGACATCCATCCATGTTCCATGTTGGTGTCACAGTAAGCACAGTACGAGGGCCCTGGACACAGTACAGCTGAATATAAAGCAGCCATTATTAATGTTAGAGTCAACATGACTTACACCTGTGCTTCTCCTGCTCTGTCTAATTAAAATGTCTCCTGTACCTGCCAGAACAGTCCTGACTAAAGGTCTAATCAGGTCAAGTTAGAGGAAACACCTGCATGGTTGGAACAATGACCTCTGTCTGCAACTCATGTACTTGTGATTACGCAGAAAGTGATATGCTAATCTTTCCCGTAGCTGATCTGTTTATGGGTCATGAGAACACTATTTCACCAGAGTCTTTTGAGGACACAGCAAAGACTCCAGTGTCCTCCTTTGAACTGCCTGAAACACATTAATACTGGCAGTTACAGGCTTTTAATCTTCCACGCTCTTATATGTTTTTCACCCGCCTGGAAGCATCCCACCTGGAATATTTTACATGTAGCTCAGTTTAATTCACTCAGATAGTCTTTTGTTTTTGACTGGAAATTGATTCAGGTGTCAGAGACGTGCTGCACCCTTCATCCTTGCTTATTATTGTAGAAAATAAAAGCTATGAAATATTGTGCCGACTTCAGAACAAGCTTAACATTTTAAGCCTAGATTTAATCTTCTTTTTCTGTAATAGCTTGTGCTGTAGTCAATACCTATTGTTCTTTTTTTGGCAAATAAGGGCCTAAGCACCAAACTCAGTGTGAGAATCATATTGGAACAGAAGGAATGATTGTTTTTGAGGGCCTAAACATGCTCAAATCCATGAAACTCTAAATATGTGTCAGTCATGGTGGAAAATTACATTGTGCCCCCTATAAACCCTAAAACCAACAGGAAGTTGGCCATTTTGAATTTCCTGTGCTATTTTAACCTTAACCAGCTTCTCCTAGACAACTTATCAGATTGACTTAAATCAGTGTGTGCAATATACACGCCAATTAGTGTCTATAGGCTTATCGCCATCTACTGCTAACAGGAAGTAAGCCTTATGTGGCAAGCATTATTTGATTTACATAAAATGTTTATGAAGTGGTTCACACTTTACATACTGAAACATACCAATGTACCATTAGTGGGTGTTCTCTAGCACCACCTGCAAGACACAGGAACTGAACTAAACTCCTTTGCAGTGTCCAAACCAGAGCCATGTCCCCCAACATGCATCCGTGCAAGGGCCCAATCATCCTGCAATATAATTAATTAGTTATAATTAAATTATAATTTCTTTTATTCATTTGAGTAGATGAAACTCAAATGATCCTAACAGGGAAACAGGCTCATTTTGCTTTGAACTGACTAGAGTAGCTTCAGTCAGAGTTAAAGCTTTTCCCCTTCACTCGCCCTGACAGTGTGAACAAGGCAGGCCTTACAGATATATATACACACATGTTGTACATGTGACCATCCTTACACTGCCTACAGTACTTGAAGTAAGCCTTTTTCTAATGAAATAAGCCCTTCTGCGTTCCTTTACCTCATTATGCTCTTAACTGAGTAAAATCCAACCTTTCTGGTGGTATTACTGCGTCACTTTGTTGTCAGGGCTGCAGGTAATGTATCAATTTGTTCACATTAAGCAGCGGAAGACTGTAAGTGAAGGCATTTTAAGCTCACTGTTAGCTTGTAATTCATGTCTCTCCTTGGTTGCTTCAGGCAGATTATAGCTGCCTCCTATCAGTATATTTCAGCTCGTTTCTCACCGGCAATAAAGCTTTCTCCTTTACAATCACCTGTTGGATTTCTTCAGTGTTTATCATTAGGAATTTCAATAATGCGGATGATTGCTGAATCTGTCCTTTACTGCTTTCTGTTTCCAGATTCACATAAAGCAGTTTCCTGCTCCTCGATCCTATAAGCTCCTTGTGTCACTCTGCAGACTGTCTGCTTTCACCGCTAAGCCCCTACAGGTGTCTGAAGGCCTCAGCGCTCGGCCTTCTGGGAATGACATTTCGCCCAGCCAGAGACGAGACTTTTGTGCCATCGTGGACGGCAGACCTGCTCCAAGTGTAGGATGTGAGTGTGTGTGGCTTTGAACTAGAGCCTGACTGATATATTGGTCAGCCAATATATCAACTCAGTATGGACCAATCACAGAAATATAAGGTACTGGTATTGGCTTTTTGTTTTTTTGTTTTTTTACAGAACATATAATCCAGAAAACAATGTCTGGGGTGATTTAGACTCAGCACAATGGTGAGCATTTATGAGCCTGAAAAACAACCTTCCCTTTAACATAATAACTTTATAATAAAGTTAAAGCTACTACAAAGAATTTTTAACTGGTCATGAAATCGTCTCATCTCAATTTAATACTGATGGCTCTATATGACCTACATAAGCAAACGAGACCATTACATTTTCCAGTCAAAATGACAGTGAGCTGTACATTACGTACGTCATACATCAGTTAAAAAGAAGCAGGAGATTTTTATTTATGTAATTTTATTTTTGATGTGATATTTCAAAGTTATTTCAGTGGAACACTACTGCTTTTGTCCACAGGGGCCTCCAAAATCAACACATTATTAAAGTTCCTTGTAGCAGCTTTAAATATTCTTAAATATTTCACTTAAATATTTTTAATGCAGTACATTTTCACACACTCTTAGAAATAAGGGTTCTTCCTGAAGGGCTGAAGTTCTACTCAATACCATTTTCTCATGAAGAATTCTTTTATGAAGAAAGGGTTTGTAAAGGATTCTACTAAGGGTTCCATTAAGAACCCTTCTTATCCAAAGAACCCTATTTGAAATAAAGAGTTCCTTTGTACCATAATATAAAAGGTCAGAACCCTCGGGGTGGGTGCTAGATAAAACCCTTGGAATATAAAAGGCCTCTCTGTAGAACCTTCTAGGTGGGATCTGGATAAAACCCTTTGTGTTCTTGATAGAACCCCCTGGGCAAGCTCTAGATAAATCCCTTGGAATACAAAAGGGTTCTAGATGAAACCCTAGGAATAGGAATGTAAAAGGGTTCAGGGTAGAACACTTGGTGGGTTCTTGTTAGCACCCTTAGAAGATGGAAAGGTTCTGCATGGAACCCCCAGAGAGGGTTCTGGGTAGAACTATCATATCATATAAGGGTTGTGGGTGGGTGGATTATGTTGGGTTATATAGGTAGAATGCTCTGGAATAGATCCAATTAGAACCTTTAAAAGGTTCTACCAGGAATCAAAAAGTCTTCTCCTATTGGGACAGAGAAAAAAAGAACATTTTATGGTTCTAGTTATCACCTTTATTTCTCAGAGTGTAGTCATACTGGGTTAATTCTGTGCACAGTCCGCACAGATGTTTTTCTTGCCAGCTCAAAAATTCACTATATCGGCCTCTATATCGGTAATCTGTGAATTTTTCTCTCTAAAATCGGTCTCAAAAATCCCATATCGGTCGGGTTCTCTTTGCACAGGTGCGTAGCTTAGAACGTTGATGGTTTGCAGGTTATTATTGTAGTTTAAAGTTTATGAGAAGGAGGAGCGGAGCATTGAGCGTGAGAGTAAGCAGGCCTGATTTTCTTACTCACAAAGCCATCTTCATATTTTTGAGCTGAGTGCTCAGTTTAAAGAGTCCAGCCCTGCTGCAGTGTATAGTCTGCTGCACTGTTCATCATCACAGCCACCTCACAAAATACACACCAGCCAAACCAGCACCGCTGGCTGTCTGAGCCCGGGCCTCTGGGCTTTACACCACCATGTGTGTACGTGAATGTGTTTGACAGTAATGGATGAGCCCGTCTTCTCTGTCTTTACCCCGCCTCCAGCAGTGTCCTCATTAACTCTGATTATTGATTTAAATAGTCAGCAGCCAAATTGTCCAATCCATCTCCTCCTGCTGACCGTCCTGTGATAAGAGCAGAATCCATCTCACAAACATCATAAGCAGGATTAACACAGGGAGGAGAATCTCTGCGCTCCATCAGCACCTCATTTATCCAGCAGGAGTATCGTCTGACACAGCGACAGTCCCAGGTCAAAGTCATTCACCGTCCTCCTGTCAGTCTAAGGTCTCAGTGACACTTGATAGCCTTGTCATTACCATACAGTCGATCCCTTCTCATTATTACTGCGGGTGTCACTCAGCCACTGTAATCCTGTCACGGCACGTACTCACATTTATTTTTGGAAATCTGTGAACAAACGGGTGTCAAAAGCACAGAGTGTTTGATGGCACCTTTACGGGACGTTGTGATTAATGATGATCATGTTTCTGTGGGAAGAATGGCAGAGCAGGAAAAGAAGCTGGAAGTGTCAATGACTCCTTCCAGTCTTTTTTCATTTAAACACATGACTGCAACAAAGTCAATTCACCTAATGAGAAGTTACATCTAAAAGAAAAACAGTTCAACATTTTAGGAAATATGCACATTTGTTTTGTCGCTCAGAGTGAGCTGATGAGCTGTGTTAAAATGAGACTACACTCAAAAAAAGTCTCTTGGCTCTAATAAATACGAGGTCATATTTTTATGTAAAATGTACCTGAAATATATTGAATTATGTTTATTTATCCAAAAAATAAACATAATGTGAATATTTGTAGTATAAACTGAATGTACATTAAATACATCTATTTACATTAAATTAAAATAATAAAATGACATGGAAAGTTTACATTAGTTATTAAAATACATCAACTCATGGATTTTGGGTTGATTATTTTTTGGGTAACTTTTGAAAGAAATAATAACACATTCCTCATCCTAGAAATTAAACTGTGAATTTATGATAAATAAAACACATCCTTTCTCAGTTCAGTGCACTCAGACTGGCTGTACTTGACAGTCTTACTTGGTCCAGTGTGCAGACCAGTGTTTGCTAACGTTAACTGTATGATTGGTGACTAACTTCATAACTCTTATGCACTGGTGCTAATGTTACACTACGTTTTAGCTTGAACCATTATGAGATGTTAGTGTAGTTTAGCATAAAGACTGGAAACAGGGGAACAGCTCTCTGGACCCTGTCTAAAGATTAAAAAATAAAAGAAAAAACAACCTACCTCTAAACCTGTAGATATACTTGGTTTTTACCATGCTCTCATGTGTGTGTGTGTGTGTGTGCCTGCTTTTGAGTGTTGGTTTTGCAGGTCCCCAAAAATTAATGCTACGTGTCCACAAGATGCTATATGCACACAAAAGATATGGGCTGCAGGAGCTGTTTAATATTTGATGATGCCTTATTACTGAGGTCAGAAACAGATTTTTTGAAGGCTCTTATTTTGAAGCTTTGACTTAACTAGCTTGTGGATAATTGTGAATGAATCACAGTTTTCATTGGTTAGCACAATTAGCACAGGAGGATTCATCACTGTCAAAGCTAAGAGTGACGTCCCATTGTGGACAGGATGAGGATCAAAGGTTGTGTCACAGGCTTTCACAATAAAATCCTGCTGGCTGACTAGGCTTGATATTACTGTATCAGGAGAGATAAACAGGGTTTGTTGTTGTTTGTTTTTGTGTTGTTGTTTGTTTTTTAAAATTTTCTACTTTATTTCTTTACTTTTTTTTATTAACCCACAAAATACAAAACAGAAAATACATATACACATATATCCTACATTTCTAACCCCTTCCAAACCAGTTAATTAACAAACCTAAACTTAACCCTTATCCACTTCACCCCTCAAGCAACTTCATTAATAAACAGCAATACTCTCCTTCAGTTTTCACTGCATCTTACAGCACAGATAACATGCAGTGCTTATTCTGCAGAACAGCACAGACAGAGAGAGTCTGAGAGAAATAAATGTTAAAAATATTAATGTATGTATTATATTGTGGTTCTCACCTGCTGCCCACCTGCAGTTATTAACTTTTCACCCATGCTAGCACCCGTGAATTTATATATATATTTTCTTTTACCCATTACTCAACATTTTTGCAGTCTTCCATTGGGTATCTGTGGGCACCTGACCCAGTGCAGGACTCGACAGCAAATACAGTTTGTGGTTGTACCAGACTACACATGGTAAGTTCCAATTTGTTGATCTCTCCCCATTTTAAAACAAATGGAAATGAGTTTAGCTCACATTTTTATTTCATTAAGTGCGTCAAGACGTCCATATCATGATGGCATGGTGAAAGTGCAGCAATGAATCATGGACACTGTGTCCATGATCTGCTGATGTTCTGCAAAGGTCACAGGTTACACAGCTTATTTTTATGCTATAATATAAATGCAGACCACGTCCTGCACAATCTGACTGAAGCCAACCGCATCAATACCACTTAGTGTTTTTCAGCGCGTACCTCCAAGTCTGGAAAAATTCTAGGGGAAACTGTGTTGCCAGTTGCTTTTTTTGTTTGGTACAGATTAAACATACATGATATGACATGTCAATCATAGTAAGCAGATTTTTTTGTTTGGACAGAGCCAGGCTCACTGCTTTCCTCTGCTTTCAGTCATGCCAAGTTAAGCTAACCGTCTCCTGGCTGTGGCTTCATGCTAAGTATTTAACACAGATATGAGAGTGGTATCAGTCTTCTCATCTAACTCTCAGTAAGAAAGCAAATAAGCATTTTTCCAAAATTCTTCCTCTATTCATTTGACTTCACAGTATTGAGGATATTGACTCTGTGTTGGATGTATCTCTACATGCTGTTTCCTGAGCGTGAGTGCCCCACATTTAAATCTCGTCCTAGGGGACAGGAGGAGGGCAGGAGTCGGGTATCAGCCTTGGCCGGCGTTCAAATCTGTGGTTTAAAGGCAGCACAAAGACACAAAGTACTTTCTCATTCATTCGCGAGCTGAGACCTCATACTGCAACTGTAACTCTTTATAGCTGGATTATAGTCATAATACAGGGATCAGGGGAGCGCGTTACGAGCACAGAGGGAGAGGCAGCGGCTCTGGTGTCCTGTCTGAGCGCTCAGGCCGGGCCCTGGTGGATCCACTCACCTCGACCCGTCCTGGTCCTGGACTCGACTGGTCAGCGCCAGAGTCAGCTGTTTAAACCATCTCAGAGGGAAGACTATCCGAAATCCCACTCACCTCAACCATGTTTTCAGCTATAAAACATGTCTCCTCGCTATCACTGCTAGTGTTTTCCTTCTTTAAAACCTTTCCCAGCCATTCTGCAAGCTCACTCTTTTATAGGGCTGACTTATTCTCCCCACACGGTCCGGTCGCACGGCCTAATGAAACGCACTGGTGTCCAGCTGATTTCATTGCAGCAATATCAATATTAGGATTGGAGCGCTGTGAGTGCAGAAGTCTGGTTAAAAAATAATATCACAACGACCATGACGGTTTTATTATGGACCTTGTGAAATTAAAACCGATTGCTGAGGACTGATGTCATCGCGCTCATACGAGGATATCGTGGTGAATTCGTGCTTGAAGACATTGTGGCTTTCTATAATTACCTTTAGAAAGTTTGAATGACGTAATTGACACCTGACATACAGACGAAGAGGGGAAACTTCCCCAAACACACAAAGGGCCTTAACAACAGGCCCCCCTACAGCTAACAATGGGACACAATAAGAAAAGGCATATCACAGCACCGAGGGAAGGATTAGATTTTTGCCGGATGATCGTTGTGCTTTTGTGCAGCAGCCATTGTGCCGTATATGGTGTACATGTTTTGAAGTAGATGTACTCTCTTGGATAACATGATGTTTTCTCCTCTCTTATTTCTGGGAATGATTCCCCGTCTCTGTGTGCGTTTGAGGTGCAGCCACACATTGATTCATGGTCCTGATCTCGTGCCTGAAACACTGGCAGGGCATGAGGCTTCACAAACAACAGCGCCGTCCTGCTGAGCTGACATCCCACTGCATGGCATCTGATGAGAAGAGCCTGAAGAGAGGATGAAGAAATACCAGCAGTGTCTGCTTGTTGTTTGCACATACTGAGACATCATTGGAAGATTGTTTCCGCATGATTTTGCTGATCTTCTGAGCAAATCCAACCACACCCAGTGATGTTGTCCTGTATGTATCATCTACTGGGTGACCCAGTGGGTGTCCAGGTGTGATGTGTGGAATTACAAACCCCAATTCCAAAAAAGTTGGCACAATGTGCAAAATGTGAATAAAAAACAGAATACAATGATTTGCAAATCCTTTTCAACGTGTATTCAATTGAATACAGCACAAAGACAAGATGTTAAACTGATTAACTTTAAATAAATAAATTTGATGCCTGCAACATGTTCCAAAAAAGTTTGGACAGACGCAACAAAAGACTGGGAAATTTGAGTAATTCTCAAAAAACTCTTGTTTGGAACATTCAAAAGTTAAACAGGCTTATTGATAACATGTGACAGTATCATGATTGGGTATTAAAGAATCATCCTTGAAAGGCTCAGTCCTTCTCAAGCATGGATATGGTTGAGATTCACCACTCTGTGAAAAACCGCATGGACAAATAGTCCAGCAGTTTAAGAGCAAAGCTTCTCAGCACCCAGTTGCAGCAAATTTGGAGAATCAGGGAAATCTCTGCATGTGGAGGGCAAGGCTGAAACCCAGCATTCAGTGCTGATGACCTTTGATTCCTCGGGCAGTACGGCATTAAAACCCCACATGACTGTGTAAAGAATACTACACGGGCTTGGAAACACCATCAGTAAACAGTTTGTCGCTGCATCTACAAACTACAAAGTTAAGAATCTTTCATGTGAAGTAAAAGACATATATCAACAACATCCAGAAACTCTGCAGACTTCTCTGATCTCCAGCTCATCTGAGATGGACTGATGCAAAGTGGAAAAGTGTGCTGTGGTCTCTCAAGTCCACATTTCAGATTGTTTTTGGAAATCATGGACGTCATGTCCTCCAGGCTACAGAGGAAGAAGACCATCTAGATTGTTACCAGCGCTGACTTCAAAAGACGGCATCTGTGATGGTATGGTTTGTGTTAGCGCCCATGGCATCATGGGTAGCTGTCACATCTGTGAAGGCCCTATTAATGCTGAAAGATACATACAAGTTTTAGAGCAACATACTCTGCCATCCAGACAACATCAGGATGTCACTGCTTATTTCTGCAAAACAATACTGGACTGCCAGTCTTGACAATTACTAGACTCAGCTGCCTACAGTCAAGACGTGTCCCCCGCTGAAAATGTGTGGTGCATTATGAAGCACAAAATACAACAGCCAAGATTGTTGAGCACCTGAGATTTCTGACTTTTCTCTAATCATAACAAGCCATGCTTAGTGTGGCTACACTGTCAAACCCCCAAACTGGGATCCTTAAGTGTACCGCACATTTGCGCATGTGCACCTGTATGCACTTATGCAGCCACCGTGGCTGTCTAGCACACATACCGAGTGCACCTTTCAACACCAAGGACGCCATCAACACAGCAATTTTATTGCTGGATTCTTTAGGAAGGAAGGAGTAAGTCTCCTGGAGCTTTTTAGGAAAGACAGACTTTCTCTTTGGCTTGACAGCCAACTGTTACTGACAGATTCTGTCAGAAAGAGTTGCAGGCATCAGCCTATGACTCATACAGTAGGCTAGCAATAGTCTTTACAACAAGACATTGATTGATTGACATATACATACATGTGTGGTGTTTATGTTTTTATATTGGGTTAGATAATAATGAGTGAGACAGAACATTATAAATGTCCATGTAAATCCTGTAAAACAAGTGTATTATTATAATTATTATTTTAATTTATTTAATATGTTTTGTTAGTGGATGTTGAAAACTGGTGTGTTTTGCAGATATTTGTTGGTATCTGGTCACTGAAGCTGTGCTAGCAGTATTATTGGATGAATTGCTATTTTAATTTGTCCAGTATTTTGGTTTATGAGCAGTGCCTGAAAAACTAAATCCCCTATGTTGTGTTTAGAGCAAATTCGCAAATGTTAGCATGCTAACAAGCTAAAATGGTGATCATGGTAAACATTGCACCTGCTGCTATGCTTGTTAGCATGTTAGTTAGTCAGTGTGAGCATATTAGCACGCTAACATTTAGATCAAAGCATGTTTTACGTCTTCAGGCCCCTTAAAATGATTTTGAAATGGAGTGAAAAGATACAAATATAGAGAACATAACTATACAGTGATACTGCTCACAACTCATAGACATCATCTAAAGAAGTCGACATCGAGTCAGTTGAAAAGGTCACAAGCCAAAAAGTTTTTGAGCCACCGCTCTGAGGAGCACAATATTTACTGTTGCTAATACAATGACTTCAAAAGGTCGGACAATTACTCAGCTTTACAGACTTTATCTCCATAACAACTGTTACAAATATAAATCACCCACAGGCCACAGTGTCATTTTAACCACATCTGTGGGTCTTCTTCGGGACACTGCACATTTGTGTTACTTTTCAATACAAGCTATATTGATAACATATGGTGTATCAAAAGTATCAGTAACATATGTTGTGTTGAAAAGTCTTAGAAATGAAGATATATTGGTCTACTTTTACAGAGTGTACTATTGTATATGATGAGCCTCAATATGAGTCTTGATCCAATGCATAACAATTCCACACATTCATTCATGAAAACACATTAGAACAATATAGATTTGTATGAGAGACTGTGTGCTTTTTGTATAATATCTAGCTGTAAGCATCAGCTGCTGTGCTTAATAAACCATTACTGGTAAAACTTTATACTACTTAATACTTAGTTAATAGGTAATGAGGCCCTTATAATATGCTTATTAACATTAATATATTTTAGTTAGAGCATATAAGTGCATATAATAGCATGATGAACATGTTAATTTTTAGATTAAACATCTGTAACCACATATAAAAAAAAACTTGTTAATAGTTTGCAGACTGTTTAATAAGTGCATAATAAAACTTTTATTAACCTTAATAAGCATTGTTCACACTTTACACTTTACAAATACATGGTTAACTGCTAATAAATACATAATAAAGTGCGTAAAAAGCAACAAGAAAAACTTGGTAAAGTTTTAAAAATGACATAGAAGGTAAGTTGGTTAAAATCTACAAATGTTATTGTCCTGCTATAAGAGAGGCTTTTATGAATGTTTTCAAGCAGTCTTTAAACTGTTCACAAGTGTCTTATAAGTGCTTATAAACGTGTTATAATCAAACAATAAACATGGTTATTATGCTATTATTAACTCTTATATCATAAAGTATAAACAATGAACTATGGATTTTGGGGCTACCAGATCTAGAGAGTGATAATGTTTATTAAGGTTAATAAATCCTTTATTATGCACTTATTAAGCAGTCTATAAACTGGTCAGAAGTTTCTTATAAGTGCGTATAAATATCTCATCTAACAATAAAAGTGTTTATTAACTCTCATATAGTCTAGTATGAACAGTTAAATATGCATTATGTTGCTACTGGGTACTAAGTGTGAACAGTGCTTATTAAGGTTAATAAATCCTTTATTTTGCACTTATTAAGTAGTCTATAAACTGTAAGAAGTGTTCAGAAGTGCTTATAAATGTCTTTCAAGCTAACAAGACACAGTTTATTATGCCACACTTATATGGTCTTATTTACACATATTAATATTAACAAGCATGTTATAAAAGCCTTATTACCTATTAACTACAGCTAATTACAGGCACCTTGTGTAAAGTGTTGCCGTTTTATTTGTTATTTCTGAATGTCTGTCAGGAGAAAGAGGATTCTGTTTGGACTCGGACCAAGGACCAAAGCCACATCTTAGCTGTGCAAACTCAGTCGTGTGTTAATGGGACACACATGGCCTCTGTCACTGATAATCACTGAAATACCAGCATTAAATGAGGAAATCTCCAAGGTTAGTAAATTGACTCGATGTTCTCCTTGCTAATTACCTTGTCATGTGTGTAATTGTCTCATCTTGCACATCACAGGTGCATCCAGGCCTTCAGATCCCAGCGGCAAATTACACACATCTGATGTTCATTGTTTCTCAGTGAGAGCAAAGGAGTGAGAGGAAGTGAAGGAAGGCACAGGAATGAAAAGTGTGTGAAGGAGAGCCACTTGAGCACTAAATAGCGGAGGTGAGATTTCCAGGGAGGGGCTTGGGGCCAAGCACCATTTTCTAAAAATCCACCCAGCCTGCAGGTAGGACCGTCCTGCCTGAGGATTTACTAAAGCCTCCTGGCTGCATCGAAGGATAAACGCTCTCTGCTGTGAAAAAAGCAAGAATGTCCTCCTGGCTGCAACAAACACTTCGATACGTCTAGAAACAGAGACTGATTGGCTGAGAACAGAGCCTCTGAAATCTTTCCTTCCTGCCTGCTCAGCGCTAACTTGCATACATTCTCACCTCTCAAACATTAACGGCGTGTTCATGGACAGTGTTTTATGACCGCCATCACTTCCTGGAGCTGAGTGCTGGTGTCAGATATGTATCTCGTGGTTGCATTTTTCAACAGAAGCGTTCATCAGCATGTCAAGTTAATTTCTGATAAATCGTCTCTGGTCCTCCTCTCCATGTTTCCACACACAGAGCTTTGGCAGGCATCATTCTGGGAGAGCTCCCAGTATTTCACCTTGGCCTGAAAACCAAGAGATCAGGGAGCCTGTGGGGAACAATGAAACGTACTGATGATGAAACTTTATCGACAGGGCTGAACACTGTACACCCCCATTGACATTTTCAGAGCCCTAAAAGGAACAAACACATTTAAGAACTGTTTATTAAGAGCTTAATCATTCATTACCTCATGGCTACAATAGCTAATGCTAAAGTATCGGTGCAGCTTACAGCCACTCCTCTGTGAGGAAGTGAGTGGATGAGATTTTCATGACCTTTTCATGATCCTCTCTTCTTTTTTTTAACCCTGAAATCAAGTGAGTCTTACTTTTTATTTCACCCTCAGGGAAAAAAATCACTCACACTGTGAGTTATACAGGGTGGAGAACTTATATGTTGTCAGTGGTGATATAAAGATAAACTTCATGTTTTCTCAACTTTTTTTTGTAACAGTTTGCTGTTTAATGTTAATACCTGATACATTGTTTGCATCAAGTGCTGAGATTTGGGAACTAGAGCTGTGATGGTATGGACCTTTTCTGATAGCAATGAAAAAGCAACATATTACTGCACTGTAAAAAATAGTTGAGACAACTTAAAGTAAACTTGCTGACCTATAATCTTTTAGTTGAGATAATTTACCTTTCTTCTTTATATAAACCTGAATCTTTGAGTTTTAGAAACTGAAAAAAAGAGAAAATTCTAGTGCCTGAAAAAATAAAGTTTTCATTGAAAATATTAAAATTTTAACATTCAGTTTCACTCCACTCAGTTTACTCAAAATATTTTTAAATACAATCTTTTGAGTTTCTAAATAAACCTTTGTGTTTATCTAAAGAAGAAAGCAAATTCTCTCAACAAAAGATCAGTAGTTTGTAAAACTTTTTCGAAACTTAAGAATTTGAATTGGGCTCAAAACGTTTTGTTTTCACAGCACGCAGGATGGTGGTTTTTAACTTAAATTTAGCAGCAAGCTGTCAATCTGGCAGTAAATGTACAGTTCAGGTTACAGTGTGTCAGTTGCAGCTTCTCAGGGCCAAGAAAAGTCTTGTCTGTTGTTTCCCAAGTCCTAAAACAGTGACGTGGTTAGTCTCTAAATAAACCAAGCAAGAAAGGCTAATGTAAAGCTAGTGCTTGTGTTGCACCTTTACCTGTATGCCAGCTCACGATTCAAGGAAGGCCACTGCATTATGAGAAAACCTCCAACCTTCCTGTACAGCTCCTGCTCTGACAGAGCATTGACCTGCCTGTACAGTTCTGTTCTAGATTATAACTGCTGGACTGTTGTCAGGTTCAGTTGGGAAAAAATTCTGAGTTTAGCAGCCATGCACATCTGGTTGATATTGTAAAAAGGTGAAGTTGATCTACTAACTGGTGAGGAAGATAAATTATTATTTTGACATGCTGTAGAGTTACATGCTGCTAGTTGACTGCTCTCTTTCATGGTAGGCGACTAAACTTCTGGCTTATTGGTCAGTAGAAGTTCTCTGTGTTTTATGCAGTTGGACCGCTGTGCTGTGCACTGCACTGTAGTGGTATTTGTTGTCAAATTTGTTAATTTTCTTGTGTTTTTCATGTATGACGAAATAACAAAAACAGGTTCAAACAGGTTGGGTTGAGTCTGAAAGGCATGGGTACGGGTTTGGTTTGTGTCTTGTGGAACTCAAGTTGTAAAACTTGTCCCACTGTGGCCTCACAATAAAAGAAAGTGATTTAACAACATCACTTTATGAAATAATTGGGAGACTTAGCTAAACTTAGTTGCTAACAACATAAGCTAATGATATCAGCTAGCTAGCAATGCTTTGTTCTGTTAACAGCACACAATGAAATTGACATTGAACTACTGCTGCTGCTTCTAAATACATTTGGCTAATCTCAGTTTCAAATGACAACGATTTAGCCTGTAGGGGCAATGGCCAATGTTTCAGGGCTTTTGTACATGTGTCTATCACTTATTGTAGTCCAATTTGAGATGCTGGAATGGACGATATGTACGACCAGATTGTTTCACAAATATGGATGACGATAGATTTAAAAAATAAGCTAAGCTAATAAAAAGCTAATAAAAAGCTAAATCATTGGTGATGGATTCTGAGATTGCATTTCGGCCAATGTGTGCTGTTTCATTTGCTCTGCACATGGAATGTTTATCCACATTCAACCAAAGCCCACTCAAATGTGATTGATCAATAATACTCACACTAAAAACAGACGTGACATGATGCCGCTGCATCTCCAGATACACCAATTAAGTATAGTGAGCATACAATGCTATTTTCACCAATAAGAATAATGCGCAAAGGTACATTTTAAAACCTTTTTTTAAACAGCATGCACTGATTACACTGTCATAATCTTTCTAGATTCTTTCTCAGTGTGTCATGTCAGAGAGGATTTGCAAAAAAATCTCTCTTATTGGTTTTAGGAGAGACACTGATTCATCCAGTGGCATGGGAATAACACACTTCCCATCATGCAACATGCTCCAGCAGACACACTTTGGCCAGCTCAGAGAAACATGCTGCTAATTGATGCCACTGCTCAACTCCTGTTGCGCACAGCCTCGTGTTGGCCGGCTCCACATGCAGGTCTGCGTTTCCTTCTCTCCCCATTTGTCATATTAGAGATGGATTCAGACTGCTTGTTTTCTCCCTCTTTAAATTTCACTTCACTTTTAATGAATACATAAAAATCTTGGAACCAATTTGGATTCTATAAAAACGTCACTTAACTTGCCACAGACTATTTATTTTACATACAAAGAGAGGAGGGTACACGTTACACACGTTATTACAGATGAATCACTTGGCTCTGGGTGAAATTCATAACAATAAATCACAAGGTGGATTTGCAGACAATAAAACAGGACGTCGTGCTTCATGACTGCACAAGTTAGTCTGTTTGGATGTATAGTGGAATAATACTCTTTAGTCTCTCATTGCTTTCACATCAGTTTAACACAGAAATCACTCTGCCTCACGTCTCACACACACTTGTATGGCTTCGTTAGTTCCACTTTCTCAAAATGTGCGCTGTCTGCTGCCGGCTTAAGTACACTTCAGTTGCTCTGATAAAGTTGATGAGATTTCTCAGTTCAACCTGCATCTGTCGACTCAAAGAACACATCTAGTATGGTCCCACAATGAAGCTGAGGTGGAAAATAACTACGGACAAATACTTTGTTACTGTATATATATAGAGTTTTCAGGTATGTGTATTTTACTTGAGTATTTATTTCTCTGGCAACTTTTTACTTTTACTTCCTACATTATGACACAAATATGTGCACTTTCTACTCCTCACATTTTCAAAACAGGCTTATTACTTCAGTTTTAATGCATTTGAGGGGAATTATTGATATTTTTATTTTGTATTATTGCACTCCTTCACAAAATCAAGACAGATTTCAATCTAAATTGAAGGATCAATAACACACAGGAAAAAAGATTCCTCGGTGGATCCATCAGTGCATGTCACATACAACACACCTTGTGACACTAAAATGATGTAAAAGACATAAACACAGAAAATGTAATAAAATGAAAAACATGTAACAAGATGAAAAACAACATAAAAGACATAACAAATCAAAAATATGTCACAATATAAAAAACAACAAGACAGTC
The DNA here is from genome assembly GCF_056507025.1 of Lutjanus erythropterus. Classification (NCBI taxonomy): domain Eukaryota; kingdom Metazoa; phylum Chordata; class Actinopteri; order Lutjaniformes; family Lutjanidae; genus Lutjanus; species Lutjanus erythropterus. The sequence goes on from NC_139327.1 coordinate 5,226,967, forward strand.
TTGTTACATCTTTTTTGTCTTGTCAATGTAAAAGATGTAACAAGATTTAAAAAAAGTAACAAGATGAAAAATGACTTAACATGAAAAAGACCTAAGAAGACAATAAACATCGTAAGACATGATAAGATGAAAAAGACGTGATGAGATCAAAAATGACAAAACAAGCAGAAAAAGATGCAACAAGAACAAAACAATGTAAAAGATGTAACAACATGAAAAACATGTAGCAAGATCAAATAATTGACTCAACAAGACAAAAAAGATGAGAAATTACTTAACAGATGAAAAAGACGTAAGAAGAAAAACAACGTAAGAGACCTAACGAGACAAAAAAGATGGGACAAGATCAAAAATGATGTAACAAGTAGAAAAATATGTAACAAGAAAAAAAATACTTGAGAAAATGAAAAAGATGTAAGAAGATGAAAAACAGCATAAGAGATATAACATGGTGAAAAAGACATGAAACAAAACCAAAGATGATATAACAGATTAAAAAAGACGTAACAAGATGAGAAACGATAAAACAAGACAAAAAATGACGTGAGACGATAATGATGTAATAAGATCAAAAATAATCTCATGATGAAAAAGATGTAACAAGATGAAAAATTATGAAAAAAGTGTGGCAAAAGATTAAAACAAGGCAAAAAAGACACACACACACACACACACACACACACACACACACACACACACACACAGAGAGAGACACACACACACACACAGAGACACACACACACAAAACCTGTAAAAGATGAAAGACGATGAATCTGACAGAGGAAGGCTCACAGAGAAAAGGTGAGGTTCAGTCATCTTTGTACAGAAACAGAAACAGCTGGTAGAAACGTCCTTCAGAGGACGACTTTTTACTTTTATATTCTGAGTACATTTCAGAGTCTGTACTTTTTCACTTTTGCTTGAGTAAATAATTGAATCAGTACTTCTACTTTTACCAGATCATTTTTTTAGCGTATCTGTCCTTGTACTTGAGTAAAGAATGTGTGTACTTCTGCCACCTCTGGAATCAGTTGTGTTATTATCACACTGCAAAGATTGACATGTGTGTCAGTAATGGGATTTTGATCTAAACTTTTCATAATTCCGTGTCTTTTGTTGACAAGCCGTATCCAAATGTTCTGCTTCCTGTCCGGCTCTGTGAATGGTCACTCACTAACATACGCTACACATTACTGCAGGGCATGTTAAAATGAAACAGGACCCCTCTCCTCACAAAGCAGTACAGACTGTAGTCTGAGACAATCAATTCAAATAAACAGAAGGATTTGGACTTTGTTTGATAGTAACATATCCAGCAGGCTAAATCATCAAAGCAGCAAATGTTCATGTTTAGTGACTAACAGCTTCTATCTTTGTTGAGCGGGTTCTGCTTCAATCAAGTGATTAAAAAAAAAGGAGCAGATTTATTTGTTGTGAGGTGGTCAGCACCAGTCCAGAACAGATTTGTTGCTTTAGGTAAGTGAAGTAATCAGGTGAAAAAATCTAAAAGAAATAAATCTGAAGTTAAATGAAACACTTCTGACCAGCTGAACTTCCAGAGACACAGTGAGGCGTTCACAACCATGGGCTCTTGCAGTTTCTACTCCTAGAACTCTGATCTACATTTTAGACATGGGTTTTCTAATTCAGTCATCAGGTCAGTTGTACATTCAGTCCACTCCTGGTTCAAGCTGTTGCATTTTGTTCAGTACAAATGTGGGCCTTTAAAAGCACCGTCTGGGGACAACCTGGGCTATCAGAATATGTAAGCTGCTTTAATGTCACATGAATGTATAAATAGTTATATGATTATAAAGACAAAAGAAAATAAAAGCAGGAATTGAATCTCACAGAATTTTATTCAAAACACACAGAGAAACTACTGGAACAAGATTTTAGCATTTGAATATTGTTCTGTCAAGTCCTGGAACTCAGGGAAAAAACAAACTGTGAAAAAGTATAAAAGTAAAAGGTCATCCTCTGAAGGACATTTCTACAGGCTGTTTCTGTGCAAAGCTGACTGAACCTCACCTTTCCCCTCTCTGTCTGGTTCGTTTTGTTACGTCTTGTATGTCATTTCCTTGTTACATCTGTTGTGCGTGATATGCACAGCTGGACACACCACAGAACTGTCTTTTCTATGAGTTACAGTCCCACCCATGTAGGTTGAAATCAGTCTGGGCGCAATAATGCAAGTAAAAATAATCAATAATTCCTCTTAAATGCATCGAAATTAAAGTTGCAGGCCTGTTGTGAAAATGTAAGGAGTAGAAAGGACAGATATTTGTTTTCAAATGTAGTCAAAAGTTGTCAGAAAATATAAATACTCTAGTAAAGTACTTCAAGTAAAGTTATTTTTCATCCCCTGCTTGTGTTTCTGATGCTTCCCCTGTATTTATTATCAGTAAACTATTCATGTCTCATTTAACATCAGTCTTACTGAAGTCACAGGAGCTGTTGACTGTCCTCGGCAACCGCCACTTCTTTTTCACCACCTAAACATGTTCAACTTTCTTTCTGGGCTGACTTCCATGAAAACTATGATAAAATATTCCAGACTTTGGAGATGTCCCAAAACCATGAGGCTGAGTTTTTTTCACAGTTGCTATTTTGCCCATTTTCATTTTCAGTTTTATATGTGTGCCTGAGCCAAGATACTTACTGCTCTTATTAATTAAATCACAAGTAGAAAACAGTCTACTGTGCCCCTACTCCTGAAATCACCACAACACAATATTGTTCTCCAGTGGTCAGTAGTTCCATGTTTTCTTTGTTTGCTCGCTCTAGGGGAGGTTCACCCATAGTCAGTGATACAAAAAGTGGATTTGACCATAAGCGTGTAACCACAAGCACATGAGGGAGACAGATTTAGACAGAGCGAACTACCTGTCTCTGTGGAACAAATTGTTTCCATACCTGGATAGATGGGATAAATAACACTTTGAGTTTGAGTTGAGCCTTTAACATTGCATGTTCTGTCCTGCTTCCAGAGTTTGGCCAACCACTGCGGTTCTGCTGTCGGTTGACTGGGTGCTATTGAGGCAGTTGGTCATGAGACTGTCTACTGACTCACCGTGCTCAGTCATTGTTCTCGTCATTGTTGCCGAACCTTCAACTAATAAAAAAGACATGTATATTAAAGGAATTGTTGTACATTGTGGAACAAATTATTTGCTTTCTTGCTGACTCATATCTACTCATATCTCAGTTCGATATGCAGCTAAATCCTGCAGACAGCTGTCTTTGCTTAGCTTAGCATAAACTGTTAGGGTTAGTAAGTAAAAAAATCCACCTGGCAGAACAAAAGCTCACTCAGTAAAAGAGAATTCTGTAACATACAGTTGCATGTACTGTAATTTATCATAAAATGACTATGATATGCCATCAGAGATTAAGGAAAGATGTAAAATTGAAATATTTGCTTCTCCTGCAACAATGCTAGATGTTAAATTCCTGGTCCAGGACTGCTTCAGTCTGAACTTTTCACATTAGAGTTCAAATTAATGCTGAATATTTGTTGAATGTCTAAGTGTCTGTTTATGAGTTGTAAGAAATCATTAACAAGCTTGTAGAAGGAGTAGATGTTTGTAACAGTTACACTGAGCAAAATGTTTTTGGAGTTTGGCAGGCAGTGAGACAGGCAGTGAGACAGGCAGTGAGACAGGCAGACACTGAATTCCAACTTCAGAGAGCATATTTTCAGGGCAGTGGACTTTTGTTTTCAGGATAAGAGAATTAACTTTACTTTGACAGAGAATTAACAGTTATTATCAGCTGATCAACTTATAGCGTGGGACTCATACTCGCTTGTTATTGTCAAATTACAATGTTGTGCTCGTCTTGCAACTGCTGTTGCTCACAGGTGATCGGCCAATTTCACCAGCCTGAGTTCTTTGCAGTTAAAACCTCATACAGAGACAATTACACCTGAAGGAGCTCAAGGTTTGAAATTATTGTTTAAAAAGTTTAAAAAGACTGTCTGTCTCTCTCTGTTTGCCTATCTGTCTGCTTCTGTCTGATTTGTCTTTCTGTGTCCAGTTTTGACATTTTAGACTGTGGTCTGTTTCAACTGTTCATAAATTCAAACCTTGGCTGCTTCAGGTTAAATTCTTTCTTTCATCTTTCTTTTGGTCCTTTCAGTATTCAGATTTCTCTGTGCTGTAACATACAGGCAACTGGCCAATTTCACCAACCGCAGGCTGGTCCTGTCTTCTGATTGGTGGACTGACCTAAAACTGTTTTGGCTGTTCAAACCTCATACAGAGAGAATTAAACCTGAAGTGTCCAATTTTGACATTTTAGAAACTTTACATACACACACACACAAAAGCTGTTCTGTCTATCTGTAAAGGGTCTTTTACTGACATACACAGAGACACACACTCACATACATACACACATGCCCGCAACAGCGCATGCATGTGCACACACACAGACACACACACCCTCAATGATACATCTACTGCTATTAATACTGCTGGCATTATGGTTGTTGTTGTTGTTGTAGGCCATGTCTCTGCCTGTTGTGGTCATCTCTCATGTGTGTCAGCTGCCCAGCGGCTGGGCCTCCATCCTGTGCTACAACATGCTGACCACCGAGACCAAGGTGAGCTAAAAATATCACATCATCTATAGAAGATGTATGAAATGCTATTAGTCAGATTCATCTTTAGCTTCTTTATGATGCATTTGAGTGTAAGGAGGGAAAGTCTGTAATCATAACTGTAGAAAAGGTTTTACAGAAAGTGCAATTCTGTGTATTTATATAACTAAAATTAAGGTTGTTGCAAAAGTTTCTATGTGTCATTTGTTTATGTAAAAATCGTTGGATAAATAAGTGATTTTTTTTGTATCAATCTCAAATATCTCGGCTGACTTCAGAAATACAGTATCAGTTGGGTGCATTAAGATTTCTTTTCTCTTGTCATCTTCAGAATCTGAAGAGAAGTGAAGAGAAGAGAAGTGGTCTCAGCTGTCGGAGGTTCTCAGCTGGCAGTTCTCCTCCGTCACCAAGCGAGGCCTGAACCAGGAGCAGCTCAACATGCTGGCCGACAAACTGCGGGGTACGATCAAACGGAGAAAAACAAAAACGCAACAAGAAACAAAATAAACCCCTCTGATAGCTGCAGATGTTTTTCAGGCCTGTTTAATGTAAATCTGAGTGTTTCTCTGCAGGAGCCAAAGCCCAGAGGAACCCAGAGGGACTCATTCCCTGGACCAAGTTCTGCAAGGTGAGACTCAGTCAGCCGGGTTATGAAAATGTCCAAATCAGAAATGGGTTTATTGTAGGGATGTCCCGATCCGATCATTGAAAATCACGTGATTGGCCCCGATTTCCAATCACGTGATTTTCAAATGATCGGAATCCAGTGGAAATGATCGGATTTAACCTTACAAAACAACAAGCATGGCCATGTACACGTTTTAAATTCATCCTGAGGTACAAAGAGATTGTCAAATGGAATAACAATGGCTTAGTTTTAATTTTAATAAGTTCGACAACATCAATAATCATTGTTGCACAGACGGAAACAACACCGTAAACATCACAATTTATGGCAGGAGGGGAATTCTGACAACATAGTAGTAGTGAGCTGGTAGTTAGTAGGCTAACGCAGGACAAACGTGTCACCTCGGGACAGCGAAAATGTCTGCAGTTTGGAGGTATTTTAAACTGGACAGTGAAGGCAGTGCAACAGCCACTTGTAATGTGTGCAAATTGGGCATTTCGCGTGGTGGAAATGTGGATGTGTTCTCTTTTTTTCTTCTTATTATTAATGCATTGCTGAGGTATCGGATCGGGACTCGTATCGGCAGATACTCAAAATCAAATGACTCGGATTCAGGGGCAAAAAAATGTGATCAGGACATCCCTAGTTTATTGCCAAGTAGGTTTTCACTTACACTGAGTTTTCTGTGGCGTGTTGGTGCATACTAACATAATTCTAGAAATATAAATAAAGATTAAGGCAAAATGTATTTCTTTTACTTTTTTCAGAAGTGGTATCTGTACAGTTAATTCATCTTTGCTCAACTAAACATCTGTGTCTTTTGTCCTGCAGCAAAGTGCCAATGAGAAGCTTTTCCCTTCTGGCTGTGGATGGAAGGAATCCTGGATGTGATTAAAAGACACCTGCTTCCCCTGTGGAACGATGGCTGAGGAGTGTTTTTGTCTTTTGTGATTTTCAGAGTGAGTTTTCATTTCTGAGAGGTCTGGAGTGGATTTGTGAATGTCTTTGTCATCTGTGTGCAGCTCCATCATGGGCTGCATCTGCAAGGAGAGGGAGAAGACACTGCTGAGAGACAAGTGTCCTGGGACCTTCCTGCTCAGGTTCAGTGAGAGCAACAGAGACAGAGACAACACAACGTCCATGGTGAGCACACCATCAGTCACTCACGTCAGCTTATAATAAGGATTACTCATTTTGATTTGGAAAACTCAACATTTGGAAAAGTAAAATATTGTGAAATGAATTGTACTTCCTGTTTTTTTATTTTTGACATTTCTTTCAGTAGAGCATCCAAAAGCAGAGCCAAGTTTTGAATTTTTCCACCCAGACAAGCCTGTCCTCCACTCTGTGGAGTCGTACACGTAGAAGGAGCTGATCGCCGTCTCCCTGCCCGACATCATCTGTACCTACACGGTGATGGCCGCCGAAAACATCCCTGAGAACCCGCTCTGCTTCCTCTACCCCAACATCCCAAAAGACAAGGCCTTCAGGAAGTACTACCCCAAACCCTCAGAGAGTAAGTCGCACACCTGCACACATTACTCAAGTACAATACTTTTCTGATTGTTCTTCTCCACCACATTTCAGAGGCAAAAACCATGTCTTTTTTTTTTTACTTCATTACATTTATTCACAATCTGCTGTAAATCAGCTGCTGCACATGAACTTACTGAAGTATTTTCAAAGACACTGTCTTTGTAATTCGAATGCAGCAAACTGACCCTTCACTAATTCATTTCTCTCCATGTTGAAGGTGTGCAGGAGGCTCTGAGAAGAATGATGCTCAGCGTTTCATGAATCTGGATGGTGGCATCTTTTCTGTTGTCTCTCACAAACATGAAACACAGGATCACACATGTGGTGAATGGATTAAATTCTGTCTTCATCTGCTCTGACATAAACTGTGAACGTTAGCATGTCTGGCTAACTAACACTAGCTTACTAGCTGCAGTAACTTTACCTCCAGACAAACTTGTTAGATCCCACTGCATCTGCATTTGTTCTGTGGGGGTTTGAGGAGGAGGATGTGGGCTGATGCAGAGTCAAAGTGGGTCAGTGATGATGCATCTCTCTCTGGCTCACTGTCTCAGGTCTAAGCAGAGTTAGCTTTGCTCCTTTCCCAGATATCTTCCACAATCATGGTGTGGCTCATCTGGCTGAGTGACCTGTCTCCAAGTCCACTGCACTAACCTAACAAGTCCCTGTGCTTCCTTTTTTCATGTTTGTATTTCTGTCATCTATCATGTAGATATACCTGCTGTATTTCACCATCCAACCAATGTCTGCTGACATAAAGTTAGCTTTAGCATCAGTCTTTTAGCATTTACATTATACCAGATACACAGCTGTCAGGTAACTTTACATTTACACTTCCACAGAGTTCTTGTTTCAAAACGTGTCAGATGAAAACAAAACAGACTTTTCAGCCGAGTCAGGCAGTCAGCATTAGCTTCCATCAGCCAGCTATGAGAAGCTGCTTTTGTTAACTTCTCAAAGACTTCTTCAAAGACCTCATGTTTCAACAGTTGCTTCGATGTTCAATCTGCCACTGATATCACTGTAAACTGCATAAATGCAGTGCGAGAATGGAAAGTTTATCAGACAGCAACAGTAACTAAGGAGGGTGGGGCTTAGTGAAGGGTGACTTTCTGCATCTTTCTTTGTTGCAAGCTTAAACAGATCATTTCCAGATCATTTTGATAAGTTCATAATTGATCAAACACAAAAACAGCAACAACACATTTTTTTCACATGTTTTAAGAAGGTTTTCAGGACTAGAGATCCAAATTCTGTCCTATGAAAGGCCAAAAATGAATTGTGGTTGAAGGCTGCAGGCCAAAAGTAAATGTTGATGTTATAGAAATGACATTACATTAAAGGTTGTGAATGTCTATGTTTGAAAGGCTGAAAACTGCATTTTCTGCCATTTTTTGCATGAAGTGCAATTAAAATCAGGGTTCCTTGAGGAACTTCAGAGAAAGAGGAAAAGAAAAGAGGATGGAATAAATATTTCTTTCCAGACTATTGCCCCTTTTTATTTTTATTTTTTCTGAATAGAAAATTCAGAATTTTAAAAAATAAATGAATAATAGTAATACACTCGGCACTTGGAGCGTAGCATTTTCCAACTAATGAGGGAAGAAATTATGTGAATTTACATTGTGCTTTTTACAGCAGACTCATCCCCATGATGCATTGCAAACACACTAAAACAAGCAGTGTTGTCATGGTAACAGGCCTATATCATATGAGGAAAACGTAGGCTTAAAATGTCTGAAAATGCTTTTGAATATCATGCAAACTGTTGTCTGATGCCCTAAATCATGTTTCAGTGATTCTCAGTTACAAAAGTTCTGATCAGTCAGGGAATAGTCAAAGCACAAGAAGCCTCATTTTACTCTGGTGTCGAGTCGTACGCACTTTTTCACCAGGGTGCGTGATCTTTCTCTTCCAAATCAAAGCAAACCAAACCTTTATGGCTGCATTCATCAGTGTTTCCATGGAAACAGTCAATGAACAAGTCCTACTGGATAGGAGCACCTGCTCATTTATGAACATCAGCCATATCAAGTACACTCAGTCTACCAAGTCTACCACAGTCATGTCAGTTCTGGTTGAGGGGGGTGGGTGGTGTGATTGCATTAGTGAAGGGGTTAGTCTCTATTGTCTGTCGTCCTAAGGTTGATGGTTCAATTCCCTTCCTGCTGAGGGGTGGAGGACCTGAAAGCTTCAACATGATCTTACAGAACATCAATATCATCTCCTATCAGTGTGGTTGTTCATTGTCAAATGATTTAACAAGGTGCTGTCTGTAGAGACAACACTTGGTTTCCAAATAGCTGGAACTCATGACCACAGGTATGAACACCACTGTTGGCAATATTGGAAAAAAAAATTGACAGCAGGAATAGCTCAATAAGATAAGCAGCTAATATCAGATACACGAGGTTGGAGGATCAAGTCCAAGCTCACCCGCCCTGAGACTTTCTTTTTCTTTTTTCTGAAGTTTTCTTTTGAGTATTTTGGCCAAGAAATACAACTACACTTAAAACTCAAGGTGTAAGCTCAGTCTGAAAGGCAGGTGTGTCTCTGTTGGAAAAGAAAACACAATTGTTACATTTTCAAGTCAAAGCAATGTAGTCATCCAGAGTCCTATTAGACACCAACCAAGGTCTGAGCATCTTTTCCAATAGCTCAGGTAGTAAAAGGATGACTTAAGAATTTAAGATCGTGGGTTTGATTCTTATTGCTCACAATGACTTTGGGAGGATGCAGTCCATAGAAAAGAGTGAAGACCCATGAGAACCAGGATTTTTCTGTCCAATCAGATAGCTCACATTTCACATTCCAGTGCACTGCCTGGTTTGAACCACTGCTTCGGCCATTTGGAACCCGGCGTGGAGGGAGGTGTGGGGCAGGGAGGGGACAGTGTCCACAGAGATACAAACAGGGGGTTATGCTGAATTTTTCACTCATTTTTGCCTCCTTGTTGCCCAAGTGGTGCATTCCAGCCAGGTGGGAGACGACAATAGAGGACGATGGAGTCCCCCCATCACTAAGAAGATGTAAGAATCTGCTGCATCTGCTGCATCGACGTCTCCTCTGACAGTGGACCACTGGGGGGCATCTGCCTGTAAAATACAAAATCCAAGTGAAAAGCAACTCTTAAAGGGACAGTTCATCCACAGTCAAAAATACTTTTCTTCCCTCTGGTCTGTAGTGCTGTTTGGTGAGAGATATCAGCTGTAGAAATGTCTGCCTTCTCTCCAACATAATAGGACTAAATGGCACTCGGATTGTGGTCCTTAAAGCACCAAAAAATAGATTAGAAAAATTAAAAAGTGTGTCTCTCCAAAAATCAGGACCCAGTTACTACTAGAAAAGAGTAGTTCTTACATGAAACTGCTCACAAAAAGGTCTGTGGATTATTATTTTGGTTTTGAAACTTTTAAATGTATTTTTTGGTGCTTTGAGCACTGAAAGCTAAGTGCCATTTAGTCCCATTATATTGAAGAGAAGGCAGAAATTGCAACTTACACCAAAAAAATCTAGATGGATAAAAAGCACTACATGCCAGTGGAAGAAATGTACTTTTGATTCAGGGGGTGAACTGTCCCTTTAAGGAACACTTTTAGTTAAGAGAACATTTGGCTTCAGTGGAAATTCTCTAAACTTTTCTCATATTACATATTACGACTTTAATGTGGCCATCATGTCACTACTGACTGCTGTTTTGAACTAAATTTGGTTACTGAATATTGGAAAAAACAAACTTGATAAACCTGATAATGTTTGTTCATTTGTTCCATGCTTTATTTTAAATTCTGGACATATTTTACAGATTGCTCCTTTAACAAAGAGGCGACTCAATTTAAAACATTTAGTCTGCAGCAGTTGGTCATAATGAGAATAAATATCTTACCACAGTGAAGATGTTCCATCACTTGGTCGTCTTCCAAGATGTCTTCCATTGATTCTGCATCTCTACAAGTGTAAGAGAAATAAAAGTCAGGTTATTTGAAGTGTGGTTGTCTGAGCGACTGATCCACAGTCAGTGTGTTTCCTACAGTAGATGGTGTTCGGTACACCACACTTCGTAGAAGCAGTGAGGGACACCAGCACAGAGGCTAAACAGAGTCCTGTTGTGGACAGAGTCAGCAATAAAACAGATTTTAGCCACCTGAAAAAACTGAATGTCAGTTCAAATATTTTCACCACTTTACCTCGCTGTGAGGTAAAGTTTGTTCATGTGCAGCAGCTGATTTACATTCATTTTTGCAAAATGAAAATAAATGCATATAATATTTGCATAACTGTTATGGCTACACTATTGCATTGAGTATTTCCCCTTATCAATATGCAAAAGTACAACTGATACGTGTTATTTCATGAAAAGTATTAAAAATAATTTTAGGATAGGATTTTTTTCAGATTCCATGTCCTAGGATTGGGTCATCGGGGCCTCTGCCTATGACTGCCCAAACCACACTGCATCAGCCCCTTCTGAACCCTCCCACGGGTGATGGGCCCTTGTTGCTCTTTCAGGCTGAGCCCAGCTGGGTCCAGTGGATAGAGACCCGGCCACCAGGCGCTCGCCTGCAAGCTCCAACCCTGGGCCTGGCTCCAGGGTGAGGCCCCGGTAACACTGATCTGACACAGTAGTAGTTTTCATTTTACTGTTATACATCGTTATAATAAGGTTGTGCAGCCAAGACATGTCCATTGCGCCTGGTGTGTATAATCATGCCTGCTGCTCACAACATCCAGAATGGTTTCAGTTACCTCTTCATGTGTGATGAATGCAACAAGAGGCATGACTGCCAGGATGTCAGATGGATAGCCTGGTAAGCCTGAAACCTGTATCCTAGTTTTTTATGATAAAGAGGGCAGCCTTCTTATCAATCTGCACATTTCTCAGAGCTGCGCTGGAGACAAAATCCACATACTCCCCTATTGTGTGATATGAGGAGGATTATTTTTGCTCCAGGCATTCCGTGTTATTCTAGAGGGCCTCATGGTCTAGTTTTTCAATGGGGGGAAGAAACATGGCAGGCCTCTGTTTTTAAGACCCTTCCAGAAATCTCTTCCAGGGATCCAGCTCTGCAGCCACACTGACAAACAGCCATAACCACCCTGACCTTCCCCAACCAACTTCCTCTGGAGAGGAACCCAAACAAATGTTGTTATTCAAGGCCTAATAATAATCTGGTATAAATGGGGAGAGGCAGAGTTTGCGTCAGGAGGATGACGGACTTCGAAGATAATTCTGTGAGTGCTGAATAACATGAAAGAGAGAAACATTGGCACTGTGTCTTTAAAGTTATTTCCCAACTGATTGAAACAAGAATCAGGTCCAAACATGATTGCAGAATTACGGAACCCCCGCCCCCCCAAAAACCATCCACAAACACATTTTTCATATTTTACTCATTGATTTGATTTATTAGCTGTCAAATTATGTTTCTTTCAAGTTATATCAAATGAAGCAGGTCTGTGAAGGAATGGCTTCTAATAAAGAAATATCACACAAGAGGAAGTGCTGTTGCCCTGAATATCAGCACAGCTGGGATTTGGTTGTAGGCTCGGTGCAGTTCTATAAGTGACAGAAGCAACAGATTGTGATATGTTTGTTTATTATCCCCGCCAGGCGTAGCTAGGAGGACATTATGCAATCACTTCCATGTGTGTGTATGTGTGTGGGTGCGTGATCAATGGACCTGCAGCTTGTACGGAGCTAATCTCAAATACAACTGGACGGATCAGACCAATTTTTTTTTGCGCATATCCAAATATCCAATATCCAAAACCTTAAAACCCTTTTTTATGTGACTTTTATACCTTTATGTTTTTATGGGAGGAAGCATTATATTTTCAGGTCATCCTAGTTTTGTGATTGCAATATCTTAAAAATGCCTTGAGGGAATTTTGACAAACATGACACAAATGACCATTCTTCAGGTGAAGGGCTCATTACAGGTGAAATTGTCTAAAAAGTAAAATAAGAGTTAAAAATGACCAATGTGTATCAACCAACACAGGTCTTCATCGGGTTCAGTCAGGAATAACATGCAAGCTGTAAGCCTATTGGCTGAACACCAAGTGATACATCATCAACACAAAAAAAAAATTGTGGCAGGGACCAAAAAGAATAAAAGGAAGAGAAATAAATAAAATAAAATAAGAAAGAGAAAAATACAAGAAGTACAAAGAGGAAAGAAGAAAAAAGGATGAAATAAAATAAATAATAAAATAGGATAGAAGAGACGAGGAGGAGGAAAGAAAAGGGGAGGGAGGGGAATAGAAGAAAGTGAGTAAAAGACGGGGGAGACGTGAGTAGGGGTAGATCCAAGTCATTACAAAAAAAGATAAATGTAATGTGGCTATCAAGTCAAGATGGACCTAATCTGTTCCTCATGTACACATGATAAATTCCTCATAATTACCCATCAATCTAACCATTAACAGTTCCACATGTTCCACATATTAACTTACATTTTGATATAATTCCTGAAATAACGTTTCACAGAAAAGGAGAGAAGTCTGTTTCACCACTGAGGCCGGGGTGTTTTGCTGCTTTCACGTGTACAAATACAAATGACCGCCTGGACTCAAACATGGACTGATTACATTTTGGTGGTGAACTCATGAACACATTTTTGGCCATAACGCAAGAATTCATCTGATAAATAGGGATAAAATAATGAGGTGATGATATTTTATATCCTAAAGGTCAAAGGTCAGCTTCACTGTGACATCATAATGTTCAGCTCTCTATTAGTCCTCTGTCCTCCTCTGAAAATATAGTCTCTCAGTGAAGACAGCATGTTTCTACCTGGAAATTAATTTTGCTATTTTGCCAAAAAGTACCTTTTATCAAATTCCTTCAAAAGTTAGAAGTCAATATAGTGATTAAATTCCATGTTAAATTCCTTCTAAGTCCTCTGTGCATGCATTATATGAGTCTGGACAGACATGGATGTACTTGACTGTGAGGTGCAGTGGCTAAGAGGTTTAAGTGATCAACAGCTGCCTCAGTTTCAGATCTTGTTTCAGCTCGTAACAACGTATGCAGGGGTCAAGTTGATGTTGGAGTAACTTTGCAAATCTCTGCTAGTTGCACCAGGCAGTTGTGAAGACATTTCAGTAGGTGTTAAACCTCAATTCTTTTTTTTTTAGCTTTGATTTAAAAGGACTACAGAGTTGACATGTTATGTTGGAGACACATCTGACAGCAATATTATACCATAAATTTGTCGAAAAATAGAAGGCTTACCAGTGCTTGAGCAGTATCCCTGCCTTTTTTAAACCAGGAAGTGAGACGGGAGTCCTTGGGGTACTCACCCCTTTTATGCCTGATAAAATCATGTCAAATTATGTCATAAAAATTAAACTTAAAAGGGCCAAAATTTTCATTAAAAATCTTAAAACAAAGATTATTGTAATAGCCCATTTCTATAATCAGATAGTATGTATTGTTAGTTTTAGATTATGAAGTTTTTTAACACATTTTTAAATTGTTTGAAGTTGTAAATTCTTGTTGAGGACAAACATTCCATATTTCATACATATGAATCCCTTAAGAATCATTTTTCACCAAAAAATTTAATCAGACTGTTGATATTCAGATTTTTTTTTTTTTGTAGGACACAATATTTCCCAGATCTCAAGAATGCATGCTCTGTATCCTCTTCAGTGCCATATTATAGTATAAACAGTGAATATTTGCTGAAGTAAAGCTGTTTTTCTCTCTAGAGCCTGTAAATAATGAAGCATTATGTTAGATTTATATTCCATGATAAATTCCTAAATGCCGTTTCAAAGTTTTGTTCACTCTGGCCAGGAGCAAGATTCTGCTGCATGAATACTGAATACTTTTGCATTGATTTATTGACCTCAAAATAGCAATTCAAAAATAATGAAAATACTGGAATCAACATACAAAATACCAAACATGTGTAAATCTTCAACTGCAGAATGGCTCTACAAAGAACTCCCCCGTAACTTCCCAGTTAAAATACAGTCAGCGAGACCTCGGTGTCCTCAGTTGCTCGTTGCTCATTTACCAGGTTCTAAAAATGTGGCACTACTGTATTTGTGGTTACGAGTGAACAAAAACAAGAAAATATAATACAGGCAATCATCTGTTCCCATCAGAGCTTCTTCACAAACACCCACAGACAGTTCACAGCATATTAAACAGCACCATCTGCTTTCAAATTATTGTCCAGTCTGATCAGGATCATTTGGGGTGTTTTTCCCCTCATGTTGTGCAATTTCAAGCCCTCAGCTGTCAGTGTATCTATTGTTCAGTGGCTGCTTATTTCTGTCTCAAGTTTGTAAAAGGAGACCCAGAACATTCCTGAGCTTCCTCTGTCACACCAGTGGTCCATTAGTGGCCCTTGAAATGGATACACCCTCTATCATGAAATGGTGGTATTACGCCATTAACATTGCTCTTATTACCGGTTTAACACTGAAATCAGACACACTATCAAAGTCTTTTATAATGAGAAGAATGACATATTAGACAATATCATCTCAACTAAGCTTAAAGCTGAAAGCACATAACAAGTCCTTTTAAGGTGTTATTATGTTATTGTAGTGATAGTGTTACTTTAATCATCCAGTCCTCCAGGGGAAAATGACTGTATTTTTTGGAGATTGCTGCGTTCTGGAAATATTTGGTGTCTGTTATTGTTGGCTGTGTCTACATGAAAAATGACTTTAACAACATCAAGTATGCAGAGTATCCAAACCTTTAATGCAGCATCTATTAAGCAATTCTATAAAGGAATTCTCCAGCTTTTAGGAGTCTGTTTGGTGACATTTTTCACTAAATGGCAACATTACCAGATGAAGAATTACACAGAGTTGTAGTAAAATGTATCATTACTTCATAATTAGCTTATGATTACTTAATAGGGCTGCATAACTGATCAAAATTTTATCAGAATTGCAGTATGGCTTTCTGCAATTTTTAAATTGCAGAAGGTGTAATATTAAAGAAAAACTTTGTGTCAAAACTTTAAATGAATGAATGTTGTGAGGCAGAGGTGTCCTGTCCTACACGTCAGATCCTACAGACCAAAATAACATCTTCAAATTCATGCAAAAAGAAATCACACTATGGTCATTTTAACATCAAAATAAGAATAATCATGTAAAAAGGACCATTACTCCTAATACTGCAAATTATATTGCAGCTGCAATATCAGTCAAAATAATTGCAATTAGATATTCTTACAAAATCGTTCAGCCCTAATAGTTAAAGCTGCATTCATCAATATGCATTTTTTCACATAATTATGAATCAGATAAGCATGTGTAATGTGAAAGGCGTTGCTTGTATTTTTTCATGATTTATTTGTATTTATTTGTCAGATATAGCATCACACTTGTACCAGGGGTGGACATATTTATGCAACATTACAATGTCCAATGATAATTATAGGTGAGGATTTTGTTAAACTACTGTCATATTCAGAGTTTTGATATTGTTATATTCTGGTGTCTAAAAACAAAGGCAATAAGTTTGCATGTGAAATCAAGTTTTATATTTTTTTCTGAAACCTGCCTTAGACCTTCAATTAGGACAAGGAAAAACTCCCAGTCAGAAGAAACTTTAGGATGGCTTCCTTCCTGGATCCATCAGTTGGTGGATGACAAGAGTGGGCTGAAGGTGGGTGGTGGTGGACTGTAGTCACTCCTTCTGTCTGAAAACATCCCTACTGTGTTTTAGACCTGTTCTGTACCAAGATGTGTATATCTTACAGGGATAGACAATGATATTTCTAAGCACTGGCTCACTGACCTCACTCACCAAGGTGGCCAAAAGTACATTTTTGGTGGCCCAGATGTAAACCTCTGTAAAAACAATACAGAAAGGCAATACAGGCAAAGGTAAAGTCACACAAACAATTTAATGTTTAACACTCAAACCGTTTTAAGGGGATAGTTCATCCAAAAATGAAAATTCAGTCATTATCCTGCTCACCGTCATACTGATTAAAGATGGTAACCAGTTTTCAAATGTAAAAAAAAAAGAAGATATAATGGCTCTATGTCTGGTGTAATCCAAGTCTCCTAAAGCCCAGACATGCCAAAACATACACACACAGAGGTCTGGGCCATGTCCCCAGTGTCTTGAAATCCTTTAAAGGTTCCTGACCACAAGTATTGTCTGACAAATGTGCAGGACTGGGTACTGAAAGATGCTTCGATGATATTGCTTTTCCATTGATCCTATCAAGCCTTGAAAACTGCAGTGTCATTGGGTACCATGCTTAGATACCTGAAGAGCCTCTCATTAGCGTCAGTGAGCCAGTAAGCATGCAGCATGCTTGTACCAAGACCTAACAATGCTGGTGATTGGCTGTTTAACATTATGAGTCATAGAGGCATGCAGGAAAAACACTACTTAATATCATGCCAAGAGATGGAGATGCAGTTCAGAGAGAGTCAGACAGCTCATGTTTAGAATGTTTAACATAGTAGAGTTTGGCGTCTCGGCTCTGACCTCATCACTCCTCACAGATTATGTTTACATAGAGGTATTGAGGAGTGATGAACAAATATCTTAAACCCCCTGTTGGAGCCTGCAGGTGGATGCTGGGATGGTGGCGGGGCTGAAAGACCAGGCAGGGACACTGATGCAAAGCAGCAATGGCACTGAAAATAGATCACCAGACTGCATTTGGTATGTACTACAGAGAGTGAGGCATGTCACAGTGTGATTAACAGTGCAGCTCGAGTTGACTGGCTGAACTAGCTCACAGGTGACGCTACATTTATTTATACTGTCATACAGTCCAGTACTTCAGAGGTATTGATTCTTCATTTTAGTCCAGTTATAGAGGTTGAGTACATTGTGCAGAGTAAAAACTGCCTACTCCTTCAAAGTGAGCAACCATTTTTACCATAAAGTGTAGTAAGTTAAATTCTTTCATTAAAGGAAAAATCTGTAATATATTGACTGTAACAAGTCATAAAATGACCATCATATGTCATCAGAGATCAAGGAAACATGTTAAGTTCAAATACTGGCTTCTCTGACATCAACACTACAGCCGTCATGTCCCCCTTTGAAATTTCTATTCTGGGATGGAATTTTGTTTGTCCGTGTCACATTAATTAGAATTCATATTAATGCTGAATGTTCACCAAATGAGTAAGTACATGTTTAGTTTAGTTTGAGTTGTAAGTTGTATCTTGTAAAAGGCATATATGTTTATTATGGTTAAATTGAGCAAAATGTTAATGGAGTTTGGCAGAAAGTGAGACAGGCAGCCACTGAACTCACAGTCTAAAGTTTTCTGAGCACTGGGCTTTTTGTTTTTAGGATAACGGGCTTAAATTTATATTGACAGACAACTGACAGTTGATCAACTTATATCATAGAACTTTTCCTCAATTGTTATTGTCACATTACAGTATTGTGCTCGTCTTGCACCCCTGCAGTGTGCTTGCAGCCTGCCTGAGCCTCCTGAAGAGGAGGGCCGTGGGGAAATAACTCGCTTCAACCACAGACTGCATATTAAAAATGAATACAGTCTATGGCTCCAACTCACTATCTGGATTGCATGCGTGATTGCTACATATAAAATCGATTTACAAAATTGATATTGAAAAATTATTGTTCTGTAGCTGGTATTGAAGGCAAATATTTGAAACGGTCTCAAAAAGTTTTGAATTCTGCCCATTCCTACAAATGTGGCAGGATATTAAGTCTATTTTAACAACACATATCTAACAGATACAGAGCCATCCAAAGATTCAACCAAACACCTTGTGACCTTTCTCAAAACGCAGAAAATAGCTCAACCTAATTTTCTGTTGTCCATTTGGATTTCTCCCAAAGGTGACTGGTCAGTTCCCTATCACCATCAGCAGGGTGGGGAAGGATGAGATAAGCTACGCAAGGCAACGCCAACAGGCACTATTGTACTTTTTGTGTAACAATGGTTGGGCTGAATACTAGATCAGGAATTTCCTTCACCGATACAATATTAGGCTTAGATGAAGAAAAGCAGACAGGATGAGACCACGCTTTAGCCAGCAGGATGAAAAGCACATGGGGAGGCAGCAGCATGTGTCAGTGAGTGGTACATATAACAGACAGCATGCAACGTCAGAAAGTTCACAGAGAAAACATGGGTCGCCTGTGGCTAACCCAAAGGTATACTTTTCAGTTATAAATGGCTGAATCAGAAATAGTGCACAGCGTGCCATGCAGCTGTTACAAAGCTCTTATTCAGGAGTGATAAACCAAAGTTCATGTAACACATACTGAACTATCTGACAGAGGAATAACATTTTTCAAAGTTTGAAATTCACTCATATTCCCCACGAATACCCTAAGCATCTTATTTCAGTGTACAGAAGGTCTGCTCCAGTGATAAGTTGGATAAACGTCACTTTAATTTGTACCAGCGGTGCACCAGGTTTCATCGTCTGTACGGCCTCTTAAATAGAGATTGATGCATTTAATCAAATGTTCCCCCGGCCTTTGCCATTCCAAGGATTTTGTCCTGGTTATCATAACAATAATGTCTAATGACGTTGAAATGGCGAGCAGAGGAGCAAGGGGCGAAATCGTTTCAATCTATCAAGAGTACATTAAAGTAAGTGTACACTGATTAACTGACTGGTCACACATAAGTCACACATGCACTGTAAAACAACACTGAGCCATATTAGAGTCTAATGAGGAGAGCGGTTCAAGTGGTTGGTGTGCAGATTGCTTGTCCATTAGTCTACATTTACTGCTCAGTGCTTTAGTAGCTGCATGACAAATGTACTGTAGACACTTTCAGCAGGAACATCAGCAAATGTGCTTATTTTCATGCTGCACAAGGTAACTCATTTTAGATTAAAGGAACACTTTGCTCCTTTTCAACTTTATTTCCATGTGTCACAGTTACTGTAGAGACGTATCATGTTCTAGTAGAGTTCTCTGCTGCCAGCTGTAGCTAGTTCACTTCCCCCATCCACTGACATATTCTCACATCAGTGGATGGCAGAGTAATTACAGTAAATGTACTTCACTTAAATGCAGTTGTATGAGCTACTAGGAAATGCAACAGAGAGGCTCAGGTTGCTGCTTTGACCGTGCAGCAGCACTTTCAGATGAACAACAAAGACTGAGCCAGCAGGAGCTGACGGCTGCTGAAGCTGAAGTAGCAGATTTACTCTTTCTATAACTAGTGCATGTTCAGGGCATGGCCGCTCGGAGCGTGTGTCTGTTTGGAAGGCATGTCTGTTTGTGCTGGCCCGATTGCTTGGCTTCTGGTATTGCTGCTTGCAGTATTGTCAGGGTGCACACCCGGTGGAGAGCATGACTGTTTGGATTGTGTGCCGTTCGAAGCCCGACAGTTGTTTGGTCCCTGGAGGTGTTGCTTGCAGGCCTCTGAAGAACCATCCATCTGAACAACTTCATAGAGCATTCAGGAGACATTGCTTTTTTTTTGTAATATAAGCCCTGCCCACAGGATTTGAGCAAACTTTGAGGCCAGCTACATAAAGATTTTATGGAATACCAAAAACCTGAAAAAGTAACTTTTCCTGGCATGGTCCAGAGATCTTTTGTACCAAATTTAGTGATAACTGCACAAAATTCAAAGTGGTGGAAAATCGATATAGATGCAGATGGTCATTGTTTATATGTATGCTGTACATTCATCTGGATCCACAGAATACAGGAAAAAGGGATTTTGTTTTTGAGACCTATAGTTCACAAGTTACATGTTGTAATGGGGCCACCATCCAGCCAAACTGTGCCAGATTTGCCACTGCTCTCCCATGGGTCCTCAGCAATACACCCACCAAGTGTGAAGTTGATCACATTAACAGTTTTAGAGAAAAATGAAAGACAGACAGACAGAGAGACAGAAGTTCCTTCCTTTATAGTTAGATACCTCAGTTAGATGCAGGATAATGTGGTATAAACCTCAGCACAGGTTCAAACATTTTATATTTAGTAACTGAATGAAGGCGCAGGTCAGATTCTGTATGTGAGCCAGTTGTCATCCTAAATGTTTGTGTTGGAACGACAATGATATGACAATTACCACACAGTGTGTAATGTGTAAATACACTGGACAAGGGGGTTATGATTGGTTTAGAACAAGGGAATTCATAACAGAAATAGAAAGGCATTCACTGGCTGGATTGGCATTATTGGGATGTTCTGGGAGGATTATCCAGTTAACACAGTAGATAAAATGCTGTGGAAGAATAGCAGGTATGTACGAGGGGTGTGTGCTTGCTAACAATGCTAATTTAGAGCTGTAATATGGTTCTGATATTCTTTTGTTCACCCACCACAGCTAAAGTAAAAACAGCCATAAACAGTCCAGTCGAGTCTTATTGTGTTTGTCAGTCAACAGTCAAACACTTGCATTATTCACTCACACATAATCCATTGTGATGATTGTAAGCACTGTGAGGTGGCAGGATGGCATTTTCTCTGTCACTCTGAGCGCCTGCTGATGGGACTGTGGTTTTAATGGATTCCAAAGACCACCCGACTGGACACCAGATTTTCCGGTTTACTTGACGTGCTGTTATTGCACATTAATGTTGTCAGTTTCAGTTCCAGTATCTTATGAAAGGCTCATGTCTTTGGGTTTTAGGATGCTAACCTGTAAACTGTTGTTACAGTCGTTTTCCTTTCACCTGTCTACTGTTGCCATCAGTGGTGGACTGAGGGGCAGCGGTGGAAAAAAAATAAAAAGGGCACCAGCATACCAAAAGTTGTGGTGCACTTTTCATGTTTTGTCCACTGGGAAGCCACTCTATACAGCACTTTATCATGCTTTGTCCACTCAAAGGGCACTCTTTAGGGCACTTTATCACATCTTGTTCACACAATGTGCACATTTTTGAGGGCACTTTATCATCTTTTCTGTATTCAGAGAGCACTCCAGAGGGCACTACCACATTTGTCCATTCAAAGGGCACTGAAGAGGGCACTTTAGAATGTTGTCTTGGACACTGGGCCACCCTAGAGGGTATTTTTGTTTTATATTCCATAAAAGCATTCAAGAGGGCACTTCTGCTGTGTGTTTTTTCCAAACATGCAGGCACTGAAGCACAGCCTGCACTGCTTTACCTTGCCATCAGACAGCTTAGTTTGTGTTATTGCACAGGCCTCAAACTTGAATTGGCTTGGGACCTGATGGTATAGTCATTTCATAGGGGCCCACTTCAACACTCAAGTACTACAGAAAAGCACAATATCTCTGATAATTTCCTTCTTGTTTCCATTACTTATATATATTTTTTTATCATACTAAACAAAACAAAATGCAAACAGCAGTTTATATACAATTTTAAATGTAAATCTCAGCCATTTTTCTGTCAAATGTCACATAATAAAAAGTCACATAATAACTTGCTATTCTGCTCTGCCACTCTGTGTGCTGACAGAGAAATTTTATTGTTGCTGCTGCTTTCTAGATATGGAATATTAGCCAATAGCTAATTTTTAGAAACTGAGGACATGGTGATCGTCATCTATTGTAAGTAGTACATACAGTATTCATAAGCAAATTGGTGGGGACAATAAAAATGTCCCAGCTGAAGCTATGGTTGGAAAGAGACGAGTGAACGATACATCAATTACTTGTTTTAGTCACTACAACGTCTGCATTCCTGTCTTGTTCTCCTTCTGTGTTGTCTGCCTGTTCTTCTGTTGCTTGTTGTCGCAAAAGTTTCAGACTGACAGACACACAGAATGTCCTCACAAGCATAGTAAAAGCACAGTAATCAGTGTTCTGCCTGATGTGCACAGTGTGAAGGGAGACAGAGAGATGCTGGGCTGCTGCAAGAGGAGTGCTGACTAAGATTACAGTATGTGTGGGAATAAATTTAAATTACGTGGCAGCTGTATTCGCAAGATCATGCAAGAATCAATCTTGCCAGGCTCCAAACTGTGCAACTGTGTCCACATCAGAGGCGGTGTAAGCCAATCAGTGTCCTTGGATGAACTACTGGCAGCTATGCGTGTGGTTTTGGGTGCGCCGACAGCAAGATGTGTCCATGGAAACGAATCGGCTTGAACAAACAATGGCAGCTCCTGTAAAGGTTAGCGTAGATACTGTGAAATGTTTTAAAATGTTTTAAAATGTAGAAAAAAAACACAAACCCCCCCCCCCCCCCCCACACACACACACAAAATGTCTCCATACTGCTCGTGTGGTGTAATCCAAGTGTCTGTAAACTGCGACATTAAAATTTGAACCAAAAAGACGCCCTTTCCACCATGTTTTTAGCCTAAATGTCAACTGTAGCCTCTTAGACCTGATCCTCATGCACACGTACACAGGCTCTTGCCCAAGTGGCGCAACACGAGATAATCGAAATCTCGTGATACCTTCACACCTGTGTTTACATGCTAAAAACCGAGAAAATCATGTTCTGCGTCCCTAGACATTTCTACAGAAATTCCTACAGTAGTCAGTAGTTCCAATCGTGAATGCAACGCTCTGTGTAGCCTTGCAGCACTCAATGCTGTTGTGAAAATGTGTGTACTAGTGGTAACATTAGAAGCAGTAGTCCTATAATTTAATCTCTAAAAATAATTATTTCTCAACCCTGAAACGCAAAATTGACAATGAAAACCGTCGGTTTAACTCTGCCTGGACTGACAAATATATACTTTTATTTTGTCAGCAAATCCAAGCACCAAACCGATGTGTTTAATTTGCAAGTGCATTGCAGTGTTTAAAGATTACAATCTTCAGAGGCACCACATTGAGAAACACCAGACTTTACAGACAAACTTTCCTGACAGATCACAGGAGAGGGCTGCAAAAGTGTAGAGTTTGATTGCATCTTACAACTGGAGCCGTACTATGATGATGCGTTCATGCACAGCCCAACAGAGAGCTGCAGCAGCTTCCCTCTGTGTGTTCTGGATCCTGGCAAGAAAAAAAGGACATTCACAGACTCGCAAACGGTGAAAGACTGCATGTTGGCCGTCGTGGACGAGATGTGCCAGGGTCAGATGTGACTAAAACATTTTTTTTAATTATTTTTTTTATTTCAAAAGTGGTAAAAACAAATTAAATTGTTTGTTTTTCATTACATTATTCTGTGTTGGTTTAAAATTTGTCATTACCTGCTGCTTTCCAGCCACTGAAAATGACTGGTCCTGCTAAACTGGTTTTAAAATCTGTCCCGATTGAATTTGTAATTGAATATCCCTGCTGTAAACCATTACTTCTTGCATCAAATGTTAGGGAAAACATAATAAAGGTGCTGCTGTTAAAAAAGACAGAAGCCTTATATGAAGGCAATTTTATTAATTAAAAAATAGCCCATATTAAAAATGTAAGAAATCCATATTAGAATAGGGCTGTAGATTAGTAGTAGATAGGTGAAATATTATGTAAATGTTACTTAAAAAATTAAAGTAAAGCTAGTAAAAATAACCATGAAATACCGAGCATTTTTACAGGGTTTTTGTAATTATATACAAAGGAAGTCTGAGTAAAATTTTCTAGCAAGGGATGAGTACATTTTAGGTCAAAGGAAGAAAATTGCTAGTAAAATCTACTAATGTAATCTAGATTTAATTATTCTTAGGTGTAAGTAAACTTTACTTAAGGATTTCCTAAGTAAATATTACTAAGAATTTCTGTGTGGAAATTTGTTACTGAGCCTTTTTCAAGTAAATGCCAGGCCAAATGTGTTTCAGTGTACCTGCCAAGTGTTGTTTGAAAGTGCCTGCCCTTTTCCCAAACATTTTCTATGGATGGTTTCCTGGATGGTTCTGTGTAACAAACCATCTGGTGTGTCAGGTTAGGAATAAATTACAAAATAAAAGATTTGTCTATATTTCTCACTTTCTGCCTGGAACAGCTCACTAGATTTGACACTACTTGCTCGTTAGGGATAATTCAGTGGTCCGTCTATATTGGTAGGGACATGTTCCAACCAGTCCCACGTCCTTGTGGATAAGCACCTCATACAACCCTGCTTCAAATAATCCAAACTATCTCTGTAAGCTTTTCGAAAGACTTCCCTGTTTTAGTTTAATAAATGTTGTAAATCAAACGCCAATATATAGGATAAACTAAATAACTGAAACTTTGAGTTTTTATGGACATGTCCTGTCTTTTCTAAAGCAGAAAGTATGTATACTATGCAATAGGAAATTAAATTTCTGGTCTAAATCAGCAATTCAGGCCATGTAACAACTATGTGTCTTATAGATCATCCCTCTGGAGAGAATCTCCCTGTGGTGGAGCTGCTGGGGAAACACTTTATACAAGAGATTGATCTGATGTCTGAGAACAGGTGCATTTTGTTTGGTCAGTAAATCTTTGCTTTGCGGGGTCGGTGCAACTATTCTTTCTGCTGCGAAAATAAATGTGAAATGTGACCCGGAGTTGCTCCTGTATCTGTTAACGTATACCTTTCCTCCTGTGTCTGTAAACTTCAGAATTTAAAGTTTTGGATGCGGCTTAAAAATCATAAAACCATCAAAACTTTGGGCTCATGGGACGCGTGGAGCTCTGAGAGGTGGACTAATAAATAAAGGAAATATTTTCAGACTTCAAAGCAGGTTTAAGAGGAGCATATTGTGAAATCAGCTGTTTGATTCAACTTTACAGCACACTTGGAGAAAAGCCGACATACCTCCAGCCTCGCTCCTTTAACCAATAACAGGATCTATATGTGTGGGCATTACAATTCAACGTGCTATATGCTCTATAGAATTAATGAATAAAACATGTATTGTCAGTCAGCATCTGTGAGCACAGAATATTTATTATTCGTTTATCCGACTTTGCCAACTTTTTTCTCCATGATCAAACTTTGTTATACCTCCAGTGGTGTGAAGCTGTCAGTAACTGCAGACAAGATGAAAGATTCCATATTAGGTTTCACAGTGAGTCATCCATCAGCTGAGGTAAGTTATTTGTTGTTTGTGGGGTGAATGGGGCTTGACAGGGGCGGGGGAGCGCAGAGAAAAGGTGGTATGCGGATTCCTGAGCAGGCAGCTGGGCGAGCGGGAGCAGCCTAACAGCACTGGTGCAGATGAGATGGATGAGATAGAGGCTGGAGTGCAGGCAGACTTAAAGAGAGAAGGGCTGAGGGTGGGGCAGGGCGGAGGGGGGTCCACTTTTAAAAGCCTGAGGGCCGCTGCATTGATCTAGAGATGTCTCCTTCAAAGTCTGCATATCCCCTATCTAATATTGACTTTGCCAGATTGATATCTGTGTCTTCTGATGTTTTGTGGCCTTAACAATGTCAACTTTGACCCCCATTTCCCGCCATGTTTTATTGGAGGCATATGTGGCTACATTATCAGAATTGGTAGTCCTTCCTCATAGGAAACAATGCAGCTCCTTTGCCAGTTCAAGTTTAACTGAATTAGCATGAAGGCATGTGACTTTGTTCAAGATGGTGATCAGATGGGCTGAACTTTTACCTGTATTTCTGTAGCGCAGACACAACATGAATCACAAGTGAGGAAGCATCAGACACTGTTGAAGTCTTGTTAGCTACACAGGGGGTTCCCTGCTGGAGTGGATGGATAAAACATTACATAAAATACACTGTCAGCACACATCTATAAAAGAAAAAAATCACCTACATACAGGATACATCTGTGGTCTGAAGATAAAAGGACTGTACGTAAGTTTCAAAAACATGCTGACCCCATCCTTGACTGCATCTATCTCACTGATTTTGGTGAAACTGTATCATATTTTATGAAGAAAACATCTATGTTTTTTTCTTTGAACTCCTAATGGACAGATAGCTTTACTTGTTGTTAAAGTCATAGCTGAATGCAGCTAATTATAGCTGCTATTTAGCTCATTTAGCCATGAAGCTAGCTCTGTATGGACTGGGAGCTCAGAGCACTGTGGGAGTGTTGGTGTTTACACTGCTAACACAGGAGCTTTGGACCGCCTGGAGGAATTGGTTGACAGGCTGCAGGACAGATGCTGAGCTGGCTGTCTTCTTGCTGTTGGTCTAGTGCAGTGTTTCTCAAACTTTTTATGCCGTGTACCACCTCACAAATCATCGAGCTCTGCAAGTACCACCTTACTGTTTTGCGCTGTAAGCTATCAGGGGCTTCACACACTTCACTGGCACTTCTTCAGTCGTCGCTGTCACTGTCGTCCACTTCATTTTCAACACAGTCGCTTGAAATAATCTCCTCCTGATCTGCACTTCTTTTTGTTTTGAACCATTAATTTTCAGTTACCTATGCTTACTATCTTGCTGTCACAACTCATGACCACTGGTAACAGGCTGATATTTGAACAAAAATACAGTAAACTTATTTTAAATTACATTTCAGTGATCTCATATTTTATGTATTTCATCTCAAATGTTGTAGCATTTTGAATGCGTTTTATAGTATATATTTTTAGCAGTTATTTCCCCCCAAAAATTCTGACATTCCTTCACATACTGCTATCGGCAGCTCTTGTACCACCAGTGGTACACATACCATAGTTTGAGAATCTAGGGTCTAGTGAGTAATATTAGCAGGCTTGCTATCATTTGTGTTGTTGCACTGTGTTAGAAAAGTTGTTGACTTGATCACAAGTAGTCTAATGAATGGGTCTTCAATAGGGGGTCTGCAACCCTTAAGGGGTCATCAGAATTACCGCAGTGTACTTTGACTCATTGGATGCCCACCGCTGGTATAAGTCTGCCATTGGTCACTTGCTTCAAGTGGCATCACAGCGTTTTCAAAGTCCCCAGGAAAAAACAACAACCTCTTCGTTGCAGCCTACACACTGAAAACAGCAAATTAGCATCTTGGGTGCGAATGTTATGTTATATAATGTTATAATGAAAACAAGCTAAGTGCTGTGAGCTTTTCTTTCACAGTGGTGTTGTTATTTTAATACCAGAGCTCGCCTCCCAACGTGCAATTGTTCCACCGACACAAGCTCCCCCTCGACACGATTTTGCAGCAGCACCATTGCAGCATCCTGGACTTAGCCCCGCCCAAGACATTTGTGATTGGTTTCAAGAAAAGCAAACAAGGCAGGGTGTTTCTTTCCCTGTAGCACACTGTGTATGTGTGGAGCTGGACTTCACCAGTGCTGAACACTGTGGAGAGAGACTGGGCTGTGTGAGACTACTGCAGGGGATGCCAGATTTTTTTTGATAATTCTTTGAAAGTTCGACTTTAACATGAATTACACATTACAACATTATTGGCAAAGATAAGTTGGTGCATTAGCAGCCAAAAACAAATTAAATAAACACAACATTGACAAAAGGCTACCCATGAATCCTCATATTATCATGTGAGCTAGCTAAATTACTGTGTGGCACCTATCTATAACAGGAGACTAGATTACTAATGTTGTTAAGACATATTGGCCAATTAGCTGTATTATTATCACAAGTGTACAGACATTTTTATGAACTACAATTGATTGTTTTATAATATGACATGCAAGAGACAAACCCTGCACCTCAGAAAACACCAGCAAAACACTGACCATGCTAAAACTGCTGCTGATACGAAAATATTAAATGCAATATATTGTATGTAGTAGGGGGTCCCTGATCCGTCTCTCAGTTATCTAAGGGGTCCTTGGCCTCATTTAAAAATGTAGAAGACCTCTGGCTTAATGTAAACACAATAAGACCACATGTGCAGTAGTCCATATTTACAGTAAATTAATTGTGACTGTAGGGATGCCAAATTGCAAAAAGTACCAATTCTTGCCTAATTTTGCTTTAAAAGTACTGGGAGACTAGCAGTTCACTTTAAAATAATACTAATAAGAATAATAAAGCAAGTGAAAGACAATGGCAAGAAAAAGAAATGTCATTCATTCCTAATGCTAATAAACTTTTCCCCTAACGTACCATTTTTAATCCTCCTTATCGTCATATTCACGGTTCACTTAAAACACCAAAAATATCATATCACTGTCTAATTCATTCTGATGAATGAAATGATGTGTTCTCTGTTTATTGTTTGGTGCTATAAGTGCAGGACTGACTTATTGCACAATGGAGGCTCTTTAACTCACAGGAAGGGGAATACCCCACTTGTTTGTTGCAGGGAAGTATTATATTACAGGTGAACAAATACACAGACAGTCCAGATGGTGTGCAGTAGGGGACAAGGAGGTCAAACTGCTCTGCAGTATGAAAATATTCCACCTGATCACCCCAGTGAGGATCGCTGCAGTGAGGCGCCGTCGCCTGATTGACAGACTGACCTGACTTTGACTCCTGATGTGTTTTACTCAGTGGGAAATTGTAACTTTCCTTGTTAAAGACAAGTTTATCACGGTGTTTAAGTGTTCAGTCTGCTGGTTTCTCCTCCTCTGTTCTGTGTTCATTGTCGTCCTGCCATGTGTGGTGCAGTGACATGGGGTCTTTTGGCAACAGCTGTCATGAAAATACAGCACTGCAGGACTCAAGAGGTCACCAGAATTTACACTCTTATATTTTTATACATGTAGACTGTCCTTCTCCACAACTGTGATATGTGGATGATGTTTGAACTTGACACAGTAAGTGCTGAAACATTATGCATCAAATTTAATGTCCACTGAACTCTAAAGATCTTTTGGTTGTTGGCTTTGCTTTCTAAATAGTTAAGTCATGTGTGTCCTTAAACAAGACACTGAATCCTGACACGCTCGTTCAGTGCAAGTATCTGAAGTATTTCTCACAGAGTGAAACAGCACTAAAACCTTGCGTGCTGTTCCTAAAACAAGCAGCTTTGTCGATTTTTGCTACTGTGTTGTGAAAATCTCAACATAGAAACAGTTTCCACGGTAACTTACTGTACTACTGACTTTGGATGGCTCACAAAGATATTAATCAACTAACAGTCAATACCGTTTATTATTCTCTGCAGATCACTAATACACCATTACATTGCACAAATAAACATACAGTACCGTTTGGATTCCCAGCTCACATTCAAGTGAGGGATCCAAATATCACTTGATTAGATTTAAACAAAAAAACAAAAAACAAAAAAGAAAAACTGTTTAATTGTACAAGAAACAGTCTGTCCACTGACTGTTTGACCTTATACCATCTGGCTGCAGAGCATCTCAGGCCAAAATACATATTATGTTGGAGTTAGATGAGAAGATACCACTCTCATATCTGTATGCTCCTGTAAATATACAGCCAGCAGTCAATTAGCTTAGCCTAGCATAAAGACTAGAAACAGAAGGAAACAGCTAGCCTGTGTCTTTTTTGTTATGGTCCTTATTACAGCAGCTAATTTCCTGTTATACATCACATGCACACAAAAGGGGGAACATGTGTAATGGCTGATCAGATCAGTTTTTCCCGGAGTTTCACAGGAAAACAGTGTTGCAGAATCTCCCAAACAATAGAAGTGAATGGTGACCAGTTTTCAAATTAAAAAAACAACAGAATAAAAACATAAAATGCCTTCATACTGCTTGTCTGGTGTAATCCAAGTCTCTTACAGCCCCAACATGCCAAGTTGACTGATTTTTTTTTTTTATTTATACCATATTTTTAGCCTGAAGCTGTGTCTGAACTGTGTGTGTGTGTGTTGTGATGGTGTGTAAACGGCATGCTGGGACTTTAGGAGACTAAGATTACGCCAGACAAGAAGTATGAAGGCATTTTACGTGTATTTTTTCCACAGTTGTTTTTTACATTTGAAAACTGTTCACCATTCTCTTCCATTGTTTGGGAGATTCTGCAACACAGTGAAACTCCAACAGTGTTTTGTGGACTAAAAATTGAAAACCAACCTTCAAAATAAACTATCAAACTATCAAAAGAAACCTGAACTATCAAAATAAACCCGACCCTGAATTGACTATCCCTTTAAGGCAAACTAATTTAGACAAACTGAAGTGTGACTGTACAGACGTTACCTAAATGTGTGCACTACAAATAGAAACTAACGTGCTGTCAACTTATGCTAAATAAACGTGTATGTTGTATGACAAAAGTTATGTGTCATCATTTATGTGCCCTGTTTGTATGTGCACGTAGATGTCATATGAATGAGGTCAGAAGGTTAACTAAGTGAGTAAGTGAACCATTAAATGTAACCGAGAAAGAAAACGAAGGTGCATGCAGGAGGGTTACTGACGTTTAGATGAGCTGTGTGGCAGCATGTGTCATGGGTCATCACAGGTACATACAGTACGATAAATGTAGTTTATTTGCTTTTGGAAGCAAGGCTTAGTGAATTGTATGGCTTTGCAGCATGGAAACTCAATCATTAACTGTGTATTTAGCCAGCCCCCAGTAGCCAGTGTGGACTGACTTAATCTAACCCTCAACTTTTTTAAATATTGAGTAAACTTATTGAAGTGAGAGTAAATTTAAATTAATAAATTTTAACATATTCCAATTAAAACAAAATTTTCAGGCACTAAAAAAAACATAAATCAGGTTCACAGCTCACTGTGACCATTTTAAAAAATTTTTCATTAGTTTCTAAAACAAACTGAAGAAAAAAAATATTTCAACTAAAGATTAGAGGTCAGCAAAACTTTTTAAGATATATTTTAAAACTTAAGCTTTTGAGTTGGGCTCAAAACACAGATTTATTGCCTTGTGTTGCATTAATATTTTAAGTCGTCCCAACAATTTTTTTTTACAGTGTAGCATTTTTTCCAAACTGTTGAACGATTCCTTTAAGCATTAGTAACTATATTAACCATGACTAAAATTTAAGATGTGTTCTTTATTTGAAAGTGTCCTTTTAGCTAATGACAGAAACTTTACTCCAAACAGTATCCATCACAGTGAACAGGCTTCATCAGCCAACATGTAACTTTATCCTGGAGCACAGCTGCGTGTAAAGACACCTGTAACTCACACTGAGTGACCTGAGGTTGTCCTGCAGCCACGGATGCTGCAGCTGCTGTAAGAGCCATAATAGACAACATGTCACCATAATCCCTGCTACAATAGAGCTAAGAATAGAAGCCAAGTGGATACTGGAGATGGGTATGGACAATGGTGAAGGAGGGTGAAAATACACCTTCAATAGGGACAATGGTGTATTTTAAGCCTCGACAAGGCTTTGACATCCTGATTGCTAACCTTTGCTGCTCACCTTAATGGCTCTTACAGATTTGAGCCTGCAGGCACATCCAGGCTCTCTTGTCATTAAATAGCAGATCTGGTGACTGTACAACGCCTGTTCTCAGTGTGAACAAAACGGTTTGTCAGTTGCTGGAGCTCATATTCTGCTTTGTGTTTATCCCGGGATGGTTGTTAGCATGACAGCTCGCCAGATGTTGGTACTTGAGTTCAAGCTTCCTGCTTGTCAAGGACAAAGAACCTTTTTCCTCTAAACACATTATACATGATAGAAAATAATTGCTGAAAATGTGAAAACACTGAAAACTATGTAGTTCCAAATTGTGGAGTTTGATTGTTAAACTGGTGCTCACAATTTCTGTGTTCAGGAATTTTTGGGTGGACCTGAAACATAACTCGGTGATGTGCCGGGGCCATGGTCCCCCAACACTTTATAAGCCACCACCACCCCTTACCCTCCATAACGGTCAGTTAAGGAGCGTACCTTCAGCAACTCTCTGAGTCCAAATAGGACAGTGACACCGTAGTTGATTACCACCTTTGTGCCATCCCACTCCCACCAAAATAGTCCTGTCCCATCCCAATCCCATGACAGATAAAAAAAAACAAATAAAAAACAAAAAACAAATTGATAACTTGAAGACTGGCAAAATGGATTCTAGCGTGATCTCATGAATCCAGCTGCCTCGCAAGGTAACCAAATCAGCCCAGCAGTTCACTTCAGCTCACTTCAGTTCCAACAACCTGACCCAGAAGAAAAAACAAATATCATCCTGTCACCGTCCTCTGGCTCTGGTGGCTCAAACAGGTCTGGACATGTCCCATAAAGCTGCTAGTTGGAGCATCCATGCTTCAGGTCGTTTTCAAGTCATAATGGTGTTTGACACTGAGACAGCAGAGTGGACATGCCCCCAGTGTTTCAGAGCAGAGAAAATGGCAAATTTTTTCAGTTTTGAGACTTAATTTTATATACTTTAATAATTTAAATTTGACTGTGAGGTTAACAATATGTTTCTGTGTTGCAACAAACTCAAAACACATATTAATTGTTGCTTTACACAACTTTTAAGGTTCAGTATGCACAATAACTGATATGCACGGCACAGCCAGCAGACTTTCCTGATTGTAGGGTCAAAACTGACCCCTCTGGACCCTGGACAAATGACTCCCTCGACATCAGGGGCAGCAGTCATATCCGATGTGCTGCTCTGTCCATGCGAGACACATGTGCTACAACTTAAGTCAGAGGAATAAATCATTCTGTATGAGGGGAATAAGGAGGATTTCACATTAACCCCTGAATGCCTTGTACTCACATGGGATCTCCCTCTGGCTGTGGGGATAAATAACATCCAGGGAGCCCTATAAACTCTTACACAGCCGAGGATTTATTCTTCTTGAATTCCGCCTGCTGAATGGTAACGAGATCAGCCATTTTGCAGGGTATGAGGTAGGTATGAATGTCAGATGACGTCAGTGAAGGAGGAAAACAATGCAAACCGCAAGGCCCTGTGGTGTAGCACCACGCTACCTGCCACATCCTTTGAGGTGGGACTACCTTTTGCACCTAATGGAAATAAATCAACGGTAAGGATGATAGCTCAGAGGTGTCAAATACTGGGCGGAGAGAGAAAATACAAGCGGAAAAGACAAATGAAGAAGGAAGGGGAGTGAACGAGTGTGGACGGTTCAAAATTCACCCAGGTGCAATGTGGGAAAGCTATGAGCCTCCCTTTCCTGGTTGCCAAGGATGTGTTTGAGCAGAAGATATATGTGACGCTCTGCTTTTAATACACGGCCATATACTATACGCTGCTGCTGCACAAAGGCAGGGGGCATGTGAAGTAGCTCTGCATGCCTCTCCGTAACGCTTTTCCATCTGCTGCTGTAACTTTAACTGTGTCCCATCAACCACAGTGCTCAGCAGCCTGTCACTACAGAGGCCACTGCGTTTAAGAGCTGTCACACTGTACACATAGAGCTCAGTGTGCAAGTGCAACCCCCTCCGCCCAGTGTCGGCCTGTCATTTTATCAGACAGGTACAAAGACACAGTGTGAGTTCAAGTGTCTGAGGTGCTCTGAGATAGAGGGGAGGGAAGAGGGGAGGAAGAGAGAAAGGAGGTCAGTAGGTTTGAAGACTGAAAGGGAAAAAAGATGGGAAGAGTGGAAGAAAGAAGATAAGCCAGGAGAAAGTAAAGCATGGGGACTGTAGGGACAGGCAGATAAGGGGAAAGGGAGTAGACAGGTGGTGTAAAAAGGCAAAAAAGAGAGAAAAAATGAGATATGAAAGAAGGATGGAGAGAAATGAAAAAGTAGAAGTAGTAGAAGTAATAGAAGAAGTAGAGGAGATCAAATAGGAAGGACTTTGTGAGGCAGCTGGATTAGCGAGATCACGTGAAAATCCATTTTGCCAGGCTTGAAGTTATCCATTTGTATCTGCACCAAAAGTGGTGCAACCAATCAGCATTCTAGGGGGGACTACTAGCAGTGAGAAGCATCCACTGATGTGAATTGTCTCAAACAAACAATGGCGGCTCCTGAAGAGGTTACCCTAGATACTGCGATAGCATCGGTTATATCATAACTGGACTGCATTCAGCTCTGACAAAATGTAGTAAAACCTTTAATCAAACAGAAACAATGCCACGTTTAACATTCTGTTGTATACACAAACACACAGCACTGCCTTTTTAATTTGGTGGTGTGTAAATACACATCACTGCTGATTGGCTAACATCTGCAGCGTCTGGTATCTTAAAGCCACCGTTGCTCACCGTTTTGCCATTTAAACTAGTCTGAATCATTGGTTGCATGCTGCAGCTATCAGTCCTGCCACTGGTCACTTCCTCCAAGCAGCATCGCAGAGTTTGCGTATACGTTTTCAAAGTCAGACACACCTACACGTCCTAAACCTATATGCTGAAAATGGCAAATTAGCACCATGGGCACTAATGGTACAAACATGAACAAGCTAACAGCTATGATGTAGCCATTTCAATCCCAGTGCCCGCCTCCCATTGTGCAAATGTTCCACTGAAACAAGTTCCCCCTCAAAACTATTTTGCAGCAGCACCATCACTGCAAGATGTTTGTGATTGGTTTAAGGAAATGTAAACAAGGCAGGGTGTTTTTTATCAGCTATAGCAGACTGTGACTAGGCTGTGTGTAGGTGAAGTCAGACCTTTCTCCACTTGTGAGCGTTGTGGGGAGAGGTCTGGCTATGATGTTTTTTATTGTTTTTTTTTTTGTTTTTTTTTTACCAGTTTACCAGCCTTCACAGTGACCTTTGACCCCAAGATTCCAGTATCTAGTGTCAGTTCATCCTTGACTAAAATATTGCATTCACAAGAGAGCCTGAAACAAAATGGGAGGGAAACCAACACCTGCATGTCTATCCATGCATAATATAAACTCAGGTTGAAGCAGTAAGTGCATGTAGACCACAGACAGTATAATAAATGGTGGACGGAGCCTCTGAGCTGTCACCCACAGGTTTCAGAAGAGCCATTTTGAAGCTCCCAGTATGGTGGCTCTGGCAGTTGGCACCTTGTCAGTGCCTGACTCGGCTAATTGCTAGCTAATCTAGAAATGGGCAGAGAGGTGGAGCGTGAATGGAGTTGAATCACCCGTATGAAGCAGCAGCCAAGCAGCTAGCCATCTGTCACCCACCTGTTACCCAAAGCAGCCACACACTTAATTATGCATAAATTTAAGCCTTAATATAATTTAAAGAGGTGTGGTTTTTGTAACTGGCTGTAAACATGTTTGCATGCAGACATCATATGTCTGCTGTAAATCTGGACATTTTAATATGGGGTTCTATGAGGAATGACCCACTTTTTTAGCCAGCCTCAAGTGGCCATTCAAGGGACTGCAGTTTTTGGCACTCCCACCTTCACTTTTCAGCTCCTGAGCTTGCCTCTTAATTTAGACATAATGCCACACTGATAGGTCACTGCCTACCCAGGCAAAGGTCTCACTGGAAAGCAAGTATGAAAAAAGCAAGGGAAAAAAAGAGGGTATAAATTGCAGAGAGGTTGTACGAATGTAAGAAAGAAGGGAAACCTCTGTTAAAGTGCAGGTATTATTGCCTTGCTAACCTTAGCTCTGTTTACCTTGACTGATTTAATCGCCTCGTGTTCAGTTAAGAGTGTGCAAACATGTCCATCTCCTCGTGTGTGTTAGCCTGGCTGAAGCACTTCCTTGTATAGCAGTGCCCTCATCTTCCCTCCTTCTTGTCTGATTGGGGTGAGCTGAGCGAATGAGCACCGCTGCTCAGACTAACAACTTCTGGCATCTCCAGACAGGAATTCGTTCTTGCCCCTGTGATCGCAGCAGGCTGGGATTTCGACACGGGGGGAGCTACAAAGAAGCATGTTATTATTATTTTTGTAGACGCAGAGTTCAGGCCTCCCCATCTCAGATCCCTCTGTGCAGCGGGTTGAGGTTCTTCACACACTATCTCGACATTTTTGACACGCTGTATCAGATCATACATCAGTATCAGCGTGAGGAGGATCTGCTATCTGAGCTCTTTAGCTCTCCCAGGTGGAGCCGTACAGGCTAATATATCTGACTGCCAACACTGTACACTCTTAGAAATAATGGGTTCCAAAAAGGTTCTTCCTGAAGGGCTGAGGTTCTACTCAGAACCATTTGCTTGTGGAGAACCTTTTTTGAAGAAAGGGTTCTTCAAGGATTGCTGAGACCCTTGAAGAACTCTTTTGTCAAAAGTTATAATATAAAAGGGTACTCGGTAGAACCCCCCTGGGTGGGTTCTTGTTAAATGCTTAGAAGGTGGAAAGGTTCTGGATAAAACCCCAGACTGGTTCTGGGTGGAACCATTGGTTCTGGATAAAACCCTTGCGTGGGTTCTCGATGAAAAACTTAACGTGATATAAATGGGTTCTCAGTAGAACCACTTGAGAGAGTTCTAGATAAAACCTTTGGAATATAAAAAGGTTCTTGGTAGAACACCATGGGTGGGTTCAAGAGGAAACCCTTGTAATAAAGAAATGTTCTCGGTGTAAACCCCTGAGTGGGTACTTGTTAGCACCCTAGAAGGTGGACAGGTTCTGGATAAAACCACCTGACAGAGTTCTGGGTGGAACCATTACACCATAGAGAGGTTCTCTATGGAACCTCTCATAGGTGGTTCTGGGTGAAACCTCTCACAGAAGGTTCTGGGCAGAAAACTTTCTGTTCGGTTCTAGAGAGAACTCTCTCCAAATGGGTTCCTTCTGGAGGGCTGAGAACCATTTGCTTGTGAAGAACCCTTTTTTGAAGAATGGATTCATCATATGTTCTTCATAGAATGAATGGTTTCATTAAAAACCCTTTTTGGAAGAAAGTTTTCTTCAGGGATTGTTGAGATCATTGAAGAACTCTTGTCAAGGTCTCTTTGTACCATAATATAAAGGGTTCTTGGTAAAACCAAAACCAAAAACCCTTTTATATTCCAAAGGTTTTTGGTAGAAAAGCCTGGGTGGGTTCTACTGTAGATGAAAAATGATGTAATGAAAAAATTAATTTTGGTAGAACCTCCTGGCTGGGTTCCAGATAAAACCATTGTAATAAAGAAGGGTTCTCTGTAGAGACCCTGGAGGGGGTTCTTGTTAGCACCCTTAGAAGGTGGAAAGGTTCTGGGTGCAACCATTATACAATAGAAGGGTTCTCTGTAGAACCTCTCATAAAGGGTTCTGGGTGAAACTTTTCACAGATGGTGCAAGGCAGAACCCTTTATAGAACTCTCTGAAAGGTTTCTAAGTTGAATCTTACGACTTTGGCTCTGCCAGGAATTAAAAAGTTTTCTCCTTTGGGGATGTGCCAAAGAACTCTTTCTGGTTCTAGTTAGCACCTTTATTTGTCAGAGAGTATCCGGAGCAGACTGTTTGGGTGCCTCTGACTGTAATCCATACAGCCGAGGATGAAACCGTGAGACGTAAACACTGAAGCCACGTATGAGGTGTGTGTGGCCTGGCTCTGGTTCACACCCCACCCAGCCATCACTGGCTGCCGAGCCGGGAAGGTGACCATGAACTAATAACAGCATTCACCCTCATACAAACATACATGAACGCACTCATCCCAGGTGGGTCACAGCTGTTGAATGAACCGCTCCACATTTACTCTAAAAATACCAGCGTTGACACAGGGAGATAAACAAAAAAGCAAATTAATGAAGCCCCTTCTGTCTTGATTTAGTGCTGCGAGCCCTGCTGGAGGTTTCACATCCTGTGAGATTTCATTCAGAGAATATCTCACATTCTTTTCTTTTTTCATAAACCATTTCTCAACATTATGAGCTGAGCGGCTCCTGCTGTGAGCAATGAGATGAGGCCCTGCAGGCTTGCATGTGGCACCCCTCGTTCATTGCTCATATAGTGGAGGAACACCGTCCACGCAGCTGGTATCTCAGCGCCCCGGAGAGCCCGCGCTGGTTTTATGAACATCAGGAATGGGAGATTGTATAAGCGTAATATGGGGGGAGGTGGAATTAATGGTTTTTCAGCCATACCTTGAGAACAGCAGGATTTTCCACTGTGGGAACACATGGTGGGCTTAGCTGTAATACACTGTAATGAGATCTGAGAAGGACCCTTGAGTGTGAAGGGGCTGTCCACACTGCAGGCTGCCTTTATGGGCTGCTAGAAAGACGAGATCAGACTGGCACAGCGGGTCAACAAGTGGAAGGCATGTGTGGGTGAGTGGATGTATGTGTGTGTCCACCTACAGCCAGAGCGTGGGAGGGTGGAATATCCCATCCTTAATTAAAACAGCATCGCCTCCTTTTTGGTTACAGGTGGGAAAATGTTGCGCCTTTTCTACTTTCCGCTCCGTTGTAAACACCAATAAAGCAGCCTTTAACTTTTATGTGCCACACACACACACAAACACACACATACAAACAGGCACAAAGGCATGCAAATAATATATACATGTACGCATGCCCACACACACACACACACACACACAGGCAACAGCAGCACTCCTTGATCAGGATCGCTACTACGTGCTGGAGGGTATTTACTTGGTTATGGAGAGAGTTGGAACACACACATAAACACACACCCACTCACGAGGACATTAAAGCCTGGAGCTCAGTGATAATTAGAGGTCACTCCGGTGACAGCTGGCAC
Source organism: Lutjanus erythropterus (assembly GCF_056507025.1). Taxonomy (NCBI): domain Eukaryota; kingdom Metazoa; phylum Chordata; class Actinopteri; order Lutjaniformes; family Lutjanidae; genus Lutjanus; species Lutjanus erythropterus. The sequence goes on from NC_139327.1 coordinate 5,265,887, forward strand.
AGGGCATACCACAGCGCCGCAGCGAGAGCAGCCTGATCAAACATAAAGCAGCCATTGCTCTCTGAATGCGGAGAATGCTGAGAAACGGCTGCAAACTGAGTGGGCAGCTCGTGCCATAACGAATGGCTTTCTAAACAGGATCTTCAGTGTAACGAGTGTGGTATGCTGTAAAATCTCTTGTCAATATGCAACTTCATTTGCTCCCCAGCTTGAAAGGGAACAGCGGGTGGAGATGAAAATGCCTTGATGCTATCTGCTGGTTTGTTATAGCATCCAGAGCGGGCGTGTTTGAATGCTGGGAAGCGTTAAGACTTTGGTCTGTGAGGTGTTCACTTGCACTCTTAGAAATAAAGATGCAAATGAGAACCTAGGGTTGTCTGGATTGTCCCCATTAGAGAACCCATTTTTGTTCCTAGTAGAAACCTTGTAGAACCCTTTCGAAAAGTTCATAGAACCATCTGTGGAAGGTTCGACCCAGAACCCCCTGTGAGAGCTTCTAAAGAGCACCCTTCCATGGTGTAATGATTCCATCTATAAAACTCTATAAAACTGCATGAGAGTTCTTTCAAGAACCTTTTCACCATCTAAAGGTGTTAACAACAACCCACCCAAGGGGTTCCACTGAGAACCCTTTCTTATTCCAGCAGTTTTATCTAGAACGCACCTGTGAGTTTCTATCGAGAACCTTTTCATATTCCAAGAGTTTTATGTAGAATCCATGTGGGGTTTTTTGTCAAGAACCCTTGTATAACCCAAGGGTTTTATCTGGAACCCACTCAGGGGGTTTTATCAAGAACCCTTTTATATCCAAATGATTTTATCTAGAACCAACCCAGGGGGCTACACAGAGAACCCTTTATATTATGGTATAGAAACGAAGGATCTGAACCATTCTTGAAGAACTCCCTCTTTCAGAAAGGGTTCTTTGAATGAAAAGGGTTTTAATGAAACCCCCAGTCTTACAAAGAACCCTTGACAAACTATTTCTTCAAAAAAAAGAGGGTTCTTTAGAAGCAAATGGTTCTGGATAGAACCTCAGCTCTTTTAGAACCCTTGTTTTAAGAGTGTAGGACACTTCACTTATAGAAGTCAAAGTGAGTGTGCCTGATGATGTGAAGCTGGTCCTGATCCATGAAGTGTGTAAACATTAATCACATCTGGTCTGTAAGTGGGAGCAACAGTTTTTGCATCCCATTAAATGAAGTATAAATTTTCTCTCACAGACAAACAATGGTTCTCTAAGTGTAGTGTCAGAGCCTGTAAACTGTGAATGCCTTTTCAGCAGGTCATCCATTGGCACTATGTTTTATAGACTTCTTCCTGTTCCAGATTTTCACAGCCAATTCCGTCTACTTCATTACACTTCTTATTGTGCTCCCTTGTATTTTAGTTCTTACAGTGAAAAACGACTGACACATCAGAGTCTGTCCAGTATTTCTGTTGCAATAAAGAAAGAACATCCAGTCAATCAGCCATCAGTGGAAAGTTGGACTGGTAATAACTGGCCATCAGTTGCAAATGAATCCATCCCATTACATGGAGTTGTAAACTTGACATGTTGTAAACCTTTAATAACTGATCTTTTGGCCACTTTGGGGCAGCTGGAACAAGTTGTGAACGCAGCACTGACATATTATTGTCTTAAAAAAATTAATATGGGAAACTTGCCTTACATGTGAAGCAACATTAGCATTCAGCTGGAATTACGTTTCTTCCCTTCTACCAAATGTAAATCCATTAATTCTTAAACTTTAAATATTACCATGATAGAGATGGGTTTGATTATTTGAAGGCATAACTCTAAATATTTGTATTTAATGCAGTAAAGTGTTCAGATTAATGAGAATTCTTTTTTGGTGTAATCTATCGGGGACACTGATGGCTGTAAACTGATTAATGCATGAGGACTAAAGGGAAGTAGGACTAGAAAAGTTTTCAACTTTCTTCCTACACCTTTTGCACATGACTAATATTATTTGAGTTGTACAGTTGTTGCTTATATGTTGCTAATGATGTAATTTATTGTTGTTTTTATTGCTTGTATTTTTTATTGTTCAATAAAATTGATTAAAGTAAAAGAAAGACTAAACTAAACTTGCAAGGGCCCCTTTTCTACCCAACACATTGGAGGGCCACCACGCCACACATGTAACCATGGTTTCTGCTAATGTCCTCAAATGACTGCCACATGTCACAACACAAGCCTATTTTTACTTCTGTAATCTATCAACATGATGCCGCTCAATCATATTCATTCTCATGTATGTCACGCCGCTGTTCTGGCCGATTTCCAGGATGTTCGCTAGCACCTACAGAGCATGAGCACCACGTACGAGGAACAGGATGCTGTTCACTTATCAGCCACCTGTGTCATTAGTAACAAAGATGTTTTGGGGGACTATCCCTTCCAAGATTAGACTGATATCATTGTTCTTTCTCACTTGCACAACTGTCAAAAATTACCCCCTCATAGAGTCCCCTGTCAAGAAATACTTGATGCTTTCTGCACTGAAACTTTTGTGTCACAGATGGGTTGGTCTCTACCAGTTCATAGTCCTGTGTTAGAATTCTCAAGGGAAAGTTGGAAAATGGTGCACTGTCATGCTAAAAGTAATCTTTCATTGACATCTGAAGCATCAATATGGTTTAACGCTGAGATTTGAATAGCTAAAAAGCCATTCTGCTGGTACCAGTGGGCAAAAGCAAGATGCCTGCATCTGGGGGATCTGTATGATAATGGTCACATGGTTACCTTTGAATATCTAAAACAAAATTACAGTCTGACAAATAAAGACTTCAGGAAATATCTCCAACTCTGGCACTGTCTTCTTTTATGAGTCATGAGTTCTGAATGTGACCCAAATACTAAAATTCAAAGTTTGCTATGATATGCTGGCCTTAAGAAAGGTGGTGTATCAATTTTTTATCATCTCATCAGAGGTGCCAATGCACTGAAGCTTGGGAGAAAGATATCAGAGAATATATTGAACAACAACAGTGGAATGAAGTCATATCTAGCTGGAGAAGTCCAGACACAATTCACCAACTATAAAATCCTTCACCGATCCTACTGGACCCCAAGCAGAATGGCTCCACTCAAACTAAGAGATGATGATCTATGCTGGCGCTGTCATGATGAAACTGGAACACTGGTACACACATGCTGTATGGCTGTGATGTAGTTAGGGACTTCTGGGGTAAAATAATATCTTTTATAAATGAACTGTATTGTATATCTCTGGCCAAAAGTCCGGCACTATGTATGTTGGGAATTATCCCTAGTAAATTTAAGACGTGTCATCTGAAAAAATTATGGTGGCGACTGGCCGTGTTAACAGGATGCAGAATCATTGTTAGACAGTGGAAAATGACTTCACCTTCATCTTTTAAAAGCTGGATCAAATTAATGACCAACACAGCAAGTTATGAACGAGTCATATCTAGACTCTCAGGACACCAGGATTCATTCTTGAAAACATGGAGCCCATTCTTGGACTATATTAAAAATGGACAATGCCCAGGGACTGATCTCACACATCATGTAAAATGTAATTCAACTAATAAAGCCTGTTGTTAATATATGTATAGGTATAGCTTATCTAGTTACCTTTTATCTATTTATTTATTTATTGTTAATGTATGTTGATAGATTTAATTTCTGACTCAGTTTTGTTGTATACTGATATTCTCAGGGTTTTTTTTTATTTTTTATTTCTTCTTAGCCATGGAGCTATAGGAGGGTTAGATGGGCAGGGGGTATTCATGCTAAGAAAATGTCCTAGGAAATGTCTTGCAGTGTTCATGTCTTGACTAAATGTTGGACTTAAATATCAATTAAAAAAAAAAAAGTAACAAAGATGTTCTGAAAATTCCACATAGTGCATCAAAGTACAGCAGTGTTCACAGAATGTGCCTTTAAGTTTTGATTTTACAAATAAATAGTATGCAAGAGAGTGAAACAATTGCTTGGCTGTCAAACTGGTTTGTGTAGTGGAATCAATAAAGTTGTGGTTTGGTTCGCGGAGCTTCCTGCTGTAATTTCATGAGTGTCAAAACTCAATCAAACTCTGTTGGTGTGTTTAGAGCATCTTACGAGTTCAGTGAAGGGGCTGGTTTTGGTTCCACACCTCAGACTTGCCATACGCATCTCAAATTTAGTGAAACAATTCTAAAAATGTCCATTCAGTCTGAATATCATGTTGGGCCAGCGTCAGATTTGCACTGTAATTCCGAGGGATCATGAACACTGAATGTCTTGGAAACCTTTTGAATATTTTAGGAACATTTCTGGCTTTCTTTCCTCACTCAGAAATGCAGCCAACTCAGATTGGACTTGGAACTGGGAAAATGATAGCTATTGGTACCATATGGATTTTGGAGCCGCAGTCAGTTTAAGGGTGTTATAAAGGTATTAATTTCAAAATATTAGATTTTATGGTTGGAGCTCAGATTTTGTGATAAAGTATGGCCATTTTTTATTGAAAAAATCAATTCCTATGGAGGCATTAGTTTAGAGTTTGACAAGTCGGTTATGACAGGAAGGTCTCTGCTGTGAAGCTCTGAAATGTCTTAGTAAGTCAGTGTGGGGGTTCTTCTCTTCCACAGTCAGTACTGAGTGTGAAGCAGTTCAGAGCTGAAAAAGAGCACGTGTGCTCAGAAAAGAACTAACCTGGACAAATCAAGGTAAAAATGATTAGGAACAGATTTAAACAGTGACGGACTCAGGCTGTCTGAGGGGCAGGGGTGAAAAAAATAAAAAGGGCATCAGCACGGTGAAAAAGTTCGAATTTCTGGTTTAGATTCAAATTGTTTTATTGTACAGCAACTATACTACAGCTCCGTAAAATAAAAATGATACATAAATTAATAAATTTTAGCTACTTAAGGAAACAAAGAGGCCAAATCATTTTAGTATGTAGGGAAGACTATATGGCACACTTCATTATATTTTCTGGAACGGCACCGTTGGGGGCACTTTGTCATGTTTTATCTACTAGAAGGGCATTCCAGATGGGATGTTACCACATTCTGTCCACTACGAGGCCACATGTTTTGGCCGCTGGAAGGGCACTTTAGATATTATATATATTATATTATATATATTATATATATTATATATATATATTATATTTGTTTACTAAAAAGGCACCTAGAGTGCATTTTATCATGTTTTGTCCACTAAAGGGGCAACCTACAGGGCACTTTACCACATTTCGACCACTAAAAGGGCACCCTAGGGGGCACTTTATCATGTTTTGTCCACTAGAGAGCATCCCAGAGGGCATTTTACCGAATGTTGTCCACCAGAGGGATACCCTAGAGGTCATTTTTTTAATCATTTTTTTCCACTGGAAGGGCAATTTTGAGGGTACTTGACTATATTTTGTTCACTAGGTCACCCGAAGGGCATTTTATCAGTTTTGTACACTAGAAGGGCACTTTACCCTTTTTTTCGACCACTGGAATGGCACCCTAGAGGTCATTTTATCATGTTTGTCACTGGGAGGGCACTCTAGAGGGCACCTTATCATGTTTTTCCAATATAAGAGCATCCCAGAGGACACTTTACCTAATTTTGTCCACTAGAAAGGCACCCTGGAGGGTATTTTATCATGTTTACCACTGGAAAGACACTTTACCACATTGTGTCTTGTAGGAGGGCATTCTCGACGGCATTTTGTCCTAATTTTTCCTCTAGGAGGGCACTTTGGTGGGCACTTCACCTCATTTTGTTTACTAGAAGGACACCCTAGAGGGCATTTTATTATATTTTGACTACTGGAAGGGCACCTTAGAGGGCACTTAACCACATTTTGTCTTGTAGGAGGGCACCCCAGAGAGCATTTTGTCATTTTTTTTCCTCTGGAAGGACACTTTAGAGGACACTTTATCACATTTTGTCTTCTGGAAGGACACCCTAGAGGGCTCTTCATTACATTTTATGTACCACAGGGGCATCCAAGTGGGCACTTTTGTGTTGTTTTTTTTTAAACATGGGGGTACCAGGGAGGGCAATAGCCCCCCTTGTTCCCCTCTTTTGACTCCACCAGTGAGTTTAAATCTTTCAGGGAAACCGTGACAGACGGGGGAAACTGCAGGATTATTAGTCCCAATACCTGAGATACATGGTCCCTCAACATGAAAAAAAGCTTATGTGAAGAAAAACTTTTACAATCTGTAAAAACGGTTCACCTCTGTGCTACCTCGGGGCCAGACATTTTCCACTCTTTAGCATCTCTGCTTTTTAATATGGTCCCTCTGAAGCTGTTCTCCAGGATTTTTTTCTTCCATTTGTATTTTCCTCCTCAGCAGAAAGAGGTATCACCTAACGCCTGACATGGTGTTTGGGGGACCAACAGCAACAGGAAAGAGAAGAGGTCATGTCTGGATGTGACCTGCAGCAGTGGCTGAGATATAGACCAGATCTGCCGCTGTGCAGTCAGAGAGGGGCGTGGTGTCCCTCTCTCAACCCCTAGTGACTTCTGGGTGGAGAAAAGCAGTTTTTGATCTTTTTCAAGATGGTAATGAAATCTGTCCTCGTGTCCCCTCAGTTATTGAAGTTCCTCTCCAGACATTTAAGAGCGGCATCATCCATGTCTTTCATGATCTCTTTGTCACGGCAGCCAGAAACATAAATAAGCTGAGTGGTTCCAAAAGGACACTGGAGGAAAACAAAGGAAGGGGTACCCTGGTGGCCGAGAGATTAAGACAATGAACTGCAACATCGCCTGGTTTGCATCTGGCTGTTGCATGCCATTCCCCATCTTTCTTTCCCCTCATTTCCTGTCATCCATTTACTGTCAAAATAAAGGCATAGGATGCTGAAAAATATTAATAATAAAGAAAAAAACAACGAGTGAAGATAACTGGTTTTGATAGGGGCAGCTTTTCTCATGGGATCACTGACATAAATAACGATGGACGCTGCGTCTCCACTTCCTCCCCGCTGTATAAAATGAAGCTGTATATCCTGAATACGAACGCCGCCATCTTGTGCTTGTGACATCATTTGGAGCCAGAGTCTGTGCAGTAATGATCAGGGTCGGAGTCATGCTTTCAAGGTCCCACCCACACAGCCAGTGGACTGAGCTGAGCTCAGCTGTCAATCATGATTTGAAACCCCCTTTTATATAGAATCAAATAACTAATTAAAACCAAATTTACAAGAAAAATGAACACTTGAATAAACATCAGCATGACAAGAAGTACCTAAGTTTAGGAAAACATTGAAAAGAAGTTAATAGATGCCCCTATGGTAGATAAATAATTGTAAATTGCCCTCTAGGGTGGCCCATTGTCCAAGACAGATGATTAAAAATTAGTTGGATTCTAAGTGCCTCTAAATGGTTGACTAGTTAATTGTTTCTTGCGTGTTTTTATTACACTAATTAACACCAATTTTAATCTAACCTGGAGATTGCAACTGTTTCACCATGAATGTGAACGCTTAAGTCTGGTGCCCTTTTTATTTTTTTGCCCTTGTTCCACAGACATCTTGAGTCCTCGACCGCTGTGTAGGATTTAGTGGCACCTAGTGCTGAGCTTTCAGATGGCATGTACTCCATCTGACCCTCCCCTTCCAAGCATGTAAGAGAAACACAACAGGAGGAATCTAGAGCCAGTGTTTGTTTTGTCTGTCCAGGGCTACCGTTGAAACATATGTTGGACTCCATGGAAGACGACCATGGAGCCTTTGGCATGTTGTTCATACATCTTTTGGTTAGACCAGGCTGGAGGTGAAGGCGTAGGGTGATAAACATCAGTGCACAGTGGATTAATTACAGGTGTTAAAGGGTTCATGTCACCACTGAGGTGGTAGACTGTGAAAACAAAAAATGTTGAGAAAACTCAAAATCCCAAGACAACGGACTGCAATACATTTTTGAGTTTTGAGCCCGATCAAACTCTGAAAATTTTTACTTTTCTTCTTTAGATGAAGTTAAATCTCTGAAGTTTAGAAACTCAAAACAAGTTTAATATTTTCAGTTAAAACTATGTGACTAATCTAAGAGTCAGACTGTCACCTGAGTGACATAAATAATTTGACTGGTTCTTGTTTCAGAGTAGCGATTTTGTATATTTTGCATTTTATATATTTGCCTACCTGACAAGGATAAAAGTAGCTTTGAAATAGTACTGGTCCAAATATGACTGTATAAAAACATTAGCTCTGCTCATACCTACGACCTTTTTTCCATTATCTCAAATAACGACAGAAACATGTCACATATTCCCTCTGACAGAAATCTGATGGGGTAATTACTCCAGGAGGAGCTCTGTGGACTCTGTGTGTTCCTGCTCTCTGTGTCCACACAGAGCTGCAGGCCGCACTCCGAGTCAGAGAGCTTTAAATCACCGGGGATTTTCTGGGCTGAGCTGTGCTGTGTCCTCCTTCAGAGCAGCCCATGTAGATTTGGACGGGGATGAATCAGACTATTATTAATTATCCGGCACACAGGTCAGCGGCGCCATAAATAACCATCGACTGACAGACAGATTTTAACCAGAAAAACAGGCAGGGGTTTGAGGGGCTGGAGGGTACGAGGTGAACTTTAAGAAATTTGGATTATGCAGAGATTATACAGTGAGACGCTGTCTTTTCTGATGATTCCTGCTTAGACTCTAATCACCAAAGAATGTCAAAAAAGAGAGACACAAGACAAAATAAACACCTTACCATGGATTTGAACCTGTGATTTTTTTTTAACTTAAATTGCATGTGTTCCTACTTGGATTAAAAAAAATCTTACAGCAGAGAATTGAGACATTATTTTCAAAAATATTTTTCCACTCTTAACTGAATTCCTGACCATGGCTTTAACTTCACTCTTCCAAGGTCAGTCTTCAAAGGGTCACCAGAGTACAGTTTTCTTAGAATATAGTTCAAATATAAATATAAATTCAAACCACAGCATTTATAGGTTATTATATATAATGAAGGACTGGCTTGTTTTGATTTTTAGCAGGAATTTGTGGCATGATCATTATTTTAAAGGTATGCTTCAAAATTACTGCTAGTGGTCTGTTACACTGAAAAAAAGATGTAGTTTGATGAAGCTGTGAAGTAGCGTAGGATCATGGGAGTTTTTCTTCATTGTCAACCTCCACTGCCTGAACGTCTATCTGACATGTCCATGGATGATATAATATATTAAGCCATGTTTGCTGACTTCCTCCCTCACTTTCTGACATACCTGATGTATCCCATATTTTCCTTTAAATTAATAAAAGTACAGATGTCTCTGGGTTTGACCATTGTTGGAAACATTTGGGAGAATGTAAGTACACAACTCAACAAAATTTATAAAGCTGATTTAACATTGTTAGACATTGTAATACAGACATGTTTCATATTATAGCTTTAATGCTTTTTAGTGTGGCACATTTCATGAGTTTTAAGCGCGGTAACAGTATCATATCACCCTGGATTTGAACCTTTGATATTTTTTTTCACTCTAAATTGCACATGTTTCTGCCTGGATTAAAAAATCTGACAGCAGATAATGAACACATATTACTAACAAAAACATTTTTCCTTTGGTCATATTATAATACTTTTATACTGAACTGAATTCCAAACGTTAGTTTTAACTTCACTTTTCCAAGGTCAGTCTTCAAACGATCAGCAGAGTACAGTTTTCTTAGAATATAGTTCAAATATATCAAACCACAGCATTTCTAGGTTATTATATATAATGAAGGACTGGCTTGTTTTCAACTTTTAGCTGGAATTTGTGGCATGATCATTATTTTAAAGGTATGCTTCAAAATAACTGCTGGGGGTCTGTTACATTAAAAAAACAACAAAAGACATAGTTTGATGAAGTTGTGAAGTAACATGGGATCATGGGAGTTTTTCTTCATTGTTGAGCAACCTCCACTGCCTGAAAATCTATCTGACACGACTCAGACAGAAATCATGTTCATGGATGGTATAATGTATTATATCATGTTTTTACTGACTTCCTTCCTCACTCTCTGACATACCTGATGTATCCTGTATTTTCCCATAAGTTATAGCAGCTAATGGTTAGAATAGCAGCTAGTAGGAAAGGCACCTTGATTAAAAGTACAGATGTCTCTGGGTTTGACCATTGTTGGAAACATTTGGGAGAATATAAGCACACAACTCAACAAAATATATGACAGGGTCGAGCTTTTTTAGTTTTTTTTTTAGGCGTTTTTAAACATGGCAACAGCGGTCATGTGACCTACAACATCATGATGATCTTTGTTGTGGTTAACATAATACAGTCAAGGTTTGTTTAGGTTTAGAGAAAGACTGTGGTTTGAGTTAAAATAAGTATGTTACATAAGTTAAATAACATAAGTTTAGTTTATTGAATTTATAAAATGACGGTGTCCAATGACACTGATCATTTACATGAAATGAAAACATGGTTGCACAGATTTAGTGAGATTTAGCATACAGTACAAAGTTAACTTACACACTGAACTTAAAATGAGTCAGCACTGACTTTTGGTTTCACATGCGACACAAACTGTGATCTCCTGGGTGGCAGATTCTAACCAGAAAAACAGGCAGGGTGTTGGAGTACTAGAGGGTACATTGTGAACTTTTAAGAAATGTGGATAATAAGTATATTATTTAGTGAAATGCTGTCTTTCTGACTCTTGACTCTGTGCCTTGTAGACTCTAATCAGTGAACCAAAATAAATAACATATTTGAATAAAATAAATGAGACAAAAGAAATGTTGTACCCTGCATTTCAACCTGTGATTTTTTCACTCTAAATTACACGTTTTCCTGCCTGGATTAAAAAAATATTACAGCAGAGAATGCAGTCATTATTTTCAAAAACATTTTTACTGAATGAAAACTTCAGTTTTAACATCAATCTTTTAAAGGCCAGTATTTAAAGGGTCTCACTAGAGTACAGTTTTCTTAGAATATAGTTCAAATATATCAAACCACAGCATTTATAGGTTATTATATATAATGAAGGACTGGCTTGTTTTGAATTTTTAGCAGGAATTTGTGGCATGATCCTACAGAATCCTGTGATTTTAAAGGTATGCTTCAAAAAATAACTGCTAAAAAGCGTCCATGAAATTTGAACGCTAACAACGTCTTAGTGTTGTTGCTCCAAACCACCCCTGGGCCCGCTCTGGTTTTGTTTTTCCCACCCACCAAGGCAAACAGAAGGCGTGTGGGACATCAAAGAGCCAACGTGCCCTCAGGGCACCCAGGGGCCAAAGCATATCTGAGTTCAGGCAGCATTACCCACCCATACAAATCGCCCCCTGATTACATCCATCTCAGCTTTCTCCATGCGAGCTGTCAGTCGCTTTCTAAAAGAAGCAGTGATGAGTGTGAGGTCAATATATCTGTAAAGGTATCAGCTCTGAGTGCACTGCACAGTGAGACGCAAATAAACCCAGATATCCGTTTGTTGACTTAGTTCAGGCCATGATTTGTATGCCCGCTTATGGTCAGCACAAGTCAAATATGAGGTCAGTATATTTTGAATCCCCAACCTCCATTTCAATACCCCTGAGCTGTGACCGGGCTTTCCGCTGCACATTCTGCACTCTGAGTCAAATAAACAAATAATTCCATCCTTTTTGCCCCAAGGTGCTCATCGTTATACATATTTAGTGACGGACTATTACAATTTTAATAAGCATAAGAGGAGAAAGCCTGTAGGCCTCCCCGTGTCAAAACATTTATACAGCATGCAAAAAGGCCTGTGGTTTGAGCAGCGGTCGGGGAGAAAGAGTTGACTTTTATTTTAGTCTGCAGTCTCAGTCCTTCCAGAGCAGGACAGTGGGAGCATTTAGCGGAAGAGCCGCGCGGCTCGGTCATCCCGTCTGGTTGTGTATGTGGTGGGATGATTCATACTGCGGAGGAGAGGAGATGAAACACCTGCACAATGTCATCCTTGTGCCATCTTGAATTCACCGTGCAGGTCAAAATTTGCTAAAGTAAGGTTTTTAGGTGAAATGGCTAGAAAGCAAAAACATGACTCGTAATAAGTCATTACACATAGAACTGTTCTTTCCTTACAGCAATTTCAAAAAGAGCTTATTAAGGTAAAAATTTAAGTAGAAATTTATTGCAGCTCTGCTATATTTATTTTATGTCATGCAGGGCTTAAAGTGATAGTTCACTTAAAAAAGAAAATTTAGTCATTATCTACTCACCCTCATGCTGATTGAAGGTCAGGGTTGGTTTTTAGTCCACAAAATGATGCTGGAGTTTCACAGGAAAACAGTGTTGCAGAATCTCCTAAACAATGGAAGTGAATGGTGACCAGTTTTCAAACGTAAAAATACAACAGAATAAAAATATAAAATGCCTCCATACTGTGCAATCCAAGTCTCCTAAAGCCCCAACATGCCAAGATAAATGAATATTTTAAAAAAAAGGTTATTTACACCACGTTTTTGGCCTGAATCTTCACTGTAGAGGAGCTTGGAGCTTGGAGCCATGATCACGTGCACATGCACACTGTTTGATTGACTGTTTTGTTTGTTTGGTGTGACAGTGTGCAAACGACATGTTAGGGCTTTGGGAGACTTGGATTACACCAGGAAAGCATTATGGAGGCATTTTATGTTTTCAATTAATCTTTTTCTGCTGTTTTTTTACATTTGAAAACTGGTCACCATTCACTTCCATTGTTTGGGAGGTTCTGCAACACTGTTTTCCTGTGAAACTCCAGCAGTGTTTTGTGGACTAAAAAACTAAACCCAAACTTCAATCATCATGAGGGTGAGTAGATAATGACTGAATTTTCATTTTTGGGTGGACTGTCCCTTTAAAGTTTTTCACCTTATTAACATGTCCATGTTGTGATTTTCATATCAGGAGTGAAATAAGCAGTAAACACCATGTCTGAGTATTTCTTGCTTTAAAACTGCAGTAAGCAAGGGCAGTCTCAAAAACTGGATTCAGTCAGGTGGGGTACATGATGCAATAAACTTAAGGAACCAACAGCGTTAATCAAGTTGTTGGAGGTACACATATCATTAGTGGCGATGCCCAACCCACAGGAGAAGCTGGATGTAGCTAGTTACCATGATTAGCCAGCAAAACAGAGGAGAAGACAGGTGTGGGTACTTAAGGGTTCGGGTGGTGGCTGCTGGATTTGCATATTCATGAATTTTTGAATACTAAATGAAGGCAATGTGTAGCACTATATGTATGCCAATTTAACAAGGTGTGTGAGCTTATTTTGCAAAAAAAAAAAAAAAAAAAGCATCACATATCAGACACCATTTATTACTTCTTGTAATACATATTTAAAACATGACTGAAGGTGGACTGAAATACAGTAATACACAATAAAGATTGAAAAAAAATGACACATTCAGCTACTAAATATAGCAAATTAAACACATACTTTTTTCCTGGAACTGATGACGGAAGTAGCTAAGGAGTGAGCCATCTTGCTTCCTATTATTCCTATTATTACACTTGGTATCAAACATAATTAGTTACATTGCTAGTTATATTACCATTGTACCTCATTGGCGGCCTTGTTTCGTCCCAAAGTTTCTCTGCTGATCCAGTGAACTACAAACACTCAGTCCAGATGTCAGCTGTCGACTTCTCTGTGTGGTCTTCAAATTAGATTCCATCAGCACAGATTCTCTCTCGAGGAGCCAAACAGACTCAAAATAATGAAAGTCTGATAATGAAAGTCTGCCTCTCTCCCTCTGCCTCAGCCTGCAGCCTTCTTTTAGTTTTTTTTGGCTAACAGCTGACGTGACCTGCCCTGACCTGCAGCACGTACATGTCACAGAATAACTTACCTAGGTCGAAAAATAACTCAGTAACTCACTGTTACATGAAATACTAACTGTTAAATAATTACTAGGGTTGGGTGATATGTTGAAATTGCCAACCAGCCACCATCGACCCATCAACCGGTGACTGGTGGTATATTCCCATCTCCTCCCATCCTCTGGAGTCTCAGCGGTGAGATGTGTGTGAGTGATGAGTTCATTACATTACGTACATTCACTAGGTCCAATAAAGAAAAATACAAGTCACCTTCTGAATTCAAGCTCCTGCCTTTTACTGAACTGAGACGAGCTTAATTTGCTCATTAACTCCTCGTAAAACACACTTAATTCGAACCTGATAGAAAAGCACGTAAAAATCACCCAGCTGCCTTTGTTAGTCTGTCCACTGTCCCAACAGTCACCAACTCTGGTTTGGAAATAAATCCTTAATTTACTGTGTTAGATGTTTAAAGAGTCTGCAGGCTGTTTTGCTCTCACTCCTCACCCAGCTCAGAGCACTCAGCTCTGGTTGCATGGGTGTGTACTGTGCTGCTGGATCAGAGCAAGTTGCTGGGCAACAACTGTCACTCTGCAGACCATTACATTAACCAAAAAAATTACTAATGCTGTCCCAAAAAATTGCCCCAAGAAAACAACCAGCAATGGATTCAGCTCATCACCTATATTTGTCCAATTACTACCTATAATTGGAAAATGTAATTATATTATATTAGAGTAATGTATTAAAGACAGGGGTGGATCTTGAGAAATATTCTTAGGGTGGCATGAAGGTGGCAAGGAGACTTTAAGGGGTGATAAAAAAAAAAAAAAATAAATCAGCATTAGAGGATCATCTCTTGCTGCATTCACTTGCACTTGGACTTCAGACTTTCAGTCTTGTAAATTTCCATCCAGCCACAACCTTTCATATATATATTTTGAACTAGAACTGTCCAAAACTGGGATGGCAGCTGGGGTGACAAGGCATCTTTTAGGGCTGGCATTTACCACCCCATGCCACCCCTTTAGATCTGCCCCTGATTACAGAGTAATATATTACTGCCCAACACTGTGCATTACTGATTGGGTGCTTGTGAGACCATAGCAGTGGGTAAAGACAAAGTTTGAGTTGACGTGAAAGCGAGCATTTGAATGATTCTGGAAATAAGAGTTTAGTTGGATGGCATTAGAGGATGTTGGCCAAATTCTCAATATGTATTACACAGTTTTCCACAAGTTTGACAGCAACACGAATAAAACAGTGTCACTTTCAAAGGCACGTCAAGTTTCTGTCGCTGGAGTAACAAGAGCTGACAGCAACTCACTGGCAGGGCAGCAAAGAGGGCTGCCAACAAGCTCTCCTCTGAGGCCTTACTTACTGATGCCTTTACAAAACATGAACGCTGAGGAAATTCATGATCCGCTGTGGTAATCATGTTTCCAAAAACACTGGTTACTAGTTCCAGTTGTTACTTTGTTGTTATTTGATAAATGCTAATAAGTAAGACAGTTTGTACAGGAGGAAGTAGGAATTGACCCAATCAGGCAAGTGAAAAACCCTTACTGAACCCTGTGGAGGAGCCCACTTTCTCCATCCCAATATGTAATTTCCTTGAGTAGCCTGAGAGGAAGGTGCACATTCCTCATCCAGTCAACATTTACAGAATATGAGCCATGAACTTGTGACTTCTAAAAAATTCTTCTTCACTTGTCTTTAGTCTGTCTGCTCACTCAGGTTCTCTGTAGGGGGACTTTAATTCTTGATCTGTCTGACCCTTTAAGAGGGAGTGCACATCCCCATTCAGTGTCTTTGTGGTGAATGTTTTCAGGTCCAAAGAAGGGAATGTGTATTTATTCACCAATAATATACATTTTTAGAATGCTTCTTTATGGGATAGATCTGAATATTTTTGTCAAAGTACAATTGAGAACCATTGGCTCCAAATTAAAGGAGATTAATGCCACCTGGGTCAGAGAGCAGCTGTTTCTAGAGAGCCTACCCGATTGGTCAAAGACAGCAGGTGACAAGGTGTGAAAGGTGCTGAAAGAAAGAAAGTACATACCTAACTAACTGATTGTTTTTGGGTTTTTTTTTTTCACTTTTCAAGAATGCAGAGGAGGGCAGTGTTTTGTGTCTGTGAAGGTTTTTCCTGCTAACAGTCTGCAGAAGGCCCTCAGCGATGAACTCAATGAAACTGTGTTTGTTTCTCTTTTTTGTGGCCAGTCTGAACAAATTTTGTTCATCTGACAAATCAGCGCCTGTATGCTGGTCTGTCCTTCACACCCACATGACCGACCGTCCTCAAGTAAAACACTGTAATCTACTGCACAACAGCGGTGGAACAAATACTCGCTGCTTTTACTTAAAGGGACAGTTCACCCCCAAATCAAAAACACATATTTTTTCCATCTAGGTGCCATCCATCTAGATTTTTTTTGTGATTTTTTTTGGTGTGAGTTGCAGAGTTTTGGAGATACTGGCTGTAGAGAGTAGAGTCTTCTTTTTATTGGAACTTTTTCACACATTGAACTTTTGGCAGCGTTTTTGATTGGTTAGCAACATTCAAATATTCAAAATGAAATTTAAATAAGTTGCATAAATATTTTGCTTTTTTCTTCCTTGTGTTTAAAGGGATAATTCAGCCAAAAATTATAATTCAGTCATTATCTACTCACCCTCATGCTGAATGAATGATGTTCTTTAGTCCGCAAAACACTGTTGGAGTTTTGCAGGAAAAGTGTTGCAGAATCTCCCAATGGGAGTGGTGGGAATGGTGACCAGTTTTCAAATGTAAAAAAACAACAGAATAAAAACCTAAAAAGTCTCCACACTGCTCATCTGTTGTAATATAAGTCTCCTAGAGCCGTGAGATGCAAAGTTGGCTAAAAGAAAATGTTATTTACAGCATGTTTTTAGCCTGAATCTTCACTCTAGATCTTTAGCTTGCAGCCACATTCACGTGCACATGCATGCTGTCTGAACTGAGTGTGTGTGGTGTGACGGAGTGTAAACTGTATCCCGGGGCTCTAGGAGACTTGAATTATACCAGACAAGCAGTATGGAGGCATTTTTTTTTTTTTTTCCAGTTGTTTTTAATGTTTGAAAACTCCATTGTTTGGGAGATTCTGCTGTTTTCTTGTGAAACTCCAGCAGTGTTTTGGAGAATTACAAAATAAACCTGACCTTCAATCAGCATGAGGGTGAGTAGATAATGACTGGATTTTCATTTTGGGGTGAAGTATCACTTTAAAATAATTTACTCATATCTCATTTTATCTCGTTTCATTTTCTTGATCATTTAGACCATTTAATCATATCTGATTAAATGGCTTGATAAATGTTAATCAGCTTTAATGGATCATTTTTAGCTTTTAATTGAGAACACAAACATTTTATTACTATGATTATAGCTGTTATTTTCTTGATACTGATCTGCAGGGGTGGAAGTAACTAATTACAAATATTCAAGTTTCTGTAATTAAGTATTTTTTTTTTTTTTTGTTAAATAAGAAAACTAAAACTTCAAATGAGATAAATATGACAAAACAAATCAGAAAAATTGCAACTACTAAAGAAGGTGTGTTTTTTATCTATACGTTATTAATGATTAATCGATTGTTGGCATTTTCAACCATGGGTTAAGGAACACTGAAAATTTGCAACCCTAGTTTGGAGAGGGGTCCTCTGAGCAGAACAGAGAGGATGCTGGGAGAAATTTAGACTGAACATTTGAAGAAACCGAAACCTCTTTGATTGAATGCTGCTACTGATAATATTTCAAACATCGGTGGTTAAAGAATAACTAATACTCTGAGTAGTTTTTGACAGTACTTTGTACTTTTATTTAAGTATTTTTCTAACAGCTGTGCTTTTACTTGGAAAGGAGTAATAATTTTGTAATGTAACAGTACTTGTACTTGACTACAGATTGTCAGTACTCATGTGCACATTTATTCTTAAAAAATCTTTAAAAGCAGGAAACTGCGCCGGGAACACGTGGGATTTAGTTATTGGCAGAATTTGAATGGATGGATGTGTTTTGTAGTGTTGTTTACATCCCTCTTAAACACTGCAGAAACCAGACACTCGCAGCAGCATTTCTTTGTTGTGATAACTTGCTTTATCCAATTTCTTCTGCAGTTCTCTTTGATCCGTTCCTCCAGCCAGAGGTGAGAATAATTAGCGTGTGATGGGACACGTTTGATCGTTTGAGGAAGCCTGAACCACAAATTAGCTCAAATGATGTCCACATTCCTGTGAAGTCAAACAATCAGTACTATTTTTGTGTTTATTTTTGGTGTGAGATGAGCTGAAAATGTTTAGAATGAACTACCTCAAATGCCTTTTGTTGCACAATGGATTGACAGCTGTTTACAGCACGTAAACTGCAACCAAATGAGATTATTGGTCTTTAGCTGAGTGTGAAGCGTGTTTCACAGCAATTCCTGTGTGAGATGGATTGCCCTAATTACAGAAGATCTCGTTTAAATAGCTATCAATCAACATGCTGACAGCCCGAGCATGCATTTGAGACCATGCGAGTCGAGCTGGCAGTCTAATTGCTTGTAAATGAGTACAAGAATCTGGAATTGTTTTCACTCTGTGCGGTAGACCTATAAATTTCATTCATGTATCGTCATACCTCAAAATCTAATAAAACATTTACAGAAGATGCCTTTTTTAAGAACCGTAACAAGCTGCACTGAGGCAACTCGCAAACTTTGAAGACTCAGAACACACTATAAAAACAAAGTTCTACATTATGGTTTAATGATTCAATAACTACGTGTCATTATTATCCCCTGGAGGGGACCATGTAATCACTTCCGTGTGTACGTGAGTGATTGAGGGTGCGCGTGATCACTGGACCTACAGCTTATCCAGAGCTAATCTCAAATACTACTGGACCGATCACTCTAATTTCTTTTGTGCACATTTATGACTGTATGCTGAAGGACCTCTGTGATTTGATTCAGAAGTTTTGAAAAACCTTTTAATTACTTTTATGCCTTTACGTGTTTATGGCCAGAGTCATTATGTTTTCAGGTTATCCCATTCTTGCGAACATAATATCTCAAGAATACTTTGAGGGAATTTCTTCAAACTTTGCACAAATGTTCATTTGGATTGAAAGATGAACTGATTAAATTTTGGTGGTCAACGGTCTAAGGACAAGGTCACTATAACCTCATGACTAAACACAGTTAGCATAATTTCATATGCTAATTAGGACAGAATTACACACAAATGTCTACAGTCCCTCCAGGATTTTGCAGGCTGTTTTTGGGGATTTTGTGGCCTGAAATGCCTGATTTAATTTCCAAAAAAGTGCACTGGATGTTGCAATGTTTTTAGTTTTTTTTTTGTTTTGTTTTTTTTTTTGCTAGTGAAAATTGCAAAGAAAAGTTGCAAGTTTTTACATATAAATCATTACAATCAAAGGCAACTTATTCCAAAGAGAACAAAACCACACTCTATTCTGACTTTGTAAGTAAACTCCCCAAAAAGGCTCATAAGTACAAAAACTCTAACAAAATCTGCTTTATTTATAGATGAAGAAGTGCACAGAGCATTGATAAATGTCAGCAACAGTGACAACCATTCTGCACTTTTCAGGACCTGTGACAAAATAGAAATACAAAAACCTAGTGTATAACATTGACTAAGCTCACTGTGATGCACATGTATGATGTCAAATTTGCAGTTTGGACAAAATTCCAAGTCCTGCGTGGCCTGGTAGTTCAGTCAATAGCGCTTTTGCCCCATGTATGGAGGCCGTGAGTCCTCTGCAGCAGCCATGGTTTCAACTCCCACCTACGGCCCTTTGCTGCCTGTCATTCCCTCACACTCTCTCTCCCCCATTCCTGTTGTATCTTCAGCTGTCCTATGCAATTAAAGGCATAAAAGCTCCACAACATATAAATATATAAAAAATAAATACATTGCAAGACTGTACAGAATTCACAGAGATTGACTGAATCTGCATGAATTGTTGCGATTGCAATATCACAAGGTGAATTTATTTACAAAAGGTCAAAGGTCAACTTCACTGTGACATCATAATGTTCAGCTCTGTATCTGTCCTCTGTCCTCCTCCGTAAAAATAGTCTCTAAGTGGAGACAGCATGTCCCTCAGTTATTCACTGGAATCACAGTGAGATCTTCTATTTTGCGATTCTTTCCTTAAATTAAATTCCTTCAATATGTGGTAAATTCCATATTAAATTACTTCAAAGTTCAAAGCCTGGACAGATATGGATGTAAACTGTAACTTGACTGGTTGGCACATAACAGCTGACTTCTCACTCTTCTTAACCGTCCAGTATGGGTGGTAAGTGATCAGTCTGAAATCTTGTGTCAGCTCGGGACAACGGGTCACATTAATGTTGATGGAACTTTGCAAATCTCCGCTGGTTGCATTCCTGGCAGTTGTAGTTGCACTGCAGTAGGTGCTTCACCATCTGTTGCCTGGCAGACACGCTTCTAATCTACAGCCTGTTTTTCTTTCACTGTCGTCTCTGCTATTCAGTCTGTCTTTTGAATAAAGTTTGAGTGCATTTGTTCTGGATGTCAGTAACTTGGCTGGTCAGACAAACAGTTGTGAGGAAAGGATGATGAGCAGACAAGAAACACAGAAGCTCGGCTCAGGTGGCTAATAGCCAACAGTTCAACCCGGTCACTCTCTGACAGGCTGTGTTTACCCAGTTATTACATTCGTCTGAGGAAAGCTTCTCAGCATTATCTGAAAATTAGACCTCTTACAACACCACATGGAAAAAAAGAAGGGAAATGGAAAACAGACAAACGGCTATCTAAATAAACAGGAACAACTGCTGAGAAGACTGTGTCCTTTTCTTTGGGTTTGAGCTGTCGGCCAGTTGTACAACAGCAGAAGGTCACACCGGAGCTGCTGGCACTGTGTTATGAGGGACATGTGAGATATTTAGCCAGAGCAAATGAACGAGAACGGATAAATCCTGAAACGCTGTCTTTGTTGCACAGCAGTGAGCTGAATATTGACACCAAATGGGATTTTTGGGAGCTGTTAAATGTCTACAAAGGCAAACAAAATGTTGAATGTTGAAAAATATCTGAAATGTGATGCTCTGTTCTCCTTCAAAAGAGCAGGCACCACAGTTTTCATGCATCCGTGCTTATGCAGTTGTGAGGATAGTGGTTTGTTGTCATTAGTAGTGTATTTTTTTCAGTCTGTAAATTATTAACAGATTCTGTTTCTAGTCTTTTTAGGCCCAAAAGAATATGTCAGATGTAAAGAATTTGTGTGAAAGCAGCAGAATTGTCAGAATCAAGGCCACAGAAAAGCTGTATGTTCACCATGTGCTGCTGGCGGCCATTTTGGCCAAAACTCCGGAGCTGTTACCCAATTGCACACTTTGTACTAATACTGTATAGTGTGTGTGTGTGTGTGTGTGTGTGTGTGTGTGTGTGTGTGTGTGTGTGTGTGTGTGTGTGAGTGTGTTAATGTTCATAGTATACTCTTTTGGCCATTAAACAACAGTGGAAACTGCCTCTAGTGATGATGTCTGTCTGAGTCAAATTATTCTAAAACCTTTTTTCCTAACAGTCTATACACATTCTATTGTTCTGCTGCCTCAGTCCTGTAGTTTGCAGCCAGTCTTCATGAGAGGATATAGCAGAACCCAATATGAAAAGCTCCCCTGCTCTGAAAGATCAAGAACACTACAAATTAACTACCTCAAAAACCATTAATGGCCAGAAAACACCAAACACCAGTGCCACTGTGTAAGTGGGACATTAAACAAAATTCTCCTTTTGGTGCTCTGGGGCTAGCTTTGCTAAAGCTAAAACCTACATACAAAAATGGATATGTCCATTTTAAATGATATAACCTTCTCTGCCCATGTACTTTCATGTGTCCTTCATGTTGGCATGGACGGTAAGCAATACATCCACTAGAGGGCGCCAATCAATGTCAAAAGTTACCCCAAAGAGGAAAAAGACAACAACAAACATGGCGACACTGGAAGAGATTGTAATAAAGAACGTTTGAGGAGGAGGCAAAAGTGGAGGCAGGGTTGGTAATGGCAGTGGTTCTCTGACCACATTGTGAAAGGGTTAGGGCGTAATTGGCGACAAACATAATTTCCAATACTTTTGGATTTTAAAGCTTTTTTGTCATGTCCTGCAGTTGAACACTGGCCCCACAATTACCAAGGTAATATTCCGTTTCGTCTGAATGCGAAAGCTTTCAGAAAATGGACAGAAATATGGACAAAATGAATGCAGAGAATGGACAGAAGGCTCCGTTCAAATCCACAGGCATATCTATATGTTAAAGTTTCTTTAAAAAAAGACAAAAACAGAGTTGATGTTTTTTTTCCCACCATATATTGTTTTGTATGAAAAGTCTCCAAATGCACACTGTAATGGGACTACTTGATTATTACAAGCGGAGCATGGAAATTGGTGAACCGCGCTGACACTACTTACTTTGTAGTAACAAAAAACAGAAGTGTAGTTACTGGATAGCGATGGGAAACAGACAGCTTCAACCGACTAGCTTACTGTTTGCTTAGTTTCCATCCACTAACCCAGTGTTTCCCAAACTTTTTCCTGGGGATCCACTTTTTAAAAATGACACAACCCAATGACATCACAACACAAGTCATCTTAACAATCAGTTCTGGCAAGAGTCCATTCATGCATAAATGAACATTCCTGACCATTTGTGATGCCATTTCTACGGCACACTATATTATCTTGATTCTTTATTGAAAAAATATACACGTTAAAAAAAGAAATTCATTTAGGCTGAATTAAATGCCATCTCATTGTTTTTATTTCCTTTTATCAGGACAACAACTTAGGACATTTTAGCCCACTTCATAAATGAAACAAAATAAGCACATTTAGGTATAAACACACTCTTGATTTTTCCTTTCGTCAGTATAATAATGTACAAATTTAAAATGCATTATGAAAGGTGCTCAGCAGATATAAATATTAAATTTGCAAAATTTCTTCCACAGTCTTTTATTTAATTAGAGAACCACATAAAATCTCCTGTGACTCTCTTGTGGGTCCTGACCCAGTCTTTGGGAGTGACTGCACAAAACTTTAAGTTATAAAATGGAAAGTAAAGAGTCATTTGTTTATAACAACCATTTGGCAACTGTCTGTTTTGCTAGGAATACACATTTCTGTGGTGGACAATAAGTTATATTTCTGGCGCAGATAATTACCTAATGTGACAAGTTCACATCTTAATGTTTTTTCCAACAAAGCTCTTATTTGCAGAGGAAAACTTTTTTTTTTTTTTTTTTTTTAAAGTGCTCCTGGGAATGTGACATACCTGTAGGCATATCTCAAATACAAGCATCCTGTTTATATAATTAATCTCACTGCCAGAAGGGGAAGACAAAAAATTCAACACTGCAGGCTTAAACAGCATTTATTACACAGCTTTGTTAAATACTTGATTCTGATTGGTCAATTACAGCGTTCAAAGGTCTCTTATTTCTGTATAACAGACTGTTTCTATGGACACAGTTCTCATCATAGTCTTTGGAGGAGCAAAATCATTGTTAAGTCACTAAAATCATTTTAAAATGAATATTTAATGTAAAATTATTGTTTTTTGGTACATAACCATGTAATAAGCAGGATGATGTACAGTGAGCAGGTCACTATTGACAAATAAAGTCTTAAACTCATTTTGATGAGCATTTTGTGTCATAAAGGTGTGCCATTTTTTTTATTTATTTATTTTTGGTAACTAACCATGTAATAAGTAAGATAGTGTACAGAAAGCAGGTCTTTATTGTGAAAGGTTGATTCAGAACCCGTCCTGGATCATCTTGCTGTGATTTATTTCACAGTAATGACCTGCTCACTGTACATTATCCCTTAACTCTATAGGAATGATTCTGTCCCGAACATTTTGGTCCATATAAGTGGGTCGACTCCTGTAACTGTGATCACTATAAGCAGTTCCCACAGTAAAAGAAATTAACATGCTTTGCCGTTTTGTATGAACAGGAAATGATGCAAACGGACAGCCTATCAATCAAACCGCAGCTTTGAAAAGCTGCTAACAGAGGAAACATAGCAAAGAAAAAACACAATGCAAAAGAGGCCTTTAATATGTTTTTTTTTTTCCTGATATGTTCCTGCGGCTGTGTCACCATTGTCCACAGTGTTTAAATGTTTTCCAGCTGTGAGTAGCATCCCTGTCTCTGTTGTGCATTGCATTGTGGGATAATAGAGTCCATTAACACCACTCCAAAACTAAGTGAATTCAGTACGCTTACTGACATCCTCAAGGGTTCTTGTTTTTGTTTTCTTAATTGTTTTATTCTTTCAACTTTTTTTTTAACCACTTTTTTATTGCTTTCCTCTGTTTTAACAGTTTTTGTAAAATCAGAACTGAGATGGGATGGAGCGGGGCTTGTTAGCATTCTCTTTACTCAGTGCGTGAGTCACAGTGTATCAGTTTTCCAACAATGTGTGTTACAGATTTGTGTCTCCGTATAAGTCATCTTCAAAGCATGCAATGAAAAGCAGCTCGAGTGCTTTGCTTTACCCGCTTTCACAGAACATCAAATCAAAACTTCAATTACTGGAGTTAATCTGTTTCCTGTAAAGTCGTCTAATGAATAACACTTAGGGGAGGCTTGTCTTGTTGAGAGCTTACAAACAACTCCTGAATGGGACTAGATAATCCCATGCGGCTTTCACGCTTTGCTTCGTTGGGATCCATTGTGAGGACGCTTCTTTACGCTCTGCCTACCAACAGCAGGGGATGTTTGGCTGCAGCGGGGGCACAAAGGTAGACAGGAGTGACTGCAAATGTAATCCACAGTAGCTGAGAGCCCAGATTGAGTCTAAGCTGATAAGACTGTCTTGGGGCTAACGACAGGCCACAGCAGGTCCCTGACCCATCCATTTCCCTGCAATAAAGTTGAACTTACAGCCCGGTCCCCTGAGGCTTCAAAGAAAGAGTCGGCCTAAGCTGGGCCAACCCTGCTGAGGGTCACAGCCACTGAGGAGAAACAAAGTTGCAAAGTTAGGAAGATGTCTGACTGCCTGTGTCTCCGGTCATCTATCTGTCTTTCTCTAAATGACACCTGTGACACATGCAGCTCTGCCGAGTCCCGTGGCTCCGATGGCCAAGGTACAGAGGAGACATGAGGTGCTCCGGGGGTCAAGGAGGGAGGTCAGGAGGCTGCATTGATGTAGCTGCCCCCTGACCTCATGTCTCTAGAGGAGGGCGGGGTGCCATTCAGCTCCTGGCAGCATGTGTCCACAGCCTGACCTGAAACCAAAGTCCTGCAGTGGCCAAAAGGTCTTCATCAGGCACCTCCTCACAGCGTGTCCAGGCTCAATGATGCACAGCTCTCATTTAATGTCTTTCTCCCCTGGAAAAAAGAAAAAAGCTTTGTCCTTTTTTAAGAGCAGCTGAAAAAAACAAAACTGGCAGGCGTTTGACTTTGACAAAATGGAGAGGAAATACCACGGTTAGATGAAGTGGCACCTTTGCTTCAGGACACGAGGTGATTGCCACAGTAGTCGGGAAAAGTCAGCCTGGAATTTTCTTAAAAATCTTTACTAGGTGAATCATTTTGCTCTGTCTAACATCAGCACTCAGGACTGACATGAGAAATAGCAGACACATTTTTTACTATGTAACATGCACTGCCCCCCTGGGCAAAATATATCAGAAGGCATAAAATATACAAATCTTAATTTCCTTGAGACAGATTAGTAGAAAAATGGTTTCCGAGAAATGCGTACAAGTCATACCCAGTAGATCTCATTCCTTTAGAAGATTAAACCCTGGGTTTTGGGGGGAAAAAGACTGGCTTGTTCCTGCTGCTATATCTGTCTCTAATTTAGCAGGATATCTAAAAAAAAAAAAAAAGATTTCAAAGAAATGTGGTGGAAAATTAAGTTAACATTTAGCATCAAAGAGCTGATAGCATGACTGTAGACTCTAAAGACTGTAGACTAAATTTAGTTTATTCCTGATTCACCCCTCCCAACAATCAGAGGAGAATTCTCATCCAGGACCTTGGTCAGTATGATGTGCGGACAGTTTATCTGGTAATGAGGGGTCAATGTTAATATTAGCATTGACTTTCCAAGTTTTGTGTCACTTCAAATTCAAGCAAAAAGAAGTTGTCTCCGTCAGAAATTTTCAACCTGCAGGTTTTTCAATCTACAACTCCTTTTTTGTTGACCACTTTGTAATTTTTTTAAGTTAACAGAATTGTTCAAACAAAGTGGATCTGGGGAATTAAGTATAGGCATGCTGGGAATTAAAAGTGTGAACGTTAGTTGATTCAGAAAGTGAAAGGAAATGAATTGATTTGTGGCACTTTTTAAATAACATACTTTTTAGTTTCGGGGCTTGGAGGAAAGTATCAAATAGTTTCAAGTCAAAATGCTCAAGTCAAGTCACAAGAGTGATTTGTGTTTAAGTCCAAGTCTTTTTTGACTTGAAATGAGTAAAATCTAAAGTCATCAAAGTTGTGGCTCCAGTCTGACATGTGTCCAAGTCATGTGATTTGAGTCCACATGTCTAGCAGTGTCGCCAAAGAATTACAGATTAACAATATATCAAAATAACTGCTGCATTGTTTTTATTTCACAATTACATGTACATAATTCAAGCATTCACTGCCAAAGAAAATCAATCTCAGTTTTACTTTTTTGTACACAAACAAAAAATGCAGCACACATCAGATTTATCATTTAATAACAGTCTTTGTATTTTAATATTGCAAAACAAATAGTCTCCCAGACTCTTAAACATGGTATTATCATACCCTGAGTTTTTATGTTTGGTACATCCTTTGAAACACATCAAACTTTCAAGCTCTTGAGGCTAACGTTAGCTAGCACACTACTGTTGACAGATATTAAATCCCACCTTCAGTTCTTGCTCAAGAACAGACAACCCATGTTGGCTGCACATCCACAAGCATATCTCAACTCCTTTCACCTTCTACTTGTGTTTTTGTTCACTGCAAAGCGTTGCTGCGGCAAGTTGTTGCTCCACATCAGTCTCCATGTTGTTCGCATCTGTTTCCCCATGAGACCACTTGAGATCACATGAGTTGGTGCATCGCTCCCTCTGGCAAAATAATCTTAATAATATCCTGTGATGTGTGTGTGTGATGTGCCATCATTTTCAAATTGTGTGTGCGTGTTTGAGATTAGACAGGAGAACATCTGTGAAGAGTCTCCTTGTGTGTGATCCAACCTGAATTCAAAATTGCTTGGGATCCTAAAATTGCTGCAGTCCGTGCCCAGCTTTAGTCTTGTTTAAATGATTTCTTAACGTTGCGAGGTATAGGGCACTTCCGAACATTTTAGCTCAATTTCTCATGAACTTCTGCAGTATATTTACAGATGTATCCCATGAAGTGTATATTTTGATGGTGGTTCAGACATTACAATCTGTGCTTTCTGCAACTTAAATGCTGAATAAAGCTGGATGATGTTGTGTCTCTGCCTGTAATTTTCAACGACAAAATGTTTCACACTACATTTGATTTTTTGTTGATCACTGGATAGTTTTTATATGTGAACAAAATCATCTTTGGCATACAATTTTCCAAGTGGTGGTCAGTAACATAACGTTAGTTCTTAATGGTTCTCCTCTGCAACTTCATTGGATGCTGTTGGATTGGTTCAAACCAAGTGGATCTGGGAAATTAAGCGTCGACTCGCTGGAAGTCAGCTGTTTAGGATCCTAAAACTGCTCTAGTCTGGACCCAGCTTTAGTCTTGTTTAAATGAACATTGCGAGCTATAGGGCACTTCTCATGAACTTCTGCACATATTTGCAGATTTATCCCATAATCGGGACAGTGTAAATTTGGATGATGGCTCAGACGTTACAATAAATTCTGAAGAAGTGCATCCGTGACAGAGGTATGCCATACTCTAGTCTCTAGTTTCAGCTTGGTATGCAGCCAGCTTTATAATTCACAGAAAAAGACTATTTCTCCGTCAACACTGCGGCAACATGGCAATAACATGATGAAATTATAATGCAGTATTGCTCTGAAACATAAACAGAGAAAAAACACAGACTCACCATTACACAAATCTTCACACGCAAATGATGCCAGTCAGGCTGGAGTCTTCTGAAAGCCTCACAGTATCTGCTCTGACAGACTGCTGCTGTCTCACGCACAGACCAGCGTCCTACCTGGAATGTGATTTATGATGCATCATTTGGAGTGTACAATTAGGACCCGTAAATTTGCTTCGAAAACACTGAGCGCTTGTGTCTGTGCAGTGTTCAGCGGCACCCCGAGCCTCCGGCAGAGGATCTGAACGCTCTGACGGCAGCAGCTCCCCCACGGAGACACCGGATAGCACACACCACAACGGCACGACCACCTCCTGCCTCGCCTGTCAGGAGGATCAGGTCACAGCAGCTCCAGGGGAAGAGTCGCACTTGGAGATCGAGGTAATGTTCGCCTCGGTGGGCAGGGTCAGCCAAGCAGGCAAGCGGAACTCGCACATTTTTGATTTTGCAATCATGGGAAACCACTTACTCATACGTAACCATGTTTGGTTTTATGATTTGAGTTTATACTGCTTGATGCTCTTCATATTTCTTCACAAGGGACCAGTAAAATGCTTTGAAAAACTCCCACAGTTTGTGTAAGCTGAATTCTAGTGGTCTCTCCTGACCAGCAATGTCTCCTCCTCTGTTTTCCCAGACTCTCAGTACACCTTATACTACAGCATTAGATACATAGACACAGAGAGAAGTAAAATTGGAGGAAGAAGACAAATAAAAGTGGATGGATCTAATCCGCTACAGATAGCAGAGCCGCTTAGACACATAAGCTGAGGCCAAGTTGGATCGGGTGGATTTTGACTTGCCAGTTTGGCTAGCTCATAGCTTTGGACCGTGCTCAGCAGACAAAAAAAATGCTTGCACACATGCATGAAGGACAATAGAAGATTAGAGATGGCTGAAATGTTTGAGCTTGCTGTCTGATGTAGTTAAACACCTGCTGGATTCAGTCCTGTGGCAGATGCTTACAGTTTCAGTACATCTTTGTTTGGTGAGTGAAGGATCGCCGGCATGTGACCCTTTTCTTCTGATCAGACCAAGTTAAACAAATCATCCTGAAACGTCAGCTCTGGGTGTTCTGGCTCACAAAGGAGCAACAGTTCTCTGCTATAATAAGTCATTTAACAGATGGAAAGTCATGAAGAGGCTTTCACACAAAAGTGAAAGCAAATTAGTGAGACTTTAAAGCTGCTCAGGGTACAAAAAAATCTCTGTAAAAACATAAATTACTTGTCTACTGTAACATCAGGTGAGATGCTGCAGACCAGCTAAACCGGGGATCTGCAACCTGCAGCTCCAGAGCCACATGAGGCACTTCAGCCCGTCTCCAGTGGCTCCCTGTGACTTTGACAAGAAATTATATGGAACAGTTTTTTAACAGTTTAATTTTCATTTATAACTGTTGTAGGTCTATGGAACAGTTGTTACAACTCAAACTTTCAAGGCAACATACTGCAATAGATTTTTGAGTTTTGAGCCAAACTGAGACACTCAAGTTTTGAAAAACTACCAGCTACTGATCTTTTGAGATAATTCACTTTTTTCTTTAGATAAACAGAAATTTTTGAGTTTTAGAAACCCAAATTAAATTAAAACCATTTAATTTCAGGGGCCAAAATAATGACAAATCAGGTACACAGCTCACTGTGACCAAAATTTTCAGTTTCAAAAACTCAAAGACTGAACTTTATCTAAAAAAGACAAGTAAATCATATTAACTAAAGATTATAGGTAGGCAAAGCTTTTTAAAGTTTATTTTAAAAAGTCAGAGTTTGAGTTGGTCAAAAACTCAAAAATGTATGACAGTGCATTGTCTTGAAATGTTGAGTCGCCTAAGGTTTTTTTTTTTTTTTACAGTGTAAAGTGATTCTTACATTTCCCAACTGTAAAAATATGCAGCCTATACAACAATTTTTAAAAGCACTTTTAATATTTTTTCAAATGAAATCTGTGTCAAAGCCTACGTCTACGACTTGGCGCTTTTTCCTCCAAATTTTGTCGGTGGCTCGTCTTCTTAATCTCCATAAGATCACTGTGGTTAGCAAACTTTAAAAAAGAAAAAGAAGTCTTCAGGGAAAAGACTGTAATGGTTTTGGCTCCAAAAAGATTTTTTTGGGGGGCTCCTTTGATCGTAAAGGTTGCAGTCGCCTCGTCTAAACGGTATACTGTGAGGTATATGCAGTGATGGGTAGAGTCCTGAAAATCTGTACTCAAGTAAAAGTACAATTACTCCCTTGAAAAAGTATTCAAGTAAAAGTAAACATAACCATTTGAGAAACTACCTGCTTAATAAATTACTCAAAGTTCAAGTTGTGTTCTATTTTAATATATTTCATGTTTAAATATATTTTAAGGGTATACTGCAATCATGATGTTTACATTTAAGTTGCTTTTACATGAAGTGAACTGCTTTCTACTAGCTTAAAAGACGTCAGTAACATCAAAGATTAAAATTATAATATATAACATTTTTGTATTAGAATAAGATAAAATAAAATATGCTTAACAAATCTTATATATTCTGTTGATGATGTTTTCCCCTCTTATTGCTTTTATAAATGCAATCATGGTCAATATATATTGGCTCTTTTACCAAAAAAAACCTCTTTAATGTCAAAGTGAAAACAGATTTCTACAAAGTAATGTCAATAACATAAAAATATTTAATGTAAAATGAGTGATGGCATAAATGATGCACTTTTGTTTGCAATCACAGCACTGAGTCTGTGTGGACAGGTCTCTGTCAGGTTGCACAGAGATCGTGTGAACGGCCCTTTTCATGTCCAGCGACAAATTCTCTTTTGGTTTGAGGTCTGTGCTTCGACTCACCCACTCCAGAACATTCACCTTGTTGTTTTTAAACCATTTCTGTGTAGTTTTTCACTGTGATTTGGGTCATTGTGTTGCTGGAAAATAAATCTTCTCCCAAGTCGTAGTTCTCTTGCAGACTGAATCACACAGTCCTCCAGGATTTCCCTGTATTCTTCTGCATTCATTTTACCCTCTGCCTGGACAAGCCTTCCAGGACCTGCTGATGAGAAGCATCCCTACAGCATGACGCTGCCACCACGGCGCTTCACAGTGTGGATGTTGTGTTTGTGGTGATGTGCAGTGTTTGGTGTCTGCCAAACACAGCGTCCAGCCTGATGGCCAGAAAGCTCCATATTGGTCTCATCAGACCAAAGAACCTTCTTCCACTTGACCACACAGTCTCCCACATGCCTTTGAGTGAATTCTAGTTGAGATTTAATGGGCTTCTTTCATCAGTGGCTTTCTCTTTGCCACTCTCCCATAAAGCTTCGCCTAGTGAAGAACCTGGGGAACAGTTGTTGTCTGCAGAGTCTCTCCCATCCCAGCTGCTGAAGCTTTTACCTTCTTCAGAGGATCATAGGTGTCTTTTTGGCCTCCCTCACTAGTCTCCTTCTTGCACGGTCACTCAGGTTGTGAGGACGTCCTGCTCTAGACACATTTACACGTGTACCGTATTCCTTCCATTTCTTAATGATGGATTTAACTGAACTCCAGGGGATGTAAAGAGACTTGGAAATTTTTTGTATGTATCTCATAATTTTCAACAACCTTTTTTTGGAGTTGCTTGGAGTGGTCTCTTCTTTCATGGTATAATTGTAGTAAGGAATATTGATTAACCAGAGACTGGACCTTCCAGACACAGCTGTCTTTACTACAATCACTTGAGACACGTTCACTGCACTCAGGTGATCTCCATTTTACTAACTGTGAGACTACAGGCACCAGCAACAAGTCACGTTAAAGGGGGTGAATATTTATGCAATTATTTATTTTACATTATATATTTTTAATTAATTGACATTACTGTGTAGAAATCTTTTTTCACTTCGATAATAAAGAGGGTTTTTTTTGGTAAATTTTCATGTCAGAAAAGCCGAATTATATCGATCATGATTCCATTTCTAAAGGCAATAAAAAGTGAAAACATCCAAGGGGGTGAAACTTTTTATTGGCACCATACTTATATTATCCCAAATGTTTTGTTTGAATCTGGAGAAATCTGTAATTTATTCAAGGCAACTGTACGTCTTGGTTACCTTGTGAGGCAACTGGAATTGCATCCATGTTTTCCCGTAAATTACAGCAACTAGCTAGCATGGGCTAGCAGGAAACACACCAGTAACTTGATTAGATTATGGATTTCTCTGTGTTTGAACATTGTTGGAAACCTTTAGGATAACGTAAGTACACAACTCAACAACATATAGCATATGTTTAGCTTTTTTTGACATTTTAATGCATAACTGTTAAATATTATAGCTGAATGTGGCAAATGTAGTGAAGTAAAAAGTAGAGTACTGACTCAAATATATACTTGAGTAAAGAGTAGAGGTACAGTTCTAAAAAGGATTAGCATTACTTGTAACTAGTTACTAGCCACCCCAGGGTATATGGACACTCTCCACCCGTTGAAAATGACCAAATGAAGTCTTTTTCCGCAGGTGGTGCTCTTTTCTTTGTCCTCTCAGACGTGGTTATTACTGCTCATACTAACTACACATTTCCTCTCATATTTATTACAAAGAAACCACTGTTGCAGCTGGAAAAGTAAAACACATCACTTCCTCTGAACCACAGGGAACACTGTTCAGGCGTGTTCAACAGAGCAAATGTAAACTGTTTCGTGCACAGGATACAGGCTGAATCACTCAGGTTTTGCAGCTAAAAAGCCTTTAAAAATGGTTTGAATACTGACTAAAATAAAATATAGCTTCAGGTATTCCAGTTTGCATCATGTGCTGTAGAGAGGAATGTCTTGGTGGTGGTGGGGGGCCCTGACCTCCACAGCTTACTCCAGCAGGGCAGATGGGCCTTCACCCTGTAATCCCACCACAACAGGGAGCAACAAGGACGGCTGAGGCAGCTCGGCCTCTGTGCAAGCCAGAAACACCCTGCAGGGACGGACTCCAATAAAATCTCTTTGTTCCCCAGCGAGCGCTACATCTCAGGTCCTCATCAATGCTCCGGTTTGGGGTTTCAAGAGAAACTGAATACCTCATGGCTGCTTTCTCCCTCGCGCTCTTTGTTAGTGGAATGAAGTGAAGGCTGGAGTGGGCGTCCAGATTTATTAGGCTGCTCACAGACTTTATTAAAGCAGAGCTGAGTGATACCCGTAAAAGACTGAGGATGATTCAGTGATCACAGACACAGAAAGACAAACACTGCAGCCACTGGAGACATTTACTTTTCACCAGACAGTGATCTTTTCTCCTTTATTATTATCATGATTGTTATTTTGATGGTTTTGTTTGGTCTTTTGTTGTGCTTGTGATCGCAATATGAATTTCATTTATTTAGCAAGGACTAAGGGCTTTAGGTCTGCAACTCATTACCAGTTCATAAACATATTGTCTTGATCAGTCAAGTAGTCACTTGTTTCATAAAATGTTATAAAATCAAACCAACATCATGATATTTCCTTACCATAACCAAAGTACTTGTTGCAGAGTCTAGACACAAACCCTGGTTCGAATGGCGTGTCCCATTTACCTCGAAGATTCTTTAATCGGAGCTGGGAATGATGTCACACCAGAGTGGACCATGTTCTAGAACAAGTTAGAAAGTTAGAAAAAAACTTTTTATGCTTGATAACAGTGCATGACTTGGTATTTTACTCATACTAAGACCATAGGATCATGTCTGCAGATAGAAGTTTGGGGGACAGTACTGTCCACATCAGTGTTTACCAAAACTTTTTTCTGGGGATCCACTTTTTAAAAATGACAAATCATCATGACCCAATTCAAAATACACCTTATAAATAAATATGGGGCAGAAAATGAAATGAAGGTTCCTGAACATTTCTGTTGTAACTTCTGCATCACCTTATTATCTTAATATAATAATAACATTAAATATTTTATAGATTTTAGACGATTAATGTGTTGATTATTTTCTCGATGAATCAATTAATTACTTGTTTGGTCTATAAAATGTCAGAATATGGTGAGAAAGTTGATCAGTGTTTCTCAAAGCCCAAGATGAAGACGTGCTAATAAACAGCTTTCATGACTGTTGAGCTGCAGAGCAGCCATCTTGGATTTTGGGTTTTGGGTTGATGAGGTTACTCTGAATTTTCAGGGCAGAAATCCCACTTCTGGGGGCGTTCCAGTGGAAATTTCCAACTGGGAACTTGGGAGTTCTGACTTCCCAGTTCAAAGAGCACACACCAATAGGCCTTTTCCACTGGCGCCTCTGGCTACGCCGAGCCAAACCGCACTGTGCTGAATTGTATTTCCATTATCGCTTTCAGCGCACTGAGCTGCACCAAGCTGCACCCGGATGGACTTACTCTGGAGGGGGGCCAAATTGAGCCCGACCCACCTCAGAGCAGGCTGGGGTTGATTTCTCGCCGACCGCAGCTGACCTGTGATGAGCCTCCTTTCTACCCCTTGAACAAGTGAGTATTGTGATACTGAGCTCATGTGTTTGCAGGAGAGCAGAGAGAAAGATGTCTCTGAAAGTCTCTTTGAGTTCAGCTCTCAGTTGCAACTTCTAACAGAATCTTTATGTTTTAAAATTTAGTTTCTCTCCTGTGTTGCTGTTTGTACTTTCAGGTATCTGCATTATTTTACTGTTTCATATTCACTTTCAGCTGTGTTGGAATCGTGTTAAGTTACTGTTGATGAAACCCCTGAATGAAAACATTTCCTGTTTATGATGCTTCATAATAAAAGCATTAAATAATGAAACAACACAGGACTTTTATTGTGGAGAATTTAAAGAAACACCGTTACAGCCATTCCCCTCGAGTTTCCTCAAAGTTGTCTTCAGGTAAATGACACACCTTCAAGTGGGTAGCCCTGTTGTAATGGAAATGCAAACCTACACTGTGCTGGGCTGACGGACCAAGTCAAACCAAGTCGATATAGGCCAGCAGTTTGTACATCCACGATCCACCCCAAACCTTGTGACTCCAGTGCATTCTTTAAATGTTGCCTACTGTTTCATTCACTCAAAGAAACATTGTCCCTGAACACGCTTCAGGCAGGAATTATGTTATCACCACAACATCATATGAAAATACTTTAGTAATACACAAATGTAATTTCTAGGAGACAGGGTTGAGAGAGAACAATATTTGCTGGATGTAATATTCATCTCTCGTGCAACCGAAATTTGACAAAAGTTGTAAAACAAGTCTGTGCTGTGTATTCTGCCTCATTATCACCCCAGACGCTGTTATTTCACCTTCCTCAGACGCTCCTCTGCTATTAAAAATCATATCATTCCTCACAGGTCGAAAACTTTGTAATCATGAGAGGTAGTGTAAGATTACAGAGAAACGTGACTTCTTCGTCTGAGATAATGTTTAAGTGCTCTTTTGTTTGTTTCTGTTGCTATGGAGATAAAAAGATGAGTGTTTTTGGCTAAATACCAGAGGCATTTGGCCTTATCAGCTGCATAGTTTGGCAGACAACATGCCACATCCCTCTAATTAGCACTTCCGCCTTTTGGAAGCACTTTGAGAGGAATTTGATTTGACAGCATGAATTATAATAATATTTGTTCTCCTGCTAAGTACATGCATGCAATCCTGTAATGATCCTCTGCATGTCAGACCTCTAAATCAGAGACTTTGCATCAAGATGATCTCCACGGACACATGGAGGGGTTTTTAGAATAAGAACTCTCTCTGCCCCATTATGACCGACTGAACGCAGGGAACATAGCCTCACACGCTGCCAGATCCCATTGGTTAATGATTCTTCAGATGAATCTGTTTACATCTATTGGATACCTCAGCATGTGAGAGAGGAGAGGCCACCATGAGAACAATGGACAGAGTAAATATTTGATCCATCTTTCTTCTCTGCTGTGTCTAGCTGTCATTACAAATAGAGGGTGAGATGCAAAAGATTGCAGAGCTGGAGAGTAAAATGACTCATAAACAGCTCGTGTGAGAAATGAAATATGGTTTTAATTGAAGTCAAAATGTTTATGGCTGTGTAAGAAACATCAAAGCTCTGATTGAGGCTCTGTTGTATCTCTGTGGCTGCTATCATAGACGGCTAATAATGTTTATTCCACTTGATGAGCAAATTTTCTTTGTTGCATTTTTCAAGCAAACAAACACATCTTCCTTAATGGTTGTCTGTCAGTGAGGAGTGTCTCAACATCCACTTCTCATTATTCAGGCCGCTTTCCATTCAGAGGAAGCACAGTTAGAATCCGAGATGGCAGCAGACCCCAACCCACAGAAACACATTAAGAGAAAGCACCAATCAGCAGCAGCAGTTTCACTAAAGGCGTGCACCCAAACTGAGAGAGCCAGAGACAGACATGCCTGCACATCACAGGCCACTCACACAAAAAACCTGTTTGTGCTACAGTTGGTGCATATGGTTACATCCAGATCTTTTAATCTTGTGATTTTATTATTCACTGTGAAAAATCATGCAGGAACTTAGTGGAATCAACTAATCTTTTCTCATTAACTCAATGTAAATATACATTTTTATTTATTCGAGCTAATTAAACCTTCTTTTCAGCTGCGTTTCCAGACTTTTCTGACTGGAGTGGCCAAAGTGGGACACTGACTTATGCAGGGTCGGCATGAGGTGCACATACACATACACTCGCGAGGGCACATATGTGCATGCACTTTCCAATATAGTATCTTACAGTTTGTCACATTTCTGTTTAAAAAAAGGTAAATAGTCATAGCATCACAATACAACAGAGTGGCAACATGCAAATATAATATAAAGCTTCAATACTTTATTCTTTAAGTCCTCAAAGTGAAATTGTACCTCCATTGTAACTCTTTCCTCAGGCTGTGAGAGTCCACATTCCATCATTAGAATTTATAATTTAAGTAAATTAACCCTGGTAAAATGCAATGTAAAACAATGCACATTTAAAAATACTTATCCGACAGTTGATTCAAACTAAGGTCCCGCCTCTCACTTAACAGATAACCAATCGTACTTGAGGATAATGGGGTGGCACTTGGGGTGACCGATCAGATTTCACAGGTGGCCAGTGCCCCACCATGCCTGCTCCCCTCTCTAGAAACTCCCCTGTTTCTTTTAGCGCTATAGTATTTATTTTGAGAACACTTTAGAACTTACAGATATGAGTTCTTCTAACTTTCTGTCTTTTTTTTTTCTTTTTTTAATATATTTTATTTATGAGATCTTTAACAACACAGAGCAGAAATGGACAAAATAAAACACACTGCCAGTTCATAGACAATATATATACATATATATATATATATATATATATATATACACATATGTATGCATGTCAATCCATACACTGACAATTAAATGTCCACAACCTCCCCCTTTCTCATCCTGATATCACAATTCTCCTGCATTTCTCTCAATTTACGAAAAAAAATCTCACTGTTTTTTCCTTTTCATTTTTAAAACCCCTTCATTCCAAAAGTCTTCTGGTTACACCTGGACAACAATACAGCTACACCAAATCAGACTTCCTGGAAAGTGTCCCAGTAAGTCATGCTGTAGTACTAGGACACTCAGTGGTGTTATACTGTATAAAATATACTGACATATCCAACAAACATCCCGATTTTCCCATTAAACTCCTTTTTTTCACTGCCCTCTCCCTATTTCCTCTGAAGATCACAATTCTCCCATATTTTCACACCTTTTTTTTCTTTTTCACTTTCTCAACCTGTTTTTGACACTGTATGGTGTGAATAAGCCCCACATGATTTAAAAAGTCTGCTGTTTCCACAACAAACACAACTTCACCACACCAGAAGAATTCCTGTTTATTAAGGAAAGTATTTAAGGAAATGGGCTTTTTTTAAAATCTGTGCATCAGTTTTTTTCAAGGGGTAAGGCAAAAATAAATGCAATTAAAATGTATATACAAAAAAATGGAGGAAATGAAATCTGTGAAACTCTATTTTTTTGTTTCAAAATCATTTTGAGGTCTCAAGGTTGGCAAGTACAAATGAGAGACTGAGAAGCTACTAAGGCTGAGTGAGGCTGAGAAAGGCCCAAAATGAAAACCAGAAAAATGAAAACCTAGACTTATTTCCAGTCTTTCAGGATAAGTCTTTTGCTATTTTCATACCAAACATGAGGGCTTGTTGTAATGCAGAGGGAAGAGTTAAAGAATAGTTGGACCAAACCAACATCACAAAAAGACCATCAGGGATTAGCTGTCTGCCGCTGTACAAATAAAAACTGTCATGCCAGAAACTTGTGTTTGGAGCAAGATCACAAGAGATAGTGTCCCATCGCCTGACTTATCACAGGTAACAGAAACTGAAGGAGAGATTCTGTTAAGCTTGGTTTTGGAAAAGTGCCACAGAGGGATGAGTTGAAACTGAATGAGTTGAGTCTTGTATTGATAAAACATTCTTTAATCCTGTTCAGCCCTTTTGCTCATAACTCATCCAAACTCTCTATGCAGATATCCCTAATCCATACCTCTTTACTGCTCACTGCGGAGAGGAGTTGCCAAAGAAAAACTGACTTGTAGTCTTTTGAGTTGAAATGATGAGTTGAATGAATGTACTGTACAGGGTTCAATAAATCCATTAAATTAAGTCTCCAAAGGAGTAAATTATCAGACCTCCCAGCATGCATTATTTGAGAGTTAAAGCTCTCCTGAGACCCTTCTTTTTTATGGTTAGAAGAAAACATATGATGAAAACTTTACACCTGTGACATTTTAAATTTTGAACTTATGGTGGTTGTTTTGACCATAATGAAAAGACAGAACATGAAGAAGGTTAGTGTTGAATTCAGTTCTTTCTTTGAAATGAAGAACTGACTTTTTAAACTGAGAAAATTTACAAGGAAATCAAATTTATCTGTAAAGTTAGTCAGTGTGGCAGACTGAAGATGTGTTGGTTCGACTCAATATCTTAAAGGGATAGTTCACTGAGAAATGAAGATTCAGTCATTATCTACTCACCCACATCCCGACTCAGGGTCGGGTTTATTTTGTTAATCCACAAAACTCCCAAACAGTGGAGCTGAATGGTGACCAGTTTTCAAAAGTAAAAAACGACTTAAAAAAAAAGTAAATAAAAATAAAATGCCTCAATACTGCTCATCTGGCATAATCCAAGTCTCCTAAAGTCCTACCTGTCCTACCAGACAGCAGTATGGAGGAATTATATATTTTTATTTTTGTGTTTTTAGATTTTTACAATTTATTTTTGGGTGAACTATTCCTTTAAGCTTATTGAACATGTTTTCTCAAGTACAACTGATTTGTTTTTTGATTTGTCTTTATTTGTTTTGAATCATTACAAAATTACCTCAACTTGTTTTCACAAATTCAGTCAACTTAAAAATTTTAGGGCAGCCTGGACACAAATATTTATGACTTAAAACAAAGTGTTTATGAATCATTTTCTGTATATTTAACTTGTATATAACTTTTTTATTAACAGTACCCCTCCATTTCCTTTTTTAAAAACTAAATGATTATAAATCATAATGTTAGAGGACTGATCCATGAAAGAAAAAAAGGAAAAAATTCAAGAAATGAGGCAAAGGACCTCCACAATATGAGACACAGTGTGGTAAAATTAAATTTGCATCATCATCATTGCATACATGGATGCAATTCATGCCCAATGTCCCAGTTCAGTGTTTGCTCTACAGTTGTTACTCTCTTAAATCCAGATTATATTTAACTCACAGATATTCCAACAGTTTCTTTCACTTCTGTAGAAAATAATGAGTCCGTCTATCGCTGCAGTGTCCTATTTTTTCCTGAGTCATGACCTCAGAGATCAGACATTTCCACATTAAAGTATAGGGATGGTCTTCCCTGGCCAGCTTCACCACCATGGCTTCCCTGCCAGCATTAAATAAAAAAACTGTTTACTTCACTGCTTCACTGTGATGTTTGATCTTCACTTTGCAGAGTGATGGATGAGCAGATGTTGACAGTAGAAGACTGTTTCCACATTCATCTGCTGAAGTAGGGAGAGTTTTTCTCTGCTCACCTTAAATCTCACTGTAACATACCAGCAGGGTTTTGTGACATAACAGGTCCAATAACAGGTCCAATGTCCAACTCACAGCAGTGTGATGTAGGAACTTTAAACCTCCAGTGCACATTAGTATCCATGCTGCTGTGAGGTGTTGATGGATTTACATCATGACTTTGTACAGCAGCAACACATGTGGCTGAGGAATGAAAAAATGGAGCAACTTCAGAAGAAAAACAGAGAAAAAGACCGAAGGTGCTACAGAGAGTACACTCAGTGATCTAAGGGCATTATAACTGTGAGACGAGTTCATCAGGATCTGATTCAGCTCAGGGGACAGTGATCATTCCCAATTATCTGATCACGTTTTATCTAATACAGTCTGCAGTGAGCTGAAGTTAGTCTGAACTTTGGTAAAGATCAGCTGAGCTTACCTGACTAGAACTTTAATCTGGCCTGAAAAGTTGAGCCTGATCAAGCCCAAGCCTGACAAAATCTGCCTGAAACCAACCTGAACCCATCCCTCATTAGCATATTTCAGCCCGAAGCCGACATTTTTCTTAAAAAGCTTCCCTCTGTGTACCAAACCAAACAGTAGAAGCTGGAAGTGACAGGGACAATTCATGAGGGGAATTTGAATTGCCAACGGCCAAACTGGGGAGAAAAACAAAAAAAAACAAAAAAAGACTACTGCTGCTATTATTACAACTATTATTATTATTATTAATAATAATAATAATAATAATAATAATAATAATAATAATAATAATAATAATAATAATAATAATATATGATAATAATAATAATAATTCTTCAGTACAGTAGATCATCTCACATCAGTGACTGATCAGAGAGTTCACAAAAACAAAGTTCTCTGAAACAACGTGTGAACCCATCATCTGTGACACAGACTGAATACAGGGACTGACTGTAAAACTACAACTGAGATGGCGTTGTTATTAACACTAGATCACTAATGGAATATTTGCTTTTCACTAAATTACTTACTTTTAGACATGTAGCTCTTTATTTATTTATGTGGGAAAATCTCACAGAAGCAGAGATATGTAATGTAAGGATAATAAATAAGATAATAAAGAATGGTTAGGCAATACAATAAAAAAAAAGTCAGCGAGAACTGAAAAAAAATAAAGTATGAAATAAAGTTGAAAATATTTAAAATAGTGCAACATAAACCAGAAACGTGTAGAACATTTATTTGTTGTGTTGGTCAGATTGTGAGTCTCATTACTCTTGTATACTCTATTTTATTGTATTCTTATTTTTATTTAATGCACTTTGAACTTAATTATTTTCTCCAAGTTTGTGTATTTGTCTGTACTGACTTCTGTCTTTGTGCTGCTGTAACATGCAGATGTCCACTCTGGAGGATCAATAAATGATTATCTGAGCTTATCTCAGACAAAATAATCCATTTGAAGGTAACTTTGGACTGTAGAAACTGAAAATAAGACATATGAAAATAATGGATACATGTATCAATCATGAAAATAATACCAACATCAAAATAAACTCATACAGTTAAAATGACATCTTGAGACCGTTTGTTCTCATCACAATATATAGTTTTGTTATGAAGGTAAAACTAATGATGATAAGAACACTTAGTAATATATTGGCCATGAAAGTATGTAGAGATAAAGCTGTCACCATCCTTAAATTCATACATCTATTTATTTTTTATGTTGTAATAAATACAGTATAAAACCATGACATGTTCACAGCTCAGCTGCTGATGAATGTGTATAAATTATTTAGGTTTTAATTGAAGATACAACAAGTATGTACATCCTTTACCTAAGTAAAATTACTCATACCACACACTAAAATACTCCATTACAAGTAAAGGTTCTGGATTGAAAATATCACTTCAGTGGAAGTACACAGGGAAGTAAGAAGTACAGAAGTATTATACCTGCAAAATGTACTTAAAGTATCATAAGTACTCATAAATCTGAAAAAGGACCCTGTGAGAGTTTATTACAACTGTATTCATGTGTCATTAATATTTTAATGTTTAATTTTTATGGTCCAGGTGGATTTGAACTATTTTATACTGTTGGGTAGTTTAGGACATTTTATGTACAAAACGTATGAAATTATAACACATGGTGTATTGTTATTATGTTCTTATGAGTTCATATGTTATTTAGGCCTCTATAACATATTAGTTTGCAAAGTAACCAGTAACTAAAACAGCTAGTTATAATGAAGTAAAAAAATCAATATTTTCCTCTGAGATGTAGCACATTTCACCATAAGCTGATGTTCTGAGACATATCTATGTACTTATTTATTGTTTTTTGTACAGTAATGTCTGGTTTGATGCAGCTTTCCCTTTATCTGAAACAAATTTCTCTTCAGGGAGACAAATAAAGGAACCTTAACCTTAGTGAGTCTAAAGTTGCATAAAATTGAAATACTCAAGTAAAGTACAAGTACATTAAATTTGAATAAATGTACTTAGTTAAACACCTAAACACCACATGATGTGTTTAGTGTTATCTGTATGCTCTGACTGAAAGATAACTGTCAGTCTCTTTCAGATAGAGTGAGCTCACTATATAAACTCTAAGCTCAAAGGTGCTGCAAATATTTTGGACAAGTAATTGATTACAAATGTGTACCATCGAGGCTTTACACAGCAAGCAAGGAAGAGCAGATAGAAACATTTTTCCTACAATCTAAAGCCAGATTAGAGAACGCTCCAGTTATAAAGAGCGGCTTCGGAGTTATGTGGAGTAATTCCACGTCTGAAGCAGGCCTGTAATTGGTGCTGAGAGGGGGCTGTTTTTCTTCCACAGTACACAGTGTTTTTTGAACTGTTGTGCTCCACAACTTAATGGAGCGTTGTGCTAAAAAGTAAGATCAAATTGTGAGAGCTGTGGTGAGGAGAAGCAGGGCAGTGTGGCATCGCAACACTCTATACAGTATGATCTCTACAAATTTTACAAATAATACACTATCCTACAACACATATGTAAGATCTGAATACAGCTGATAGAAGTGAACAAGCTCATCTGTCCTAGGCTGACTCCCTCTCTCTCTCTCTCTCTCTCACACACACACACACACACAGCCAGATGTGATTCAAGCATCCTCACTGCATATACATTTGTTGCTCTGTGTAGTTCTTAGTATCTACCAAGGTTGTTATGTTCCCAGAGGAGTCGATTATTTCCATGAGAATGTGGGGAACCAAGTAACCACAAGAGCGCTCAGATTTCTGTCGGTAATAACATCTCAATTTGTTACTTGTTTTAATATTATGGGGTAAAAGTGGCTCCAGCGGAACGACTCTTATTATAAATTGTGACAGTTGTTTGTCTGATCGCGGACAGATTATTTCCACTGTACGAGTGTTTAATGATCAGATTCCAGTTCATAATCAAGATCCGAGTATATGTCTGCAGACAGGGACATTTCCAGCCTTTTGGGGGCACTATGTAAAATGTTGTGTGTGGGGGGTGGGGGGCCTTATTTTGTGAAACTATGATGGGGAATCCCAGATCCTACATGGTGGTCAGTGGGAATGCATTTAACATTTAATTGCATCAGTCTGTTGCACTTTAAGAGGAAAAGAGGCTAGAACTGGGAACAAGTCTTCTAATGCTCTTTTTTTTTTTTTTTTTTTTTTTTTTTTTCAAATTCAAATCAAACATTTCAAGTTGACAGCTTGCAATTTAACCAACAGAAAATGCTAATAAATAGGAAACAAACACATTGTTTGTATTGCCTTAAACCAATCACAAGCGTCTTGGGCAGCATCCTGGGCAGGAACTTGTTTTGATGGAACATCTGCACATCGGGAGGTGAGCCCTGCATATTAAAATGACAACATCACTGCAAAAGAAAAGCTTGCAGCTGCTAGCTAGTTTACGTTCGTACCATTAGCTCCCCAGCTGCTAATTTGCTGGTTTCAGTGTGTAGGTTGCGGTTTGGAGGCTGTTCTTGTTTCTCGTGGACTTTGCAAATGTAGATAGCGGACGCCATGATGCCTCTTGATGCAAGCCATCAATTGCAGGACTTATTCACAGTGACTCAGCCTATGAATAACATAATTATTCATGCTATGTCCAGATTGCATAAAACATGAAAAAGTAAGCAAAGTTTCCAAACTGACCCTACTATGAAAAATATATTCAAACGTCCTTTAATGTTTTCCAGGGAGCACAATCCACCGATTGTTGTTGAAAATATCTATCAAACATGCAAAACACCTCTTCTGTCTGAAGAAACATCTATCAGACAATTTTCCGACTTAACTAAGTTACATATCTTAAACAATATAGAAATGGCAACAGCTAGCTGCTAGCATTCAAGGTGAGCAGCTGCAAAGTGGTGGATAAACTGTTCATCCATGTTTCTGGGATAAACGCTGTTTCCCTAAATTCTTCACAATAAAAATCCCCTATTGTGTTGTTATTTAAAATGCTTTTATCTTGAAGCAGCAC
This sequence comes from Lutjanus erythropterus, assembly GCF_056507025.1. Lineage (NCBI taxonomy): Eukaryota > Metazoa > Chordata > Actinopteri > Lutjaniformes > Lutjanidae > Lutjanus > Lutjanus erythropterus. The sequence goes on from NC_139327.1 coordinate 5,310,157, forward strand.
AAACAGGAAATGTTTTCATTCTGGGTTTCATCAGACGTAACCATGAACCCAATACTGCTGAAGAAACTATGAAATGGTAAAATAATGCAGATACCTGAAAGTACAAACAGTGACAGAGGAGAGAAGCTCATCTCCAAGGCACAAAGATTTAAACACTGGAGCTACAGAAGAACTGAGAGCTGAACATAAAGAGCCTTTTAAAATAATCATCTGTCTCTCTTCTGGCCGCGGTCAGTGAGACCTCCTGCTTGGAGGCGGGTCAGGCTCAGTGCATCTCCATCTTGGGCGCGGGTCTGCGCGATGAAAGTAGTAATGGAAATGCAAATTGGTGCTGCATGGTTTGACTCAGTGTTGCCAAAAGTGCTGGTGGAAAAGTCCCGCTGGCAGCTTTGGGGGCAATATGCTGCACAGATCAAATTTCTAAATTCTAAATATGACAAAAACTTGGATCAAGCATCTTACCTTACCAGGTGCACACTAATTCATTCACTATAGCAGTAACCTGTTTTACTTATTTTGTCTAATCAGCAGTGTTTTGTGCTGAATGAGAGGAGCATGAGCGATATTAAGCCAGTTTAAGAAGCCTAAATATAGGCCAGGCTGGGTTATGTAAAGCTGGTACAAACAACTCTGTGATTCATTCATCGCTCTGCTAACCTCTGATGCTTCAGCCTGACCAGCTTATCTGGTGACTGAGCAGGCTTTGGCTGTGGAATAAAATGAGTTGACTAACTGAATTAAGAGTTAAATTGAATTTAACTTCATTAAAAGTGCATTAAAGGGCCCAGTAGAATCTTAAATGGGACTGATAATTAAACAATAGAGCATGTGCTCATATCTGATATATTTATAGATGAGAGATGCATGTGAGAGAGCAGTGCACTCTACAAACACAGGGCTGCAGGTAAACAACTTGTTTGAGACTATATAAGATGTTATAAACTGATATAACAAAATACAAAATCACAGCATTTGAAATCTAAAAAATAAGGATTATTTTGGATTAAAAAAAAAAAAAAAAAAGGAGTTTCAGAGACTTTGTTTACTGCATTCTGATGACTTTACTGCAACAGAATTTTTATGTTTTATACTTCTTACTTTTAATTTTCACAAAAGAATACAGAATAATTTCTCCCTTGAGTGTGAAGCTGCATAAATCTCATCTGCATAAACATCAGTTTCCCTTTGTTCATTGATTTTTTTTTGTCCTGCCCCTGAAAGAAAATTGACGCCACAGATTTCTTTTAAAAAGTAGACGCCTCTTTCTTTCAAAACTTTTCTTAAGCAACAGGAATTCTTCTAAAGAAGTCTGGTTTGGTGAAGCTTTGGAAACAGTAGACTTTTAGGGTCATATAAAGCTTACACTAACTGGACAGAGTCAGAAACAGGTTGTGATACTGAAAAGGTGTGAAAAATTAATTGGGAGAAATATGGGAGGACTGTGACTGTCCCGAGAAGAAATAGGAAGAGGGCAATGAAAACCAGGAGTTTACTGGGAAAACCAGGAGGGTTGGCCAGTATGGTAGTGTATACAATGTAATACTACTAAGTGTCTCAGTACTGCAGCATGACTTACTGGATCACTTAAATAGAATTTAACTCTATAATTAGTAACACCTGTGATTCTCCTGCTATGACGAGTCAATAATTTGTTCATTTTAACAACAGCTGGGTCATTATATATACTGTTATATAATGTGGAGAAATAATCCATTATCAGGTTTAGGGAGTAACAGATTGCATGTAGCGGGATTACGTTATATGGACAAAAATGTAGATTATTAGTGGGATTTCAATTTTAAAATAAAGAACGATATCCTACCATGCACAGTGCACACAGCTGTCAATTTATTATCACGACCTCGAGGGAAAAAATGCTTCAGTGGGTGGAAATTTCAACATTTTTTGTTTTTATATCAAATAATTGATCAATAAATTGCACACAAGAAAGGAAGGAACAGCAGGACATTATTAAATTAATCTACATCTATTTTGATAATCAATGAATCGTTTTGAGTTATTCTTTTATTTAAAAAACACCCTCCAAATTCTCTGATTTCAGCTTCTTAAATATTGAATTAGATTATTTTCTAGTTTCTTTACTCCTCTATGACAGTAAACTCTTTTCACAGCTTTTTAGTTGTGGACAAAACAAGATATCTGAGAATGTCATACTGAGCATTGATCAACATTTTTCACCATTTTCTGACATTTTATTGATCAAACAACTAATTGATTAATTGAGAAAATAATCAACCGATAAATCAAAAATGAAAATAATCCTTAGTTGCAACCCTAAAAACACTATATTATTCAAAACAGTATCACCATATTTTTATATTGGGCTAAAGTAATGGAAAGTAATCAAGTTACATTATTACATTTGGATTACTGACTACATTTTTTAACAAGTAATTAGTAACTGTATCAGAATATATTTTTACAGTAACCCTTCTGACCCTGTACATTATATTCATCATCATAACTTTGTATGGTTTGTTTATAAAAAACTAATTTGCAATTTATAGCCATATTAAAGGTAAAAGGTACAATATTTTTCCTCATAGTAACTCTGGTAATAACATTATTAGTCACAGACTTACTGTCAGTATTCCATTATTTTTTATTCCTTGTCATAATTTTTCCAAGTCACTCTCTATTGAGCATTTAACCATAAAACAGGTGTTTTGTGTTTGCTTCCTAATGCTTCAAGACACTGAATCTAATTGTCTTATTATTGTTTAGACTGTTGTCATTTCAATTACATCCAAATTGGGCTTGTTAATTTTATTTACGAACTGCTTTTATTGCATTGCATTTAATTTTTACACAACTAAAAGCATCATCATTTTGCCATGTTTTTATTTATTATTGGTAAAACAAATCAGAGGGGAAAAAAGACATACATCAGGTAATAATTTAGATTTGAAGTCATGTTTGCCCCGCTGTTGGCAGGCAGCAGAGAGGCAGGCCGAGCGCAGCCGGGGGGATTAGAGCCTCTGTCAGCGAGAGAAAGGGCAGAGGGGCGCACAGGAAATGATCATGGCCCCATGGAGGCAAGTCAGAGGCCAGTGCTGCCAGTCAGACCAGCTGCTGGAGCCCAGTGCTGAAGGGGAACAAGGAAAATGCAAAGTCAGTAGAGCATTCAGAGACAGAGAGAGGCTGAGCACAAAGAGACAGAGAGGCCACGTGGAGACAGGAAGAAGGTGAAAAAGAAAAACACAAATGGCCCAGAGACGGGTGTTGAGATTTTACACTTTTGTTAAAACAGAAACACTCTGAGGTGACGAACACCTGAGGACACACCAACATACTATACGGCTGTTAGCTCGCCAATTCATCAATCTTAGGTCTGCACCGCTAAAAGTTGAACGCTATGTGTTACATTTCTGCATTAAAGTGTCTAAAAATATCAGACACATGTCATATATTTTGTTGAGCTGTGTACTCATATTATCCCAGATGTTTCCAAAAATGGTCAAACCTGGAGAAACATGTCATTTCCTCACAATAATAATGCATTTCCAACCAGCATCAGTTGCTGCAACGTCCGAACAAACACGGGATACATTGGGTATGAATGAGGAAGGAAGTTGGCAAGTGTCACTAAGAGTAACACGAATAAAACTTAATACATTAACTCATCCTTGGAGATGATTTCTGTCTGAATCATGTAGCAAAAATAAGATAAAAAATAACACTTCATTGTCCTTGCATCACAAGCTCAAACACTGAACACTGAACACTGAAATATCACAATATGAAGCAAGATATTAGTTAAGAATTTTATCCACTACTTCAGATGTCATTAAACTACTTTTTTTTTGCACACTGTCACACCACACACACACACACACACAGTTCAGACAGTGTGCACATGAACGTGGCTCCAACTTAAAGATCTACAGTGAAGATTCAGGCTAAAAAAATGACGTAAATGACACTTCGTTTTAGTCAGTTTGCCGTTTTGGGGCTTTAGGAGACTTGGAGTACACCAGATGAGCAGTACGGAGGCATTATAAATTTTATTCCGTTGTTTTTTCATGTTTGAAAACTGGTCACCATTCATGTCCATTGTCTGGGAGATGTGTGTGTTTTGTGGACTAAAAAACTAAACCCGACCTTCAATCGTCATGAGGGTGAGTACAAAATCAGGTGAACTATCCCTTTAATCAAAATTGTTCTCTACCCAAGTATGATTTTAAAAGTAATTAGGTAGATTACATAGCGCAGTGCATACTTAAATATGAGTAAATGTACAGACTTGAAAATCTACTCATAAAAAGTACAAATATCCAAAATTTAATTACAGTAATTTGAGTATTTGTAATAAGTTACTTCCTCCCCTGCTTTCAGCAACATGACTTCTAGCCAGCAGACCTGTATTTACAGTATTTTTGGGAAACGAGAACAAGGTTTGAGGTGGCAAACACCAAAACATACCTCACTGTTGCCAGCAAATGAATGAATGTTAGCTCTGCACTGCTAAAAGTTGAAGTCTGAGTGCTGTTGGTTGAAACTGGTTGGCTGCAGCTTATATAAGCACTTGTTTTACAGGGAGTAAACAGGCTTGGCATATATTGTTAAATATATCGACTGGGGACGTGATCTAACGGGGTTAAAAAGGCATTTTTCATTTCATCCTGACTTTAAATAACCTTGTCCTCTTAGCTGTGCAGGGTCGAGCTGCATAGGTGCTCATAAATCATATGTGCTGGCGATGGCTGCTCAGACACATTGCTCAGGCATGTGGAGAAGGAGGAAGTACGCTAGTTTGATCCCCCGGCACGTCACTCCATGTAGAACCAAGGTGCTTTCTGACTCATTGAGCTTTTATTAGCGGCGTCCGCAGCTCCAGAGCTGGTAATTGATTCTGGCAGAAGAGCTATGGCTCACAGTTAGACCAACATCTGAATGTAAACAAGCGGAGGCCGGCTAATGTGGAATTTCTTTATTACCTGATGTGGCCATTAAAAGGATCAGCGCCAGTGCAATAACAGAAAATGAGGAGATGGTCTCCGTCGCTCTGGCTGTTTACCCTCCTCTCAGCCGGTCCAAGTGTCACATGTCCGCCACGTCAGATGTGAAGAGAGCTGAAAAACAGCCGCAAGCCAACAGACTATCATCTATCAAAACAAGAGCAGAAAACAAACAAACAGAGATGCAGCTTGAGACATGAAATATCTCCGCCCAGCGAGGGCCAGTGGTGATTAAAGCAAAAATCCAGACAGGGTCTTTCATGTGGGGACCATCTCATGTGCTTTTCTCAACTTCAAGACCAAAACATGTCTCTCCTCACGCTGGCAGAGACAGATAATTCCTTCCGCTACACCCTCCAACCAACAGTTAAGCTCGGGACTAAAAGTGTCATTGCAAATAATTACTTTCTCTTGTCCCGGCACTGCCACAACTAAAACACCTCGGTCTTGTTTGGCAGCAAAAGGGACGAATCTGAGAGCAATTGAGGTCTTGGCACTTTACAGAATTACGGCCTGGAGAGGATTTCCAAACTTCTCGGAATCTTTTCACCTTCAGCAGAACTCGCTTACTTGGAGTTACGGAGAAGTGATTCTCAGACACAGATGGTTTTATATATATACATATATATATACTCTTTATTCATCACTTTGTGATCTCTTCACAAAAGTAAAGAAACAGAAATATCAGAAAATTTTACAGCACTTGTATATCCCTCCTACTCCATAATCCCAACGCTCCAACAACATTAACAGTAATGGTGATAAATTTGGTTGAGACTTGATAACGGAAAGAAGACAGCAAAGAGAAAAAAAGGAAAAAGAAGAAGAAAAAAGAATATTTAAGTGTAAGAAAAAAAATAAAAATTTGAGGAAAGTAAACTCAAGACTGACCTTTTTAGTCTGGGTTTTAATTGGACTTTATTTTTTTTTATTGTGCATTTTTTTTTATACATCTTAATCTGTTTTACTATTTGGCATTTCCTTTTATTTTATCCACATATTATTATTAACTTAGTTATCTGGATTGATTTCCTTTTAACATCCTGCCTTTTGGTTCTTTGTACTCATTTCTACACACATCCTTTCTATTGGTATTTTATTATTTTGTGTTCTTAACTTTTCACTTATTTATCGACTGATTTTAATTTATTGTTCTATTTTAAGTTTTTATCCTGACTCTGATGTTTCCTCACATATGATACTGTTTCCTCGGCTCCTGTTTTTAATAAGTGCTGGTGTTATTTGAATTCTTTATCAGTTACAAAGTCGTTGCTGTGGGTGTGTTTCTAATTGATTGATTGATTGGAAGTAGAATGCGTTTGGCTCAGGGAATGCCTTAATATTCGAAAACAATATTTTCACTTCTGTCTCAAATTAAAAAATTATAGTTAGATTCCTGATCCCGTGGGTTTATTTTCTCCATTTTAAAGATTTCATTATTGTGTCCATTTGCTCAGTTGAGGCTCCTCTGATCTCAACTATTTTTTTGTTATTTGTTAAAGTGTCGCTACTCTTAAAATTCTACAAATACAAACAGTCTTGTCGTATTCTACCAAGTAACAGTTGGTCATGGTGCAGATGGAGTGTGCACTGACAAAAGTTATCCATAATTTTATTTATTTCAGCCCAATATTGCTGCAGAACAGGACCAGAAGAGGATATATGGGTGTGGTCAGCTTCTACTGTCCCACATTTTCACCAACAACTGGGTGTTGCCTTAGAGTATTTAGCTGAGGTAACAGGTGTCAATAAAAAAAAATAAAAAAATCACAATTTGGATTTTCCAAGAGAATTCTCTCCACATTACAGTATTAATGCCACATCAGCATCACGGTTGCCCTCAGAGAGCTGCCTGTAAATGTGAATTAATCTACTTGTTACCGTATTACATAACTGCCTCTGCATTCAGTTATTGGTTTTAGTAAAATGTTATAATTATCAACCAACTCTGAAAGCAAAATGTGGGAAAAATCATGGTAAGCACATATTCATACAACTATTATACAGTTAATTTTTAAAAAAGAAATATACATAAGTAATAATGTTAAATTAATAACAATAGGGTTTGTTTAAGTTATAGCCTAAAAGCAAGGTTTCAAACTCAAAATGTATATTTTAAAAGACGCCTTTTTGTGTGATCAAGATTCGATTGAACACTGACACATTAAGATCATGTACAAAACATGAAAAACAAGAGTTTTCATTCCTGTAAACTGTTTAATACAAACTATGTTCAGTTCACCATAGTCTTGCTAAGTAAAAACAGAAAAGACAAAGAACAAAAACACAGAAAAGAAAACAAACAAAACAAACAGAGCAACAAGTAGGAAGTGACATGATATATCTGTGTTAGAAAATGAAAAGAGACGACGTTTTCTTGGCTGCTACTATTGAAATGCTGTTGATGCTTGAATCACTTGACTAGCTTGCGACAGCTGGAAAGATCTATATGATATTGATTCATGCTTTCTAGCTTATACTGACATCAGGCTGAGCAGCTAGATACATTCAGTGTGCAGACCATAAAATCAGGATGTATTCTGGGATATAAAGTTCTACTGAACAAATCAAATGTTTTGCAAGCTCCTGAGGGCCACATAAAATGAGCGCGGGGCCTGATCTGGCCCACGGGCCTTGAGTTTGACACATGTGACTTATGTCTTTCCATATTTTTGGTGATACAGTTAAATTCAGTTTCTTCTCCCACCTAGTGATTACCTTGATTTCTTCACTTCTGGATTCTTCTTCAAGAATTCAACAGATCTGACCTAATATGGTTTTTGGATTCCCTCTATTAAAGCTATTGAAGGATGTATTTCACTGTTTTAATTAACCCTATTACTTTTATAAGAGGCGCAGATGTCTGAATGTAAATTTACAGATTGTAACAACTTATGGAGCAACAGCTGTAAGAGTAAAGAATGGGTAAAAACTTTACTGAGTCCATGTTGAAATTGAGAGGGACGTGGTGAAGAGCTGAGACAGTATTTATGAGTGCAGAGCAGGATTTCAGGCCGCTCAAATGATCTCCAGTCCTCCATTTGTCCTCCATTAATCAGTCTCTATTAAAGCCGTTTAAGTGGCATCTGCGCTCCAACCTTCACCTCAATAGAAACCAGTCGATTCAAAGTGTCTTCACGTGTGTGTGTGTGTGTGTGTGTGTGTGGACTGAGAACTGAGTGCTCATGTAAAATAGAATCTTTTGAATAATTTCCATTCTTTTTTAAACACCTCTCATGCCAACACGCACCCAACATGCTGCCAAGGTTAAGAATATAAATATTAAAAGTCTGGCTGAGTCGCTCAGATAGACCAAAGGCATATCTGTGAAATATTGTGAGGATGAATGATTCAGAGATCCTTTCCAGGGTCCTCATCAAAGCCTCCTCACGTACCAAAATAGAGCCGGACACACAGCTGCACCTCGTTGAGGGGCTGGGTTGATTTAATCTGCTCTAAACATGATCTAATTTAAAACTAATACGGCCCTTGTGTGGTCGAAGTGCAGCACAACTTCAGACAATCAGACTGATAAGAAGAAGTGACCTCTGCTGAAAAAGAAAACATTCAAGGGCCCTTAAAGGCCCCTGAGGGCAAGGTTCCTCCTTTCCGTTCTAATGATAGCCTGGCACTTCATGTTGTTTGTTCGGTTTGTTTAGTCCTTACTCTCTGAGGCAGTGTTTCTCAGCATATGGGTTGGGACCCCTAAGGGGGTCGCAAGATAATTTCTGGAGGCCTCCACATTGTTGTGGAGAATAAAACAGAGTAAATATTGTGGAAAGCAGCGTGGACTGAGAGCTAGGAAGCAGCTTCAAAGGATAATATACAACATTTTACTTAAAAGATTCATATAAAAATTATGCCTTTCAGGCATCACTTATGACCCACTACAATGTTAAAAACAAGTTGAGACAATTTAGAATTGACTGAAATAGATTTTTGCATATTGAGTCAAACTCAAACAAAAAAGTTTTGAAATAAACTAAAAAAGTTTTGCCAACCCCAACCTATAATCTTTAGTTGAGATAATTTACTTTTCTTCTTCAGATCAACTTGAGTCTTTGAGTTTTAGAAACTCAAAAAATGTTTATTCAAAAAATTTGTCACTGTGAGCAAACCTTTAAGAAACAAGCTTTAAAAAATATGTAAAATACTGCTGGATTCAAGAAATCTAACAGCCATCTCAGTGATAGCTGAAACTATAAAACTAAATCACTTCAAACTATAAACAACACACAGTTATCAACATAAACCGCTGTGTTCACAGACATTTTTTAACCACACAACCTCTCCCTTCACTTCACCCAGCAGCTGGGAGACAAGACATGGAAACTTCTTTGACTTTTTCAAAGGTTTTTGTGGGCAAACTGTACATTTACTGCCACCAGACAACTTTAGTTAGTTTATTAGTTCACTTGTAAGGGACAAGTACAGGAAAAAGTGATGATGCACTGTACATGTGTTTATGGGCATTAATAGTCCAAGAAATTGTTAAAATTACATGTTGCAGTGTAAAATCTTAAAATCAGTTCATACACTAATTGAAAATAAGAACAACCATCCACAAAAACACAAAAAACATCAAGAACTGAAATATACAGATAACAGCCTCTAGTTAGTGTCATGATTACAGGCCTGACTACTGTAATAATCAGGATTTGACTGTTGTAGAAAATGTTTTAAAATCCTGAATCTGCTTTTAACTGACTCCAAAGGATCATACCTTTGAATAAAAATGCAGTTTGTGCAAAGGAAGTCTTAAGTTGTCTAGTTCCTCAGTTTCCTTCCGATGTCTGAGTTATTAGTGTCAGTACAGTTTAGTCTCATTATATTGTATTAAAATGGGTGGAGGTCGATGGTGGAGACATTTAAAGGTGTGAGGTTAGAGTACATGATGAAATTATCAAAACTCAGGAGATTGTACTTCTTTAAAATATTGCAGTGATGAACTCTTAGTGTTAAGAACTTTGATAACTTGGTTGTAGAGGGATATTAGTGGTTTAATGATGGAGGCTGATGGCTGAGACCAAGAGGTCCTTGCAATATGACAAGTGAGACAAAATCACTGCATGCATGAAAGTTCAGCATCTTTTATCTTCACTCTAAACGTGTCTGTGATTGGGAGCGTTCTGATTGAGAGACACGTAGCAATATTTAATGTTGGGCAGGAAGTATCAAGCCAGTGTACCATCTTGGCCAAGTAGTCTGTTAGTTTAGCAGCAGGAATACTTGCTGTTTTTGCTGCCGTAAAAATAACAGTATCGTCAGCGTAGATCTGCAGACCTCCTCCTTTGCATCATTCAGAGATGTCATTGAGATATAAGAAAGGTCCATTTTACTTCCACAACATTCAGATTTAACATGAACCATGCTTTTGTTTGACGAGAAAAAATAAATTCACCGCTAAACTTTAATTCCTCTGCTATGATCGCGCAGCCTCTAACATTCTCTTTTTGTCTTCCACACCAACACACACACAAACACAGACACACACACTTACACACTGCAGTGACTATGCATCATGTTGAGATCAGGAATATTCACACATATCGAAAGAAAACTGGATATTGCACAGAAAGTTTGCTTTAAAATGCAGACAACATTGAGCCTGTACACACAGATGTTTCAGTGTGCTGTCAACGCTGTCGTCACACGAGCGTGATGCTGACATGACGTGTGTGGTTTAGGGGTAGGACAGGTGCTTGATCTGTCCATCCTAATGTCAGAGGTCAAGTGGGAACTAATCAAATGAAATCATGACAGAAAGAACATACTTTAAACAAGAGTGCAAATGAAAAGTCAAAGATGGAGCAGAAAAGGTCTGAGATGGTTCCACAGACAATAACTTGCTATTAAAACAGATAAGAATAAAATGTGTCCATCCCAGTTCAATCAAATTCAGTACAAATTATATGCAAATACAGATGGCCTCCCAGCGAGCACTCAGCTCAAAGTGGCAACTCCACGCCAGAGACAGATGATTGGTGGGACGGCCCTGGCCTTGTGTCCACCTGTCACAGCCAGTGACTGTTGAGCAGCAGTAATTGTTCCACGTTGGCATGAAAGCCCACAGGAAATCCCTCCAACAAAACGCCCGTCAGGATGGAATGTTGGCACCGCGCTCGCCAGTACTCAGATCTCGCAGCCTGGGGCAGCACCGGCCCGGCTCGAGGGCCATGTGACGCAGCCAGGAATGCTGGAGGGAGAGCGGTTGGAGGACAGTGGTGGGGGAACCGCCGAGGTTAGGGAAGGATTTGGGAGGCTGGTGGGGAAGAGGGAGGGTACTGGGGCCAGCGGCCGAGGCTGTAGTGCTAATCCCCAGTTGGCAGGCTGAGGAGAAGTGTGAGGGCCTGTGTGCTGAAGAGGCCGTCCGTCGCTCTGAAGTGCTCTGTGTTCTGTCTGTCAGAGGGACTGAGAGTGACGGGTGCTCTGGCTTGACTCTGGGTAGAGGTGCATGACAAGTATTGATGGAGAGGTCGGGATAAATCTCATTTCATTTCAGATTACTGCACTGTTTCCTAAACTTTTTTCTGGAACCAAAAAACTTCACGCTTCAAATCCACATTTTTTAAATCAATCATCACACTAATGGGAGAAGCAACTTATTATAAGGGATCCAAGTTAAATGTTGGTGAAATACAGGTCATCATGAAAACATCAAACGCTTTTTTTATTTTCCCTACATAAATCATGATAATACACTGTAAAAATGAAACAATTCAAAAAAAATCTAAATTTCAATGCAATAGATTTTTTTTGAGATTTTGTTTTTAGCCCAACTGAAATTCTTACGTTTTGAAAAAAAAGACCAACTACTGATCTTTTTTGAGATAATTTACTTTTCTTCTTTAGATGAACCTAAAGCTTTAAATTTTAAAAACTCAAAAAATTGAATTTTAAGAAATATTTAGTAAATTTGTTGAAGTGAAAATAAATGTTAAAATTTTAGTAGTTTCAATTAAAACTATTAAATTTTTCAGGCACAAAAAAAAGCTCACTGCAACCATTTTATTTATTTATTTATTTTTACTTTTTAAAACTCAAAGATTCAAGTTTATCTAAAAGTAAAAGTTTTTTTTTTAAGATTATAGGTCAGCAAAATTTAGAAAATTTAGATTGAGTTTTTTTTTCCTTGTACTGCTTAAATTCACTATATTTCCCCCCTAGTTCTCTAAGGCCTACCTGCTGTAGCTTAATGTCCAAGCAGTGGGGCCCACCCCACAGTTTGAACAACTGGGCTGGTACAACTTCTTTTTTATTATTATTACTATATTACAGGTTTTCACATTACCAGTTATTAAATGCATCACTTATTTCATTCATCCAGGCACATTTATAGAGTTATTGTTTTACAGACAGAATGAGGAAAATAAAATAAAGATAGAGGATGAAAGAAAAAGAAAGAAACAAGGGAAAAGAAAGAGATCCTTCTGTGCTCTCTTAATTCTACTTTATTTATTTAAATTTTACCATTCTCTTCATTTCTGTGGCAGTTCATTTAAATTAAAGTTGGACCCGTACAACTGAGAGTAAAGTAAAGAAAAACTCCTTACAGGGGAAACTTCACCAGTCTAACAGCAGCTCAAGAAATGTTCACAAAATCTAATCATTAACACGTTACAATACTGGTTCATTAATCTGCATTAATTAAGGGTTAACTAATGCACAGATCATCTTGAGTTAATGTATGACTCATGTATTAATGTACAGATCTGCAACTAATAGTCATATATGAATTACTATTAAAGGGAGAGTTCACTCAAAAATGAAAATTCAGTCAGTATCTACAAGCAGTTATCTACATGCAAGTGAATGGCATGTTGGGGCTTTAGGAGACAGAGATTACATTTTTCCTGTGAAACTCCAGCAGTGTTTTGTGGACTGAAAATCTAAACCTCGGTTGGCATGAGAGTGAGTAGATAATGACTGAATTGTTATTTTTGGTTGGACTATCCCTTTAATCCACTATCAACATCCAGTATTAATTAATACTGTTAATTACAACAATGGGTCAAAGCCACAGATTTCAGCTTGCCATTGTACCAGATGAATGGGTGAATTTGTCTTTACCTCATGCCTAATGCCTAACCCCCGGTGGTTGGCAGCCAGAATAATAGTTGCATTGCCGCCACCTTGGAGTGTGGATCAGAGATTAAATCCTTCTAATTAATGGTGCAATTCCTGTTTGAGGCTTGTGGTCCAGGAGTCAAAGGCGTGACACTGGAGCTGGGTACTGCTATGTCACAGCAGTATTCTCTGTGCAGCTGGCCCACAGACTGCAAACATTACTGTGCATGTGTGGCCATGTGTCAGGCAGAATTAAAAGCAATAACCATAACCACATATGTACTTAATAATTAGTTAATATTCATGTGCCTCACCGATTAAAGCCACAACAGCGTAAGATCTTTGCAAATCATCAGCTAATGATGGCAGGTCATGCGGTGCAGTAGCATCAGGGTTACAGATGGCTGGAAGTTCCATGACTTCAACTAACCGTGGTGTGAATGAACAGTATTATTTCTAGATGTTGATAGTAAATCAATCAATAATGGAAGACTTAAAGGGATAGTTCACCCAAAAATGAAAACTCAGTCAACAAGTCAACTTGGCATGTCGGGATATTAGCAGACTTCGATAACACCAGGTGAGCTGTAAGGAAGAATTTTATTTATGTGTTGTTGTTGTTGTTTTCTAGTTGAAAACTGGTCACCATTCACCTCCATTGTTTGGGAGATTCTGTAACACTGTTTTCCTGTGAAACTCCAGCAGTGTTTTCTAGGACTAAAAAACTAAAACCAACCTTCAACTGGCATGAGGGTGAGTAGATAATGACTGAATTTTCATTTTTGGGTGAACTATCCCTTTAATTAATACTAATTCACATATGACTCAGAATCTAACAGAGTCTTTATTAGTTGCTCATGTGGTAAACATTAATGCATGACTTAGTTCGTCGAGAGTGATATTAACTCATGATCTGTGCATTAGTTAAGCATTAATTAATACATATTAGTGGACCAGTATCGTCCAAATCCATTAGATTTGTGTACATGGACTTGAATTTTAATTAATTAATTAATTTATTTATTTATTTGGAGCCACTCATTATAGCTTTCAGACTAATGTATTATCTACCTTCATTATCATTCAGCTTAGCAATAATAAATATGCAACACCCAGGTAGATTTTCAAAATAAAGGTTTTGGGCAGGCTTAGGTATAGACGTATTATACATAGATGCAGCACTGAACACTTTGGCTTGTTGCTTAGATTCATCACTATTGCCGCCACATTGCTCATGGCATGTTAGCTGTGTCAGCTGTGAACAAATACAAACGGAGGAGCTGTTTTTCTGGATAAAAAGCACTTGCGTTACATATAAGGGTTCATCATCTACATGCAGAAAGAAAAAGAAGCTTATACCACATAGATCATGAATCTTTGGATATAAAAATGACTAATTGAAATCAATTGAGAAATAAAGGTTACAGTACTTTTATCCAGAAGAAACACAGCTTCCCCATTTACTCATATTTGTTCACAGGTGAGTCTTACCAGTCTTGAGGGACGGTCCAAAGGCCAATGCAGCGTCTACTCATATATGTCTTTGGGTTTAGGCACCAAAACTATTTGGTTAGGTTGAGGAAAAGTTTGTAGTGTGAGTTAAATTCCACTTCCTTAAAACAAGCAACATGATTGATCTGACACAGGAACTGAACCCCTGTCTCCTGTGTGAAAGTGTTTGACCCATCTGTCCACCCTGTCCTTCTACCTTTGCAGACTGTTAAAGCTGCTGTTGATACTGCATTCGTCCTTATTACTCTGTAAGTTGTTGTGACTGTCAGAAAGAGAGAACCAAAGTCACACCCCCTCTGGTGGACCACCATGCAACCTAACTTTGGAAAAACAATGATTTGTAGTCGATGACAGGAGACAAATTATTTTTTGATTCCATTTGAATTTGCCATGAATTACACATATGATGTTTACCAATTTAAAATATTTTTTTTCATGTAAAAACAGTCACAGTTTGTTGTAAAACTGTTGAAGTATAAGACTGTGAAGATACATGACTAGAAAGATGACACAGACAGAAGTAAGTGGCGTTAGCCACTGCAGTTACAACCTTTACAATCCAGAGGTGGTGTGAGCCAATCAGCATCCTTGGAAGGACAACTGGCAACTACAGGTGCGACCAAGAAGAGTGGCGACAGCTCGTCTTGGACAAAAAATGGCGGCTCCTGAAGAGGTTAGCATAGATACTGTGATAGCATCAGTTGTATCAGAACTGGAGAGAATTTCTTCACTGAAAGAAGAGTAAAGAACAACACTCTTCTTCTGGTGGCTTCAGCTTCAGTTGGGTGAGCTAATCTGACTGGTTGAAGTTAGCCAATGGTAGACATGACAGATGGTTCATCCAATCACCTGCCAAGCAGGTGCAAAAAAAAAGTGCCTGCCCGTTTCTATGGATGCTTTCCCAGATGTTTCTGTGTAACAAACCATCTAGCCTATAGTGTTAGATAAAAGGACCAGGAGTTGTTGGATAAAAAACTTCAGGTAAGATAATGTTACAGGGCGGCAATGTAGTTCACTGTAGTTTACACAAAACTAAAACTACAACAAACCTACCACAAACTGAGACTTTCTTGAGCTGTAAAATCATGTTTTAAAGTGACAAACAACATATGGGTAATTCATGTCACCATCCAAACGGAATCGAAAACTAATTTGTTTCTCGTCACAGATTACGTTCATATTTGTGAAACACATAAGCATCATTAGGTGAATGATTTATAAATTCATCTCCTCTTGAAAAATCGCGCCTCTGTTTCCAACGCGTCTGTGATGACATTAAACGCTGTCATCAGAGATGTTGTGTGTCTCCCATTGGCACGTATCGCTTCTGCTGAACCGGCGCAGCTGTGAATTGTGGCGCTCTATCCAACGAAGATTGTGATGCAAATTCTTAAGGGAACAGATTCATGTAGGAATGCACTGAGATCCAACCTCCCAGGCGATAGTCTGGTTCCACTGCAGAGAAGAGAGACAAAGAGTGATTGAAGGGGGAATGGAAAACAAGAGGAAACAATCTGTCATACATCCTCATCCCAATTTGCCAAAGTTAAACGGTCTAATGTTAGGGGGCAAACTGTAATAATAAACACAATAAATGACAAAACTGTACGCCATGTATGACAAGCTGGGCGATCGCATACACACACTTCTACTGAGAGACGGCGTTGATCAGATATCTGAGAGCCGCTCCACGCAGCAGATGGTTGTTGTATCGTCTCTGTTTGTTCCTGAGACTGTGGTGCCGACAGAGAGAGAAAAGGCTTCCTTAATCATTTACTCAGCGGAGGATAAACATTAAATTCAACTCAAGCACTGCACCGCACAGATTGGCTGGTTGTGGAAACTCAGTTCTATTCAATGTTATTGTCATTCCGCTGTGAGACAGAGTGGGGGGTCACACTGCAGCGGAAAGAAACGTAAAAGAAAGCAGGGACTCACAATACACAAAGAGTCTACAGTGGAGTTTTTACAGTAATACACAGCTTGGTGATTACACAATAATACAAACATAGAGCTACGATTACATCTTACTAACATGCACTTTTAACTGTGAGATGTATATGTATACATGTACACAGTTCAGCACTGTAATAATAAAATAAACTATTTGTTTTAAGTTTAAAAAAAAGTTAGTGTCCAGGCTGCCTTAAAAATTTAAGTTGACTGAATTTGAAAAAATAAGTTGAGGTACTTTTCTAATCATTCAAAACAAATAAACTTTTCTAGTGAAATAAAATTGATTTTAATTCAGTTGTACTTGCTTAAGATATTAAGTTGAACAAAGTACTCATCAGTCACACTAACGGACATTTATAACTTTTAATATTTATTATTAAATATGAACTTTTAATGAACTAATTCAATACTAATCTTCATCATGGTTCACCGTGTCTTCATTATTGTGACCTGACTGATGTTAAACACAGCAACTTTTTAATCATATATATTTTTGTCAAACTAAAATAGAAGGTCTCGGAAGACCTCTAAAATGCTGGCTCTAAAATAATGCATGTTGGGAAATCTGCTAATATAGAAACTTAATTTAATGAGTTGATTGAACTCTGTACAGTACATTCATTCAACTCACTTCTAGTCAAAAGACTTCAAGTTAGAAGAACTTGTGTTATAAGTTCTGAAAAGAAATGCATTTAAGTTCTTAACTGTAGTGAAATATGTATGTATATACTAGAATATTTAAATTTTAGTAAGTTGAATAAATAGAATTTGTATATTTATGTGACATTAACAAGAAAAGATTACAGTGGAGTCTGTTAATATGCTAATTATGATTCTTAGGAAACTTAATTTAATGAGTTGATTCATTCACTCATTTCAAGTCAAAGGGCTTCAAATATGAGTTCTAAAGTGTTCTGAAAGTAAATACTATAAATAAAAAATAAATTTTAAGTTTAATTAACTATTATAAATAAAACTTGTATATGTACGTATGTCAAGTTAAAGATTACTTGATTCCACTAAATTCCTGTTTTCTTTTCTTTACAATGGAGTCTTCTAATATACTAATGTGTTTCTTTAGTAATGTAATTGAATGAGTTGACTAAACTCTACAATAAATTCATTTCACTCATCATTTCAAGTCATAAGACCTCAATTTAGATGAACTCATGTTTTTAAGTTCTTAAATGTAGTAAAAATTAATATTAGAATATTTAAGTTTTAGTATGTTGAATAAATAAAACTTTTATGTTTAATTAATGAGAAAAGATTAGAGGATTCCAATAAATTCCTGTATGATTTTTTTCACAGTGGAGTCTGTTGATTTGCTAATTATGTTTCGTATGAACCTTAATTTAATGAGTTGATTTCATTCATTCACTCATCATTTCAAGTCAAAAGACTTTGAGACGGAGTTCTAAAGTGTTCTGAAAATAAATACTAGCCTTTATAAGTTCAATTAACTTTGATAAATAAAACTTGCATATTTATGTTAAGTTAAAGACAAAAGCTTAGTTGATTCCACAAAACGTCTGCAGGATTTTTTTTACAGAATAAATTTAGCAGCACAACAATAGAAAGTCTGCAGTTGGTCTCAAACTTAGCTGCAGAAGTTCTTTTGTTGCCTAACAGGCAAAGTCACCCACACACCCTCATGAATGCACACACACACACACACACACACACACAACTTCATAACACAAACGTGAACTCGACAAACAGGACCTCTCCTGTCAGTCTGCAGCGGCGCCCCTCCGCAAAGTCACACAAGGCCCTGAAAGGACAAATGTTTGTTTCCCTCTGCAGAATTAATGAGGGCATCAGTTCCTGCCACCTCGGCTCCCCTGCGCCGACAGACTGCGCCCAGCTCCCGCTCTGCCTGGGCTTGAAAGCGAGAAGTAAATATTAGGACTTGACTATTTAGAAAGACTTTGGAAATGTGCAGCCCGCAGCAGGGCCACGAGAGGGGCAGCAGGAGAAATGAGGAGTGACTGGCTCCACTGGCAGAACATTTGAAATCTGCTCCCCAGCAGGATGTGACAGAGATGTGCGCTAATTGCTTTAACCCTTCACACCTACTTGCTCCTTGTAATGGCCCTCCAGCTATTCCTCTTCAAATAACAGATTCATCTCCCCGCCCGCCCTCGCCCACATGCATTCTGCATTTGTTTCATTTTACTATAATACGAGTGTAATTGGGCAACTCTGAGAACAGAACAGTAATGAGGGTGTGTTTGGTAGGCAGCCAGCTCACATGTTTAGTTTGTCTTAAAGTAATCTGCAGCTTCTTTGTTTTTATTATGTCTGTTTACTCCTGAGACAGACTCCTACAGTTACAGAGAATCAGACTGTCGTGTGTGAAGGATAGCCTGCATGAGAACTGATCAGAGCGAGCCGGACAGACAATATCGTCTCTGCTGATAAGAGGAAATCATGCAACAAAGGCCATGTTGAGACCTGGTTAGCTATTTTTGTCCAGATAACAGTGTTCACGTTGTGGAGATAATATCCTCATGTCCTTTGAAAGTCTTAAAGAAAAATTTGAGATGCCTTAAACTCATTTCTTCTAATACATTCAAATCACTAGCACGAGGGATCAGTCATATCAATTCCCTCCTTTAAAGGGACAGTTCATCATAAAATCAAATGCCTGTAGCACTATTTATCCATCTAGATAGTTTTGGTATGAATTGCAGAGTATTTTTTGGAGATGTCTGTCTTTTCTCCAATATAACGGAACTAAGTGGCGCTCAGCTTGTGGTGTTCAAAGCATTTAAAATAGTTGAAAAAAGAAAATTTGAAAAACTTAAGACAGACAGACCTTGTTGTGAGCAGTTTCATGTAGGAATTACTTTCTTTCTGGTAGAAAACAAAGTATTTCTGGTAGATTCTACTGCAGAAAGAAAGTAGTTCCTACTCAACAACAAGGTTTGTGGATTATTAGAGTAACCAGGTCATGATTTCTGGAAACAGACACTGCTTTTGAATTTTTCAAATGTACTTTATTGGTGCTTTGAGCACCACAAGCCGAGCGCCATTTAGTCCCATTATTATACTAGATAGAAGGCAGACGCCCACAGTTCATCACATGGCAATTCAGAAAAGGTGAGCAACCGACCATTGCATTATTAGAGATCTGCCCATGAAAAGAGATTTTCCTCAGGAAAAATAACTGCCACCCCTGCTCTAGATGGATAAATAGCATTAAAGGCCAGGAGAAACATGTATTTTAGATTTTGGGGTGAACTGTCCCTTTAAGGTCCTTTAATAGTATACAGAAACTTGGTGAAGGCATCTGCAGCATCCTCGAATTATAAAAGAATGGTGTGGATAGAGGATCTTCAGTCAGATGTTACAGAGCAGGAATAGGAAAAGACTTCTTGTTTTCCAACACAAACTTTATCTATTAATAGTCGATTCAAACGGATCCAATATAACTGACTTATGAGAGCATATATAACTCTTGAAAAACTCCCAATCCCAATATTCCAGACAGTTGTATAAAATAAAAATGAAAAATGAACCCTATTTCATTGTATTTGGACATGTGTAAACACATACAAGACTTTTGGAAAGGAATAATTGACACAATTTACAACATAATCCACAAAGAAATTCCTGTTTGCCTCCGGAGCTGCTTTCTTGGTCTTATTCCAGAAGCAATAGACCTAAGAACTCATGAAAGTAAGCTGGTTACAAGCAAAGCGTCTTTTTGCAAGACACTGGAAGAGTGTTTATTGTCCATCTATAAATCTTTGAATTAATGCGCTCTCTGCTTAAAGGGACAGTTCACCCCCCAAATCTAAAATGTATATTTTCCTCTTTGCCTGTTTATCCATCCAGATGTTTTTTTGGTGTGACTTGCAGAGTTTTGGAGATATTGGCTGTAGAACTGTCTGCCTTCTCACACTGATTTGTTTTGGTGCTTTTAGCACCACAAGCTGAGTGTTATTTAGTCCCATTATATAAGAGAAAAGCAGGCTGAAAACTCTTTTTTACTTTGGGGTGAACTGTCCCTTTAAATGGTATTTAAAAGGCTTACATACACATCAAACAAAAAAGCCTTATCTTTCATAAAATAAGATTCATTTCTTACAGTTTTGGACTTAAGAACTGATCATCTAACTTCTTAAATTTGATAGTTACCAAATGAGACAGTTATTTATCTATTTATTTATCTGTTTATTTGATATGCAGGCATTTATGTACATATTTATACACATGGGGATATATCTATGTGAATATATAGCAATTTCATTTCTGCATTGATATTATGATTTTGTAAAGTATTATTTTTTACCTACATTACATTGATGGCTCAGAATTTAGATGTGGGTGGAAGAGAGGGAAGAAGTTCCAGAGAAGGCCTAAATGTTGTAACATTCATTTTTGGAAAGTTCTAGTTCATAACAAGCTCTGATTGATTTCACCTCCCAAGTCACTGCACCAAGAAAACAAGTACATCACCTCCACAATGTTTGATTTGCTGCTCAAAGCAGTAAACTGAAATACATATTTTCTTCCAGCTTGTTGTGATTTATTTCCATCGTGGTCCTTTTCTTTTCCTCTAAAGGAGGAAACTGTTGCTCCAGTTGCTGCGTTCACTGACTGTTGTGCACTGATCTGGACTGTAGTCACGCTTGTCATGATGTTTTTTGGCAGCATGTTTCCACTCACGCAGATGACATATGTGTCTCTAATGTGGCCAGGAAGTATTCTATGCATTCACATTACACTAACAAAGAAGTCTCATGTGTCCCTGACCGCCTCCAAATGTGGTCTGTGTGATTGGATTCTTGGTGTTCACACCTGTATTTTTAGCTGTGCGGTTGTCACCAGAGACAACTTTAAAGCCAGATCTCAGCAGACCCACTGAAACAGCCACAAAGCTATTTGTACATACTTTTTAAAAAGCATTTCAGGAGTATTTACTGATGTAACATTGTACAGTCGCACAAAAATATAAAAAAGTTTTTCTTGTGTAGCATAAAGGGACTGTACATTTCTTGCAAATAACTGAGCCTTGTGTGTGTGTGTGTGTGTGTGTGTGTGTGTGTGTGTGTGTGTGTGCGCGTGTGTGTGTGTGTGTTGGGAGAGGGGATTTGGATGAAGCAGGTTAGCAGGGAGAAGCAGGGTGTATGGGAGTGGAGGAGGTGCAGCAGCAGTGACTGCTCCCCTCTTGGCGTGTACGTTTAACAGCCGAGCCGAGGCCTGATTCCATTCCAGCTCTAATAGAGGCCAGTAAATCAGGCTGGCGTCAGGCTGCAGGTATAATATAGTGAACCTGTGGCCTGTGGCTGGGGTGTCTGGGTCAGAGACAGCGCAGCGGACGGGGGGTCTGCACCATCACTGCTCCTCAGAGCTCCACCAAAAGCAGAGAAACAACAGAGAAATGTCAAACATATTTTACTGAGTCACCCTCCTCTTGTAAGTTTCCCCTGGTGATCAGTGAAGGACTGGTTATTACTAGAGTTACAAAAACACGTCAGAACTACAACCATACAAGTAAATACATTTTTTTACAGTTTGTTCTTCAGTTAAGTTGTTGCTGTTAAACTCTTAAAGAAAGAATTAATTCTAGTTTATTACATCCTGGGCGTATTTTCATAATTTTGTTTCTCATCTTAACCTGGTGAGAACAAAAGACAAATTAACTTTACTTGCCATTTATATGTTATATCAGCTTGAGAAAATTGAGTAAATGCAAATAAATTTTAAGTAAACAACTAAACAGGTGGACAGAAATCTGGAGAGGACAACTTCTCAAGAAACTGCAGTGTGGATGCTGGGTGCTGAAAAGCTGACACAAGACTGCATTGCATGCTTTAAAGGTTGAATATTACTAATAACGTATGAAAGATGTGGACTATTTTAAGGTTTGATGAACAGCTGATGCAAAACTGAATTGCTCACCTTAGAATTTGAATGTTGAAATGTTGAAAATGATTTGTTGTGTATTTAATTTGAGCACAGTAATGGAACTATTTTATCTGTTTGAACTCTTTCAGTCCCAGATATTCAGAAGTCAATTTGCCATTTATATGTTGTGCCAACTTGAGAAAATTAAGTAAATGCATATAAAATTCAAGTAAGATTAACAGGTGGATAGAAAACTAGAAAAGTCAGTTTCTGAAGACACTGCAGTGTGAATGCTGGATGCTAAACTGAACTGCTGGCTTTAAAAGTTGAATATTACCAATAATGTATGAAAGATGTGGACTGTTTCAAGGTTTGTTGAAAAGCTGATGTTAACTGAATTGCTGGCTTTAACTTGTATGAAGCAGCAGGTGAAGGAGTATGAAAAGTTGGAAGAGATGAAGGATGCAAAATGCACTATAAGCTGGGAGCTAAAGTGCAATAAAGTAAGATTAAAACATAAGATTTTATAATAAAAACTAACTTCAAGAACAAGAGCCAAGTACTAATAATAAAGTGAAATGATTATTTAATTTAAACATAGCAATGTGAGCTATTTTTGGGAGTTTTAAATATTGTATCACTGTTTTTCTTCCTTTAAAGGAATCATATTCTTGGGCGGGTTGAAATGAATACTTTGTTGACAACATCATATTTAATAACACAACAGAATCTGCTCAGCATCAGCACAAAATATCAGCCAAGATATGTCTTTGCTAATTTGGCCTTTCAAAAGTGGTGGAGCCCCCAAACATTTCAGCACCTGTTGCACTTTCAGTAGCGGGTTAGAGATGATTGATGGTGGCATGGAGTTTCCAGTTGGGTATTCTTAAGGTGAAAAAAAAATTTACTCTTTTCCCACAGGCTGTGTCACCAATCAGACAATTCACAAATCAAATCGGTGCTGCAAACATGTGCTAATCACACATAATGGCTTTGCTGGCTGCCCGTCTCACTCAGTGTTTTCGCCAAATAAGTGGTCTTACCTCATTCAGGCTGAGAAATGTGGAAGCAATTAAAGAGAGGGGGGTAATCTGGCTACTATTCAACATTACCCTTATGTTACAAATGGAGGAGAGATTGAAACAAATATGCGTGTGTATAAAGTTGATTTTCGGTCCCATAAAAAATGGCTCTTTTAAATGCGAGCTCAAGTTGAAAGATTTGCGAGGGCAAAAGATTGATTTACTGTGATGCGCTTGAGTTGCAGCAAGAGAAGAAATGTCTGAATTTTATGCCTCAGTCATTCATTTGGACAACTTCAGAGAACGGCTGCGTTTAAGCAGATCAGCAGGGATTTGAGCCGTGCGCTGAGCTCATATGGTCTATCTGCTTTAAGCCATGGCTGTGTGTATGTTT
Source organism: Lutjanus erythropterus (assembly GCF_056507025.1). Taxonomy (NCBI): domain Eukaryota; kingdom Metazoa; phylum Chordata; class Actinopteri; order Lutjaniformes; family Lutjanidae; genus Lutjanus; species Lutjanus erythropterus. Next base: position 5,333,946 of record NC_139327.1, read on the forward strand.
CAGCCACTCAACAACTGCGGCTGTCGAAGGAAGAGGGGGAAGCAATTTTAGCACTGAACTTGTCTCCGTGTTCCTGTGTTCAACCTGAGCTGTCGGGGTTAACAAAACAGTGATCAACAGCCTCCTCAATTAACTGACACAAAATGAAAAATTATTCTAACATCTCACAATGACTATGTTTACATGCACACTCACTTTCCACTATTATATGATAATGTTCTGAATTTGACATGGGTCATGTAAACAGCATTTTCTGTTTGGATATTCAGAATTAGGCATTCTTCCAAATGTAGTGTTCTCTGATGAATGCATGTGGGATATGCTGATATTATTCAGCTTTTAGGAGCATTCTTTGAACGTATATACAGTGCATGTGGAATATGCATCTCAATTGGGATATTTACCTCAATCTGCAACACACTGCCTGGCCTCTTGCCTGTTTACGGTCAGCTCTGTGCATTGGAAACAAATCAACTAGACAGTTGCAAGGCTGGAGTAGAGCTGCATGTACAAAAGAAAAGCCCCCATTTCTGGTCGGAAAGGAGAAACACACCTACTTTTAAACTTATGATGGAAGACTTTGATATCAGCAAGTTTTTGGATATGCCATAGGATGCACTGTATGTCTTTATGTTAATTAGAGTGTACACAGCTGCATGTAAACCGTAATAAAAAAGCTCTGAAAAGCTAACTGCATTTTTATCTTTAAAAGTTGAATATTACTAATAATTTATGAAAGATGTGTCATATTTTAATGTTTGCTGAAAAGCTGATGCTAAACTTAACTGCTTGTGTTAAAAGTTGAACGTTACCTAAAATGTATGAAAGGTGTGAAATATTTTAAGGTTTGTTGAATAGTTGACACTAAACTGAATTGCTGGCTTTAAAACTTGAATATTACCTATAATGAATGAAAGATGCATCATATTTTACTTAACAAGTGGATAGAAATCTAGAGAGGGCAGTTTCTGGAGGAAATTGCAGCGTGAATGGTGGGTGTTGAAAAGCTGACAGAAACTGCATTGCTGGCTTTAAAGGTTGAATATTACCAATAATATATGAAAAGCTGATGTTAAACTAAAGTGCTGGCTTTAATTTGTTTGAAGAAGCAGGTGAGGGAGTATGAATAGTGGAGTGTTAGTAGTAGTGAATGGAAAAGTGGGAAATGGATGACATATAAAGTGCATACAGTTAATTTTTTACTTACATAAAATATGCAAGTATGAAAGAAAACAAAAAACAGTCACAAATTAACTTAACAGCAACCATTCAGCAGAAATAGATCATTCATATTTGAAAAGGAGTAGAAAGAAGTGAATACCAATGAAGTCCTTCCCCCTTTTTTATATTTCATTGATACACTTTATGAAATTCTTGAATATTCCAGATTTTTTCCCCAATTTTTCACCACATACAACCAATAAAATCAACACATGAAAACATTCATAACACAGCAACAGCAAATAAGACAAATATTCAATTTTATTTGCCAAGTAAACAGCACCGTATGAATATTTTTCGGAATAAGGGCAATTACTGGGATATTTTGTGCATGTTAACATAGTCAATGACAGTGAAATATTTGTTAGAAATAAACAGGACTCACATCTGTTCTCCATTTTTCAAAATGTATGACAAACAAAGTGCTTTCCAAAAATATCAGCTAGCATTCATTTTTATAAAACTAGACACTGACGCAAAGGAACGCACCAGCTGCACTCCGCTATGATTCAAATGAAGATCCACAAATCAGTACAGAGTTAGTCCAAATGTTTCCAGACTTTTGAACTCATAAAATCTCTTCCTCAGTTCATACAGATATGAACAAATCAGTTAACAATAAACATGTGACACATAAAAAGAAGCTATAAATCTGGCAAACACATCTAAAAACAAACCAAAAATCTAATGGACCCCACTGTTTCCTCTGCATCAAGTGACCAATGGAAAAGTCATTTTAATAATACCAAGTCTTGCATTACATGTCCTTTTTGTTCTTTTTAATATTCCACCATTTATTCATAACATTAAGCAGATTTCTTTGATATGTTTGCATGACATCAGTCAGCTTGGCAGCACATGACAGCTGACTGTCAGACGAGGATATTATAGAGGAAAAAACGCTTCACGCAGGATGACGACACACAAACGCAATCGGTCCGACGCCTCATGGGTGGAGTGGGGTGGGGCTGCTCCATTTATCAGATCATCTCTGCTCATTGTAACACTTCTGGCGAGGTGAATGTTCTCCCTCATTGATGTTCTCACTCTGCTCTCACTCTGCAATTTTGCAAGGCTTCTCTGTTGGTCTAAGGGTTCCATTAAGAACCCTTTTCATCCAAAGAACCCTTTTTGGGAGAAAGAGTTTTTCAATAATTGTTGAAAACGTTAAAGAACTTTTTTGTCAAGGGTTCTTTGGACCTGGGTAGGTTATAGATAGAACATTTGCAAAATAAAAATGTTGTCTGAAGAACCCCCTTAGTGTATTCTAGATAAAACAGTTCTCAGTAGAACTCCCTGGAAGCAAGTAAAGCCTTTGGAATATAAAAAAAAAATCTCAATAGAACTTCCTTGGTGAGTTCTAGATAAAGTTTAAAGATAAGTTTCTTAGTTGAACTTCCTAGGTGGTCTCTAGATAAAAGTCTTGTAATATAAAATGTTTCTTGGTAGAACATCCTTTGTGGGTTCTAAATAAAAACTCCAGCAATATAAAAAGGTTTTTGGTTGAACTTGACGGGGTGGTCTCTAGATAAAACTCTTGAAATGTAAAAAACGTTCTCAGTAGAATCCCCTTCGATAAAAAAAAAAAAAGGTTCCCCTTGGTGGGCTGGCTCTAGATAAAAAAAGTTCTTAGTAGAACTCCATAGGTGGGTTCTAGGTAAAGCTCTTGGAATATAAAAAGGTTCTCATCAGAATCCCCTTGATCGGTTCTAGATAAAACCTTTGAGATATAAAAAGGTTCTGAGTTGAAACCCCTGAATTTGTTCTAGAGAAAAAGTTTGTCAGTAGAACTCCTTGGGTGGTGTCTAGATAAAACCCTTGAAATATAAAAAGGTTCTCTATAGGATCTCCTTAATGGTTTCTAGATAAAAAGGTTCTCACTAGAACTCTCCAGGTGGGTTCTAGGTAAAGCCCTTGGAATATAAAAAGTGTCTCAAAAAACCCTCATTGTTGCTTTAAAGCCCTGGAAATGTGAGAAAGTTCTTGGTAGAACCCCCTTAGATAAAAAGGTTCTCAGTTGAACTCCCTGTGTGGTCTCTAGATAAAACCCTTGGAATAGAAAACGGTTCTTGCTAGAACCCTCTTAGTGGGTTCAGGATAAAACCTTTGGAATATAAAAGGATTCTCGGTAGAAATTCCTGAGTGTATTCTAGATGAAACCCTCGGACTATAGGAAGCGGAACATTTAAAAAAGGTTCTACCAAGAACCAAAAAGAGGTGGGGACAAGCCGAAGAACGCTTTATGGTTCGTGTTAGTTAGCATGTGGCCTTAAACAACGGCAGGTTTCGTGTCAGAAGTGGCTTTAAGATTGTCGGCCATGTTCACAGGACACACCCCTACACACACACACTCCTACACACACACACACACACTCCTACACACACACACACACACACACACACACAGGTTAAAAAGCCTTTAAAACAGTGACTGAAGTCATCTTTACATTTGTGACCCTGAGTTCTCTCCTTGAATTCTGCGTTGAGGTTTACACAGTTTAACTCAGCCAGACACTGGGTAAACATGGCGGCGTTTCACTGATCTTCATGTGAATAAAGCCGTGCCTCTCCCCTCTTTAACCCCTCTCACTCATGTTAGTTAGTTAGGTGCTTTTTTCTCTCCGTTTGTTGACTCCTCGACTGAGGGTGCAGCCTGCTCTGTCGGCCCCCCGGCCAGATTTACTGTGATTACACGGAGCAGTGTTTACTTTTCCCAGCGTACTTAGCTCGCTGTTTCTTTTATTCATATTAATTCAGTCCCCTCTTTCTCTCTCCAGGGCTCTTTTCATCCATTCCTCCTCTGGTGGCTTTTACTCCAAGGGTCTGCCATCCAGATAGGCTCTGATTCACTGTATGTTGAGATTATGGACGTATAAATTTATCTATTTAAAGCCCAGTTTAGTCTGAAGGTGAACAAATTTGTTTTTATCCCAAACAATGTGGCATGTGGTTTAACTTTTACTCATATGGAGGGTGTAGGAGTCAAAAACAGAAAATAAGTTACTTTGATTCACTTTCACAGAGTTTTCAAACACTTCAGAAAGAATATGATAAAGATATATAAATATAATAATAATATATATAAGTAAATCTTCTTATTCCATGTTTTAAAGCATGACTGTCTATATATGGCCAAGCTGTTCGCTGACCTTCATTACACACATATTATCTTGATTTGTGGGCTCTATTAAATTACAGGCTTATTCCGATTACCTTGTGAAACTCACTGTGACTCATAACAGAAAAATTTAAATATGTGCTGTGGTTCGGCTCCTGTTTGAAATGTCCGACCACCGCAGTCATTGTAAAACACTCTGGGACAAATCCATATTTTCAGGGGGTTTTGATTTTTACTCTTCAATTTTGCTGCAAAAATATGTTTTAAAAGATCAGAACTCCTGGCTGTTAAACCTTGAAACTTGCCAACCTCCTACTGATTAAGTTTTTATTGAATGTAGATGTATTACAAAGCTGTTCAGAATTTTCATTTCACAGCTCAGTCGTGGTGAGCAGCTATTTTATTTTTTTAAAGTTGCTCAGAGTTCTCTCAAAGTTCACATTTTTAAACCATAATTCATATTCAGCTTTGATTCAGAAGGACTACAGAGTTGAAATGTTCTGGTTGAGACACATCTGATAGCAACAAAATTTAATGAATTTGTCAAAAATAGAAAACTTACCAGTGTTTGCGCAGTATTCCTGCCATTTATAAACCAGGAAGTGAGACAGGGTAGGGTATAGCTAACTCTGTCTATGCCTGATTAAATCATGTTGACACAACTTTAAAGACCTAACATTTTCATAAAAAATCAATTTTAAAAAATAATAATAATGATTTACTTATAGCACATTGTTATACTACTGTATGTCATCAGTAGGTATTGTTAATTTTATATTTTGAAGGCTTTTAAGACATTTTTAAATTGTTTGAAGTTGTAAATTCTTCTGTAACAAGGTTATTTTCTGGCACAGAGCAAATTTCGAAATTAAAATAGCAAACCAAAGCAAACCAAAACATTTTATATATGACATATATTTCATATACATAAATCCTTAAAGAATAATGTTTTGTGTTGTTGAGTGTTGATATTAATATTTTTTTAAAGATATTTTTTGTTGGACGTGATTTATCCCAATTCTCAAGAAAGAGTTTGAAACAAATAAAATGATGGCATTTAAACTGAAATATTGCAATTACATGTTGACATATTCTTTATTTCTATTAAATTTAAATTATCTATTTAAAAATAGATATTTACTATAGATATAAGATATGATATGATACAATGCATATTTTTTGTCAGTATATACTGAAATTCATTTTGCATCCTTAGGATCTATTCAAGACATTTCCTCACAGATTAAACAGACAGTTACACATCTGACATTTTACATAATTCAAAATACTTTCAAGATTCAAGATTTTTATTGTCTCACTGTTATACAAGGACAAACATGTAAAAAACTTTTGCTGTGAAGCTCCACTAAGGAGTAAGTTAAGTAGGAAAATAGAACAATAATAATAAAATATATACAGTGTAGAATAAAATAAAATTAGCAAATGTAAAATGTGTATTTGCTAAATTACATACAATAAGTAAAAATACTCAGCAGTTTTTGTAGTACTCACTATGGACACAATAAGTAACAAATAGATATAGCAGCAACATCATAAGGAGTCATAACAGTTAAACATATATTATGTCCTCTAAGTTCAGATGTGAGTTAGAAACACGCTGTTTTTGGTTCAGTAACAGGACAGACTGATGTGTAAAAGAATTCCTCAGCCTGTTGTGTTTAAATGGTGGGACTCTGAATCGCCTGCAGGAGGGCAGAAGTCGCTAATCTCCATTTAAAAGTAATTTGCCGATTGTTTCTGGTTAATACTAAATGTGTTCCAGAATTTGTTTTTTAAGTGTTATATAATCTGTCATAGTAGTATAATGATTTAAAATAAAGGCAAAGCTTGGTTTGATTTGTTTTGATCTGATTCTTTTGGAAACAATCTGCAAGTCCAAATATTCAAGAGACAAAACAACAAGAAAACAAAAGACACATGGGGGCGGACATGCAGAGAGGAACGGCTGAAAATAACATGCAATACAACAAGCTGTAAACAGTATCAAACCCATATAACATGTTATGTATAAAAATGATGGATGACACAGGATGAAAGGATGAAAAATAATTTCCAAGAGACAGTTCAAACAAAATAAGAAATATTTTCCTGTAATGCTATTTATCCATCTAGATCAGAGGTTCCCAAATGTTGTGCCGGGGGACACTGGTGTGCTGTATAACTACTATACGAAAAGTTATGATTGAGTATTAATGAACTATATCAGAATTTAATATGCAATCATTTCCCAAAACAGAGACTAATTCTATACCCTAAAAAATTTCCTTTACAAATAGTGGGAATTAGAGTGCGACACATTGAAATGGCCCCGATTTCACCTTTTCTTAATATATTTTGTCAAAGTTTCAACTGAAGTCTTGTTTTATTTTGTTAATAAATATTTCATGACTATGCTTAACATAGTTATATAGTTGTTTCTCAAATTTTATTCACCATTAGTAAATTGAAATAACTCTTTACAGACTGTGTTATGGGCACAATTTTGCATGGATATGTTTCATGTTGTTTTTCATGTGAGTTGCAGAGTTTTGGAAATATTGGTTGTTGTGATGTCTGTCTCCTCTCCAGTATAATGAAACAGATGGCACTCTGTTCGTGGTGCTCATACAGCCAAAGATAAATTTGACAAACTCAACAGCAATGTCTGTTTCCGCTAATCTCGACCCGGTCAGTCAGTACAATCCACAGGCCTTAATGTGAGCAGGAACTATTTTCTTTCTACCAGACTACACCTGCCGACCGCAGCACCACGCTGGCTGACTCAGTGGTGTTGAAGTAACTGCTCGGCTAAGGAGGACGCCATTAATGCTTATGTCACAGACACAAGCCTCTCACCCATGAGGAGATGCACACTTTGATCTATGTGGTGATACGGTTGGTGGGTCTAAGATAAGATATGATAAATTTTATTGATCCCACACTGGAGAAATGTTACAGCATCTTAAAAAGTACAAGTAGCAATGATACAAAAGAATTAAAAAATATAAAATATAAAATTCTGAATTTGTCAAAATTATACACTCAGGACTATATACATTATATACACTTCCACAGATATACAGAGATGTTTGGATATATGGACAGATGTATGGGTATATATGTACAGTGTACAGTGATGGGTCAAAGTATAAATACTCCTGGTCAAATATTACTCAACTACAAGTGAAAGTTGCTCAGTCAAAATTTTATGAGTAAATACTAGAGCACTTGCTTTTAAAAAATACTTCAGTATTCAAAAGTACAAATTACAAAGTACATTTGTTAATATCAGTACATGCTGTATTGTTTTCATGATGCATTTACAGAAGCTTGTATCTCTCTGAAACCATCTAATGATGCACTGACCTGCCTGTAGAACCACTCTGCTACACAAAGTCTATAGAAACACCTATAAAAACTTCAGCAGAGAAATTCAGTCAAAAACATTTTCTGATGTAACTGTATTAAAATCACTGCATTAAATTAGATTGAAGCCGACTGTAAGGAGTTCTTTAAGTCTCTTAAATAACTGAGATTTCTTTCTGTCTTCAGAGGCAGTATATACATGAATTATGTGGTATTTTTCACCCCAATGAAAACAATCCAACATTAAAAGCTACCTGGAATTATTATTTTTCTAATTATAATAACATCTTGAGATTTAATTTAGTCTTCCTCCTGCTGTCATCATTACTGAGTTTTGTTTCAATGAAAGAGGGAGAGTTTGCTTGTTCTTGTTACAGAGCGTCTGGATGGTGTATTTCTACTTTTACATCAGTCCCAGTTGAGAGCGGGTACTGTGATTGGTTTCCTTCTGTGAGGAACACAGCGTGTGACCAATTTATTTTAGAAAAGAAAAAACAGCAACAGCTGACTTTAAAGCTCTGCTTAGACTAAAAGTAACAAGTAACGACAACCTTCCTAAAATATAGTGGAGTGAAAGTCTGAAGTTTACAAAAACAACAAAGACTCAAGTACAGATACTTAAAAAATGTACTTGATTACTGTATATGCATAACTGTGCAGGATAATTGCACACAAGTTCACACAGTGTGTAGCATTAGAATTAAGAGAGAAAACAATGTAAATAGTGTTACCTTGTGAAGGCACATTGCACAGAGAACTAGAATGGATTGCACACAATATTAACAGCAAAAATTTCACAGTGATGATTTACAATTGTATATATATATATATATATATATATATATATATATATATATATATATATATATATATATATATAGCACAGAAAATGATTTAACAGTGTAAATATACAATATATTCACAAGATAATTGCCCATTAGAGATGTGAAGACTTAACAGTATGTATAAAGAGAGTATATGAGAATATGTTCTGCCAAATGGTAATGCATATATGTCATATATGTCATATGCAAATATTGTCAAGTATGATATGCAAACTGTTACAGAGAAGAGTGCAAATAAGTCGAATGCTGATGTTGTAAGTGATGTAACAGACACGTAACAGTGCTACATTAAGTCATGCTAGTATTAAAGTCTGCTAAAGAAATGCACTTTGAGCACCATGAGTGCAATCTACTTCATTATATTCCAGAGAAGACATCTCTACAGCTGATGTCTCCAAATCTCTGCAACTCACACCAAAACTGCCTCGATGGATGAATGGCACTAGAGGCTGGAGAAGAAATATGTATTTTTGATTTTGGGGTGAACTGTCTCTTTAAATCTTTATTTGTATCCACTGAGGGTCTTTGGCCAAATGAGTTTCCGACTAAACACTGTAAACTCACTGTCTGCTCCTCCTCAGTCATCCACTGGTGTGTCTTTATCTGGAAAGGTGCCTGTGGGTGCACACACGCACACACGCACACACACACACACACACACACAGAGAGAGAGAGAGAGACACTCACTCACACACACAGACCAAAACAAAAAATGGCTTTTAACAGCACATACTGCTGCTGGGCTCCTATTTAAAGGCTGGAGGGTGGGGGCGGGGGTGTTGCCCACAAAAGTCCATTTACAGTACGGGTCAGTACATCTGAAAGCCTTTACCACTGCAGCCAAATTCTTTGTCTCCCTCATTCACAGCCAGTTACCTCCACCACCGGCTGCACAAAGGCAATTGGTATTATATTGTCCGGGCTGACATTAACCCCTGATATTTTCACTGCTCTCCATTAAACTCCTCTTTTCCTTCTCTATTACTGGGCAATTCCCACAGAGCGAGGGGTCACACCAACCCCGCAGAGACGCTCAGATACTTTGTGACAAAGAGAGAAAAGAAACAGAAAGCGCAGCGGCGATTAGTTCCGTTTTTTTGTCGTCTTTACTTTTGTTTAGTTTTCCTTTCGGACACAATGGTCTTTAACAGCCCGGATGAGGGCCGCTCTTAAGCGGTTTTCTACCTGATCCCCGCCAAAACGGCAGCCCATTCAATCCCATTTTCCACACAGTCACTCTTCCTCTCCGCCGCGGCTTTGAGAGATGGAGGAATGTGGAGCAAATTAATGCTAACAACGGGTTCATACTGTCACATGAAGTGTTGTCTCATTGTGTGGACTTTAAAGTGAGATATTTCAGGGGGGTTAGACGGAGGTCAGCTGAATAGTTGCACATCTTAATGATAACAATGGTTGCTCGGAGGGTCAGCGTTTCCAGACTGACTTCTGGCCCTATCTAATCTGCAGACGCCTGATGAAATTACTCCATGGTATTGGTGTGTGGCAATGAATTTATCAACTTGATTCCAACATTTACATAAGCACGATTTTGTGAAAATAGTAAATTCCTAGACAGGGCTTAAATTGACAGAAGATGACAAGGGTCGATAAGTAATTTCGTGAGACATATCACAGATTTTAGAGGGTCAGGAGTTCAGCTGACTATCAGAAGTGCTTTAAACATTCCAGCGAGTATCTGACATGTTCAAAATACACTATTTTAAAAGACGTTGTGGCAGGGGTTCCCAGACTTTCTCAGCTCTGGACCCAAAAGAGAAATTTGGGGGACTGTCTGGGGACACAAACTTACAAAAATACATCTTGAATTGCCATAGCGTGTACAAACAAATGAATTTTGTTACTGTATGTATGCAAATCAAATTTGCTGAGTGTAAAAATGTTTCACTATCTCATAACAAACCTGCTTTGTCCACCGAAACTTGAGGGCTTTTAATTTGAAATGGGCACAGGTGTGGAGTAAGTAATGTGTGAAGTAAGGGATAATCAATAAATACTTTGAAGCACAATGTTGAGGCAAAAAACCATGAAAAACTCCATGAAGTGACTTCAAACCATTTTAATGCACACCTACAAGTTGATTATCCTGATTATACCATGGTCACTTGCTAACAATATGAAATAAAAGCATTTGCAGATTTGTTTGGTGAAAGTTTTGCACTCAAAATCAAAAATTATCAAGCAAGAGCTTACCGTTACTGTTATGACAAGGAATAATTTTAGTCCCTTTTACAACCAAACTCAGCTCCGCAGTTGACAAATAACCGCTTTCTAACTAGAAAGAACTTCTGAAAGATATGCATCTGACAGCCAATCAGCAATACAGCAAGCAGATCTGACCAAACAATCTGATTGGTCAACTAGACTTTTAGAATATGCTCAAATCAGCATGACAGCACACCGTGCTCATCACTAAAACTGTTATTCTGCTACTTAATCCATGGTGTTGTTAGACTGCTGATGGACCAATCTGTGAATACAGGTACATGCTGTCTTTGTGTGCAGCAAACATGAGAGCAAACCTCAATGAAAATGTTGTCTTTGAAAGGCTGAATGGCAACAAATGTAGCCCGAAGCAGAATATTTTGTTAGCTAAAACATGTTGTGAATTATTCAGTTTGAGAAATCCAAAAATCTCCAGACAGCATCGGCGTTAGCTCATACTTTCTGTTGCTAGGTCGTTACTAAGGGAAGTAAACTAGTTTTCATTACATAGGAGTCTACTATCGTGGCTGATTATTATCCAGTTATTAGTCAGGCCCCATTTGTTAACAGGGAAACAGAGATAACACAAGCAAGTTTTTTGTTTATTTATATTGAGACCAAATTTTCCCACAATATGAATACTTTTTCATTTTGTCTTTTGGTTTGTTGGTAAGTGTTATATAATATAGTCTGCAAATAGGAGTGGATCATAATTTCCCATCATGCCTACACTGAGCAGAGTGTTGAGTGTTATCTTCCAAAATGTTACTTTTTTGTCATGACCTTGGGGTCCTCAATAGCACCTTTTCATCCAGTGGTAGTTCAGACTCTGGCTGAGACACCTCTGTTTGAGGACAGTGTGCAACAGTCATGGAGGAAGTATCCTTTTCTTGAACATACTCCCAATAAAAGTTCTGCATAGAAAATGTTACTTAAGTAAAAGTAGCAAATGTGCATTTGTACTCAAAGTATCAAAAGTAAAAATGCCTCATGTGCGTGTTTATAGTATGCCCAGTGATATACTATACATACTAGTACATCTTATTTCTCATGTATTAATGTTTCAGTAGAATTTTGTGGTGGGTAAAGGGATAGTTCAGGCAAAAATGAAAATTCAGTCATTATCTACTCACCCTTATGGTGATTGAAGGTCTGGTTTATGTTTTTTAGTCCACAAAACACTGCTGGAGTTTCACAGGAAAACAGTGTTGCAGAATCTCCCAGACAATGGAAGTGAATGGTGACCAGTTTTCAAATGGAAAAAAACAACAACCAAAAAAACAAACATAAATGCCTCCATACTGCTCGTCTGGTGTAATCCAAGTCTCCTAAAGTCCCACAGTTCAGACAGTGTGCACGTGAACGTGGCTCCAAGCTCAGGATCTACAGTGAAGATTGAGGCTAAAAACATGGTGTAAATGATCTTTCGAGTCAACTTGGCATGTTGGGGCTTTAGAAGACTTGGATTACATCAGACGAGCAGTTGCTGTTGTTGTTTTTGCTCACCATTCACTTCCATTGTTTGGGAGACTCTTCAACACTGTTTTCCTGTGAAACTCCAGCAGTGTTTTGTGGAATAAAAAACTAAACCTGACCTTCAATTAGTATGAGGAGGGAGTAGACAATGACTGAATTTTCATTTTTGGGTGAACTATCCCTTTAAGGTGGAGCTAAGTTTGACTGTTTATCACAGGGCTGCAGCTAATTATTGAATTTAATTTTGTCCATTCAATAGTCCTCGAAATTATTCTGTCTACTGAAAGTTAAAAGGAACAACAGCAGAAAATTGTTTTTTTTTTTCTTTCTTTCTTTTTGCTAATTGACAAATCAACTAAATTGTTTAAGCTCAAATTTTATATATTGTTTTTAAAAGTATATTAATATTAAGTGACAGTAGCTGCTAGATAAATGTGAAGTAATAAAGGTACAATATTTCCCTCTGAAATGGAGTAGAGGTACAAAGTGTCTGGAAATACTTAAGTATTCATACTTCAAATTTGTACTTAAGTATAGTACTTGAGTAAATGTACTCAGTCATGTTCCACCACTGGTGCACAGCTCCTCAATCAGCACGTGAGGCTTCACGTTTGTGTAGCAGTGAACCCAGTGACAGACAGCAGTGGGTGGACTCACACAAACACAGCCCGTTCTCTCCTACTACCAGGCTGAGGAATGCCAGTGACTGGAGAGTCCTTGAGGCTGTCGACGGACAGGCCTGTGTGCAGAGCAGAGCGCCACATCCTCCCTGCCCCCAAAACAAAAGACTACACAGCCAGGTTCTGTTTCCAGACTCATCAAATCTTTATGCATGCATCGCCTTTGGTTCTCCGTTAGCGGTTTGTGTGTCCAGGGTGTTGGCTTTGGATGTAATTGCTCCTCATGACCTGAAATAAACAGACCTAATCAACTCTTTTTATGTTTTAATCCAAAAAAACAAGTCCTGCATCATTAAATGGCCACTAACATCTTAACGCCTGGTGATAATGTTCCCCTCGGCCTTGTTTTTCCAGAGTTGCTCTGGCGCTTTCTGTGTGCGTCCACAGGCCGGGGTCAACAAGTGTTACAGCCTCAGTGAGTGTGCAGCCTGGTGCTGCGATGTATCATGTGAGCTCACAGCATGGGCCCTACATCTTCCACAGCTATTTCTGTCAGTGTAAAATCATGAGAACCACTTTAACCAACACAAGGCTGGCCAGAGGGTAATATCTCGGCTCGACACCGCGCCAAGTATGTTCTCTCAGACAGGCCAGCGGTCTGAACATATTAAGTGAGTTCAAAATAAATTACCCCTCTCATTCTTTTTTTTTGTTTTGTTTTTTTTTTTAGTTAGATTTGATGTTTGTCATTTGGAGGTCTGGCTCACAGACTGATGAGTGTTAAAGCCGTGACAGGAGTGACAAAAATCCCTTTGTAATGGCCTTTGTGAGGAGGTGGAATGTCCAAACAAACACTTTCCCAGGGTTTGGGTGATTCAGAGAGCGATCCCAATAGGCTGTCAGGTTGAACCTTGCAACTCATTACAGACTGTGCCGAGCTGATTTACAATCACAGCGGGCTATAAGTTGTGGTAAACTGCTATTTTATAACACTTGGATTTGCAGTGAAGTACACTAAATGTTGCTTAGTTTCAAAATAATTAGGCTTGGATGTTATGGAAGTGTCTGTGCCTAAATTCTCTGAAATGAGTTACACAGTATCACAAGCGTTTCCAGACTTTTGTGACCAGGGTGGCCCAAGTGAGGAGCAAATATCTACTTTAATTACTAACATTACAGTGTCTTACAATTTCTTACATTCCTGTGTTTAAAAATATCATTTTAAATATAAATTGTCCTACTAATCACAACACAACAGAGTGGCACCATAAAAATTGAATAAAAAAACTTCCATATTTAATTGTTTAAGTCCTTCAAAAGAAATTGTACCTCCAGCATACATTAATTATTAATTATGAAGTAAATTTAACTAGTAAATAATTAAAAGAAGGCTACATACAAAAGAAATCAATGCACATTTAAAAATACTCAAATAGCTGGTTCAAACCAGCGTTTATCTTAATTGAGATTTATGTAAATCTTTTGTGAGTTTTACTCACACTTGAGTCTTTATTATAATTTTTGACAGTTTACATTATTCACTTTATTTAAAAATGTTCATCCTTTATCCTTCAGTAAAGTTATTTTAAAATTGGGTAGTGAGGATCATATATAAGCTAATTACCTCTCGTTGTTACATCTATACTGGGGCAACAACTGAACTCTTTGTATTTGACAGTAATTCACATTATCCGTGTTTGTGTGAATGCATAAGTCATTACTGATGCGTTATTATTGTTTATCAGACACTGATCATTTTTATTACCTGATAAAACAGACTTTTTATGTATTACTGAGGTCTTCTGCTGAATTATGTGTCATGTTTCACTCAGTTACTGAGTTACTGTTACTCAGCTAAATCAGCTTTAAAAATGAACCACTGCATCATTCAGGCAGACGAGGCTGACGATTAACAGGGAAAGATCATGTTTATTCACTTTTAGTGGAACTAAAACTGATGCAGAATTATGTTAGATGTTAATGAGTCGTAATAAATTATAAATGACCTTTTTGTGGGAGAAGCTCGGCTCCACTGAATTAAACATGTTAACAGAGCGCATCAATGTGCCCCGAATCTGCACAGAACATTTAGCTCTCTAACATTAGCTTACTTTTAGTTCTAAAAGGGAATTTACATGTTACTGAATCAGCCAAGTTAGGTCATTGATATTCACCTTGGCAGACACTGAAGGACAGTGTGTTTTTTAGGTGTCTATGGCACATTTTTAAATCCACAAGACGCTCATCTTAGTTGGGAACGATCCACCCATTCTTTTGGTTAGGATTAGTTATGAGGGTCTCTCCTCTTTTTCTCTATTTCCAACTGACAAGCCGCTGGTGAAGATGAGGTACACACTCAGCAAGATTTATTAGTAATCTGAGATGCTGATTACTGTGATCCAATTAGATTGCCTGCCTGAACAGAGACAAATATTTCATCTCATCTTTATTCGTCAAAAACTTATCGCCAAAACTTTAATTGACAAAATTAACACTGGTTCAAACTTAAGTCCCACCTCTCACCGGACAGATAACCAATCACACATGAAGATAATGTGGTGGCACTTGGGGTGGCCAACCAGATTTCAGGGGTGGTCAGTGCCCTCCCTCTAGAGCCGCCCCTGCACATTATATCAAAAGAGAATAACGTGCACTTCCCATGTAAAGATGATGGTGAAGATCATTTAATTATTTTATAAATACTTCTTTCTTTATTTCAGTATACAAAATAACAGTATGTACATCCACACAAAAGTGGTTTACAAAATCCATGAGTTCAGCTCATACGCTCATGAAAAATAGAATATATTTTGAACTGCATGTCAGACATAAAGGAGATAATGCACCATTTTATAAAGTCCTTATTAATGCTCCTCTCTCAATCCACAGGGATGCAGGCGATGTGAAGATCCACATGAGTCCAAAACGTCAACCACAGAAATGTTCCGTGATTGAAAAGTACTTGAAATTCCCTTTGTGTTCCCTTTTTTCCTCTATTGTCCATCACTGCCGAGGAAAAAAAAGTTTTATAGTACCTAAAAAAAGTACCACATGGATCCATCTTCGATTTCCGTGGAATGAAGCCAAACATCAGTCTCTGTCTAGTGAGGGAAAAAAAAGACAATCCCTCTCCTCCAGCATAAAATCCAATATTATTTCTTTTTACTAGAGATATAATAAAATAGACTTTCAATATCCCTGTCAGAGGGATTTATAATCATTAACAAGAAAAAGGAAATACCCAGGAGGACGGCGGTCTTCACGTAAACCGGCGCTGTCACCACGCTCTCCACATCCAGGCTTGTGAAGAGCTAAAGCTTAGGAGCCCAAGTGGCGGTTTGGAGATACAAAAATGATACTGACACAAGAATAGACCTTTTCTCCTTGAGATACACATGCTAAAGCTTAAGACAAAAGTAAGCCTTCTCGATATTGTAGTGCTTTGGTTAATCTGTAGCCTCGGGCGGCCGGGTACACATAGAGGAGGACAACCGGTGTGGAATCATTTGCAGACGTATCTCTCCACGATCCGCTCGCATTTCTTGCAGGTGACGTAGCAGCACCAGTGGTACTTGCAGTGGCAGCGCTCCACCAGCTTCTCGGTGTACGGGTTGTAGCCACGGCCGCAGCACATCAGGTCGCAGCTGTCACTGCCCAAGGAGGTTTTGTTGCACTGCCTGAAATTAAAACAGAAAACAAAATAAAGTATTAGACGTTTTATTTTGTGTTACAACTATTAATTTTGGCTCAACCATAGGGATAAAACAATATATCAAGTAGCTTTTCAGCTGTTCACAACAACAGGCAAATAGCACGGTTGGCTACAGACACCCGGGTGCCTCACAGTGGCCAGCCCATCCCGGGTGCAAAAAGCATCTTCCATGAAAAACCCACCCAAAAAAACTGTGACAATATCTACCATGATATTACATGGTGAATTATTTTTATTTTGTATTTTTTTTATTTTCAAAAAGGTCTGCTATTCACTGCTGCATTGTTGCATTACTTTGTTTTTGTTTTCATTGCAACATTCATTGCTAAAGACAAATCATGGCATTATATGCACATGCTTCAGTCATGGCTGCTACTTTCATTTTATTAAAGTAAGAAAGCAGAAGCAGTTTAAGTTAAAAGGGAAAAATACAGAAACAAAATAAAACTGCTGTACATATAACAGACGTTTTTCAAATCGTCACTTTATTTTGTTTTTTAATATCCTGATAAATATCCTATCATCAGATGTTTTATCATGATATTATCATATGTTGAGTCTTTGGTGTCGTTACATCCCTTCTCAACAAGGTTAAGTAGAGGGAAGAAAAAGGACTGAACAACGTGAAAGTGAACTGTGCCTTGGTTAGCTTTAGCTAGGTTAGCTAGTTTAGCCTAGCCTTATCTAAATCTAAATGTATTTAAGAGTAACACAAAAAATGACAAAAGACGTAATTTGATGATGTGTGAAATAGCTTGGGACGATGAGAGTCATCTTGACTTTTTAACAGCCACCACAGCTAATTAAAATCTATCTGACGCGATTCAAACAAATTAGGAAATTAGCAGGAAACAGTGTTACGTTAATTAAATCACGTATTTCTCTGAGTTTGAAGAGTGTTGGAAACATTTGGGATAATGTAAGCACACGTCTTAAGAAAATATATAACATTAGTATAGCATTTTGAGACATTTTATTACAGCAATATTACATTTTTTCAAGTCGTATTTTTTCTCCATTTTGTTTTACTATAATTGTTATGTCGTAGACTTTTTGTTGTGGTATTATTGTAAGTTAACCCACCTATGAAAGCTAACTGAATCTAGGTTACTTTTAGCTAAGTTAGCTAGGTTAGGTTTCTAAGAGCCTGAATTGATGTTTAATTCAGCTACACTGTAATGAGGTTACTCACTAAATGTATTTCCACGTTAAAATAAAGGTTTAAACATGCATGAAGTAGTGTGGGATCATGGGAGTTGTTATCTTGTTTATCTAGGTAGCATTAAAGTTTTATTCATGTTATGTTTTGTCACATTCTCTGACTTCCTTCCTCACCCTCTGATGTATCCCGTCTTTTCCTCATAGCAACTAGAGGCTAACAGGAAATGCACTGTTACGCCACAAAATTACATTTTAATGGTTTACCCATTGATGGAAATATTTGGGATAATGTAAGTAAACAACTCAACAAAATATATAACAGAAGTCCAGGGTTTTTAGACAGTTCCGTTGTTGGTTAGAATGAACATTTTCCCAGTTTGGTTCCCTGCTGATGACATTTAAGTTTACAGCTTCATTCTAAAGTAGTTTGTACAACCGCGCAGCCTGTGAACAACCCGCAATAGCCCTTTAAAAGTGCTTGACCGAATGGCATGCCTTAACCTTTTGTCCAGTCCTCCCTCCAAACATTTTTTCTTCCATCTTCTTTTTGTCTTTGGCAAGCGGATGCTTTGCCTCTCATTTCAGAAGCCTGAGGCATCTTGAATGAGCAGAGAATAGCCCTTCGTAAATCACACTGAATACACAGGGCTGCCCTCCCTTTCTTTAGCTTGCCCTCCCCACATAATTGCATTGTTTTACGATGGCAGAGTGTTAATGACCGGTGCTGTGAGGGAGATGCTGAGCTCATGGCTGCTGCAGGAGTGAAGGAGGGGGGTGGGGGGGGACGAGACTCATTGAGAGTGTAAGACAGGTTTATTACATCGGTGGGAGCTGGGAAATAGACAGAAACCCCCACACAGTACTGTTTTGTCAGGAGCGAGATCTCATTATATCATTGCGGTGCTGTAAGTGGAGCAGGAGGACGGCACTGTACATTCTGTAGTTCACATCTGCTGCTTTAAGCAGAGGCACAATAATGTAATTTAAGACTAAAGCACGAGCTTCTTTTACGTGCTTCACCCCAGGGCCATGACACTCTTTTACATCACTGATCACACTTAATCTATTAGGGACTGGTGCTAAAATTTGCCTGCCCCAGATTCCCTCATTAGTACAAAAACAAAGAAGCTGACTCTAGAAAGAGTATCGACCGCTCTCAGGTCTTGTGAATGGATCAGAGCTAAAAATGTAGACAGGACAAGGTCATTTCAAGTGCAAAAACTGATAAAACCTCTCCACCAATAAGCGAGAAATCAAGGCAAAGCGCGCAATATTGTGACCATGTGATTGAGTGTTATGATGTTTGAGAATCTAGGCACATGTGGATATCCACACATGTACATTGTAAAAAAAAAAAAACAATAAACAGTTCAGATGACTTAAAATTTGATGACAACAGGCTGCAAGACAGTTTTGAGGTTTGAGCCCAACTCTATAATCTTCAGCTGAGAACATCTACTTTTCCTCTTAAGATCAACTTGAATCTTTGAGTTTTAGAAACTGTGAAAAAAAAAGTGAAAAAAAAAATTGGTCACAGTGAGTTGCGAACATGGTGTGTTTTCCATTTTTACAGTGTGCACATACACAACCTTCAGGGTCACACGTTCATGTGATGACTTGGCAAAAGCACTCATGTTGCAGACTGTGTGTGGCTGCTGCTCTATCAGGCTGCAGACATGGGACACACAGGGCACTGTGAGTGTCCTTGACATGAAGCATGTCCTCTGGTTATCTGCAGAGTGGCCTATGGCTGGGGAACACATGATATGACAGTCATATGATGTATGACATTTATAACATACAACAACATCAGTGGAGCTTTTTATCCTCAGTGGCTTACACGACCACGATTACTGGCTGTTGGCATTGGAGCTCGCTAAAATGCACGTAGATGCAGAAATAGGCCACGTAACCAGATGAGCCCCCACTTATCACACACATTGAGCTGCTTTGTGAAAACAGCTTAGCATAAAGAGTAATTTAAGTATTTTTTTAACCTGGACCCTCTTTTCCATGTTCTGTGTCTAAGTGCCCTAATAGGGACAACAGTTTTTGAAAGGGCTGCAGCCAGCAACAGTGAAACTAAGCTATAATGTAATCCTTAAGGGCAACTGCGCACCGTCAAAGTATGCCCACTAGAAGTGCTTGTTGTTGCAACTGACAGGCTCAGATTGTTTTGTTTTTTTTGTTGAGCCTGACAATATTATGGAAAGGATTGCTGCAGAGATAGAGCTTTTATCAAGAGAAAGATTTGTTTTGTTCACCAGAAACAACTCTTTTATTGCTCTTACCACACTCCGTTTGCAGAAATGCTCATTTTATCACCACCATCGTCATCTTCGTTCAAACTCAACAGAAACAAAATAAAACTCACGAAAAGCATCTTAGCTTGCCATTCCACTGTTCCAATGATCACCAACTCTGGTTTGGTTGAAATAAACCCTTACTTCACAGCGCTGGATGTAAAAATATCGGGAGAAGAGCGGGAAGGAGGTTGGACATTGGAGAAGCAGTGGGGGGGGAAATTGTGTGCAGCCAGAATATTTTCACATCTAGCACGGTGAATTGAGGGTTTATTTCAAACCAAACCAGAGTTGGTGATTGTTGGAGCAGTGCAAAAACGAGCCAAGATATTTTGGGTGACTTTTATTTTGTTTGTTGTCGAATTTCGAATGAAGTTTGTTTTACAGTGATAAAATTACCATTTCTGCAAAAGAAGTTTGGTGAGAGCAATAACACAGCTGTTTTTGGTTAAACAAAACACATCTTAGTCTTTTAAAAAAGTCTCTTTTTGTAGCCATACTTTCCATGATTTTCCCAGACATTCATAACAACAATCCGAGCCTGTCAGTGACAAAAAAACAAGGACTTTCAGTGGATGTTCTTTCACTGTCTGCAGTTGCCCAGAGGGATTACATTGTAGGTTAGTTTTGCTTCTCAATGCTGGACAAATTTCAAAAACTGTTGTTCCCATTACACACTAAAACAGAAAAACAAAACATGGGAAAATATGGTCCAGGTTGAAAAATGCCGTTAAACAACACTCATTAAAATGTGCCTCCTGTGCCATGCAATTCAAAACTAAAAAATAAAGCCTGAGATATGATCTGTCTCTCCCTGCAACATATTTATAAGCTTGTCAGACAGGGCTGCATATTTGTGCCTCTCTGATATGAGTTAGACCCTCTAACAAATGGGCTCCTCACTGCCCTACAACCCAGCAGCACTTAACACTGTCCCAACTCAAACACTGCAGCTGACTGGTGTAAATAAACCTTTATCTTTGGGGGACCAGCAACTGTTTCCCCATTTGTGTGGCCCTCTACAATCAATATCAGCTCGAGTGCACTCAGCCCTAAGAATAACCGCATTAGTCATTGTTTTTCAGATAGCGGGACAACGACTCCAGTCACAGCAGTTCTCTCAGCGACACACACTCAGACAGGCCACAGACGGAGCTCTCTCAGGGGCTGCTGGCTGTTATCAGCCAGGCTGCAAACGAAACGGTGCCACCGGGCAGGAACGCACTTCACTAAAGTCAACATCCCAGATGAGCAGTCTTTCACGACTGGTCATTTCCTGTTTGTCAGCAGTGTTGTGGGTCTGTCACTGATATGACTCATGCTAAGAAATCCAGATACAAAGGAATATCATCATCCCACTTTGTCTCAGTCAAACACAGCGACGTGGCGCGGTGGTCTCACCTGTCCTGTGTGCCAACGGATCCCTGTTTATCGTTCTTGGTGCAGAAGTCTGGGGAGCTCTGGAGGTAGACCAGCTCGTTCTCCCTCACCGGCCTGATGTCGATGTCTTTGGGCACCAGCTGCTTGCGCGTCCCCATGGGCCGGTGAACCACCTTGGTGGCAGACAGGTACTTGGTCTTCAGGTCCATGGCGATCTCCCTCAGGTCTTGGAGGCCTTTCCAGCAGGTCCTTATGGAGCAGGAGCCGGACACACCATGACATTTACACTTCATCACCAGCGCCTCTCTCAATACCTGCACATGAAGACAGATGGTTAGATAGTGTTAACATTCATACAGATTAGATCCACAAATAAATTTACAATTTAAAGTAGCTATTGCACACACAAAAAGGAGTACAGCTGTCCAAATAGCAAGTTGGAACCATAGACTGTATATTTAATAGGTTGTAATCCTGTTTAAAATGTGATCTGTGGTTGAAGCGAGTTGTTTCCCCTGCCCTCTCCACCCCAGACAGCAGAGACAGGCAGGCTGCAGGAACTCTGCAGGAGCGCAGGATGCTTGAAACCTCGTGAACTGACAATAACTTTTTTAACAGTTTTCTTTACTGTCAGTTGTCTGTCAATGTAAAGATAAGCCTGTTATTCTGAAAAAAAAAAGCTGATATAACGTGCTCTGGACTTCTGGGTTCAATGACTGCCTGTCACACTTTTTGGTAAACTCCATTAACATTTTGCTCAATTTAACAGTTATAAACATCTACACCTTCTACAAGATTATTACAGATTTTTTACAACTCATCAGCAGACACTTTCTCATTCTGTGAAAATTCGGCATTAATTTAAACTCCTTTAAACTGTTGTATCCAGTAAAAAAAAAACATATATAAATACATAATAAAAATCTGTCCATGCTGCTTACTTGTCTCCCAACTTCACTGTTGTGTAGGTGCATCAGTTTGTTGGCGTGGGAGCCTGCACGCTTCATCTTCATGGGAGCATCAGAGAACTTGGAGCCCATGATCAGACCGTAGTGCAGGTTATCAGCGCAGCCGCCCCAGCGGTAGCCGGGCTCCAGGATCTGAGCGGGGATGGGACCACACGAGCACAGCCGCAGGTCTCCAGAAGTGCACGCCCGCGCTATAGTGTGACTGATGGTCGCTGCCGACAGGGCGTAGACAAACGCAGCCTCTCTCGTTCCTGTCAAAACAGATAAGAAACACAAATGATACAGGTGAAAACTCAACTTTTTTAGGCCCCAGTAAACTGCAAACTGAAAGAGCAGACAGCAAGTTTAGTAGTTGAATCATCAGTCAGAAACCACTCAGTCAACTGAGATTCTTCAGGTCTTTTTTTTTGTTGTTGTTGTTGTCAGTAAGCTGGCATTACTATAACAGGATAAAACAGAGAGAAGCTCACAAAAATGCACAGGGAGTACATTTCAATGAGGAATTTAAGAGAATCATAAATCTATTTTTACATTAGCTGGTGCGCTTATGAAAAAAATCCATGTGAGAATATGCACTGACAGATAACTGATGACAGAAGGTGAAGCAAGTGGTTGGTAAGCAAGTTTCAGTTCTTGTTTAGCTGCGTCATTGCACACAGAGCACCGCGACAGCATGGCAGGCTGTAAACTTTCCAAACTGAGTTTCAAAATCACCACAAACCACAAAAAAATAACTGTGATGGAAGTGGAGAAGAGTGACAGAAGCGGAGCGTGACACCAGACAGCAGCTGACACGCTATCACTGGCCCGGCAGGAGAGGTGTCCCATGGTACACTGAGATTTTATACCTGAACCATAGAAGCAGGTTGACGGACACTTTAACTCTCTCTGGCTGTGTGGATATCTGATGTTTTCACGTCACACATGATGAAGAATGTCTTATGGGTAATATATACTCATGTAAGCTGATATAATGGGATGACTTGAAAAAAAAGAAAAAGAATAATTGAAACTGCATAGTGAACAGCCAAATCCAATCTGACTGACAAACCTCTGAGCCTTAGATTAGTGCTAACACAAGTATAACTTATATTCAGTGGTCATTAGCAGTTATTAGGGCTGCAACTGACAATTACTTCCATTATCAATCTTTTGTTATATCAAATATAAGAATATGGTGAATTTTCCATCACAATTTCCTAAAGATATTTCCATCAGATATTTTGATTTGTCTGACTAACAGTCTAAAACTCAAGTTTGCAATCACACCAGTCGAAGCTTAAAAATATATATATTATCATATTATAGTTACACATTATTTTTATGTTTATTAATTAATCAAGTAATAATTTCAGCCATAACGGTTATTAGTAGCAAAACCTACTATATATACGTATGTGTGTATATTTGGTGTTTTAAAGGGTTAGTTGGAATTCATCAAAGACACATAATAACACAAACAATCTAACTGATCAAGGCAGTGGTAGACCAGCAACTCTGCACTAAAATTTGACTGTTTGGTTGTTTTGGTTGCTTATTTAACGGTGGTTTCCTGTTGAAAAAGGCTGTCTGACAGCAAGGTAAAGAGGTGACAATACTCTATATATAGTATAGTAAAATTAAACTGATGTAGATATTTTTAGGTGGCTAAACTACATTTTGTTGCTGATGCTGTCCACAGCAGCACATTGCTTAGCTTCCATGCTAGTGCTCCTGCAGCTTTTCAAAGTTGGTTGTGTGTTGACCATCATCTAGTGTAGGTAATAAAAAAAAGGAAAAGCCATGAATCACACATAAAATGTTTGTCAATTTAGAAGATAATTTTACAAATCCACAAAACTGCTGTTTGATGTAAAACTATTTAAGTATTGGACTGTGAAGGTACATAGTTAGAAAGACTGCACACCCAGAAGTCACGTAAGTGATGTCATGATTTTCTCCTTCCTAAAGCTAACATTAGCTGCTGAAGCTATGTGTGTGTGTGTGTGTGTGATTGTAACACAATCAACAGGTCTTGCTCGTTCCTTCACTTCCTGGCTGATATAAAAGCATCAGGAGTCACTGGATAAAACACCTCATGTAAGATAACGATACAAGTGACAGTGAGATTGGTGTTGATGACATATATTGTGTGAGACGATAGATGTAGTTCACTGAGTGCTTTCACACAAAACTAAACTAAATTATGACAAACCTATGACAACTTTGTTGACTTGTGAAATCTTTTTTAAACTGACAAACATCAGAAATGCAATTGATGACACAATTAAAGTGGGACTATCATTAGTATTTTTTCTGAAGTAAGGCACCAGAAGGGGAGGGTGCAGGGCCTCCTCTACGGAGTCCACCATGTTGCTCTGCCATGTTTCTACAGTAGCCCAGACCGGACGAACCAAATAGCTCTAGAAACAGCCCTTCACATTTTTCAAGAGGTTCACAGCTATCATAGGTTCTTCTACACGCTTGGAAGGGGAAGGTGAGACGAGGTGTTTGCAATCTGCAAGCTCCCACCTAGATGCCATGATACCCTACAAACTGGTCTTTTAAGATAATATGTATTCTTGAATGCATACTAACCCATAATGCTATCCCACCTTGTCTTGAAAAATTATCTTTTAAATTGACAAACTTTACTTAGTGGCATAGTTCAAGGGGGAAGAGAAAATTATTTGTCTCCATAGACTACAGTCCAACTATGGATCATGCCTCATCCAACCCAACATTAAACTATCCGAACTATACCTTTAAATCATGAAAAAATATTTACTCAATATAGGGTGCTACTTGTACAGTTTCTGAATATTTTTTCAGATTTTCAAGTTTGTGATTGTTTTTAAGTGTGCGCTCTCTTTTCTGGTTGTCAGAGGCTGCAACATTTCATACTTTCAGGACAGGAGGCAACTCGTCTGAATATGTTGGCATGTTAGCATGGAGCTTGTAGCGGTTAGCTTGAACTGATGTTGGTTACAGTGTATTCCGAGGATGAAAGGTTTTTACGGAATATAAAAAAACAAATCAAAACATGTACTGAAAGTTCACTTCCACGTCTCTGTGATCCTTCTATCCTGTTCCTCTAGTTTCCTCTCAGCTTTCTAGTGTCTCAGTGGAAAAACACAGAAAGTGATTGAGTGCACAAAATGAAACTATCAAACACAGTCAATCACCGCTTGCGCTGAGTGAGCCCTGATGTGATTGGTAGTGATGTGCGTACACGGAAAGCACATATGTTGAAGGCCGAGGAGCAATTGGAAGTAGAGGAAGAAATCATGTATGACCGTGGGCTGCGTACTAGATCAAAGCCATCCCTGGACAGAGATGAGCCATTTCCTGCTTGCTGCAGACTGTTCATTTGGCAAATGGCAGCCATGTCCTTCCCCCACCCACAGCCCAGCCCTGCAGCAACTGTCTCCGGCTGACTCAAGGTCCTTTTTGGCAACACAAACAGCCAAGTCAGACTGCGACGCAAACGGGCGTGCAGTCAGATAATGCTGTGGATTTCGGAAATAACAAGCCAATTATTTTATCATACAGAATGTACACATGTGGTGGTGTGTGTGGGGCGGGCGGGGGTGGGGGTGTCTTCTCAAATAACAGCTTCAGTACTCGTCCATGCTGAAAGCTCCTCAGGAATGAATAATGGAATAAATTGGCTGGCAGCAAAGAAGTGGAAAGATGAAGCAACACGTCATCTTCAAACCAGAAATGATTTTTGAAAAGGACATAATTCTGTATTAAAGTTCACAAGCCAGCCGTCATGTTAAAGGGATAGTTTGAATTTTTTAAAGAAGGGTTGTATGGCGTACTTATCCATAGTCAGGGTAATACTTACAGTAGATACTTGCAAGCGCATCCCCAGTTTGGAGAAGCAGAGAGGGGCACCAGCACAGAAGTTAAGCAATGAACTACTTTAGCCACTTAAAAAAAGGTCCACCTAAAAAAATCATTATTAATTTAAGTGCATGCTATATTTAGGATGTTTTTGTTGTTTTCCTTTACTGTTTGACAGCCTTTTCTGACAGGGAACTGCTGCTACATAAACCACATATTGTTCTCTCCAAACCAACCAAACTCCATAGGCAAATTAGTCACTTTACCCTGCAGAAGATGGGATTTGTTAGTCTACTGCTGCCTCGATGTGTTGTGTTTGTTTGTAATTGTGTGGCTTTCGTGAATCTGAACTATCCTTTTAAAACATGAAGGTCACATAAATAACATACAGAAACTTAATAGATTGAGGCAGCGGACAACCAGCAGCTCCTGTGTTCTGTGAGGTAAAATTGAAAATTTTTCCTATGGAGTTTGGTTGGTTTGAAGAGCGTGATATTTGGCTTGTTTAGCAGCATTTTCTTGTCAGAAAAGGCTGTCTGACAGCAAAGTAAAATGATGAAAATATTCTAAATGTAGTGTATACTTACACTGATACTGATTTTTTTAGGTGGACCTTTTTTAAGTGGCTAAAATACGTTTTGTTGCTGAACCTGGCCACAGCGGTTCATTGCTTAGCTTTTGTGCTGCTTCTTCTCTTAACTGAACTGAACTACTGTGGACAGGGACAGAGTATTTTCACAATTTTACTTTGCAGTCAGACAGCCTTTTCTGATGGGAAACTGTGGTTAAGCCAATTATCTGCTGGTCTACCACTGCCTTGATCAGTTAATTAGTTTGTGTTATGGTGTGACTTTGGTGTTTTGTTTAGGTTAGTTCAGATTCACCAAAGTCACACCATAATACAAACTAATTAAGAGATCAAGGCAGCAGTGTACCAGCAACTCACCTTTTCTGCAAGATAAAAATAATGATTTCATGTATGGAGCTTGGTTCATTTGGAGAGAGTGATATCTGGCTTATTTAACATCTGTTTTTCCATCATAAAAAGCTTAGTGGCAGCAAAATAAAGCAGTGAAAATATTCTAGTATAAAATAAATATAGTGTACACTTGAACTGATACTATTTTTTTAGGTGAGCTCTAATGACCCCGTCCACAGCAGTACATTGCTTTGCTTCTATGCTGGTACTCCTATCTGCTTCTCCTAACTGGAGGCACACCGACTGGCATCTACTCTAGCTAATACACCAACTATGGATAAGTACCTCATACAACCCTACTTCAAATAATCTGACCTATCCCTTTAATACATATGGCTAAACTGTTGGGATGTATGAGCACAGACACCATTTAAGAGCTCAGGATCATTTCACCAGTTACCGTAAACTGAACCACAGCACATACATGCAGCACTTACTGACCTCGATTTGATATATTCACTGAATGTAAAGCGTGACCATAAACATTAGACTCTTGTGGGTAAAAAACTTTGGAAACAGCTGTCATTCCAAACTGTTTACAAAAGCATACCTCTGTCGAGGTCTGGCCGATACTTGGGGGCATCGACAGGGATGTCGATGGAGGAGCAGTTCCAGCGCATATCAGCAAACGTCTTCTGGCACGTTTTCTTGACTTCGCGGGCAGCCTGGATGATGGTTTGCATGAGCTCCAGGTTGCTGCGGCACAGCTGAGCTTGCGATGACACCATGCCCGGCAGCAGCTTACAGTGTTGGGTCTGGTTGATGTGGAAAGACGCAGCAGTGTGGGATAGCGCTCTGTAGGGATAAACAAAGACAAGAGGTGTGGGTCAGTATGCTGCGAACAATGCATATTCTCTTAAAGGACAAGTATGTAGGATATAGTGACAACTAGCAGGGAGCTTTGCAAACACCTTGCCTCACCTTCCCCTTCAAACTGTGTAGGAGAGGAGTCTGCAACCTTCACAATCACTAGAGCTATTTTTGGCCAAAAAAGAAAAAAATGACTGCTTGGAGCCTCAACTATCAAATTCTCTTTTCTGTGAAGACTTTTTTTTTCAAAATTTGGTGTCCATAGTGAGCTTATGGAGACTCAAGAAGACGAGCCACTGTCAAAATTTAGAGGAAACCGTCACCGAGCCATAGATGTAGGCTATGACACACATTTTACCTAAGAAAATATTTAAATTCTTTTTTTTATAAATTGGTGTATAGGCTACATATTTTTACAGTAGACAAGACCCACTTTACACTGTAAAAAAAACTGAGATGACTCAAAATTTCATGGCAACATACTGCAATATATTCAAATTTTGAGTCCAGCTCAAACTACAATCTTTGAGATAACTGAGATAATTTACAATTCTTCTGTAAATAAACAAATCTTTGAGTTCCCAGACACTCAAAAAAATGTGTCTCAAAATTAGTTTGGTGCCTAAAAATTAAATGGTTTTAATAGAAAATATTGAAATTTTAACCACCAGTCACTTTCACTTGAATTAATTTACTCTATCATTTTTTAAATACTATTTTGGGGGGTTCTAAAACTCAAAGATTTAAGTTTATCTAAAGAGGAAAAGAAAATTATCTCAACAAAAGATCAGTAGTTGGTAAAACTTACAAGTCTGAGTTGGGCCCAAAGCTCTAAAATCTATTGCAGTACGTTGCCTTGAATTTTTGAGTTTTGTCATCTTTTTCATAGACCTACAACAATTCTAAGTTTCCATATCTTTTTTGCCAAACTCACATGGAACCACTGGTGAGGGGCTAAAGAGCTGCATGTTGCAGACCCCTGGTGTAAGACAACCTTCAGTAGCTGTGAAAATCTCGAAAAATGTGAAAGGCTGCATCTAGAGCTATTTGGTTTGTCCATTATGGGCTACTATAGAAACATGACGGAGTAACATAATGGACTCCATAGAAGAGGATGTGCGCCTTCCCCTTCCAGTGTGCCTCATGGGACCTTACTCCAGAAAAAAAAATACTAACCAATGTTGAATCACCAATTAGACATTTGATGTTTGCCAGTTTAAAAGATGATTTCACAAGTCAAGAAAGTCACAGTTTGTCATTGGTTTGTCATAATTGTTTCCTGGTCCTTTTATCAGCCAGGAAGTGAAGGAACTTCTGAAGCGTCGGAGCTTCGGTGGCTAACATTAGCTTTTGGAGGGAGAGAGTCATGACGTCACTTACGCGACTTCTGGGTGTGTAGCCTTTCTAATTACTTAAACAGTTTTTTGTCTTGATTTGAAAAACTATCTTTTAAATCGACAAACATCAAATGTGTGATTTTGACGCAATTCAAATAGGATCAAAAATAAAGAAGTAAGGTGGCATCGTGGTCCACTGGAAGGGGGGGGGGGGACTTAACCCCTCTATAAACATCTCTTTCTAAGGTAATGATCATTATTTTCAGGTAGTTACACACCAATGAAAACACACTTACACGTTAAGTATATGAATTCCTGTCAATCTCACACACTGGACCTTTAATTGAGGTGGTGATGACAACAATGGGGTGATTTCATAATCACGTTTCTTTGTTTTATGAGTTGTGGAATTATCCGTTTATGGGAATAACAAAGCATGCTGGGACTTGTAGCTACAGTGGTGTGTTAGCGATTTGAGGTTCTTCAAGCCTCTGAGACACATCAGCTTTGAACAAACAATTGAAAAATCCAAACAGATAATGCTGCAGGCGGGGGGAATATCTTGGCCCGCGCCGGAGAAAAGAACCATCTTATCACACGAGAATCCCAAAGGAGAGTCAGCTGCAGATCCATAAAATATAAGTGACACGTTCTTGGCACATGGATTTCCTTTTGTTAAAGCGCAGAAGAGGCCTCAAGATATGCCAAAAAATCTACAAAACCCCTACTAAATTCTGAAGCACAGTCAGATCCCTCGCCATTTACATTTTGCACTGCAGGAAGCAGCGTCCTCTGTGGCCTCCGTTTGACATGAATCGTCTGTTTACAGACTATTAAAGGGTGCGCACATTTGATTTAAACAATTTAAACTTAATGAGGATTAACTTAATAGAGAAGCCACAGGCGGAGCAGGTTAGCTCTGATGTCTGCTCTCTGTGTCCTGCACTCTGCTGAGGGTTCGTGAGAACCAGGCAGCACCGCGGCCTGTTTTGCATTAAGGGGCCGAGGGGCCGCCACTCTGTGCCCAATGATAAGCTGTGACTCCGCTGGCTTCGTGGTAACCCGGCACTCACAGGTGTTTACAGCCGCATCTGTTTTGCATTGCACCGCTGCGTATCATCAAGACTGTCAGACCCCTCACTCAGATTTAGCAAATGCCATCCGAGCTCTCATGGGCACATCTGCTCAAGTCTTCCCACTGTGAACATTACAACCACTCATGCTGATAAGGAGACGTGGATATGTTTGGTGAAGCCGAAAGCAGAAAGATGTGGTTTCACAGTGATCAGAAACAAGAACCAGAGGTTGGACATAACGCTGTTCTTAAAGGCATAATATGCAACATTTTCCTAAAAACAAAAAGTAAAAAATAAAACAATACATAGTCTCACATGAACATAATCCCTTTCAGTCGTCACTCATGACCCACTAGAAGTGTGTGCTGGTGTCTGTACCTGCCTGCATTTTCTTATTTTAATATTATTTTGCTGCTCGGGACGCTTTACCAACACAAAATGTTGGTATTTGACATCCTGGTAAAGAGACTCAACAATTAATTATCTTTCTGGTGAATTCTGAACAATTTTTTCTGATTCTACCTTTAAAGAACCTTTCTTTCTAGTAGACAGAAAGCAGTTCTGGTCGGCTCTCCTGCATAGAGAAAATAGTTCCTATATGAAACTTTTTGATTTTTGGAAAGAGACACTGGTTTTGAATTTTTAAAATGTATTTTTTGACATTTTG
This sequence comes from Lutjanus erythropterus, assembly GCF_056507025.1. Lineage (NCBI taxonomy): Eukaryota > Metazoa > Chordata > Actinopteri > Lutjaniformes > Lutjanidae > Lutjanus > Lutjanus erythropterus. Next base: position 5,365,036 of record NC_139327.1, read on the forward strand.
AGCACCACAAGCCGAGCGCCTGTTATATTAGAGTGAAGGCAAACGTCTCTATGGCCGACATCTACAACAGTCTAAAACGCATACCCAAAAAATCTAGATGGTGAACTTTGGGGTGAACTGTCACTTTAAGTAGATTTTTAGTTGTGTATTTATTTTTCTGACAATTTTTTTACTCCATTCCTCCCTACATTTTAACACAAATATCTGTGCTTTCTACTCATTAAAATTTCAAAGTTTGGCTTGTTACTTTAGTTTTAATGAATTTAAGGGACATTATTGATTATTTATAATAATTGTATGGGACAATAACACCCAGAAAAGACAATTCCTTGGTGTATCCATCAGAGTATATCATGCGTGACAAATGTAACAAGATGAAAAACCACGTAAAAGACAAAACAGACAAACAGTGTGCGACTGGACCGTGGAGAAAATTTGAGGTTCAGTCAGAGAAACTTTTTACTTTTATATTTTGAGTACTTTTTGTGTCCTTTTTCAGTCTTGCTTGAGTAAAGAAGTTGACTCCCTATTTCTGCTTTTACCAGATTCTTTTTTTACACAAGTATCTTTTCCTCAATTGTGTTTTTGTGTGCATTGATAGGACAATCAATCAACTTAGTGTTGGTTTATTCGTTTAAAGAATGGCTTCTATCTGTTTCTGCAAATGAAAATAGACAAAAGAGTACGCAAACTGTGGAGAAAACCTCAAACCGTTTAAACAAAACCTTCCAAAACTGTCAATTGAAACAGAAATAAATTCAAAAACTACCAACTTGGGAATTTTACGGACTTTCCAAAATTATTGCGAAAATTATTGTTTACTTTTACTCACCATAAAACCAGTGTGGCACTCGGTACGAGCAATCAACATCCGTGTCAACATCTGTGGCATCAGTTTACTTCTACAGACACTATTTTTAAAGAAATGTTTGGGTACGAGCGCTTCATGGACTCGAGATAAGTTTGTTTGAGGCGCTGTTTGGTTAGGGACACATGCATACAAAAATCACAAAAAACCCTAAGGCACTCTGAGGTCGTGTTAGACCTTAAAGGGGTAGTTCACCCAAAAATCAGCCATTATCTACTCACCCTTCACCCTTATGCCAATTAAAGTTCGGGTTTAGTTTCATTTTTCAAATGTAAAAAACAAAAGGAAAACTACATAAAGCACCTCCATACTGGTTGTCTGGTGTAATCCAAGTCTCCTAAAGCCCTGATATGCTGTTCACTTGCGCGCACGCACCATCACACCACACACACCCAGTTCAGAAGGTGTGCACATTCACATGAACGTGGCTCCAAGTTACAGATCTACAGTGAATATTCAGGCTAAAAACAAGGTGTAAATGACATCTTTTAAGTCAGTCTGGCATGTGGGGGCTGTGGAATACTTGGATTACACCAGATGAGCAGTGTGGAGGCATTTTGTGTTTTTTTCCGTTTGTTTTTTTGTTTTGTTTTTTTCATTTGAAAATCATTCACCTCCATTGTTCAGGAGATTCTGCAGCGCTTTTTTCCTGTGAAACTCCAGCAGTGTTTTGTGGACTGAAAAACTAAACCCAACCTTCAATCAACATGAGGGTGAGAAGATAATGACTGAATTTTTATTTTTGGGTGAACTATCCCTTTAAAACAAACTCCTTCTGATGTGTTTCAGCATCAAGCATTCATCAGGGAGTTAAAAAGACACTCTTTTACATTGAATGAGGTCTTACCAGCCTACACACAGTGACAACACTGGCACTGTGTGCGCCGCTGCGACGCCTCCTCATCTCATTTTCTCTTCTTATCTCCTTATTATCAGACAGTGGGGGGGTTTATTTGATCCGAGAGCTTGGAACTGAAACGCCATCTCCTTTTCCTGAAGCCACGTTTAAGTTAATAAAACAAAGAGGTTTCCGTTCATAAACCCGAGCCTGAGCTAATCTACTGTCCCCTTCATCAGACACACATGTACAGAACGCACAGCCTGATCAGGAGCAACTCGTGGAATGCTGGGGCCCTTTTCAAAGCTGCCACGGGCCCTCTGCTGCATAAAACAAGCACACACACAGGAGAGAGAGCCACACAATGCCCGCGGAAAGCTGCGTGACGTCATGTGTTTTGACATTTGTTTGAGCGTACAGACGGCGAAAGAACGAGAATACTCCCGAGAATACTTACAGCCATTTGATGCCGGAGCAGACCTGAGACAGCAGCAGAGCCGTGAGCACACCAAGAGGCAGGACATGAGAGCTGCTCCTCATGGTTGGACAGGGGCTCTGGTTCACACAGGATACAAATACAAAGGGCTGACGGGTTCGTTGGCTCACGCTCAGAAGTCAGCTCTCATAGCACGGCCTCCTCCTCGAAATCCTGGAAGAAATCATAGAAACATCATCGATGACTTGGCCATGATGCTGCAGTTTTAACATGTTCAGTACTTTCTCTTTGTGTGAGCTCTGAAACATTACAACTTCAAAATGGAAAAACCTGTTATACGAATATTACTCTGCTTCTGTCAGCTATCTCAAATATTATGCACACATTAAAGGGACCCCAAAATCAAGAATATTTCATATTTTTCCTCCGGTCTGCAGTACTTTTTATCCATATAGATTTTTTTGGCGCGAGTTGCAGAGTTTTAGAGATGTCTGCCTTCTCTCCAACATAATAGGACTAAATGGCACTCAGCTTGTGGTACTCAAAGCGCCAAAAAAATACATTTGAAAAATTCAAAACCAGCGTCTTTCCGAAAATCGTGACCCAGTTACTCAAGACAATCCACACACCTTGTGGTGAGCTGTTTCATGTAGGAACTACTTTCTTTCTGCAGTAGAATCTACCAGAACTATTTTAGAATCATTCTACTACTTTCTCTCTACTACATGAAACTGCTCACATCAAGGTCTGTGGATTATCTTGAGTAACTGTGTCATGATTTTTGGAAAGAGACACTGGTTTTGAATTTTTCAAATGTATTTTTTTGGCGCTTTGAGCACCACAAGCTGAGCCCCATCTAGTTCCATTACAGTGGAGAGAAGGCAGACATCTCTATGCCCGATATCTCCAAAACTCTACAACTCACACCAAATAAATCTAGGGTGGATAAACAGCACTACAGGCCAGTTGGAAAACATGTATTTTTGATTTTGAGGGGAACTGTCCCTTTAATTAAAGAATAACTAGATGATAGAAAATACTGGAAAAAACAGAATTTTTGCGCTTTGCAATAAACACTTTTTATACACCTCTGTAAGTGTTCAAAGCACTTTTTTTCTACATGCAAACAAACACATAAGAAACAAAACACTAATGCTAATTGCAGTGAAACTTTCAGGAAGATTAACTTTTTTGTCCATCAGCTACTGAATACTCAATTTTTACCAGCCGCTCGGTAGATGGCCGTTGTGTTTTTGGTTGTTAGTAAAGCTAATCTCCCAGCCGGTTGCACATTTTAGCCTCATTTGGCTGCTGGCTGGTGTTAATTTTGGTTCCTGCCTTTAAGACAGGCGTTTTTTTTTTTTTTGTGACCAACTTTTTATTGGTTTTCCACTCCGTCCTACATGGTGGTGTAAACATACAGACATACAAATTATACACATGCCCTTGCCCGCTCCTCCACTCCTGTTTGCAATCGCTGGAGTTCATCTATTCACACTCGTTTTTATAAGGCATCTCTTAATTGTGCAAAACGCTCAGTGTGTACCCCTTCACACTTGTCCTATATTAATTTCTTCATGTACATTTCACATAAAGAATATCATCACCAGGTCAGCAGCTCCTTTAATGGCCTCTAATGTTTCTACTTACCATTGTTTCAGAATGCAGAAATCTAATATTTTCATAAAGGGAAATGTGCTGTGTCTGTGCTACAGACCGTGTTACAAATGGCACAAAGCTGACTTTTAAACTTCTATTAAACAATAACACAGTCCTAAAAGACTGAAGCTGATTGTTATGCAGCTATATTTAGTATCTTATTGTATGATGAGTAGGTTTAACTTGTTTTACCATTATTTCATGTTTTAGTAATTACTGCATGGTTTGGATATTATCTGTTTTATACTTTAATGTTCTTGTGCTTTATGAGTGAGTAGTATGGCCATTTTTGTCTTTTAGTCTCCATGGTGCAGAGGAGGTTGTGTGGCTCAGGTCCCACAGGTGACACCTGAAGTTGTCCCTCTGGATCTACATTACATATATTTAAAAGTATTCAGAAATGATGTCATCAAATGTGGTTTTGTTGATCTGTTCTGTCCATGTGTCCTGTAAAAGAGGGATCCTTTCTCTGTGGCTCTCCCTGTGGATTCTTCCATTTTAATCTCTATTAAAAGGAGTTTTAAGAGGTTTTTCTTTAAGAGTTTTTTTAAGAGTTTTTCCTTTCTTAACTCTTTCGAGGAGTGTTGCACACTGCACAGATTGCAAAGCCCCCTGGAGAAATTGACTTAACTTGAGTGAGCTCACCGAGGCAAATCTAGTTTAAATCACATGAACTTTTGCTAAACTTTGAGGCACAAGCAAGGCCTATTTATTCCCCTTCATCATCAGGCCCTTGGGTTTATTTTAGTCTCTGTAATTCAGTTTGTTGTCACCTCTGCCTCTGCTCCACTTGGAAAAATGTAAAGAATTTTAAATAGAGTGACAGTGCGGGGCAGCGGCGCAGATCAGCGCACTAATCTGCAGCCGGTGGACAGCTAGAAGCATTATCTGATAGCGGCTTTGAGCTGAAGACGATAAGAGATCTCTTTGAAGAGAGCTTAAAGTGAGCGCGTTAAAACAGCAGGTAACTGATAATGGAGCGCGTTACAGCGGCAGTTCCTGCTCGCCGCTGATTGGCGGAGACGCGCGCTCGAAACCGCGTGAAATCACTGATATTAATTATGCTAATGAGATGAAACTGTTGGCCGAGGAAAGTAAAAAAAGAAGGAAGGAGCATTTACATGACTGACAATATGCGCGAGATGTTTGTGTCAGCTCCATTGAAGCTTATGGAAGATGCCTGAACTAAAACCCAATATATCATTGCATGAGGGAATTCTTTAAAAATTAACTAAATTAACGAACACACTTAAGAGGAGAGCATTTACACGACTTTTTTCTCCATTTAACGTGACTTTTCTTAAAAAATTCCAAGCGCTTCCTTCTTATTTTTTTAGTTTCCTCGGTGTTGACCAGCTACTTAACTTTTTAAGCAGCTGGATTCTGACCTGTGGGCTTAAATAATAAAATAATAATGAACCTATCACATACTGTGGACGGAAAATAAGATGTTTTCTTTGTTTGCCGTCCGGCGTCACGTCTGTTTTAAGAGCTCAAGTGGATTTACTGTTTAAATCTACATTTTGGCCAAAGTGGGTTAAATGGCAGCTCCTGTTTCCCCCCCAGAAGAAGATAAAGGCTGATAGCCCCTCACACTCACACACCAGCCGATGTGTGTCTCTCATCAAGCTCAGATAAGCCGGGCAGGGCGCACCAAGTGGACTATTAATCATATTTCCTAACCACAATTAGCGGAGATTAACTAACAAGGTCGGACAAGGATATTTTTAAATGATAAACTTATGAAAATTGTGTTTCCCGGGCAGAAGTTTGCTATAGTTGAAGTCTTAAGAAGCAGGTTGCACTGAAGTTATAAAATTAAATTAAAGTATTATTAATCTTTTTTTTTTTTTTTTTTTTTAAGTAAAGCAGAATAAAGACGGTTATCCATCTTAAACTCGCCTATTCGTTCCCACGATTCATACAATTCACACTTGTCAACACTTCAACTGGAAAACTTCAGCGTCAAACAAAGCATTCACTCAGTAATCCCAAACTTTACACCACTAAAAGTGCACACAGACTCACTAACAGCAGGATAAAGAACTTTTTCCTCCTGTTTCAGCTCACCTTTGGGCAGCAGCGCTCACTTTTCCCCGGTGAACAAAACAAGAAAAAGAAGAAGAAGAAGAAGAAAAATCAAATCTCAGCAGGTCTATATCCTTTCCGCGGTGTTGTCTCTCAGCCAGACGCGTGAGTAATAAAATCCAGCCTGGGTTGGTGGTAGAATAACTCCGGACAGGTACGCATGGTGTGTATCAGAGCGGTGTGTGTGTGTCTGTGTGTGTGTGTATGAGAGTGAGTGGGACAGACGGACAGACAGAGTGTGAGTGTGTGAGAGGTCTGAGTGAGTGAGTGAGTGAGTGAGCCTCTGTGGGGGCAGATCAGCTCTAAAGTACCCCTGCCCCGCTTTGATCTCACTGCTGATGTCAGAGCAGCATTAGCATAAGAAAGCACGCGGAGCGGAGCGGAGCGGAGCCGGACGCGGACACACTGGCTGTATACGCGGTGGAGTAGACTGAGTGAAAATCCTGAGGAATAGAGCCGTAATATTCCCACAGGGAGGTGAAGTGAGTTACAGCGTGTCTGTGATGATGAATAGTCAATGCACTGACCTTATTTTAATGGCATTTTTAGAGCTGCTTTGGTATCAAACTCCATTAAAAATGTCATTAAAGTTTCTCAAAGGACGCATTGTAGTAGTGACCTTATAAGAATGCTCAATAATTCCCAAAGTATTCTATACAAGGAATTAGGGGAGACTAGGGGCAAGAGTAACTTTTTTTTTTTTTTACATTGGCCTTCATACACTACAACTTTACATAGTTACTCATTAGTTATTTATATTTCATTTATATCTTCACATATGCAAAACTATGCAATAATTCAACTCTTTACTATTCAGTAAGCAATAATAATAATTCAATAGATACATACACTGTTTACCTGGCATCATTATTGCATTTATTTATTTGTACTGTGCATTTAAACCAACCTATAATCTTATTTATATAATACTCTTGCATCTTAACGCACTTATCCTCCATCTTCAGCATTGTTGTTGTTGTTTTACACTATTTGTGTACCACTTTTGTGTATATTGTTGTATATTTTTGTTGTTTACATATTTTTACACCCCTTATTTGTACATATAAATATATAAATATATAGTCTTACAATTACTTTTATGATTAACTTACAATTTCTATTTCCATTCTTATTTTTCTATGTGCCTACATATACTTCTATTCTTGAATGGGACAAACTCTAACACAAACAACTTCCTCCTAAGTATCAATAAAGTATTTTTTATTCAGACTCTCAAATACACCAGTCATCCTTTGATATGAAGAACATATATGTATATATGTGCACCAAAAAAAAGGATAAGACTATAATATTAAAATTTAATGCAAGAGCTTAGACTGTAACAATTGCCCTTTTGGTTGGGTCAGTTGTAACACCGAAAAAAACATTGCATATATATTTTTCTGCCTTGAGTAGGGGAGATGGGCAATTGTAACATTTTTTTCATTTTGCTCACTCTTGGTGGGCATTATAATGATACAATTGATGTATCTTCACTAATAAGCACAAGACCAATATTACTGTTAAACATAGGATTTGTTTGCATTTAAAGCACAAGTCTATTTGTATTTTTGTAGAAGACGAGGCTACTATTTTAGTAAGTAGATGGTAATCATTTGAATTACATTAAAAGTGATTTTCAAATTTAAATTCGGTAAAGCATAACAGAACAGAAAACAGAAAAGTGTGTCAACACAATCAAACAAGGTGCTTACAGTCATGTTAAAGTCTCATATGCTAGATAGCAACACCTAGTCTATATTAGCATAGTTTGTCTATATTCATTTTAACCAAAAACCAAGAGGTAACAATAATGTAACTGTTGCCTCAGTTACATGTGGCCCTAGTCTCCCCTACATGGCTATAAAAATGACATTAAATGTTAGATGAAGCTGGTACAAAAAATAAATCCTAAATGCCCCGTAACATATGTTTTTGGATTAGAATAACTGTTATTCTGAAAAGAAAATGTTATCTATAACGTAGTAGTTATCTATAGTTACATTCTTCTTTCAAAATGATTATTCTGTGTTTTTACATGCTGCGCTGCTAAAACAGTAATATTATGATTTGTTCTAAAACAATTAAGTCTCATATTAGTTTTAACATTACAGCAGTGTCCATAAGTTATATTCATACCTGTATATACAGTATTCTGCAACGTCGAATGTAAAGTGTAGCAGAGTTCAGCACAGTTATTGCTCTTGACTTGTTCTATATTCAGTATTCTTGACTTGTACTGTATTTTATTATTTCTATTTTTATTGTCAATTTGTATAGTATTCTTAAATTGTATATTTTAAATTTTGTAATTTATCTTGTCAAACAACTTTACTTTTCTTATTCTTCTGCGCCGTATCATCAAATCAAATTCCTGTGTACGCTGCACATTTGGCAAATAAAGCGATTCTGATTCTGAATCAAACTGGTGTCTGAGGACCAACAGGGGCCCTTCAGTGGGTTGTAGAGGGTCCCCAACAGAATGAGGAACAGACTATTATTATGTTATAATATATAACTTTTATCACATTTATTTCAATGTTGGAACAACATGGACTGAAACAGGGTTGGCTGTTTTGATTCATTGTAATTTAGTTTGATCATTGATTGACTATGAAGAATTTAAACCTAAAAATTATAAAATACTCAGAGGGGATTCCTGAAAATTAAATCCTCTCAAATTAGGTGTCCATGGTCTAATGCGCATCCACTGTGAGGCTCCTCGACATGAAAAAGTTTGAGAACCCCTGTGTCAACTTATTTCTTCTCAAAATGTTGACGTAATTGTCATCTGACAAAAAAACACGTTATTGATATTTTAGGAAAGTTACAGTTAATTAGCATTTTTTGTAAAGCAAAAATAGATAGAGCACATCTGTGTCTGCTGCATCTGTCCCCTTAAAATGACCATGATACTTTAAATTAGAACCCACAGCAAAGCCGTAATATTTAATGTGTTGTTAAGAAAACCATGATATTATACAAAGTCATTCATAACAAACTCAATGACAAAGTCGTGAAAAATTGGAATGATGGCATAAAGCACCTGTGAGACATGACATAAAGTACCCAAAGACCCCAGAGGCATCCAGTCGGTAGGATTAAAGTTAAAAGGCCACAATGAGACATTTAATTAATCTGTTGTAAGCTATGTGAGTATAATTCTTAAGATATGAAAAGATACACAGATAGATATATAGCATATGGGCACAGATGAAAGGCAAAAATGCCTTTGTTGTTCCAAGCACTGAAATGAAACAAGAAATGTTCTGCATCTGTTGATACAATTCAAATGGAAAAAAACATGGGATAATTGAATCATTCTATGACAATTAGTGAAAATCTCCATGTCTTGTGCTTTTCATCCAAATCCCCTTTCCTTTTGTGCGCTCGGACAAACAAAAAGAGATCTACAAGCAATATTCAGCCACAGCTCGACTGTGGGAAAACTCTGCCCTGCACAGTCTCTTGTGTGTGAGCAAACTGCCTTCATATGAGTGGTAAATATTCCTAAAAGTAAAGTTTTGTAGTCACAGATGTCTCACTGTCTTTATCTGAACTGAAATATATTTTTTCTTTTTTTAAATGAAGTAAATTTGTCATTATAAAAATATTCCAATCTGAAATGTAAATACTCCTCTGAATTCACTGCAACACTAAAAACATATTATATATAATAGTTACAATATATTGTAATGCAATGTGACATGATATTGTGGTCATATGCACACACACTAATGCTCTCCAACATGTTCTTTAAAAAACTTTAAATAAAACCTTCCTTAGGTTACATGGAGTTCTACTGCACTGGCTGATTTCCTTAAATATTAACCACACTGTAAGTGATCCGCTGCAGAGCCAGCTGTGGGAAAGTAATGTATAGTTTCCCTGAGAATCTGCTGCACCTCCAGCACTCACACAAAGGCAATACTGAGCTGTTGTCCAGACCTTGACCTTGTGACTGGTATAGCTAACACGGCTGGCCTATAGTGCTCCGCCGGGACCGGCAGATCAGGTGTTGTCGTGCCGTCTCTGGAGCAGGCACATTTACAGACCACAACAAGCCCCGCTCCTCTGGGAACACCCGGATCCTGTGTCTAAATCTGTTGGCCAAACAGGGTCCACGGCAACCTTTTCCACGCAGCGTGATAGTCCCGTATGCATGTATCTCATTTACAGAGTGCTGTGATCCCGGTTCCAGAGAAACTCAATGTGTTTTACATGGCAGTCAACTGTGAATGGGCACAGGTCGGAGCGTGTGTGGGAGTCGTGGAGCTTCCAGCAGGACCGGGCCCGTCTACAGAGAGACTTTTTACACTCAGGCTCTCCATTCCTGAGCTAGGATCAACACGCAGCCCCTTGATCTCCACATCTCACCTGCCAAGCAACACAGAGGGGGGAAGACACCTTCTGAAGGGGATCAGCGAGCCGCTGGAGTTCATGATAATGAAATAAGTCATGTCACAAAACAGCCCAATCAGAGATGAGTTATTATAGATAATCCACATGCACGATCAAAACCAGCTTTAGGGGGATCCTGTTACAGTTACATTGTCCTTTGTAGCTGTCACAAAAATCAGCTTTTGACATGGTGGGATTACTGGCGAAAAAGAGACAACATGTCCTGGAAAAGATGTCCCATTACATTCACAGTAAAAACATTTCCAAGTTTCCAAAACACGGTTCATTTATTTTACACACTTTGGTTTAATCCAGATGTGCTTTGAGCCGGAGCTGCAAGTTTATTTTCAAATCAGTAAATTAGACGAATCCCTTTTAGATTATGGGAGATCACAACCCCAATGTAATATTTCAAGAAGCCATAATGTAAATTGATGTAAATAGAAACTGCAATTTATTTGCCTTTGTGTAAAAAACTGCACGTGCAAACTGTATGTTACAAAGTCTTGAGATGCAGAAACAAATGCTGTGTGCTGTTTAAATCGGCTGAATGAGAAATGGAGTAAGCCCAGATAAGTCTGAGCTAAATGTAAATTCTCACAAATAGAAACCATAATTTATTTACCTTTGGGTAAAAAAAAAACTGCATGTGCAAACAGAATACCACAAATCTTGTGATACAAAAGTTGTTGAAAATGGAGTGTTTAAAAATGTGCACGTTTAAATTGTCTGAATAAAAAATGGAGTTAGCCCACATAGCTCTAAGCTGAACGCAAATTCACGTGAATAGAAACCATAATTAATTTGCCTTTGTGTAAAAAAAAACTGCATGTGCAAACTATATACCACAAATCCTGTGATGCAAAAAGATGCTAAAAAAATGTGCACTTTCCAAATGGTCTGAATGAGAAATGGAGTTGGCTGAGATAACTATACTAAATGTAAATTCACATAAATAGAAACTGCAATTTATTTGCCTTTAGGTAAAAAAAAAAATGCATTTGCAAACTGTCCTGAGATGCAAAAAGTTGTTGAAACGAGCTGAAAAAAGGTGAAATTTCTAAATTGTCTGGATGAGAAACGTGAGTTTGGGCAGCTCAGCCTGAATACAGCGTTAATGTTTTGGAGGAATGAGTCCTCGGGCTCACAGCACTGAGCCATTGTCCTTCGAATCTCAAGAGGATTGAGGCAATATCACAAATCTGGAGGCTCACCAGGGTGGGGATGGGGGTGGGAGGGAGTAAGGACACTCAACTTTCACCCAGGAGGATCAGGGCCTGAATGGGTGCAGAGTTACTATTATGCCCCTGGAAAATACTCCCATGCTCCCATCAGGATAAAACCCAACTGGGCAAATGTATCTGTAACTTAGCTGGCAAAAGAATATGTTTAATGTTTATTTGATTTTTTTTCCCTTGATGTTATAAATGTTTCAAGATGATATAAACGCTAAAAACAATGAAGTAGATGTTCTCAACAGTTCAGATTTGATGCCAAACCCGCATTACATGATCAGAACAAAGGTTTTACATAAGCACACTGCCACGTTCCCTTTTATTTTGTCAATTTTTGATAAAAATTGCTAAAATGAAACCACAATGATAAACTAATAAAGGTTCAACTCTCTTATGAGGTACGTTCATGTCTGTCTGTCCCCTATTACCAACTAAACCCGTTTGACCATAAATAATTTTCCAATCAGAATTAAAACCAGGAGTTAGATTAACAGCCACCGTAAATACAATAAAGCAAAGACTTAAAAGGGGATTTTCAAATGGAAACAATCAGTGAACCGTATCTGTAACGGTTAGACTTTATTTTGCCTCTTATCTCTGACCAAACACAGCAGGGCTCTGCCGGCAGATTATTGACAAAGATCAAGAACACTGTTTACTATCAGCAGTAGAGCCAGACCGATATATTGGTCGGTCAATATTGGCCTATCACAGCTGCATGTTGTCTGATATCGACCATTTTTATTTATTTTTATAGGAAGCATTTTATGTATATTTCACCCTTTTTCTTAATTATTTTTTCTTAATATGAAGACATTTGTGTTTTTTTATTACAGTTATTTATAAATATTAAAAATACTGGTAAAAGTTTACTGTTTCATTACCATCATGTAAATTTCAGACATTGTCAAATTGTAAAATATCCTGCTCCCATTTACTTATCTTTGTCACAGGTGTTTGAGTGATCACTGGAATATCGGCTAATACTGTAATTTTTATTCTCCCAAAAATCCTGAACCCATCAGGCTCTGATCATCAGTACTCCTAAAGGGTAAAAACTGTCAAATCAGAGGGGCAGTGACAGCTTCGGATCAGCCATGTGAAAATCCCATCACCCTCCGGTGTCCCTCCTGTGAAAGCTGCCGTAGCTCACAGTGGGGATCGCCGCAGAAACAACAAGCTCCGTCCAATCTGTCTGACTGGACACACATCTCTGCTGTATACCATTTGTTTATAACCTCTGTCTCTATTGTGCTTTGAGGACGGAGCTCTTTCAAGTGACAGATGGGTGGCACTTTTGAACACATCATGTGGTCCTGCAGGAACCTACACCGTGAGCTGTGTGCTCATGAACCCTGCTCCACGAGTTTACCAGCGCTGGAGGACGAAGGTTCCCGAAAAACAAAGTCACCATGGCCATCCTGGTTTGAGCTGTGGGTCCAAAAGTTGCCCACATTATGTGTTAACCGGCCAAGAGAGGGGTGGATTCCAGTAATACAACTCATCAAGCACATTACAGTCCCTTCATATCACCAGAGCGTCATAAATTGGAGTTAAATTCACTGCATGGCCATTGGCTTCAACAACACAACACACTTCAAAGGGAAAATTCACCCTGCAACATATTTGTTATAACATTTTTATACTGCAGTGATTAAAGGCCCATTTCTGAGGCTCATTTTCCTTTAAGCTGTTTCAAACTATGTTAACTGTCGCTGCCCACATACTTCCATATGTCCTTTATGTTGGCATGGATGTTAAAGATCAAGTAACGGCTTTGTCACACCACTGAAACATGTGAACTACATAATTCTCAGTCTCTTTTCAATAGTCTTTGTTTTCAATAGCTATATTCTATAGGTATAATCCACTAGTGGGCGCTGCTCCAACTTAAAAGTTGCCCCAAAGGAGAAGACAACAAACATGGCAATGCTGGAGGAGGCTATAATAATTCGCCTCTTGAGAAAGAGGCGAAAGAAGCGACCCCACACACTGACACACAAATAACACAACCTGCCCATCCCCATCCGTCAGTTACAAATGTACCTTCAGCAGTCCCTCAGTTCAAATCAGCCCAGCAGTTCACTTCAGCTCGCTTCAGTTCCAACAACCCGACACAGAAGGAAAATAACATCCTGTCACCGTCCTCTGGCTCTGGTGGCTCAAACAAGTCTGGACATGTCCAATAAAGCTGCTAAAGAGACAATCCATGTTTCAGGTCATATTTATTTTGAGAAGATTGAGACATTAATTACTGATTTCACCAGGTGGCATGATTTGGATTTGTTTTATTGACACAGAATTAATAACTAAATCAACGGAGAAGTGGAAACTCCCTCTTCTTGACATCCAAGTAAGTTATAGCTAAATGTCGAGCAGCACATACCTCTGCGAATTAGAAGATGTGTCTATAATCCACTAAAAACGTCTTGGGATTAGTTTTAATATTTACTGTCTATGGAGCAGCTGCAGGATTTGTCTCATGACATCATCATTACAGTCTGTCTCTTTGCTCTCCATAGGGTCCAAGTCATGTATTAAAACTGAGCCATAAATCACTTAAAAATTAACACGTGATATATATGTTCGGGTGTATTTTTCTTATAAAAAGAGACATTTCTTCCAGTGTCAAGGGCGGCTGCACAAGTCCTTTATCACACTGAATAAAGCCACATCGCTTGTGTCTGAAGATGTGTTGCTGAAGAGGAGCAAAAGGTGTTGAAGGCAGAGGGGGCTGAGGTGAACCATGTGGGTGGGGTGATGACTTCAGCAGAGTCTGGGGCGCTCTGTTCATTTGCAGACGTCGCTCCACTCACACCTCCGGGTAAACATAAAGCCGAAGAGCGATGGAGGAATCACAGAGACAGGCACCAGCCCGGCTGCAGGCCTCTAAACAGTACAATAGATAAATTGTGCAGATACATCTGGTTCTTATGAATTTAGGCCTTTAGATTGTGGTTGGTGGAGGCGTGAGAGCACCAGAGCATCTTTATAAATGATTAAAGCTTACAAAAGGATTACAAAAGCATTTGAAATTCCAAGCAGCATGCCCATTGCTCTTTGGACTAAAATGGATGGTTTTGTACACATCCAAAAAGGGGCGCCGAGTACCGTTTTGAGAGGAGTATTTTGAGACAATTAAGTAAGTCTTGTGAAATATATTGTAATAAATTCATTGCCTCATGATTGGATTACTGTATCTCTTAATATACCTCAGTAAAGAGAAGTGAAGTCCCTTCCCTTCTGGACCGCCATGGGACCTTACTTTGGAAAAAATAGCTGGTTTGAATTGTGTCACAAATTATGCTATAGTGACCAGAAGAAAATGGACAAGGGTGTAGAACTGGGTGGGGAAAGTAGGGACATGTCCCTACCTGTATTCAAAGATTACTTAATTGTCCTTAGCAGTTATTTTGATAGAATATAGCCATGGGTCTCTTTTTTCGGCCAAAATAATAAATGATTTAAGCGACTCACAACAAATCTAGCAAGTTGTTAAGACCACCAGGATGAAAGTGAGGAATTTGCACAAATCTATTATTTTGTCATTTCTTTCCTTGCTGTAATCTTAGTGCTCCTCTGGCATGAGCACAGCATCTTTCTGTTTCAGCTCGCATTGTGCGTCAGAGATGTTCTCCTTCTGTGTTGTCTGACAGGCTGACAGTGTAGAGGGAGAACATTGCAGGGTGGTAGAGAAAACAGTTGCAGCAGACTAACCTGGTTCATTTAGGTCCACTCACCACAAGTGAACAGACTCCCCCGGCATCATTCTCCCTTGAGAATGGGTGAAATTCAGGACAGCGACATTTAGGATTGAGTATGTCACAATTCAAAAGTAGTCACGTTAATGGTTACACACAGGTGTGTTACAGTCTTTTTTAAATGTCTCTTCAGCAGTTAAAATTGTCATGAAGCTGTAGGAGATCACAAACGTCTTTTGGATATTTTTATCACAAACTCCTCCTGCAGTGGTGGCTGTACTGTCTGTCATCTGGTTTAAAACAGGGCAAATGACATAACCAATCTGTTATTTATGATTGCTTAATCAGTGCAACAGACAAGTGAAAATAAATCAATAATATTTTGACACATTTTACAAAAATGGGGACAAAGAACAGGACATTTTTAATAACTAAAAGCAGGAATTATAGCCTACACCCGTGATTTGATCAAAATATTTTCACAAATTTACGTTTGTATTATTTATTACCATAATGTTTAATTTCAGGACAAACAGAAAGGTTCGGGATTCGGGACAATTGCTTGTAATTTGGGATTGTCTTGAATTTTCAGGATGTCTGGTCACCCTAAATTACATGTGATTTTTGTCAATTTCAAGGATAATTTTACAAGTTGTAAAACTGTTGATATGTTAAATATGTAATTGGAAAGACCCAAAAGTTGCGTATGTGTAGTCATGACTTTCTCCCACCAAAAGCTAACATTAGCTGCTGGAGCTACAATGCTTGTGTGTTTTCGTACCAGGATGTAGTCGCACGAGCTATGGTTCTTGCTCGTTCCTTAATTTAAACAAAAAAGCAACAGAAACATAACACAAACAACACAAGGGACAGCAATGGTAGCGCTGGTGATGTATATTATGTGAGAAGAAGGATGTGGTTCACTGAGCAGTTTCACACAAAACTAAACTAAATTGCAACAAACCCAGCACAAAGTGCTACTTTCTTGTCTTGTAAAATGAAATTTTAAATCAACAAATACCATATGTGTTATTTGTGGCAAAATTCACATGGTAGCAAAAAAAATATTTGTCTCTCGCCATAGACTACAGTTCATATTTTTTCCTGATCCCATGTGTCAGAACAGTCTTTGCCACTCTACTGGTTAAACACATTCATCACAGACAATCCTTCACATTTCACTTTACAGTTTAAAATCCTTTAGCTTCACAGTGTAAAAACAAAAATGAAGTGTTCTTAAAATGTACAATCAACAAGTTGACATCTGAATAATTAAAACCAAAAGTTTTGCTGGTAGTCCAAGGAGGATCTGAATTCTGGCCTGTGCTGCCAATTTTCCCTGAAAGGGGAACCTTGAAATAAAATCCACTTAAGCTCTCTGTCTTCCCCTCTAGAGTGTAGTTAAATCCTGGCTGTGTATGGACATGATTACAGAGTGCCACGGGTCTTACATCAGTGCAGAACCTTGACTTCCAGCAGGAAACCTGGTGCACGGGTCAATTATGGCAATACCTTGTTTTGTTTAAAATCGGAGGATGTGCTCTTCATGCTCAAACACACAGGCTGCACCTGAGATTTAAACTGTAACAATGTCCACTTCTACATCCAAAGTGTAAATAAATAAAACACAGCCTGTAGGAGGTTTATACTACTTGGCAATAAGCGTAGAGATGGGGGTTATGAGACGATGTTGGTGTGCTCCTGTGCTGCACATGGTTACAGTGAGGCCTGCGAACGCCGCTGCTGGCGAGCCCACAGCACAGCGGAGACAGATCCGTTTGCTCAGCAGCTGAGCGGGGACACGGAGATGCTCCTTTCACACTGAGCTGAGCACCGACAATCAGGGCTTTGTCAGGGAGGCATCTGCTGTTACAATTCACAGGAAGAATACATGTCTCTTTAAAAAGTGCACTCCGTAGGGTTATTGGTGTTAAAGATAAGCTGGCTTCATGTCAACAAACACAAAATGTATGTATATGGTTGGGTTTTAACAGCATACAGTCTTTGAACCCTGTTGGATAGTTAATATGTTTTATTATAACAGCAGGTCTCCTTTGTCCAAAAAGACTTAAATTTAGCCCTTGTTTTGACTGGGATCATGTCTTTAACTTGACCTTAAAAGTAACTTAAGTAAGCTCTGGGGTATTGTGTATAGCTTTTATCAGTTATTAACACTGAGAGTGGTTATTATCAGCTGTTCTACTGAAGAAACTACAATAAACCAGGAAATAGATTCAAATACAGTGCAATAGAAAGTTTTAGATTTTCCAAATTAGAGCTGTTGATGGCAGCCTTAAATTTAGTATAACATTTGGAGGGACTAAATGGCTTAAATAAAGCTATTACCACCTAGTCGTTTGTATTTCTAACTGTCAGTACAGTAGCTGTGTTATTCAAATTCCTCTTAAAAAGGCTTATACACTAGATTGGAATTCAGAGCAAATAATTGACAAGAAAGGCAGACACTGCCCTACGCAGACTGACAGAATACACTTGTTCTTGGAAATTACATATTAACCAAAACACAATGACAACAATGGAGACCGAATGCGACAATTTGCATTACTGGTGCATACTAGTCAACCCAGTGTGTCTCACATACCCAGCATTGCAGAGACCTTACACTTTGAGGACAAAAAGTAATTGGAAAACAAATATTTACCAGATATCTAGAGATAATATGGCGGTTATATGACCTTAATAACCCTCCCTCTAAACCCACATCCTTGTTGATCACTGACTGAATCATGCAGGACATTTTTATACAATATATCATGACCCAAACAAAGGGTGAACTGCCTATTTTAAGTCAGCAATCATTAACACCGGCAGCCTGAGAATCTATTGTGAATTGACATACCTTTAGAGGACAACTCTATCAAAATGGCCCATGAACATATCACAGCAAATATACTGGAAAAATGTGTTGAAAAACTAGACTGGCGAATAAAAACAGAAAACCACAATTACCCTTTACCTAATAATACTAGAAAGAATGCAAAAGCTATGTGGATAATATCTAGCAGCTATTAACTAGCAGAGGCTAGTGATCACTTAGATTTCCTTTAGCCCAGCTGGACTTTATTAGTGTAAATATCATCCTTACATTTGCTAGGAGCCAGCCTTTTGACAACTACAACTAGTGCTAGAACTTAGAGGTAAGCTCATCCATTACAGTGCTACTTCTTAAGTCATTTCCTCTTAAAGTAACTTGCAGCCTCACAGCGCCATCTTGTGTTAACTTGCAGATGTAACTACAGACTTGCCATCACATGAAAACCTACTCCTTATCTAGCTTGGGGGGGAAAAAGAGAAACACAAAAGCTCAAACATCTTTTTGGAGCATTTTATTACTTTTTTGACAAATATATATGAAGGTTTTCCTATTAAGGAAACATTCTTTCAAAGATAACGTTTACAGCAAATTCATTCCTGCAAAGAGACAGAAAACATGGGAAATCATCAGAAGACATGATGGAACTAACCATTTCTATTTGTGCCCAGGAAAGGTAAGGGTGCAATTTAATAATAATTATAATGAATTCATGACAGCTATACAGAAGTCAATCAACACCAATGGGACATTTTTCAACATCTGTATTATCATGATACATGGGGTGAATTATTAGTTTTGCATCAAGGCACACAAGCATTGATAACATCTGTGGAGCATTGCTTTTTTTTGCCAAGACATTGGTCCCATTGGGTAGTACAACTGTACAAACTACAGAATAAAAAAACAAAACATAACATAGGGCTTGGTTTGCAGGATAACAACAAAAGGAAATCTCAAAGAATTTAGATCAATAATGTACACAGAAATATTGAGTTCAGAACTTGGGACCTCAATTAGGGCTGAGACATTAGTTCTTAAGTATGGTGGCGGTGACATCTCAAACGCATTGCTCAAAACTGCTAGCCGTGACGGAAGACCTGCGACTCTTACAGAGGATGTAGCTCAGTGAGGGATCGCTTTTCCTGCTGTATAAACTCATGTAAGCTTCTTTTTCCCTGCCTGAAGTTGCTCTCCCTCCTTGAAAACGGCAAGATGACCTGGAGTCTGAGGAGAGTTTCAATGTTACTGAAACTTCTGATCTGTGATGTCTTGAGTGTATCGAGCACAGTGGTTGGGAGATAGCCTGCCAGGGGATCCAACCATTTCTCCTTCCATGACTTCATCTCAGAGTGAAGAGAGACCTGATCTGGCAAGTCCTCCTTGTACAGGCGGAACACAAGCCCACTAAGAATGCTGGTTTCTACTTTGGACATTGCGTAAGGCACAATCTCCAGACACTTCAAGGTATCCAATACCTTTTCTGTGAAGAGGTCATCAATTTCTGCTATTGAGTGCTCTACAACTTTCATGCTTACTGATTCTTTGTAAAACTCACTCAATGGCTCGAGCAGCACCGAATGCAACATTGTCACATGGAGTTTAGAAGCCAGTGCAACAGCTTCCTCAAACCAGGCCCTGTGATGGGAGTCGATATCACTCTTCAGTTTACTGAGGGATGCTTTGACATCAGGCAAATTATTCACAGCAAGTAACATATCTAAGGGTTTACCTTGAAGAGACTGACTTAGCTTTCTAGTTACCCTCAAGATGTTCTTTTGCACCACTGTTGATAGGATGAACTCGAAGTTTCTGATTGCATCGAAGAACTGTGATGCTTGCTGCTGGTTTGAAGTACTTCCCTCCAATTTCAGCTCATTCAAACAGAGCATGACAGCTTCTAAAATCTCTACCATCACCTCATGCATGTCATGACTCTTCTCCCAGTTTTTGATGAGTTTGTCACTCAGCTCATTGCCCTTTCCTTCATCATGCTGGAACACGTGAATGATCATGTCTTCCAGTTTATTCTGCCGTTCTGCATCCTCCGTGAGCCAGTGTAGTATTTTACCCATGAGAACTGCTCCTTCCGCTACTTCTTCAGCAGGAGAGGATCTAGCCAGCCATACATTAAGAGACAACGCAGAACTGACAGTTCTTACAGCCTGGGGGTATTTGTTAGCTATAGCTAAACTTACGGCCTTCATCTGAGCTCCTACTTCACCAACGCTCAACAAGGCCTGTCCTCTACAATACTCCATGTTGAGGCCCCACTTCTGGGAGAGGGCAGTCTCAATGGCATCTGCAAGGACAGCTGGGTCTTCACCAAACGGGATGAAAGCCAAGGTTTCCTCACACTGGATGTCCTCTTTGTTTAAGTACCTGATGCACAAGGGCACATAGATCTCACCATCAATTTCAACAGCTTGCTCAGTTATAACTGTGAAGAACTGAGAGTCCCAGAGTTCCTTGAGGATCTGTTCACGCAGTTGTGGCTCATAGAAAGACACCGCTTTTCTTGGTCCTTGAGCGACCTCCAATGTCATTTCAGTGTCAGCCGATTTCACCTCCCCATCCAATTCTGGCTTCTCTGCTACACTGGAGGCATGCGATTCTGTTTGTGCTGCTGGTTTTACTTCAATGCCTCCTGATTAAGAATAAAAATAAATGTTAATGCCACACATACAAACTAGACACTGCCAATTTTCTTCCTCTCACAAATAGAATCAAATACATAGTGATACTTTTACATAGTTGCCATTAATACACTTACCACTATCCAACTTTTGTCTTTGTAGAGTTCCCATCACCTAAAAAATATGTGGCACTAATTAGAATGGCTGCAAAAAATGCTCTACTTTTTTATTCACATAACTATTTTGAAATTATTTAAATTTTTTACCTGTGAAAGACACGGACTGCTCTCTGGATCAACCTCCATACACTTCTCAATCACCTCTGGCAGTCTTTGCAGTGTTGTGCAGTGAGAGAGGAGCATCACATGATCTATTCTGTTGCCTTTGCTTACAGTGTTTTTAAACAGATCCCTCATAGAATTCAGAGTGGTCTTCATCAGGTCACACTCCATACTGACACTAGGAAGGACAGCTACTAGCCTCAGCAATAAGGTAACTGTTGGGTGGCTTTTCGACTCGGGATGGACTAGTGTTTCAGCGATGGATGTTGGAGGAGCAACATCCTGGTATTTCTCTCTCCATACAGTGGCCCAGGTGTTGATTTCCTGTTCTGCTGCTTCAGGCTCAGGAAGATCTGCAAGGTAGAGGCTGAATGGCTTGTCTGTCCACTCTGAGAGAATGGGATTGCAGGAGGGCAGCAATGACAGAACTGACAAGGCCTTTAGATGGCTGTCTGAGAAGCTGTACTTCATTTCATCAATGAGACTTCGGAGGAGAGGAACGCTGAGATTTTCTCGGTAATATATCTCCGGAGATTCATAGCTGTTGGCTTCCTCTGAGAAGCACACTTGTTCAGGAGCTACCTTGGTTGCTAGTTGGAACGCCTGCTCAAACCAAGTGGAGTGAACAGTGCTCACATTTTCTAACATTTTGTTAAGAGTCTCTATGATCGAGGGGATTTTTTCCACTTCACAGAGAATATCAGCAGGGTTTCCACAGCGGAAGACAGTGCTACAGTTACGAAGAGGAGCACAAGCATTCTTCAAAATCACAAGGGTGACAATGAAATCCATATTTCTCAGAGCGGTAGAGAGAACTTGTGCATGCATTGACTTGGAACCTATGGCACTAGAGCTAACAGCATCTAGGCAGCTGAGAATGCCCTCTAATGTGTCGGCGAGTATGTCAAAGAAGTCCTCTCTCTTTTTCCACCTCGAGCAACATGTTTCTGGCATTTCTTCCAGGGCCTCTCTCGGCATATTCAAAAGACCATCAACAGCCTGTGCAAGCTGTCCCTCCAGAAAAGGAGATTCATCAAAGAACAGCAGCAGATCTTCTGTGATGTCTAACATTTGTGCTACTGAAGGGCAAGGCACACTTCCTGCCAGCCAATGGGCAAGGCCGCAAGACTCACTGGGTGTTACAACAGAGAGTGGATAGCTCTTGAGGAAATCCAAAGACATTTTCTTCAGGCTTTGATAACCTGAGCCCAGGTGCATGAATGCTTGTCCACGACACTGAGACATTGGTAAGCCCCAGTCTTCAGTGAGAACCTTTGCAAGCTTATTTGCTTGTGTATCAACATGTGAGCTTTCATCAAATGGCAAGAAACCCATAAGCTCTACTTTTGGAGCAGATTCTCCAACATACCTGACAAAAACAGGTAGGTGCGTTTTGTCAGCAATTTTCACAGGTTTGTCTGTGATAAGTGAAAAGAATGGTGATTCCTGTATTTCCTTGAGTATGACATCTCTGATTCCATTTATGAGGAGGTTCATCATTTCATCATCACCTATACAAGGTGTGCACTTGCTCTGACTTCCAAACCAGTGGCACATGCTAAGCTCCTGGATGAAAAGCTCTCTCTCCTCTTCCAAGAGGTCAGAGACACTGCTATTCTTTTTACCCAGTAGTGCAGCCAGTCTGAATACAGTTGCCAAGCTCTGACGATTATCTCCTGCATGCCCATTCTCATCTGCTAGTTTCATGTCTTGGTCCTCAATCTTGGTGGGAGATTGCTGAATGTTAGGCTCTTCAAGTTCCTCTTTGACACAATCAACTAAATGCATCAGGGAGAAAAACAGACAACACAACAGTGGTTATGACAAACATTCGAACTATAGCAAAAATTACCTTTAATAACTTGGTATGGACATTATGTATTCATGTTTCTTAAGAATCATTAGTAAATATTTATATTAGTAATATTTAATAATCAACTATCATACCTTCCATATTATTTTCAGAGTTCCTAATCAAACTTTTGGCTTCCTTGTCCTGTGAAAATATAAAACCACGTAGATAAAAATTAGTCCAACATTCATACAATTAACAACAGTGAGAAAAAAGGAGAGTAAACTAAAATGAAACAGTCATTTTTATTAAAGAGTACATGCACGTACCAGACAGATACCCTCCAAGGCTTGTGGAGTAACCTTCAAACACTGGGTCACCATGTGGTCCAGGTCTCTGCTGAAGTCTGTGCCCACCTGCAGCATAGCCAAGCACGGGGACCTGTCTTTGGGATTTGTGTTTCTCAGGTACTCTTGGAACTTCTTGTGGCGCATTATAACACCACAGTCCTCCAGAGCTGTGCTGGGTAGGACAGACATAATCCTCAGCAGTGCATTGATGTTCCCAAAGTACTGCATGAGTGGCAGACGCAATGTGTGAAATATTGTGGCTGGTATGGTCACGGATGCAACTTTGGTCTTCCACGTTACTCTCCAACAGCACAGCTCTGTGAAGAAGTTGGCAGCATCAGGAAGATCACTGCTGTAGAGAGGAGGCTTTGACTTCAAGCTCTCAAACATGTAACTCACTGTGACTGAGCATGGAACTAGGGAGAGGAAGTTGAGAGCTTCTTTGTGGTCCTCTGAAAAATGATCCTTCACGGCATTGATAAGGTTATCTACTAGGGGGACACTTAAGTTGTCTCTGTAAAAACCGACTGGCTTAATCATGCCATCTCTTGGCAAAGCGTTTTCAGGCACTTCAATCTGTACTCTGAGACTCTGTGCCATTGCACAGGCCTCGTCAAACCAGTTCTGGTGAAACACCTTCATATTTGTTTTTACTCGGTTCAGAGTGGCCACAATACCACTGATTTGGCAAAGTTGGGATGCAGCACTGAAGTGGTCCTTCTGGAGACCTGCACTCAGCTCTCTGGTAAAGGAGGATGCATTCTTCAAGACCACCATAGCAATGATGAAATCGAATTCCATTACCTTGCGGAGGAGTGCACCAGCTTGCTCAGACACAAAGGATTTCCATCTCTGTGGGTTGTTTTTGATTTTCTCCAGACATTCAACCAGGGGCTCCAGCATCTGCACAAACACCTCATAAGAATCATGCTTCTCTTGCCAAAGGGCACAGAACTTCCCCTGTAACTCTTGGACCTTTTCATAGCTCTCTCTCAGACCAAAGGCTATTACATGGTCTAGTTGTTTTTGTAGAGTAGCACTGCTGCCAAAAAACATCAAAACCTCTTCAAAAGTATCCAGGGCTCTCTTAACAGCAGGCACCGGGATGGATTTTGACCACCAAGTGTTGAAAGAGTAGGAAGAGCAGTGTGTACTAATCGCAAGAGGATACTTCTCCTGGACTTTGCAGGCAAAGGCTTTCAACTTGTAGGAAACATCACCAGAGCCTAGGTATGCTTGACCTCTGCAGTTATTCAAGTCAAGACGCCACTCAACTGTTACTATTTCCAGTAGACGCTGTACCATGGCTTCACAATCAAGATCTGCCTCAAGGAATCCCATCAACTCCAATCGCATGACATCAAAACTGTCCACAAACCTAAGGAAAAGTGGAAGATAGTCTTTCTCCCCCAGCTTCACAACACAGTCAATGAACAAGGAAAAGAATGAACTCCCCACTTCCATGAGGATTCCCTCCCTGACAGCATTCTCACACACAGTGAGAACTTCTTTCATTTCAGATTTGGTCACGTACTCGACCTCTCCATCCTGAGCTGAGGCATCACTGTGCTGTCTGCTTTGACTGCTGTACGCAGCCGTCACTGCAGCCTGCAAAGCAGATTTAAGTGCTTCTCTGTCAGTCTCTGCACACTTCAACTCCACAAGCCTTTCAGCATCCATCTCTAGGTTTATGAGTTGTAATTCTTCTTCAGTGTCCTTTTCAGCATGGTTCCCATGGGATGCCACTGAAATGAGAGGTGGGAATAATCTTGTAAATGGAGTTTTCAGTTTAACACATTAGTAAATAAGCAAATCAGAAAGTGTGCAGATTGATGATTGCAAGTTTTTACAAAAATATTCAACTTGCTCAAGGTATTTCCACTCAAGTCCAATTGTCATTTAATTCTAAAACCTTTTTCAAATGTAAGTATCATTGTATATGCTGCCCATCTCCGTGTCTACAGCTCTATTTCAAGAACAATGTTCTCTAAAATGGTGTATTTCAGATTTTTTTTTAACAAGAATAGTCATGTGATTAACCAAAATGATTTCAAATGCTTCTCACCTTGGGGAGGCTTCTCCTTTGTGTCATCATCCTGTAAAAACACACACACACACACACACACACACACACACACACACACACACACACACACACACAAAGTATGATGTAAATCCAGAATAGATGTTTTATCACAAAAGAGGAAAATAAAATTTCAATAGTAGCCTTCTTATAAAAATCTACTCACAATTTGCAGCAACTGCAGGATGTCTGGATGCTTCTGGACATACGACTCCACCATTTGTTCGACATTGAAGTGCACATCTTGGTTAACATAGACATATGCCATGCTGCATTGTCTTTGGTCCTCTGGTGTGGCTCTCAGGTAGGAGTGGCACCGCTCCAGTACCATATGGTATTGGCCATACACATCTGCCTCTGCATTTACACACGGAACAGTGCCCAACACCCTCAGCAAGCTCTGAACATTTGGGTAAAACCCAATATCAGGAATCTTGAGTGTAGCAAACACTGTAGTTGGTAAGATCCTCCGTTTGCTCGCATGCCTCCACTTCACTTCCCAACAGCCAAGCTCCTCGTAGAATGTGTCTGGCCTTGCAAGGTTGTTCAAGTTGGCGTCTGCTACTTTATCCCTGCGAATGCTGAAATTGTGGTCAGCCATGTAAGATGGTACTAGTGACAGCCATCGGAGAATCCTCACCATCTCTGTGCTGAATACTCGCTTCACCTCTGCAACAAGATACTGCAAGATAGGTCGGCTCAGAGTTTCTCTGTAAAAGTCCTCCAGTGGTGTTTCAGTTGTGTCTCCTTGGTCCATCTCTGGTTTAGTGACCTCCACTCCTAGCTTCTTGGCTCTGCCAACTGCATCTGAAAACCATTTCCTGTGAAATATTGCAAGCTCCTGTTGGTATTTGCTTACTAGCTTTAAGGCATTGGAAATTGTGTACTGTAAGGTACTGCTGATGCTAATTATTCCCCTGAGACTTGAGTTGAGTATGCTCACACAACAGAGGGTGTTCTTCAGAACAACAAGTGAGATGATGAAATTGAAATTCTTCAAAACTGGCTTGAGCTTGGCCATCTGCTCAGCCGTATCTTCATCTACCTTTGAAATCATCTCATTGATGCAGTTCAGGAATGGCTCCAGAATATCTAACATGGTCTGGAAGGCATCTGTGCCATATTCCCAGTTCTCGCTGACGGCTGCCTTGATCCTGTCCGCTTCCCCCTTTAAATGCCCGTATGTCATCTGGATCTTTCCCTCCAATCTTTTCCACAGTTCTGGTGCTCTCCTGAGTAACGAGGCCACCTCCTCTACGGTGTCTGCAACATTTTGAATGGAGGGCACAGGCATGCAGCGAATAATCCATATGTTGAAGGCATATGGGTCACTTGGTGACAGAACTACTTGTGGAAACTCCTGCAGGATTCTGCAGGTAAGGTCTCGCATTTTCTGACACATACTGCCTGTGACCAGATAAGTCAGTCCTCTGCAGTGCTCCATCCTTAGTCCCCACTTGTTTCGCAACTCTGAGAGAAGCATGTAAAACAAATTCTCTGCATCCATGTCGCATGGTAAAAAACCAATGAGGTGCTTTTGTGGGAAGCCATCCACCGTGACAGACCTGATGAAAACTGGGATCTGCTCCTTTCCCTCTATACTTGTCACATCCTGAAGCAGAATGGAGAAAAAACGGGCCAGTCTGAGGCTGTTTTGAATCTCCTGCCGCATAAGGTCTTCGCTGAACTGGAGGACTTCTTTCTTGTCAATTTTCTCCACACAGATACGATTGAGAGCTTGCTGACCTCTTGCACCTCCAATTGGCTCATCAGTGTTGATGTTTGCACCATTGATGCTGAATCCAGTAACTGCCAGGATTTCCTTGAAATAGACTTTCAGAGTCTCTTTTGCTTTGGAGCTGGCTATGTCCTCTTGGGTTTGGTTATCTTTTGGCAGTTCAGGCGTTGCACTGTTTTCCCCTGATACTTCTCTTGTCTCCTCAGAGACTTCTGCTGCTGTGTTTTCTGATGAGAGAGAGGAAAAACCTGATTGAAAGGTTGCGATGATTCATTCAGTGAATACTTATAACAATGGCTAGTACATTTTAACACTGACTAAAGCTCAAGAGGCTTGAATAGGGGGATGTTTCAAGAATAAAGTGAACCAAGTACTGTACCTTTTGTTTTCTTCACAGAAGTAGGCTTCTCTTCCGACTGGATATATGAAAAGGAAAATTACAAATGAGCATTTTTAGTGTTTTAATGTCTGATGAAAAATGCTGAGTAATTTTAAACACTGAATGAAACACTTACAGGATCTCTAGCTCGTTTCCTGTTGCAGGCTGATTGATTATTCACAGGCATTGTAGAGTCAAATATTGTTGGAACAGCATCTTCCCTTAAGACACAACTGGAGGCGCTCTGAAAAACAAAAAGCAGTAGATCACACTTTCATGCTTATCCATGATATTCTGTGTGAAACACCCACCAAAAAGTTCACATCATATGATATGTAGATTAAGGAATCTATACACAGTATCATCTGGCATCACTGGGTACACAAGTGTTGAGTAACAAAATCATTATTGGCACTTTGATCATTTGTACAGATATTAAAAGAAGAACAATTTTTCATCAACAAACTGTCTAAACAACCAAAATACCAAAGAGTTTTTGTGGGGTTTTTTTAACAGGAAATGGCCATTTTTAAACATGCCCTGCATTCCAAATCACTTTTTTTGTATGTACAGCAACTATTTGTGTACAAAGTGCATATAATTACATGCAGTATGCATACAATCAGGAATTACTATTTCCCCATGACATTGCAACTTGAATATCTTGCACATACATCTAACACAAAAGATTGTGCAGAACAGCCAGAAAAACATGCTAGCTTGCATAGTGCAAAATATGACTTGATGCAGTAGGGCATCCTGGTAATTTTGGTGTACTACATTTGACATGCTAAATATTGGTAGTATGGGTACTGGAGCCAATCACTCACGAGTTCAACATGAATGTTTGTTTTGGGTCAATTTTACTCGTCCCAGTATTTTTTGTAGCTGTTTAGACTACAGTTAATTGTCATGTTTAATCTAGAGCTGCAATGTCCAAAAAATGTCAGAAAATAGTGAAAAATATCCATTGCAGTTTTTCAGAGTCCAACAATAAAACAAACAAAACAGCTCTGAGATCTGAGGATTCAGTCACTAGTGAGGTTTTACTGAATTGGCATCACGGTGACTGACTGAACGATAAAAGGCCTGTCATGATAAATATGTTATCAGCTCAACAAAGTCAGCAAAAATGACTGAGGTCATTTCAATATATTGTACAATGTTGCCTGTTGTGTTTAGCCAACATGATCCCAGAATGAACACCTGGGTTTTCCCTACCATTAGAAGCGCCTAAGCATTTCATCACAGAGCATAAGCCGACAGAACAGAAAAAACTCTTCTGAGACACATTTTGCTGTCATTTCTGGTCGCACTGCTTCTGTCCTGTCATTGTGTACTCTATGTGTCTGCATATCACCATTGGTGATGCTCAAGCAGCACGTGCAGTGACAACTGTATAATTCCAGCCAGAAAGTCTGTAAGATAAGTCCAAATGGTCTTGGACACTCCAGAGCTCCACTGTAGAAACATTTTGGATTTAAGCTGAATGTGTTGTATTATTATTATTATCATTATAATTATTGTGATATTACAGTACTTTATTAATATATCAGTGTCATTAAAAGGTCTTAAAATGACGATATTATTGTTTATTGCAATTATTTCTGGGACAATATATCAACAACAAAAGTAGTTAACATGACAGACCAAAATGATTGCATATATGCATTGCTAATAATAATGGCCAACACATTTGCCTCTTACCTGATGAGAGATCATAGAAGGCTCAAAGTGCTTTGCACAAAGTCTGTACAGTGTATGCAACTGCTCAGGAGGTTCTGATGCCAAGTCTTGGCGACAACAGTTGTTCAACCATTGTTTGCAGCTGAAAAATACAGGAGGAAAAAGGCATTAATTGTTGGAGTCACACTGCATGATAATCATCTTTCTTCTAAATATATTAAATACTAGCAACTGGACATTCGTTGTAGTCAGTTCCACAATACATACACTTCATTAAAAAAATATGAACATTTATTCAATTACTATTAAAATGGAACTTCTTTTTCTGATCTCAGAATACAACCTGGTTAGTGTGTGAAAAACAAAGGAAATTAAATGTTTTTTTCAAGTGCATTCAAACACACAGACAGAAAGACCTTATTATTACATTGGTCCAAACCAATGTAAAGTGAAACAATTTTAAAGCTGCTAGTTGTAATGTTGAAAGACTTCATCACTGACTGAATGCAAAAGCAAATACATTTTTAGACCAGCACTACCATCCATACACAACTCTGTTTGTGAGGGATGCTTTTTTTATGCTTATTGCATCAAAAGCATGGCGCGTGGTGCTGTTACGCTACAAGAGGTCATGTCTGCAACAATTACATGGACTTGATAGACCAACTGATAGGATTTTGCTTTATTTATCTGCATTTGTAATGCACAATCTTGCCTCAGTGTTGGTGAATAAAAAAGAATTAATAATGAAGTTGTGACTGAGTGCTGACTAAAGTCAAGTGTTGTACATGAGCTCTATCCTGTCACTCCATCTTTCATTATACCTTTACTTCTCTCTCTGTCAATATGCACAGATTTAATAAGATTCACATCTCTCAACTTAACACAATATTAGGTAGGTGCAAGTTTAAAAAAAGAGCACATGAAAAAAATAACATTCATGAATTATTTTGAGAGCCCGTGATTTAAGTGTGTCCTCTGGCTTGGTGGTTACATTTCCTGTTCGCAGATCCTTAACTGTGATACAGCCAGCTGTACTGCAGCTGTCATTCAATTACGACCCATAAATGAATTCTACCGATTTGTTTTCAAGCAAGATAACGCCTCTATGATTGCACAAATATACAGGAATCTCAGAGTGAAAACAGCGGCAGTCAAGAGGAAACAGCAGGATAAAGGGAGGCGCTAGACTGCTGTTTATTCACCTGTTAAATCTAACTACCTAAATATAAGTTTGGATTTATATGGTTCATGATGAATAATGATCAACTGCAAAATGACTGCGTAATTTACGCAATTTGGTAAACAATAGACACAGTAAGGTCAAATAGCACAAACAATGGGAGGCATTTTAGTTCAGCTAAGCTAACGTCAGTCCTACTAACGTTACCACACTATCGAGACGGTAGGTGTCGTGTAGCGATGGCGATTTAA
Source organism: Lutjanus erythropterus (assembly GCF_056507025.1). Taxonomy (NCBI): domain Eukaryota; kingdom Metazoa; phylum Chordata; class Actinopteri; order Lutjaniformes; family Lutjanidae; genus Lutjanus; species Lutjanus erythropterus. Next base: position 5,395,474 of record NC_139327.1, read on the forward strand.
ATTACAGCACAAAAAGTTTTTAACTATGGTTTCCCTTGGTTTGTGGAATGACTGAAGGCATAATATAAACTGATAGAGCCAATATTGCAGCTCGGCGTCGGTTTTTGAGCTTGAATGACTGAACTGAGTGTATTTCACACGGACTTTTCTTTCAAGAGTAACGATAGTCTGCGCCATTTTCCACAGAGTTGTGTCACTGTTAGCCAACATGATGTTAAGCTAACGCCAGTGCTAACAGTGGACAGCTAACACATTCATTTTGCATGCTAAGTGGCTCATTTTAAAGCCACAGCTCAATGAAATAGGCACAACTCTTACCGCTCCGGGTCCAAAGGAAAGCTGAAAAGTGGAGTGGAGTTTTCCCCTTGCTGGTAATCACAGTTGGCTGCGGCGCAGCAGTCAGTCATTTTGGACTGCAATGTAGCTAGCTAGCTAGCTAGCAAGTTAGCTAGCTTAGCTGGCGGTTGCAAGCTGGCAAGCCTACTGTGAGAAAACCTGCAGGAGAGTCTACAGAGTCATGCCTCAGGCAAAGCCTGCAACGGACACCGTTGGGTTTCAATGTTATTTTCGCTTAATGTCTCTTTGGCAAACTAAGAATGTACTAATTCCATGCTTTCAAAAGTTGATGTTGCGTGGTGAGCCAAGAGTCGCCGAAAGCGTGTTATCCCATCAACCAGGAACTGGACTGTGTAGTACAAAATGTTCCCCAGCAGAGGGCAGAATGGCACCGTCAGGCTTGGCCAAAGAGTTTCAATGTCAAGATCATTCACATCCTTGTCCATAGAGTAAAGCAGGCATATGCCCCGAGAGCCCTGTATCAACTGGTTTCTTCAATATTTTTCTTGTGTAAGTATGACAATCTTATGTATGTATGTATGTTTGTATGTATGTGTGTGTGTGTGTGTGTGTGTTTACATAGCAGTTAGTGCCATAATAAAAATTAATATTAATAATTACAATTATTAAACTTCTTCTGATGTGCCCCCCTTTCACAGCCAGAAAAAGTTCCCACCCCCAAATTTTTAAATTTTTAATCAATCGTTAACAACAATTGAGCTTGGAACTGATTTAAAAAAAAATGGATTCACAAGCTGAATTTTAGTAAAATAAAGGTCAGCAGGATAGAATAAGCAAACTCTTGTTTGTTTATTTCCTTTACATATATCACATCCATTCATTCATTCATTCAGTTTTACTCTTTGCGTCTCCCCTGGTCTTCAGCGCCCCCTCTGAAGAGGCTCTGCGCCCTCCCATGGGGGCCCGCCCTCCAGTTTGGGAACCACTGGACGAATCAGTTATCCTGGAATAAATATCAATGTATTTTTCAATTTACTTATATATTAATGGCCTCTATATTTGGCTGATATAGAAACACCATAATCTGACTGTTAACACGACAACTGGTGTTTTCTTTAAAATGCTACACATGGCAACTATGGTTAAGATTTTGATGAGCATTCAATGCTTATATCAGACCCGATATTATACAAACATTAAACAGAAGCCTTTGATAAATATTTTAGCTCCCACACTTCCACCAATATCTTAAAATGCAGAACTTCTCTTGTTCTGACTTGATACTCTTTGATAAGGATGTGCAGCTTCCTCTTCATACTTTGAAAAGCAGATTTGGTTCATGATATTCCTACTGTTGCCCTCCATAGATCCTGGTCTTATACTAAAATCCTTTTGTCATCCACTGAATAGTATATGCTACCATGTGTTTTGGCAGAAAAGAACAATGTGTACACTGAGTAGAACCTCCAGTATATTAAGTAATTAGTGTGTGATGAAAGATGATATTAATACTATCTTATCTTTTGAGATACAAATACATTTACTGGTAACAGTATATCTGTTTCTGTCTTTAGGGGATAACATTTTATTAATATTAAGATTAAATATGCTATATAGGTAAGTTATTTGGTTGCCTTCTTACACTGACAGTTGAAAAACATACAGAAGATATCCTTAAGCAATCATGCAGTGAACAGGAGCATTTAAGTAATATGTAGCAGCCACTGGTTTAATTCAAGCCAAAAACACAAAGAAGAATGGTCTAAATTGTTTAATGGTTGTATTATACAAAACACAGTGAATGCATCCAAATTACATAAACAAATTTATTTAAAAAACTACAAGCACTCTACATATTTGCCATTTTTGGCTGCAGATGATTGGTTAAAAGGAGATTCCTTTTCATATTTAAGATAAAAGCTCCCCTCGCACACAAAAGTTAGAAGATTAGAGTAATCCCATTGGAGATCAACTTCCTAAAGAAAAGGGACAGCAACAATAAAGTATTCAACTCAAAAATGTGACTTTACCTTAGTAAATGGTAGAGAAGGAAACATAGCTGGAAACGCATTTTAATTGTCCACTGCAGCAAACAGTGTAGGTAGGCCAAATGGTTTTAGTCTTCAATCATATCAAATTTCAGTAACACCAAACAGTGCAGTGGAAATTGGAGTCTCAGTAGAGACGGTGACAGTGACTAGGCTGTTTAGTCAGAAGCAAACACTCCATTCATCGCCATGATACCTAAAGTGCTAGATAAATAGCCATTGCCACTAGCAGGGGTGTTGCTTAGAACTGAGGGCGTTATTCATGAAAGGAATACTTTCAAAGCAACTCAAACAGATTTTGCCACTTAGTGATTCATTCTCAGAACAAAATATACAGATATTTTAAGTACTGCCTGAGTTGTGTCAATTGGCCGTTATATCCATTTTACACCAGCCAGTCAGTCCTACTCATTCCACTGAAAAAAACACAATTTGGAATTTTGTAGGGCTGGGTATCATTAAAAAAATGTGATACCAGTACAAATACCAGTACTCTTATAGTGATACCAATACCAAATATAGTACTTCATTTGGTACCATTTTTTGAAGGTTCTTTTTAATGAAGAACGCTTGTGTTGATTGGCTGCAAGCAAAACCATGTCAATAGTCTTTTTTTTTCGGATCTGGGTACCAAAAGGATTGAATGCATGTCTCGTTTGACTGGAGAAGTTCTGATACTACTTAGTACTGAGTAATTTTAATGGATACCTTATAGTTATAGTACCTATACCCAGCCCTAGTATATTGAGTTTGTAACAGAGCTTGTATCAGAACAGGGTTAAGATAAATAGAATATAAGAATAAATTTAGAATGATGACCACAAAATGTTATTTAACAAAGATACTATCTCTTTATTAACACATTCAGGGAGAGATAGTCAACTTTTCTTCTTATCCAAAGCAAATGTCAACAGAACATTGGATGACAGAGTAAAACACTTTAACAAGGCTTACATGAGTGTTGACTCCCACTATGCAACTTATTTTAATAATGGACTGAAGGAATGGACTTTGGTAGCTGGAATCAGGGCTCATATCCACCCTGGGAAGCTTACAGCGGTCAGTACTGGCTCCCCAAAACAATAACATGAAAACAGCATGAGGGGCAAGCACAAGACAAACAAAATTACTGTCTGGTATTCATTACTCACATAATGACTCTCTGCAGTCCAGCTTATTCTACTTAAAAACAACAACAACAACAATAACAACAACAAAACATAAAATAAAATTAAAAAAGCCCAAAAAAGATGCTACCTCAGATTGACGTTGAGATAGTAAAAAAAAAAAAAAAAAAAAAACTAACTAAAGGAGGATGCTTATCTCATCATGATAAGTTTGCATAACTGATTAGCAAAGCTGTGGCTCATCTGTCCGCAAGCTTAACTACAGCCAAATTTCCATGGCACGGTATGACTTGACTCAACTTGCTTTTTCTTCTTTTTTTTTTTTGGTATCATCTCTGTCAAGGTTCCAAGAGAGCTGAGCTGGTGCTAAAAGGTGACATGAAAACATTTCAGACCACTGATTGGTTGTGCAACACAGGACGTCTTGCACAAACATGGCATTTTTAAACAGCCAAACTACCATCAATTTTTTATTTAATCAAAAATGGCAGCCCGCTAAACAACACTGTGGTCTATTAAACTGCAAACGTATCAAGAACACTATAAGAGTAGCAAAGCCTCTTTTTGTGTGCGTAGCGAATGTGTGGTTGATGAAGCACAGAGTGGCTGTGAATGCAGCAGAGGAAAAGCACTGAAGTTGACAGTGTGGCAGTAAATGTACAATGTACGTTACAGTTTTTGTCAGTGAATAAAAGATGCACGTTCTCAAGAACAAAGCACCCAGTGTTGTTTCCCAATGGCTGTAATGTATGACAATCAGCTCTGCCTATGTTACAGTACTAGCTTATCTGCAATGGAAAACAAAGCAGAAATACCAAAAGCAAGCAGAATCAAGTCGAGCTGTGTGACGTTGTGGAAATACAGCATACCATATTCTAACCGACTAAGACGCCTCCTTCGTCTCCGGGTATGTCTTCATGTAGACTTCCACTACTGCATCCAGATCATACCCAACATCATAGTTCATGTTCAAAAGAGCAAGACTTTTTGACTTGAATTTGTCAGGTGTGTTCTCCATGTACATCTGGAAGCGTTTGTATGCCACGTCAGAGCTGTCCTCCAGAGCCAAGGTAGGCAGGATGCTGATCAGTCTCAGAACTGCGAGCATGTTTGGGAAGAACTTCACATCGGCCAGCTGCAGCGTTTCATGGAGACTGGTGGGCAAAGTCTCACCTTTGCCCCTTTTGCTCCATTTAACCCACCAACAGTGCAGCTCGGCAGAGAGCGTTCCTGCATTGGGGATGTCGTTTTTATACAGCTGCATGCTGTCTTCCTCAGGTTCAGTGGACTTGTGTTGCTCTATGACAGCAGGGACCAGTGACAGACATCTCAGAGCCTTCAGGTGGTCCTCACAGAAGAGCTCATTAATTTCTTGGGTGACGTGAGCCACCACGGGAACAGACAGGTGCTCCTTGTAGTAGCTCTCCGTACGAATGGCTCCAGATTCTGACTGATACTTTCTCAAGACTGAGCGAGGAACCTTGACTGGGATCTCCATCGCAGCGGCCAGGGTGACGGCCTCATCGTTCCAGAACTCATGATACACGTCAATGTTGTCGGCCACTTCCTTCAGGGAATGCAACACAGCCTTTACACTGGCTGCAGCAAAGTGGGCGTCTATTGCACTCCCCTGCACATTCTTCCCAAATGCCCGTGTCAGCGTCATAACATTTTTTAGCACAACCAACGCCATGACAAACTCAAAATCAGCCAGTGCTTTTGAAATCTCCAAGGCATTGTGTGTGACTTGATCGTTCCACCTCATGTCCTCGTTGTCATGAACGCTGTCCACACAGAGTAGTAATGCCTCCAGGATTTCCACTGTCACCTCAAACACATCGTGTTGTCTGGTCCATCTGGTTCGACAGATCTCCTTCAGTTCGTTGGCTTTTTCCTCTTTGTCTGGGTAGAAAATGGAGATGGCATGCTCCAGCTCCAGCTGCAGTAAATGCGACTGACCGAAAAATGAGTCGATCTTCTTCAGGGTGGACATGACAAGCTTAACCCCTGACAACGCCATACCATTTGCCAGTGACACATTCAATGTACGTGTAGATCTTAGTGTAAGCACTGCCTTTGGGTACTTCTCCATCAGCTTGGCAGCAAATGTTTTTATTTTTCTAAAATGAATCCCAGAGCAGGAGTGTGCTTGACCTCTACACTGTTCCATATCCAAGCCCCATGTGTCCGTTATTTCAGACAGCAGTTTCTCTGCTAAGGCGTCTCCATCTCCCTCAAAGGACAAGAACCCAACAAATCTCTCCTGCTGGCTGTTAGACTGGTCCACATAGCGGAGAAAGACTGGGAGGTACCATTCTCCTGAGATCTTCACCAAATCATCAGTAAGTAAAGAGAAAAAGCTGTTTTGTTTAACTTCCTCCACCAGCTTACTGCGGATGCATTTCTCAAACACCTCGATCAACTGATTCTGCTGAGCTGGAGAGCAGCACTCCTTATTCGCATCGAACCTCCTCTTAAGGACTTCATCTCCGTAAGTCATGCGATAGTCCAACAATGCCTCAAAGGTGCTTGACCCTTGGCCATCCTGTGTATTATCACCAGGCCCTGTCAGAGGAATGCTTTGCTCTCCCAACAGTACAAGAACTTCAAATAATGACTTTAGGTACTCTTTGTACTCGTCCTCCTCTTGGGGTTCCTGGACATCTTCCTTAGCTGCCTCCCCTTGAGATTTTCTGATTTCTAAAAGGGAAACAAAGATTGCAAGATAAAGATCAAATCAATCATTCATCTTAAATTTGGGAGTCATTTGATTCATTGTCAAAGTGGTAAAAGTGTGTGTGTTGATATTTCTACTTACTTTTTCTCCCCCTTCTCTCAGTTTCATCATCTTTGGTCTGCAAAAAACATTGTCAAATGAAAAGTGTGATTTCATTAAAACTACAAAAAACGGATCTTTTTACTTTTTAAAACAATTAATTTACCCACCGTCTCTTTGCCGCGCTTCACCTGTCCATTCTGAGGTTGGCTTGGCACATCAAAGATAGTTGGTATGGCATCATCCTTCAACACTGCACTCTGAGTATCCTAAAAACAAAATACAGCCAAAACTTAATACTACATAATACACAACATAACAAGACTGAGCCTAAATATTACTTGCATTAAATTTGTATTAAAACCTACATCACCTACATATTCACTAAGCACTACACTTTGGTACTACAGCACTACAGCAGATTACTATTAATTAATGGGTCCAAAATTATGCACAAGTTTAAAACAACACTGACTTACCCTATGAATCAAAGACGTTTCAAAATGTTTTCCACAGAGTCTGTAGTATCTGTACAGCTGGTCTGATGATTTGTCTATCAGATCTTGCCTCTGGCATTTTTCAACCCATTTCTTACACCTGAAAAGAAAGATTATACCACAATGAAAACACCTTTAAATGTCAATAGTAATTTTGGCTTTGCAGTTCAGTTGTGGTTCAGCACTACATCAATTCAACACTCTATACACGAGCAGTCCCTCTAGGAAGTTGCGATCACAACAATTAACACAAATTCAACCAATCCCTGTGAATTCTGCACAACCTTGCAATTTTGTCTAATCACCACAAGTATTCTGCAAATTTGGCTAATTATTGGAGCTTCCTGTAAGTTCCACCAATCATAGCAGCCCATCGTGCAATGTTAGACATGTACAAGGACCTGACTCAGTGTCTTGTTATTTACAATTTTTTATATCCATTTTTTACTTTGTCACAGTACTGAAAAGCACCCAAGGTTTGTCATTGTTACTGACATTTATCAATGCTCTGTGAATTATAATAAATAAATAAATAGCAACTTTTTAAAAAAAATTACTGGCTCTCACAATTAAAAAGCACCTAAAAACATTGCAACATGCATTGCATTTTTTTTTTCTTTTTTTTAGAAAAGTTGCTGCAAAATCAGGCATTTTAAGATGCAACAATACCCCCAAAAGCCTGCAAAATCCTGGAGAGAGTACAGAACATGCAGCTTGCTTTTCCAATCTGTAATTATTTCTAACAATGACTCAGAATCTCAGCATAAGATCTTTAAGACAATCCTATAAATTACTGGCTGATCATACTCATCCCTGCTGAAGATCAGTAGGATAATGATGTGTTGTTTGAGGTGATGGTAACATGATGAGTTATAAACCACAGCACTTGTTGACAGTTGCACACGTTGTAATGCAGCACAACAGTTCAAATAGGCAGAAATAAAATACTTCTCTTTTGTCTGATTTACAAATGCATGCTTCCCAAGATGCAATAAATATGCAAAGTATGGATGGACACTGATGCTTATAGTACTACACTACGCTAATAATAATAAAAACAAGTTATGTTACTTTCAATGTTTTTCTTTTCTAAAGTGATTTTGCAGGGAATAAAATACCCTTTTCACAGCACACATTTTGACTGATCAAAATATCTGTTAATGACGGCTAAGTCCCATCAAGAGTTCCAGTAAGGCAGTGACCACCTACATGGAATGCAGTTATTTTTAACGTTAGCAATGTTTTTTTGTTTTGTTTTTTTCACAGCAGCCATACTGACACTAAATAACAATCTGATCACAGGTGTTACCAATGATACTAATTAAGGTTCAGTTCCATTCAGGTCAAACAGAGTCAGCATGCTGTTATTGTGCATGTTGGCTCACTGGAAAGGCTCTGTGGGACCCTAATTAGTATCATTGGTTACACCTGTGTTTACCCTGTTTTCATATCAACACAGCTGCTGTGAAAAAAGTTCACTTCACCTGTGCTTTTATTCTTAACGTGTTGAAGTTTCTACTGTAAAATGCTATTCAAGTCAATGGATTTGTCTTTTGAGATATAATATTCCAGGTTTACATCTGCTGCAAATGTTGGAACTAGACCTTTACTGCATGCTACACAACATGTTGCTCGTTGTAACATCGGCCAAATTTTTATTTTATTTTTTTTACAATCTATAAAAGGTATTCTGGTGTGCCAAATGTTTTATGTTTAGCAAAAAACACGAGCACGTGAACCTGTCAAACTTTTGAATTGAGTTTGCGTGTTTAGGGGTAAACAGACACTTAGCTATATTTTTGACACATATTTAACACAGAAAGTGCAACAGGGCCAAATAAATGTCCAGCAATTCAACCACCGTTATCCATGTGTTAAAACGCACGCCTTGGCGTGTTTAACAAACCGAAATAAGAAACAAACTATTCCGTGTAACGTTAGTTTGATAGCTTCCTAGCATCAGTGTTAGCATTATTTACCTCTCTGGATCCTGCGGGAACCTGAAGAGCGGCTGTGGGTCTGATTTATCGCTGGTACAATTTGGCACAGCGCAGCGATTCTGCATCTTAGGTTTATATCATAAACTAGTTTTTGCAGTGAAATCCTAATAAGGACAGAAAACTGTGTTGCTAACGCTCGTTAGCTATCAAGCCAGCTTGGACAGCAAGGCAACTTCCGTTTTTCGCCTTCAAAATAAAATACATTGTGTTTGAGTAACTAAAGACCGCCAAATTAGTACTTAGGCTACATTTTGCAGTAGCCTGCTGTTAGTTCAACTACGGTAGTTTAGTTATCTCATAATGTCTCATAACGTGTTTTTGTTTGTTTGTTTTGTAAATATGTTTGCTATGCACAGGTGGCAAAGAAATAAGGTTTAATAAAGAAGTAGTAGTAAAGTAAATAAAGTAGTTTAATTACTTCTTTTTTTTGAGTAGTTAGCAACTGAAAGTACAACCACTGTTGGGCCATAAAATGAAATAAATGTTTTCAGAGTTAGATTTTGCATTGCTTTTTTTATTGTAATTGTCTGACCAGTCCCACCTCTGGGCATGTCCAGGCAGCTACCACCACCTCACACTTCGGCTCTGTGCAAAAGGGCATATGCAAAATAGCTTGAATCTAATGTTTCATCTAATTTTCAAAACCAAACTTGAGTATATTAAAGTCAGTTACAATAGCATATGCCCTGTCTGATGGATATTGTATTCAGCTGGCATTGCTTGCACTTTCCTATGAATAGTATTTAATTTTTTTTTTGTTTTATCAATAGAGGGGCAATTTTGCTGGCATGTGACTTTTTTGCATTATATTTTGTTATACATATTATTTCATACCACTTTCTTATTTTACGAAGTAGTTTTAAGTACTTTTTAAAAGCAACTCTAGTTAAGTGAACTACATTTCCCCCAATGTAGCCTCACCGACACTGAAAATAATAGTATATATGCTATGCACCTAACAAATCCATAGCATCCCTGTTGTTTGTTTTGTCACTCTATTCTAAGTACACTTGTTCCTAAAGGCATAAGATAAATAATATAGCATATACTTTTGTTTTTGATCGTCATTTTGATTTTATTTTGAAGGCGAATTCGCTCCGTTGTTGAAACAATTTTATTGAGCTTGATGCATTTAACAACGTGCACCAAACCCCGCGCTTAACTTTTTCCCATAATCCTCAGCAGTCTTTTCAAACCCCAAAGGTTGGAAACATGCCATGGCATTATTTAAAACATATTCAAGCCATATTGTTGTGAGTTTTGCAAAGTTCAGTTCAGTTTACGTAACACACATTAAACCCTTCACCTTATAAGACAGTGGAGGTGTGCATATGTAGTGTGTACAGTCATGTTATTATGATTATGATTATGATTATGATTATTATTATTATTATATTAAGTATCATGTAAATATGTAATGTTTCCTGAACATTGCTTTTGCTAACCTCATTTCCCTGATGATTACTGCTCACAACTGACAACAATATGATAACATACATATTGTATATAGAGAGAAGAAATTTCAATCAAATTTAAATGACAAATACATATGAACGAAGTGATTTATAAATTTTCTGTTTATGAATGAACAACTATGCATATTGAGTAATGAAGGGACTCCAGATCTGTGCAGAATTCTTGTGATATCACAATCAAAAAATGGCTGAGTGTCTTTTTTTCTCTCTCACTACATTGTGTTTACAAAAGGTACAGGAAACATCAATGAATGTAAACCTAGCCATTAGACAATCATCAGGGTATGTTTTATGTAATATTTTGAAGTACTTCCTTAGCTTTGTTTGGGATGCAATGGTTTGTTTATAGGGTAAAAGCTAATCCATTTTTCAAGTAATGTTCTCAATTTGAAATCTCCAGAAAAATTTGCCTCTGGATACAATTCTGTCTTTGAAAAGTTCAGTGAATATACTTATTGTGATACTTCATATCTTAGTTCAGTCCACTCAGCATCAGCATTTTCTCTGAAAAGAATTGTGTACAGAGCTACTTATTGGCTGTCACAGCTGTTTGAATCAGTGATTTCACAGATGCTGTCATCGCTGTCATGTGCTGGGCGTGTAGCTGTTTACATGGACCGGTATAAGTGGAATCCTATTTGGGTTTAAACATTCAAACAGGGGGGTTGAGAAAATCACTGGGAAGAAAGAATGGAGCTAGTCTTCTTCAACTCTCGCTCTCAGTTTTGAGACACCCTATTGGTTGACTTTGATATCTCGCGAGACTAGCCTGGCCAATTGCAGCACAGCGGCGCCAACTCAAATCGAATGGCGTTTGCGCAGGGAGAGCAACGACGTGTTTTGCTTCGGAGTTGTGCTGCTGCAGGGGCTTTCTCCTCGCATTGTGCAACAAAAGACAACAGCACGGTAAGTTAGGATTTATTTTCTAACTTAGTTTTAATTTAAATATATATGTCGATACAGTCGGTGCACGAGAGCAGAAAGTACGGCCAAATGTACAGTCAACGTCTCAGAACTAGGTTAACGTTTCTTCGCTTTTCATGTGAGCTAACGTTTACCTTACGCCACGCCACTTCATTTAAGCTAATACGTGCTAATATTCATGCTTTTGATAAACATAACGTGACCAAATACTTATAATACTGTTTATTTTCTCAGACCGCAAAATAAACGTACATGTAAATTGCCAGTTCATGTAGTGAAAGTTTTATCATTAAGTTTCGACACTGTGATAGTTTACGAAATGCTGCCACCCAAACTCCCACAAACTATAAGTTAACGTTAGGTGTAAATATACGGTCATGTCTAGGTTTGTACGCGTTTTTCTTCATTGTCCGTACTGTTAAAAAAAAACTAAACGTTTTATAATTTAACAATGCTGTGGCTAAGATCTGGGTAGGTTTATGGACGAAAAACACTTGGTTAGGGTTGGAACTGTCATGGTTTGGGTTAATATTATCACTCTCGCGAGATATATTATATATTTTTGCCCTGGCCTTTAGTGCAAGTCCAAGTGTTGCTTCAAGCACCAAAAATACATTTTAAAAATTCAAAACCAGTGTCTCTTTCCAAAAATCATGATCCAGTTACTCAAGATAATCCACAGACCTTAATTTCTGTTGCATGTCTTTAATTCTAGCATGCTATAATATGTAAATCAGATGTTTTCACAGTGGGAGTGGGTGTCCCTAGGGGGAATCCAAACATTTCTAGAGGAGACGCAGTGAATGGAAATGAAGGGAAAAAGCTAATTATTACATTTGATCACAAATAGTCTAAATGTGTGTGATTTGGTTAAAGAAATGGTTCAGAAATACAGTATTGTGGATTTTTTCCCACCTCTCCAGAGACAAACTAATAAATGCCTTTGTACAGATCTTCTTTATGTATTTGGTTTAGTCTGAAGTAGGGCTATAAATCACTAGTTTCATCATGAAATGATAATATAGGGACTCTTTGGACAACAGTACAATATTTTGCGATATCACAAATTGTGCCACAATACATTTAGAATCAGTTCAGCAGCCTCTGATGATAATCATGTGTCCACTAAATGCATTTAGTTACATTTATGTCAACTCAGAAAAAAAGACTCAATATTTTCACTTTACATCAATATTATTGGATTGTTGAACATTAAATGGATGTATAGATCAGAGGCTGATGTATTGTTACAACAGCAATAGACATAGACATCTAGGAAGTGAGCTAAACCAATGGGGAGACCTTTGCCTAGCTTCTTCTGAGGGGATGCCCACATTTTCAGACTTTGAAGACCCCTGATATAGCCTGTACTAATGATTCACTGGCATCATACTTGTATGTGTTGCTTTGTTTGCCCTCCAGAAATCTGTATTGCTTTAACCTGGTTGCAGCTTCACCATGGAAAACGTTGCAGTTTCAAGGCGGAAACACAATAAAGTAAGTTACTCTTATAATATGAAATACTTGTCCTATTGTGTTGATTTCTGACTAAGTTCTTTTCAAGGATTTTGAGCCCAAATTCAGCCTAACTGATGTTCTTGTTTTCACTGTATTAGGGAAACAAGGAAAATGCTCAGCCAACACAAGGAAGCAAGTCCTTTATCAAAAGAGACAAAACGACTGCTGCTCCCTTCCAACTGAAAAGCAACAAAAAAGAGGAAACCGTGGCAAAGAATGGTCCCCTTCAAGCCAAGGCCAAACAGGTGGACAGGAGGCCACCGTCTGGTGAAGCTCTGAAAAAGGTCAAGACTGTGCAAAGAGCTGCTGCTACTGATGTCAGACAACGACAAACGCATAGCAAGGCCTTTCTCACTGAACAGGCTGTGAAAGACAAAAAGATAGCTGTAGAAGCCCCAAAGCCACCAGCTGCTGTGCCACCATCAAAACCTGCTCCCGGCATGTACAAAGGCAAGATTGTCCAGTCAAAAATCGGATCCATTTGGAAGTCAAGCTCCAGCATTAACGGGGTGGATCCTAAACCAGTGGCACCTAAAACAGAGAGCCAAAAGGTTGGAAATGTGGCAAAAATGAGGTGCAAATCAGTCAGTGATCTTCCACACAAACCCGCGCAGACAAGGTCCAGGTTAGGGTCAGACAGACCTGCTCAGGCACCCAAGCCCGCTGTCACCAGCCGCCCCCCTTCTGCATTCTGTTCTGCCCGCCCTGCTGCCAGATCCATCCCTGCAACGCTAACCAGCACCACCGTCAGAAACACTAATGTGACTTTCACCAAGAGAAGTGCAAGTCAGAACCAGTCAAAGCCGAAGATCCCAGTGACGGACAAGAAGGTCAGCAAACCTCCTGTCTCAAGCACCACCAGCCAGTACAGATTCACTGTGGACACTGCAGAGGAGAGAAGGTAACACATTTCTATAAGTATTTAGTTTGAAAAAACATCTAATTGATTATTTTTGACTGATGTTCCTATTGTTACATAATTTGCAGTAATTGAGGGAATACTAATTTTTGACAATGTTATTCTCATTTTCATTGAGAAATTGATTATGGTGAGATTTTTGTGGAGGTCTGTTCTAAATAAATTGTTTCCATAAGTCTGTAGAATATGATGTGTAGGCCTGGACAACACTGCACACAGTAATCTAGAGCTGTAACAACTGATAATCAAAGCAACCGCCAACTATTTTGATAACTGAGGAAAAGTTAAAATTCCAGCTTCTTAAATGTGAACATTTTCTGGTTTCTTTATTCTTCTCTTACAGTAAACTGAATATTTTGGGGTTGGGGGACAAAAAAGACATTTGAGGACGTCTCCTTTGGTGTTGGGGAAACAAAAATCAACATTTTTCACCATTTTCTGACATAACTATTAAATAATTAATTCAATATTAATATAATTGTTAGTTGCAGTCCTACCACACCTAGTTTAAAATATTTTTACACAGTTTTAACAAATATTTCACCCTCTGATGTGAAAATTGCAGTAGAGCATATTGTGTTTTCAGTAAAATTTAAATTTATTTTTCAGCATGTGAAATAATGTTGGAAAAAGTATCAAAATATTGATAGTTTTTCAATACCACATGTTTAAAAACAATACAGTGCTGAGATTTTATATTATGTAAGTACCAAAGCTTTAAACAGTGATCACAAAGACTTCAATCCAGCCTTCATGCTCCCACTGAAACTTTGCTTACAGCAAAACAAGTAGAGCTACAATGATTAATCTATTATTAAATTAATTGGCAACTGTTTTGATAATTGATTTATTGTTTTGAGTCTTTTTTTTTTTATTAAAAATGTCAATTCTTTGATATATTGTGGTTTATTTAGTCCTCCATGACAGTAAACTGAATGTCTGTGTTTTGAACAAAACAAGACATTTGAGGACGTCATCTTGGACATCGGAAAACAGCAATCAGCATTTTTAATTAATTAATAATTGACAGCTTAATCAATGATAAATAATCGTTAGTTGCACCCCTAACAACAAGTGTTCAGTCTACCAGCACGGTGTTCAGGTTGTTAATTTATTCAAAAAAAAAAAAAGGACAAAGTGATGACAAAACTTTACTTTTCTGTTTGCAGTAGTATTGAAGGAGGTATCAAGTACTGTTTTTTTCTTTTTGTCTAGATTAGTATTGTAGTGAAGTTCAGTATTGTGACCACACTTCATTAAAAATGTTACAAAACTGTTTTTGTGTTTCCGTTGCAGAGCGAAACTTGCGGAGTGGCTAGCTTCCAAGGGCAAGACTTTGAAGAGACCAGCCATGACAACAACAGCACCCTCACAAACCAAAATCTCTGCAAAACCTCAAGCTGAACTCGAGCCACAGCCTCAGCCAGCTGCACAGGGCAACCCTGCACCTGAACCCAGTGTGGAGGCATACAAGCCAGACTCTCCAGCTGCTGCTCAGTGTGCAGAGACCCAGGAAGCAGACCTGCCGACACAGAGCCAAACCTCAGCTATCATGAACACCACTCTAGACCTGCTCGAAAACTCAGACGCAGATCTGCCTGTTGAACCACAGGAAAGAGTGGATGATGTAAGGAAGCAGGCAATTTCTGCTGATGTTCTTAAAAATATTACCTTCCACAGTGATGAAGCATAATCTCTTTGTTGTTATTTTGACAGATTGTTGTGAACCTGTGTGATGCTTTGGAGGCCATGGCAACACCCTCAAAATGCAACGATGGTAAGTTCACCTGTCTCTAGAGTAGATAAAATCAAATATCACCATTTTTTACCAGATACAACTGTCTATGAAGTGTGATACTGCACAGATCTAACGTGGTGTGTTTTCTTTTAATGAGTTTGGTTTACTGTATGCATGCAGCACCTTAGCAAAGCATAAACTGGGTGAAACGGTTGTCATCCTATCAACCAAATACCTTTATCAAAATTGCAATATTGTAGTGATGACTGCTGATGCTTTCACAAAATATTAAAAGGGTAGTTTGGATTATTTAAAGTTGAGTTGTGTGTCATCTATAGTGAGTGTACTGCTCAGAATGCAGCAGCAAAATGTATTTTAGCCTCCCAACCAAACTCTAACTCTATTGGTGAATTTTAGCTCACAGAGCAGGAGTTACAGGTCTACCGCTGCCTCAGTTGGTTAGATTGTTTGTGTTACTGTGTGAATTTGGTGAATCCAAACTAACCTTTTAAGGAACCAAAGTCACACAATGACACAAACGAACTAACTGGTCGAGGCAGTGGAAGATGAGCAACTCCTGTGTTCTGCAAGGTAAAATTCCAGATTTTGCAAAAGAGGTCTGGTTGAGCAAGAGAGGAAAAATCTGGTTTATATAACAGCTGTTTGAGTCTGGTGGCAAGTAAAGAGGTGAAAATATTCCAGATATAGTGTACATTTAAACTAGCATTAGTTTTTGATGGATCTTTTTTTCTTTTTTAAGAGACTGAAATACATTTTGCTGCTGCAGAAGTACCAAGGCTGTAAAAAGAAAAGATGCAAATGCTCATTCAAGACCTTCAGTTTAGTTCAGTCTTTATTTTGTGTTACTAATATAATCCTGCCTGAAATTTGGGTTGCAGCAAAACTACACAATGTAACAAAGTAGCCTTTTCTGTACCAGCAGGTTATTTAAAAAAAATCAAAAAAGGAACAAATGATCCTTTTTTTATGACTCTGAATTTTTTTCTTTTGGTATCAAGAGGTATTGAGTGTGTGTGGGTGTTTTTTGTTTTCTTTTTTAAATATACTAGTATTGTTCATTCCTTAATTCATTTGCAGTTGGTGTAAACAGAAATCTCTGCACTCAAATCAACAGCAACATTCTTATCATCTTTGTTTCCATTAGAACTGTTCCAGGTGACAGATGTGTGCACAGATGTTGAAGATGTGGAGGACAGCAAAGCAAAGGAGGAATGTGAAAAAGAGGATCTGAAGAACGAAACGCCTCAGGATGTTAGTGAGCAGCTGAAGGTTGAGCAAGTGAAGTATGAGGGAGAAGAAAGTGATGACCAGGATGAAGATGATGCAGAAAGTGATGATGATTGTGTGACAGAGATGACACCACAGATGGAGGATGCTTCAGTAGTAAAGTACAGTGTGAAGACCACTCCTTACCTGCAAAGGTGAGTCCATCACCTGTCCAACAGTAGCTTTTCTCCTTAATAAACCATGAATTAAATACAGATAGTCATTTTTTTTTAACTTGTTAACAGTATTTTTAACTTCTTGTCTCAGTGTCAAGAGGACAATCGAAGACGAAGTCAGCACGAGTGCGACCAGGAGAAAGAGCAACATCAAAGACCTGAAGTTTCTGACGCCAGTGCGCCGCTCCAGCCGCATCCAGCGCAAATCTTCGCGCCTGCCGAGCATGCTGGTCGATCACGACCCCTGCGTGTCATCGCTGGCCGAGCTGGTGAAGCTGGACGACGATCCAAACGCCTACATCTATCGAAAAAATCCTGCACTTCTGGATGATCTGCCAGATCAGACCAGACTGTGAGGAGATCTGTCTATATATATGTATATGTGCTGTTTTTTTAAAAAAAAAAGATGTACAGGACTGGAGGTAATGGACACTTTTAAAATCCTCTTTAAATGGTTTTACTAATCAGAATGTATCTGAAAGAATTTTAATTGTCAATTAAACTTATATTCTTTATGGGGTGGAAAAACTATTCCTGTTCTGAATGTATCATAGACTTTACACTAACATTATTAGTCATATATACTAAAGTTGACATGTACTTTAAAATGCACTGCAATAAAAGAATATTGCCTTATTTTAAACATATATGCTCTGACACTTGATTTCTAGACCTGAGTCTCAAATGCATCTTTATCATGCAGCTCACCCTGGATCTACACAAAGTGCAGCACTTTAAAATATGTCATTTAAAACATGTCAAAAGTCTTGAAATACAAGTGTGGTTAAGTATTAAAAAAATCTGAAATCAATGATGCCACAATTTCCTGTTGCCGCCCTTGTGAAAAATTAGATTTCTGCTTTTTTTTTTTATTCATCCGACATCCACAGAAAGGGTTGAGTGCTGCACACAATCAACCACAAACTGTCCTGCAAGAGACATGGAGTTGGTTGCAGTACAGTGAAAAGTGCAAAAGCAAATTCTTTACCCATAGACGGATAAGTTGGAACACCATAGTGGATTTGTTTTCCTGCAATATCTTTGTAATGAAAAGTTTTTATCATTTCATATTCCAGGTATTCCTAAGAAAAACTTTTGATATCAGACTATTTTCATTTTTAATTTACTGTTTATACTGTAAATGCAAAGGACTGGGATGTGCAAATTCATCTTCTGCTGCATGAAATGAAGATGAGCCACACAAATCACTGAAGATGACTGAAGTATTTAAGTTGAAATTATATTTGAATAATTTGTGTTCACTTTATGTTAATCATCATTCATATGGATTTCTGCTTTTTATGTTGCCCTTGTGTACAAGTCTACTAACAGATGCTGATTTAAAGTTTTAGTGTGGGAAAAGTGTTTGAAACATCTTTGACTATGTTTTAGATATTTTAGTCATTTTTATGTTATGGAGGAAACCTCTGAATAATAGAGATTTTCTGTTGTAATTTTTGTGGGGCAAACAAAATGCCGGTGTCAGGATCAAACTGAGGCAATTTTCAAAACTTTCCTTTCATACAATACCTTAAAGGGAAAGTTCACATCAAAATCAACAAGACCTATAGTGCTATTTATCAATCTAGATAATGTTGGAGATATTGGCTGTAGATACGTCTGCCTTCTCTCTAATGAAATGGAACTAGATGATGTGGCTACTCAAGATAATCCAAAGATCTTGTGAGCAATTTCATGTAGGGACTACTTTATTTCTAGTAGAAAGACTAACCGGGCCATGATTTTTACAAAGACTTTGCTGTTGAAATATTTTTTTGGTGTTTTGAACACCTCAAGCTGAGTGCCATTTAGTCCCATTATATGGAGAGAAGACATGGCTGTATGTACGCATGTATGGCTGAATCCCCAAAACTCTGAAACTCACACCACAAAGATCTAGATGGATAAATGGCACTACAGGCCAAAGGAGAACCATGTATTTTTGATTTGTAGGTGAACTGTCCTTTAAAGAGTTTATTTTTCTCATTCAATATATTTAGGGCCCAAAATAGAGGGACTATGTGCTTCATACAAAGTGTTAAGATCCAGGGGCATCCCATGAACAGTCAGCTCATTTTTGTAAATCAGTGGTTGAATTGAATAATTCAGGGAATAAGTGTGGTAAAATGAATGCAAGTCATTTTCTCTGCAACAGAAAACCTCCAGGGTTAGTTAAGTTAAATTTAAGACCTTAAAAGACATTTAACAATTTTAATGCCAACTTTATGAGCATACCAGGTTAAGTAT
This sequence comes from Lutjanus erythropterus, assembly GCF_056507025.1. Lineage (NCBI taxonomy): Eukaryota > Metazoa > Chordata > Actinopteri > Lutjaniformes > Lutjanidae > Lutjanus > Lutjanus erythropterus. Next base: position 5,414,503 of record NC_139327.1, read on the forward strand.
TAAAGACAGAATTGAAAATCATTATTTAGTAAATCATTATAATGCTCACATTCATATTACCTGGAAGAGGTCTAACCCACTTGTATTTTGGATGCTGCTGCCACTTTAAAATCAGCATGTTTAGGTTTTTTCATAATTAAATAAAAAATACATTATTTTCAAAAAATATAAATTCAGAATAGGACTGGAATATATTTTATATAGAACTAGAAAATTGAATTTTTGAGTGTGCCTGATGCTCGCTGCCGACTAGTATCCCCACCATATTGCCAGAAGTATCAATAGCAGTAGATGTATCATTGAGGTTGCGTACGTCTGTGTGCACATGCACGCGCTGTCACATGCGTGTATTTATGCGAGTGTATGCGTCTCTGTGTATGTGCATGCATTATCACGTGTATTTGTATGTATATGGGTGAGAGTGTATGTCAATAAAAGTCCCCTTACAGACACAAAGAACAACTTTTGTGTGTGTGTGTATATGAGAAGTTGTGTCAGTAAGCAGGACAGAAAGACAATATGGCTGACATTAAAAATGTCAGTAGGCAGCCATGGATATTAGACTTAGAGCTAGACGTTCAATTAAGCCAATCACAATCATCCTTGTCAATTTCTGCCCAGCAACTGTGAGTTGACATGTATCTACTGTGTAGACAAGATGGACATTTAATGAATGAATGAATGAATTTAACATTAACCAGCTCAAACTTTGAATTTGTTAACAGTTCAAAAAGACTGCAGTCTAAAATGTCCAAGTTGGACACAGAAAGACACAGACAGAGACAGACACTGTGAATAAAGGCCACAGTCTGGTGAACCGTTCAAACTTTGAATGACTTTTCTACGTTACAGTATGGCGAAGCCACATGGTGTCAAAGAGAAGCGAGTTTTGAGTGTCTTTCACAAAAATCCCTTTCACTTTAAATGGGAAATTTTTTCGCAGTTTTTTGCAGAAACAGTTTAGCGAATTGTTAACAAAAGTCATAGCACACTTGTCCTGAATTTTCCACACGTTTCGATGTGCTTTTTGTGTACGTGCCCCCAGTGGTACGGGACTAGTTACGCGCTGAAAATCTGGCAGAAGAAAAATAAGAAGGAAAAGTATGATGGATTATTCAGTGTGCCTGCACATCAGGCACACTGAATAATCCATCAAAAGCAAAAATTGTGAAATTGCCAAATTTTACTGAGTGCACTCTTAGTTTATAACATTGCTGTATTTATAAAATCCTATGAAAGGACAAGAAAAAAATTAAGCCGTTTGTTTACAAATTTAAAGACTTTGTATATAAAAGTCAATACTTTTAAAGGCACTCATTTTAGATTATTATACTACCTTTAAAATACTTTCAAGGCCCTGCAGGTACCCTGAGTAATGACACTCAAAACACTGGAATATAGTTTAACTTCATTATGAAGGTGTTAGGGTCAGTTTTATACAGTTTGAACAGATGATGTCCTAAATGTAATGAAGTATCAAGTTATCTTTTTTAGCCAGTTGAGCATCTCACTCAGATTAATCAGATGTTCTGACTAGATCAACTTCTTATAGTTCCCACATCAATTGTCTTAATTTATTGCATTTGTATGTGCCTTATGAGAGAAAAAAACCACAGAGACCACAACTGTTTCACGTTTAATCCCACTTTAATTGACCACATTGTAAAAATCCAAAGCGCTCTGAAATGAACACTGCTTTCTTTTGACCACTTCATGGCAAATTACACTTCCTGACATCAGACTGGACGTTTTGACACCAGTTCCCTCTGATCCCAGATGAGACATTTCATTATAACAAAATTAAAAAAAAAGAAATCATCCACAAAAAGAAAAAAAAGAACAATCTCTCGGATGCAATTTTCTTCCCCCAAACAAACGTATAAAAAGTATTCTTTTCCCACTCATCTGCAGACCACAGGGGAAGGTGTTCAGTGCTGTGCGCTAAAAGGCTGTTTTCACTGCTGCTGTCTCTGAAGCTTTTATGTCCTTGAAAGACCCCGGTTGTCCAGATCTTTGACCTAAAACATGGAAAAACAAAAGATTTAGTTTTTGGGGTTTTTTTTTGTTTTTTTTTTAAAGTCAGTTTGGTCTAAAATGTTTTCCAGACAGAGCTGCAACAATGTGCTTAATGTACGTAGAGTCAGAAGATTATTCTAGTGTTAAGAAGATTATTTGGCTTATAAAGCATTTTCTAAAAAATGTAAGAAAAAAAAAATGGCATGACAGTGTCCTGTGGCTAAAACTGATGTCATCATATCTTGTTTTGTCAAACCAACAGTTCAACACCCAAATAAATTCAGTTTACTATGATGTGAGAACAAAATTCACCTTGTATATCCTAACGAGCCAGTGCTCTGTTGTGTAGGCCTCCTCCAACACATCCAGCTCAAAGTCTTTGTTCCCGATCTCAGCGTTCCTCACTCTGTCATAACCAGGTGGGCGCTCTGCAAAGAACATTAAGATCATCAGAATTACAGTACAAGAGGCTGAAGGAGCAGCAGATGGGCTGTGCATTAGGGCAAACAGATGACACCAGGCTGCAGGTTACTCACTGGCCTCTGTGTAGACCTGGCCGAAGCGGTAGTAGCACATCTTGTACATGAGGCAGTTGAGCAGGACGGGCGAGCCCTCGCGGTCCACTCTGAACTCTCCGGTGGGAGTGTAGTAGTCGTGCTCCTTGATGTGTTTGCCTGTGTCTGTGCTTCCTCCAATACGGACCATCCACAGGAACTTATTGATGTCTGTGATGCCGACAGAGAGACGTTAGACAAGTGGTGCTAAGAAGGCCTTTAGAATATTACGATTTATTTATTTGCTTCACTTTTCTGTGACTTTAAGTGACACTGTTATAACAGCTGGATGAACTAGCAATGAATGTGTGCACCAAATATTTTAAGTACTGAGATACAACTCCCTAAAATTCCTTAATACCTGTTTGACAGCTTCAAACAGTCAGCTTAACTCTGAGGGGGAGGCATATCAGTGGAGTCTGCAACTGACTGCTGACATGACCTGGTTTACACTGAGGCCTTTCTAACTGTTCCATGTACAAGAGTTATTACAGCTAAGAGTTAGAGATCTTTCCATTACTTTTTATTTTAGATTAATTCAAGTCACATCTAAAAACAAGTGCAGCACTCTAAGGAGGACATTTACGTTACACACCCCATCACATGAAAGAAATGCCACTACATGTGAGGCTGTTACATTCAAACAGCAGAGCTTCAGCTTTGCAAACAGACTATTAAACCCAAGCCTATCAAATCCAACTATTAGTCTACAATTAAACATTGTCACCTTTTCTAGTTGGTGTCAGAAATACTAGTCGGTTAAAGTGTTGATTGATATTTTTTCCATGTACACTGCCAGTTAACTGTTGCCTCCAAGATGTTTTGCCACCCAGTCAGACAGCAGTGCCTCTCGCCCAGCGCATACGCCCTGATGGCCTGGATGTTGTCATCAGCAAAGTGGGTCAGACGACAGCTCATAAAAGCGGCACGGTTCATCAGTAGTTTGATGCAGAAAATGAAAACAAGGTTGAAAGTAGGCTGTGCCATTATAAACTAGTATATAATCACTCGAATGGAGCGACATGTGACCACATTCAGCTGCTGCTGCTAGCACTGCTAAGGTTAGCCACACTTTTTTCTTCCTTGGCCAAATGGCTAGTGAATGTTTAAATTTTAATTTCAATTTTTTGTTGCCTGAATCCCACTGCAAAAAATCTGAACTATCCTTTTAAACCCAATCCTACTAAGTGCATCTGTGTCAAACTTCTATCCGCGGTGAGAATGTGTCTGTTGAAGAGTGTGTTGAAGTCGAGCTGCCTTCAAAGCCACACTGACTCTGATCCACTGGCACTCTGGACGTACCGTCTGAAGAGTAGCCCGTCAGTCCTCCAAAGATGACCAGGACATAACTGACGTCCAGCTCCCTCATGATCTCATAGGCCCTCTCTTCTGTGGATGCCATGGCCTGCAGAACAAACAGCAGCCCTGTCAGTCAACGCAGCAGCTCTCTAGAAACATGATTATTTCTGCAAAGGTTGCCCAGCTCACCTGTCCAACTCTGGAGATGTGCGTGTTGTTCCACGTGTTGTTGTCCACTAGAATGGTTCGATTCGCCATGGCAGTTATCTGATAGCCATAATCCCACCATGACATGACTTTGGCATCCTGGAAACACAATAAAACTCAAATAACTGACTGGAAGACATTAAATCCAATGAATACTTTGTCCTACAATTCAAAACCCTTGTTAAGAACGCCTCACTGACTGACTTATTCTTAATTTCTTTGGGTGTGACTGACCTCAGGAGTGTTGTGGCGGAGCCAGTAGTATGCCTCTCTGAAGTCATCAAAGATGATGCGGCTGCCGTCACCTCCACGGGCTGACAAGACGATCGAAGGAGAGGAGTATGCTTCGCTGGTCACCCAGGTGGAGTGGAAGGTGTATGTAATGAGGAAGAAGGCCATGACCAGAATCATCCCACTGGCAACCTGGTAGAAACACACAACACAGGATGTCAGTTTTTTACAGGTCACCATGGGTGACATGCATCAAGCAAATCACTAGCAAATATCTATTTAAAAAAATCACTTAAACAAAAATGAGTCAGAGCATAAAACTGGAATGAGGTCACCTGATGTGTTGATTAATTTAACGAGTTGTCAGATAAATTCTGTGCATGCATTGATTAGGTTATTTGATATTTTGATGTCCTCTAAAATTTAAATTAGGACTGGACTGACAGGAGTCAGTATTTACTTGTATGTCCTTGTTATGTCTGTGTGCCGTCAGTGTTTGTGTTGTGTTATGTGTAATTTTATGTTGTTCCTGACACTTTACAGAGATAATTTACCATTCTGTGTTGTATTGTTTGGCTGGTTGCTTAGCGACAGAGCGACAGAACCAGGGCCTATACAGGGGCCTTGTGGGAAGCCGGTCTCCACTGCGTGAGAGGACAGCACTTGCAGTTGTGAACTGTGTTATGGCCTCACTCCCCTTTTTGAAAGGAAAGTCACCCAGAAGAGCACAGCTGAAGTGCTCTCCTCCCCAAGGAATTATTTTGAATTTGAGTTAACGTCTTTGTCTAACAGAACTGAATGGATTGCTGAATGAGATGTGGCACAAGGAAGGCGATGGGATCTCAGGACTGAGGGTGAAGCAGACGGTGCAGACTTGGCGGATCAACGCCAGAGCTGGTTGAGCGAGTCCCGAAGAACTAAGGTAGGCCGAGCACACACACAGAGTGGCTGTTAACCCCAGCTAATGTTAGCTCTCCTGCTGACAGACATTATGACCCCCATGCCACGTATGAGGACCCACAATTAGAATTAACAGAGGGGTATTAAAATTTCCAGAGCACTATGTGGCTGGGACAATGTGGACCCCAGGAAGACTGGCAACCGCTTTGCAGAAGCTAATGTCTATGGGACCATCAGTGCGCTTTTATTCTGACGACTGAAATAAAAGATGGCTTTGACTAAAATCTCCTTTAAATAAGAATGTCAGTACATTTGCATGTTATATTTGGGAGTCTTTTTAATGACTTCTATTGATAGGACAGCTGAAGATGTGACAGGAAAGGAGGAGAGTGAGTGGGGGGATGACATGCAACAAAGGACTGCAGACGGGAATCAAACACACGGCCTCAGCACATGTGAATCACGCTTTATCAACTGAGCTGCCAGGGTGCCAAGTATGCATACTAAATAATACTGGTTTTGATGATGCACACATGAGAAACAAAGGCTGAACTACAGCTACAGCTGCATCAAATCTAAATTCACTGCAGGAAGAAAACATTTTAATGCCTATTTGTTAAGTTTAATTGGCAAAGTCATAGTTGCACAGACAACAAACCTAACAATTCCATGTTATTATACAGCAGTATGTTGATATTTTTGTACACTAACTGCTTAAACAGTATACCATGAGGAGTAGTATATAATACATACTATGCGCAGTTAGTATGCAGAGTGGATTTGGGACACACCTATAGCTTTGTAAAGGCCCTTCAACATTTCTGTATTTTCAAAAGGAAACACTTTTAATTATTAACTTGGCACAGTGTTGTTGGCCATTAAATTATTTCTCTTCAGTCTTTTGTCTGGCCTAACAAAAATATCTTAATACTGTTATTAAATGATTAAATGATGAAGTTTAACCAGTTTGATTTTAATGAAGTTTCATGTCAAAACTTGTGCATGTTGTACAAAGTGTGAACAGACTGTAGATGACACCACCTTCTTACAGCTGCAACAACTCTCTGAACCAGCCTGTCAGAGCTCCTACCTCATTTTTGATGGGGTAGGTGGAGTCCTGCTGCTTCTTGCTCTTCTTGTCTGGCCGGCTCACGTCCAAATTCTTCATGTATGTTGTTAGCACCTGGGACACGCCAATGCCCGACAGGATGCACATGACCGGAGCCAGAACCAGCATCAGACGCACCTGAGGAGGCAACAACGTGAGAGGTGAAAATTCCTGAATACAGGTTTTGCCACTGATTTCAGCCGTGTTGAATGCTGTGAAGGCGCCATCTTCTGGTGACGCTGCTGAGGACGTACCATGACGGCTGAGAAGTACATGCTGGTGACTCCATACATGATGATGAAGATCCTGGCGTCCGACAGGTTGTTGAAACAGTAGTAAAGACCAACTGTGAGGAAAAGGGAAGGTAACTGTCAGTCAAAAACTCAACAAGGACACAGTGAGCTGTGTACTTTAGTCTCATCAAAGATGAACACTGTCCTCCTTGTCTATTTCTCACAAGGTGGGACACCCTTGTGTTGTTGCTGAAAACTGCAACAAAAAGGCAAAGGCTTTTTTATGCTAAAACTGTTGTGTCTTTGATGCATTTACACCAGGGCTCTGCAAACTTTATGATCAGATGAGCCATTTTTGGCCCAAAAAAATAAATAAAATAAAAATAAATCTCTCTGGAGCCTCAACTATTAAATTCTCTTTTCGTCAATGACTTTTTTAAAATTTTGTATCCATAGTGAGCTTATAGAGACTCAATCCACCATCAAAATTTAGAGAAGAAGGCACCAAGCCATAGATGTAGGCTATTATGCACATTTTGGTTGACAAAATATTAAACCTTTTTTTTAATTTGGTGTATATGGTACACATTTTTACAGTTGATTGTTGACATGTTTTGAAATAAACTTGAAAACATACTGACAACCTATAATCTTAAGTTGAGATAATTTACTTTTCTTCTTCAGATAAACTTGATAAATCTTTGAGTTTTAGAATCTCAAGAAAATGTAAATTGAATTTCACAAATTGGTCACAGTGAAGTGTGAACCTGATTTGTCATTATTTTAATGTCTGAAAATTGAATACATTTAGTGCAGAATTTTTACATTACACACATATAATACATTTAAAAAATCTCAAAGATTTAAGTTTATTTACAGAAGACAAGTAAATTATCTCAACAAAAGATCAGTAGTTGGTGAAACTTTTCAAATCTGAAGAGTTTGAGATGGGCTGAAACCTCAAAAATCTATTGCCGTACGTTGCCTTGAAATTTTGAGTACAACAATGATAAATGAAAATGTAAAAAAAACCCACAATGTTATTCATTTCCACATAATTTTTTACCAAGTCACAGGGAGTCATTGGAGAGCGGCTAAAGAGCTGCATGCAGCTCTAGAGCCACAGGTTACAAACCCCCGGCTAATATCAAGCATGTACATGAAACCTGCAGCAATCAAGTGTGGAGGTGATGGCCAGCGACAAATTCAGAATTTTTGCAAGATCTGTATATGTAGTAAGTGATGATTTGCCGTCATTCATGAGGCAAACAAATGTTTGTTGGTTTGTAATAAAAGGTTAAAGGTTAGCTTAACTTACAGAAGTAAACAGGACTGGATATCAAAGCTTTGTAGCCTTTTTGTGAGTCCTGGTGCTTCACAGATCATTTTAGAAAGTACAAATTCACCACAGTGAATTTACTTTTAAGCAGGACATTCACCAGACATTCAACAGACATTCAATTTGGATTCAGCGGCATCTTTTCACTCAGCTTCACCCAGTGTTGGCAGTAAAAGGACAGTTAGCTCACCTCAGAGCCACTGAGGTTTCACCATTTGAATGACAATATTATTTTCAGCAGCATTTTCAATGCCTACATCTTAACTTACCCTTAAAAATTATACAACATTGGTCTCATGTAGGAACACCTATTTTGATTGCTAATGTGTAATTAATTTTACTATTTAACAATAGTGAATTAATGTTATATGTTATGTGACCCAGTGACTCCAAATCAATACCAAATTATACAACTACACTGGACTAAACAAGACACACGTCTTTTTATTGAACATTAGTACTTCTTTTGTTTTATATTAATATTTTTATGGATTTTTTTTTTTTTACTTTTTTCCTAATAATTTCACTGTAATTTGAGCCACTTGTATCTGTTCTTCAGCCTTTGCCACATTTTTCTCAAAACCCTAATGGAGTGATGATACATAATAAAGTGTGCACTCACCTGGGAACATGAAGACCAGCAGCTGGAGGTCAAAGTAGTACGAGGACCAGGTTGTGGGCTGGTGCTCAGAGACAGAGGCGATGATGGGAATGTTGTTCTTGGCGTAGGAGGGGTCCAGCAGGGAGTAGAAACGACCGGTCCATGGAGAGATCTTACCTGAGGGAGGAATACTTTTGGTAAGTTGAGGTCCAAAGTAGAGCCAGGCAAATGTATTCATTATATATTTTTAAAAAGCTTTATCTATCCTCTATGTTGGCCTCTTTAACCTTCTTACCAGTCAGCATGAGAACAGTGCCCACAGACAGCAGGATGAAGCCCACCAGGGAGATAACACTCTTGAAGAGCACCTCAAACTGCTGAGCGTTGAGTTTGCTGCGCAGGTAGTCCACAAATGCGTGAATCTGGCACAAGCCGAACATACCGAAGGCTGCCATGTGCTCTGATGACTGCACAGGCTGGAAGATGAGAGAAGAGACAGGGAGGTCAACTATATGTCACAGAACAGAGTAAAAGATCTTTGTCCTATCAAATGACAAATGATGATTTTTGTATCGTCTTTGGTCTAGATGATGACCTTGACAATTCAAGGTTTGTTTTTTCTTTTTCGGACACTTTGTCTGAAAATGTCCTGTAAGCTGAAGCCCAACCAGACGACAGAGTACCTCATGTGACACACAATAGTCAGGGTTCCTACACCTTTTCTAAAGTCAAATTCAATCACTTTCAATTTTTTTTACTGTGCATTTCCAGCACTTTATAGCTGTGGCAGATTACATATTTTTATACTTAAATTATATACATATTTCTGAAATTATTATTTCACTTCATCACATTAAATCAGATGTTAGTGTAATATGAAATACAACAATGTTTCATCTTTCCAAATATGCTACGTGTCTGTAAGCAGACTTGGTATCATATATAACCTGGCTGTGCCAATAGCAGACTTATTTTATTTCTAAAAAGCAAACTTTTCAGTCAGGTAGTGATTTATTATGACAGTAATGCAATTTCAACTTCATATTTAAGCACTTTATCCTAAATCCAAGCACTTTTCAAACCTTGAAAACTACATTAAAATTCAACTGTTTTTACAGATTTGCAGCACCTATATGAACTCTGGATAGCACTTTTTCACCTTACCTGGAAACCAACAAAAGAGATCTGCATGGAGAGGATGGTGCCCAGGCAGTAGACGGTGCAGTAAGCCACGTAGATGCGGTGAGAGAAGCGGCCTGTGAGCATCAGAACCAGCACGTGGAGGGGGATCAGGTTGATCAGGAACACGTAGCCACCCCAGGAGGAAACCTAGATGCAGACAAACACCTCATCAGGACCTCTGTAAACTCTGAATTAATGCAGTAAACCATGTACTTTTTTTAACATCTCCTTACCATGTAGAAGTAGGCCAGAGCGCATATAGATGACCAGTACACTGAGCCTGTTTTGACAGCCTTAATCCACATGTAATAGGTCAGCAGCATGCAAAAGATGGCGATACCTGAGGACAACAGCACAGAGGCATTTCATTCAAAATATTTTCATTATGTTTTCTTTAAGAAACATAATTATACCTATCAGGTGTTCATACCTTCGTTATCATAGGAGCCAGCAACAGAACGAGAGATGTAACCAGGCACCACTGCAATCATGGCAGCAGCCAGGAGCCCAGCACCTGCATCCTACACACACAAACAGGCAAGAGGATGTTCATTCATATTTGTTGATATCATCACATAAATCAAAGTGTATTAAACTCATGTATAACATTCTAAGGAGGCACTCCACATGAAGATCTCTTTACTTGTCACAAGCACCCCATTTACACCTGCAATCTGTATTCAGACACTTTATCCAGAGAAAGAAAAATACATGTTAATCAGAGTGGAAATGCCATGTGATTGAAATGTGATCGGATCTGCCTGCCCACATCTAAAGTTAGTCTGGCTCACAATGTGTTCTGATCTTAGGTAGGAGGAAACACAATCTGTACAAAGTGCTCCAATTTGTACACAACATGACACTGATACAGAGCGAGCAAGAGAGCGAGCAAGAGAGCAAGCAAGAGAGAAGCCTGGAAGAGCCAGGCCTCATGCTTCTGATTATAGATCTCTGATTGCAGATCAACAGCAGGAATTGGATGATATATAGTAATAAATGACTGTCTCTGTGATGGTGTGCACTGCACTCATCTGTGCCGCTGATCTACTATCAAAAATGCATATAATTATTCTAGTTAGGGCTGCACAATTAATTGCAATAAAAGTCACAATATGGCCTATTGGAAAAATGTATAACAAAACAGTATTATAATGAGGTACTGTTGTGCTGCATAGAGGACCCGTCCTAAAAATCTTGCAAGAAAACATGTGTTTGGTACAGACATCAAATAAAATCAAATAATTGCAATATGCCTTTTTTTTTTTTTAACTAAATCGTGCACCCCTAATTCTAATCACAGAGTAGTCTACACACCAGCATTGTAACATAATGGGAGAAACTGACACAATGTTTTCTGCACAAAGAAAGGAAATTAACATTAGCTTAATTTACAAGAGGGGCCAAACAATTATGACAGCATTTCACAAGGTTTCTAAAGCTTCCCCGAACACTGATTTACCATCACCTCAAATTAGGAAAAAAGGAAAAAAAGAGATCATACTCCCATGAACATTAAATATTAATAAGGTTCATGGCAAGCATTATTCCATGCACAGACTTCCTTTTTTGACATGAGCTTCTGTCCAGCACCTGCTATTTATTGCATTGGATGACATGGATAAATGTGCTTTTGTGAAACTTTTTGCCACCTCAATTTACTCCCATGCAGGTTTTGCTCTGGAGGACAGAGATCCAATTTTGAGGTGAGGATAACAAGAACACATTTAAAATATCAGGTATAAATACAAACACAAGATTGGGTCATTTATTATCTGGATAACTTATCCAGATAACGATTGCTATAAATAAGGAGTATTAGTTAACCTGTGAAATCAGCTGTACAATATCTTCTGTGGCTAAAGTCTGAGAAAGTTATCTTAAATTGGACTTGAAGGCAAGGAAATATTTGACAGAAAGCCTGTTTAAAAATGTGGGCCTTTATCAGACAGAGAGGGTTTAACATAAGACACTATTAAGTACATTTTTAGAATTGTAGGATCCAGTTTATGGAGCTTAACCCATACCAGGAACAGAAAAAAGCAGTATGTCATGTATCTTAGTACGTGTTTTACCTTCAGCTCCTTGGTGAAGTGGTAGGTCACTATGGCAGTGAAGGAAGAGAACAAGGGAGCCAGGAAGACACAGACATTACGGATGTCGATGGTGATGTGGAAAAAGTGTAGGATGTGGTACAGGACGGCAGAGGTGATCATCAGTCCTGGTGAGAGACAACACGAAGTGTTCAAGGAAGCTTTGAATTATGTCCAATAAAGACAGACTGTATACACGAAGCTCACTGACGTCTCTCCTCTGAACCTCACAGAACATTAACTGCTCTACTTTTGATACTGTACAACCAAGAATGAAGTTATCATTTTTTCTCATTCCTACCTGGATAAATGGTGCCACCAATGATCCTCCCCAGAGGATACCATGCCCTGTCATCAAACCAGTTGTGAAACTTATAAAATCCTTCTTCTGCCAGGAAGCGGGTCGTACGGTAGTTGAAGTACCTGAAGGTGTGATGAAAGCAAAGGTGAGACACTTTATTGTATGGAAGAAAATCCATGAACAATGCTTAGATAACCATGACAGAAGTAGCACTTACGGATCAAACTCATGGATGACACTTTCAAACCTCAAGACGGAAAAGAGTCTGGTGGAGAATGCTGAGCAAAGGGAAAAGCACATGGATCAATAAGTCACATTTGTTTTTACTATTAGGGATGTGATACTGTTGTGTATATTAGAATGTAGAGTGCTCACAGAGGACAGCTGCCATAGACAGGATGAGCAGCTTCAGCAGCGTGTCCTGCTTCTCGTAGGACAAACGCAGGAAGCCCAGCTTGGTCATTTTGGCGAGGTTAGGGACAGCTCACCGTACTACCTGGTGGTAGGAGAAAAGCACTCATTCAAGACTTCTTCACACACAGTTCCCAGAATCTTACTGGGACAACATTTCAGGCAGTGCTGGAACAGATGCAGCAGATGGGGGAGGTATGGCAGGAAAAAATTCATATGCACCTGAAAGTGCTATATCCTATCCTATTTTTTACTATAAAACTCAACTTATATTGCAACATATATATGTCGCGTTTACATTGTATTGGTCTTTCAGCAGTGAGTGACAGATAAAATCTTATCTCAGAGTGTATAAAATGCATGCATTTCTCTGTTCTTTCTGCCCTCCCTGAGTCTGCACTGTCAGATAGACATGACCCTTTCGTGTTTGTCCCTGTAATGATTATGCTACAGATTTCCCAAAATATCCCTGCTCCCATTCATACGTGATGACCCCATGCAGGAAATATTCCTTAACATTTAAGGGTTAAACTGCATGTGTGAAAGTGGTTCATGTGGACAGCAAGTACAGGGGAGAAAAGGCCAAGATTTCCTAAAATAAGTTTCATTTATAGAAGAACTATCCTGCAAAATAAAAATCTGTTTTCAAAGTCAGGTTTTAAACAAGCCTGATATTGAGGATAAAAATCAAAGTCTTCCAACTGTTAAAAGTCAACTTCCATGTCCAGCCCAACCAGATAAGGCCACGCACTACGATGTGGCGTCAGGAACCAGGAAGCTGCCACAATGGAAAACTTCTGCAGGGACTTGTGCCCGTCTGTGTTCAGATTCAGCAAGTTTTTACAAAAGCAAAAATACAAACCATCAAACTCAACAGAGCTCTAATGAAAGCTAACTTTGAAGACAGTACGATCAGAGAGAGCCTTATAAGTCCTGACAGTTAGCCAACCGTTCCAACATCACAGAGCAAGAAATTGAACAGCTGCTAACATCTGTTAACTAGCTATTAACGCACATGATGAGCACATTTTAAATGAATGCAAGCCTTATTATAGGTTAGAAAGCATCTTGTGGTTGGTCAGCATCAGGCCGGTAGCTACTGTTGATGCTGCTTCCATCCAGTTAAAAGTGTGTGAGTAGGTTAGCTAGCTAGGCTAATCTGCTAGCTGCTGTATAATGAACACCCCGGCCCCGCGCTTCTTCTCTGAATTATTCTGAAAACATGAGGAACTCCTTCACAAATGGCAGCAGGACGATAGCCTAAAATTAAAATTGGTGGTCTTAAATGAGCTAACAGGTTTAATATTTGATATTCAGAAAGACTCACCCGCTCCGCTCCTGTTACTCATACGCTATTCACACACAACCTTCACCGTGGACTAATCCCGCCCAACTATTCCACGGGGGACGTTTATTGGCCGAATATCAGCCAACGGAAATCCCACATAAATCTAATAGGTTCTTTGACTGTCATTCAAGACTGCTTCCCTTCCTTGCCGCTGTGGTGTAGTGACGTGTCCTTAGGTAGGAAAGGAGGCGTGTCGCCCCCTGCTGGTGAAAAACTCTCAAGACATTATTTTAACATGAGCGCTACAACTAAGGCCAAAAAACTATTAATATTACCTGTCACCAACTATAATAACGATAACAACTTAATTTAAATTTTAGGTAAAAAAAAAAAGAAAAGAAAGTAAAATTAAATTGAAATTTAACACTGGTTTAATAGTATGAATGCTATTACATTTGCTCTAAAGCCATCATTTTCTAAGTGGAGGAAGAGGGATGAGGTGTGTGTAAAATATAATTTATAATGAATAAAAGTAAAGAAATTAATATACAATCATACTATATAGCCAATGATACATATCCAGTGGACAAAAAATTAATGTACTTATATATATTTAGATTATTCATGCAAAATGTAAATCTAATAAATTCTGAATATTAAATTATGGGTTAACCTAACCTAGCTTGTATGTAAAATAGTTAAATTGGTCACACCATTACTAGCTGCAAAATGAAAGTGATGTTGCACTGATGATGTACATGAATGCATCACTGACTATAATCCAGTGATATTATATATTATTCTAAAATCAGACATTCTGCATGAGGACTTCTATTTTAGGTACTTTATGCACATTTTGATGCTAATCCTTACATATGTTTACTGAAGTTAGGTTTTGAACGCAGGACTTTTACAAGTCGTGCATTTTTCTTTTGTTTTTCTGTCTCCTGTTTGAAAATGTAAGAAGCTACAGACCTGCACATGCTGCTCTAAGTAAATTGTGTTGAAAAAATAATTATACACTTTAGTTGCATCTTTCTAACTCTTTATTTGCAAAAAGAAATTATGTGCTGTGTCTTTCCTATGCAGTTCATTTCACACAGCTTTCTCCAGGAACCAGGCACCTACTCAAGTGACCATGATGAATCTTACCATCCATTAAATTCTATGCAGATTTACTGCAGATTTACTGCTCTTTAACATACAGCACTTGCTATATATATACAATTGGTGGGCTGCACACCCACAGCATCAGCTTATTTTAACCCTGCTGCTATCATGTTGAATGGTACACAGTTTTTTGGCCAAATCCACTTTTCTCTCAGTTAAAATGAGGTAATGATTTGTGTTGTAAAAGCTTTTCAGTGTGCCCACATCAGCTCTGTGAGGCGTCAATCCAACTCTGTCCCATCTCCTTGATCCTCATCTTTTCACTGTTGAGTTTAAAATGTCGAACCATGGTAGCAAAACCCTGAAGACATTGATCAAAATATTGAATACTGACCAATTTTATTGAAATTAGACGTATTACTTTTACAAAAACCCCACTCACATATGTCAGTCTGCACAAACACTATGCTCTTCTTACAATAATTGCACACCGTTTCAAAATCACAGCCCCTCCCCATGGCCATGAGCTGTGACGGGTGAGGGAAAAGGGTGGTGATTGGGTGGCTGCATGGTGGTGGGCCTCTGGTTGAACATTCAGGATGTGTTAACAGTATATATACAACACAAAAACCAAACAGCTGATGACCTCTTTTTGCTTCTGCTCTCTGGGGGGAAACTAGAGCAAGCGTGTCAAGGCTGATCACCCATTTATGAAGATATAAAGACTTCTTACTATGTGACTCCTCCTTTATTACAGAGCTAAGCATCGCAGTGGTTGATGGGAAATAAACAAAACATAGATGCAGCAGTTTGGCAGTGTCATCTCACCTATCACCTACTGAATTCACATTTAGGCAGCTTTTCCTTTGCTGGTGCCACCTCGTGATTTGTGACATGTACATCTCATCAGACAGTGGAGTGAGACTTTAAAGGGACAGTTCGGATTATTTCAAGTGCGGTTGTATGAGGTACCTATTCATAGTTGGTGTATTACATGCAGTTGATGCAGTTGCCATGTCCCCAGCAGAAGCAGCAGAAGTACCAGTGTAGGAAGCTCAGCAATGAACTGGTGTGGACAGGGTCAGCAGCAGAGTATGTTTTTTTTAGCCACATATAAAGAGGCCCACTAAAAACAGTATTAATTTAAGTGTATTGCACATTTAGAATATTTTCACTACTTTAACTCGCCTTCAGAAAGCCTTTTCTGTGAGGAAATCACCGTTATATATAGGAAATACCGTTATATATATCCCACTGCCTTGATTAGTTTGTTTGATTTTGTTGTTGTGCAACTTCTGTGCTTTAAAGGGTCAATTTCGATTCAGCAAAGTTGCACAATAACACAAACAAAATAATGGACTGAGGAAGCGTTAGGGCCAGTAACTCCTGTGTTGAAATCAATGTTACAGAGATAAAATGACTGTTTTTGCCAAAGGAGTCTGGTGGCTTTGGAGAGAGTGACATTTGGCTTCTGTAACTGTGGATTTTCATCAGAAAAGTCTGTCTGATTGCAAGGTAAAGCGGTGAAAAAAATGCTAAATACAGTGTACACTTTAACCGCCAAACCGAGGGCACGCCACCCGCCATCTTTTGTAGGTAAAACACTGACTATGGATAAGAACCTCACACAACCCCACTACAAATACTCCAAACTATCCCTTAAACATGGGACAAGACACCAAGCAAACCTTTACTCAACACACGACAAGAGTGACTTTGTTATTTGGTTTCCATTACTAAAGGTCAACAATTTTTTTTTTCATAGCAGCTCTTGAACTGATTTGTATATTCTACTAAAAACAAAGCTCTTACAGGGTAAAAAAGCCTCCCTTCATAACTATACAAGGTGATTCCTGGAACTGCAAGGAGAAACATGTCCATGTGCAAGAAAGCATTCAACCTGTGAGGAAGGAATGGGACTTCTTGCAGCACTGAGACAACATGTAGTGTCAGTAAATCAAGACTGTGCTTTGCTTCTGAAGCCCATTCAAAATAATAAAAAAAAATCCTTCTTTAGTCAAACGTTTGCTTAAACATATTAAAACTACATGAGCTCTTGTGCTGTAATTTATTAAAGGAGAGTCACTCAAATGGCACAGTATACAAAAAACAATGAAAGAAAAATTCACAAAAGAAAACAAATCAAGAGCCGAGTATATCATGTGTTTTGAGTGTGAGGCACGGGGCAGTCGATTTTTGTGTCACACTGAAAACTTGTCTGGTGGGTGCTGCAAATGAAGAACCAAAGGGCCAGAGAGACTAGATTAAAAACATGTAAACCCTTTGTCTTAAACTGCGCATCGTCTTCACTGAGGGACAAATCACATCAACTGCTCTCCTGTCTCCTTCAAGTGGATCCATCACTGGGTGGGCAGGGGTCTCTGGCGGGTCGGGGAGGTGTGGGGGGTGGAGGACAGCCTCTCTGAGGAGGTGGACGATGTCAGGGACGACTGCAGGTGGACCGTCTTGTGGAAAAGCTTGTTGCTGATCAGCACGACCAGGGAGAAGAGACGCAGCTGGAAGTGGCTGAAACAGTGGAGAAGACAGAAGTGAGGTTGCATTCAAATCACTTGAAATAAAATGAACAAAAATACTGATTTCACACTCACTACAGCTTGGTTGGCGTCTTGGCCTCATTAGCGCTGATGATGAAAAGCGGGAAGAGGATGGAGAACAAGCAGCCGCTAGGTAGAGAAGAGAAACACAGCATAGAGTAAATACAGTACAGGATAACTGAGGCAACACAGAACATGAGGTGCGCTTTCCATTGTGTGTTGTGGTATTTTGTAAATAATCTACATTTTACCTCCTGTGTCTGAAAAATGATTTAATTTATTTCAAATTGTTTACAGGAGACAGGACGCGACCATGATGATTTTTTTTCTGTTTTTTTTAGAATCCAAAAGGCCTGAGGTCATAAAATAAACATTTCGTTAAATAAACTAAGTCATTTTGAAGAAAGACTGTTGACATTTTGGGCTGGTGACGCATTAATGTGCCTGTATGAATGAGAAAATAAAACGGGCGTGTATCAGATAGCTGCTTCAGGCTCTGCAGACAGAAACTCAGAGTTAGTTGAAGAAAACCAGCCAGCAAGCAGCTGAGCTTTACAGAGTGGTTTGGTCGCAGTGGCAGCAGTTTGAGCATGACGTCCCTCTCCTACGAAGGACCTTCCAAATGTCTGAGGCCCTCACTCTCTGATAGCTGCTGTCTGTCTTAAAAAAACAACAACAGGAGACTGCTACACCAACAAGCTGACCTGTCTTTTTTAATCTGCACTCATTTTGTCACTGTTTCAGCTTGTCAGACATGCAGCTCTGCACTGTACCTCATGTGTTGATGTGGCAACCAAAAACCACGCCTGTGAAATGATTAGCTGTTAGTGTGTCACTGTAGCATGTAGAGATATAACTGGCTGTTTATGAGCCAGGGAGGGAGCACATGTGGGGTCTGTCTGTTAAATGACTGGCAGTGCATCACGCATAGCACGCAAGGAATATGACTGGCTGTTTACAAGTCAGCGCGTATTTGTTTCATGCTTTTATGGCTGTTTGCATTCAATGTATTTAAGTGAAACTACTAAAGATTTTATCAAATTACTTTCTTATTAATAAGCACTAGAGGAAAGACTTGAAAAATAGATCCAGATAAGTGGAGCACACAGACATGCTTGGTCATTTTTCAGCTTTCAGCTTCTTAAATGTGACTATTTTCTGGTTTCTTTTCTCCTCTCTGACAGTAAACTGAATAAATTTGAGTTGTGGACAAAAAAAAAAGACATTTAAGGACATCATCTTGGACTTTGATTTTGCTGTTGATGATGTGTCTATCATGATACATGTTTGTTTGCATATCGAGCAGGAGAAGTGAGAGACAATCACAAGTCATTACTTGAGACGCATGTGGAGATGCATTCTAATGCCAGATATGAACAGATGTACTCAGGGCTGCTCACTTGTGTTTGGATCATCCAGGACACATGGTGTAAACAGACAATATGTCATAACACTTAAATTGGCATTTTGAAAACATATTTTGCAGTTGACTGGAGCTGAGAAAGTACAGTAGGTCAAAACTTAACTATTTCTATGATAATAACATGTAAATACATTCAGAGTAATCAAGAATTAAAGGTGCTACCTGATGATGTATGAGGAGGGCAGGGCGGTCAGCAGAGCCATCGGTAAACCAAAGCCGAAGTAATAGGGCCAGTTTCTCTCAATATTGGACAGCCGTTGGTGCATCTCAATGCCTTCAACAAACACAAACAGCCACTTTTGTTTGAGCTCTCTCTTCAGCCAAGACGACTGATCTTGGATGTGAAATGTAATGTGAGTGTCTCACCGTTGTTGAACCAGCGATACTCAAAGCAATACAGGGAGTAGAGCAGTGACATGTGGAGGAGGCTAACCATCTGTCCAATGGCGTCGATGGGGAAGAGGCTAACAATCATACCCTAGAAAACACACAACACGTTTTCACCCCATTTGCTACAGAGAAGAGAGTTTGTATTATTTGTTACAAATGTATGCAGATCAAGTAGTAACTGAAACCATAAACTGAGACCATAGAGTTTTTTTTACATTTGGAACTACAGCAGCACGATTATGGCAAAAAACTTAAATCACAATTATTTTGATTGCTATTAAAATGACAATTATTAAACACGAATATTCACTGATTTGAGAACATCATATATGTTTACTGAATCTTTTTTAACTCAATGACTTTGAATTTTTAACATAACTGAACTGACAAACAATAAATAAATAAAGATAAATAACGATGTGAAAAAAACTGTCTGCTTGGTGCACACAGCTCTGTGTCAGCACTGTATGAAATGTCTGTTTGTCTCCCTATGTCTCTCAGCTTAAAACTGCTCACAAATATGTGTAATAAGCTCATAATTTAACACAAACAACAGCAAGCACATAACTCAACAGCGTCCTGTCCCGCCCCACGCTGGCTTAGTTTGACCTTTCTTCTTGACCAAAAACTGCCTTTCTGTCGCCCTCCACAAGTTGTTTCAAATTCAGTCAAAACGAGCTGAAACCAAAACTGACTGAAGAGGAAGGGTGCGCTGCATTTATCACACATGCTGAAACCCAACACACCACCACAGCATGTGGCACAATGATAGTTTTATTTCACTTATCTTGTTGAATGATCGTGGGAAGCCAAAATTGTAATTGACTTTCAACTAATCTCCCAGCCCTACTTGAAGATCCTCTGAACTGACTCTAGAGTCTAAGGCTTTAAACTACATTGAACACTAATATGCAGACTGTTTGTGGAGCTCATGTGCTATGAAATATACCTTTTCACCAGCTACACGTGCAGCACATCTACGGTGTAGAGTTGTGTGGGTCTCAGGCAGAAAAGGACTGTGAAGTTTTGTTTTTGGGTTTGTGTCTTCAGGGTTTGGACTCAGCACAGCACTATGAAACTTTAACTTTTTTTTTTTAACCAAGTTTGTGTAATGTGGAAAAGTTAACATCTAAAGACTAAAGTAGGAATACAGTTGTTAAGCAACTGCCAGCTGCAACTGGCAAAATAAATGCCAACAGGTATCTGATCATCTTTTTTTTTCATTTATTTTTATTATTTCCCATTCAGTCTGCTATTTCAATCTCTCTTGTCAGCTGCTATCAAAGGATCAAAGGATGCAGATGATAGGAAACAATAAATTAAAAAATTGCCAATAGGCCAGAGTCATTTCCTGTAAACCAGTAGTTTAATAAAATAAAAAAATAACACTTTATGACCCATTTCTGTGTAATAGGGCCGTGCCTGCCTCACGTACAAAATATAAACAGACGAATGGCCTATTTTTACATTTGTAAAGCAGACTTCCTTGGTGCATCTGCACAGTATGAATGATCTGCATCTGTTACATGCTGAATAAAGCCAGCCTGTAAGAATCAAACTGTTTGCCTGCTGGACACAAGCCATTTTGAACAACCAATCTCTTTGTGCAAAGTGCAAATTGGCATCTTTTCACAAGATTTATGAACAGCACGAGTTTTTAAATCAGTGAGAAAAGTGATATCATTTATACACACAAAATAACTGGTGAATCTGGGCTACAGTGACTGATCACAACAGCAACTTTACTGGAACTGTTCAACTCAAACTTCCAGTGACAAAAGAATCAACACAGAAGTTCACACAACAGTGTGATGTTGCTGTATTGATACAGAGAAATTATTTTCAAATGGAAACAAACAAACAAACAAAAGCATCAGCAACAACCTACCTGAATAAGGAAGAGTGCCTGGAGGAGGAGGTTAAAGAGCATGTCGGCGATGATCTTACTGACACTGGGAAATGGCTGCGCTTTACATCCAGACACTTCAAATGCTAGGTCAGCTATATCCTGCAACAGAGAATACAAAACTCATATCTACAGCTGTGTCACTGGAGGAAAACTGCAACAAACACATGACAAAATATCAGGTGGCATTATGAGATGAAAGGAGATACAACTTGACTATAAACAGATGTTATATTGTTGTACGGTAACAGTTGATTCTGTGTAATGAAATGACTTTAACAACGATATTTGAACATGTGTTTGGTATTATGTCCTGTTCCTCTCACAGAAAAGTTTTAAGAGTCCTGAACAGTTTTCCAACAACCTACTTTACTGTGAAGCAGCTGGAGTCACAGGAGTCCAGTTGAATGGTGTGAGTCCAGTTCAACTCATCATCTACGACCCAATTCCAATCCGGTCCCTACACCCCTCCCCTATCCACTCCCATTCTATTTGCATGTTCGCCTGGTGGGTATGTCGCGTCATTCATTTATTATCTACTGTGGGAGATTCTGCAACGCCTTTTCCTTGTGAATCTCCAGCAGTGATTTGTGGACTAAAAAACTAAACCTGACCTTCAACCAGCATGAGGGTGAGTAGATAATGACTGAATTTTTATGTTTAGCTGAACTATCCCTTAAAGTGTCATTCCAAACCAATTAGCCTTAAACTGAACTGGGTTATGAAGTCCTATAAGTCCGAGTCTGCGTGAATATAGGCTTGCAGACCACACTCGTCTCAAATGCAATACTTCTTTTTGTGTCCAGGATGGAGGAAGTTTCCTCATCTAAAACAGACATTTGATAGACTTTTTCGTATACACATGATAGAATTGGAAGTTACATCAAACACAAACAAACACACTGTTGTGTACCTGAGCTGGTGATGGATCTCAACACAATCTGTTACCTATTTTATCTGTTCTTTTATGTGTACTTTTATTCATTATTTTATCTTTAGTTTTTCCCATTGCGTTATTTTAATTTGTTTGTTGATGGTATATCTGTTCTTCTACTTCTTTTATTTGCCCTTGCTTGTTAAGCACTTTGTAAAGGTTGTAAAGTTATAAGAAAAGTGTTGATGTTGATAAAGTGAAAGGTCTCCCAAAGCTTGTCGGTGTATTTATACCCTCCCTCTTCATTACAAGAACCTCGACAGCTGCTGGTGTGACACAGACTTACACTCCATCACGGAGTTGTAGGGTTCAGGGGCTAGATTGGAAGTGGGCCTACATCTCCAGGGTAAGGTTGTCAAAAGTATTGATACTGCATTATTTTTTTCAGTACCACGTTTAAAACAATACAATCTTTACATCTGACAGTATTAAAAGTACCAGGAATGTAAAAAAAATCATCTAAGTGACACATTTAAGACAGACTCAGTTCAGTTCAGTATTTGTCCTGCCTGAAATTTGTCCTGTAGGTGAACCAGACAGTGATGACTTTTACTGTCCAGCACTGTGTGCAGATTGTTAATTTAAAAAAATTATCATGACTTTTATGTGACTAGGACTTTTCCTTTCTCTTTACTGTGGTATTGTAGTATTGTACAGTATTAAAATTTTGATATTGTGACAACCCTACTACAGGATGTTTGCAAGATTGAACAGGAAGAATGGACTTGATCACAACATGTGGTAGAGGCAGGGCTGGCTTTATAAACCTCAGCCCATTTATGGCATCAGCTGCATTTTCTACTGAGAATAAAATCCAATGCTTTCTGCAGCTATTAACAGCATGTCACCATTTAAAACCCCTAAAAATGATGCAGTTTTGATAACTTTGCGTATATGGCATCACTGTGTGATAGGATCTATGCATAGATTTTAGAAACACCATCTGTCCTGTCATCACACCATCACAGCCTATCAAAGCAGGGCCTGACCTGGAACCAGATGGCGTTGACTATCTTGCTGAGGACGAACAGAGGGAGAACCCAGAGAGCACTGAAGACGGAGGTCAGGATGAACTCTAACCAGGACCACACGCTGCCATGGAGGGAGGGGTCACCTGGAGCAAAACACAGCTTGTTGACTGTCTGCTTCCTACGACCAGCCAGAGACCCTGCCCCAGATTTCACCAGCAGCCATATACACATGCTTACATACCGATGATTTTTGCAGTGAGAGTCTGCAGCAGAGGGATAAACACCCGGTAGAAGAGAAACAGACTGAGCTGGAGAGAGAAAATGAAATAATAGTTACTCTTTCAAAATCTGATACTTGGCTTAAGACAGTTTCATGGATATTTAAAGGATACAGCAACCTTAAAACTGGCACTAACAGGAAATGAAAATTAAATTGAACAAACTGTTAAAGCTTTTGAGGATTTGCATTTATATAATCACATTCAAGACTTTTTTGGGAACTGCAGATGGCACAAAAAGGATTAGGGACAGAGAAGTCATTCAGGCCACACAGCATGGGTGTCGCAGACCTGTTCCTAAAATTGTACAGAAGCTAAAAGATGAGTTTGGGACAGCATGTGACTAAGAAAATGTCATCCAGCAGAGGCAGTATTATCAGGGAAACTCAAAACTTTAGTGGCGTGAGAGTAACAAGACTGTGCTGTCTTACCCAGAACACTCCTCCATTCCAGGCACAGCACTGAAAAATCCTGCTGGCTACTTTGGGTTCACTGAAAGAGAGAAAGAAATAATGACAACATCCATCACTGTTGACTAATGAAAGGACAGTTTGGTTTCACTTTAATTTTACTTTTCTTAATTAACCAAAGTCGGGCAAACTCCTGCAACTAAAGATTATTTTCACTGTCGATTAATCAATCCTGTCACTCTCTGGTCATGGAAAAATAGGTCCAAACATGTAGATCAATCATCATTTCCTCCACTCATCGATTAGTTGTTTGGTCCGTAAAATATCAGAAAATGTTGATCAGTGTTTTTCAAAGCTCAAGGTGATGTGCTCAAAAATGTCTGGTTTTGCCTACAACCTGAAGAAATTCAGTTTACTATCAGAAAGGAGTAAAGAAATAAAAAAATATTCACATTTACAAAGCTCAAATCAGAGAATTTGGACAGTAGAGTAGAACAATTTCCAACCACTTCTTGTTTACTTGTGCAAAGAGCCACAAAAGTTGCTCAAGAGATTATCATGATGCTTCAACTTTCAAAGAGGACTTTGAATTTTACTTTGTGGGGATGTAACTAATTTCCTTATGTTTTGTCTGATTTATTTGCCAACATCATCACTGTGATTGGAACTAAAACTTCCTACTTCAAATTCAAAAATAACTCGACTCATTTCTACTTTGAAATTTTACTGTTACCAGCTGTCACCCCTCCTTGCCCCTCTTAACAGGCACTTGAGACAAGAGAAGAAGCTGTGGCTGTCTGGGAACAAGTCAGACAAGTTTTCTGTAATGAAATTTGTCTGCCTAAACCACAAAGAGTTCATCTGCAAAACAGCACCCAAAAGAAAACACACAGTGGTATTTAAATTTTGCTATGCAATACTTTTGAACATGGCTAAGATCATGACCACCTTTCATCATGGCGGCGGAGTTTTTGCTTGTGATAAATAATAATGAGACAGGCCCATAAAGCTAATCTACATATAGTTATGTTGGGGAGTAACGGTTACATGTACACGCTTACGTAATCTGGATACAAATACAAAAAAGGTAACTGTATTCCTGTATTTACTGTATTATGGTTACACAGTTAAAAAAAAAGATGTAATCAGACTACAGATACATGTAGTAAAAACGGGGATTATTACTAAGATTACAATTTTCAAATAAAGAATGATACTACCATGTACAGTGCACACACAGCTGACAGTTAATTATCATGACCTCTAGTGACTGTCTTTAAATCAATCAATCAATACACTGGGGACAACACAGGAACAGCTGGACAAACTAATAAACCTAATAATGAACATAAGACACTTCGGGCTGCAAAGATTAATCTGTTGTTAATCGACTATTAAATTAATCTGCATCTATTTTTATAATTGTTTAATCAAGCCATATTTATCTTAAAAAATTAAAAGATTTCAGCTTCTTAAATGTGAATATTTTCTGGTTTCTTTACTCCTCTCTGACAGTAAACTGAATATTATTGAGTTGTGGACAAACAAGACATTTGAGGACACCATATTAGACTTTGATCATCAGTTTTCACCATCTTCTGACATTTCATGAACCAAACAACTAATTGACTAAATGAGAAAATAATCAACAGATTAATTGATGATGAAAATAGTTAATTGTACTATATTAATTGTAACTATATTATTCTAAACTATTTCACCATATATTATATCAAGGTAATCCATAAGTAACAGAAAGTAATCAAGTTACATTACTTTATGTAATATTGTGATTATGTTAATGACTGCATTTTTAACAGGTAATTATTAACTGTATTGGCATACTTTTTAAAGTAACATTGACGTCATGAACACTACATGCTGCGATGCCGCTCCCTCACTTGGGTGAGATGTGACACTTGGTCTTGACTTGGTCTCAACCCCTGATATTCTAGGTCTTGTCTCGGTCTAGCTACACTCTGGTCTAGGTCATGACTCAATCTCGGTTTAGGTGGTCTGATGCTGATGTACAGCATGGGAAGTACACAGGATATTCTACCTAAGGCTATCATGTCAGTATGAGTTGCATTCCCAGATTGTTCAGAATAGCTGCTAATAAGTCAGACATAAAAATATCATCCATGGTATTTTTGACTCTGGCTTGGTATGAAAGTCAGTGGCATTGCAGCCAAAATAAGCAGCTTTTTCTCTGGCCTACTTGTCCGGTTTGCGCTCTTCACTCTGTGCCCGTCTCTGTGCCAGGGCCCCGCTGGCCCTTCTCCTCCGCTGCTCTTCCCTTTTCTGCTGGATGCGGGCATCCAGCTTGGAGATCGTTCCAATCCCCAATATGGAGTCCTTGATCCCCTAGAGAACACAGAGCAAGAGAGAATAGACATAAGGTAACTGTTTCAAACTACTGAAAATCACTATAGAGCTTTGAAATGTCTCGGTAAGTTCTTGTTGAACACATGAATTGGGATGATAGAAGTATGTGAAGGCAAATCCCGTTAAAAACACTTTAGGACTTGTTAGTTCTGTAAACAAAGTGGTAACTTCTGTTTATTCAATATCATGACGACCAGATTTTTTTCTTTTCTTGTCAAGGTGGAAAACTCTCTGAATTTAATGGTCAGAGTAAAAAGCTTGAACACACTGTCATCTTTCCTCCATCCTACCTTCTAAAATATAAAACATTAAAAAACAGGAAACATCAACAATGTTAAGGGAGAAGCCTTCATCTTATCAGAGGTGGATAATGGAGGCTGGATGATGACAGCATATTATGCTGAAATCCAATTTTTAATCAGGCTGGCTGACCTAATATTGATCAATGGCTATCGTCCACTGTTAAATGGATGGTCTGGAGTCCCAGAGTCAATATTAGAGCTAAACGATATGAAATAATAGTCATATTGCCATTAATAATTCAGATAATGCGATTGCAATATGAGTCTGATTTAAGAGAGAATGATAGCTTTTAATATCATAATGCATCATTTTATTTCATAATGTCTATTGATACCAGCTTTATCTAGCAGTTAGCTCCTGTTAGCTAAAGCAACAACAACGCAAAGGTTATTCAATCAGGCTGCTGCTGTAAATAAACATTGTACACAGTCAAAGAAACTAACATCTCCTCTTAGTTGCCTTTAATTAATCCAAAAACAAACATTATCACTGGACTCTTTTGGAGTACAGCCAGCTCACATTCAAGCTGATGACACACAATGATCAAGTTCAAGGGAATAAATAGCAAATGAAGTTCAACTGTCCTCATTTGTCCCGGACAAAAGTAAACAAAACCCCCAGCATCATCAGAGGATTTGTCTGTTCACATTCGCCCTTCACACAGTCTACATACAGCCAGAGAACGTGATGTGCAATTTGTCTGGGGAATTTATGTGGACACAAAAATAAATAGATGGCATTATATGCTCATGTTATTGTATAACATGAACATGTGGCTCCTGTTTTCTTGACTGAATAGGGATTAGATGTTTCTGGAGCATACTTTAAAAAAAGAACACACAATGTTTTTAGCATATTTCTTCGTTTAGTATTGTTAGGTTTGTTCGTGTGTCAGAATTACAGTCTTTAAGCTTCAATGCAATACAACAGCTCTGCCATGAAATTCTATGTTAACTCATTTATTTCCAGATTTTGTTGACAGTGTCAGAAATCAGAAATTCCACTTTATATTTATTTTTGAGCACACAGTGGGTGGTGGTGTTGTACTGGATTGTATTATATTGAAAGGTGTTAATCATATTTTGTCCACCTCATTTACATTCATGAGGGTGGCAAAATATTATACGATATAATTATTACACCTTTCAATATACGTAGGTGTACCTAATAAAATACCAAGTAAGTGTATGCTGCCACTATTCCAAAATAAAGCTGAAAGGGTCTGTTAGTTTAAAAGCATGTATCTGTTTCCCTGCCAATGAACTCCACCTCTGTGGCACGTGTCATAGCATATATGTGAGTACAGTCTGTGTGTGTGTCTGCTGACCGTCGCAACATTGCGGAGGAAGGCCCTGACGCTGTCTGTCATCTCTGGACCAGCTGCAGATCCATCAACTGCAGAAGGAGGGGGGGGTGGTGACCTGGTGGTCAGCTCTCATGGCAGGGAGAGGCGCACCCAGTAACCTGCCACGACCAAGAAACAAGGAAACAAACTGAGGACAAAAGAAGAAGACAAAAATTCACAATAACCTCTTGTGTGTGGTCTAAACAGCAGACAATTCACTTTGTTATGCTGGGAGATACTGTTACTGGAGGGACATTCTGTAGAATGGTAGAATTGAGCATACTTATTTAAAAAAAACAAAACAAAACATAATCTTAAGGATCTTTTTATGTGCATAACTGAGAATTAAACTTTCAAAGAACAGTGACAGTTGTCACATGCATGACAAAAACACATCTGGCCTTGAGACATGTCAACGACAAACAGCTGTTTAGCACCTATTTCTATATTTGGGATATTTGGTAGCCATTTTGTGCTGATTCACATCTGATATAACTTTATTTGTTTCAAAAAATAGCCCATCCACACACCACATGAACCACATTTGACGAGAAAAAAACGGTTATGCTAATTCTGAGATTTGTCACGTCTCTGTAAAATGTTTCTTTGTATTAATAACAACTCTTCCCTTTGTCATGAACATGATACTATGAAAACTACATAAAGTAGATTGTACTGTAGATCACACGAAGAAGAAAAATGAGGACACAAACTAGTTACCAACTTCATGAATAGTACGAAAATGTGAGATATAATACAGGATCTGACTTTTTAACGTCTTCACTGAAATAAAGAGAACATAACTAACGGTAATGTGTGTTCAGTGGAAGTTAACGTTAGCAGCTGACTCAGTATGTTAGCTCAAATATGAGATAGCGTACAGTCAGTGTTAGCTGGTTCTCCCTAACCTGCCAAAAACTCCAAACACTTTCATACGTGAACAAGACTCTCACTTAAAGTATGTATTCAGTCTGCTCAGCATGAAGCATCTGCTTTCATAATCTTTGACTGTCGTTGGTTTGTTTAGTCCTCTGCTAGCTTGCCTCTGTGTGTTGCTAGCTAGCTAGAACTGTTAACGCTGAACAACTCCTTTAACTGTTGTGTTTTTCGTGAAGACAAGTCCTCAACCAGCGTGTAAAGTCGCAGACAGAACACACAGTTCACCACGGTACCGTCCTTACCTCATGCGACAGGCTCGGGGTTATTTTAACTTCGTTAATTCTTTCTTTAGCCCCTTTAATGTGACAACAACACCAAACAGACACTACCAGGAGCTAGGGCCGTGGAAAACATATTGCGCAAGCTCCGACACTCTAAGCATCATGGGAAGTGTAGTCCTCCTCATTGGACTTATGACTTATGGACTTGGACTTATGAATATTAGTTATTTTACTCTGGCTATATTACTTATTATTTTACCCTGGCCATTTTATTATTTTACTCCAGCCATACTAGTTATTATTTACTCTTGCTATGTTATTTTAGTCTAGCTATATTATTTATTATTTTATATATAAGCTCCGTCTTCTTTATGGGACTTTTGGCTAACCCTGTAAAATGGGTTAGCTATTAAAATGGAAAATGTCAACATATTTAACACAAATTAATTCAAATATATACAGGTTACCTCTAAAGAAATTATGGGTAAATATCATGGACATTCATGAAAATAGAAAAACCAGAAGCTCTACTGGCTTAGTTTAGAAATGTACTAAAGAATATATTTTTCTTCCATGCTTATAATAGCTGATACACATCAGCAAATACAAAAAATGTATTCAACTATATTTCTGGTTTTGACCATTGTCCCTTTTTGAATATTTATTGATTCAATTGTCTCTACATGTGGATTTTCTGTGTGACTTACTCAAAATATTTATGATTTATGCACAGGTTTGGGGAATATGGGATTATATAATCTTGATAGAAAAAGGTAGGTATATTCTATTTCAGTTACAGAAAAAAAAGACATAATCACATTGCAGATACATTTAATAAAAATAGGGATTACAGCTGTAAAATTATTAACAACATGCACAGCACACACACAGCTACCAATTATGGCCTCTAATGTAATTATGCCAAAGAACTGATCAATTAACGAAGAAAATAATTGACTGATTAATCAGTTATGAAAATAATTGTTAGTTGCAGTCCTAAAGAACACAATTTCAGGCTCCACCATATTTTACAGTAAAGATGCCTTCCATGAAGTACATTTATTTTATAATGCATTTAGCTATTTAAATTCATTGTTAACTTAGCCCTGCTGTTTTGAATCTGTTTGTATTGTTTTATGCAAGGTAAATTCAATATCCCTTCCAGAAATGTATTTTATTGAATTGTTCTAAGTAAAGTTTAAAAAAAAATCACTTCACATCTTGAACCCTTGATAACAACACACATTTGTAAGTATCTGCTTATTGTATTACCTGTGAGTTAATGTGTATATTAACCTTCATAGCATCTCTATAACCCATTAATAATGTATGAATTAATACCTTAGTAACATTAACACCATTAATGAACTGTTAGTTACTTCTCATACTGCATTAACTTATGTTAACTAATGTACCTTTATTGTGAAGTGCTAGAGTATTATATATAAAACTAATTGTATATTTATCAAACAATTCAAAGTTCCACAGTCCAAAGCTACACTTAAAACAGTCTTTAAGTTAAAGAAACACCAAAACACACTGAATCATCACTTACACAATATTTATTTAATTTCACATGTCAAACATTGTCACATTTCTCAATTATGTACTCAAGATTACAGTAATACAAAGAAATATTTAGAAAATAACTATTGAATGTGAGCAGTGCTGGGTGGGTTACTGAAATTTAGCAGTTTAGTAGTAGTTTGAATTTAGCTATATATTTTAATCTACCTATATTATTTTACTCTACTTACATTATTTTGGTCTAGCTATATTATTTCAATGTGGCAATATTATTTTAGTTTAGCTAGGATATTTTAATCTACTTGTTATTCTAATCTAGTTATATTATTTTAGTCTAGCTATAATATTTTAATCTAAGTATAATATTTTAATCTAGCTATATTATTCTAGTGTAGGTATATTATTTTAATATAGCTATTATATTTTTATGTCGCTATACTATTTTAATCTAGCTATTATAGTTTTATTTAGCTATATTGTTTTAATCTAGTTATATTGTTTTAATGTTGTTACATTGTGTTAGTGTAGTGTAGGGTGCTGACTTACTCCGCCCACTGAAATAAAGGTGACCACCGCTCTCCAGCTGGTCCTGCGGTCCTCCGTCCTTCTCATCCAGTCCGCACCATCTCAGTCGTCATGGAAATCCAGGATGTTGTCACTTCTTGTTGGGAGGTTAAAGGGATAGTTCAGATTTTTTTTGAAGCAGGCTTTTATGAGGTACTTATCCATCGTCATCAGGGGCGTGTTGAGCGCCATCTACTGTAGGGAATACACTGACTGAATGGATAAGTACCTCATACAGCTCCACTTCAGAAAAAATCTCAACTATCCCTCAGAGTATTGACTTACCTTTGTGTGGTAGAACCATCTACACCTGCTAAGGACAAATACATTACAGAGTAACAGAGTGACACCAACCATGATGATGATGATGATGGTGTTTTCAGGAGGCTTCTTATGGAGGCTTGATGGTCTTTTGGACTTCCCATGACACTTAAATGCCTTTTTACCCAAAGATCCTAATCTGAACATTGTCTTGCATAAGGTACAGTGAGCTTCATACATTATTAAGCTAATGTTACTTCATAAATCAAATCATTTTTTACGACCTGTCAGAATAATATTAAGACATTTGGAGGTCTAAAATTCAGATTATTGGATCTTAGACTTTTTAAGATGTTTTAAGATCACTGTAAATGCAATATAAGACTAATGTCACATCCAAAAGGGCAAGCAAATACGAAGGATGGTTTTATATGACTGAGTCCAGTCATTGTTGCTGTAGAAAAGTATGAAGGCTGATTTTATTAGACTGATATTTAGCTGCTGTGTGTAAGATCCAGAGTATGTTTAATGTTTGTGTAGATCCAAGTGCTGTCCAGAGGCTTGCTGGAGTTACAGGAGTTCAAGTTGTTGGTGCAGAGTGGGATATGCTGGTGAACACAGAATAATACTGGATGATGGTGGCCTTTGCTGGTGGCACCCTGGTTTAGGCCTCAGTTTTCCAATCCTGGGCAGCTGTTGGTCCTAGTCGGAGTCGCTGTCTTCAGACCACATCTGGAACTGGAAGCCGCCCATCCAGAATCTTCTGTTAGTGGAGGATCCAAGGCCTGAGGTAGAGGGAGCTGAATCCCTGTAGCTGTCTCCGCTGCTCCTGGATGTGGAGGGTCTGAGGCCTGAGGTTGAGGGAGTGGGCTCCTCCTGGCTGTCTTCACTGGTCCACCTGGTCCTCTTCGTACCTTCCTGGCCTGTGTCGTCCTCTTCCCTGCTTCTCTTTGTGGAGGAGGAGCCGGTGCCTGAGGTTGAAGGAGCAGGTGGGTCCAATCGCTGTCCAGGAGGCTCCTGCGGGTGCATGGCAGTCGGCTGCTGAGGGACAGGAACAGGAGCGGGGACTGGAGGAGGAGGAGGAGCAGGAACAGGAGTGGGGACAGGTCTGGGGACTGGAGGATGAGGAGCAGGAAAAGGAACATCTGGGCGTCGCCATCCCCTCCATAAGACCAACCCATCATCTTCATCGTCACCTTCAGGGTCGTCGTCGTCGTCGTCAGTCATGGTCTCGTACCCGGAATCTCCATTCTCCTCATTAAACCAGTCATCAAGGAAGTCGTCTTCCTCCTCGAGGTCGTCAAGGTCTTCATCCTCCTCCTCATCACTGTCAAACAGATCCTCCACAAACTCCTCCTCCTCGTCACTGTCCAACAGGTCCTCCACAAACTCCTCCTCCTCGTCACTGTCCAACAGGTCCTCCACAAACTCCTCCTCCTCATCACTGTCCAACAGGTCCTCCACAAACTCCTCCTCCTCATCACTGTCCAACAGGTCCTCCACAAACTCCTCCTCCTCGTCACCTGCAATAAAAATACCTACCTGAGCCACACCTACCTCTTCCTCATCAGAGGAGATGTCTTCGTCGCTGTTGATGATTCTGATCACCTCAGGGAGGCCATTGGCTGCAGGACGCTCAATGATGAAGTTCACGCCCCCTGAGGAGAGAACAGATGAAGCAAATTTTAAATCTCATAACATTAAATATTTGGGTTTAAATGAGCAACAATCCAAATAAAAGTTAGAAAAATACAATCTACCCACATACTAACTCCAACTGCAATTCACTTATCACCAAACCACCAACACACATGAGGCTCCTTGAACATTAATATCAAATACTGTGCAGTTCAGGGAATCATAGAGAGTTTGACGACAAACATAATAAGTATATTCACATGTATGACTGAGGAGTTTGAATTATAAAGTAAACAACAATTTCACGGCTGCAAACTAAACATGGTTGAAAGTATAATATGAGCCTGTTTACTGATGTATTTACATTCACAACTTACAAACACAAATGTCTTACAGCACCGAGACAAAAATCAGTATTTAAAAACTCACGTGGATCAGTATTTCTGGATGGAAAACAACATAAGTAAATATGTAATGGCATTGACAAAAAATGACCAGAAGTGTCATAATGAAGCATTTCATTAATAAATAACTATTTGTACAATTAAAATAAGCATTAAAACTATTTATATATCACATTTTACTTTTTATCATTCAATATACATGTACTACACCCCCTCCAAAACAGTGTCAATATCATCATTACATTTATTAAGAACATTCATATGTGACATGAAAAGTTTTGTAATTATTTATTATTCATATGTTTACAGTTATGTAAACTATTATATATTATATATTACTATTATGTCACTATTTCCGTGACACTTGTTGTCTTCCACAGACGTGAGCCATGCGTCAAAATGATACTACTGCTACGATTAACAACAACAACAACAATAATAATAATGATAATAATAATATGTTCAAAACACTGTAGAACTGCGGGACGGGGAGACAAGGAGGCCACGCGCTTTTATGCATGAGACGACAAATCTGCATTTGGACAACACGGGAACCAAGGAAAGATACACGCGACTAGGTACCATCATACAACAACCAGACATGACTTTCCCTGCGCCACTACGCACAGTGAACCATGGGTACATTGAGTCAGTCATGCGCAACCAACAACTATACCTCTCCAAAGTCACCACAGTAACCTCTGTGCAGACCAAACGACTTTATAACTCATGATTCTCTCAGTTTCTGAGCTGTGTGATGATTGAACACAACGCCTCAGCCTCAGAAACACCTGGATCAATCTAAACAGCACAGAGGAACGTGCACCTGCAGAATCCGTCCACATGTTCTGACGTTCGGAACTAATAGTTCCATCGTTTCCATTTCCAGTAAAACACAATTTGGCATCATATTAAATTTGGCCCTATCGCCATTTTGTTTTTGTAATTTTGATGCAAAATTTTATCAACCAATAGCCTTCAAACCAAAATAACCGTGTTTTCATTTCATTACACTAATTATTAACACACTCCATACCTGTCCAGAGATATTAAGACATTCTGTCCATCAATTCATCACTGTAGAGAGTAAAAGTCCGTTTCTCCAACAGGACCAATAAACCTTTACATTCAACAAGTGACACTGGTTTCTGTGCTGAGGAAGCATTTAAGGGTTTGAGGGGATGAATTGATGAATCAAAATGCTAAAATAAATATAAAAGTTATCTTACCTGGTGGGTGAAGCTCCATCGCAGGGGCGTCTCCCCTCGGCAGGTGTCCCACGTCGATCAGTGGTCTACTGAGGGCCATTTTCAGCCTCTACAGTTTACCACTACAGCTGAGTGACAAGAAAGTTTTGCTTCTCGAAAAGAGTCTTTCCAAGTAGATTTTCCAACAGAGAGATGGCTTTTCACAGTTTGGGTTCGCAGCAGGTCAACAAATCAACGCGCCAAAGATCCAAGTGAAAAGAGGGGAATTCTGAAGGTGTGCGGCCCTTTTATACCTGACCCACAGGTCACCGTTCTGTTTCCATGACGATTACTGACGCACGTGCGGGCACAGAATTTATATTTACATTTTCTGGTATTTTTAAAAAATATTTTCGTTTTATACATACTTGTGTTTTGTTAGTAATTTGTTTGCAAGTATTTAATTTCATTATAGTAGAGCTGCTGTGTAATATCATAGAAACCAAGTCCCCCCCCCCCCCCCCCACATTCTGAATTATAATTACATTGTAAACTTTATGCAAGCAGTTTGTACAAAGAGAGACTCATTTTTCATCACTGTTTCTGGTTTTTAGTCTTCTATTATTACAAAATGTTACCATTCATCCAGCCAATGTTTTTTTTCTTAAAGAAGGAGACATCAGAGTTTCTCAAAGATATAAATAATGTAACGTTTTATTAAAGCAATAGTTCATCCATGTATGACAATTCAGTGATTATCTACTCAGCTTAATTTCAGTTAAATGTTGGGTTTATTTAGTTAGTCCACAAAACAATGCTGGAGTTTCACAGAAAAACAGCATTGCACAATCTCCCAAAGTTTTTAAGTCAATGGTGACCAGTTTTCAAACATAAAACACAACCAGACAAAAAAAAAACAAACAAAAAAAAAACAAAAAACAAAACATACTCCCTACTGCTCATGTGGTGTAATCCAAGTTTCCTAAAGCCCCAACATGCTGTTTGCACACTGTTCCACCAAGTTCACACCCAGTTCGGACTGTGTGCACGTCTGGGAAATTCTGCAAGCTGTTAGCCCAGAAAAATGTGTTTTCACTTCTGAAATTTTTAAGGATGTAAATTTCATTTGCTGCAAAACATTTCCATAAAAACGTTTACAGTTTGACAGCCTGTTATTAAATTAATATTCACTATTTTTGAAGGTAAGATTAACTTTTTAAGTTTAACATGCTTAAGCATTAATAAATCAATATCATCACCTATATTTTTAATCCTCCTTTTAGTTTGCAGCAGTGTCATAGCATTAGTTTGTAAATTTCAACCACTGAATTTTACCCTGCAGTATGTTTTATCTCTGGTGCTTATTTTATTCTATTAACTTGTATTTATCGATTTTTAAATTCATAATCTACAACATCTTATTAAATCAGTATCACCATTTGACTTTTAACTTGGAGTAATGTTATAGTCTTTAAGTTTTAGCCTACATTATTTTTTATCCATTGTGTTTATTTTGTTTCATTCTATTGCCTTTTATTTTTAATAGTTTTATTTATATTTTTATTGCTGTAATTCTTATTCTTGCATGTTTTTATTTTACTGTGTCTTTTTATTTATTTATTTTCTCTGTGTTGTTTTACTGTAATTTTGTGTGTATGAAATGCACCATTTAAATAAAGTTCAGTTGAGTTGAAAATCAGGGAAAAAAACAAAAAACAAAACACTATATTGGATGTAGTTTTTTTTTTTTTTTTTTCAAACCACCCGCACACACCCGGTTAATGAGGTGTGTTTGGTTGCCATGGCTCCGCACTGGGTCACTCCCACGAGGCGGTGCGTTTACTCACACCCGCAGCAGCATCGTGCGTTCATCTGAGCTCAGATCAGATGCTGCTGCAAACTGAAGCGGACTGCTGACTGGCTTCATGTCACTGACAGAGCCCTCACATTCTCTCCATGGTTGTGTTGAGGATAAGAAATGTTCACAAACGGAAGTATGCACTCATGTGCCTGTGCATTGTTGGCTTCATCATGTACAGATACCTCGGGTAAGTCAAGTTTCCATTGCTACTGTTCATCATGTTGCAGTTAGGACTAATGTCTTGCTTGTACCTAATGCTGTACATTATTACAGTGAATTAATTATCTTAACAATACTGCAAGTCCCTGTAAGTTTATGGATAGTTTATGAATGTATCTGTAGGAACTTTACTGGTACCATGATTTGGAGTAAAATGAACACTGTACCTCACAATTAAATGGAAACCTTACATTCAACATAAAGAATATTATAGGAAAATACATTAAAAAAAAGTGTACATAACATTGTAAAAGTTTAATATAAAGTTGTATCTGTTCCTTCAAATTCAAATAAGTTGCTGTTTCTTTTGCCAACACAAGACGTCTGCAAATTCCTACCAAGCATGTCATGTGGTCCACTCAAATACAATTAGCCTATGTGCTATATTATGTGAGTGTGACTAACTGAATGACTAAATAACTGAGTGAATAACTCTCGTCTTGCAGCATGCCAGCAGGGGGACGGAGACTGAGCAGGAAGGTGGGCCTGAGCGCCAACTCGTCCCAGTTCACCCTGGCAGGACAGCCCTTCCACATCCTTGGGGGGTCCATCCACTACTTCCGTGTGCCGAGGGCCTACTGGAGGGACCGGCTGCTGAAGATGAAGGCCTGTGGCATCAACACCCTCACTACGTAGGAAAACTACAGTGTTGTGGACGTGTTTTATTTCCTCAGGAAGTGGTCACCAGTTGAATGTTATCGTGCTGGGTCTTTGCAGGTATGTGCCGTGGAGTCTGCACCAGCCAGAGAGAGGGGTTTTCAACTTCCACACACAGCTGGATTTACAGTAAGGAGTTCTGACATTTTTTTTTTCTGGCAAAAAAACAATGGATCGACTTAATCCTTTTCAGTCATTACTTAGAAATGTATGGTGGTGTCTGTATCTGCAGAGACCCTGCCGTCTGCCTGTATTTCCTTATCTGCTTTTTTTTTTGCTGTACTCACAGGGTTGCCAGGTCTATGTGATAAAACTGGCATGCAGAGAGCATAAACACATTGTATTTGTGTGTAGTTGTGTGGGTACTTGCTGATCTGGTGTCAGTTTTGTTGAATTTAGGTACACTGTAAAAAAAAAAAAAAAAAAGAAACAAACAAACAAAACAGAACAAAACAAAAAAAAAAAACGGTTGAGACAACTTAAAATTTCAAGGCAATGCACTGCAATAGATTTTTGAGTTTTGAGCCCAACTCAGACGTAAACTAAACGGTTTTACTGACCTAGAATTGTTAGCTGAGATAATTTACTTTAATAATACTGTAATTTTTCTGATTTGCCTTTTTTGCCTGAAAAATTAAATAGTTTTAATTGAAAATATTAAAATTTACTTTCACTTAAATTAATTTACTCAGTATTTTATCATTATTTTTTTTAAATACAATGCTTCAAGTGTCTAAAATTCTTCTAAAGAAGAAAAGTAAGTTATCTCAACAAAAGATCAGTAGCTGGTAAAACTTTCTTAAAACTTAAGAATTTCAGTTGGGCTCAGAACTCTAAATCTATTGCAGTCCGTTGCCTTACAACTTTTTCCTATAAAGGATTTCATTTCAAATATAGATGTGTATTTATTTTGGGGGGCTGTTGGTGGCTGTTGAATCCCTGCAGAGGACCCACAGCCTCGGCACCTGAGGACAAACACTCCACCAACCAAGCCACCAGGCCACTGATAGATGTGTATTTATACATATTTTCAACATAATTTGCATGCTGAATAGGTCCACCCAACCACAAAAAAAACAAATCCCACAGCAACACTGCAAAAGTAGCCTAGTTCTGTAGAGAAAACACAGACCTGGCAACCCCGTGTGTACCTTTAAACCAAATATGTAATACTGTAAAAAAAAAAATCATGCAGGAATTTAGTGGAGTCCTTTTGTTTTTCTCTCATTAACTTCATGTAACTTTGCAAGTTTTATTCTGGAATTAACCAATATATTTTTTCTTTACCCTGCCCCTCAAAGAAAATTGACATGGCGTATTTTAGAAAATGTATGCCCCTTCCCTTTAACCAGGAGTCTCCTGGGAAAATCTGGAGGGTTTGCATGTAGAGTAAATTCTTTTTGTGAAATTAAAAACTGACTTTTTAAATTGAGAAAATGGAAAAGAAATCAAGTTTGTTTGTAATGTTCATCAGTGTGGCTGAAGAGTTGTTGGTTCAACTTAATATCTGCAGCTTATATATTATATTATTACGTAGTGAACTTTAAAAAAGTTATTGTCTGGGATGCCTTAAAAAATGAAGTTAAAACAAAGTTATTTTTACAGTGATGGAACACCTTCCACCACCGCTCTAGCTGCTCTAACAATATTACCTGCAATGAGGCATGTTGGGAATACTCTCTGTCTTCTTATCATCTACACCCCGGTGCTCAGGGGAGAAGCTAGAGGCGGAGAGGTCCCACCTGACAACGGCAGCGTCTCCCCAACAACAGCGACTTAGCGAGCAATTAACCACACAGCGATGATAAGTGAGGAGGGATGTGACGCCTCAGCCTGCCGCTGTTGTTGCCAAGCACATTTCACACTCCTAAAACAACAAGACGTGGGGTCTCACTGGGGGTCTAAACCTGATGTTTTGTGTAGATAAATAATGCTTATAGATTGTCTTCTCCATCTTGGTTTCAGGGCCTATATCAGTCTTGCAGCTGAATTGGGGTTGTGGGTGATTTTACGTCCAGGGCCGTACGTTTCCTCTGAGCTGGACCTCGGAGGACTGCCAAGGTACTGCTAGGATTCTTTGCATTCATTATTATTATCATTATATTATACTATGAATAAACGTGATTGCATATAGGAGTCCCAGTTTACTCTGTTTGTATGAAAGTGCAAGAGATTTAGATTGTAGATTTAAGTGTAGATTTAAAGGAACAGTTCGCCCCTAAATCAAATATCCATATTGTCCCTCTTAGCTGTAGTTCTATTTATCCGCCCTATCCGCCTCCCAAATATACCAGGTGGCACTTTCTTCACAAGGCGGCCATTCTCACCAGTTT
Organism: Lutjanus erythropterus; assembly: GCF_056507025.1. Lineage (NCBI taxonomy): Eukaryota > Metazoa > Chordata > Actinopteri > Lutjaniformes > Lutjanidae > Lutjanus > Lutjanus erythropterus. The sequence goes on from NC_139327.1 coordinate 5,454,084, forward strand.
TTGGAAGCTCAGTGTCTTATACCTGTGCTCCAGGTTGCAAACACTGAGAATCTGACAAATCATTAATTCACTGCTTTCTGATTGATCAGCAACTTAAAATGGACAATGGACAGCAACAGATAGAGTTCATATTTAAAATAAGATATAACTTTATTAATCCTGATTAATCTTGTGTCAGGTCGATCCAAAATTACAGTGAAATAAAAACAGCAACAGTGCATCAAATAAGTGAAATATAAATATAAAATATAAAGTTTAAAGGAGTAAATGCAAAGAAACAGTGCCTAATAAAGTAACAATAGAAGATAAGTACAAAAGTAAGCTAAATAGAAAAAGTAGTCATAAAAATAAATAAATAAAAGGTAATAAAAATGTATATATTGCACCTGATAATGAATATGAAGATAGCACATGATATTGAACATGATATTAATGAAAAGTAATAGTGATAGTGAAAGTAATATTGAACATATAGCCCCTGATATTGAAAATTAGTATTGAACATAGTTTTAAAAATCAAATATTAAACATAATAGAAGAGTACAATTTAACACAATGATGAAAAGTAATGTTGTACATGATGTTAAAACATGTCATTAAATGTGATAGAAACCTGATATTGCACTTGACAATGAGCATAATATTCCTCATAATGTCAAGGTAAACAAAGGTAATTCATTAGCCGTAGCTAGTGTTAGCATTCAGCCACTTCCTTCTGCAGGGTGATACAGTTGGCAGGTGTAGTTTGGTAGAGAAATAAAATAGTTCCTATTTGAAACTGATCACAACAAAGTCTGTAGATTATCTTGAGTAACCAGGTCATGATTTCTGGAAAGAGACATTGCTGTTTTTTTGTTTGTTTGTTTGTTTGTTTTTTGGCACCTTGAGCACCACAAGCCAAGTGTCATGTAGTTCCTGTATTTTGGAGAGAAGGCAGACATCTCTATGGCTGATATCTCCAAAACAGTCTAGATGGATAAAGAGCACTACAGGCCACAGGAAAAATATGTATTTTTGATTCAGGGTGAACTGTCCCTTTAAGGAGGAATGTATGAATTATTGCATATTAAAGTCCTAATTTTCTGAGTATGTATGAAAGTATGATTTAGATTTAAACCCAAAGCCTGCTTTGTACAGCGAGCTCTGACCGGTTTATAAATGAATTATGTTGAGCGGGGTGAAAAAGTCACATCTTGCTGTAAGAGAAGACTTGCTCAGTGTGTGAAGCTCCGTCTGCTCTGTTAGACTCTGTTGTTCTTGTGGCTCTGTGGCTTCAGTCCTCACTAAGCATCTTGTTTTCTGTCTCTTTGCAGCTGGCTGCTCAGAGATGGCAACATGAGACTGAGGACGACTTACCCAGGCTTCACTCAGGCTGTCAATACTTATTTTGACAAACTCATACCAAAAGTGGTTCCACTACAGGTTTCTTTTTCTTACTTAAAGCTGTAACCATGGTGTCTGTACAGTGTAGCTCGCTAGTTCATTTGACTTTTTCTTCTTGTCCTTAAAATGAAATGTTTGTGTTTTCCAGTTTAAGAAAGGAGGTCCCATTATCGCGGTGCAGGTGGAAAACGAGTATGGATCCTTTGCAAAAGATGAAGGTTACATGCTTTTCATTAAAGAGGTGATGTGACAGACTTGCTTAAAGGGATAGTTTGGATTTTTTTGAAGTGAGGCTGTATGATGTATTTATCCGTAGTCAGTGTATTACCTACAGTAGATGGCAGTCAGCAGAGTATCAGCACAGAAGGTAATCAATGCACTGGGCCTGGGTCAGCAGCAAAAAACATTTTAGCAACATTAAAAAAATTCAAAATCGGTTTAAAGTGTAGAATATTTCCAGTTTGCCAGCAGACAACTTTTTCCAATGGGAAACCACTGTTATATAAGTAAAATATCATTCTCTCCAAAGCAACCAAACTCCTTTGGTAAAAACATTAATTTTACCCACAGAACACGGGAGTTGCTATGCTACCGCTGCTTCAGTTAGTTAGTTTGTTTGTGTTATTTTGTGACTTTGGTGGATCCAACTGTTCTTATAAAACACCAAAGTCACACAGTAACAGAAACAAACTAACAGAACGATGCAGGAGTAGACCAGCAAATCCTGTCTTCTGCACACTAAAATTGTTGATTTCACCTATGGAGTCTGGTAGCTTTGGAGAGAGTGATATTTGACTCATATAACTGTGGTTTTCCATCAGAACAGGCTGTCTGATGACCAGTTAAAGGTGAGAATATTCTAAATATAGTCACTTCACCCTGTCCACAGCAGTACATTGCTTAGCCTCCTACACAGGTACTCTAAACTGGAGGCATGCAGACCGCTATCTACTGGAGGTAATATGCTGACTATGGATAAGCACTTCATACAACCCCACTTCAAAAAAATCTGAACTGTCCCTTTAATTAAAATGCCACCTTAACCCTTAAACCCCACATTCACAAATAGTGATGTTCATATCTTCTTTTGTGTCATTCGATTTTATTTTGAAAGGCTTTACAGTCCAGAGGGATCAGCGAGCTCCTGTTCACATCAGACAACCACAACACATTAAAGTCGGGAGGTGTGGATGGAGGTACAGTATATAATTAATACACACACACACACACACACACACACACACACACACACACACACACACACAAAGCTAGAGTTGTCAAAAAAACACATTCTTCACTCAAGTAGAAGTGCAAATACTAAAGTATAAGCACTGATTCAACTGTGTTACTCAAGTAAAAGTGAAAAAGTACAGGTTCAGAAATGTGTAAAAGGAAAAAGTAGCCCTCATTGTTTATTACATCTGCTAAGCTTGTATATTTTATGTCATTTTTCATCTTGTTACATCTTTTTTACATCTTGTTACATCTTTTGCAGGGATTTTCATCTACTTATATATTTTTTGTCTGGTTACATCTTTTTTGTTTTGTTACATCTTTTACATCTTGTTATGTCTTGTTAAATCTTTTGTGTTGATTTTCATCTGCTTATATCTTTTTTGTCTTCTTATGTCTGTCGTGCATGATATGTACTGATGGATACACCAATGAAACGCCTCTCCCATTTGTTATTGACCCATACTTTTAAGTTGAAATCAGTCTTGATGTTGGGAAGGTGGTGTGCAATGATGCAAAATAAAAATAATCAAAAATACTTCTCAAATACATCAAAACTAAAGTCTGTTTTGAAAATGTAAGAAGTAGAAAGTACAGATATTTGTGTTAAAATGTAGGGAGTAAGTAGAAAAGTAAGTAAAAAGTTGTCAGAACAATAAATACTCGAGTACAATTAAAGATACCTGAAAATTCTACTTAAGTACAGTAATAAAGTATTTGTACTTTGTTACTTCCCTCCTCTGCAAACAGTTTACCCTGTGATCTCCTTTCTTGTAGCCCTCAGATCAGTGAAGCTGCAGAAGCTGAATCAGAGAGACATCCAGGATCTGACTGCTCTCCAGGTGTGTATCTCACCTTTCTACATCATGTCTCTGTCTGTCAGTGAGGATGTGTGTGATCATGTGGGTCTCTTCTTCTGTTGTTTGTCAGCCTAACAGCCCCACCGTGGTGATGGACTACTGGACTGGCTGGTATGATGTGTGGGGTGACCTCCACCACACGCTTCCTCCAGAGGGTAAGGATGAGAAGGGCACCTTTCTATCAGTGCTGACCTCTGATTCTTTATTAGCCTGAGAAAACCCTGGGTTTAGTGTTGGCTGTAGGGAAATCTTGATTTAATACTGCTTTGCTGAACCTATAATAAAGCTAAATCTTGGATTAAATGTAAACTCTGGTAGCTGAATGGTGAATACCAGATGACTGCAACAAGCTCAGTTCCAGGAGACTTTGTTGTGTGACATAACTCTTTCTCACCATCAACTGTCTCATGAAGGTGAAAAAGAAAAAGAAAATCTAATCTAAAATTTCATCTCAAATTTATTCAAAAACAAAAATACTTTTTTATTGGTTTCCCTGGAACCAATAGAAGGCAATGCACTGCAATAGATTTTTGAGTCTTTCTCAAATTTGAAATGAACTTTAAAAAGTTTTGCTGACATCTGATCTTTTGTTGACATCATTTACTTTTCTTCTTTAGATAAACTTTCACATCACCTAATTTACTCAACATTTTTTAAATACAGTGTTTTGAGTTTCTAAAATTCAAAGCTTTAACTTTATTTAAAGAAGAAAAGTAAATAATATCAACAAACGATAATTAGTTGGTAAAACTTTTTCAAAACTTCAGAATTTGAATTGGGCTCCAAACTCCAAACTCTGTTGTAGCCCATTGCCTTGAAATGTTGAGTTTTCTCGACATTTTCATTTTTACAATGCAGAATAAGTGACTGCAATATTGATCTTGACCACCTGTGCAATAACAATATTCCACTCAGGTGCAATATCAGCTCCAGATGTGCAATATCCACATTTCCTATGTGCACTGGTACAAATTAAGTAAAGTGACCATATTGAACCTCCAGATGCTCTTAAATGCTGTAAACAAATCTTTCTATCTCACTCTGTGGTATTTATTTTCCTACATCTGCTCTTTGCATGAGGAATGCCCGCTACATGCATCACTGTCAATGTAAATATGAAAGTCGGGGCCAACCTGCTATTGAATGAGTCAGTGTAGCTCCTGGCCAGCAGAGGGTTAAAAAGGCGTCTGTGACTTAACTCAAACAACCAGTGTGTAGGATTTAGTAGCATCTTGCAGTGAATTTGCAGATTGCAAACACCTTCCTTCACCCTCCCCTTCCAAGTGTGTAGGAGACCTTAGAGTGGCCGTATCTGGAGCCAGTGTTTGGTTTGTCCAGTCTGGCTGCGCCCTCTGGAGATACAAACAGCTCCTTCTAAGGGAACAAAAACACAATGATTCTTATTTTCAGGTGATTATACATTAATGAAAAGATACTAATGAATATTATATTTAATTTCTGACAATAAATCCACCTGAATCTTACACACTGGATTATTAACTGCTGTAAACAAATGCTTTCTATCTCAGTCTGTGTTATGTTTTACATTTATTTTCCTACCGCTTTGTTTTTTGCACGAAGAATGCCGGCTATGCACCAGCAAAATGCAAATGTATGAATTTGAATGAGTCAGTGCAGACAAAGATGCATATTTTTCCGTTGGCCTGTTGTGCTATTTGTCCAACTCTTTTGGTGTGACTTGCAGAGTTTTGGAGATATCAACCATAGAGATGTCTGCCCTCACTCTGATGTAATGGGACTAAACGGCGCTCAGCTTCTGGTGCCCAAAGCAACAAAAGTACATTTTAAAAACTCAAACCAGCATCTCTTTCCAAAAATCATGACCTACTTACTCAAGATAATCCACACACCTTGTTGTGAGCAGTTTCATGTAGGAACCACCTCCTCTTTATCAGAAAGTTGTAGTAGTTTCTTAAGTAATTCTGGTGGATTCTACTGCAGAGAAAAAGTAGTTCCTACATGAAACCGCTCACAACAAGGTGTGTGGATTATCTTGAGTAACTGGGTCATGATTTATGGAAAGAGAGTTGAGTTTTTCAAATGTATTTTGAAAAAAAATTATTTTCTGGTACTTTGAGCACCACAGCAGGAGTGCCAGCTAGTTTCATTATATTGGAAAGAAGGCAGACATCTCTACAACCAAAACTTGGCAACTCACACCAAAAGAGTGTAGATCAGGTGTCAGCAACCTGTGGCTCCAGAACCACACGCAGCTCTTTTGCCCCTCTCTGGTGGCTCCCTGTGGTTTTGACAAAAAAAAAAAAAATATGGAAATAAATAACAGTATTTTATTACATTTAAATTTTCATTCATCATTGTTGTAGGTCTACAGTCATTCTTACATTCCCCAACTGTAAAAATGTATGTATTACAAAATGTCTGAGCGCTTCCTGGATTTAAAATGCATTTTTGTGAGGTGCTCTTTGGATAGGGGCACTTCTGTACTCAAAAATCACAAAAAAAAGTCAATCATGCTGTGACAATAAAGGCAGGAATTGTTTTAAAAGAGTGCCTTAGAGTTTTTTGAGTAAAAATGTGTAGCCTATACACCAGATAATAATAACAAAAAACCTCTGGCTTGCTGCCTTTTCCTTTAAATTTTGTTGGTGCCAAATTGAAAAAAACAGAGAGAAGTCCCCAAGGAAGATATAAAAATAATTGTGGCTTCAGACAGATTTTTCTTTTTTGTTTTGGCCAAATATGTATATATATATATATATATATATATATATATATATATATATATATATATATATATATACATATATATATATACTATCCCTGGTATAGATGGATAAATTGCACAACAGGCCAGAGGAAAAATATGTATATGCCCTTTAAGGAGTGGTTTTGTCTACAGTGACCATGTTGAACTCGTTGTCAGATGTTGTGTCCACTGTGAGAGAAATCCTGAGGCGAGGGATGTCAGTCAACCTCTACATGTTCCACGGAGGCTCCAGTTTTGGCTTCATGAGCGGAGCGCTGGCTGAACCTTCCTACACAGCGCTGGTCCCCAGCTACGGTTGGTCCCTCTGTGTCATGCGCTCTGTCACAAACAAACTACCTGTGTCTTTCATGCAAATTTACAAAGATTTTAGTATGTTGATGAGGCACTTCCATGCGAGAGTTGGAGAACAGGACGACATTGACATGAACACCCAGCAGGTGGCAGCACATGATAGTTAATCTGTGTTATAACGGCCATGTTTTTCAGATTATGATGCTCCCTTGTCTGAAGCTGGGGAGTACACTCCAAAGTACCATCTCCTCAGGGATTTACTGTCCCGATATAACAGTGAGTTAAACACTGAGTTGAAATAAGAATAAAGTGTGTGATTACATGCTGTGATCTTATGTTTGACCTGTCTGCACAGGAGGAGACAGTTTCCCTGACATGCCAGCCCTGCATTACAGGGAGACTTATGAGCCAGCTATCATGTACCAGCACCTGTCCTTATGGGATGCTTTGAGCTTCACTGAGGGAGTATGTTTTATGTAAGATTAGCTGTTGCCTATAGGCTTATGTGTAATGAAGTTATTTTGCTTTTCAATCAAGGAGGTCAATTATTATTTTTCTTTTCTTTTTCTATGTTCTGCAGCCATTTAAGTCAGTAAAGCCAGTGAACATGGAGAATCTACCTGCGAACAACGAGAACGGTCAGTCCTATGGATACACGCTGTATGAGACGACCATCACCAGCGGAGGATTACTTAAGTCTCAGGACAACGTCAGGGACCGTGCACTAGTGAGTCTGTGTGCTACATGAGGGCAGGATCTCACTCACTCTAACCTGCAGTATTAATGAATATTGATTTGCTTGTGGCAGCTGTAGTTAAACTTAAAGATGTGTAACATGTGGCCAGAATTTTAGTTTAAAACAAAAAAAGTATACATTCTGTACCCAAGTAGGAGTACAGATACTTGTCTAAAAATACTCTGGTAAGTAGAAGTACAAATTCAATTTCTTAACTCAAGTGAAAGTGACAAGCAGAGGCTTTGAAGTGTATAAAAGTAAAAAGTCATCCTCTGAAGGACATTTGTGGTTCAGTCTCCCTCTCTCTCTCTGTTCCGTCTTGTTCCATCTTTTACGTTGTTTGCGTCTTGTTACATCTGTCGTGTGTGATATGCACTGAGGGATACACCATGGAATCATCTTTTCTATGTGTTATTGTCCCATCCATTGAAGCTGAAATCGGTCTTAATGTTGGGAAGGCGAGATCACGTGAGAATTCTTCATGCTAGGCTTATTGTAAAGATGATGACTGTGGTGAAGGCTTGGTTAATAACAGATGATATGTAACAGAATTATGTAATCTGGATACAAAAAAAGGTAACTGCATTCCATTACAGTTTCAGATTATAAAATGGAATCAGATTACATATATATATATATATAGTAAAAATGGGGATTATTAGCAGGATTACAGTTTTAAAATAAAGAACGCACACTGCACACGCAGCTGACAATTCATTATCATGGCCTCTAGTGAAAAAATGCTTCATTGCCGGAGATGTCAACATTTTTTTGTCTTTAGATCAATCAATTAATCAATTAATTGTGCACAGCAAAGGAAGGAACAGCTGGACAAACTAATAAAGCTGACAACCAACATAAAACTCTTAGAGCTGCAACGATTAATCTGCATCTATTTAGGTAATTGATAAATTGTTTTTCAGTCATTTTTGAATGAAAAAAAGTCAAAATTCTCTGATTTCAGCTTCTTAAATGTGAATATTTTCTGGTTTCTTTACTCCTCTCTGACAGTAAACTGAATACTTTTGAGTTGTGGACAAAACAAGACATTTGAGGACGTCATCTTGGACTTTGGGAAACAGCGATCAACATTTTTCACAATTTTCTGACATTTTATAGACCAAATGACTAATTGATTTAATAGACAAAATGGTCAACAGATTAATCGACAAAGAAAATAGTCATTGCAGGAATGACTTGAAAAATAGGTCAAAACATGCGCTCATCCGTGTGTTCCACATGTTTGGACCTATTTTTCAAGTGACAAGTTTGTGACAAGTTTGTGTTAATTAATCGATTAATCAGTTTGAGTAGATAGAGAATAAAAAAAATCGAAATTATCTGATTTCAACTTCTTAAATGTGAATATTTTCTGGTTTCTTTACTCCTCTGACAGTAAGCTGAATATTTTTGAGTTCTGGACAAAACATTTGAGGACGTCATTTTGGGCTTTTATTAACGTTTTTCACCATTTTCTGATATTTCATGGACCAAACAGCTTATCAATCCATTGAGAAAATAATCAACTCATTAATCAATAATGAAAGTAAAGGTTATTATAAACACTACATTAGGTGAAAGAATTTCACCATATTTTATACTGAGGTAATCCAAAAGTTCTAGAAAGTAATCAAGTTACATTACTTTAATATTGCAGTACTTAGATTATGTTACAGACTACATTTTAAACAGGTAATTATTAACTGTACTGGAATGTATTTTTAAAGTAACCCTTCCAATCCTGCTGTGGTGATAGTTGAAATCTAAAAATCTAAAAGCCATCTTTGAGACTGTATTCAAATGAGGAGATTATGTGTTCTATATAATATCATTTATTTGACTCTCATATTTTTCTTCCCAGGTGTTTGTAGACAGAAGCTACATCGGCCTTTTCAAGCGCAGAAGCCTGGAGCTGGCGGTTCCTGATGGTAAGGTATGGCATCAAGTCAGACAATGAAGGCACATATCCACTGAACCTCATCCATAGTTATCAGATGTGATGGCTGCTGGAGTTTTGTCTGTCTGGCACTTAAAACCTGCAAGAAACATAAAAGCAATCAACCCCTACAGGGACGGCGTACCTTAAGTTTATTGGTGGAGAACTGTGGGCGAGTCCACCAGGGAAGGGACCTTGACAAACAACATAAAGGTGATCGACAGACAATATGCAGTTCATTGCTGTTCCTGCTATTAAATCACTCAAGCGTTCAGTGGGTATTGTACAAGCCAATTTTGATTTGTATTCTTGCAGGCCTTGTGGGAGACATTTTATTAAACAATATCCCTTTGCGGGATTTTACAATATACAGCCTGGATATGAAACCCAGCTTTATTGATAGGTTTGTACGCTTTATTGAATCTAAAGAATTGCACATCACTTTCATTTTGCTGTAAAAAAAAAAAAAATGTGTTTGAAGTGGATGCTTTATTTCAGTCTTTTCCAGGCACCTTGGAAAACCCTCCCTCATTCTCCCAGCTTTCCTGGATTTTTCATGGGGAGGCTGTTTGTGTACGGGTATCCAAGTGACACATTTGTGAAGCTGCCAGTGAGTGAAATGAAACATACAGTTTTCATGCTATGTATATTTTTGTGCATGTGCGTTTGTGTGAGAAATAAGGCATTAAAGTTTCTTTGGGTCTGCAGGGCTGGGAGAAAGGTGTCGTGTTCATCAACGGGCTGAATCTGGGACGCTACTGGTCGATTGGCCCCCAGCAGGCTCTCTACATCCCTGGACCCTTTCTCAACAGTGGAATCAACCAGGTACAGCTGTGCACAAACAGAATTTTTACCAGCCATGACAATGTGTGAGTCTCTGTGTGTGTGTGGTTTGCACACTGTAAAAAAAAAAAAATAGTTGGGACAACTTAAAATTTCAAAGCAACCCACTGCAATAGATTTTTGAGTTTTGAGCTGAACTCAAACTCTTAAGTTTCGAAATAAACTTTAAAAAGTTTAGCTGATCTGTAATGTTTAGTTGAAATAATTTACTTCTTTAGATAAACTTGAATCTTGGAGATTTAGAAACTACAAAAAAAGAATTTCAAAAGTGTTTGTGCCACCAGCGCAAAGCAGGATACACCTATCAGATGTGCCCAAGTGCCCAAATTCACAGGCAAGTTTAAGCTGAACATGCAATAAACCAATCAGAAAGTCAGCTCTCATCACCTTTAAGAGGCAGGTGCCCAGCAGCGCAAGCGAAGGCAGCATGACGGCAGATTTACCAGGAGCAAACAAAGTGACAAAGTGAGGAGACAGAGCTCCTGGTTCAAGGAGTGAAAATGTGATATATGGAGACAGCAGGACGTCTCCAAAACAGCTTCATGTGTAAATAATTTATTTTACATTAACGCCTGCAAAAAACAATACAATAAATAAACCGCAAATGTCATGCAGATATGTATCTGCTTATATTTTAACCTGAAGCACATTGAAAGTATGTTGTATTTTATAATTAATTATTATCATCATCATCATTATTAACTCTGCTGGCTGAGGAGCGGGGAGAGAGATGGGGAGGGAGAGAGGGGAGGCGAACAGATCCAGTCCAGCCGCGAAGGTTCTCGGTTCCGCTGGCCCACCTGAGCCAGGGGGAGGAGCAGAAACGCGGCGGTCCGTGCTCCTTCTTCTTCTCCTCTCCCACCTAATCCTCATCTCCTCCTCCCATCCTCACTACTCTGACCTGCTGCGATCTGACAGCTGTGATCCTGTTTGCAGGTCTGTTTAGATTCATTAGGCTTTAGAATTATAATTTTTTCCCTATTAGTTAGTTTATCTTTATAGGCACATGCACGCATGACTGTTTAACATTAATGAAAAGTGTTCAGTGATTGTGGATTTACACTTTTCTTGCTGATAGAAAACATGTTCAAATAACACTTAACTAATCCACACTCCTGTGTGAGGAAGAGAATGACCATAAATGAAGGTGTTTTGTGATTGTGAAGACGTGTGTGTGTTTTGGCCAAGCCCGCCGGGTGCTATCTTGTTCTGAAAGACCACAGGCTTTGCACTTAGACCAGGTTTTAGCTGGTCTAAAGCGCAAGATGTTTTTACCCCAATGCGCTGAGCACAAGATAGCAAACGCGCCGACCACGCTTTCATTTTGCCTTCATGTTTAGACCTCCCGCCCACAGCGGCACAGACCCAGCACAAGTGCGTTTGCGTTCTTACAGACATGGCAAAAATGACACTTGTAAGATAGCAAAACCACTTGTGCTGGCGGCGCAATGGCTTTGCTCCGGGTGTAAGGTAGAGCCCTAAGAGTTGGAGCTCAAAACTCAAAAATCTATTGCAGTCCATCTTGAAATTTGGAGTTTTCTTAACTTTTTTAACAGTGTGTGTGTGTGTGTGTGTGTCATCATGGCAAAATGTGGTCCTCCAGACACCTACTGTGACAGGAATTCTGTCAGATTATGTCAATACAATAACATCACAACCATGCAAGATGCAGTCACCAAACTTTACAGTTGTGTAGCTAGTGTGCGGTAATTAATGCATTTGAACCATAATTTTAATGCCTGTATTATATACAATCAAAAATTCAAAAAAATGGCAGAATGTACAATAATTTTGACATTTCCACAAACCTTCAACAAAACATCAGCACTGCAGTGACTGAGCAGCTGGTAGAGCAGTGACATGGTCTGGGGCTTTTATTTTGACAGGTAAGAACAGAAGGCCTGGTTGTGTGATGGACTGCACTTGATTCTGTGCAAAGTGATAAACTTATAGTATGGTGCACATGGCGTACTTTTACGTTTTGTAGTATCCTGGCCCCCTCACAGGTTGTTTATGTATGTATGATATTTTTTGTTAAAATATGACAACTTTAAAGTTGCAGTATGATATTGCTGTATTTTGCATCTGGCAACACTGTGTATAGTTGATATCAAAGCCCAAGTTCAGTAATGGATGTGGTCCGACCTATGAGTACTGAGTACTCATGTAATAATGCAGTAATAACAACATGTTTGTTGGGCGTGTGGTGGGTGTGATCCCATCGCAAGATGGTCTCTAGTTGGAAACACTCTAGTTTTCTCACTTGCTTAGAGATAAATTGATACTGCTCTCAAGCCTCTATGCTAAGCTACCATTAGCTTAGCCTTGTTATAAAGGCAGGACACAGGGAAACAGCTTGCCCGACCCTGTCTATTAACAAAACCTGCCTAACAGCATCTCTAAAGCACACAAATCAACACCTTATATGTTGTTTTATCCTTAAAGGGATAGTTCACCCAAGAATGAAAATTCAGTCGTTATCTACTCACCCTCATGCCAGTTGAAGGTCAGGCTTTTTGGTACACAAAACACTGCTGGAGCTTCACAAGAAAACACCATTGTAGAGTTTCCCAAATAATTGAAGTAAATGGTGATCAGTTTTTAAATGAAAAAAAAAAACAACCAAAAAAACCCTGGCGTAATCCAAGTCTCCTAAAGCCCCAACAATTCACTTTAATTTTTTGGAAGATTGTGCAAAATGTGCAGATATAAAAGTAGTGTCAATCTTCTCAACTCATTCTTGGTAAAAACAAAACAAAACAAAACAAAACAAACAAATGAATGCATTTCCCAAAACATTATAAATATAATACAAAGAATCTCTATGCATGTATGTAGCTCTGTCCTCTTTTCTTTTCTCAACAACTGTTCTTCTAGCTGACTTCACACTGGGAGGGTGAATTATGGAGGAGACAAGGAAGTGCAGTGTGAAGTGCGAACTCTTGAGATCTTCAAGACATACTTATTAGCAGTGCATTACTACCAGCTGAGTACACAGTGTGTAGTGTACTGAGGGGAGAGCCCAATTAATTAACACCATGGAATGGGTACAGCTTGCTCTCCATTACTTGCTACAGTACATTCAAGGACAGATGAAGAAAGAGACCAGAGAAGTGGTGAAGACTGTCATTTTGTTTCGCCAAACTCAAACATTTGAAACTTCAGGGATGTAACTTTCAGAATGAACGCTTTGGTTCCTAGAAATAGCCTGGTCCAGATAGCCAGTGGATTATTTCATGTTCTCTTTTAAGTTTAATGCTATTTTTGCTCAAAATCACCATTCAGTAAAATTGTCATTTTCACATGTAAAGGACTACTCACACACAACCGGAGATGAACAGTTGGTCAATTAATCGATTAGTTGACAACTATTAAATTAATCACCAACTATTTTGATAAGCCATGATTCATTTTTATAAGAAAAACTGTCCAAATTCTCTGATTTCAGCTTCTCAGAAGCAAATATTTTCTGGTTTCTCCACTCCTCTCTGACAGTAAACTCAATATCTGGACAAAACAAGACATTTGAGACTGTTGCCTTGGGCTTTAGAAATTATTTTTCACAATGTTCTGACATTTTATGGACCAAACAACTAATCAGGCTAGGCAATTGTCACATTCTGAACAGGCGCAGCACTTCTTCCTTCCTGTTTTTCCTGCATTAAAATGGACTTATTAAGATTAAGTCAGAGTCAGGTCTCAGTGCTCTAACTTTGTCTTGTCTTGCTCTCACTTTGTCTCACAAGGTCATTGTGTTTGAGGAGCAGGAGGCAGACTACAAGGTTCAGTTTGAGGATACACCCGACCTTGGCATGGCAGCAGACATCCAGTGACTCATCAATCCTCAACGCCTGCATGGACATCATGTTTGGAGTGAAAATGAGTCTTTTGACAAAGATTTACAAAGTGCTGGTTACACCAGATCAAACCTTCAAATTCAGGGATGTCAAGGATGTTAATATCATGGTCACTGTCCAATAAAATTCCTTCAAATCTACACACAGGTACACACACACCAATATCAAAAACAGAGACAGGCATGTTTGTGTGGGAGCAGTTTATAGCTATGTACATACAGTACATTAAGTTACAGTGACTCTTTACACATAGAGCAAAATTACCAAATACATCCTGTTATCCATGGATGCCTGGTTAAAGAATAATAATTTCTGTGTGGGGATGGTTATATTTGATATTGTTAGATCTGTATTGTTTGTGTGAATATCTGAGCTGAGGCAGGAGTGATTCAAATGAAACACAAGCAGCACTGTAGCAACACCAGACCCTAATCTTAAAGGTTCCATGTTCCCTGTCGCATTGATAAGTGACCAAACTTTTAACAGTAACAGAGTCTGAGAACATTAGCATTTTTAAGCTGTGCCACTGCAAGTCAATGGGCTATGAAATCATCACTCGCAAGCCAGCCATCCGTGTTGGGAATAATTAGATTGTGTAATACAGCTATTTGAAAGGATGCACTTCCAATTTTTGGAGTAATGACCTCATATCCCATTGGCTCTCACAAGCACAGCTCACGACTAACAAGTGAGAGGTACCAGCTACTCTGAAACATTAAATAATTCTGATGAGAAACCTTCAGTTCACTCAGTCCACCATACTCACACAGCTTTTCCTCTGATGTCACGCTCAGGGTGGGAAGGTCAAATGCTGTTATCAGAAGCATAATGTGGTACTGCATCTGGTTGCAAATTTGATAGAAGTACAAAATCTGACACTTTGTTACCATGTCATCGACTCCTGACTGATCAGAAACTGAGAAGACATTGGGCAGTTAAAATCTGCAAAGGCATCTAGGAAGTTGTCCTTAGAAACTGTTTGGAAAAGGGCAGGCACTTAAAAAAACACATGGCAGGTGATTGGGTGAACCATCTATCTATCATATCTAACACAGGCTAACTTAAACCAATCAGATCGGTGTCCATGGATGCTTCTCACTATCGTCGTACCTAAAACCACACCTGTAACTGCCAGTAGCCCCTCCTGGAACGCTGACTGGCTGCAGCACTTTTGGTGTAGATGTAAACTGATAACTTGTAACTTGTAATCCAGCTGCCTTGCAAGGTAAATCGTGACATATTTTAAGGTAAAGCAGCATAACCCATTAGCTACCATTAGGCAACAGGTAAGGATAGCATTCAGTCGTGTCTTAGTGAACATTAGATGTACCATTTGATAATGTTACACGACACAATAGTAGGGTGACTGATGTCCCTGTTTTTGTTAGCCTGTCCCTGGCTGGAGCGTCTCTGCAAAAGTTCCTGTTTTAACTGTGTTAAAAACAAACTCCAAAGTGAAATTATATTTTCCATGGTAAAAGAGACAGTAATGGAAATACATGAAATTGGTATTGTCCCGCTTTTTTATTTCATAGTAGCATTTGATATTTTAATGTGATGTTGGACCCAAGAGAGGGGGCAGGGGAGGCGATTGCCTCTCTGGTGCCCCCATGTTCAAAAAGATGTTCCAAAAGTGCCGTCTTTGATGCCCCTACAGTGGATAAAACATGATAGTGTGCTTTCCAGGGTGCCCTTTGAGTGGACAAAACAGATTGAGAGGCGCAATGTTTAAGACAAATGATAAAGTGCCCTTTGAGTGGACAAAACATAATAAAGTGCATTACGACTTACAGTGCATACAACTGGTGCCATTTTTATTTTTGTTCGCCCATGCCTCTCAGAGTCTGCCGCTGATTTAATGATATATCGACTGATAAGATAGAAATGTCCCCAGTTTTCATTCCAGAAATCTGGTCGACTTATACAAAACTAAAAGCGCAAATGAATTCTTCCACTGATGTGTGAGAATTAATTTCTACCTTTCCCATCATAACATGTAACACTATCAAATGGTGACATTAGCTAGAAGGTGGTTAATGCTAACGTTAGCTGTTGTCTAATGGTAACTAATGAGTTGCTGAATATGTTGTTTTAACTTGAAAGATGGCCCCATGTTCCTCCACATGTCTTTTTTCAGTTGCTCATCAGTCAGGAGTCAGTGACGCCACCTTCCCAACATAAAACCCAATTTGAACCTAAATAGATAGGACAATTAACCTGACATGTCAGACTGTTTGTTACACAGAACCATCTGAGAAGTTGTCCTTAGAAACTATTTGGAAAAGGGCAAACACTTTCAAAAAACACTCAGCAGGTGATTGGATGAACCATCTGTCTATCATGTCTAACATGAGAAGCCAATGTAGCAGATTAAGCAGAGGAAAATATGAGCCTCTCTCTGTGAGCATGTTTTTTTATGTTGAGCATGTAACATAAAATAGATTGTTTGTTATCCGTAATTGTGATACTAACTTCTGTGTTAATGGGACTTGACATTAAAAGTCAGTGCCAAGCTAACCGACTGAGCGCTACTTACGTACTTAAAATGTAGAATATCAATTAAAGAATACAAAAAAGAATTAAAAATCTTAAAACAATGAATCACAATAGTCAAGAGAATCATTTTTTTCCGCCCCTGTATGTTAGAGCCTGTACTTTTTCACTTTTACTTGATTAAATCAGTTTAATCTGTACTTTTACTTTTACCTTTTTTTTTTTTCTTTTAATCTTTTTTTACATGCTTTATGCAACTTAAAACCCGGAACACAGTAGTACGACATTATCTTTTGAATAACAGCATTTGACCTTCCTTCCCTGAGGCTAGCTGTCTTGTCTCTTCGTCTGACCTCAGAAATGTTCTGTTAAAGTCAGTAATGAAATGTGACCTTGTGCTCACTGGAACGCATGTTTCTGTCTAACATTCATACAGATTATATCCAACACAAAAGTGTGTTACAAGCACTTCAGTGCTGTGTGGCAGTAATGTTGATAACGTTAGCTAGAAAGTGGCTGAATGCTAACGTTAACTGTTGTCTCATAAGAGGTCATGGAATATGTTGTTTTTCCTTGAAATATGACCCAATGTCCCTCCAGATTTTCACTAAACATTGTCTTTTCAGTCGCTCATCAGTCGGGAAGCGGTGAAATGATAGCAATTTGTCAGATTCCCTACATTTTTAGGACTCTGTTTCTATCTGTTTAATAACAGCATTTAACCTCCTCGTCCTGACGTCAGTGGAAAATGGCCACTGTGTGAATTTGGTGAACGGGGTCTTAATTAGCTTATATAATAAAAGAAATACTGGATCTTCTCTTAAATATGAGTATACCTCGGTATTGTTACAGCATATCAGGAATAAACAAGAGCTTGGAGTAAATGCCTGTAAGAGAGGACATTGCTGTTAAACTGTAATAAATCATCGCTCTGTGATTTTGAGTTTGTGTGTGTGTGTGTGTGTGTGCATCGTGTGCAGCGTGACAGCTGAGCATATGTGAGTGTGTGTTGAGGAGTAACAGGACTCCTAATTAGTGCTGGGTGCAGGGCGCTATCTAAATAGCTCAGTGTTGTACAGTACAAGTGGGGGAGGGCTCAGATCCCCTCAGTGCAGTCTGTCAGTCAGTGCTGACTCACTTAAGACAAGGACCCCTTTTATTCCTCTGTGCAGCCCTGTGCCCGACAGCCAGCTCGCTTCAGAACAAAAGGGTCCAATTTAATGCTAATTGGATGGTTGGCTGGTGTTGTCTGCGCTCAGAGGGCTCTTTATTGCTTGCCGTGCCATCTCTTCCTCCAGTTTAATTCGCGTAACATCCTTTGTCTCAGCTCTCCGAGGAGACATCAGTGGGCAAGCTCCTTTTGGCAACTCCTACCAGTGTCTCGCATCAGCCAGCGCTCCGAGCGGGAACAGGCCCGCTTGTATTTGTGCAGTTGTGCTTTGATACTCTGTCTGTCGCTTCACGCACACGGCTTGTGCTGTCTCCTGGGGTGGACAGGTGTGCCTCCATTTCTAAGCTGTGGTGAAGTACAGCTACTGTGCTGTGATGATGTTTTTGACTCTGGCTATTGCTTTGAGGAGCTGTGAGGTTGGTTTGAATCCAGATAAAATCCCGTGGAGAAATGCCTTCCCTGGAACGACAACAGTTTTACACTTAGTAAGGACAGACAAGGACACAGGACATATTAGCACTGCTTTTATCAACAACACTAAGACTGGGTTGCACCAACAAAGAATTGAACAAAACTAGGTTTAAAAATCTTTTTCAGTAATTTCAAGTTTATTGTTGTAAACTGAAATTGAATAGAGTTTAATCAATATGGAGATGCTTGATTACTCAAATTAAAATATAAAAGTCTGTATGCTGTTAGGCCCTAAGGTGGGAAGAGAAATAAACGTCTGAGTGCTCTGTATACCTTAAAGGGATAGTCCACCCAAAAACAAAAATGAAATGTTGCATAACAGGAAAAAATGTATTTATATAAATTTGTGGGTGCAGGCATGGATAAAAATGAACTAAGTGTGGGTGGGTAGCAGATGAGAACAAGAATTCAACACATACAACACAAAAATATGTTTGTTTTTTTTCCTGGAAAAGTCAGTAATAAATGATTTGCAGAATTTTTAACCTTGACATCCGCTAATACAGTAATATCAAGCCTGATCAATCAGCAGGATTTTATTGTGAAAGTTTGATTTGACCGCAAATTACTGTAACTGAGTAGCATTTTGGGGTACTTATATTTTTTTGACTAGGTTTTCAAGTCTGTTCTTTTACTCGTACTGAAGCATGCATTGCACTATGTAATCTACTATATTACTTTTGAAAATCTTAACTGAGTCTGAGTACAAGTTTAATTAACATCCAAACCTTTCATCTGCATTTTAGTAGCCAATCAGGCGATGTGATCACAAAAGGGCCAAAAACTAAATCCTGCAGCAGCAGCAGGTTTGGAGGAAGGATGTTAATGATTAATCATTAATCGATCACCATAGAGAATTTAATCAATAGTCTTGAAACTGCACGTCATTTGACAACAAAACTTCAACTTTAACATGAGAAAAAAAACTACAATACAAAACAAAGAAATGAAAATGAAAAAAAAATAACAGAAAAGTGTTTTGTGTCTTGTAAATTGTTAATACTTAATCGATTGCACAAAATGCACAAAACTTTATTTCAAAGAGAAATAAAATTCCCCTTTGATTGAATGCTGCTATTGATAATACATCAAACATCAATTTAACCTTTGATGTTTGATGTATTATCAATAGCAGCATTCAAACTTGAGTAGTTTTTGAGATGACTACTTTGTACTTTTCCTGAAGTATTTTTCCAACACTGGTACTTTTACTTGTAATTGAGTACTGGTACTTGAGTACAGATTTTCAGTACTCTGTCCACCACTGCTCAAAGACTGTGAGACTAACTTTGTCAGTGGCTTTGCTGCTTATAGAAAGTTTTAAAAAGCTCCTTGCCACTATGGAAAGACATCGACAGCTGCTGCTGCACAGATGCTGCGGCGGCTGAGAACCCATGAGACAAGTGAGTGCCTGTATATGTGTTTAATCTCAGGTGCAAGTTGGGTCACTGGGCTTATAGTATTGGTTCATGGCGGGTGCGGATTTGACTTAGGGATGAATGTGGGTAACGGGTTGGTTCTGGTTCTCAGAGTTGCAGGGGCGGGTTTGCAAAACTGGACCCATGCAGCACTCTGGCACAGCATTTTGGAACATTTTTCAACTTTTGCAGAACAGATGCTCAGGGCCTTGTCACGCTACAGCTGTTTATAGCTTAGTGTAAATACGCAGCGCTTTCACTGCAAACAATTCAAAAAGTTTGCTGGCTTCATATACTGTATGTTCCAATGCATCCAATAAGTTACAGAGATATTTCACTAAAAAACAAAAATGTCAGTGTTATGGTGCTGTTAAATGAAAGGTCACCAGAATCCTCTGGGGACTGTGAGTGTCTCCACAAAAGTTCATGATAATCCCTCAAGTAGTAGTTGAGTTATGGAATAAAGTGATGGACTGACCGACACTGCCAGCCCCACCACTGCTGTGGCTAAAAATACATGTGATAACCAAAGCAAAATGGTTTAAATGTTCATAACTAAATCTGCAGGAGACAATCCTTTAAACGTGTTATGTAAAGGTCAGACTTCTATTTCAAGTAAGGTCCATATCTCATGGTGCACATATGAGCTTGGCTGCTCCTCTTTGGTCCTCCGCCCCAAAATAATCACCGTGTGGAAACGCAGTAATTTGCATTTCCAAATCTCTGCTATTACCTGTGTCAGATGAAGTATGTCATATCTCCACGTTAGAGTCTGTAAATCCTTTCTTGCCCTCATTTATGAGCACAGGCTTCTCTGTCCGTGTGTGCCATACTAATACCTGCGGGAAGAAGAAAGGGATGGAGACGAGCAGAAATACAGTGGATATGATGAAACACTAAAACAGACACTTTGCCTGGCAGTGCTGTGCAGTAGTAATATGCTGCATCATACCTGCTACACAATGTCTACAGGCAGGATGTAGCATATTTTAAATGAGCTGTAAGCTGACAGTTTACTGACTCTAAGAACAAATTGTTATGACAGTGAAGACGCGCCCTGTTACACCGGCAGCGTTTACAGAAGCAGCTTGCTTTAATACGAGTTCACAGACAGTTGCTTAACATTACAAACATTCGTACCTTCGTGCAGTTTGCAGCTTTTGGCTCCAAGTCGCTGAGAGTGACCAGGTCCTTTAATAAACTGCTCTCCTGATATCCTCCCTTCACCCCGCGTAATTTGAAGTAAGCCTGAGGTTTGGACAGAATGAGGTGCAGGTTCACCGCGAACCCGGCCATGTCGATGGCAAAGGGCCGGTGCGGGTCGAATACAGTCTTCCAGCCGTACACCTTGCCAAAGGTGTTAACTTTAGGGGACTCGTAGCGTAGGCCACCCACGAAGGCCACGGGCCACACTGACACGTTTTTGGTGGAACGCATCTGGTAGTTAGAAAAAGAGATGGAGATACAGGTCACTCCTGAGTCATTTTAAAGTTTTTAGTTTGGATTTTCTGAAATGGGGTTGTATGAGGTACTTATCAATATTCAGTGTATGAGCTACGCAATGAAATGCTGTGGACAGGGTCAGCAACAAAAGATTTTAGCCACTTAAAAAGATCCACCTTTAAAAAAAAGCAGTGTCAGTTTAAGTGTATGCGATATTTAGGATATTTTCACCACTTTACTTTGACATCAGACAGCCTTTTCTGATGAGAAACTGCCGTTATATAATAATCATTTTTTAGTTACTAAAATATTTTGTCACTGATTCTGTCAATAGCAGAGGTGCCCCCTCAGCATCTTCTAATGAGGCTGTGCCAATCAGCATCTACTGTAGGTAATACACAATCGATAAATACCTCATACAACCCCACTTCAAGCAATGCAATCTAAATTCCATGAATCAAATTATAGATTCTGCTTAAAACACACAAGTAAAAAAGTCTGTGAACAGATGAGGAGGAGGAAGACACATTGCAGACATTGAGTCATTTTTCCATGCAGTATTTGTTCTTACCTCTTCAAACAGCTCCAGACTGTACGTGTTGTCATCATCTGCAAAGTAGACGATCCCCGGCTGGCTGCTGTTGGCACTGAAGGTCTCCCGGAGCCACCGCAGGGCCAGGTTCCTCTGTATGGTCCCCCGAGGTATTCTTGGGTCCTTAGTGTCCCCGCGTACCTTATAGTTCTTAGGCGTCTCCACGTTGAGGTGGGTGTAGTTGAGTCCCGTCTCCTGGAGAAGATGGCTGACCAGAGTGGTCCTCCTCGGCGAGTCCTCCACCAGGATCCAGTGCAGGTTGGGCACGTGCAGCAAGGTGTTGGCCAGACGCGTCAGCTCGGCCTTCTGCACCGGCCGGCTGTAGGTGGGAGTGATGACGTGGATGGTGGGCAGGATGTCAGACCAGGGCGGAGGCCTGCTGTAGACGTACTCAGTGCGCACCACCTCCACGATGTCCCGGGTCTGAAGGGAGCAAGACTCCTTGAAAGCAAAAGTGTTCCTGGAGTTGGAGCGACCATCACGTCTGTCATCTGGAGCATGAGAACAAATGGTGGATATTAATAATAATAAGATAAGAGGAAGAAGAAGAAGAAGAAGAAATTGATTATAGGTTGTTTCAATACAGTAAATGTTGTGCAACTGTGCAACTTGCTACCTGGAGGCAGCCATATTGGATTTTGCACTCACAGACCAGCTGCTGCCTGAAGTGCTCTGATAATCCACTAGAGGGCAGTAGACACGTCTCAGATTTCATACAACAGGTTTTTCAGGAAGTATTTTTTCTTTCACTGTGTTCTATATCGTACCTGTTAAAAAGTATCTTGTGTGTTTTTGAATGTCAGTTCATCACTTGTTGGTGACTGTCCTTAACCTCCGTCCATCAAGGACCACAGTAGAGATAAGCATACTAGCTTTGTTGTGTTATCCTTGACAATCTTAAAAAAACTGTGCATGGAAATCATATCCTGTATTTATTTTTTATTGTCATGAAATATCAATCAATCTAGCCAGGTGGTAAAATGATTAGTGAGCCTCTGTGTGCTGTGTATTGATGGGACCACATGCTACATGAGTCCTGCATGAGACAATGTGGACTAAACTGCTAACCTTATCATGTAAGTGAAGAGACTCAGTCATTCATGGTGTTTTATCAGTGTGACATTTCTCCCTGAGGTTAGAACACGGATACAGATGCATGCAGGTAACACAAGCACTTTTGCTATATAATGCTATGGTAAATATGATGGAAAAATGTTCATCTCAAAACATCAGCAAACATTCTCATGCTAATTTTAGCCTCACCCTTTTTTAGAGTAGCGAGCAGAGGAGCGAGCGTGCTCTGGTGCCAAACTGTGATGAGCAGTGTCCAAGGCAACACGATCAACACAATGGCGACGATGTCTCGTCTCTTCGGCATCTCCGGGTTCAGACCTGAGTCATGTCACTACCTGCAGGGCATGTAACACATGATATGATACAGTAAGGTTCACAATCATAGGAACCAAGGAGCTGTGAAATGAGGTGTCGCAGTTTCCAATTATCATCTCACAGAAGAGAACAAGCTAACAAGGTAGAAAGGGTCTTGGAAATACTGTTTTAAATGTTGGAGTTACATATCTTTGATATATTTAATTGCACATCTTCTCATATCCCATTAATGTTACCATTTTTCTTAAATTTTTTAACATTTGAATTTTTTTCTGAATTTATAAAATCACATAAGTTAGGTTTTAAGGCACTTTATTTGTTATTTACAGACAAAAGGAACTTACTGTTCTTTTAGAGTGCTGTATAATTACATTTAACATGATTTTTGTTTTTTTTCTGTCAGAAAGATATATGTATGGGTGGAGTTATCATTTCTAAAGGAATCATATGCTGCTTTTAGAGTTAT
Organism: Lutjanus erythropterus; assembly: GCF_056507025.1. Taxonomy (NCBI): domain Eukaryota; kingdom Metazoa; phylum Chordata; class Actinopteri; order Lutjaniformes; family Lutjanidae; genus Lutjanus; species Lutjanus erythropterus. Next base: position 5,477,415 of record NC_139327.1, read on the forward strand.
ATTTAGCATACTGTCTTCAGCTCGTAAATGTATGAGCTGCCTGACCGAGTTCTCCAATCTGATGGCCCATCATCACTGGATGTGAATTGCGTTTTGAAGTTTATAGATGGCGGCTCTCTATTGAACATCGGCACGCTGTGGCTGCGAGGCACAAACTACAAGGAACAAGGCATTGTGTGTAGAAGCAGCCTCAGCCTGTTGGAACTGCCACACAACAGAAAATAGGTCAGAAAACGCTCCGAGCTCTCTTTTTGTCTCATGTGAAAGCATGCTGGTGGACTACAGAGGATGTTTGAGCTAATGATTTGAAGAGGGATGTGGGTGTGGCTAAAGGGGTCGAGCCCTTTCCTGTCTGTAAAGAGCTGACACAAAGACGTTATAGATTCACTCTTTTATAGATTCAGTTAAACCTTTAAGTACCCTGATACAGCTAGGTCTATGTTCTTTATAGTTCTTTAAAGTAGTTTTTCAAACAAGATTTATTGACCTCAATTTTAATTTAATGCAAACTCAAAACCTCCTCCATGTTTACTTGATGTCTTAATAAATTTAGTATAATGTCAATTTCCTCTGCCATCGTTACAGCAGGTTTCCCTGATTTATGTTGAAGGCAGAATGAGTTAGCCTGACATCTCCAGATTCATTTGGAAATACGAATTAACCTGCAACCTCTCAGCTCATTTCCAGTTTCTAGGGGGTGTTATTAACACATGCAGACAAAACTGCCTCTGGATGCAATGGGATAGGCCAACCAATCAGAGCAACAAAACGTCTGATGTAGCAGTTTTTTGGCCCTTTTCGAGAAGGGCACTAAATGGCAGCATCATGGTTAGAACTGTTCTTGTATTACAACTAAACAGTACACTAAAACATGTTTCTGAAAACATCTGAAAACACTCCCCAGTTTGACAGTTCAATCTAAGTTTCAGGAGCCTGAGGGTTTGTACTGGATGGACCTGCTGACTGGACGCAATTGGATACGCCTACAACCAATCAGATCAGCAAAGCGTATGATTTGACTTTTCAAATCTGGTCCGGCAACGCTCCTCTGGGGGCCCAAATGTATCTGTCAAAGCTTGGCAGATTTGTCTGGTTCCCAAGCTAAGAGTGCGTAGTATTTTTCTAAAATAATTCCCCTAGACGTGTGTGCTGGTGTCTGTATCTGCTGAGACCCTGCCCTCTGCCTCTATGTTCTTGTTTTGCTGGTTACTGATTGATTCCACTGGGCACGGCATGTCTGCACCACTGTTTTGATCCATCTGCCACATGTCTGCAGCCCCCACCGGCAGTGTTTCAGAGACGTTTCAGCAGTGTTTCCTGCCTGATTATGTTTACTTGCTCAGATTTTGTTGATTTGGTCCTTTTTGCTTGCTCTTTGTGCTTCTGCTATGGATGAGCACACTATGTATGTAAATCATTTCCTTCCTGTCTGTCTTTATTATCATGAGTCTGCTCAGGATCTTATATTTTGAAAACTGAATTCCCTCTACTTCTTCTGTGTTGGACTTCCTGCCCAGTCAGTCTGCTCTGTGCAGATTGATGCGGCATCCATCAAAAATAAATCTGGCATGTATTTGAAGCGGAGCGGAGCAGAAAGCTAGTTCTGGGACACTCCAAGGCGCTGCTGGTGGAAGCACAAGCATTGTGTAGAATGGCAGCGATCAGCTCCAGCTGCCGCACTGTGGCTGTAACACAACGCAGCCTTGCCTGGTGGAATTTAGTGGTTAACGCCTCTGGGCATCAGCCTTTGAGCGGTAGGTGTCTACCTCCAGCCAATAACAGCTCGCAGGGTGTGAGAGCAGGACTCATATATACATAGCAACTCAGTGCCAGATCATGGACGCAATGTTGATAAAATGCAAATGTATTGAGGCAAAATGCCAAGTGGACAAAGCTTGTTTTATGGGCATGAAAAGCAACGTAGAATTGGCCCTTTTTTCTGTTATTCTACAAAATGCAACTAGCAGTGAGGTCGTAGATTGCCACCAACTAAATACTGCTCACTGCACTTTCACCTTCCAAACAGGTAGGAGAAACTATGGTGGCCAAGAAACTAATGAAAAACCAGAACCAGTGTTTGGTTTGTCTTTTCTAAGCTACGATAGAAACTCTGCAGTTCAACATGGCGGCTTCCATAAAACAGGACTCACGCTCTCATTCTGAGGAAATGTTTCCCAAACTTTTTACAGTCCTGTTGTCATTGTTTGGGTTTTTTTGTTGGTTATTTCCTGATGTATTTTGTAGTCCTGGTCCGCCCTCATGTGTCTTGACTTTACTTCCTGTCTTTGTCTTTTTCCTGCCCTTTTTGATCATCTTTTGTTCCACCTGTGTCTGATTAGTTGCTTGTCTATTTAGTCCTGATGTTTCTCTGTTTCTGTGTCAGTTTGTTGTCGCCCTTGTGTGTCGTCCTCTGTTCTACTGATCTTGCTTTCATGTGTTGGATTTGCTTTCATGGACTTTGTGTTCCTCATTTTGCCCCGTGCGGATTTGTTTGTTTTTTTGACTCTGGTTTTGACCTGACTGCCTTAACACAAGCTTTTTGTCCTGCTTGATCTTACACACTAGAAAGTTAAACTAGTTTAATGAAATTCAGTACCACCCCCAGAATCTTCAAATTAAAATTTTTGCAGCCTTACCTTTACAGGTAAGCTTTCACTGTGAAAAACCATGAGGAAACCTTAGTTTTGTTAACGGGAGCTTGGCATTGTGGAATAAGTAAAAAAAAGAAACCACTGAATTTAACGTAAGTATTAAAACTTTTCTATTTAAAAAAGAAAATCAGAGCAGTAGAGCGGTGAGTCTGACTCTGCTCAAATAATGGCCCCCAGCCATTATTTGAGATGTATTTAATTTACAGAGCGTTACATGCGTGTGGCTGTGGCTCAGGAGGTAGACGATGTTGCCCAATAATTACAGGGTTGGCAATTCCATCCATGGCTCCTCCTGTTCACAACCCCAAATTTTTCCTGATGGTTTGGCCACCATTTTGCAAGTTAGCTCACTGCCATCGATGATGCGTGTGTGTGTGTGGATGGATGAGAGGTAAATTGTAAAGCGCTTTGAATAAAAGCACTATATAAATGCAAATCATATTATCTTACCTATGTTTAGAGCCACCGCACATGGTCGCATCAAGGACTGATACTTTAGGCTCTGTGTCAAGAGGCCTGGAGAACAGCAGACTGTGTATCAGTGCTTCAGTCCAGTCGATTATCTCTGCAGAGAGAAAACACACTCAGAATTACAATCTGTTTGAGAGCCTGTCATGTATTTCAGGGTGGCAACACAGACATGAAACAAACATATTTTCTATAATAAAATCTGTTGAATTTGCCCTCTTGGTCATGTGATGCTCAGCATGTTCAGTCTTTGAGGTTACTGCTTAACAGGGAAACATGGACAGCTGTTTCACCTGCTTTATTTGTGTGCTTTTGGTATGACTCACGACCAAAAGTCATTCATGTTTCAGGCAATTTACAGCCAGGCAGGCTTTACCTGGCTCAGATGACATTTGTTCAAACTGTACAAGCTTTTTTTTTTGGAAAGTTAGAAAAGTATGTATATACACTACTGGTCAGAAGTTTTAGAACACCCCAATTTTTCCAGTTTTTTATTGAGAATTATACAGTTTAATGTCTCATTGTACTCTGAAATGAAAGCATAGAACAAATAAACAATTGAAGTTTAAAAATAAATAATGGAATCAATTTATAAACCAAAATGTATTCTAAACTTTTTACTCATCAAAGTAGCCACCTGGAATGGAAATGGAAATGGAAATCAAATATTCTTCAGAAAGTTCTTCCCAACTCTGTTGCAGAAGTTCCCATAAATGTGTGACACTTGTAGGTTGCTTTTCTTTCACTCTTTTGTCCAGTTCATCCCAAACCAGCTTGATGGGGTTTAAGTCTGGAGACTGTGTTGACCACTCCATGTTTTCAAGCTTACCATCTTGTTCTTTTTTCCTAAGGTAGTTCTGGTATAGCTTGGACTTATGTTTTGGGTCATTATCTTGCTGTAGGATGAATTCCTGACCAACTAGGCACATACCAGATATACCAGGGTACTGCATGGCGCTGCAGAATGCTGTGGTAGCTGTTTTGGTTCAGGGTGCATCTCACTCTGTACACGTCACTGACCCTGGATCCAGCAAAACAGCCCCAGATCATCATGCTTCCTCGTCCATGTTTGACAGTTGATGTCACACACTGAGGAACCATCTTGTTGCCTACTCGACAGCGTACAAAAATTCTTTGTGATTAACTGAAGATTTCAAATTTTGATTCATCAGTCTATAACATCTTTTCCAGTCATGGCAAGCCTCTTTTTCATTCTGATGGCAATGGCTTTTTTGCTGCAACTCAACCTGTCAAACCTGCAACTCGAAGTCTTCTCTTCACAGTTGAAACTGAGACTTGTTTACTATGACCACTATTAAGCTGTGCTTGAAGCTGTTGTCCTGTGAGCTGCCTATCAAACAAGCTGTTGACTCTCAGAAACTTGTCTTCTGATTCTGTTGTGGTTTTCCCAGACCTCTTCCTCTCAGAGTTTCCCCCAGTTTGGTGAAGGAAACTGTACTCACTGACACCTTGACTTTCTCCACTATTTCTCTGTAGGAAAGACCTACTCATTTAAGTGTTATCATAGTCTGTCTCTCTTCCATTGTTAATTGCCTTTTTCTCTCCATTTTTATAGCAACACGCTACTTTCTGCAGTACAATGCTGTTCAAATAATGGTCATGAGGGTATGGTACCACAGTGTGTTCCAACACTACTTTTATGCAGACAGAGGGGGTTGTAAGGAATCAAGAAAAGTTGGGACACTTGTAGGAATTTTTGTAGCACCAACTTTCAAGGGTTGATCAACCTCCATTGCTGCAGAATACCTCTAAGTTGTCGTTCCCTGGAAAAGGCCTTTTTTATAATTCTGAAATGTAGTGTCGCAGTAAATTGAACTTCATCCACTCTGTGTGCTTTTGTTTCTCTTCTCTTCAGGAGTCTCTTCATGAGACAAATCATGTGCTGGTTAATCACAAGTCTTTAGACACAATTAATCCTTGATTAAAAAGGATCAGCCCCGGTCTGAGATCAAAGGTTGTGCCAGCTAATTAACACATCAGGATCGGTTTAATAGGGTCGTGTTTGAACAGCATGTCATTGATACAGACAAGCTAATTCTCTATGCACATCATGTTGAAAAGCAATGACTCGCTCTCCACCTCTTCACCATTTTGCATCCCCAATTTAAGATGAATCGTGTCACAGCTGAAAGGGGCTGCAGCAGAATGGGATGTGAGGGGGAAAAGTTCTGAGTATGTTCTGAGTATTTTGCTAAAAAATTAGAGTTTGTTCTTTTGTATCTGCCTCAAAATATACACGGTGGCAGGGCTGCTGCTGCTGGCCATTTGGGTTAACCTGACACACCAGATCACTTGTAACACGAAACCATCAGGGAAGTTGTCCTTAGAGGCTGTTTGGAAAAGGGTAAGCACTTTCAAAAAGCACTTGAAAGGTGATTGGATGAACCATCTGTCTATCACATCTAACACAGGCTGCCACTAGTCCCATCTGGATGCTGACACAAACCAAAATAATGATAATTATAGTTATAATAATAATTTAATTAATACACAATTTGAAGCCTGCAAGATGGATTCTCAAACAATCTCACAAATGCAGCTGCCTCACAAGGTAACATGTGGGTGCCTTAGGCAAAATTGTTTTGTGGTGTCCTCCCCAGTCATAAATCCACAAAAAACATGGGTTAGCCACCTATTCGGTTTTTGAAGTTTTAGAGTGTATAACGGCTTAGAGCATTATGATTGAATTATATAAGGGTAATTCCTGTGCTCTGTTATGTTTTATAAGTTGCTGCAGCAGTTTTTGGGTTGGTGCTATTTATTGCTGCAAAATACAACTATTTTTGATGACTCGATAGCTAATAAAATGGACAACCCCCCCCCCCAAAATACCACATTAGGACACCAAGACCTTGAGGAACACCATACTGACTTTGGGTGAATATCTACATCCTTGTACACTGTACCTTGCACTGTACAAGGGTAAAAAAAATACCATAAAATTTAGCAGCATTGCCTGAAGTTTGTACATACATCTGTCATCTAAATTTGGTTCCACTTGCACAATGTGTTATACCAGTTTAAGTCTAGTCAAAGTGTTTATCATCATATGCCTGTACAGGGAAATTCTTCCTTTGCCTTCCATTCTGAATGCAACTGAAACAAAACAAACAAAAATAGAAAAGTGAAGAAAATATAAATTATAAAGCTTTTGAAAATACCAGTATAAAATATAGAAATACAAGAGACATAAATAAAGATATCAGGAGAGATCAGAGAAAGAACATACCCTCTGTATGAACAGAAACCTCATCATGCTGCTTTGGATAGTCCCTTAACTACTGAACCATATACTAAAGCTGCTGTGTCTCACTTTTAAAGCATCCTACAAAATTCAAAAAGTCCATCAACAAACTCATTTAGGGAGGGCGGGCAGGGAGAGTTGGGAACTGTAATTTCAGATGAAATGTGGAAAACCTGTGTCGAAAATATCCACAGTGTTCGATAAATGCTAGGCACGCATTGATTCAATTCAAAGTTGTGCACAGATTGCACTTCTCTCCTACTAAACTGCAAAAGAAATTGAAAGATGCCTCATCCCTTTGTGTGAAAACTTTCCAGGGTCATTTTTTTTTTGCCAAGGCTTTTGATACTAAGTTTCCCCCTGTCCCTCTTACTACATTATTTGGTGATGTTGAGCCAGGTAGAGTGAGGGGCAGGTATGAAGCTCAGGCCATATTTTTGTCCACACTGTGTGCCAGAAAACTGCTGCTACAATTCTGGAAAGTCCCCAACATTTGATATGTGGCTAAAGGAATTAGGAATATCTAGAGAAAATTAGAGTGGAAAATAAAACAGAAAGAACATAATGTAAGTAACTGAGGAACACTATGTGCAATTGCATTATAAAGTATAAAAAATACATGTTATATAGTATGTCCAATATACAATAAGTGGTATCAGAAACTGTGCAAAGTAGCAGCATTGTAAGAAATGAAGCAGCATAAGGGATAGTGTGCAAAGTGACATTGCCAGAATAATTTACAAATGTTTATTAAGTTATTTTTAATTTCTAAGGTGTGTTGTCAACGTGTGCAGGCTGAAAGGCCTCTGCCAGTTGGACAGACCTACAACCAATCAGAGTGCAATGTGTGATGTAGTCGGGACAGTTCTTGGTCTGTTTTCAAGCAGGGAAAAAAGGTAACCTTGTTTTAAACGTTCTCAAAATACAGCTCAGCGGTATATCAAACTGTTTCTGAGAACATCTGAGGTGAGAAATGGGCTTGTAGCTGCAGAATCTTTATTCAGTCAGTCTGATCTGAGTTGTGTGTGCGTGGTGTGTGTTTGACTTTTCAAATCTGGACTGGTGAGGCTGCTCTGTCAGTGATCAGTCAGTCAAAACTGCCCCATAATAAATAAACTGTTATGACTGGCCCAAAGAAATCCAGGGCAGGTGGAAATCTATCTGAACAGGAGGAGGGGCCAGACATATCGACCTGAGCAAATCAAACAGAGTCTGCAGATGCGTCTGGTTCTCAGGCTGGACAAACAGGCTGTGCCACCAAGAATTTCCCAGCCGGTGACTAAAATAAATGAAACTACTCTTTTGGGGGCTCATTGAAAATCAGAAATATTTTGTGAATATTGGTTGCAATTCATAGGAGAAGTGTTGAAAAACAAAATCGAAATGGTTTAGTAGTTATGAGCAAAAATTGTTTTCTTTCCACTAAATGTCAGCTGTTCAAAAGAAGCATCAATCTGTTAAGTAGTTAGTGAAACCCCCTGCTGGCTAACACCAACAGACAAATGGGAGCGAAAACAAAACTTCTTGGCGGAGGTAATTAATGATGAAAATAACAACAAACCAGGCTGTCTTACTGACGGGATGTGCTTCAGTGAAACACAATTATCCCTGTCAATCAAACGCAGTGAGCTTCCTGACCTGAAGGTGCAGCTCAGCATCTCAGCTTACAGATTTTCACTGTGGGATACATCCTGCACTGCAGCCAGCAGAAACTGTCTGGATATCTGATAGACAGCAAAGACGAGTGTTTTTCTTTCACAACTTTATAACTTGGTCAAAAGTCCCAGAACTGTGTTTGTTTCCACAGTAGTGATGCATTTAAAATAACTGCAAAGAGACTGTCTGATGGTTTAGATGAGAGGTTCTCAACCTTTTATAACTTCAGTCCCTTCTGATTGTCAAAAAATTTAGAGGACCACCTTCCCAGAAACATGACAAAAAAACTGGGCTGTGACAGGAATTCAACACATTTAACAAACTGTGCTTTCAGCTCACGATCACTGCCTGCCATTATGAATCCAGATTCAGTGTATTCAGGTTCATATTTCCTCACCAAACACTTTAGAGCTTTTACTGCTGCAGGGTTGTCTCCCACATCACTTTTTCATTTCAAACACCAATCCATTTTTGGTCACCACATCCAAGAGGATGTTTATAGAAGCTCATTTCCACCAGTGAAAGAAAAAAAATATCCCCATGATAATTATGAGATAAAAATTCAAAATTATGGTAAAAAGTTATAATTTTGAGATAAAAAGTATAAATTATGAAAAAAAAAAGTTATAATTATGAGATAAAAAGTCAAAGTTATGGTAAAAAGTTATAATTGTGAAATAAAAAGTTGAAATTATGATAAGTTATGAGATAAAAAGACATAATCATGATAAAAAAGTTAGAATTATGAGATTAAAAAAAGTTGAAATTCCGATTAAAAAATATATAATTATGAGATAAAAGTCAAGATTATGATAAAAGATATAAATATGAGATCAATAGTTATAATCATGAGACAAAAAGTTGAAATTATGATGAAAAGTTGTAATTGTAAGATACAAAGTCAGACGTATGGTGGCCTGGTAGCTCAGTTGTTAGTGTTTGTCCCCTGCAGCAGCTGTAGGTTTGACTCCTGCCTTTAGCCCATTCCCCCTTTCCTGTTATATTTTCATCTGTCCTATACAATTAAAGGTAGAAAAGCCCCCAAAAAATATTTCATTCAGACAATGTTTAAGAATGTTTATTGCAGCAGCAGAACATAGTTAGAGTTTGGTGTCTAGGCTCCGACCTCTCCATGTTTACACAGAGATATTATGGAGCGATAAACTACCAAAACTGCATGATTCAGAGCCTGACGCTGCTGATGTGAGGATCTTCTATGTGAAGGCTTAGGCACCTGATGACGTGTGAGGCCATTCCCAATGAGCTCCACAGGTATGAGGGGAATATACTACCTGGAGAACTGCTATGTGTGGGCCTGGGGACCAGCCACCGTGTAGTTATTCCCAACGAGCTCACAGCCATGAGGGGAATATACTAACTAGTGAAACTGTTATGTGTGTTCCTGGGGAAAAGCCGCCAAGTGGCCATTACCAACGAGCTCCTCGACCACGAAGGAAATATGTTACTTAGTGGAACATATACACAAAGATGGATGAATATTTTATACCCAGCAACCACCTGATATGCAGCAATATAATTAGGTATTGAGCAGATACAGTTGTATGTGATGGTTAGAAGGAGCAGGAACTTTTGTGCAGCCAAGATCTGGTTTTGGAGCCTGACGTAGTGTGGTAGGTGGAGGATGATCAGTGGTTTCAGAGTTGATGTAAGCAGGTGGAGAGCTGCAGTTGTAGCGGTGCCAATTCTTAGGGATTCTTAGGGAGTGAGGGGGAACAGTGGTGGTGGGGTAGGCTGCAGCTCAGGCAGAGATCACACGGCCAGAGCCATAATCTCATCACGGGTTTGCCACCATCAGAGATGAAAATGGATGCGTCAGGGATTGACGACGGAGTAATTTCATCATGTAGAGAAGGGACATATATGGTGTCTCTGAAGAAACCAAAATTTTTGTTAACAGGAACTGCATATTGATTTTTTCTTCTCCCCTTCTTCATATTTATATGATATATAAAATAACATATATAGACAAAATATTTGTCAAAAAACTACTCCGAGTATTAGTTACTTTTAACCGATGATGTCACTCTCACCTCTCCAGATTAGGGCTCTAAATTTTCTGTATTTTGCTTTACCAATAGTTAAAACACTAACAATCAATTAATCATTAATAATTGATTTGATACAAAACAAGTGTTTCTGTCCCTCATTTTGATTGGCTGTCTTTTTTTTCCCTCTCATTTCAAGTTTTTATTTCCTTATTCTGCAAATGTCTCTAGCAGACAAAACAAAGCTAGATGATGTGCAGTTACTGCCATGAGTATTGATTAAATATCCATGAATACATTTTTAACTGGTTAAGTTCTTAATGAAAAATCAATTAAACATCAGTCATTAAATATACTTTTTTTGTTTTGTTTTGTTTTTTGTCCATATGTCCTGGTTTTTATTGCCGTTTTTTGCCATCAAATCACTTAATTGGCTACAAAAATGCAGACAAAAGGTCTGAATATTAATTCAAATTGTACTCAGTACTCATCTATGATTTTAAAAGTAACTAAGTAGATTACATGACATAATGAATACTTAAGTACAAGTAAAACTACAGGCTTGAAAATCTACTCATAAAAGTACAAGTACCCCAAAAAACTACTTTGAGGCATGAGGCATTTGTAATTAATTACTTCCACCCCTGCGTGTATGTATAAAAGTCAAAAATATGAGATAAAAGCTCATAATTCTGAGATAAAAAAGTTAATATTATGTGATAAAAAGTTATAATTATGAGGTAAAAATTCTAAATAATCAGATGAAAACTCAGATGAATTGTCAAATATTATTATTATCGTTATTATCACTATTATGATATTTTAAAATGTTAAAATTCTGAGATAAAACTTTACAATTATGAAATAAAAAGTCTGAATTTTTATTTCATATTTTTTTCACTTTTTATCTCATCATTTTGACAGACTGGAATCACAGATCAGATGACTTTAGACTGGACTTGACAAAATCAAAAACTTCAACACCAACAACTCGTGACTTCACTCAAACTTAAGATCCAGTGTGTAAGATGTACTAGGATTTAATGGCAGAATATGGCAGACATTAAGGTTGGGTGATTGGACGAATATATGGTCTGTCAACGATGGCCTTTTTCAGGGCAGTATCTGTCACTTTATTTTGCTAATATAATGGTCTGCAGAGTGACAGCTGCTGCTCTGCACCATCGGAAACATCGGCCTTGCTTCTTTCTTCATACAGTGGATGCAAAGTGTGTTTTATAAGACTAATAATCAACCTGATGCAAAACCTCCAGCCAGATGACTTACTGCATATTCAACACATCATCAGCTGCTACAAGTAAACTGCTGCAGACAATAGAGAGCAAGAGGTTCAAGTTGCACAGCGGGAGTGTTGACATTCAGAACATAAAATGGTGCAAAGTGCTATTTCTTATTTTGTATTTTGGTTGATGGAAATTTGCTGCTTATGCCTGATTACCATAGCAACAGCCACTGATGGAGAAGATGTTTGCAGCTGAATTCAGTATGGATGATGACTGCACCATGACCAGCACTTATGTGAACCCTTACATTTCCTGAGCTGACTTTTTTTTTTGGTCGAATCTAATGAGCTAAGAAAGACGAATAAAGAGCATTCTGAGCTGAAAACATCAACAGAGGAACTGAATGAACGTAATGACAGTCGGGTTATTTGTTTGCTTTATGATGAAGTACTAAAGTAAGATCTGGTGTTGATTGTGTCTTGGCACAATGCAACATCTATAATGTAATGTGCATCAGATGCCCATGTCCATGCACATCACTAAACACAGGGGGGCCTGCCCACTTCCTAATGACCTCTGCAGGCGGTAGATGAGCCAGCATATAAAATCTGGAGCTCTAGCAGACAGATGTAATGCTAAAATTGATCAGATTTGAAGAATAACAAAGGTAGATAATGAAATACAATTATCTATAAGATATGGAGATATGGTTAGTAATGAGGTTTGCACAATTGTATCTTATATTTGGTGCTGAATTAATTCATTTTGAGGCTTCTACATTGTGAAGCATTGTTTTCTTCTGCTGTGGTAAGTCGGCTGTAAACAGCAATTTCACTGTGTTCAAGCACTGAACCATGAAGCCAATTCAAGTGTTGCCTGTCAAAACACCAATCAACAGCCTTTACGCCCAGAAGGAGGAATAATTCCCTTAGATGACACAAACTGACCTGTAAACATTTACTTGGCATTCAATATTTAACTGGCACTTTCAGCTTGTATCTGTTTGTGTACAGTGTTGTGATTTCTTTAGCAGAAAGCAACAGTTCACATTATTTGAAGTGGGGTTGTATGAGGTAGTTATCCATAGTTAGTGTACTTCCTACAGTGGGTGCCGGTCAACAAGCCCCCAGTTTGGAGAAGCAGCAGGAGTGCTAGCAATGAACCTAAGCAATGTGCTGCTATGGACAGGGTCAGCAACAACAACAAAATGTTTTAGCCACCTAAAAATAAAATCAATATCAGTTTATCACTATATTTAGAATATTTGTGCCGATTTACCTTGTTGTCAGACTTTTCCAAGGGTAAACCCTTACTGTATAAACCAAAAGTCGCTCGCACCAAACCAAGCAAACTCCATGGATGAAATCAGTAATTTGTAACAGTACTTTGTGTTACTGTGTGACTTGTGGGTTTTAAAAGGTTAGTTTGGATCCACCAAAATCACACAATAAGACAAACAAATTAACCAATCGATGCAGCAGTAGAAGAGAAACTCCAGTGTGATGAAAATGATTGATTTCACCTATGGAGTTTGGTTGATTTGGAGAGAGTGACAGTTTCCTGTATTATAGTTTTTCTCATTCCTTTTGACATTAAGTACAAATCTCCAAACAACTAGTATGTTTTTCATGCCAGATTTGATTTTCTCATTCATTCAAACAAATTTCCCACATTTTAGCACATGTACAAAAGAGTAAGTCCAATTACCAACAATAAAAGGTAATTAGTAACTGTTTTGGAATACATATTTAAAGTAACCCTCCCAACCCTGCCCATGAAATAGTTGTGACAATTGCACTAACACTTAAGAGAATAACTGAAATGATGTTGAGAAAAACGTGAAGCTTTTTGAAGTAGCTAAAATATTGCATAACTTCTGTGCTGGTTCTCCTCTCTGCTTCTTCAACCAGTATCTACTGTAGCTAATACACTGACTGTCAATACTTCAAATAATCCAAACTATCCCTTAAATGGCATCAAAAGAAGTAACCAAACAGCCATCAAACACCAGTCAGCACAGGTACACATATGGCAGTGAGGCTGTAGTGCTGGAGACGAACCTAATGAATCCGATCCGTTGCTCACTAATGACAGACCTTGACTGGATCAAAGAGGCAGGAGTGGAGGGAGGACGAGTGGAAGACGGTGCCAGCCTCACTCTGCACTTAAAAAGATCGAAAGCTTCTTACTGTGTGTTTAATATGTATGGCACGGCCCATGAAAACTATAAATAGGTCTCTCCTGATATCAAACATCTCAGAGACGTGTCTTTTAAATCCTGTCTCAGCTGGGAAATCCATACTAATGTTGTCTGTGCTAATGACAGTCAAATGGCAGGGGCTGCTGGGGGCTATGAGGCAGATACACACTGAAGGCAGAACCGGCTGGTGAGAAATCCTCCATTTAAAGGGTAACAAGCTCTGAGATCACTGTGTAGAACAGAAGACAGATAAACCTATAATATGGGATCCAGATAGATAGCTTGAATGATGCTGACCCACAACAGTAATGACCACACCTTTGCTTTTTCTCTGTCTTCAATCTCCATCCAATCAAACCGTATCCGGGGCGAACAAAGCAGTTCTAGTCACAGCCTCCAGTCCTGCAGGTAGCTGGCAGAATGAGGCGCAATAAAGCAGTACAAAATAACGGGTAAAACTTTTTTTGAAGGGGTGTGCATAAGACCGTCATTACACTGTCATAAACTTGTGAAGACACCTGTCATGAACATGAAGGAGTCTTTATGAATGTTTATCACTGTAAGTCTCATTTGCTCAATTATGTCTTTAATATAAAGTTGACATTGTTTGTTGTCCTTGTCATGGCAACTTAACATTAACCAAGACAAAAATGTCTTTGTTATGACAACTTGACATTAACCAAGACAAAAATGTCTTTTTTATGACAGATTGTGTTGACAATACAATACAACACAATACCCAGGTAGTTTAGCTTACAGAGTTTGACAAATTGACAGATAGCAGTTAACTAGTCTGCTTATTGCTAAACTTGTCTGCTGTTATTTGTAGCTGGAATTAGCTTGTTAGCCTGGTTAGCTGGGAAGTTCCTTTAAGGTTGATAATGTCAAGTTGTCATGACAAAGACATTGACAGGTTATGTCATCTTGGTTGACAATTTTTAATACGAAAAACATTCTTGTCTCTTTTAATTTCATTTGTCACGACTAACAGTATTGGCTTGATTAATGTCAACATGTCATATAAAAAAAAAATCTCGAACAATGTCAACATTTATTAAAACCCCCTCATGTTCATGACAGGTGTCATGACATGGTTATGACACTGTAATAACTCATGCACACCCCATCAAATAAAATGTTACCAAAAAATTCACACTGTCACGGTCCTTGTAGTTTTTTTCAATAGTATTTGGCACATTTTGGGTGCAATTAAATTCTCAACAGAGGGAGATTATCAGGCTCTTTGAGGATCTGTATGTTGTGATTTTCTTTCATTAAATCCTCATCACTGGCGTCTGAATCCATCCAAGCCCTTTGATCCTGATGGTGACCTGTACATGTGTCTGTATACGATCGACAGCAGCAGATAATCTGATGAATCACCGTATCTGCCGTTTGATGTTCTGATATTTGCACAGTCCCTTTCAACTGGTTGGAGGTGTAAAAGTTGAGCCTGGTGCCTCGCTTTACGGCTGGTTCGGAATTTTAATATTCAGGTGCTGTGGGACTTTAGGGATGAGCCTCTGAAATAGTTTTTCACTTCAGTACCTTTAGTCTCGGCTTCTTTCCTTCAGGTGCTACTTGAGTTTTGTATTTAAAGAGGGGACATGGGAAGGTTGTTTTCTTCCCCAGTAGACCAATGTTTAAAGGGACAGTTCACCTCAAAGTCAAAAATACGTATTTCCCCCCTGGCCTGTAGGGCCATTTATCCATCTAAATTTTTTTTGGTGTGAGTTGCAGAGTTTTAGAGATGTCGGCTGTAGAGATGTCTGCCTTCGCTCCATTATAATGGGACTAAATGGCACTTGGCTTGTGGTGCTCAAAGCACCACAGGAATACATTTGAAAGATTATAAACCAGCATCTCTTTCCAAAAATCATGATGGTTACTCAAGATAATCCACAAACCTTGTTGTTGTTCTTTCTAGTAGAAAATAAAGTAGTTCTGGTAGATTCTACTACAGAAAGAAAGCAGTTCCTACATTAAACTGTTTACAATACAACACAACACTATCTGTTGTGGTGGACTGTCTTGAGAAGAACTTGGCAAAATGCGGCCTGGGGACCAAATCTGGCCCACTGAAAGGATTTTATGTGGCCTACAAGGCCATCACCAAAATATCAAAAGTTAAAAATCTAGCAAAGACACTGAAAAGCATTTTGCTTACCCTTAAACCATTATCAGACTTTTATTTTGAAAGGGGCCAGTGCTGTGTTCATTGGTAATGATAATGAACTGCATCTTTTATATTAAAGTGTAACTCACTCAGTGCTTAACATCCACATTGTTTATGTTCTTCTACATTTGCTGCTATTATCATTGCAACCTGTACACGGCATACATGGTACACTGTAAAACATCAAGTTTTAGACATTACCAACAAAATATATGCCAATTCAACACAATTCAACATGTCAATCCAGAAAGGGTGACCAACAGTAGAAGAGCTCCATATAGAACACCTCAGACCACTCCTTTATTAGAGATTTGGCTGTAATTGGGACCTTACATCATTTGTGTCTGATCTTGAGTAACCAGGTCATGATTTTTGTGAAGAGAGAATTTTTCAGATGTATTTTTGGGGGCTTTGAGTACTACTCAGCCCCATTGTACTGACAAGAAGGTAGACATCTCTACAACAGATATCTGCAAAACTCTGTCATTCACACCAATAAGATCTAAATGGATAAATAGCACTACAGGCCAGGGAAAAATATTTTGATTTCATATAAGGGTGAACCGTCCCTTTAACACTGACATTGAACATTGACTCTCAATGAATGAATGAGCTGCAACACACTGTTAATTCACTAATACAATAAAAACAATAAAGTGTAAGAGAAGTATACTTACAGAACTGAGTGATGACCCACTTTCGTCACAGAGTCTGATCCTGTTGTGCTGCGTTAATGACGGAGGTCCTGATAACGTCGCCGGGCCTTGATGTGTCAGCTGTGATGAACAGAGGGATCCATCAAGCCCTCTTCCCCGGCACACATATGAGCAGCAGAGTCAGGGTGACAACCAGCGGATTTCGCTCACGGCATCCGGCGGGTGCTATCCAATCCTCAGGCAGGGTCGCGTCCTCAGTGCCAGCCCCTGTAGAGACAGAGGAGGTCATCCCTCTGGAAGAATGCTGCTTCTCATTGCAAAAACAAAGGCTGGGATTGTCAAAGCTGATGGCAAGGGGACGGGGTGGAGGGGCAGCCATGGCCGGAGGACTCGGGACAATAGAATAAATCACATGAAAAATGTCACAGCCCCACGAATGCAATTCTTACTTGGGGATGAAGCGGGATTTGAAAAATTGAGAGAGCCATGCATAACGTGGGGGTTGTTTATCTAAGGCATAAACAGGCACAGTCACATGGTCCACTAGTCAGACAGTAAGAGCATTTCTATTCATTTTGCTTTCATTTCCTGACAGGCATATGAAAGGAGTACACTCTGAATGGACTCCTATGCTTGAAAAGTCTAATAAAGGGAGAGGGTAAAAATATGCCGCTAGTCTAAAGAGCTGCACAGATGGAGAGGAGGCAGCAGCGTGAGAGGCAGCACAGCTCCTGTCAGTAATTAAGGAGGATGGTTATACTTTGGCTGTAAATGATGCTGCTTATAGCAGGTGGTTTAGATGAGTGACCTTTCAAGCTTGTGGAAGATAAGGTCAGAAATTACACCTACTGTATTAGAAACAGAGAAATGCTTGTTTGTTTGCCACCATGAAGGCATTCTGAGGGCAGCAAATAGTTTCCCATGTCGTGTGTGGCTTATCATTGCAGGAAAAACAGATGTACAATGCTGCGTTCACATCACATCATTTTGAATCTATTACAAGCAGCTGAGGGGGAAAAATATTCATGCCATACTCTGATTTGTAATTGACCCTCCCCTAAGCCCCGCCCTTCTTAGTTACTGTTAATAAGCTGCCACACTTTCACACTTAATGGTGGCAGATTTAATATTGACATTGGGAGCATTTTTTGAAACACGAGGCCTTTGAATCCTTAGAGATGTAAAAAAGGCAGCTTCTCATTTCTCAAAAGCATTCATAAGTGTAGCAGGCTGATGTAAGCTACCGCTAACTCATTAAGTCAGCTGAGAAGTCCAACTCCAGCTGATGTATTAATGTTTCCATCTGATATGAACCCTGAGAAATTGTATATTTAAAGTTACCTGACAGATAACGTTAATGCTAAAAGACTGAGGCTAAAGCTAGCTTACGTCTCGGCAAACATTGGTCAGATGGTGAAATACAGCAGGTATATTTGCATGATAGATAACAGAAATACATGGCAAAACATGGGAAAAGGAAGCGCAGGGGCTTGATTAGTGCAGCGGACCGGTCATCCAGCCAGACCATCCGGATGACACTCATAGAAGACAGCTGGGATAATGCTAAGCTAACCCGGCTTAGACCTGAGTTGGCAAGCCAGAGAGAGATGCATCGTTGTCGACCCACTTTGACTCTGCATCGGCCCACATCCTCCTCCTCAAACCCCCACAGAACAAGTGCAGATGCAGTGGGATCTAACAAGTTTGTCTGGAGGTAAAGTTACTGCAGCTAGTAAGCTAGTGTTAGTTAGCCAGACATGCTAATGTTTGCAACTTATGTTTGAGCAGATGAAGACAGAGTTTAATCCATTTAACACATGTGTGATCTTGTGTTTTACGTATTTGAGAGACTACAAAAGAGATGCCACTGTCCAGATCATCACCAATGAAAAATGAATTCTCCTTGGTCAGATAACGGACACTTTTACAGCCGAAGTCACTGAAAAGCTGCGCATGGATTTTGGCAGCAGAAGTAGCTGTCTCCTCCAGTCATCCAGTTGAGTTATCAAGCTGCAAATGTTGAATTAGATGGTTTACCAGCACCAAATCATCAGCATGTATGATTGTTGCGTCTACAGTTGTCAGAATTTATAATCCACTGGCTGACTCAAGTTGGATTAAGACAGGATCAGAGCAATCAGCGGCGTCTATGCCTGCAAGCTACTGAAGGTGTTGACTGGACTGAAGATGTTATGGAGGGACGTAACTTAAGTATTTGGACGGGGGTATCTCAAACTATTGAAATACTCTCTGCAGACACCAGTGATGCCTCCCACAAGAGTCCACAAGAAATGGTTCATTGAGTTTGTTGAGTTATAAATAGGGAGCATAGCTAAAATGTAGGGGGTGAGTCATAAGTCACTAATGACAAAGAACCTCTGCTAAATG
Organism: Lutjanus erythropterus; assembly: GCF_056507025.1. NCBI lineage: Eukaryota > Metazoa > Chordata > Actinopteri > Lutjaniformes > Lutjanidae > Lutjanus > Lutjanus erythropterus. Next base: position 5,496,125 of record NC_139327.1, read on the forward strand.
CATTGATATCTTCAGTGATAGAAAGCGTACTGAAAATCTGTACTCAAGTACTGTAACACTGCTGAAATGTTACTCAATTACAAGTAAAACTACTGGTGTTAAAAAAAAAAAACTCAAGTAAAAGTACAAAGTATTCTTGTCATAAACTACTTAGAGTAGCAGTTACTTTTTAACCATTGCTGTTTCATGTGTTATCAATAAGAGCTGGGGGTTCTGCTTCTCCAAATCTTCTGTTTAAATTAGAGCTGCAACAACTAGACAATTAATCGATTACTTGATTTAAAGTAAAGGAGTAGCCATTTTAAGAATTGATTAGTTGTTTCAGTCATTTTGGATTCAAAAATGTCAAAAGATTCTAAGTTGCAGCTTCTAAAATGTGAGGATTTACAGCTTTTCTTTCTCTTCTAATGGTACAAAATGCAAAGAGGTGGTTCATTATGTTGTAATGACAACAAGAAACTGTGCTGAGTGCAATGATGCCTCCCACACGAATCTATACGTTACATGAATCCATCTAAAAGTTACCCACTTCTTCATTACAGGCGACTCCTACTGCCATGCCCCCTTTATGCCAGTTGGCATGAACACAAATACACACGTTCCCACACCCTCACACACACACACACACACACACACACACACACACGCTTGACCTCTATGCCAAATTTCAGCCACCTAAGGTGAAAATTGTGGCTGCAGGAGGCTGGGGAATTCGGTGGACTGACCAACAATGGAGTGACTTATAGAGCTGCTGGTCAGCTGAAAAAACGCAAACAAACAAAAAACACTGGGAACATAACTGTAACCACCATTGCTGGCAGTTATATATGAATAAAATATACACCTATCAGGCATAACATTATGACCTAATATTGTGTTGGTCCCCCTTTTGCTGCCAAAACAGCCCTGACCCATTGAGGCGTGGACTCAATGTGTATTCTGACACCTTTCTATCAGAACCAGCATTAACTTCTTCAGCAATTTCAGCAACAGTAGCTCGTCTGTTGGATCAGACCACACAGACCAGCCTTCACTCCCCACATGCATCAATGAACCTTGGCTGCCCATGACCCTGTTGCTGGTTCACCACTGTTCCTTCCTTGGACCATTTTTGATAGATACTGACCACTGCAGACCAGGAACACCCCACAAGAGCTGCACTTTGGAGATTTGGAGACTTCTGTCCCAGTCGTCCAGCCATCACAATTGGCCCTTGTCAAACTGGATAAAATCTTTACACTTGCCCATTTTTCCTGCTTCTAACACATCAACATTGAGGACAAAATGTTGACTTGCTGCCTAATATATCCCAGCCACTAACAGGTGCCAAGATGAAGAGATAATCAGTGTTATTCACTTCACCTGTCAGTGGTCAGAATGTTATACCTGATTGGTGTATATATCAATATCAGGACTAATACATCAATTTAGCCACTTTACGAGGAGCTGAACACTGTATGTTTGCATCTGGTTTGACTTGTTAACAAACCACTTCAAATATGTAACACAGTAAAAAATGCTGATTGATTATGTGTATCTAATGTGACTACAAGCTTAGTAATTGGGCGGCCATCTTGGAGCAGTATGTGAACACTTCTGAGTTGTAATAACAGGAGGTATTTCTGTTCTTCACATGCTGCTGATATTGTGTGAATGCAGCATTATGATTAATGATGCTCAGTTACATTTAAGTGTTACATTAATCTCTTGCTTGTGAGGCTGCATGCACAAAACCATGGAACTATCACACCAGAATGGAATTCAACCATCATTAATATTATCAGGTATCAAGGTCATTTGTTATAATTACAACACAACACAGGGCTGCATAAAAAATTAAAAGCATGCACACAATATATTTTGCCTAATACAATTCTACGATCTCCTTGATATCAGTATATTTCTTTTTTTGTTTTAATAAATTGTATGATAGTTGCGCAGTTGAATGCCTGCCATTATTTTCCCTAGACATCTGCTTTTAGAGCTAGTAATTAATTAATAAGTTAATACTAAAACCAATAATAATTGAATACAGAGGCAATTAGTTAATATTATAACATGTAGATACATTTATGTAGTCTTACATTTCCAACTGGCACTCTGAGGGGAACTATACAGGGGCAGATCTAGAGAAATATTCATCAGGTGGCAAGACAAAGAAGACTTGAAGGGGTGGCACAAAATGTTAATTGCATATCAATATTTGCTTGAAAGATATTTTAAGTTTAAGATATTACATTATTCTGGTATATGAGTTGCAGAAGTTTATAATGGTGGCAACAGAAATTCATAAAATTCCAGTTACTCAAGATAATCCGATTGAGAGCAGTTTCTATAACCGTGCTAGCTAGTGTCACGGCTAGCACCATTGATGTCCTATTAGTCATTAATGTTTACATCCACATTCAGTCTTCCTTCTGCGTGTTCAATGGTTGGCGGGGGTAGTTTGCTAGAAGGAAAATAGTTCCTTCATGAAACTGTTCAAATCAAGTCTGTGGATTATCTTGAGAAACCAGATCATGATTTCTGGAAAGAGATGTCGCTGTTGAGTTTTCAGTATTTAAGTATTTTTTCGGTGCTTTGAGCTGGGCGTCATTTAGTTCCAGAGACTCTCACCAAAACAACCTGGATAGCATCAAACTGTTCCTTGTTTTTTTTTTTTTTCTTAGGTGAACTGATTTTTTTTTTAAATGTGCAAATCAGTGAAGAAAGATAGAATCATGACAGATCTTGTTGCTTTTTCATTTATATCCACATTTTCTCATGTTCAGTGCAGCTCAGCCCACATTAGTTCGATGTCTGCAGTCTTCTAGTAGCCAACACTATCATCAGGCTTTGGTGGAGCCCAATTTTCTGTTGCACACCACTACTAAAACATGTCACATACACAAGGATACGTGGAAGTGTGCAGCAGTGTGGTGAATCACAGGGTTACTGAAAAAAAACACTGCACTGTTACTACTATAGACAATTAATACTGTCAGTAACATTTAATCGATGCTATGTAACAAAAACTGTTCAAAATCAAAGAGAAATCACGGCAAAAACATTTGTCAATCACATTGTTGTGTTTTTTAACTACAAAAAAGAGTCTTCTTGTGCTGTTTAATTAAAAAAAAGGAAATATAAGAAAAGAAATATAATCTGTAACACCGTAAATAAACATTGTTTTAGAGCTCCTCCTAAATGTTTTAAAGTAAACTTTGAGGGGGAACTCATGTCCGTTTCAGGGGAGCCGAGCTTCCCTTAGCTCCCCCATAATTCAACTGTCATCAACATGCTGAATTATCACATATTTTAAAGTTACTTGGCTTGTATCTCAAATGTATTGAAATTCTGCTTCTTTCTAAAGGTGTTGTCAGAAAGTATTCGTCCTCACTTCAACCTCTCCCTCTGTTCTCTACTCCTGCCTCCTCCCAACCTCAATTTCCCCTTTATTCTTCAAGCACAAGTACTGTGATGTGTTATCATCATCCCAGTATCAAATAATTCAAATCAGTCATTATCAATATCTCCTACATATTGAAAAAGACTATTTGGTATGCACCTGATCACCTGTTTGGCTTTTCATTTTTGGAGTCAGCCTTATTTTCCTCGAGAAATATGCTGATGCTAATATTGGCGCAGAATGAGCCGGTGCTTATAAACAGCCTTTTTATGGACGAGAGTATTAGTGGCATTATGATCTGCAGCGCTGTCTGAAATAATGTGTGCACGTAAACAGATTAATTGTAAAAGAATAACTGCTCTCAGCTGAACACTTCTTCTCCCACTGGCATCTTTGTATCCAGCAGAAACCCGACACCTGCAATCAACCCGGCGGGAATCATTTCTAAATAACCTGTCCTTATGTTGCCTTGTCCTCCCATGACACAAGGATAAAAATATAGCAAGATATTTGTTGTTAAGGAGAAATTTTGAGCGAGATCACCTAGAAGTTTGGCTCAAAATGAAATGCAGTGGTATAATTTTTATTCTTCTTACACCCACTATGAGAGAACGTAACATTACCCGCTGATTGTTCTCCTTGCGCGCTCACTGTTCTGTTATTTAATCACTTCCATCATTCCATCAATATTCTGTCTGCATGTGTTTATGTGCCGAGGCTCAGAGAAATGCCATTCGTTGTTTGACAGATGGGTGATTAATGAGACGGTGGTGCAGTTTCAAAGGTGTCACTTCCAGAAAGAAGTGTAGGTGTGCTATTAAAATGCAAATCATTAAAATTCACATTCAATTAATAGCTTCTTAAGCCATCGGTGGCAATATTGATGTGATGAAAACACTGCGAAGCATAACTCCTGTATTTTCCACTGCGGTGGCTCCTTTGAAAATCATCTGGGTGATAATTAGTGGCTTTTCACTGCAACAACTCTATCTCTGCAAGTGCCATTTCTCTCACTTGCTTTGTGTTTCATAGATTCACATTTTACGCAGAATATAATACAACATAGCACAATAAGTGTTGCTTCTGGAACTTGATTTCAGTGTTATTTGAGAGGCTGGAGGGGCATCAGGAGGGTAACTTCCTGCGAGCTTCATTAGTTCTGGCGTTCTTTGTCACATTCAGAAGCCTGAACATTATTCATTGTGAGGTGATTAGAATAACAGCGCTGAAGTGTCAAAACTACAACCGCAATACACCTATCAGATGTAACTTCTCCATTTTGTGACACTGACAAATTCAGGTCATTATGTCAATCAGTTAAGCAAAGTATAAAAGATTCTTCTGTTTAAGTTTTAAGGATATTAATATATTAATTTGCAGTAATTGTGCACCCAAGAAAATCAAAATCAGTCCAAATAGTGAAGTGGAGCCATAAACTGTATATTAAATAGGTTAATCCCTATTTAATATGCAATCTATGGTTGAAGTGAGATGTTTCCCCCCCACCCCCTTCTTTGCAGATGCAAAAAAGCTGCAGGAACACTGCAGGAGTGCAGGGAAACAATAGCAATTATTTCGGCCCTGAATAGAAATTTCAAAAGACACCACAGTTGTCAGATTATTTTATAGTCAGTATTAGTCAAATTAGAATGTTTCCTTGACTGCTGATGGCATGTAATGATTATTTTATGATTTATTACAGTAAATATATTACAGATTTCTCTTTTAAAGTGAGAATATAGTACATTTCAGAAGTAGAAATAACACATTCTTCGTCTTACAATTGAAAATTTGACAATTGATCATTTTATCCTGTGTACAGCCAGTACCATTGTATTGTTCTCATGGGATGCCTCATGAGAAAAATATCTTTACCATCTTATTTCAGCAGAGTAGCATTCTAACATTTGGTAATTAACACAAAACACACATAAAATTTGGACCAGATGGTGTTGCTCCACCAAAAGTCAGAGGATCATCACCATGATTAGAATTCATCCAGAATGAATGTGTGCAGAAAATTTCATAGTAAACAAGCCAATAGTTCTCAAGTCAGTTCACTCAAAACAAAGTATTAACCTGATGTTGGTGTGAGAAGGAAAGTCAGGGGATCACCAAGTCAGTGGGCTTCCTCGTGTTAATTTGAATGAGAGTGGTCTAGTAACACAGCCAGTGCAGAGGGTGTTTGGCAGAAAATGTAGGATCATCTGGCAAACCTTGCTAAACTTTTACTGGTCCGCAACACATCATCTGGCAAAGCACCAAGGCCAAACAAGTTAGTGGAGTTTCCTGCCAGATGACTTTGTCTGATAAGCTTCAAACTCATGTATCTGTTGCTCAAACTGGACTCCAATTATGCTGTTTTAAATTTGGCTGAGAGCATAAATGCTAACATTTGCACGCAAACATTTTTAGCTAGTATAGAGAGACGAAATCCCTCCCCTTCCAGTTTTCCCCATGGTTTCGTTCTTAGGACAAAAAGAAAGAAAAGAAAGTTTCCATTTGTGACTAACATATCTTGCGTGATATTTTTTAGCCAGCCACTCCTTTTACCAGCCATGACGTGAAATAGTGACCATTTCCTGTCTATCTAGAGCTGTCCTATCAAATAAAGGCTAAAGGCCAAATATAAAAATCTTCAAAAGCCAAAAACATCCTGTTACTACACCATGATAACACATAGGCATTGTAGCTTCAGTGGCTAAATTTAGCTTTTGGAAGAAGAAAGTCATGATGTTACTTAAGCGTCTGTATAACATGTACCGTATTTTATTTTATTTTTTTTGTTTAATTGAATGTGTTAGCATGCTAGCATTTGCTAGGACGTGACACAAAACACAGCTGATGATAATATTACTAGCATGCATTTGGTCTGTAACTAAAGTATTGGGAAAATTAAAAATTGACTTGACGATGGGAGGAGGGAGACATGAATGTACCAAACTTCCTGGCAAGCCATCCAGTAGTTGTTGATCAGGCTAAGTCTCTAGCATTGCCAAAAATGTGTTCAGTGTTTGTTAACACTGGGGATAAATACTGTGTTGTGTGAATAATATTCTCATCATTATTCCTCTCGCTGTACCACTTAGCAGTACAAAATATGTTGGCAATTTCTTATTTCTAAACAATTATTGCATTAATTTTTCCAGTAATCCACATTTGGAAACTTTCCTGTTTTGGATTACTGGTACCAGTGTAGATGTAATATGCAGTCATTATTTTATGTTCCATCACTAATGCACTTTACTACCACTCACTGGATTTTAAGATGTATGGTATTTATTCTGCCAAGGTCACATGCCCCATCTTGTAATGTTAATGAAAGTAAAAAATAACTTCAGTATCCACCTCCAGATTCAGATGCACTCCAAACTTCAAAGGGGTTCTTCCTTGGCCCATGCGACACCCTTCCTCAAAGTTAAAGAAAAATTGTGCCAGTAGTTTTTGTATATTCTTGCTGACAAACAGACAAACAAACAGCACTTCAACATTACTTCTTTGGTTGAGGTAATAATGATGTTAGAGCAGAGGAACAAGTAAGCACACAAGGCTACTAATGTATCGAAAGTTTGACACGTATGTCGAACATCATGATATTTAGAAATCTTACACAAGTCTCCTTTAACTGATCTGGTGCTTTAGACTTGGATAATAGGTCCCTCCATTCTCTTAACTCCTCACACACATGTGCTGTGTGAGATTAGCTTGTATATCCTCATTTGTCAAAAGGAGGCTCCAGAATACATGTAGATATAACATCACTAAAGCTAAACTTCTATCAGGAAACATGTTAATATTTGTTGTTCAGACATACAGTATCATGGCTTATGGATAAAACACGGGAGAGCACAGTCAAACTGCCATAATACCCAAGAAACCGATCTTAAAGAATGCCTTCTTTAGTTTTCAAAAAAAAAAAATATAGTGAGAGATAGTTAAATAATTTGCTATGTAGGCGTATGCAATTACTGCTTTCTACTGTGAAGATGTTTACAAGTACAGGCGGTGTGAAGTCTAACGTTTCAGTGAAAGTGCTAATGAGTACTGGGTTGCACTGTGCCAACAATACATTTCACAGCTCTGACAGGAAAAATGTTCCCACTTACAGCACAGTTTGCATTTGCAATTAGGATCCTCTTCTGTATATAATGGCTTGATTTTTTTTTTTAAAACCCAACAACCCTAGAACTTTTTTATTTCATGTTCAAAGAGAGAAAAATCAACTCTGTGTAAGTTGTCACAGTTAATGGAGCAGGTTCTTACTTTGCCTTTAAGTGAGTGTAAAAATTAACAGAAGTGTCTTGTGTGATTTAAGGTAGCATGTGGTTTACTCTTTAGAGCTACAACAATACGTTTTTAAGTGGTTATGAAAGAGTCTCAGTTTAATACTGATGCCTCTATATGACTGATATAAATCAACAAGACTTTTTAGTTAGTCTTAAAGGAGCAATATCTGCCTCGAGTAGTGATGTATCGGTCGCAAAAGATCCGGATCTTAGAGCCGGCTCTTTGAAGTGAACGACGGGAACCGGCTCTTGATTGGGAGCTGATTTGTTTTTTCTCCTCTTTTTTCTGTTAAAGTCACACGTGATTGGTGGCGTGTGTGTCCACACTGAGTAGAAGGGGGAGGGGAGGGGTTATAGACACACAGCACAGTGAGCACATGAACAGGTGGGAGGGAGATGAGAGAGAACATGTGCTACAGACAGAGACAACACGCTTGAAAGGTGAGAAAATACACTTGTTTGAGATGAACTGCGCCTCGCCTGGAAAGTAGGCAGGCCGCAGCAGGGAGTGGAGATGAAAATCTGCAGTCAATTTGGACAGTTTTCAACAGAGTTAAGAGAGAATAGAGTAAGAGACCACCTGTAGGTTACCTGTAGTCTGCAGACCACGTTCATAGCTGAAGAAATAAAGTGCGTTCTTGATCGCTGATTGAAGTTAAAATAGAAGAGATCCCCCTTCTGATACATGTAACATCTGTTCTTTTATCTGCCTTGTAAAACCAAGTCATATATAAGTCATATATATAACTTTTATTATTATCAGACAAAATATCTGCTTGTTGACAGATTAAAATTTCATTGCACAACAGAAGACTAATATATCCAGTGTTAAATATTACAATTACACAGAAAATGAGTAATTAATATAATATGTGGTGTTTGTTGTCAAAATTAAGCACTCTGCTTAGCACTCTCGTCCATGTTGAGTATGTTGAGTATATAAATAAATAATAAACATTTGATATAATGTATGTTTTTTACATTAGTAATTCATTTTACATAATTTTTGGTAATAAATTAATTTAAGCAACAAAAAATCCTAGGAGCCACTTGGGAGGCGAAAGAGCAGGCTCTTTTTAGAGAGCCAAAAAAAACCAGCTCCCTAAAAAGAGCCGGAATTCCCATTAATAGGTTGTAATCTTGTTTAATATATGATCTGTGGTTGAAGTGAGTTGTTTCACCCCGACTCCCTCCTCCCAGACATGGCAGAGACAGGCAGGCTGCAGGAGCTCCGCAGAAGCTCTGCAGGAGCGCATGAGGCGTGCTGAGTCCTCGACTGTAAGTTGATCAGCTATTTATAACTGTCAGTTGTCTGTCAAAGTAATGTTAAGACCATTATCCTGAAAACAAAAGCCCACTGCTCTAAAATAAAACACTCTGGACAATGAGTTAAGTGGCTGCCTATCTCACTGCTGGCCAAACTCCATTAACATTTTGCTCAATTTAACAGTTATAAACGTCTACACCCTCTAATTTTTTACCACTCATAAACACGCACTTGCTCATTTGGTGTGAAATTCTGCATTAATTTAAACTCCGATTGATTAAATTCATGCCACCAGCTCAGTGTATAATTTACAGTTCTGGTGGTGGAAACACTACTGCATTTGTCCAAAGGGGGCCCCAAAATCAACAAAATATGTAAGATCCTTTTAGTAGCTTTAATTTGCATTGAAGGAGTGGTGTGATCAATATAAAGTCTATATATAAATGCAGACTTAAATGCAATCTGAAAAGTGAAACTACAGGCAAAATGTATATATTCATGTGCATACAACCTCCTTTAAAATTGAATAAATTACCTTCCAATCACATTTCACTGATTGAAAGTATTATACACCCCCACAGAGGCAATTTTATCCTCCAACACAAGTAAATATACATTGAAAACAATCTCATATAGCTACAGGCTGTTATACAATCAGCAACTGCAATCAGAAATGAAGTGAATGTATGGCCTTAACCATATTCTACTGCACACCACCAACCCTGATTACAAAAACACACACATACAAAGCAGACACACATTAAGATGTTTACTAGTCTCTCAGTTGTTGAGAGTGTTTGTCCCGGGGGGACGGGGGACTTTAAAAGTAGTGCAGTAAGTTTTAAATAGTCCAGTCATCAGCAGAATGCTTCATTTAGCTGAAGACACACACTGCTGCTCTTTCTTTTTCAGTCCACTGAGTCTGTATCTGCTGGACAATATAACAACACACACAGCAAACAAAAGGAAGTAAATACTCACATTTCATTTGGTAGCATATTTGGACCTATAAATAAACTCAAGGCCTTATTACAGGCTAGTTAGCTTCTGTTTTGCAAACATGAGCTAACTTAAGATATGGCTATAGGGCTTTTACAGGTCCACCAGCATCATTTTAACCATCATCAAAATTTGGTTTTCTTTTCAACATAGACGAGCCAAGCACTTTGCTAAGAACAGAAAACAGGAAAGGAGAGAGTTGACTGAGGTTCTGCTGGGTACCAAGACTGAAGAACAGAGTGAGAATGGGCAGGATTTAGGAAGCATCAGTGGTTTTAGTAGCATCTAGTAGTGAGCTTGCAGACTGCAAAGACCTCTCCCTGTTGTCCTGTTGTCCCAGGGACAATGGAAATAGCTACATAGCTACTTTGGGATACAAAGATACAGTGTCTGGGATGGTAGAGAAACGTATCATTACAAATTAAATTATTATGTTTGTGTGTCATGGAATATCTAAATATTTAGTTGTTAGGTGTTAAAATTTGCAAAATGTAGCATAGTTTTAAGTTACATCATACACTGTAATGGTGTTTTCACTAAAACTGTAAAACAGTTAGTTCTGACCAAGTAGTCTGATTGGTTGAGAGACATTCCATCAGTGCTGTTACAAAGTACAATGGCACTGGGACTTTTAGCGACAAGTATCACTTAAATTAAGTGTGTATGTTCTAATAACCATTACATTAACATCCACGATTAACGATCCAGGGTTTAATTACTGTGGGATTGCCGTCACACACTTTTTAATCTGACAAAGCACACAGAGTTGGATACATAAACAGCAGTTTTAAAAACTTTAGACCTGTTGACCAGGCAAAATGGTGTTTGTAAAACTATTGTATAAAAGCAATATCACACTTGAGGTCATACTGTTGGACTGACTAATCAGCACGGCTGTGATCGCCTTTGGCACCTTACAACCCAACTATCATCTAACATGTATAATGTGTGTAGAAGAAAAACTCCCCTTTTCTTTTACAAGGACTTTAAGTGTTTTCTATGACACATGTTCAAAGTGTGTATGTACATTTTGATTGCTGTATATCTATCAAAAACAGGTTTGTGTTTGCACTGATTGATGCATTTATTGATCAAACAGACAGAAACAGTAACTCAACCAATGATGAAAAGAATAATTAGAACTAATGTGGGCCAAACACCTACATGTGTGTGTGTGTTTAATTTACATGTAAGTGCAGCAAACTAGCAGAACTTCCCAGGGGGACCAGAGTGAGTCACTGAGTTACTAAACTATATTTGTTATGTGGAATAAAAAAGAACTTCAGTTTGGGACAATGGATATTCTGAGACAGGTGAAATTTGCAGGACACTGAGGAAGGAATTTAATTTTGAGCCCTGATTCTCACCTCACCCTCCCCTTCCAAGAGTGAAGGAGAGCCTATGGTGGCCACGAAACAGCTTATTTTAAATAAATAAAAACACATTTCTGAATATTATATTATATTTGTGCCATATTCAGTCAATGATTCATACAATCATTTGAATGACATGTACATTCATATTGTGGTGTGGTTTTGAAACATTTCCTTAACAGAAAGACACTGTGAACAACATGGTTGTGCTGGCCAGTAAAGTAATGACAACAAATCAAATTCAGCTCACTGACATTTATAATAACAGGTGAGGAGAATAAAGACATGTCACAGTGAACGGCCCTGAAGAGGACTCACATCTTATCTGTCATAGCTGCAGTATTTCATTGTTAAATTTACACTTTGTGGTTGTTTGTTTCACAGTCTTTCATATTGTACTCTCAAGACAGATATAGGTCATCCAATATTAATAACACTGTTTTAATATTATTATCTTATTATTAATATTGGCCTAGCACAGCTTCATCAGTCTATGTCATTATCAGCATATATGCTGTATGATATATTTACAGTACATAATGCATGTTTATTTATTTTTTTAATTTACATACATTTCAATTCAAGTCTTGTATTTGTGCTTTACAGTGCCCTGATGTCATTTTTGATTTTACATATACATAAGGAATATCAGACACTATATTGACGTCTGCTTTTTTTCTTTTTTTAACTCCTAATATCAGTACCAACACTGGCCCCAAAAATCCAGTATCTGCAAGGCTCTGCTCAGGTCAGAATTATGGATGAGTCATGAATTTCGAATATTCGAATTATAATTAAATTATTTAAAATAAATCGAATAGTTAATGTGACTATCGTTTTAATCTTTTAAAATCTATTTTTATATTATTTTTCTATTTATTATTTTACCTGCACCTGGAAATAACACAATACTATTAGATCTCGCGTTACTACAGGCCCAGGTAGTATCATGGGCGGGACACTGTGTGGATGTTGAAACTTGTTTGAAGCAGCTATATAATGAGAGTAGGTGGTCAGAGGCTGTAACTGTTTTTTCATGTTGCTGTTAATGGAAATTAGTGCTGCAGTGCGAGCCGCCGTGTGGCCCTCAGCTGCAGCAATGCCGTAATGCATATGTGTGTTACTGCTGTGTGTAAATGGGTCTCTCTGTGGTCTCTGTGGGGACATTTTGGCTTGAAATGTCCATCCCTATGAAGAATTTTACTGTAACAACGATGTCCCGAAACATTTCCTGACACTGCTGCACTCGAGACTAATTTAATAAGCATAAAAGTTTTAAACTTTGGCTTTCAATAGTTTCAAACATTAAAAGCTCTTCAGAAAGTGAAAGTGAATCAGAAAAAAATTTAAAAAATCAGCATGGGTGCTGTCTGCACCCACTATCACTATCTGGCTTTGGTTATGTCCACAGTATAATCTAATTAGTACATGCACTTTGAGTTTGAGAATAATTCATTCAAGCTGTTCCCTCAGTTAATATTCCCATTTTCTTGCTCTTTTGCATACTGCATTTGTTGATGGAGTAAATAAAGATGTGCTTGTTTCACTTCAGGCAATCAACATTCATCAAAATGCATGTCTTATCGCGGTATCAATTCACTAAATGTGACCATAATCAAAATAATAATTACGTGAAGATGCTTATATGACCGTGTCGTAATTGCTGCATTCTTTGTAATAGAATTCAAATCAGCAGCCAGAGGCGAATGACAATCAGTTCCATCTCCAGTGAGTTCCAAAACTCACAGTGTACACACTAGTGCTGAGCACCAGTGTAATATTCTGCTGGGCATGTAATTAGCTTAATCCAATTATTCTCATGATCAAAGGGAAGAACAACAATTCTGTGTAAGTTGTCACAGTTAATGGAGCAGCTTCTCATTTTGCCTTGAAGTGACATCAGAATATTCTTGTTTCTACATTTGAGAGAAATGTGGTAATATTCACAGGAGATCAATGCAGCTGATGGGAAGGATGAAAGCATCTTTGATGAGTTAAAGGTCCAGTGTATAAGATTTACAGGAATCTAAATAATAATAATATACATATTCTGGTGTGTACAGGGTTGGGAAAGTTGATACAGTTACTTGTTACCTGTTTAAAAAATGTAGTCAGTAAGCCAACTATCAGAATATTAAGCAATGTAGCCTGATTACCTTCCATTACTTTTGGATAATGTAGTGTTTTTAGAGGTGCATGTTTATTTTGCAACATTTATTTTCATCATTGTTAATCAGTTGATTATTTGATCCTCAAATGTCTTGTTTTGTTCACAGTTCATAGATATTGAGTTTACTGTCAGAGAGGAGCAGGTCTCTATCCAGATTACGAAATACAGCTACATGTAATCCATTACTCCCCATGCCTGGATGTGAATAATCACCAGAAAATAAGAACTGTTGTGTTTTTGTTACCTTAGCCATGATGGCAGCTATGTTTCTACGGCAGCCCAAAACAAACAAACCAAACACTGGGTCCTTTTGCAAGTTTTGCAGCCACTCAGTTTCTCATACACGTTTGGGAAGTCAGGGTGAGGTCAGTCTGCAAGCTCACCAAAACAGACTTTAAAGTCTGTGTAAAGCAACAATAAATATGTGTTCTGAGTTTGTTACACCATAGAAACATGTTATTAACCACCAAGGCAAATTCAAATGATTAAAAAAATCAAGTATATAAGTATAAGTATCTAAAATTAGGTCTCACTATCATGAAAAAATGAGTTTTCTCTGCACTGAAATGCTGGGGGCGTGTCCACTCAGTGTCAAACACCTGAATGACCTGAATGCGACCTGAAACATGGACACTCTAGCAGCTTTACTGGACATGTACAGAAATGTTTGAGCCACCAGAGCCAGAGGACGGTGACAGGATGGTATTTTTTTCTTCTGTGTCAGACTGTTGGAACTGAAGTGAGCTGAAGTGAACTGCTGGGCTGAGAGAGTCGCTGAAGGTATGTTCATAACTGTTCACAGCTGGTGCATCACCGAGCCATGTTTTATGTCCGCCAAAAAAGAAATCCTGAACACAGAAATCATGAACAGTTTAACAGTCTCACTCCACAGTTCAGTACTACATAGTTCTCAGTCTTTTCACATGTTTACAGAAACTATTTCCTAACAGGTGTGTTTAGAAGAAAAACTGTAAATTTCCTTTAGACAGACTTTAAAGTGATCATATGCTGTGTATGTATGTGACTACAACCTCCTTGAATTTGAGTAAATTAGCTTTTGATCACATCTCACTGATTGAAAGAATTGTACTCCACCACAGAGGTAATTTTACTTTGAGGTGAGAATCATCGAAAAATTGTATCTGCATCGAAATCGATACAGATACTTTTTATTATTAAAAGAGCAATGCGCCATTATTTATGAGGTGAATGCATTAATGGTGACATATGTCTAAATGTCATACACATATACATACATTCATCACTGTGAATGAATTCTTTCACTGTTAAATGAAAAGGTTTATATTCAGCCAATTTCATACGTACAATTTGGGGGTTTTCTCTCTCTCGCTCTATCTTGCACTTTATTTTTTACAATTTCACTCAAATTAAAGAATCTAATTTATTTCGACAATATGTTTCACTGTGGTGTGCTGTGTGAGTGTGACGTGTGTTGTTTGGGTGCACAAAGACAGACAGCAGAGCGCATGCACTACACAATGGAACTGTGTTTGCAGAGACAGTTCTGCTCTTTTATGAAATAAAACAGTAAAACTGATCCCTATTTTGGGATCGATCCTATTGACGGCAGAATCAATCTTCAAAAACATGAAATATCTGAAGTATTCTAGCATTGAAAAATACACTCATTCTCATGCAGCTACTGCCACATATTCAATCAGCAACCACAATCAGGAATGAAGTGAATGCATGGCCTTGATTCAATTATAATATACACAAGCAGAACAGCTTCCATTATATGCAGCCATATTCACACACACACACACACACACACACACACACACACACACACACACACACACACACACACAAGCAGACACACATTCACATGTTTACTAGTTTCTCAGAGTTTGTCCCAGGGGGGAGGAACTTTCAAAGTAGTGCAGTAAGTTTTAAATAGTCCAGTCATCAGCAGAATGCCTCATTTAGCTGAAGAGACACACACTGCTGCTCTTTCTCTCTCTCTGTCCTCTACAGTCTGAAGCTTCAGCCCACTGATACTGATGTAGGAGGGGGGAGGGGGTTTTATCTCAGCCTGGCATCGCCCGACTTATTCACAAAATGTGAATTATTCTGCGAGATTCTGGAGACAGACCACACTCTATGTGGGTGCTCGTGTGTGTCTCAAAAAATGACATGACATAATAAACCAAACATTTTCACAAAAAACAACAGACCTATTCACATTAGGTTCCATGTTAGTCAGTATAGTATTCCCTCTCCAGAACTAAAAATTATTACTAAATGAATTCATTTCAGCCACAAGGCTAATGTTGCTAGAAATAGATTACTATGTTAAAGAAACTTAACTGGTGGGAGCCTTTACTTTGGGACACTAAGAATTAATGTAAGCAAGTGATGCTGATGAATTTTACCATGCTCATCAACTTAGTTTTGCATGATATATTGCCAACATTTGCACATTAAAACTAAACACAAAGAGCTATATACAGTATACATTCCAGTAGACACATCTGGCTTGTGAGATGCATCTCCGCAATCCTGTCGTGAGGTTCTGGCCCATGGAAAAAAAAAAAAAAAGACAAACTTTCGTGCAGCTTTTGCATGTTCTGTGTTTGTAATATATCACAATAAGAAATCCCTTTTCTTCAAGATACTGTAAAGCACCAATAAATGTGCGTTCCAAGTTTGTCACACCACACAAAAATGTTATTAACCACCCAGGTAAATTCAAATGTTTAGCTAAGAATATAAAGTTGGGTCTCAAAATCATGAAAAAAGTTCAGTGGTTTTCTCTGCTGTGAAATGCTGGGGGTGTGTCCACTGTCTCAGTGCCAAACATCAGTACAACCTGAAAACCATCTGGAACATGGACAGCCTGTCTAGCAGCTTTACTGGACATGTCCAGATATGTTTGAGCCAGCAGAACCAGAGGATGGTCACAAGATGGTATTTTTTCTTCTGTGTTGGGTTGTTGGAACTGAAATAAGCTTGAGTGAATTGCCAGGGTGATTTGGTCGGATCAACCAAACAACAGGGTATATTTGTTTTATTTTGTAGCATGTGTCAAATTCTGGGCTGGCAACTCAGTTCATGTGGCCCTTGAGAGCTTGCTATTAATTATTAAGATATTACTAAAATCGGGGTTGGGAGTGTTACTTTAAAAACTATCCTGATACAGTTACTAATTGCCTGTTTAAAAAAATTGTCAGTAACCTAATCCAAGTACCACAATATTAAAATAATGTAACTTGATTACTTTTCATTACTTTTGGACTACCTCTAACATTAGCAGTTTGTCTGTGTAGCTAATGTTAGTGGTTGGTTTGTGTAGCTAAAATTGGTGGTCGGTCGGTGTAGCTAACGTTAGCTTTAGGTCTGTGTAGCTCAAGTCATTGTTTGTTCTGTGTTGCTAACGTTAATCTGTGTCATATGTGGACTGTCTCTGATGCATTTGTTATCTATTCATGTCTATTTTTATATGCATTTTTTCCAATTTCCCTTCAGAGATGATAAAGTTAATCAAACAATCAGTCTTTATCAGAGCGAGGTCTGCAGTGAAGATGACAGAGTTGCTGTAGAAAGGAATAAACCGATGCAGAACACCTGAGTGACACCTGTATACATGTTATTATAATATGTGAATGTATACATTGTGAGAAATTAGTTGCTTATTTCAATAATTGATAAAGTAGGATGTGTTTGACCACAAGCCATCATGAGCCAATCAATGTTTCTCACTAGAAAATATGCCAGATATTGTGTTTTATGATTCTATACCATACAGACTACAGTATCTATTAAACATTACAGACACCAGCTGATTCACCACCTTCTGTAGGCAAATGACTACAATGTCATTTGTGCAAAATTAGATTGAAAAATATTGCATTTAATTTATCATTAAGCTGATAAAAAAGGTGTATTTTTACATTAAGATCTCACAGCGTTACCGCCTGGCTGCTGATGTTGTTCGTCTCGGGACTCTTCCTGGCATCACTGAACACCTGCTTTCAAGGTTTCTACGCACCCGTTTGCACCTGCTGTGTGCTCCCAGGGTAGTAAAGTGGTGGTGCAAGCTCCTGCCTCAGAGTGTTTTAAAAAAACTGACTCCTCACTCACTGTCGTCTGCTGTAGATACAACGTTCTCTAATATTCAGGTCCGACGTCTGTCTGTCTTTTGTCGGAACGCAAAGCAGCATCATTCTTTAGTGCAAGTAAGTTGCATTTCCTGCCACATGACTTAGTCTGATTAGCTTCAAACTCATGGATCTGTTGCACAAACTGAAAATCCTGAATTCGCCATACTCACACGGCAGTACTTTTCTTCCAGCATGACACGGGGACGCTCAAATCTTGTATTGCTGTGTTCCAGGTTGCAAGTCACACAGGGAATCTGAAAAATTGTTATCATTTCACTGTTTCCCCATTGATCAGCAATGGAACAAACAATGTGTAGTGAAAATTTTGAGGGACACCGGATTATATTATAAGCTAAAACTACATATTTAATAGCCATTAGCTACCATAGCTAACATTAGCTTTCAGTCATTTTCTAGCTAATGTTACTGTTTGATACTGTTACATGATACAATACGTAAGATGAAAATTAATTCTGAAATAACAGCACCCATCTTGAACACATTTATTTAAATCACACTAGATATAATGAAGTTTGCAATGTAATGTTAGCTAGCTTTCTTGTTTTCTCTTTATCAACCTCAAAAATGATTAAGTTAGTGATGTTATGTGACATTACACTCACTCAAACACATATTTCCAACTAATGTTCCATCCGACACAAAAGTGTGTTACAAGCACTTTTGCAGTGTGTGTTTTTTGTGTCAGTAATGTCAGTAACATTAGCTAGAAAGTGGTTGAATGCTGATGTTAGCTGGCATCTCACGGTAGCTAATGGATTATCAGATATGTTGTTTGACCTTGAAATATGGTCCAATGTCCCTCCAGATTTTTGCTGTACTTTGTCTTTTCAGTTGCTGATCAATTGGGAGGCGGTGAAATGATAACTACTTGTCAGATTCCCTGCATTTATAGGATTTGCGACGTAGAACACAGGAGTTAAGACATTTGAGCTTCCCACCCAGGGACATCAGAGGAAAATGGCCGCCATGTAAATGTAGTAAATTGTATTCTTTTCAATTTGAACACCTGCTAAGAGAATGCACTGTTTTTTTTGTTTTTTTTTTTCTGATGAGCAGTGCTAGGTACTTCTCTCAAAAGTAATTGAATCACGTTATCAATTACTGCATATAAAAGGAAATTAAGTATTAAGTACATGATGTCTGCTTCAATTCATTTACTAATGCATCTATATTATTTTAGTGACAACTATCAAATTTTTATCTATTATTGTACCCATTATCACTCATCGGACTTAATTAATACTTGCAACCACCAGAGGACAGCAACAACAAGTGTTCTACTAAGCTCGTACTAAGCGTTCACTTTTATTACCTATAGGTTGGATAGTAGGGTGTACTTGAAGAGAACAGCGCTGGATATACATGCTGATCAAGCATTGGTACCATAGTTGACAATAAAAGATGATATTATATTTTGATTAAAAAAGCAAGCTCACATTGTCTGAACTCTCTTGTGTCACCACAAGGTCCACTGATGTATCATAGATACATCAAAGAGACATGATCAGATTACTGTTTACAGTCATAGTTTTTTGTATCCTAATTAAGTAATCCCATTACATGTAATCCATTACTCCTCAAGCCTGTTAACAGAACAATTTGTCATTACAGTACATCTACAACCATCTCCAAGCCAAACTTTGCATCTCTGTGAACTGATTACAAGTAGTATAAAACCAGTCAGTTATTACACAGAGATGCTCCTACAGTTACAGCTTCAATAGCTTTAATGATAGTATTCCTGTTAGACCACAGTCTACACATCCCTCATTGTACATCTGCCATGACAGATTACAGTTCAGTGGGAACTTCAGAGGAGTCAGCATCCTGCTCCGTAGGATGATGATGCTGGTTTTGTTCTGTGTATTGATCTGCTCATGCAGCATTCCCTCCGCTTGAAGTGAGAATTTTGCCTCTGATCTGAACCAGCTTTCAAGTGGGCAAAAACAACCTCAAACAATCTGACTCAAAGGCACTTTTTTTGTAATGTACATCAAGAGCGCAGCGGAGTACGCAGATTTGAAAAATGGCAAGCCTGCAGAGCTAAGTTCAAAGCTAAATGATTTTCTCTTGAATAGCCTTCTGAGCTGCTCTTAATTCTACTGAGATGCATTCGATATAGATTACACAGGAGCTGATGCAGAATCAAAATTTGTTGGAATGATTTCAAAATGCTCAATGAAACAGCCCCACTGATGAGTTGCCAAGCAGATCTTAATTCTAGATCAAACTCTTTCAACAAGAACCAGTTGTGGGCAATTTGTTAATGAACAAGCCAGGAAGTGAGAGGCAAATCTGAAAGTTCATTCTTCAGACTTCTTTACAAATTCATATTCAGATAAAAAGGCAGTGATTTGCTGCTGATCTGTGACTGACTCACATGACAGCAGCACTGGCTCATCGTTTATACCACAGACAGACGAAAGTTTGTTTCTTCTTTGGCATTAAACACTCTGCTAAAGATTAATTTTATAGTTGATAAATCAGTTGATTGTTTTGTTGATTAATCGATTTGTTTTAAAATGCCAGAAAATTGTGAAAAATGTAAATCCAAAAATCCAAGATGTCCCCAAATGTTTTGTTTTGCTCACAATCCAAACAGTTTAGTTTCAAATCACTTAATCGATCATCAGAGTAGTTGCGAAATAATTTAATGACTGATTAATAATAAATTAATTGTCCTACTTCGCAGAAAATGAGTATGAGGAATTCTCTCACCTTCTAGATTGCTTGTAGTTTTGTAAAGTGTGAAAAACATCTTGTGGTATACTACATGTGCATTTAACATGTGTAGCTTGGGTGTTTGGTCTTTTATAACTCATTCTTAACTGATGAGACTGTGTGAAGTGAACAGTGAGATTTACAGGGGCGTTTCTAGAGAGGGGGCATGGCCACCCCTGGCATCTGATTGGCCACCCGATTATCTTCAAGTATGATTAGTTATCCTTTTGGTGAGAGGCTGGAACTTAGTTTGAACTGTTTAATGAATGTTTATAAATGCGTATCACTTTCTTTTATATGTAGCCTACTTTTAATTACGAGGTTAATTTCCTTCAATAATATATAATAAAAATAATTAATTAAAATTAATTCTCACAGCTTTTGATGGCTTAAAGAATAAAGTATTGAAGCTTTATATTATATTTGGTGTGTTGTGATTGGTAAGACTGTTTATATCGGAAATAAAAAAGACAGTTGTCAATACAGGCAAGTCAGAAACTGTAACGTTAATAGTTAAAGAAGTTTTGTGAAATGGTACATGAATGTGTGCAAGTGCATGCGCATGTCTGCCACCCCTGCATAAGTCAGTGCACCACTTGAGCCACCTTTGTCAAAAAAAAGTCTGGAAATGCCCCTGAAGATTTAAGTCCTGAAGAGACATGATGATGTCCCTGTTAAAGGGACAGTTGAAAATAAAATCAAAAAAACATATTTTTGCTCTGGCATGTAGTGCTATTTATCCAGAGGCACATGTGGCCCTTTTGTCCCTCTCTAGTGGCACCCTGTGGCAATGACAAAAAACTGTATGGCAATGAATAACAGTTGAAAGTGATTCTTACGCTCTCCAATTGTACGTGCAGCCAATACACCGAATAATAGAAAATGTTTTAACATTTCAGCAACTAAAAACTAGAACAACCTCTGAATTGCAACCTACATGCTGAAAATGGCAAATTAGCACCTTTTGCAGTGATGCAGACATTTTGATACCAGAGCTCCCCTCCCAACATGCAGATGCTCCACCAAAATAAGTTCCCCTTCCATGCTATTTTGCAGCAGCAGTGACCTGAGTTTACTTCTGACCAGGACATTTGTGAATGGTTTAAAGAAATGCAAACAAGGCAGGGTGTTTATTCCCTCATCGCAGAATGTGCGTGTGTGGAGTCAGACCTTTCTCCACCACTGAGAGAGAGAGGTCTAGCTATACAAGCTTACCCTTGACTAGCTGTGGAAGCCAAACCTTAAAAAATGAAAGAGTCAAAGGAAAATAGGGAATTTAATAGTTGCGGCTCGGGACAGATTTTTTCTTTCTTTCTTTCTTTCTTTGCATTTTTTGGGCCAAAAATAGCACTTTTGAGAGGAAGGGTTCCTGACCCCTGATCTAGATAGTTTATATCTAGTTTAGAATTTGTCAGCTGTATAGATGTCTGCCTTCTCTCCAATATAATGTGACTATTATTTCTATGGAAGAATCTACCGGAACTACTTTCTCTCTACTAGAAAGAAAGTAGTTCCGACATGACACTGTTACAGACGACAAGCCGAGTACCATTTAATTCCATTATATTGGACAGAAGGCAGACATCTCCAAATATGTATTTTTGATTTTGGGGGTGAACTGTCCCTTTAAGGTCTGAATCAGATTTTAGGATACAAAAAGTCATTTAACAAAACTGCTACTGCAAAATGTGTAATCTGTCACTCTGGCCACATTTTGTAAAGCTGGAATTTCACTTGTATTCTTGGTAGCAGCTGATTTGAAATTCATTTGTGAGCAACGACTCACTGATTTGCATTTGTGCCGGGCTGAAGCAACATCACCAGAATATCCCTACATTCTGAGATATCATCCCAAGTTTTGCATATAAATTGGTGTGCTGCTGATGATTTGTTTCTCACTTTTTGCTGTGTATTGTTTTTAGTGTGCTGTTGTGTTTAATGCTGAGACAAAGACAGATTTCCTGCTGGTGGGGCAATAAAGTTCTCTTCTGTTCTTTGCAAAATCACTGTAAGCTTTTGTATAACAGATAGACCTTTTGTAGCAATAAGGAAGATGGCAAAGGAGTGTATATATTTCATCTATTGAACTGCATCTTCATTAGTGTCAGCGTTTTGAGAGAGAAGTGTTAGATAATCTGCAGTTCACTCCAGACACTTTGGCAGTGCGATGCCAAAAAGACCTCTTGAAGATCATCCAAAGTCTAATTAAAAGATTTACATTTCAGTAGAGCAGAGCAGAGCCAAGAATGACAGGCTTCATCTCAGCACACTCTGGTAGTGAGGATAGAAAACACACATCATATCAAAGAACAGATCTTTGCAACCAGATGTTAGTCCCTGTTGCCGTAATCGGTTAAATACTTTCTATGATTTATGATTCACCAAATATAGAACATCATTTATGTATAATGTTTGTATTTGTGAGAAGCAAAAAGGGAACTACCACTTAATCTGGTTATCCAATATAAATAAATCTACCTTGGACCTTCTGTTAGACAGGAGTTCATGGCGCGAGTAGGTGTGAAACTGCAGCAGGGTCTTGCTGCCGTGCCAGAAGAAGAAAAACGGATCAGTTTCACATTTAAAAAGTTTGTTACAACAGATGTTTTTCATGGTTTTATCATGTCATTATGACATGATAAAATGATCACGTTATGACAAGAAACCTGTCTTTTTATATTGTGAAAAGGTTCATGTTATAATGTGGTAACTAATGTGATAACTTGTGTTTTTATAGCATCTTGATATAAAAACAGTACATTTTATGTTATAACAAGTTCAATTCTATAGTGTATGTACGTAAACAGTTCCTGTTATAACAACATGTTATCATGTTATAATGTGAAATGTTTTATGTTGTAATAATTAATTGTTAAATAACCTTTCACGTTATAAATAACCTGATTTGTAAGTTTGTAAGTTCTTGTTATAAGAATGATATAACATTATAATATGAACTGTTTTATGTTATAACAATTAGTTCTAATGTTATAACATGAAACATTTCTCATAATAACAAGATAGTAGGGCATTATTACCCAAAATATTTCTTGATGTAACAACTCATCATATTATAAAACATATAACATAAATAATATGTGACGTTATAAGTTTGTGTGTTGTTACCTAAAAATATCTTATGACGTGAAACATTTATGATCACTTGTTGTTGTAACATAAAACATTTGACATTTTAATGTGATAACTTCTATTTTTAAAACAACTAGTTATAATGATACATGTTATCCTATTATAACCTGAAATGTTTCACATAATAACAAGATCAACAGTATTGTCACTTCATAAAACTTTTTACCTTATAACAAGATAAAAAGTAAATTGCTATAACAAGAAAAGCTTTTTGTTATAATGTTTTAAGTTTTTATGTTACTAAAACGTGAAAAATTATTTTTATATCATGAAAAGTTTCATGTTATAACATGCTAATTTATTGTTATAACATGCAATATTTCTCATTACAGTGGGATAACTCATATTTTTACAGGGTCCCGTTAAAACAATATACATCATCATGAAATAACATGAAATGTTTTGTGTAATAACAGGAAAAATAGTATGGTATTATTAATCTAAAATTTTCTTGCCTAAATAGTAAGCTTTCCCTTTATGAAACTTTTCACATGACACAAGATAAATAGTAAAGTGCTATAACAAGGAAAGTTTCTTTTTATAACGTGTTAAGTTTGTAGGTTGCTAAAACATGAAAATATCCTGTTATATAATAATTTATTATTATAACATAAAATATTTCACGTTATAACGTGTTAAGTTTTTTATATAGGGTTTTCATTTTTTTTTATAACAATTTAAGTTATCAGGTAATAACATAAAATGTCTCATGCAAAAACAGAATAATAATATATAGCATTATTACCCAAGAAAGTATTAAACTTATCATGTTACAAGATAGTCGTCGTTAAAATGAGTTTGTGTGCTGTTGCAATGTCAAATGTCTTTTTCTAACATGAAAACATGCTGTTCTAACAGAAAACTTTCAATGATATAATGTGATACTGATCTGATTTTCTTTTTCTGATGTGACAGCGAGGCATTTCCATATGAAAGAACAAATGAAGCAAGAAATACAAAGATCTTCAAGAAATCTGCAGTAATCTGAAGTAGCTGAATGACTTCTATCAGCATGAAAGTTCTCTGTACAGTAAACCAGGGTTTGACAAACTCATCTCTGTCGTAGCTTGCTTTGTCCAACACGCACTATGACAGCAGAAAAATAACAGCGAGGACGCCTGTCCTGTGTGTCTGTCCTGTGTGTCTGTCCTGTTTGTCCGTGCTGCATGTGTGAAATGAGAGAAAAGGTTCAGACCTGAACAGCAGCCTGGAGCAGCTCAGTATCCTCTCCTCTGCGTGTCGCCTTCTCCTGCTCTGCCTCTGCCTCGGAGCCCAAATGATCTCATCAAGACCAGCTTTCAGACGCTCCGTGCTGCCGTTAACGTCTCAGCGGCGTCGCTGCCATTCACACGTGAACGCTGCGTCCCCGAGTGAATGAACAGGGCTTACAGGTGTACGTGTCGGGAGACTCACGCTGTGCTCCGCTGCTCTCAGACTGAGCTGTGGGAGAAGAGAGGGCAGCTTATTTGGCACTACACCCTCCCTCCCCTCTGTTCTACTCTCCTCCCGTCTCTCTTCCTCTCTCTGTCACTGTCTCTCGTCTTATTCCACTTTACCTTCTCGCTGCCCCCGTTGTTTGCCCCCCACCCTTTCCCCCCTTGCACCAAATGATACCCCCGGCTCCCTCTTTTCTTGCTGTTAGCATTAATGCCAGTAATTGTCTGATTCCAGCAGGAGAAAGAAAGAGAGGCAGACACGGCTTGAAGCAAGACATCTGTGAGTGTATTTATATGGGACTGAGGGAGTCTCTGCTTTGAGGGCAGGACCAACCCCCATCCTCTCTGAAACAAGCAGCTATTGGCATGTACCAGAGAGGGATCAACAGCCTACACGATGAGGAGGACAGATATGGAGCAGCAGCATCATTTTATCAGCTGTATACTGCCGGTGTGTGCCTCAAAGAGAGATGAGCAGGTTGTGAAAAGAGATTGGAAATCTCATGTAAGGTGCACTGATTCAAACAAGCACAAAACCGCCCTCAGAATGTGGGACGCAATTACATTTTTTGACATTGAATGATCACCTCTGAGGAACCATTAAGTGCTACTTTTCCTCTTTTTGAAAGGTGTGACATTTAGAAGAAATGCTGCACTACTGAGGGTAATCCACCAAACTTGAGCCTAACCTTT
Organism: Lutjanus erythropterus; assembly: GCF_056507025.1. Lineage (NCBI taxonomy): Eukaryota > Metazoa > Chordata > Actinopteri > Lutjaniformes > Lutjanidae > Lutjanus > Lutjanus erythropterus. Next base: position 5,521,753 of record NC_139327.1, read on the forward strand.
ACTAAATAATGGTTTGTGGCTAAGCGTCATGTGACACCTCTGTAGTTGGAAAACAATATTAAAATCCAAGTGCCTCACTGTAACAGTTGTAAAGCCACAGCAGACTCCATAATAACACAGTTTCATGGTTTGAATTACAGGGGAGCTAAGAGGAGCTCAGCTCCTCTGAAAAGGACATGGGCTCCCCTGAGAGCTTACATTTAGAGACATTTAGGGGGAGCTCTAAAACATCGTTCATTTTTAAGTTCTGTTTCATTTTCTGTACATTAAGGTTTCTGAAGTATATAATAATAGTAAAAACGTATTGATTCTCTTATTACATTCAAATTTCAAAAAATTTGTCTGTGTAAAAACAAATGTCTCAGTTAATTTTGATTCAAGCACTTTTGTGTACATTCACAAATATTAGATGATGACATTGATACCTGATACCTTTATTTCTCTGTAATTAGAAAGCACAAGTTTCTTTGTTAACTTTATTTTATGTTTTATCTGATTATGTCCATTCTTTGAGTTTGGAAAGTAGCCTTATGCTTTTGTTAGTTAGCATCTATGAAATGTTACTGACAGTATTAACTGTCTGTAGTAGTAGCACTTGAATGTTTTTTGCAGTAACCCTGCAATTGACGAAGATGTTTGTGTGGGCATGAAGTAGCGGTGCACACTGGAAAATAGGACTCCCCTGAAAGCCACTGTGTAATTCGAACCCAGCACAATATTGATTAAAGAGCGACTGTATCGCTGTTCTTTTCCAGGTTTTTCAAATGGAAACGTTCACTCACCTGTTAAAAAGGCGGTGACATAGATTACAGCACTGGTTGATCTTTTACTTAAGTAAAACAAGCTTCTCCATAAAACACTATTAAAACTCAACAGAAACGAAGCAAAAACTTACCAAAAAGACTTTGTTAGTCCCTCCACTGTTCAGCATTCGCCTGCTCTTGTTTGGTTGAAGATAAATCCTTGTGACTCCCCGCTGCCTCTCTGATGCCTGATCTGCCTTTCGCTTCTCGCTGCTTCACACCTCTGTTTCTCCCACCTGTTCATCGTCCGTGGACTGAGAGTCCTGATCTTGTATCAGCTCTATACAGTATTCCCTGTTGTCAAGCTGGACTCTAATAATAAGGCCTTCAGCTAGATAGCTAATTGAGCTAATGGCAACTAGGAGACTAGCTACAGCCAAAGAGAGTTACATTAATGTACAGTGATTCGCTGTTTGTTTGGTGTTAACTTTGACAGGTGGCCATATTTCACATGCTGCTCCTTGAACCACTGAGGTTTATATAGCAACTACATCATGCAGAAACTTTTGCAACATCATGCTTGCAATTTTTTTTTGGAATGGCTTGGAAAAACAGCATTTTGACCCCAAAACCTACATATTTCGGCCAAAATTTAAATATCCAGATTTGTATACATGAGGAATACTACCAGGAAGCTACAGAATAATATAAACACCTCAAAAACCACAGAATAGATGTAGGTGTCCTTGAAGAAAACAATTTCGTAAGTATAGCGCATCCCAGTCGAGACAGCACATTCCCATTCCCAACCCGTTAAAAACGCAGCTTGGTCAGCAGCCCTACACTCTGGTCTCAATGATCAGATATGTGAAATTAGTTAAAATTACATTCTGACATTTATATATATGTACATATATATATATTTCAAATCAAATCTACTTCCTGTGGAAATATAAGGTAGCAAGTGGCTGAGATGATGGGCTGCCCACACCAGGTTAAGACCAAGATAAAATAGAGGAAAAGATCATCATCATCATCATCATCATCATCAACTAAACTTTAAAAATAACTTCATATTCCTGTTGAATTCATTAATATTAGATGCAAAGAGTGAAAGCTTACATAGCAGACCTTGCTAGCTGAAATTTGCAAAACAGCAGTTAAACGGTCTAACTCCACAATTCAGTGCAACATAGTTGTTTTCACATTTTCAGCAACTATTTTGCAACACCGATCTTTTCTCTTGTGACACTGAAGTCTCAGCTGTACTGTTGCTAACTGTGCTTTAGCTCCCATTAGCTGGTTATCTCAGTTAGCTATCTCAGAAGAAAATCTCCCTGCTGGTTGTTCTGATACATTCAGATTCATTACTATTTTGCTGTTAGCATTTATCACGCAACTTGCTTTGGGCCCCTCCAAAAATAAAACATAGAAATAATTATTATAATTATAATATCTGAATATCATAAAAGTGCAACGTGGACTAAGGGCTTTTAATAACGAGTACTAGTCAACTCAGAAGATCTTTAGTTGGGGGCAGAATTACTTTAACATTATAGTGACGCCTTAGAGAAAAGATGTATACACTACTGGTTAAATATTTCAAACTCTCTTGAGCCTACATGACTGTCTTAAACGCTTTGTCAGTTACTGTTTTTCTTCCATAATCTTGCCAATGAAAAGGTTCATATGTCATGAGATGCTGTCATTTAGCAGATTGCATTGTCAGTGTCTTCAGATGTTTTGCTCAGATTAATTTACTTTATATACGGGCAGAATTTTTCTGGAAATAAATGTTTTTGTCTACATAATGCAGGCCTCGCTCGAGCCACTCTGTAGCAAGATGTATTATCCCTCCGAGCTTCATCAAAATGAGACCCGAGGGTGCAGCAGCTGTGGCCTTTCAAAGTTTGAAATTTGACCTTTAAATTTTGTCCCCAATCACAGCGATTTGTAAGTAAAGCTGGATGTGAGCTGTTTTGTTTATTTCCCAGGAAGTGTGGCAACCATCAGTAGAATAAAAAGACATTGAAACTGCAGTCACTTTAAAAAAAAACGTTCCTCATTACAGTGCCTTCACTGCATCATGTCCTGTCTCAAATTCTAATCAGCACTGAATTATTCGTGATCTGTGCTCCAGTGATGTTCCAAAATCACCTCAGTAAAAATGGTTAAAGCGAGTTTTAATGAGTGTTTATTTTGACCGACATCAGAAATTGGTGATTTGGCTGAAGATCAAATATTTGATTTAAACCTCAAGAAATTGCCTGGCAAAAAAAAAAAAAAAGATCTCGGCTCCTTCAGGGTCACAAATGAGACCTCAAAACAGGAAGTTCATCTTGAGACATTGGCTAAATGTATTAAGTTCATGTTTTTCTGGGACTGTTTTATTCATGTTCTTTTTTGTGTTCATGTTTTTATAGAGTTTGAGTGGGGGGGGGAGGTAGTGAGATCAAAGGTGACACCTGATTTATAATGGAAAGCCGAAAGGTTCCACTTAGGTTGGCTTCTTATTACGTGAAGGGTGTACTTAACCCGGTGAGAAAGATGATAAGAGAGATGGGCATTTGTGATGTATGGAGGGAGTTCAATCCTACAACTAGAGACTACACCTTTTATTCCCCACCACATAAAACCTACTCAAGGATTGATTATTTTTTTTATGTACAGTAAAGATATCGGTTTTGTAAAGTCTTGTAAATATGGGATAATGGACTTGTCGGACCACAGTCCAGTTTACCTAGATTTAATTTTAAAAAATAGCAAAAATATTTTTTCCTGGAGACTTAATTTAAATGTACTTAAAGGAAAAATTAAGGAAGAACTTCAAAAGGAAATTCAGTTATACCTATCAGAAAATGATAATGGGGAAGTGTCCCCACTTATGGTATGGGATGCAGGTAAAGCTGTCCTGAGAGGGAAAAACACTGCGAAATTGGCCCTACCAAAAAGGCTCAGACAGGAAAAATGAGATAAACTAGAAAAAAGAGTTAGGTAATTTAGAAAAAAAAAAAAAGATGTCCAATTGTACATTACTCAGAAAAATAAAGAAATTAAAAATCAGATCAAAGAAATTTACGAGGTTGACATTCAGAAGAAGCTAACCTTTTTGAAACAGAGGTATTATGAAGTAGGTAGTAAATCAGCTAAAATTCTGGCTTATAAATTAAGAAAGCAACAAGCAGAGAGAGTAGTATATAAAATCAAAGACCCAATCACCAAACAAATGAAACATGACTTTCAGGACATTCACAGTTGTTTTGAAAAATATTACAAAAACCTATATGCCTGGATGGCTGGTAAGGGGGACAAGTCACCTGAATCTCTGCTTTCTTTACTTAATCTCCCAACAATTACAGAAGACCAGAATAAAGTCTTATTGGCCAATGTGACTATAGGAGAACTCCAAAAGGCAATCTCTAGACTCAAACCTAATAAGTCTCCAGGCTCCAATGGGTTCCCAGTGGAATGGTATAAGACTTTAAGTGACTCTTTATCACCATTACTACTGGGAACATTCAGTTGGGTCCGATCATAACTGTAATACCGAAAGATGGTAAAGATAAGACAGATTGCTGTAATTATCACCCCATTACTTTGTTGAACCAGGATTATAAACTCTTCACATCAATTCTAGCAAAATGCTTAGAAATAATACTTCCAGATATTATACAGTTGGATCAAGCAGGGTTCATTAGACAGAGGCAAACACAGGACAACGTTAGGAGGACATTACATGTCATTAACCATATAAACAAAGACAATGTAGAGGCTGTATTGTTAGGGTTAGAGTGTGTGTTAGATTGTGTCCCCGCTCTTATTCGCCATCTTTATAGAGCTCTTAAATCAGTGGATTAGACAGAATGAGAAGATAAAGGGGATCACAAGAGGAACACAAAATTGCCTTGTTTGCTGATGATATTTTGATATACTTGGAGCATCCATCCACTTCCCTTCCAGAATTGCTTGTAACCCTGAGGGAATATGGATTATTATCAGGTTATAAACTAAACACCCACAAATCTCAAATTTTGACATTTAATTATTCTCCTAGCCAACCCATCAGAGAGGAATTTAAAGTCAGTTGGGATTCAAAGTCAATTAAATATCTAGGTGTGAATATCCCAAAACATGAACCTGAACATGATTATATCAGAGAATTATGACACCCCATTTTCCAAAATTAAATCTGATCAGACCAGGTGGAATCTAGTTCCCTTTCTAGGATTAGGACAGAGGGTGGAAGCAATAAAAATGAACGTGTTACCCAGATTATTATATCGGTTCCAAAACATACCAGCGGGCAGGAGAAATCATGGATAAAGGAAGGTGCATATGGGGCAGACAAATTAATTATTATTACAGCTGTCATTGTTATTTTCTAGTTATCATTATAATTTCTCATTTTTCAGATAATTAGGTTGCCTATCAGTCCAGTTACAAGTTTACCTGTATAAGAGTACTGTGATAGAGAGAGAGTGTAGGTGCTTTTGAAATTATGTGATTTTTTTCTTTCTTTTTTTTAAAACCTATTTTTTCTTTCCTTATCTGCTTTGATGATACGACTTGACATTATGTATACAAAATTAAGAGCAACATGTATGAGCTGTATCTTTTTCAAATAAAAAGTTTAATAACAAAAAAAAAACTTAAAGTTTTGATTTTTAGAAACTCAAATAATTGTATTTAAAAAAAATATTAGGCAAATCATTGTTTTTGTTTTAGTTTCTAGTTTCAGGTCCGCCCAAAAAATCCTGAGCAGAGAAGTCGTGAACAACAGTTTAATGGTCTAACTCCACAGTTCAATACTACATAGTTGTGATTTCACATGTTTTCAGTAGCTATTTTCTGTCATGTATAATGTGTTCAGAAGAAAAACTCTAATGAGCATTAGAGGTGACTTTACTAACCTGCAGCATATTGTACAGCAGTGTGCTGTATGACGCTTTAATTTACTAGCTTTGAGTGAACTTGCTCTTTTTGATGTGAGTGCTGAAAGTGATGATTGGCTGCCTTATAATTGTGAACTATTTTCTGTTTCTGTATGTCTCCACAGTTTGCCTTGCAAGAGGAACAAGTAGGTCAAAGCGCCTGGGGACCCTGTAAGCATTCTGACAGACTTCCAGATCTCCTGGAAGTTGGTCTCCAGAGGGGTGAAGGCAATATTTAGGGCAAAGCCTTGCACAGTAATCTCCTTCCTGCAGCTAGCGCATCAGAGAACTGAGAACATGGAAAAAGAAAATCTTAAAAAAAAAGAGAGATAAATACTTTATGTAAATATGATAAAGCGAGGGGAGCTTGATGAAGGCAAGACACAGATGGATCAGTGATTCAGGCAGTCAGCTGCAGTGCTGCTTCTGAAAGATGCTTTCAATATGCATTGTTTGGTTTGTAGGTTATTTTAAGTACAGTAGAGTTATTGCGCTGCTCAAGCAAGTCCCTTATGGGAAAGCATCATCTACCTTTGTCACTGCCGCTGTTACCAGACAACAGCCGGCACAATCTGTAGCAATGGTGGTATAAAAAAGGGGCTGAGACAGAGAGGAGGAACAAGGCAAAGGAAGTTGCAAAAAAAAAAAAAAAGGTCGGCTCAGCCAGGCTGAATGGCCGGGTATTTTGTCTCCGTGTGTCTCAATGGGCAGCGTACAATGTGTGTTCAATTCATCCTTCACAAAGAGCCTTGAAGCGAGGCTTTCCCAAACCGGCAAACAAATCACTTCCTCGGCTCAATTGGTATTCTGCGGCCGATTCTCCAGCCTTTGTGTCGTGAAATGAACAGCGGAATAAGAAACTGATCCAAGTCATAGGTGTTTCACTTACAGAGAGGTGACTTTGACTCACACTCTTCACGCACACGTGTCTTTCACTGTTTTTGGCATGCTATGTTTTCTTTTACCTACATACATTTTGAAACATAGATAATGAAATATGCTGTAAACCCCAATTCATCCACACTGTAAAAAAAAAAAAAAATAGTTGAGACGACTTAAAATTTCAAGGCAACACAGGGTTTGAAATGAACTTTAAAAAGTTTTGCTGACCTATAATCTTTACTTGAGATAATTTACCTAATTTTAGATAAACTCGAATCTTTGAGTTTTAGAAACTAAAAAAAAATTTAAAAAGTATAAAAAAAAACTTTGGTCACAGTGAGCTGCAAACCTGATTTGTCTTCTTTGTTAGTGCCCGAAAAATAAGACTTTTTAAATTGAAAATAGTAAAATGTTAACATTTACTTTCACTTCAGTTAATCTCAATATAGTTTTATCTAAGTTTATCTAAAGTAGAAAAGTAAATTATCTCAACAAAAGAGCAGTAGTTGGTAAAACATTTTCAGAACTTGAAAATTTGACTGGCTCAAAAGTCAAAATTCTATTGCAGTTTGCTGGCTTGAAATTTTGAATTTTCTCAACTTTTTTGTTCATACATTACATGACACAGTCCACACAAATGTCTAGGTCTGTCAAAATGACATAAAAACTTGTGAGATGGGCTTTTTTTTTATGTTAAGTCAACAAGTTTAGATTTTTGAGATCATTTTAATAAAATGATAAAGCTGATATGGCCTAATTACTTCAAGTCAAATGAACAACACATACATTTTGTACTTTGCATGAACTGAAAGATGGCTGTAAAAATGTGTATTTTAATGTTGATATGACATGTCGTCAATCACTACAACATATTAATTTGTATTCACTTATTGTAACAAAAACACATTACAACAAGATCTGTAAGCAGGTTTTAATGGGATCAAAGCAGTCTGCAAAAACTGCTGAATTTTACAATTTTTTTTCCAAAGACATCATGATAGAGAAACAACAGAACAAAACAAAAAAGATCTACCTAGACAAAAATGAGGTGCTAAGTAAGAAGGAAAAAAACAATGTAAAAGACATAAAAAAGAGAAAAACTGACCCAAGACAAAAAAGACGTAATGAGACAACAATGATGTAACAAGAAAAACAATGTAAAAGATGCAAGACAAAAATACAAAAATGATATAAGACAAAAAAAGACGTTACAAGACAAAAAAATGTAACAAAACTAAAAGATGTGAAAAAAAAGACAAACTTCAGCAAAAGACTTGACAAGACAAAAACAACTTAAAAGCGCAACAAGTCAAAAACTACGTAAAAAGATGAAAATGACATAAGAAGGTGAAACAGACAGATGGAGACTTGACCACAGCTACTGTTTACTTTTATACTTTGAGTACATTTCAGAGCCTGTACTTTTTTTTTTTTACTTTTACTGCAGTAAACAAGTTGAATCAGTATTTACAAGTACAAGTACAAGTATCTGTACTTATACTTGAGTATAGAGTGTGTGTACTTTTGCCACCTCTGTTATTTATATCCCTGTACCAGTAATAAGACTTCCTACTGTCTGCCTGCAGGGGATTTCTCACCATATCTGTCAGTCTGTTCTGCACCAACAAAGAACGGGCCTCATGCACTCGAACAAACAGATTTGTACAAACACAATTCACAAGGTCCAGACCTGCCGTAGAGTCGTGTGCAGTCAGTCTGCTGTTATCCAAAATACAGTTTTTCATTAATGACTGTATATTTCATTAGAAGACATTTTGAGTTTGAAAAATAAATTACTCTTCATAATTATGTCGACATGATCCTGTTTGACTGCATTTCACTGCTTTATTTCAGTGAACGTCTGACCCTCAGGTAACACTGCATTAACAGCACTTGTGTTTCCTGTTTCGCCCGTTTCCCTGACGCTGTTAAAATCCTTTATTGGTCTCTGAAAGCAGGACGTCAAACGTCAAACTTGAAAAATGCTCCTTTTCACTCTTTGATGCCATTTTCATGGATGAACATATGGAGCAGGAAGCACAGCCTTAAATGGTATTATTTGTATGAGCCTTTTGTGTGAATAAAAGAAGAGAGAAAAGAAGAGAAATTTAAGATAAGAAGACAAAAATGTTCTTGCATGAGGCCCAATGGTCAGAAACCAGGAAGAGCTGTTGACATGCAACAGTTCTCCAGGTAGGAAATACAGGTTTCCCATATGTCAATTGCCCAACAGATTACTGGGATACTCACAATACATATAATATGTACATATAATATGTATTGTATTTTGTCATTTCTTGGGGCTACCCAGGGTTAGGTGTTAAGTACTGTAAGAAGTCACACATCTTCAAGTGTTCTGTAGGTTCAGATAAACAGAAAGTCAAGTGGCTATTGTGTCCCGAGTCATTTCACTGCGCTCTTAATGCATCTCCGGAGGGAAAATGAAGCTTTACTTTAAAGAGGAGCTGTGACAAAGTGATGAAAACTAAATTGGATGTGTAATTGCGCACACATACAAAAGGCACTGACGTCAAAAATGGAAACTCGACTGACTCAAACTATATGCACCTCCTCTGTTCACTGCAGTAAAACCACAATCAAGCCGACATTCGGATGTTCCTGTACTTTTATCTCTTCGCCCAAGGTTATTTTATATCATAGGGTGAATTATTTATGAACCAAATGGCCTTGCTTCATTATTCAATAACAACAGTGCAAGACAACTGACTTGTCCATGATGTTGGTGTGTCGAGGGTTTAAAGTCCTGTAAGAATCCTATAAGAGCCTCACTGGGGATGATGAATATTTAATTGAAGGAAAGAAAAAACACATTTGCACACACACTTCATCTGTAAACTGCATTTCTGAATTCATGTGGTTGTCCTATTTTTCCTCATCATAAACAGTGTTTACTCCACAACATGCAGTACATTTGAGTAGAATTAAAATAAACATATATCTAACAAATTACACTCTAAAAAATATTCAAATGTAGTCACGAGCAGCGATTCCAGGCTGAAACCTGTTTGTGGTCAATGAAGAGAAATAAAAACAGCATAAACTGCCGCACACTGAACTGATTTTACTGTGTGTTATTTGAAGTGAAGAATGCGTTTCGCCTGTAGCTTCTTCAGGTTCACTCAGCAGAATCATGAACACCCACAGGTGTGATGAATATACATGGATCACGTAACTAATTATCACAGTCATTGCATCTTTTCTTTTTCAAAAAACTGATTTCAAATTCATCCAAAGAGCGTAAGAGTTTACATGAAATTATACTAACCAAAAAATATAGCAAGATTCATGAAGAGTTACAAGAAGAGCACCATTTATATGTAATTTAACCTCATACCATTATACAACTGACTGGAAACGAAATGTTAAAAATCTTAAAAAATAGACTACAGGTCCTACTTCTGTCCCTTTATACTGCTAGATCAGGGGTCTGCAACCTGAGGCTCCAGAGCCACATGTGGCCCTTCAGCTCCTGTGACTTTGGCAAAAAATGACATGGAAATGAATAAGATTATATTTTTAAAATATTTTAATGTTTCATTGTTGTAGGTCCACACAGGGGCATTTCAGCATGTAAATGACATGAGCAGAGACACAATAAATGAATTCTTTTTATGCCATTTCTCTGAATGTGGGTGGTGGAATGTTTTGGTATCAAATATATTTGAACAGTGTGCACATTTTCCACATCTATAATTTCATACACAACAAGCTAATGAGTTTGAGTAGGTTCCTTCCTTATATACAGAACTGACTACAATATCCAGAACCATCAATGATGCCCCCAGCAACAGGACAGGACGGTGGGTGATGGTCACTTCCTGTTTTATTTTGGTATTTCTTTCGTTGTGTGTCTTTGTCATCTTTCTTTCCTGTCTCTGTCTGTTGTCCTGAATTTTTTGATGTCTGATCATTTCCACCTGCCCCTGATCACTTCTCAAGTGTATTTAGCTTGGTGTGAAGTTTCTAGTTCCTCCTCATCTGATTGTCTTTACTTCTAGCGAGGAAATGGTCCAAACTTGGGCTGCGTTCAAGGATTTTCAAGCGTTTGTTTATAATCAGTTTTTCTTGCACAGATGCTGCACAATATTCAGATACAAAAGTAGCTGTTTTCAGTGTGATTGAGTAATTATTCCCTCTAGCATCTGGCCTTGTCCCGTTTGTCTAAAACACTGGGACATTTCTTTAGCCTTAGTTTGATAATCATCTTTTTCACTGCCTATTTTTCTCAATTTTAAAACCGATCATACGTCTTTTCTCTGATCATGTTGTTTATTTTCGATAAATAGATGTCTCCAATTTTTTATTTTCATTAACAGTGATCAAAAGGTCCAAAAATAGTTTTGTTCATGAATGCATTCCATAGGATGCAGTGCAAGGTGAGATAAGTGCTATTTATAGTCACTAGATGCCTGAAGTTCATTTTCAGCCCATGAGGATGTCATTAATGTACCTTCTGAAAAAGATAAATAGTACTTCTAAAGACCCAAAATGAAACCTTCTAGCTCACGGCAAACTGAGTGACAGCATTAGGTGACTAATAAAGTTTTTCCAGGCTCAGAATGAGGCTGGGGTGGTACCATCCTGATAATGTGCTTGTGCATGTGTATCATGCCTTCACCTGTGGCAAGCAAACATTGTTTTATATGCAATATATTTTAATTTTCAATATCTTATCCTAACCCTACTAATTATGTTATGTAAAGAGCGAGTTGTGTAGGAGGTTGACATTGTGTCATGGATCAGTTTCACTATTCGTCACTGGTCTGGGATGTGATACGAAAAAACATGAGTGGGAATCATAATAACAGAAAGTCAGTTTTTTGTGTATTAAAACATGTGTAATGTCTTGTGTGGACTGTGGACTGATGGGAAAAGGATGGGACATGAATCATCCTTTCAGGACTGGGATGGGACAGGAGTATTTTTGTGAGACGGGGCGGGGACAGGAGTAAAAATCCACTTCCGTGTCACCCTCTACTTGGCTTGTCCTGTACCTACAGCAAGTTGTCAGATAAACTTCCAGTTTAGCCTTCCGCTAACTTGAATGGGGGATAAAACATGTTGCTCTTCTATAATTTCCAAATATTACTGAATGGAAGGAAATTACATGGATCAAATCATCATAGTGAAAAGAATCATTTTACAAAGGTTGTGAAGCTCAACAATGTTTGTCGGCCATTTTACAGCTGCCTTTTTCACAATGTAAGCTTATGGGAAAGACTTTTTTGGGCACAGTGCTTCACATGACATTGTCAGTAACCACTGTGTCAAATTTGCTTCAAAGCCCACCGCTCTTCCTGAGGGCTTGGTCTCCACTTCTTCCCACGGTACAAAAATGAAGCCAAAATAGCCTGGATATGAGCGCTGCCACCTTGCACTTGTGAAGTCATTTGGAACTGGCATCTGTGCAGCAGTGACTGAGGTTGGAGCCACGGTATCAAGATCCCACCCACACACCCAGCGAGCAGAACCCAGCTGTCGATCATGACGTCAAACTCCCACTTCCTTTAAATAAAGTGCAAGACAAAACACAGAACACTGACAAATTGAACAGAAAAAACAAAACAGTGAATACAGGACAGAACAGCTGGCCATAAAGCCAGAGAGCAAAACATAATTGTTGTTGATTTTAGGTTTTTGTAGGTCACTTTCTCTTTTATTTTGATATAGCTTACCTTGTCCATCTTCGTCATCTTTACTTCCTGTCTTTTTGGTGTCTGATTGTCTCCACCTGCCCCTATTCACCTCCCTTTTGTCTTTTCCCTCTTCAGTTGCTAGTTTGTCCTCGTCTGATTGTCTTTACTTCTAGTGTTTACTTGTGGACCTTTGCTTTGTGTTTTTTCCCTGAGTCTTTTTTGATTATTACATTTCCTGACTTTAATTTTTGTGTCTCCTTCGTTGGATTTTTCACACCAAAACAATGTGATTAAAAAAATCACTAAGTATTTTAAAATTAGGTCTCAAAGTCCTGAAAAAATGAGCTATTCTCTCTGCTCTGAAAAGCTATGGGTGTCTCTGTTCCGCTGTCTCAGTGTCAAACACCACTGTGATCTGAAAACAACCAGAAACATGGGCGCTCTGTCTAGCAGCTTTATTGAACATGTTTTTTTCTTCTGTGTCAGGGTGTTGGAACTGAAGTGAGCTGAAGTGAACTGCTGGGCTGATTTGGGCTGAGAGAGTCACTGAAGGTATGTCTGTAACTGAGGGAAGGTCGGGGGAAAGGAAGTGGAGCTTATATAGCGTTTTGCTGGACCATGACTCCGGCATGTCACTGAGCCATGTTTCAGGTCCGCCCAAAACATCCTGAACACAGAAATTGTGATCAACACTTAAACGGTCTAACTCTGCAATTCAGTACTACATAGTTTTCAGTCTTCTCACATTTTCAGTAATTATTTTCTAACATGTACATTGTGTTCAGAAGAAAAACTCGGCCTCTTTTGCAGCCTCTTTCACTCTCAACCCCACTGTGAATGTTTGCTGTTTCAGCAAAACACAGAGGTGCTGTAAAATCAACAGAACCTGCAATTCTGCACGACTCCTGTCCTGGAAAATGATGATGGATGATGGATGTTTGGTTAATAAAGCTGCTGCCATTATTGCAGTGTGACTGTAAATTGGATTAGACTCCTGAAAGAGAAGTGACCCAGCAAACTGCGCCCACTGGATCTGCCTTTAAATAATTCATTGGATAAAACATAACACTGTAGTTCTCACACACACTGATACTGCTCTCTGTCAGTTAGTGTGTGTTCGCAAGTGTAATCTAAGTAAACACCAATTTAATATCCTTTTACTGTGGACACAGGAACTTTGTGTGGATTTAACTTGTACACTCTCATGAATAAAACATATCTTAATGGTTCTTGTTCTGTGCTGGAGTCAGGAAATATAATCTCATACATGAGCAAACTAAGCCTCCAAGCAAACAAAACTTGGTAATGCTGTGTTCATAGCTGGATTAAACTGGATGACATTTCAATCAAGAAAGTGTGGGAGAGGGAAGGAGAAGAGTTTCATTTCCCAAAATTATACACATCTTCATTGCTTAAAGAATTACATTTCCCAGGTATAGGCCTGTTAGACATTAGAAACTATCAAGCAGTTGCAGATGAAAACAGTTTGCCAGCAGTTGTTGTTATTGCAATCCAAACTGTATACACAGTTTCACAGTATTTGTGCATGAAATGTGCTTTTTAGCCATATTATAGAAACTTCCTAACATGCATATCCCATCTTAACTGTATTTTAAAGTTCCTGTAGATAAAAAAAAAAAAGGAACCAACAAGTAAAAGAAAAAAGAGAAAACAGTCCCTCCAGGATTCTGCAGGCCTTTTTTGGGATTGCTGCGGCCTAAAATACCTGATTTCACAGCGGCTTTTCCAGAAAACTGATGCACGTTGTGATGTTTTTAGGCATTAATTGCAGGACCAAAAGAAAACTGCAAAATGTCGCTTCTTGCTCTGTATAATTCCTCAAAAATCAAAGGCAACTTGTTCCAGGGAGAACAAAACCGCACTGAGGGTTCTCAGTAACCTTCACAGCAAGTCTTAGGATTACAAAAATTTGTAGATACTAAAAAAAATCATAACAGCAAGCATGAAATTATCTAAAAATGTTGATAAATGGCAATGACAATGAAAAAGCTTGTGTTCTTTTCAGTACCTGTGACAAAATAAAACCATATAAATGCAGAAAAAGTAAATAAAACCTGAAGGAGGTTCACTGAGATGTACATGTGTGATGTTTGCGCAGGGGACCAATCCCTGTGGACTGCAGAATCCACAGGGATTGGTTGAATTTGTGGGAATTTTTGCAATTACAACTCCCTGCAGGGACCCCAAAAAAAAATATTTGAGATGCTCGCCGTTGAAAATATGTAAACTGGTGAATGCAAGGTGCTCTTGATGCCAAACTGGTCTACTTGGGGCTTACTTCAGGCACACTTGAACAAAGCCAAGGTTGGTCGTAGTTGTGTTCAACATACATCAGACCTACAGTACTCCATCCAGCCCGAGGTGACATGACCACACCCCCTTCTGGGCAAAAACTCAGGGCTTCATTTAATGGGGAGAGAGGAAAATGCTAAAAAGCTGCTGGCTAGCAGGTTGTAAAACAAATAAACATACAAATTCATCACGTTCTCTGACTACACAGGGTGTTTCTGTAATTTGGAACCAGATGATTTGTGCAAAGTTAACAAAACTCTATTTGGCTGTATAGGCAAGTTCAGTCTATTTCACACAGACTGTTAACGGTAACAAAGTTAGTATAACACATAACAGCACTTATCACAAACAGTGCCAGAATGAGGACTTAAGGCTAAGCTCAAGGATTTCACAGCTAATTGTGCTGAAGAAGACTGCAGTGAATTACAGCGATCAAATGGAGCAGGACAGATTTTTAAAAGAAGACGAATATTAAGCACCTTAAAAAGTGAATAGATAAGGAAATATTTAAAGTCCACCCTTCAATATTCAGCAGCAGGAATTAATGCAGCCACAGTCATCCTTGAAACCTGGAGATAAAAAGCAAGACTGTGGGTGAAAAGGAGCAAAGAGAAGGACTGTTATAGAGCAGAAAGGAGAAAAAGCAATAAATGTTTAAAAGGTTGCATCTGGATTCAGTATACATGTATATGAATAACAGTGATCTGACCATGCGTGTAGTTTATCCTCCTCTCAGGTCTTCTGGGTAGAGAGGAGCCTGTGTGGAAGTTAATGACAGAGGATGGTGTGCAGTTTTAAATTTTATTTTGTGGCTTTGGGCTGTATGAAACTAATTGATTTGCGTCGATCCCTCACATTTCTCCTCCTACCTTTTCCAGATTACAGTCAAAACACAACTTCAACACAAATCAGGCCCAATAACTCCCTATTTTCTTGCAGTGGAGCAGCCAATCAGCATCCTAGGAGGGACTGCTGGCAGCTTTTGGCATGGTTTTAGGCAATCATTCCCAAAGACTGGGTCGTTACCCAAAGGTGGGTCACAGGAGATTTTATTTGGGTCACGAAATAAATGTGTTTTTTGTTTTACTGATGAGAGGAAAAAAATTGCACTTATTTGGCATTTATTACATTTATGAAGTAGGCTAAAATGTCCTATTCTGTAAAAACAAAAACGTTATGAAAAAAGTTTCTAGGCAACTTAATTTTATTGAGTGAAAAAGTGAAAAAGTTTTACCAACTAATAATGTCTTGTTGAGACAACTGACTTTTCTTCTTTAGATAAACTTGAATCTTTGAGTTTTATTAACCCAAAAAATTTATTTATTTTTCAAGCACCCAAATAATGACAAATTAGGTTAAAGGTTACAGGTCAGAAACACTTACTTCAAAACTTAAGAGTCTGAGTTGGGCTCAGAACTTTAAAATCTATACCAGTAAGTTGCCTTGAAACTTTTGAGTTGTCTTTTTTTAGGGTAGCCTATTAACTCAAACAAACAAACATACAAACAAAAACACTGTGAAACAATGACACGCACATCCCCGATGCCCAATGGGTTGGTTACTGGATCACAAAATATCAAATGTGTAAAAAGAGGCAAAAATGCAGGTTCTGCACACCAAAAGAGCTCCTGCATGAAAATTTATTAGCGTAATGTTTCGAGCTGGACGCTCTTCCTCAGACTGCAGTCTGAGGATCCTGGTGTGCAGATCCTGCTTTTTTTTTCTCTTTTTAGCTTGTTAACTCAGCCTAAATGCATTTTGTTTTAT
Organism: Lutjanus erythropterus; assembly: GCF_056507025.1. NCBI lineage: Eukaryota > Metazoa > Chordata > Actinopteri > Lutjaniformes > Lutjanidae > Lutjanus > Lutjanus erythropterus. Next base: position 5,538,046 of record NC_139327.1, read on the forward strand.
TTATAAAGTATGTAAGGTGTATGCACTTGTTAAGATAATATAAGGTGGTGCAGAAATTAAGTAAAAATTGTCAGGAATGTTCATTTACACACAAATTAACTCTCCCAAGATGTATTGATAATGTCTGTAGTGAATTGGGTCACGGTGGTTTGCCACTTTTAAAAAGTGGGTCCCCAGAAAAAAAGTTTGGAAAACACTGGTTTTAAGTGTATTGACAGCGACAGGAAGTCAGACACCGGTTACTCCTGCACAGATTCTGGTTCCAAATTATTTCACCAATGCAGGATGGCAGCGCTCATATCCAGAATATTTTTGCTTAAGTTTTGTGGGAGTGGGAGGAAGTGGAGATGTTGTCCAACCATATTTACTGTCATTGGTGTCAGCTGTAACATCTCAACTCTGTAGCCCCTCTAAGTCAAAGATACATTTAGAAAAAATATTCAATTGCACTTATTTTGATTATTTTGCAATTGTGATATGATTTGCGATATTAGAAGGAATGAAACAAATTACATAATTGATTTGTGCATAGTCCTGTACCAAACAAAGATTTTTTTTAAGTCTGTAAAATATGCTGTGCAGCATGATGACACACATCTGGTTTTTAACACATTATGCACCTCATGCACTTTGAAAACTACCATAGATCATATTGTGATTTCAATTAAATGTTGATTAATCGTTCAGCACTATTCTCCAACCTCACTCTGCTGGTGTTAAATGGTGTTCAGAGTTTCTCTGTCAAATCAATATTTGGTTTCCACAGTAGCCCTCGCATGTATGACACCTTGTCAGAGGCATTATGCTGGGTTTTGTACAACACCTGCAAACTTCCAGTTGTCTGTCCTTCATCTTTTGGATGAATTTTTAGTGGTTGTATTTTCCACGTCACCGCCAGTTCACAGCATCTCCAGTTAAAGCTTTTTCAGTAGTTAGGCATACGTCTTTCTGAAGAGAAATCGCATAGGTTCTTGTTATAACCTTTGATGGTGCATTTATGCAAGCATTTCTGGCACAGGACAAACTGTCTTGCAACAGAGAAGTGATCAAATCGTTTCTGCTGCTACCATTCTTTTTAAAATAGATAGATAGATTTTTTCTCTGCTAGGCCACATTATCTTCTTTATGCACATCATCCCTCATGATCACTCATTCATAACACTCACTTCTATTGGCTAATTCTGTAAAATCTAAAAGACTCTGTGGTCTTAGACAAAGGTTGTTGCTCAGATCGTGGTTCTGATCCTTGCATGTCATGAATGCAGCATTTCTGTCCTTTACTAGGGATGTGCAGGAGTAGTTGACAATGCAATTAAATGTAGCCACCCTTAGTGGTCGGCACAAGAAATACTAGTTGGCTAAACATTTGATCAATATTTTATTAATGTGCAATGCCAGTTAACTGTTGCCCCTAAGATGTTATGCAGCTACCTGCTACTAGTCGAGACTACAGCCCCATCAGACAGCAGCCCCTCTCCCCAGCGCATATGCCCCGATGACCAAGGCAACCCCGGATGTCTTTATCAGCAAAATTGGGCAGATGACAGCTCATAGACAGCGCGGTTTGGCAGTGTTTTGACAGAAAATGGAAATGACGTTGAATGTATGCTGAAACAGAATAAACTGATATATAAACACTCGACTGGAGCAACATGTGACCACATCAGCACAGACATGGACATTAACCTGCAAGCAGAGCAGCTGCGAATGCTTATGAAAGCTATGCTAGCAAGAATTCAATTTCACACTCAATGCCAAGATCCAGCATCCTAGAGCCTTCTGGGGAATCCCTTCATTCAGCTGCTCCTTCAGGCAATGATAAGACTGCTGCTTTCCATTTCATTGGTGCATAAATTGATGTCCAGGCCAAGTTAAGGTTGTTTCTCGCTATATATTGATATATATATATCATGATATATATACTGGAAGCAGTTCTGCTGATGGCTTTATATGGGCTTCTCAGGTGTGGTGACTACAGGATGTCTCTCCTTCAGCCCTCACCATGATCTCACCTACTCTCATTTAACTTTAGAAGAGCACATGTACTCTGTCGTCAATCCCTGACGCATCTGTTTTCATCTCTGATGGTGGCAAACTAGTGATGAGATTATGGCTTTCGTCAAAGCCGTGTGATCTCTGCCTGAGCTGCGGCCTACCCCACCAACACTGTTCCCCCTCACTCCCTAAGAATCCCTAAGAATTGGCACCACTACAACTGCAGCTCTCCACCTGCTTACATCAACTCTGAAACCGCTGATCATCCTCCACCTACCACGCTACGTCAAGCTCCAAAACCAGATCTTGGCCGCACAAAAGCTCATGAGTTCCTGCTCCTTCTAACCATCACATACAACTGTATCTGCTCAATACCTAATTATATTGCTGCATATCAGGTGGTTGCTGGGTATAAAATATTCATCTATCTTTGTGTATATGTTCACAGGGTGTATTCCACCAGGTAGCATATTCCCTTCGTGGCCGAGGAGCACGTTGGAAATGGCCACTTGTTGGCTTTTCCCCAGAAACACACATAACAGTTTCCCTAGTTAGTATATTCCCCTCATAGCCACAGAGCTCAGGGGTATTGGCCTCTCAGGGGCTGGTCCTCAGGTCCACACACAGCGGTTTCACTAGGTCCTAGGTTCTCAAACAGTGGTATGTGTACCACTGGTGGTACGCAAGCTCCCTCTAATGGTACGTGAAGGAGTGTTAGAAATGTATTTTTTTAATGAAATAAATTAATTTAAAAACAAACATTGCTGAAATGCTATAAAATATAAAATATAAAATTGCTTTCAATATCAGTGTGTTATGTAGTTACGACCATGCTATTCATGTTATTAAGTCTTTAACATCGTTTTATTCTTGCTACATCTGTTTGTCTTGTTACATCTGTTTGACTTATGTCTCTTGTCTTGTTTCATCTTATTATGTCTTTTACCTTGTTTATTTCGTCTTGTTACGTATTTTTTGTCTATAACATCTCTTGTCTCAATATTTCCCCTCAAATGCTTCAAAACTAAAGTAACAAGTTTTGAGAATGTAATGAGCAGAAATGACAGATATTTGTGTTCAAACATAGGGAGTTAAGGCAGAGATATACTTGCTTTTAACTACATGTTCACATGCACATGACATCTGCCTTGAGTATCCTGCGTCCACTTGGAGTGTCGGTTGTGCACATCCTCAGAAATTAACACTACATGTCCACAGGATGCAAAACACAGATGACTGATGGAGGCAGTAAAGGGGCAGAATGCAGCGACAGGGTCAGGGGTCACAAGATACGTCAACAGCTACAACAATGGCGGAAAGTTTTGAGGACAGGCTCATTGAACAAATCCACAACTACCCTCATCTTTATGACATATTGTCACCGCTGCACCGTGACAAACGTGGCTGCCACAACAGCTGCTGGCAGATAAGTTCAGTTTTCAAAATCAAAACCGAAAAAATGTCGAAATAAATGGAAACAAGTTTGAGACCGCTATGTACCTGCACGGCGGAACATGATGGAAAACCAAACTCCTTTTCTACTTTTGTTTTTACGGGCGGTTTGCGGTCTGAGTTCTCTGTTGTGTTTTGCAGTAACTTGTGTAGACAAGCGGCTGCGTTGTGAACTGTTCTCTTCACTACATAGCAGGTTGTCTATGTGAATGCATGGTCAAAAAGCAAGTGTATCTCTGGCCCAAAAGAAAAAAAATGACAGAAAAATAAATACTAGCTAGTGGCTAATTAAAGATGCACCAGAAAAGTGTTCACTACAACTGCTGGCACCAACCAGTGCAAAACAGTTAAGTGGTACATGGAGTAATAAGTTTGAGAAATACTGCACTAGGTAGTATATTCCCTCCCTGCCTGCAGAGCTCGTTGGGAATGGCCACACAATGACTGGTGCCCAGGTCTTCACATAGAAGATCCAAGGAGGGTCCAAGATATTTGTTCACCACTCCTCAATATTTCTATGTAAACATAATCTTTAAGGAGTGATGGGGTCAGAGCTGTTGTCTGACTAAACTAATGTTACTTGCTGCTGGAGTTTTGTGTCTGTGAATAGACCACAGACGGTGGCTTCAGCTCCCCGTCATTAAAGACTGTCTAACAGTTAACACTGTCTACACTTAAACCAGTATAGATTTGGGCCAGGCTGGATCACTGTTTGTGTTAAAGGAGTGATATAAAGCTTCAGCTCCACATTGCTGAGTGCTGAGAGAAGTTTTGTTACACTCACATAGCACTTTGTAATGTGAATTTTGAAAAGTGCTCTATAAATAAAGATTATTATAATTAATATTATTGTAGCTGACATGGATTTTTTTTATGACTGGTTTGTGGAATCAATTGCATAATAAAATTCTGTAATAAAACTCAAGCACAAACCCAATGCAGGAAAGTTTACAAAAACGTTAATGACAATATTTCAAATTTCACTTAAATTGGATTTCTAATACCTTTTATATGCTTACTGTTGTGTGCATAAGACCCTAAATTACATGGTTAGAAGATTATTGTGGATTTTGGGTTCACAGAGGCTTCAAAGAATTCCATCTGATGCAGCTGACAGTTCTATCACATTTCTCAAGAATGAGATTATTTTGATCTGCAGGTATGGGTTTTTATCAAAAGCAGATTTCCTCCTTTGTGTTGCTCTGTGAACAGCAGGGGGCAGTAGGAGGGACGGTGGCAGTCTCATTTGTTTTCAGTACTTATTCCATGGACTTACACTTAATTTGACGTTGGTACACTTGGATTTAAAACTGCCTGTGCGGCGTGTTTAAAAGCCGGTGCATACCACCCTTTATTACCAGACAACAAAAACATACAATCCCTGGAAGCGCTTCTCTCAAGTCATCCTGCTCCTTAACCGTCTGCAGCTATGCACATGCCCAAAATGAAGAAGCATTAAAAGCAGACCCTCAGCCTTTATTTCTGCATCCTCCCACAACATAAGGAGACAAACAACCTTGTGTTTAATAATGAGAGCTTGAGCAAGAAGACCTTTATCTCGGGAGGCGACTGGGGAAATAATGGCAGTAATTAACTGAGCGTTACTCCTCAGCGAGACCTCCTGAGAACCCCCACAGTCATTCCAGGCCTCACTGTGCCACCTCCTCCGCTGCCTAAATTGACACTGCCGTCTAGTTTGACATGCTCGCTCACAACAGTGCCTGTGTTCAAAGCCGTGAACAGGAAACCAGTTTATCGCCAGGAGCTGGGACTGTACCACTCTTAATGCGGCGCTGGATCGGCGCTGGAGCAGAATGTCAATATTTTCTTTCATGCCATTTTTGATTTACTTCTCTGTCTGTCTCAGGATCCACTACAAAGCTGCTCCCGGAAGTCACTCACGATGAAAAACTGAATTTATTTTCACATTATGATCATTTTAATCACTACGAAGGCGTAAAAGAAGACCAGCGTGGAGTCATCATCTCAAACATAACGTGTTCGTTTAGTGCTATAACTGTGAGAGATGTTGAAGAGCGTCGGGCGCCGCAGCACACTTTGTGCTGCTGTGGCAGCCTGCAATAAATCACCAGGCCTCGATAATTTATGAATACGAGCAAAAAGGGAGGCATGATCATTATGCTTTGACAGCTCACACAGCTACTATCCACAGCACATATATTAGATCAGCCAGGTTAACACCTTCATCTGGGCCCTTTGCCATGAGAAATTACAGTGCACAGCTGCAGGGTCTTTCAATAAGGAGGGGAGGGTTGGGGTTTTCTACTTTTGGGCTTATAAACAGCATATGATCATGGAATTAGAATGTAATATTCATTGTGTTTTGTGTTTGTCACAAACCACAATACATTTCCAGAGGGAAATGTAACATTTTTTATATTTTCCTTTATGATTCAGATTTCTTGAAACACACAAGTCATCTTTTATTACATTAAATATATGTATGTGCATTAATCAAAATAAAGATAAGTCTGCAATATGAGCTAACTTGGTGGGGGATAAAACAAGTCGTATCAACCTGTATCTCAAATAAAAGCACACCTCAAAGTAATCCCATTACTGCTGTAGTATGTAATATTGTTAAAACAAAAAACATATTTTTCTCCTGGCCTGTAGTGTTTTTTATCCATCTAGATAGTTTTGGGTTGCAGAGTTTTGGAGATATCGATCATAGAGATGTCTGCCTTCTCTCCAGTATAATGGGACTAAATGGCACTCAGCTTGTGGTGCTCAAAGGACCAAAAAATACATTTGACAAATTCAGAAACAGTGTCTCTTCCAAAAATCATGACCTGGTTACTCAAGATAGTCCACAGACCTTGTTGTGTAAGTGTCATCCCTCTAGCTTGTTTCTGACTGGAGTAACAAACTCTTCTCCCCATCTTGGAAATTGAGATAAATGTTGCATGTATGTTTGCGAGCATTGAAAAATACCTTGTCATTCAAGTTTGATACATGATGAGTAAATGCAAGTGTGCAAGTAAGCTACTGGCAGCTACTTATCTGTACAGATAACTAAGTGAACTTGTTGCTTGTTTGCTAAACAGTGCAGCTAACCTGTTAGCTCATTCACTTCATTGTCCACTGAGATTGAAGCTTGGTCTGTCCTCTCCTTGTCACTATGAGGACGGATAACCTGGTGCTGAGGAGGAGAGCATTTCTGATGGCTGATGTGTCTCAGTCTTTGTTTTTGTCAACATCAAGACTCTAAACAGGCTGATAACATGTAACACTTGAATTGAAATGAAATGAATTCTAAATGATGAATACATATGTGAAAAATGTGTTGTATGTACATAATAAAAGAAAATAGATATAAATAGGAACAAATTTAAAAACTAAATATAATATCTGTCAGATCAAAAGAGTAAACAAGGTTCAAAAATTCCAGATCTCTCCAAAAATCTTTGGGATATTTTATAAACAAAAAAAGATGAGAGATTGTTTCTGCCTCGTGGTCACAAAAGCTCAATGTCTGTACACTTTAAAGTTTTTAAACTTTAAGAAATTAAACAAAAAGTTGAGAAAAGTCAAGGTAAGGGACCGCAATAGATTTTTTTTTACTTTTGAGTTCAACTGAAATTCTGAAGTTTTGAAAAAGTTTTACCACAGCTACTGATCTTATCTTGAGATAATTTACCTTCTTCTCTAGATAAAGAAAGAAACTCAAACCACAGTTTTAAAAAGAATACTGAGTAAATTCATTGAAGTGAAAGTAAATGTTAGAATTCTGGGACTAAAAAAAAAAGCTCACTGTGACCAGTTTCTGATTTTGTGTCTAAAACTCAAAGATTCAGATCTAAAGAAGAAAAGTAAATTATTTCAAATAAAGATTATAGGTCAACAAAACTTTAAACTTTATTTCAGAACTTAAGAGTTTGTTTCAAATTCTACTGCAGTGTGCTGCTTTGAAATTTTAAGCATCTCAACTGTTTATTTTTTTTTACAGTGTGTGATATTATTTTTTTGTTAAAATGGATTTTATATAATTGGTTTTGAGAAAAATATCATTCAGGAACCAGTATCAAAGCCAAGGCCTCGTACTGTTATTGAACATTTTTTAAACCGAGCTCTACTCTCTGCTGATGGTAATTCACAAAAGCGCAGCTTGAAACCTCAGAAGCTCCTCGCAATTTTGCTTGAGGGTTGGTTTGAAATCAGCTGTCGAGAAGCAGGTTATTTTGACAGGACAAACAGCCCCTGCTGTTTCCTAAATGGCTCTGCCATCACCACTGAAAACAGGTTCAGAAATCAACTTGACATTTTCCTCCTACTGCATGTTGCTTCCTGCTGGAACACATGTTTATCATCCACGATTTTGCATTATCATCATCCCGGCTGTCTCTTGTTGGGCCTCTTGGAAATTGTTGAGGCTGTTGAGCCTCCCAGCTGGTATTGTAATTGTCATTCAGTAGCATCCCTTGACTCATCAATTAGCATGATTCAGCCTATAGTAGTTTTGTTATGAGCCCTCCAGTTATAACAGTCAGCTTCTTTATGTGGCTCTTATGCTGTCAGCCTGTGCATTAAATAAGCCTCAATATGAGGAAAATGTGTCCCTAAAACAGCTTAAATGTCTGTGTATCACAGCTCACTGAAACTTGAGTGTTTCACACTTCGACAGCAATAATCCTCCTGACACTGACCTCAAACTGAAGTGTGATCGGTCAAATGAGAAAGAAGATTTCAGCCAGAGAAGATCTCCTGACAGTCCAGTCCTCACATCACTGTTAGAGGCCAGGTTAGTCACATGTCAGTAGTTAAAGATGCTGATTAAAGATGTGATATGGATTAATTTACTATATAGAACTATTTTTAAGTGGTCAGTGTTATATTTGTTTGACAAAGTGGTGATTTATCCACAACTTTATAAGCAAAACTCTGTGAGACTAAAAACCTCAGTGTTTTTAATATTTATCTTTAATGCATATTTGTATTCCATTCACTAATAAATTTAAGCATCATTTTATGTCATATAACATGTAATTTCATAATATAGCAGAATCAAGAGTGTAACTGTCATACCTACTGCTGAACATCAACAGCAGGTTTAAAAGACTAATAATTAAACCATCATTCAGATGGAAAAACAGATTCAATTTCTGCCATTTCATAATTAATACAATATAACTGAGCCTGTTTTCCCCCAATAGATGCCGCTTTTGAGCTTGGAAAAAGTAATTCTTCATAGAGCACGACTGAACACTAATCCTGCTGTAAGAGCCAAGAACCTTCCAAAATATATGAAATATGATATGATCTATGATGTTTTTCCTAACTGAAATCAAATAAAAATCGAGGTTCAGTTGATCTTGATTTTGATTGTGGCAATTTTTCATCAAAATATAATATACTGGATAATTAATGAGGAAAAAAAACATAACCCACTATTGCAGTGCAATAACATGTTTTTGTCACTGATTAGAAGATTAGAAAACACAGCTGTTTTCAGCACATGCATAAAATTTAAATTCATAGATAATCCAAATAAAATCTGTTTTTATGCAGTGCTTTAAAATGAAATAATTATACTCTTCAAGAGATGGATAAAATATCTAAAATTTCAGCTTCTTTTGTGGTTACACCATTTCACATTTCCAGGTGTATTGGTAGCTAATATTTTACACAATATATTAATATGATATGAAAGATCCGACTCTGAAATTGCATTTCATGATTGACTCAACATGGATTTAGTAAACCTTGCAAAATGTTGATTACAAGAAACAATGTGGTGAGTGATAGAGGTGGCGGGACGGCCCGGTGCACGGCGCCCACTGTTGATAGGTACAGTGATAGGTTCTTTGGAATTCATGTAAGGTCGAGTAAAGCCGATCTCTGTCTCCTGACCTGCTGTCAGTCAGATAAAACAGAGCTGGTATCTGCAGGATTATTTGTGAGCTTCACGTGTGTGTGATCCATTCTCCTCCATCTGACTGTCCGTCATGCGCCTGCTTGACAAATAACCTTGTCATTTGGGGGGGCAAACTAGGAGTTTGCTGGCCTCTGAGGGAACATGAAAACACATCTTTCTACACAAATTAGTTTGGCAACAAGTGTGTGGGACTCATTCCTACATGACAGTGATACTGCCTCACTGTCAGAATGATTCATCCCAGTCCTGACTGCGGTAGAAATTGCACCCGGGCTTTCAAACATTACACACAGAGCTATTTTCTGGCCTTCTTTCAGTAGCTGCAGCAGTGGCACATTATCCTGTTCCAGCTTGTGGCAGAATTAATACGATGCGTGCACTTTACAGGTGAACTTTATGCCTGCACATTTGTGTAACCATCCAAGCACTTGTCGGGTTCAGCTCACACTCTCTCCTCTGCCTCTCTTTTTCATCCATGACTTCACCAAATAATTATTTGCCAGAGCACAAAGCCAGTTCAGCACAGTCTCACTGCAGTTTGTCAAACACTCCATAAGTTCAGGTACATGGACACAAATTGACAAGGTTTTTCTTGACAGGCAGCATTATTACTTTCAACGTAATAATGTTGACTGTGGTAGAAACAGTGACAAAGCCCGCAGTGGGAGGTGGTCTGGATAGGCAGATAGATTTAAAGATAGATTTCCACGCAGGAGACCAGATTTCTGCTCCCGTATGAGACCAATAATCAATATTGATTGTTTTGTTTGTTGTTTTTATGGAGATACTTATTTTAACCATCTTCATTGTAGAGATCCTTAGTGTTGAGTCATTTTTACATGCGTGTGTACACTGTCTGAACTGGGTGTGTGTGGTGTGACAGTGTGCATGTTCAAGTGAACTGCATGTCAGGGCTTTAGAAGACTTGGATTACACCAAGCAAACAGTATGGAGGCATTTCATGTTTTTCGTCAGTTGTTGCTTTTGGGTAAACTGTCCCTTTAAAGCATCGTACAAGAGCCTAAAATGATCGTATTGAAGAAAATGATCATACAGCAGGACTTGCTGTGTTCAGGGACACACCATAAAGTCCCACCTTTAAGATGCGCTGTCACAAATCCGGCTCAAAAACAAGTCTGATTACTAATGTGAAATATTTCATCAAAGGAGACATATTTAGGGAAAAAACATACATTGTACAAACTATTGTGATGTTTAGATGTTGATCTAGACAGCTGAGCTACTTCCCAATTTGTTGTCTGTCCACCATGCTGTAGATGTGACTTTTAAATTTCCCAGAACACTGGAAGGCAGCAATTGTGCTACTTGTGGGATGTCATGACATTATGGTCTTTTGGCATCATTGATTGTGCATTGCACAAAGGGCAAAATTATCGTACAAATACAATAATTATTGGCAGCATTGATTTTAACCAAAACCATGCTTTGTTTATAAATCTAACCAAGTAGTTTTGATGCCTAAATATACGCAAGACTTTTATTATCATAAAGGCTAATTTAATCACAGAATAAGAATAATGATGGATAATACATTAGTTTGAAAGTGATGCTGAGTGTCGCAGGAAAAAAAAAAGGAAAATCAGTGCCCATGGACACAAATTTAATAGATTAAATTTTGTAACTATTTCACGTACTGCCATGAGACTGTGTTCAGTTTCAGATTGTATGTTGACATCTTAGTATCACCATATACCTTCAAAATGCTATTTTATGTTTTATTGCTTGTTATAAAATTATTAAAAGGGCGACTGCATCGCTGTTCTTTTCTGGGTTTTTCAAATGGAAACACCCACTCAGCTGTTACAAAAAGTAGTGACGTAGGTTAGAGTACTGATGCCCTCCCTCCCCTTCACTCAACTGCTCTCACCTCCTTACGCACAAAAGGAGTCAGATCCTCCCGTAGTATCAGCTGGGAGATGTATACAAGCGGTGACGTTGAAACTTTTACTCTTAGCTTTTATAGCCTAAAAAATAAAATAAACTCAACAATGTCAAGAAAGAAATTGTTGTTACACCAGTTGCCTGTAATCAACTACATCTTTGGAATGCAAGTTTCTCTCTAGGGCTGCGGCTATCGATTATTTCAGGAATTGAGTATTATCTCCATTATTCTGGCAAGAAATATTGCGTGATGATTTTTTTTCCATTAAATTACTATTGCTTTATTGAAGAGCAATAGTATAGTATACAATATGCAGGGTCATCAGCTGGGGACCACCACTTATAGATGTTTCGTCTCGTAGCCCCAACATCTCATGGTGGTGGAGCAATGAACAGGGACGTCTCTCCGATGCTCCCTGCAGCTAACCTTTTCCCCATTTCTCGTTGCGCCTTCTCAGCCAGATCCACCGTCTCCGCCTCCTCCACGTGGTTATGTAGATTTCCCTTGGAAAATGGAGTTCCCTGCCCACATCCAGCTCCATCTTTCACTCCCACCCTGGTGTCAGGAGTTTGATCTCTGGTTTGGTTGAAAATAAATCCTAAGTCCACCATGTTAGATGTGAAAATATTGCGACTCCCTGCCTCTCTGATGCTCAAACCCCCTCTTGCTTCTCTGCGCTTCACGTCTCTCCTGTCCTGGCCTGCCATGTTTGTGGTCCACAGAGCCAGAGTCCTGATTGGAGCTGTTGTATATCAGCTCAATACAGTATTCTCTATTGTCAAGCTGCTCCCTGTCAGTCTGAGAGACTGTTTTTTCCCGGTTTGGCCGTGTTCACTTAGGTGTTGCTGAGCCTGGTTCAGTTTCCCACGGCGTAAACATAAATACTCACCTGATGTTCTGAGCTGCAGGCCTGGCCAGACTCCAGTCATATTAGGACCATTAGCTACACAGCTAACTGAGCTAGGAGGCTAGCTACAGTCAAAGAGAGTTACAGCAGAGTACAAACGAATCCAGTGACCACTTTGTGTGTTCTGCCATCGCTGTGGTGGCATGTTGTGTCCATCACTCTCAGTGTCTGCTGGTTGTGTCTAGACGGGAGCCACAAATTTGCAAGTATCTCTCAAATTTTTTGATAGTTTCAGTCAAAATGTTCACTCTTGCAAGATCTTGCGGTACACTGCCCAGTGTTGGTTGGGCCTTCACTTTCGCAGGTGGACATATTTTACACCCTGCACCTTCAGCCTCGAGGCCACGGCATCATGCAGAATCCTACGTCAGATAATGTGGGAAAAGGTTTTTAGAAGGGCCTAAAAAATCTGCATGTTGTGCACACGAGAAACATTACTGTGAAGCTACAGAATGAAAAAACAAGTAGTCACAAAATGATTGGTGTCTGGGTCCTGCATCACCCCGTCTGGGTTTATTTCACAATAATGACCTGCTCACTGTGCATGATCCCTTACATAGTGACCTTTTCCTAAAATAATGCTGGTTCTGTGGTGTTGGAATTTTAAATCTGAAGCCTGCAGTGCGCCACTGAAGCTTCAATTGATGTGGGACTATTGAGCGATAATCGGTCAATTATCACTTTTAGTACATTTTGGCCTTAAGAAGGTCAATTGTTGTTATGTAATTCCAGCATTCATTTCATTTATTTGCACAATTCAGAAGAAGCAGTCATGCTGAAAGGACTTACTAAAAGTAGGCATTAACACTCTAGTATTGTGGCGCTGCTCTGGAAAACAACATACACAACATGTCAATACATTATTCAGAGAGACAATATTATGCAGAACCTCCTTGTGTTTGAATGCCATTTTGCTTTTCTTGAGAGAGCACAGTGTGGTTGGTACCGTTCCACTGCCATTAAAGAACACAGCAGTGGGAAATGAATAAATTTTCTTTTTGCTTATGGTGGGAGCAGAATTGTTTCAGCAGGCAGGTGCCGTTTATGATCAGGAAAAGATGTTTGTGAGATTGTCATGCTAATGCAAATCACAGCACGCTGCAGAGACCCACCGGACAGGAGGTGACATTTTACTTTGAAAATGCTCTTGACAAAAAAAAAAAGAAGAAGAAGAAGCTCTGTCCCTTTAAATCTAAATGCTTTCACCACTGACAGGTGACCAGGAAATAATCTGTGATAACAGATTGCCTGATATAATTTCACTTCCCCTACTGTCAGTCATGCAGGATCTGTCCTTTTCACTCTGTATGTTCTGTCTTATGTCCCCACTGCATCAGTTTGGTGCAGAAATATTGAATCCTCTACAATCTGGTAGTATATAGCAAATATCATTTAGCATCATAAAATTTACCTTTAGTCAAAGGCATCATTTGGCTGCTACTGATTTAAATGTAAAACTGAAAAACTGAGTACAAATACTTTTTTTCCTGTACTTAAGTTGAATTTTCATGTATCTGTACTTTGGTAGTATTTAGTAGTGTTTATTTTACAGACAACTTTTTACTTTTACTGCCTGCATTTGTGGCCAGGCCCAGCAGCTAAAGTGCTGCATGCTTTAAAATCAATTTAGGAATGTAGAAGGAATTAAAAGCCGACCTAGGAATTTACAGAGCCTAGGACCCTGGACAAAGCTCACAGGTTCTACACAAAAATCAGGCGAGCAGAGTTAAAAGCCAAGCAGGAGAATAAAAGTCCATTAAAAGGGAATTTATTACAATTAATAATAAACATTGATGGTACAACCAATCACTAGTGTTAAATTATAAAGTCAACACTACTAGTAAAATACTAAAAACAATTAAATGCAGTTCAGGCTTGCATGCCTCAGGGTGTGTGTGTGTGTGTGTGTGTGTGTGTGTGTGTGTGTGTGTGTGTGTGTGTGTGTGTGTGTGTGTGTTGTTGACTCTGTCACACATTCACCATTCATTATTGTTAAGTCATCAGTTTTGACATCAACCTGACTTCAATCTTTCAGTTTCTTCTGGTGTTGTTCTTGGTGTTTGGAAATCTGCTCATGACTCCTCACTGTATAAGAGAGATGATAGAATTTATGTCAGTAATTACCATCCCATCTCAAGACTGTACTGTCTGGCTAAAAGTCCAGATTCTCTGGTAAATAAACAAGTAAAAGAATTTTTCTCCAGGTATTAAGTCTTCAACCCGTGTCAGTCAGGCTTCAGAGCTGGTCACAGCACCATCACAGATGCTACTTTGGTTGTCAGGGATGTTGCTTCTTTTGTGGACAAGTGAAAACACTGTGCTGATTTCACTGATCTGTTAAAACAAAGTTATTACAAAGTTATTACAAAAAAAATGTTATTAGAAAGATTATGTAGTATTGGTTTTGGTTCTAAAACTTGTAATTGGTTTCAAAATTACTTGTGTGGAAGGCAGCAATGTGTAAAAATGGGGAAAAGTCCAGTCCAAATTTTTACCAGTATCAAAGGTGTGCCACAGGGCTCCATACTGGGTCCCACCTTATTCTCTATTTATATCAGTGGCATGTCATCATCCTTAATGACTGTCATCTCCATTTTTATGTGGATGACACCATTATCTTACAGATGTTGCATCCTTAAAAAGACAGAACTTCTTCTTCTGTCTGGCAACTTCATTTTTCCTGGCTCTATATATTTTTTAATGTTTTCTTTTCCAAGACAGCTGACAGCACTCATATCCCATACACATAAACAACAACAACAAAGATTATGTTGCAGCCGTAAAACAGTCTGGTGTCATGCTGTGTCAACTACATTATACCGTCCTCATTAAGAGTTGTTAAGTTCTGAGTTTTGGCCAGGACCCCGGATGCAGAGAACAAGATAAGGGAAGTTTTTCAAAAAGATTTATTGTTTCACACAGGGCAAAAAACAACTAAAGGCGAGGGCAGGTGCTGGACGCGGTCGGCTGGCTGGCGCAGCTGAGCAGGCAGGAGGAGATCCGTGCTGGCGTCGGTTCAGGAACTAGTGAGCTGCACACATGGTCGGGAGGAGCACTGAAGGCTGCACAAAAACACTGAAGATTAGAGCCACGAAAAAACACCATAAATCCACTAGGAAATTTGCTGCGCTACGTTACCGACTGCGACTGAGACTGAATAGTCCGGCACAGGAGTGGTGACTTGGCCGAGCTCAAATAGCAGGGGGAATGTGATGATGAGAGCCAGGTGCGTCTCATTAGGCTGAGCCAGCCAATGACTGCCGCCGCTGCCACACACACTGCCCTGGAAGGAAAACGGGGGAGGGAAGGGGAGACAAAGAAAAAAAAAGGGAAACACAACGCAGGCCAGACCAAAACACCTACAACCATGACATTACCCCCCCCTCAACGGACGCCACCCGGCGGCCTGCCAGGCTTGTCTGGAAAGTCCCTGTAAAAGTCATTAATAAGGTCCGGATCCAGAATAAAAGAACGGGACACCCATGACCGTTCTTCTGGACCATACCCCTCCCAGTCCACCAAAAACTGGTATCCCCGGCCCCGTCTGCGGACGTCCAGCAACCGCCGGACAGTGTAGGCAGGGTGGTCATCAATGAGCCGGGGGGGTGGAGGGGGTTCGGCCGGAGGGCACAGAGCACTGGTGGACACAGGCTTCAGCAGGGAAACGTGAAAAGCCGGGTGAACATTAAGGGCTGCAGGCAACTTGAGTCTCATCACACTGGGATTGATTACCTTCTCAATTTCAAAAGGGCCGATGTACCTGGGGGCTAGCTTCCTGCTCTCCGTCTGCAGAGGGAGGTCGCGTGAGGAAAGCCACACCTTTTGACCCGGCTGATAGTGGGGGGCAGGAGCGCGACGTCTGTCCGCCAATCGTTGATTGCGAGCCGCAGTCCGCGTGAGAGCCGCCCTTGCCTCCCGCCAGACCCGCCGTGCCCGCCGGAGGTGCTCCTGAACGGACGGAACTGCCACTTCGGTCTCCTGGATGGGGAAGAGGGGAGGTTGGAAACCCACAGAGGCCATAAAGGGGGACATACCTGTGGCTGAGCTGACCAGAGAGTTGTGGGCGTATTCCACCCAGGGAAGATGGGTGGACCAGGAGGCGGGATGTCTAGCGGTGACGCACCGGAGAGCTGACTCGAGGTCCTGGTTGGCCCGCTCCGTCTGGCCGTTGGTTTGGGGGTGGTATCCAGACGAGAGGCTGGCTGAAGCTCCCAGAGCCTGGCAGAAGGCCCTCCAGACCTGGGAGGAGAACTGGGGACCCCGGTCCGAAACTATGTCCTGAGGTATACCATGAAGTCTGAACACATGTTGGACGAGGAGGTTGGCCGTCTCTAGGGCTGAGGGGAGTTTGGGCAGAGGAACAAAATGCACAGCTTTGGAAAAACGATCAATAATGGTAAGGATTACTGTGTTACCCTCTGACGGTGGGAGTCCAGTGACGAAGTCCACTGCAACATGAGACCAAGGGCGATGGGGGATGGGCAGTGGACGTAGGAGGCCAGCAGGAGTCTGGTGGGAGGATTTGTTGCGGGCACAGACGGAGCAGGCAGAAACATACTCCTTGGTGTCAGACGTTATGGAGGGCCACCAGAAACTGCGTCGGAGCAAGGAGAGGGTGCGATGAAACCCAGGATGACAGGCGACTTTGGAAGCATGTCCCCACTGGAGCACAGGAGTTCTGGCGGCGGGTGGAACAAACATCCGGTTGGGAGGGCAGCTCTCGGGAATGGGTTGATCTTGTTGAGCCTCCTGCACGACTTGCTCAATCTCCCACCTGGCCGCCCCCACCACGCAGGAGGAAGGGAGGATGGTCTCCACAGGTGTGTCTTCCACCGGTGGAGTAAACTGTCTGGATAAGGCGTCGGGCTTAACATTCCTGGAACCAGGGCGGTAGGTGAGGGAGAACCGGAACCGACCCAAGAACAGGGCCCACCGAGCCTGCCGGGAGTTTAGTCGACGTGCAGACCGTAGATAGGAGAGGTTCTTGTGGTCAGTCCATACCGTAAAAGGGTGCGTGGAGCCTTCCAACCAATGCCTCCACTCCTGGAGAGCCAAGACCACAGCGAGAAGCTCCCTGTTGCCCACGTCGTAATTCCTCTCTGCCGGGGTGAGCCGGCGAGAAAAAAAGGCACAGGGGTGCATCTTGTGGTCTACTGGGGAACGTTGGGAGAGGACTGCTCCAACACCAGAGTCAGAGGCGTCGACTTCGACCACGAACGGTAGTGCGGGATCTGGGTGGGAAAGCACAGGTGCAGAGGTAAACAGGCACTTTAACCGGTTGAAGGCAGCGTCAGCCGCCTGAGACCACACAAAGGGGAGCTTGGAGGAGGTTAGCTGCGTGAGTGGGGCCGCTACTTGGCTGTAATTACGAATAAACCTCCTGTAAAAGTTGGCAAAACCCAAAAATCTCTGGAGATGTTTTCTGGTAGCGGGGACAGGCCACTCGGCCACCGCTTGGACCTTGGCAGGGTCCGCCTTCAACTGTCCCTTTTCTACAATGAACCCCAAAAAACTGACGGATGAAACATGAAACTCACATTTTTCAGCCTTCACAAAGAGTCTGTTCTCTAGCAGTCTTTTCAATACCAGTCTTACATGCTGGACATGTTCATCAGAGTCTCTGGAAAAAATCAAAATGTCATCTAAATACACAAACACAAACCTGTTGAGCATGTCTCTTAAAACGTCATTGATCAGTGCTTGAAAAACGGCTGGAGCGTTGGTTAGGCCAAAAGGCATCACGAGGTATTCGAAATGCCCGAGGGGGGTGTTGAATGCCGTCTTCCACTCATCCCCTTCCTTAATTCTGATGAGGTGGTAGGCGTTGCGAAGGTCTAACTTTGAAAAAATGGTTGCCTGGTGCAGAGGACCAAAAGCGGAGTCTATCAGAGGGAGTGGGTACTTATTTTTCACTGTAATGTCGTTTATGCCTCTGAAATCTATGCAAGGGCGCAGGGTTTTATCTTTCTTCTCGACAAAGAAAAACCCTGCTCCCACTGGGGAGGAGGAAGGGCGGATGAGCCCCGCAGCTAAAGAGTCAGTAATGTACTGCTCCATGGACTCTCTTTCTGGTTTGGACAGGTTGTATAACTTTTGGGACGGAAGGGGGGCTCCAGGGAGCAGCTCAATGGCACAGTCATAGGGCCGGTGTGGGGGAAGAGAAAGAGCCTTGTCTTTGCTAAAAACCTCCTGGAGGTCATGGTACATGGGGGGAATGGAGGACAAGTCAATAGGTTTAGGTGGCACAGGTGACGAGGAGGCGCTGGGGGGAATGGCAGAGTGAAGGCAGTGGGAATGACAGAAAGTACTCCAATTGGTTATGGCAGAAGCGGACCAGTCAATATGGGGGTTGTGCAGCTTTAGCCAGGGGAGACCCAGAACCAGAGGTGATGTGGGAGATGGAATAATTAACAGAGAAATTACTTCCTGATGATTGCCTGAAAGCTGCAGGGTCATAGGAGCAGTACGGTGGGTAACACTAGCAAGTAACTGACCACTCAGAGTGAGAACGTTCCCAGGCTCCGGGAGAGGCTCAGTAGGAAGGTTAGCTTGACTACACAGTTCAGAGTCAATAAAATTGTCATCTGCTCCACTATCAACCAGTACTTGCAGGGGTATCGTGTGATGTGGGAGTCTGAGCATACCTTGCAGTTGAACTCGGGTGGAGGGTGAGGAAGAGGAGATGGTACGGCTCACCAGCGCCCCTCCAGTGGCTGATGAGCCTGCCCTTTTGACAGTTGTGGACAGGTGGCGAGGAAGTGGCCAGGCTGGCCACAGTAGATGCAGAGCCGGTGCTGGAATCTGCGCTCCCGTTCCGCGGGAGACAACCTGGCTCTGCCCAACTGCATGGATTCCTCCTCTTTAGGGGCAGAGGAAAAACCCGGATGAGGAACTGGGGCTGGAATGGGGGTGAGGTCCCGGGAGATCCCGCGTGGAGGAGCGGACACAGAGGGGTGGTTGGAAGCCAAGGGAGGAAGGGTGCCCTGTCTCCCAACTCTCTCCCTGCGTCTCTCACGTAGCCGGTTATCGAGTCTAATGGCTAATGAGATTAGTTCATCAAGAGACTGGGTCTCATCTCGTGCTGCCAATTCATCCTTAACATAATCAGCTAATCCCAGAAGAAAAATGCTTTGCAATGCGAGCTCATCCCACCCGCTCTCGGCTGCCAGAATGCGGAAGTCGATAGCGTACTGGGAGACTGGAGCTGAACCCTGGCGAAGGGAAAGGAGCCGACTGCTGGCTTCTTTCCCTTGGACCGGGTGATCGAAAACTTTACGCATCTCACTGACGAAGGAGGAATATGACTGAGTTACCGCCGAATTGGTGGAGATAGCCAAAGCCCAAGAGGCAGCCCGATCAGTTAACAAACTCATAATAAAAGCGATTTTCGATCTATCTGTGGCGTAAGTCTGGGATTGCTGTTCAAACACTAAAGTACACTGAAGCAAGAAACGACTACATGCCCCTAATTCTCCCGAATACCTGACTGGGGTGGGGATGTATGGTTCCCGGGAGAGGCTGGATGGAGGAGCCGGAGACGCCATGGTGGGAACAGGGGAAGGAGGAAGATTCCCGGGCGGAACCAAGCTGGGGATCTGACTGACGGCCTGATCCATGCGGCTGCCGAGCTGAGATACGCTGGTCACAAGGTTCTGGAGAACGCCTTGGATTTCGTGGATGGCTTCCCCCATCTGACCAACATGTGCACCTTGCGAGGATAGCGCCTGTCGAAACTTATCTGTCTCCGCGGGGTCCATGATTTGGCCGGACTATTCTGTTAAGTTCTGAGTTTTGGCCAGGACCCCGGATGCAGAGAACAAGATAAGGGAAGTTTTTCAAAAAGATTTATTGTTTCACACAGGGCAAAAAACAACTAAAGGCGAGGGCAGGTGCTGGACGCGGTCGGCTGGCTGGCGCAGCTGAGCAGGCAGGAGGAGATCCGTGCTGGCGTCGGTTCAGGAACTAGTGAGCTGCACACACGGTCGGGAGGAGCACTGAAGGCTGCACAAAAACACTGAAGATTAGAGCCACGAAAAAACACCATAAATCCACTAGGAAATTTGCTGCGCTACGTTACCGACTGCGACTGAGACTGAATAGTCCGGCACAGGAGTGGTGACTTGGCCGAGCTCAAATAGCAGGGGGAATGTGATGATGAGAGCCAGGTGCGTCTCATTAGGCTGAGCCAGCCAATGACTGCCGCCGCTGCCACACACACTGCCCTGGAAGGAAAACGGGGGAGGGAAGGGGAGACAAAGAAAAAAAAAGGGAAACACAATGCAGGCCAGACCAAAACACCTACAACCATGACAAGAGTAGTAATAAAAATAACGCCAGGACCAAACAAAATAGCAAAATTATTCCAATTAAATTGAATAATGTACAAAACTGTAATTAGACTGCATCCTTTTGTCCAACCCAGCCCATTATATTTTCCATAGGATTTTTAAAGCATAAATATTTGTAGGTTGCAAGACAGATTTCCTTCAGCTAGCTGTTAGGAACCTGCAAGCTTCCTTTAATGTACTGCAAGGTGTGCTGCCAGTATTATAGACATTTACAATCTTCATATCTTCACCTTAGACAGAATCACAATTGAGCAAGCTCAATACTTTGGCATCTGACTTGATGAAAAGCTTCATTTCAAACATCGTGTCGACACTCTTGTATCTAAGTCACGACAGAAGATGGGTCTCCTGTACAGAAACAGGGCCAGTTTCCCTCTGCTTTACAAAAAAAAGGATTATTGAAGTGGTATTTCTATCAGTTTTAGATTATGATGATGTCATTCACAGGCATGCTGCCTTTTCTACCCTCAAACATCTGGACTCCATTTATCATTCTGCCTTTTGTTTTATTACTGCTGATGCTTACAGCACCCATCATTCAGATGAAACGTAACAGGCACTGGTATTTATTCATCCACAAAGCCCTTCTTGATTTACTTCCACCTTATATTTTATCTCTCCTGGTCTCATCACTCAGTACTTACCAAACTCATGATTGGCTTCACTTCACTTTTGTGTGCCCAATTTTGAATTGTGTTTTGAATTGCATGCTCCGGACACATGGAATAAGCTGTAGTATACTTTAAAAATTGACAGTCTTACTATTTGCCAACAATTTAGAATCTTCCCTCCCTCTGTCCTCTGTTATCCAGCTCCAGAGTGCAGCTGTGTTTTGTGATGAGGGTTTTAAATGATTTTACATACTATTTTATGTTATTTATTGAGACTAGCTATTTAAAGTGCATTGCAATGTTTCTTTTAGATTATCTGCTCAGGATTGTTTTTTATATTTTATTTTATGTTCATGCAGGTCTCTCTTGAAAATTAGATTCTGTCTCAGTGGGATTCACCTGATTAAATAAAGGTTATTGACTCTGTAGTCAGTGAGATTACAGCAAGATACAACACACTTCAGTGGAGTCATGTTTCTTAAATATTCTCTTCTTTCCAACCACAAGTTTCTTACTACCGTAATTTCTGGACTATAGAGCGCACCTGATTATAAGCCTCATCCAGTACATTTTTAAAGGAAAAACCATTTTGTACATACATAAGCCGCACCTGTCTATAAGCCGCATGTGCCCACATTGAAACATGAGATATTTACAAAGAAAGACGGTACACAGAAAGAGTTTTCAAAGTTTTAATAATATACCTTAGCTTTTCTTTCCAAACAGTGCCTGTGACGCGGCAGTAACACAGCAGCAATACGGTAGTAACACAGCACTAAAAGGGCTGGTTAAAAAAACATACCGGTAAAAGTCACTGAGACGCAGCAGTAACATAGCAGCAACACGGTAGCACAGCGAAGTTACATTAAACTTGCGTCTTCCTCGACACATATATTCCACCTGTCTCACTCTTACCTTTTCTGCTCGAGTGCCCCTGGCGGCCGTTAGAAAAAATGCATAAATTAGCCGCATCATTACATAAGCCGCAGGGTTGAAAGCGTGTGACAAAAGTCGCGGCTTATAGTCCGGAAATTACGGTACTCTGTAGATTTACAGACCACCTCCAGTGTTCAATCTCTACACATACATACAGCTATTTCCTTGTGTTTCCTTGTGTGGTGCACATGGTCTTTATCATCTTCTGACAAACCAGTATTCTTTGTTCCAGGAGGCCTGGTCTTCCTGCTGCCGTTGAGGATACAGGTCACCTTCGCCATAACACCAATGATGACAACATTAATGATCTTAATGTTGAGGATAATGGTCCAGTTGTTGAGGCTGATGTGGGAATCAACCATCAGTCATTGTCAGAGGCTGTAACATCTCCTTTACACCACCCATATGACACCGCCAGCACCCAACATTACATGACCAGCATCACTCCAGCCTGTTCTGTATCTGTTCTAATCTATACACAGCCTGGTTTAGAACAGGACTGAGGCACAGTAGGGGTGTGTGCAGACAGAAGGAATGACTACAGTCCACCACCAGCCCACCTTCAGCCCACTGTTGGCCTCCCATAAGAACTTTTTCTACAGTCTAAGGTTTGGGTGAGTGTCATTTTCATCTAATGTGGGTCCATCAGTCCAAAAAACAAGAAAATTAATAAAGAAAGAAACCTAATTCTTCTCTCTTCCAAGTGAATGTGTAACATTTGACATCTGATTATTACAGCAGTTAAAAAGTAATAATGCGTGTTACTTGCAAGATGTGGTAAATTTATCGTGTCTGAAAGTAGTGCAGTGTAGTTAATTTAGGGAACTTTTTTACCATTTCTTTCTTTTTAAGGAAGTGGATGTGCTAGGATGCAAGGACTGTACAGACTATGGCCTTGACAGTATTTATACTCAACAAGACTTGTCCAAGAAGGTCCATAGCATAGTCGACAGAGCATCGTAAGCTACACCAATCAGGCAACATTATGACCACCTGCCTAATATTATGTTGGTTCCCCTTTTGCTGCCAAAACAGTCCTGACCCATCGAGGCATGGACTCCACTAGACCCCTGAAGGTGCGCTGTGATATCTGGCACCAAGATGTTAGCAGCAGATCCTTTAAGTCCTGTAAGTTGTGAGGTGGGGCCTCCATGGATTGGACTTGTTTGTCCAGCACGTCCCACAGATGCTCGATTGGACTGAGATCTGGGGAGTTTGAAGGCCAAGTCAACACCTCAAACTCGTTGTTGTGCCCTTTACATCATTCTTGAACCATTTTTGCTTTGTGGCAGGGTGCATTATGCTCCTGAAAGAGGCCACAGCCATCAGGGAATACTGTTTCCATGAGAGGGTGTACATGGTCTGCAACAATGCTTAGGTAGGTGGTACATGTAAAAGTAACATCAACGTGGATGACAGGACCCGAGGTTTCCCAGCAGAACATTGTTCAAAGCATCACACTGCCTCCCCACACTTGCCTTCTTCCCATAGTGCATCCTGGTGCCATTTGTTCCCCAGGTAAGCAACGCACAAAGAAAACATGATTCATCAGACCAGGCCACCTTCTTCCATTGCTCCGTGGTCCAGTTCCTTTGCTCATGTGTCCATTGTTGGTGCTTTCAGCGGTGCACAGGGGTCAGCATGGACACCCTGACTGGTCTGCAGCCATGCAGCTTCATACACAACAAACTGTGATGCACTGTGTATTCTGACACCTTTCTATCAGAACCAGCATTAACTTCTTCAGCAGTTTGAATTGGACCACAAAGGCCAGCCTTCACTCCCCACGTGCATCAATGAGCCTTCGTCGCCCATGACCCTGTTGCTGGTTCACCACTGTTCCTTCCTTGGACCACTTTTGATAGATATTGACCACTGCAGACCAGGAACACCCCACAAGAGATGCATTGGAGATGTTCTGACCCAGTCGTCCAGCCATCACAATTGGCCCTTATCAAACTGGATAAAATCCTTATGCTCGCCCATTTTTCCTGCTTCTAACACATCAACATTGAGGACAAAATGTTGACTTGCTGCCTAATATATCCCAGCCACTAACAGGTGCCATGATGAAGAGATAATCACTGTTATTCACTTCACCTGTCAGTGGTCAGAATGTTATGCCTGATCAGTGTATGTTACAATGACTTCTATCATTAGCTTTTAATCATTAGTTGTTTTTTTTTACACAAATACTGCCATATACCACATACTAGGGCTGTTCCTGGTGACTAATTTCCCTGTCATTCAAACGCAAAATTTAATTTAGACTAGTTTACTAGTCTAACAGTAAGAAAACACTCAGAAAGCAGTTAAAATTGAGCATAATTTACTAATTTATAATGTCCATAAAATACTGTGTATTAAGAGACATTTGAAGCAGCTAATCATAGTTTACAATCACCAAATTGTACTTTAAATGCCGCTGAAATGCATGCCACTTTGTGCTGTGCAGCACAAACATTACACACTGACCTACAAAACAAGACAACAACTCACTAAATGCTTCACTTTTTGGAGACTGAAGAGGCTCACAGTGTCGGTAGCAGCAGCAGCTGCTCTGCTCGCAGGTTAATGTCCGTGTCTGTGCTTAATGTGATCACATGTTGCTCCAGTCAAGAGAATATGTACCAGTTTATTCTGTCACAGTCTACATTCAACATTATTTCCTTTTTCTAGATTAAAATGCTGCTAGACTGCGCTGGTTTTATGAACTGTCATCTGTCCCACTTTGTTGATTTAAACATCCAGGGTTGTCTGGGCCATCTGAGCATACACACTTACGCCATATGGCAAGAGGGGCTGCCATCTGATGCGGCTGCAACTAGTGGCGAGCAGCAGCATAACATCATAGAGGGAACAGTTAACTGGCATTGTGCATAAATGTAATCCTGATAAATAGTTTAAATGACTAGTATTTCTGATGCCAACTAGCGAGAGTGGCAACGTTTAATTGTGTCATTGACTAATGGCGCGCATTGGTATAGGAACTGTACCAGGATTCAGTTCAGCCCTCATTATAATAAATAATTAATTATTAATTACTTAAAGTGTTCCACAGATATCAGCACTAAATGTCAGACACTGCTTCATTAACAGCAAGGAAACAAACAAAAAACTCATACTTGGCTGCTCATTAGTGAAAGTTTTGTTCCTGACTTTGGTGACTACTCATGATTCTGTGTACAATGTTACCACTGTTAATGCTAGAAATGTTTTTTCCAAAATAAGAACTCATTATTCTTTTTATCATGCATGCATTTTACCTAAGATCAGATTTGGCATTGAATATTGCAGGATCACCAATTTCATGAAAACAAAAAAGCTTTTCATCTGGGACAATTGGGAGAAAAACCTTAGAAACCCTGTGAATCATTTCTGAGGCAAGGTGGAATTCATGAATCCACTTGAAATGACTTCTTTAATTATATTTCTTACTTTAAGGGTAAATGTTTTATATTGGGTACAATGTTATTTTGGATCTGTTGATGAAGGCACGACCACCATTGCAGTATGTAGTTTTCTCATTGCGTGCTTTCTCCACCATGGACGTGTTGATTTCTTCACCCTCAGTCTTCTCTTCGCATATCGATGAAGTGCAGACAGTTGTTATGGAGGTTAGCAGATTTCTGCGCTGAGAAAACTGCACATGCATTTTGGCGCATTTTCGGCAGACTGCAACAGCTTGTCAGTGGGCCGCTGCAACACATTTAATAGCTTGCAGCTGTAGGCGCCAGTTGCTCTGAAACGGTCGTGATCCTGTCGGAATTTTGAACAACTTATATCGACCACTGGAATTCTGAAGTATCACATACTCAGAAAACAGACATTTTGGTGATTTTGGTGCTGGTAAAATGTTTAATTCAACATTTGCAGCTTGATAACTTGTCTAGATGACAGGAGACCACTACTTCTGCTGCCAACATGCACGCGCAGCTTTTCGATGATGTCAGCTATAAAAAGGGTCTATAACTCATAGTACTGGTGACGGTGTTACACCACATTTGGTGACCCATCAGATTATGTGACCTGCAGTGATGGAAAAAGTACTCAGATCCTTTATTTCAGCAAAAGTGCTAATACCACAGTGTAAAAATACTTACAAGTGAAAATCCTGCAATTAAATTCCTACATAAAGTACTAAAGTAAAAGTACTAAGTAAAGTAACTTTAATTTTATTGTAGTACCCTAATTAGTACTTTTTATTTTACTTTTTCTTTAGTACTGTGCATAGTACT
This sequence comes from Lutjanus erythropterus, assembly GCF_056507025.1. Classification (NCBI taxonomy): domain Eukaryota; kingdom Metazoa; phylum Chordata; class Actinopteri; order Lutjaniformes; family Lutjanidae; genus Lutjanus; species Lutjanus erythropterus. The sequence goes on from NC_139327.1 coordinate 5,564,332, forward strand.
TTTTATTTAAGTACTAAGGTAAAGGTAAAAGTAGTCTTTTCTGCAGGAACCATGAAAAAAAGATCCTCCAGAATTCTTTCTTTCTTTACATGTTAAAATCACAAGGTTTTTCTTCTGTGGAAGGATGACCTCAACACATCACCTTTTTCACCTCGTAAGAGTTTAGAAAATATATTTCTTCCTCATTTTAATACACTGAACTATGAGGTATCACACTGATAGAAAAGAATATCAGTCATTTAAAATAAAAACCAACATAATGACATCCATGTCTTTGGATGACAATGGAAAATACACACATTTTCAGTTTGATTCATTCTTTTGAATTGATCTCTTTAAATAGAAATGTCTGTATGGACTCCTAGAACATCTTTTTTCCTCCAGATTATTCAGAGGCAGACACACAAAACTAAACACTCAACTACACATGAAAAATAAATGTAGTGATACATGTGTGATTCGTCCACTACAAATAACATGTTACTTTGGCTCCATCTGTTGGAAAAAGCTGTATGTGCACATAAATCACTGTTGCACAAAAGGTACACTGTAAAATAAGCAGAGTGACGCCACCATTTTACGACTATTTTACAGTGCATCTACTGTCATTTATTTTAACAGAATATTAGTATGTGGCAGCTTACTATTATTTTCAGTATATAACAGCATGTTACTCTTAATTTAAAAAGTTAATAAATATCTACGTTTGCATTTAATTCTATAAATCACTACAATTTTATTTTTTTTTCAATTTTTTTTTTTACTGTAAACTAAATCAGGCCTTGTGATTAGAGCAGGTATCCAGTTGTGTTTATTTGTGCTTAGAACATAATCACTGTTAAATAATCAGAAAAAAAGTGTTTTTGTCTGCCATTCAGTGGCTTCCTCTCTAACACCACACCTCCCCCATTTAATGTTTACATTGCTTCCCCACTAAAGCGCACAAAGGACAACAGTATGGGAACAGTAGTCCTGCATTACATTACAAACAACACCATGGGGGGTGGAGGTGCAGGATGCAGGAGGAGAAGAAGGACTCGTCCATAATAATGACTGTTAACACGGTTATATCAGTACAAACCAAGTCTCAAAATTAACAGTGACGATGATGATGATGATTGAATACATGCATTTAAAGAAAAAACATTTTTGGTACTATGTGTAGCTGTTGCCGAGAATCACTGTTGGACTATGGTGATATTTTGTGCATGCATGCTTCTGCTGTGACTCTTTTTTTTTTTTTTTAACATTTTTAATTGCAGTTTTATTGTGTTTTTTGTTCTGGTTTCCACTTTTATGTAAGTTCCTCTTTGGCTTTCTGTGCCTAAGTGCTTTTATTTTTATTGTTTTACTCGGCTACATTGTAAATGAAGTCTCTACCTCAATGTATTTCCGAGTTTGTAACCTCTGTTTCCTGCTTACAGGCAGCTGCATCACTACAAACTGCTTCAACAAGGGATGTCGGTTGCCAGACTGACCCACCAAAGAAGCACAGTGTCGCCACACAGCTGTCTATGACCACTCTTAAGCCTCACTTCAGGAGTAAAGGTTTGTAGCCTATTGTAATACATTTGCTTTTGATAAAGTTTAACAATTAGCTGTTGCTGGTTTTTGTAGTTGTTCTTATAATGAGATATCACAATTGTTATTGTATTACAGGTGTCCAGGCAACTGTGTCATGCCAGGACTTTGGTGTTGGCACCTCCACCGTGCCCTTTGCAGCTCCCCTACCCTTCCTGACATCTACATCAATAAAAAGGCCGTCAAAGAGACCTCGTCTGGACCTGGACGAGGAGGGTGAGGAGGAGGATCCATTAGAGGGCAGCTCTCCAGTGGTGGCGTCACAAGGGCTGGATGACACGTACGACCCTGCAGACTCAGTCACAGCTTTGACAGAATCACCAGACATGTCGTGAGTTATTCTAATGTGCCTCTAGATGTGGATGTGTAGTTGACAATATATTTGCTCAGATTAATGTAGTATTCAACAGTCCTGCAAAAAAAGTCTGTTCACTGAGTTTATTATACTCAGTTATTGTTGAGACTGTTCAGACAGGCGGTGATTCGACTGTGACATTTTTGGAGGAGTTTATGCTCCATAGTTTGTGCTCTAGCTGCACTGTTGAATTGAAATGCATTATATTGTCAGGTTTTATGTTAGTTTGTCCATTCGATTTATATTAGGGAGTGCTGACTAAATAAAATGAATCGCTTTGTAAAAGTTCAACTGCATCACAAATGATAAAAGAGCTCAAACCATATAATTATTGACTTATAACATGTTGCTCTATGTTTTTTTAATAGATTTGAATCATCCAGATCCACACATAAAATCAAAACATACATAGTTTATGAGACCTGCATTATGGAGCTCTTTGAGGTGTGTCCAGTGTGTCAGCGGGTGTGTGATGTGCGGACCAGAAGGATTGGGACATTCCTATCGGTTGAACAGCGATGCCCCCATTGTCAGTTCTTCCGACACTGGAATAGCCAGCCTGTTCTGGGAAGCACTCCCGCCGGGAACATCCAGCTTTCTGCGGCAGTGTACATAAGTGGAGCATCATTCTTCAAACTTGAAAGGGTAAGTGAAGAACAAGTATATGCGCTCAGAGTCTTTGAATATAGAATGTAATCTTGTTGGATCTATAGCAGCTGGTTCATAAGAAATTACAGAAGACGGTACTACATTTTTTTTCCCTTGTAATCTTTATCAATCATCAGGTCTTCAAGGCGATGCAGCTGCAACTTTTCCAGTATGACACTTTTCGACGGCACACCAGAAGCTTCATTGAGCCAGCAGTCATACACCAGTGGAAAACATCACAGGACGTCATGCTGCAGCGTCTCAGTGAGGAGGACAAAGTCATACTTGGTGGTGACATGAGGGCTGACTCTCCAGGTATTTATATTTTACTGAAATGACAAAGTTTAGACAGGTGTTTGATTTTATGTGAAAATAATAGGAGGGTGCCATGAAATTTGGAACACCACTATCAATAAGTAATACAATATCATATGTGGGCTTTAATCAAATTTTAACACGGTCTTAACAGGGCACTCTGCCAAGTTTGGAAGCTACACCATGATGGACCTCAAGACCAACACTGCTGTTGACATCCAGTTGGTTCAGGTGAGTGGAATGAAATCAAATAGTAATAGGGTTCTGCATTTTATTTACTTTACTTTACTTAACATTTTCTAATAATCTTTATCTCAATTTTTGGTGGGAACAGAGCAATGAGGTTGGTGGTAGCTACCACATGGAGAAAGAGGGTCTCAGGAGGAGCCTGGCATTGTTGGATGCACATGGTGTGATGCTGGATTGCATTATCATCGACCATCATCCACAAATCCAGAAATTCCTGCGAGAGGCCAACATCACCCATTACTATGATGTCTGGCACATGGAGAAAGGTATATTTCTTTATTTTCATGTACCAACACAAAACACATGATCAAAACTATTTGCCTGCATGGGTGATCAGTTTTTACTTAGAAAAAGCACATTGTAGCAGTGGCCAAGCCACACACATAGTAGCTTTTACTACAAATGTATTAGGCACACAACAGTGTATGATTGTATATAGTGTCTAAGTAGCATATGAAAGATGCTTAGTGTTGTTATAGTATAATCTTCCATTTGGACTTTTTTACTGAAAAGAAATGTGTTTCATATGAATTGTAGGAATTTCTAAAAAACTGGAGAAGATCAGTAAGATGAAGGACTGTGAGAAGTTACAGAAGTGGATGCGGAGCATCAAAAACCACATCTACTGGACTGCAGTGTCATCAACCTCTGGGCCAGAGAGAGTGGCGAAATGGACGTCCATCCTGAACCATGTACAGGACATCCATACGCATGAAGACCCTCTTTTCCCCAAGTGCACACACAGACTACGCCAGACAAGGGACAAAAATAAATGGCTGACAGCAGGTGTGTTGCTCATATACAGTCCAAAACCTTATAACAATTCCTCTTTTTATAAGTAGTGATCAGAATTATTCTATAAAGATAATCACACAAATCACTCCATTAATTAGGTTTATAAATTCATCACACATACTGTCATCAGTAATTAATACTGTATTGTATTGTAAAGTAATCATTTTTATCCTTTTTAGCAACCCCTGCGTTCTACAAGCTGGAGAAGGTGCTGACCAACAAGAGGACTCTGAAGGACGTTGCAAAACTGAGCCCCCACCATCAGACTTCATCTGTGGAGGCTTTCCACAGTGTCATCCTCCGTTTTGCCCCAAAGAATGTCGTGTTTCCATTTCTTGGAATGCTATGCAGGTAAATGAAACTGTGGTTACTAAAACATTTTTTGTCATTATTTACATGTTTGATTTTCTGTGTACTGTACTTCCAGACTCTACCTGGCTGCAATGTATTACAATGAAAACGCTAACCGACCACAAGCCAAAACATCTGGCGGAGACCCACTCTTCAAAGTGGACTTCCCTAAGGCTATGAAGGGTACATGCACAGCAAAACCAGTGAAGACAGAGCCGACGTTCGGTAAGTCTTACATTCTTTTCATTTTTACCACAAAAATGGTATGTACATGTTATATGTACTATTGCACTATAACAATTGTTGGAACTGTTTCAACACAAAAAAATGAGGGAAAAAAAATCTTAGAAAAATAGAATAGAAAAATACTAAATTGTATAAATAGGCAAACATAAACAAAATTCACACATATTAAAAAAAAGTCTCAACACACCTGAATGTATGACAGTTACAGGAAGATTCAACTTTAAGAAAATCAGAAAAGACTCCTGCACGCTGTCTCACTTTCTGCTAATTTATTACATATCCGACGTTTCGGTCTGGACAACCTTCATCGGCTATTTAATAATTAAATTAATTAATTGATTAAAATTAATTGTATTGTCTGCAGCAATGTTTCCTGAAACCCACGTAAGCTGGATGCTGATTTCCAGATACGGGCAAAAAAAGGACTAAGAGTTTCTAATGACTTTTAAGGAAATATCATTAATCCACAACATACCTAAGAACCACTTTTTTAAATATCTGCAACTGAGGAGTTTCATATGCTTTATATTGATTTGTGCTCTGAACACAATGGAGACATGAAGAAAGAGAACAAATGGGTGTGAGTGGGATGGGTGGGGGGGGGGGGGGTTTCACTACTTGTTAAAGCAAAAACGTACAGTGTATTGAAGAATCAACCCCTGTAGTGTTTTTTTATGTTTTCTGTGGCTGAAATCCAATCATCAAATCTCAAATATTCAAACAATGATGACACATGAGGTTCAAACTACAGCTTTTTGTCTCCAGGTCCTGGAACAGGAGTCTCCTCCCACTGGCACGGCCCTGGTTACTCTGAGGTCATTTACAGAAGACAGGTGAACAGACAGCTCGCTTTTCTTTCTGTTCTTCATGTCATGTTGAGATATTTCATTCTGAAACATTTGATTGGTCATGTGACACATGAAACAGTCAGCTGTCATTGTTGACTGACTGTTGGATGATTTGGTTATGATCACACAGCGGTGGTTCCTCTACCCAATCAGGAGCCTCATTTCCACCAGAACCGCACCACCCTGTCCTGGGTGACAGAAACCTACCCCCACTCCCACCTGTCTGAAGACGAGGCTCTGCTGGAGTGAACCATCAGACCTGGAGAGGTACAGACATCTTTAGACCTGAATCTTTAATCTTCTTCTCATCTGAAACATTTCATTTTCATTTCTTTCATTTCATTCTATAATAAATAAATTGTCATATCATTATGTGAATGAATTTTGGATTTTAATTTGAAGGAGCTGCCAAATGATGATGTTACAGAAAAAGGCAAGAACATAAACACATATTTGATGAATATTTGTGTCATGTAGTAGTTTTTATTAGTGCTGTCAGGCGATTAAAAAAATTAATCTAATTAATTACAGGATTTGTAATTAATTAATCTAATTAATCGCATTTTAATCTCATATCTGCTAAAGGTCCCCAAATAAAGAATTTGAATTCTAGGACATTACAAAATTGTAGTGCATGACTAATCAATTGAATACACCAAGAAGAGAAAATTTGAAATCTTTTGCTCACAGTTAATGCAAAAGACTTGAGTTTCCACCCTCTATCGATGAGGTGTGCAGTGACTCCCAGGTAGTTATGATTGCTTACCGATGTCCAGTGATGGCCCGTGAGGGCGACGTGGCAGGCCCCTGCCAACAACTCTTCTTTTGCGGTCCTCTCATCACTGTACAGCTGGTGAATTCTTTTCATCACCGTAGTTCTCGACAGTAACTGGAAATTAGAGTCAGATGACGCTATCTGAAACGCCTCCTTTAGGCCCTCGTCTTCCACAATTGAAATTGGCCTGCAATCAGCAGCAACCCACTTTGCGATTGAATTTGTCAGTTTTTCTGTCGTGGCTTTGCTCATTCGTTTTCCTACCTCAGCAAGCGTGGGTTGGCAGAGTGAGCTCACGGTAGCACTAGCAGCACTAGCAGCACTAGCAGCACTGGCAGCAACTTTAACAGTGGAACTTGTCCGGACATGTTTAGCGTTTAAATGATAATTCAGGCTGGAGCTGCTTCGGTGATAGGAAAATTCTTTTTTACACAAGGTACAAATCACTGCGTTCTTGTTAATAGTCCAGTCTTTGTTCTTTTTATAAATAAACTTGCCGTTCAAAGGTCCAAGTAAGCTTGCCTCGCTCTCCTGTGTCGCGTCCATGTCTGTTGTCACCCTGCTTTTGACTAGTGGCACAGGTAGGAAGTGACGTGCCACTGCAGCCTACAGGTCACTCAATGGGCCAAATTTAAAATGCTTGCACATTGACTTATCACTCATGATTAATTGCGTTAATTTGCAGCGTAATTAATTAATCTAATTAACGCGTTAAACTGACAGCCCTAATGTAAACACAGATTGAAATGATTAGGATTTTAAAAGAGCACCCACTGTAATATTCCTCTGAGTTGTAGAAGACCATAGTCAGCTCGGTAAATGCTGAAAGCGTTCTGCAGGGAGAACACACTGAGGAAGACAGGGTCCAATCCAGGATGGTCAACCATACATGATAAATCTTCCTCAACCTCCTGCATCCGTCTTGTAAACTAATGTAAGATAGAAAATTAGGGATCATGGTATCTGACAAATGTAATGGGTAAACATAAGAAATAGCCTATAGTCAGACTAGTATGGAATAATATATAGTGAGCATGTCAGTCTTGTGAAATAAACCCTAACAGGATGATGCAGGACCTCAACACAAAACAGAGAGGTTTTAATTCATCCAGAAGAGAGTTATTTCACAATATTGACCTGCTCACTGTATATTAGTGAGTGACTCTCAGTGCAGTGACTCTCCAAAATAAATAATTTGACACAAAATATTGATTTTAAAATATTTTTACATCACATCAAGACTCTATTCTAAGGTGTCATACAGAAATTAGTAATGAGTATGTAATGAATTAGTTTAGCTAAAAAATATTACCTGTGGTATCTCCTTGCAGCACATATTTTCATTTTCTGTAGCCATTGTTGCACAGTTTCCACATGTGCACCTGTCCAAAAATATAGAAAAATGTAAACATTTCAACAAAATATTAAATGTATGAAATTCAACATCTGACAGACATTAGACAAGCTGTGGTGGATGAGCAGTAAACTTTGCTAAATTTTCAAATACATAATGTTGGACCTTTGTAACAGGTAAGCTGAGACAGCACAGTGTAGTTTACTTAACACTGCACACAGCCTCAACTTCTGAAAACTGATGATAAAATAATAATTAATGATGACACTGACAGACTGACTAATTTTCTGTATACCAAAACAAGTTCAGTATTATGTAAAAAAACAAACAACAACAACAAAAAAATGGTTACATAAAGGATGCTGTTCTGATAGGCATCTCTGCTAAGAATATTGCAAAACAAGAAGATAATTTACTGCCAGCAATCATCAAAATATCTCTTACTAATTGTGACATAAACACCCGTAGTGGTCCTTTGTCCTCAGAGTACTAACGTGTCTCACCAGAGGCATGACGGTTAACTATATTCACAAATTATAATGTCACTTATTCACCAAAAGTTCCCTCAATAATGAACAAGCGGAGTGAGTTACAGTTAGCATTAGCTATCGTAGTATATCTTTCTTTATTTTAAAATTGTAATCCTACTAATAAGCCTCATTTTTACTAAATGTAACTGTAATCTGATTACACCTAATGTCTATCTGTATCTGTTATACAAGTACATTTTCTGTACCCAGAATGCATAATCCCAAAACATGTAATCTGTTACTTCCCAAGCCTGTCTAGAGACAGACATAAAAACAAAGTTAAAAAAAAAAAAAAATTAGAATTAGAATCAGCTTTATTGGCCACGTTTTTGTCATGCCTTCAGTGTACTCACACAGGAACAGACCAGATACCACAGCTGTAGGAACAAGGACAACAAAGCTAAACAAATGAAGGTAGTTGCCAGTTGATGTTTCTCCACAATGTGAAGGATGGTTTCCTGTAGTGTCATTAGCTGAAAACCTGTTTTACAACTGTTCGATGTCGCCCCTCTAAGCTACTGTGATCTCCTTTGTGTGTTCCTGGTCTGGTTGTACAGGATTCTGTCCCCACTACAGTCATACCCCTTTTCCTTGCACATATGGGAGGTGTCTCCAGGACCACATGTTGACATAATGACACTCTCACGGGGTGAAAACCATACCGGCTAATAGCTGAACTTCATTTAGCTGCTTTGGTTTCAGGGTCCTGGCATGTGGCCTGAGTCTGAAATAACTCAGTTTACTATATGGTGCACTATATTTACCCTCCACCATTCTATTTGAGTCTCTGCATATAGTATATACCTTACACTATGCCAGTGGTTCCCAACACTGAGTGCAGCTGGTTTTGACGTTATATCATGTTCTTGAGTCAGCCACACCAACAGCAATACTGTCAACACATCCAGAACTGTACTTCCTTCCTTCAAAATAAAATAGCATGCTTCAACTCCAAATTATGCAGTAAAAGCTGCCCAGTTTCTATTTTGAGTGTACCATCTGTTAGATGTTTTGTTAAACTCTCTTTTCATTTCAGGCATTTGCAAAATATCTGCTGATGCATTAAAGTTGCAACTGTATAAAGATATATGTATATATAACATTACTTATACACACTGTGCAGAGTAAGATTTATAGCATACCAATAACCTCAAGTCTTAATGCATGAAATTGTCATTTTTGCAATCAAAATTCAAATAATCGGGACATGTAATTATAAGGTTTATGAAATGGTTTTTTTTAATCACACATAGAAAAAAAAACAAAAAATTAAAATATACATATGGTGTGGAATTGCTTGTCACAGGTATCAAAATGGACCCGTGACACCTAACCCTTCAAACTCTCTGGAGGGTCAGGTCTCCAGCACCGGCCACACCATCTGCTCTTCTAATTTTTTTAATTTAATGCCTTTAACAGATAGGACAGCTGAAGATATGACAGGAAATGGGGAGAAAGAGTGGGGGAATGACATGCAGCAAAGGGCTGCAGGCGGGATTCAAACCCACGGCTGCTGCAGAGGACTCACAGCCTCCATATGTGGGGCGCGCGCTCTACCGCCTGAGCAACCCAGATGCCCCACCATCTGCTTTTGTCTCCCCAGTGGTGTGAAATACCCACAGAAAATATATGTATGACATTTTTCTGATTATGATGGGTTGGCATGCAACAACTGTAAACATTAATTTGGGATTATGGGATGTCATAGGTCCAATGGACAGGGAGGAGGAGCTTGGTAGTAAAGGATCGCTGGAGGCTGCATACAGATACAAGATACGTTTGTGCAGAAATATGCAAATTTTCACAGTATGAGGAAAGGCAACATCAGGCCTGGCCCAGGAACATGCCAGTGGGGTAGGTGGAAGTAGTGAGGAGGTCTCCCACCATGGCCCAGGCAGCATAAGCAGTCACCAGTCAATGGCTGCTGAGTCCAGAGGATAGAGGCCACACCTCCTGAACACAGCTACAACCACTCTCTGACCCTTCATCCGCTAGTCAGAGTCCCTTAGGACTCTTGAAAACACCTTCTCTGAAACCAAGACAGAGTGGCTTACTGCTAACAGATCTCCTGTAACACGCTCTGGTGTTCTGCCTCCAGGGCTCCAAAGAAACTCACATTTAGAAGTTTACAGATGTGAGTTGTGTGTGTTGACAGGCAGAGGAGAATGACCCACTTCCTCTGCGCCACCCGGACCAGCTCTGGATCCAGGTGGAACTGGTGGCCGTCCATGACAAGCAGTAGCAGGCGCTCCTGCTTGACGTACTTCAGGAAGTGCCCAACAAACCACTTCATAATCAGCTCACTGTCCATATGCCCTGCCTGCAACTTCCTGTAGAGGGTGCTGGGGACCCTTCCTTGTTGTAGGTGGATATCCCCATATATATAATGAAAGACAAACATTTACCTTACCTTACCTTCCTCCCTCTTCACTCCATCTTTTCACTCATCTGTCTCCTTATTCCTGTCTCTTTTCTCACTACTGCTTCCTCTTCTCTGACCTGACTTTCTCTCTGCTCTGTCTTTTCAGCTTAGCAGCACAAACCACACAAGAGCAAAGCTGAAAGTCAAAAACATTGAATTTTAGTTAACCTAGCTTATTATATTGGAGATGAATCTAAATAACCTCTAAGATCCTCTACTGATCTTCAACACACACACACACACACACACACACACACACACACACACACACACACACACACACACACACACACACACACACACACACACACACTCTCTGTCTCTCTCACACACACACCAAAATTATTTTAATTATTTATTAAATCAGGGCACATGAATATACTTGATTTGGCCTAGCTCAACAAAAATATAAGATGCTTGAATAACTAATTTAACAACTGTGTCAAATCTTAAAACTGCTTTGAAACTTTTGCATTGTAATCAGACAAGTAAATGTTTATGTAAAGATGAAATTCGACATGTAGACTTTTTCCACTTACCAAAATTGTTGCAAAAAACCAGAAGGTGTGTCAGGGTGCAAGTTTACGACTATGGATAATAGCAGTGAACAGTGTCACTGTGGAAACAGTTCTGCTAACAAAGTCCATTTTAAATGCACTTGATTACAACTATTTATCTTTTAATTGTCAAGACCTCACCATAAGTTAAGCTCGAAAATATTTTATTTAGGATAGCAGTGGGAATTGAGACGGATGGGATGATAGGGATCGAGTGGAGACGGATGACAGGGGTCGAGGGGGTGAGGGAGGTCTGTTGTTGAGCTGAGCATCTAGGAACCTAGGGGGTTGAGAGTCAGGGTGGGGAAATGTCTCAGCGAGCTTCTGTGCATCGTCCTCCGTGGTTCCTATGGAAGAAAGAGAGAAAGAAAGATGAATTAATGACTAATAATGGAAGTATTAGCTGAACATACCTGTCTTGAGGTGCAACTAGAACATGCGGTGGAGAACCAGGTGGACATAGGCAGGATGAGTCAGCTCCTTGTAGACAGGTCCTGTGCTGGATGCAGTAGAACTTTTGGCTGACTTTTAGATGACCACCATCCTAGTTATCGAGGGGAGGGTTGTGAGAACTAAGACGGACAGGAGAGGGTAGGATGTGCTTATATAGGTATGCATATGTGATTGGAATGAGAAGGTGTGGGTCTGATTGGCAGGACACAGGTGGGAAATACAGGTGATAGGGATCAGCTGAGGGTGGTGTGGTCTAGTTCCTAAACTTCAGTTATAAACTACATAACAACAAGGAAAGAAGTAGCTAACAATCAATAAACCTGAAATGAGCATGAAACATTACTTTAGGCTAAACAGTTTAAGCATATGTGCTATTGAAGTGATTTAAAATGAATGAAAAGTATTCAAGTTACATTACTTTTTTTTTCATTTTTATAGGGGGTGTTTCCTCTGCTTCCAGACTTTATGCTAAGCTAAGCTAACTGTCTCCTGAGTCCAGTTTCATACTTATACAACATGAGACTGGTATCAGTTCAGCTCCTGGCAAGAGGGAAAATTACCATATTTCCCCACATCCTGAACTATTCCTATAAGTGTGGAGACTTGAGACACAAGTCCTTTCTCAATACCAAGTATGCCAAGTTTGGACTTAGCAGGACGGTCATTCTGCAATAAGGACAGTGGCGTACTTGATGATGTCACCATCTCAGTTTGTCCTGGGGTAACATGAATGCAAACCGCCCAGTCATCTTTCTATCTGGTGAGGTATTCTGGCTGTCCTGAGAGCAGGACGACACATCTCTGAAAACTTTGGACCAAATTTCAAACTACGAGCTATCGTGATGAATCGACCACAGGTTTTAAGTTTTAACGTCTACATTCTCACATAAAATAATCTTAAAATTACATTTTGTGATACTAAAACAATAGTATTTCAACACTTGTGGGTCTTCCGAAATGCATTCTGGGATACGTGGCTGCCCCAAGTCCACACAAGTCACCACCCGATGCATCCTCGATAAAACGAGTGGGGCAGGAACACATCCGGGTATTTGACTGTACTTGACAAGATGCAGACTTTTGAATTGGAACAGTACTTGGGAATGGGTACTTGTGGAATTGTCTGCTTAATATGTCAGAAAACAGGATCAATAAGGTTTTTCTCTGGTGTAAATTGCACAGCTCTCCTTAGGTTAAAGAGATTAATGATATTTTTGAGGAAGCTGAGTTACAATATATGAATAGTAATAATTTAACATGTAGCTTAAACATAATTAGAGGAAAGTTACTTGCTAAATTTGAGGCAAAATGGTTAAATGATACTTTGTTAAAACCAAAATTACGACCATATATTCAAATCAAGCACAATTATGGTCCCGAACTTTATGTTACAGCAAATCTTACAAGGAGTCAGAGGTGTTTAGTTGCACAGTTGAGAACAGGAATCTTTCCTCTGAACCTTGAAGTTGGTGGATTTAAAAACATCCAGGAGGATGACAGGTTATGTGAGCTGTGTGATTTAGGAGAAGTTGAGAGCGAATTACATTTTCTTTTGTATTGTCCTTTTTTATGATGAGTTAAGAAAACCTATATTCAATGAAATGTCTGTTCAAAATCCAGAAATGTTCTGGTGCTCTGATGATGACAGAATGGAATGGCTGTTTAATTGTAATGTTTATAAGTTGGCCAATTTTGTTTCTAAAGCTTGGAAAAAGCGTCAGGAAAGGTTATTTAATTAACATTAATTGTGAGCTATGTTGTGTTCTTGTTTTGTTTTTCTGGTTTCTGGTCTGTTTTATCTAAATAATGGTGTCTTGTAAGCCTGTTCGGGCTGGGCACTTGCTGGTGCATGACACAATAATAAAAAATTCATTCATTCATTCATTCACTTGGACTGAAACTGATGATGTTTCTCAAGAACACAAGTACAGAGAAGAACGCATATTGAGAAAGGGCCATACTGCACATAGTGTAGATTTGTCAAAGGTTTTCACTGCTCAAGGGTGGCTGCATATTAACAACAGCCATTCTTACAGACCTTCTGCGTTTTTTTTTTTTTTTTTTGTTTTTTTTTTGCCACGGCTGCTCAACAGGGTCAAATCTCCTGCTCCTAGCTGGAGATGTGTACAGGAGAATAATACTTCACTGAAGAGTTTCAGTTCACGGACAGGATAATTTTCACTTGCGCTGTCCTCAGCACTGTTACTCATCCAGCTGAAATAATCCTGCTTTGTGAGACAGGGCCCAGATGCTATGATGGAGGACATTGCACTTCTGAGGCCTTGCAAACATGCAAGGGACAGAGTGAGGTGCTTTTCTTTACAGTGATATAAGCTTTGAACTGTGAGTTTTGAAGGTGACCTGATATGGCATTGTTCCAGCTGGCAATGAAATATCACGTGAATTGAACAGCCTTGCCTACACGGTCTCCCTGCACAAGCTGTGTTGCTGATTTGGCTAAAAAACAAACTGTAACTAGTATTCACATACCACAAAATGAGACATTTCCCACAGTTTCGGTTTGTACTCATATGTGCATTCCTTTGCAGACCATTGGAACAGTAGCGTGGTTTCAGAGCAGCCACACACTTAAACTGACCTTTGATCTGTGTTTTGTGGGGTCTGATGGTTTTCTAAATCACAAATCAGTTTGACGATGAGTCACACATGAACGAGTTAAGTACTAGGTGCGCTCGCATTCACTTTAAATTAGCAAATGTGGGAAAAAGAAAGGGCATGAAACTAACATGATTTTAAATAGCACAATAATCTTTCTTTAAAGAGACAGTTTACACCAAAATCAAAAATACATATTTTTCTTCTGGCCTGTACTGGTGTTTATCCATCTAGATTTTTCTGGTGTGAGTTGCAGAGTTTTGGACATATAAGCTGTAGAGATGTCTGCCTTCTCTCCAGTATAATGGGACTAAATGTTACTGGGCTTGTTGTGCTCAATGCTCCAAAGAAATACATTTGAAAAATTCAAAACCAGTGTCTCTTTATTATTGTTTTATCTGTGGCTTCATCAGTCATTGCTAATGGTTGATACAAATTGTGGGGTGGGTGTGAACTTGTTTTGGCTTCTGAAGGGGGGCATCCCAAAAAAAGTTTGGCAACAAAAACACAACTTATTTTCAGGAGATTACATACTTACGAATATTAATATATTAATATTAAGTGGGCAAGAGAGGGCTGGAACTAATGATTACTTTCATCACTGATTAATCCGAAAATTGATGTAATTATTTTCACAATTAGTTATTATTTAGTCTATAGAATGACATGAAAAAAAAAAAAAATCCTCATCACAATTTTCCAGAGCCCAAACTGACATCTTTAAATTGCATCTTTTGTCCAACTAACCGTCAAAAACGTCAATGCTCTTCATTTACCATCATATTTCACAAAAAAGTTAAAGAAGCAAAAATAACTGAAATGATTAATCGATTATCAAAATAGTTAACAATCATTACTATTAGTTGCAGCCCTACAAGACAATGCACATGGACAGGAACAAACAAAAACACACAAAAGGGAAGAAAGTTATTTAAAAAAAAAACAACAATAATAATATTAATAACACCTCTAAACCCAATACAAATACGTGTAGAATCGGTACATCATTTACACACCAAAACAGCAGTCATTTAACAGTTTAACTACCTCTGGTATTAAACCGTCAGAGGGGGGCAGCAGTGAGCTAAATGTTGAGATTTTAAGGCAAAAATAAATATACAGTGAGTACGTGTAATTTCAATAATATAAATAACAGTCGACTGTGCCGAATTAATCAGCAGGTCATAATGATTGCTTAACAATATAGAGGCATTAAGGATTCTGTGTTTTCTCCGTCATGAGGAATTACAAAGTCACATATTGAAAATTAATAACGGAGTTTTGCGGCGTGAAAATTGACCCGAACTAACCCACCACACTGGGCATGTGACTCGACACTTAAACAGACGCATTCATGAATGGTGGTCCAACATTTGAAACAGTACCCTGCAGCCTGCAGCAGCCTTCAGCAGCAGTGTGTGTGTGTGTGTGAGAGAGAGAGAGAGACAGAGTGTATCGTGTTTGTGCCACGGTGGCTTGAGTCTCGTGTCACGGTGACGCGCTCGTGAGCTGCTGCAGATTCATGAGCGCGCGCCGTCCTGCTGCTTGGATGGGATCAACGCGAGGGACGCGAATGAAAGGTAACAGAGCTCCACATACAGATATATACTGATGACAGGGTGACACATAGGCGGTATAGGGCTCTATGAGACGGCAGAGAGCATAGCTGTGTTCCTGCTTTATAACGGCATTTGGTCAAATGTCGGCCTGAAGGGCTGAAACACACGGTCCGCCCCGCAAATCTGTTCGCCACGAGTATGTTAACTGGGGTTATCTTATGCTAAAGTGAGAAAGAATGGTCCCGTTTGGTAAATTTATCAGTCCATTCTTATCTGTAATGGTGTTGTATACATTGTCTATCACAGACCTCTGTCAAAGTGGAGCTTTAATGGTTGAAATGGTTTCCGACGGTGGAGGACGTCTATCATTCAGGAGTAAATGCTAACTGACTCAGAAAAATGTTCTGGCTTATTTTGACTGGATGAAAAAGATACTTACTGGTGTTACAACACATTTTGTGAGCCAGAGGATTCTGTGACCCAAATACCCAGCAGTGGAAGAAATATTCAGAGCCTTTATTTAAGTAAAAGTATTAATACCACACTGAAAATGCTTCTCTCCATTCATAATCTTACTTGAGTAACAGTATGTTGGTATTATCAACAAAATGCAGCTAAAGTATCAAAAGTAAAAGTACTAATTGTGCAGTAAAATGGTCCCTTTCAGTGTTTTGCTGATACATGTAATGATTTTGTATCAATATTACTGCAGGGTTAATATGTATATTACATTTCCTGCTAGGTTGTTCAAGGCTGGGGTCATTTGCACAACTGTTAGGGGGTTCTCAACCTGAGGGTTGGTTCCCTCAAGGGGTTGTGAGGTAGTTGTAGAGAATAATAAATGTATATTGTGGTGAACTGCATGGAGAGAGAGTAGGACTGCGCTGTTAAATTGCAATCACAATAAAATCTAAATCTAAATCAATCTAAATTTCAGAATCATGACCGAATTGAAGATTTTTTGAAAAAGGAAAAATGTGTGAGAAAATAGCATTATAATGAGGTTCTGTAGTGCTGCATAGATGACCTGGCCTAAAAACTGTGTTGTTCAGATCATAGAAGACACGTTTGTTTGGTACAGACGTCAATAAATATCACATCATCACAAATTTACTTTTTTTTCCAGTGAACATGAAAATTGTAATGCAGAACCAATCATATCCACAAATTGTATCACGTATCACAATTTCAGGTAAAATAATAACAATATGACTTTTTTACCAAATCATGCAACTCCAGGAAGCAGCTCTCAGAGATGTTAGCCCCTTAAAGACAGTCAGCATGAGGGATGAGCACTCAAAAATATGCAAAATACAGCTGGCCTCAAGAAATGTTGAACAAAACTATAAACCAGCACAAAAATGACAGTGACAAATGACAAACATAAACCACCATGTTCTAAATAGGCACAAACACTAACATTTAGTAATGAAATAGCAAACTTTACAAACTACTCAGTCCAGCAAGCATGATGGGAAATGAGGGTTGTATTTTAGACCAGGGAATGGTTTTTACGAGGGCTTCAACTATCGATTATTTTCATCATAGATTAATCTGTTCATTTTTTTCTTGATTAATTGATTGATCATTAATTGACCACCAGAAAGTGGTGAAAGATGTTGATCTGTGTTGCTTAAAGCCCAAGATGACGTCCTCAAATGTCTTGTTTTGTCCACAACCCAGAGACATTCAGTTTACTGTGAGAGGGGAGCAAAGAAACCTGAAAATGTTCACATTTAAGAAGCTGGAATCATAGAAATTAGATTTTTTTTTTATCTAGAAATATGAATTAAATTAATTAATCGATTACCAAAATAGTCGGCTATTAATTTAATAATTGATAAATAATTTTTGCAGCTCTTGTTTTTACATCACATTGCATGTACCAATGTTATAATGTGAGTTTGGTAGATTTCATGTGTTATACAGTAATTCCTGAACAGTCTGGGGCAGACAGGCCGTCGGGGTTGCGAGCTGGAAAGGGTGAGAACTATCGGGTTAATCTACAGCGCTGCATCACAGTCTGTAAGATCGTCATACGTTTGTAGCGTGGCTGTCCCGTGAGAATGTCTCTCTGAAACGTCAGATTTCCATGATGCCAGAAAAATGGCCCTGTTTTCACACAAAACATTTTCCAGCAAATCCAAGAGGGTTTTTAAATAGTTAATTTAGCTTAAGAAGTGGGAGATGTTAGCACCTAATGTTCTCATCTTTTAGGTTATCTGAAGAATTTACATTCAAACTAACCAGATTTTAAGATAAATGGTTTTCACTGAACAGCTAGGGAATGAAAAATTGGAATCTGGAAAGTAACTAGTAGGGATGTCCCGATCACATTTTTTTGCCCCCGAGTCCAAGTCCGAGTCATTTGATTTTGAGTATCTGCCAATACCGAGTCCCGATCCGATACTTAAGCAATGCATCAATAAGAAGAAAAAAAGAGAACACATCCACGTTTCCACCACACGAAATGCTCAATTTGCACACATTACAAGTGGCTGTTGCACTGCCTTCACTGTCCAGTTTAAAATACCTCCAAACTGCAGACATATGCTGTCCCGAGGTGACACGTTTGTCCTGCGTTAGCCTACTAACTACCAGCTCACTACTACTATGTTGTCAGAATTCCCCTCCTGCCGTAAATTGTGACATTTACGGTGTTGTTCCGTCTGTGCAACAATGAATATTGATGTTGTAACTGTTAAAACTAAGCCATTGTCATTCCATTTGACAATCTCTTTGTACCTCAGGATGAATTTAAAATGTGTACATGGCCATGCTTGTTGTTTTGTAAGGTTAAATCCGATAATTTCCACCTGATTCCGATCATTTGAAAATCACGTGATCGGCCCCGATTTCCGATCACGTGATCGGATCGGGACATCCCTAGTATCTAGTAACTAAAGCTATCAGACAAATGTAGTGGAATAAAAAGTACAATATTTACCTCTGTGATGTAGTGGAGTAGAAGTTAAAGTTGCATAAAGTGAAAATACTCCAGTACAGTGCTTGAGTAATCATACTAAGTTACATTCTACCACTGCAAATACTGTGCATCTATGGCAGGACGACCTCAGCTACCCCCTAACCCTCACCCTGAACGTTCTATTCAGGTCACAGAGTCTGGTGGGTCACAGAATCTGGTATATCACTGGTCATGTAAGGTCGTCTCAACATTTACAAACGCGTCAGACATCTAAGTTTGATTTTCCTGTGTACGACACCTGATATTACCAGGCTTGCTGACTGTAGAACTCAGATGCCCAGGCCAATTAAAGGAACAACTTGGATGTTAACTGTTTATGTGCACATACTGGAAAAGTGTAGCATAGAACAAGCTGAGCTTCTGGTTCAGAATGTCAATTTAGCTGAATCTGAACCTGTGACATAGGACTATGAAGAGGCTGTAAACAACCAGGTGGCTGGTTGACCAACTGACCATAACACAGCATCACAACCACCAACATGGAGGACAGTCTTGGACTGCAGATACTATACTGCTGTGAGAAGAAAGTTTGTACTGTCTAATTAGCATTCCACCCTTTTGAAAAGGATTATTTGATTCCAAGTCTCTCCATTAAGGATCTGATGGGTGGTGAGTCTTTTTATCTGTCTGTTTAAGTGTTCATTTCAAGAAGTGCTAAATAGCTGCAACAATTAGTCGATAAAAAGAAAATTAATTGCTAACTATTTTGTTGATTGATTAATCGTTTCAGCCATTTTTCAAGCAAAAATGTCAAACATTAGCTGGTTCCAGCTTCTTAAATGTGAGGATTTGCTGCATTTATGACAGTAAATGAAAAGTGTTTGGGCTTCAGACTGTTGGTGGGACAAAAGAAGCAATTTGAAGATGTCACTTTGGACATTGGTATGAGCATCTGCCACAAATTTTTTACATTTTTAGGATTCAACAATAAGGATCTCCTAGGACACGTAAAATGCAACTTCAGGCAAGTTTTAACATACCAGTGCTGATGATGGATGTAGCTAAAGAGTGAGCTCTTTTGCTTCCTTCTCGTCTCTGTTGAGAGTTGCACACGCACAGTACTGATGAGGCACATAAAGACAATGTTTATGCACTGAAGTGCAAGCGAGCATTTCAGTTTTCCTGGAAACAGGAGTTCAGTTGGGTAGTGTTAGAGGATGTTGATGTATTATTATGTATGTTGATGTTGCTGAAGTTTTAGAGCAAGGTGGATAAAACAGTTGTTTTTCAAAGTTACTTAAAGTTTCTGAAAAACAATGTTTAAGTGCCGTAACAGGGGTCAACAGCATCTGACTTCCATGGCAGCTCAGAGGGCTGCTGACAGCCCCTTTTTGAGGCCATGCCAGTGTTTGCATGAAACATGAACACTGAGGTAATTGCAAAACTGATTACCACAGTGTATCATGTATTCAAGAATGCTAGTTACAGTAACTCCACTAGATACTTTGTTGATACATAACCACTAATAAATAGAAAATGTTGTATAGGGGCATTTTAAAAATTTACTTCAGACAAGTAGATTTATTAATCAATTTTACAAAGTAAACAACAACAATAATCAATTAATCATGTAAATAAAAAGCAGATTATTTGATGGTGAAAATAATTGTTAGTTGTAGCTAGGGCTGAACAATTAATTGACAGTTTATTGAAATCGCAATATGGTCTACTGCACTTTTCAAAATGCAGGATGCACAATATTTTGTTCAAGGCACAATGTGTGTCAAAATACCATTTTCAAGTAAATATTGTGGTGCTGCAGAGGTGTCCTGGCCAACACATCGTTCTCTAGACTTCAGAAAACATCGTTGTTTAGTACAGTTCTTTGAAAAATAACACTGTATTCATTTTAATGTGTTTTTCAATGAAAATGAGATTAATGATGTAAACATGATCCTTTCTTCTGATATCGCAAGTCGTATTGCAATTGCAGTATCAGTAAAAATAATTGGAATTAGATATTTCTTCTAAATCGTTCAGCCCTAATCTATTATTCTAGAGCGACCAATAGTAATTGTTTCTGTCTCAAGTCATATTTGTCATGTTTGGTTTTTCATTTCCAGGCCGGTGTAAGGTGTCCCTCCTCTGTCCTGGCTTCTACAAGCAGCAGCCTCACAGATAGGCGGAGCCACCAGCCTGCAAGAAGAGTGCTGTCAAGACTGTTCGGCCTCGTGGAACACATTTAATCAGTGCTGCCCGGCCAATGCTGCACCTTGTTCCATATCTCCTTTGTCCCAGCGCAAACAAGTAGTTGATGGTGTTGACTTTTTGCTAAAAACAGTCCAAAGACGGCCGCTGATAACAGCACAGCTCTCAGCTCTCTCCTGATTGGCTGTAATCTAGATTCCAGAGGACCCAAACACAAGACTCCACAAATAATTCGCCTTCCTCCTCGTCATCCTTGAAGTTGTGTGTCTCTTGTTTTTGTACAGTTGAGTGCAATCATGGGGGCCACCGGCTACGGCTACTATCGTGTAGCCATCTTCATCTGCATGTTCACTGGCTACTCGCTGTACTTCTTCAACAGGAAGACCTTCTCCTTCGTCATGCCCTCTGTGATGGAGGAGATCCACCTGGACAAAGATGACTTGGGTGAGATGCCAGCATTAATGGAGCGTTTTCTTTTGTCTGATTTGAGCAGCATCTCCTTAAAGAGAAAGTTACCAGTTTTCATGTGGATATCAGGATAATGTTGATAGTAAATTTAGTCAGCTGAAGCAATAGATTCTGTTGCGCGTTATGTTATGTTACCAAAAAAGCTGAGTTCTCTTGCTTGCTGAGCCGTGCCAGAGGTACCCAAATGTACCAGGATGCATTATATGTGAGCTTATGACACCTACACCCATGTTGCAGTAGGTCTGCAACATTTCTACGCTGGCATACGCCTGTGGTGCGCCGGGTAGGTGGAGTCTACACACCATTTATACAGCGTCTGAGCTGGCACATGCCCTGGATGTCCCCCTTATTTCATGCAATGAAAGCGGCGTCTACGCCTCCCTCGCCGCATAATTATAGTTTACAATTTAATTTAGCAGACACATGGCTCATACAAACAAGTCAAAAGAGACTGATAGACAGAACTGATGAAAGTCATTTAGGTTTATGTAAAATCATATTCTGAACATTAATGTCCATGTCCATGCTGACGATTATTTATCAACTAGGAAAACTACAATAGCGTTTGCCCTTTTGACCGACATTGTTGTTTGTTTTGTCGGCTGATAGTTATGTGGTTACTGCTGCTGACTGTATCACCACCATAGCATGTAACTATTGCTTTGTTGACAAAAACATAGAATTAGGTGACAAAAATACTCATCTAACATGCCCCCTGGCCACCCAGAGGAAGAAACATGAAATCCAAGCTGAAACAGCCTGTAATACTACCCTAAAGCTACAGTTGTTAACTTCTATAAAAATAACTTTTTTATATTGCTCAAACTGTCACTATGTCCTGACAGTAGTATATAAGACAAATATGTTAAAAATGTTGCATGTTCCTGTGGCACCTCCTTGTACTGTACTAGTGGTATTTGCAAGAATGCAATGTGCCAGAATGAAAACAACCAGTTAGAGGCAGCCTTTAACCTAATGCACTGGAATTTGATCATCTGAGATTTGCTTGAATAGTTGATTGTTGAGTCTCATTACCAGGCCATCAGATGCAGACGTTTTGGGTTGATTGTTGGTACAACGTATTCTTGCAAATGCAATAAGGTGCCCCAGGAGCCAGAGTGACAGTTTTAGCAAATATAATAAAAAACAGTTGCTCGAGAAGTTACCAACTATAGCTTCAACACCAACTACATCACTGTGACATCACTGGATGCAGGAAGAACAACAGATTTTGCAGCAGGAGAACTCACCTTTCTCAGTCAGTATAAAACATGCAGGAATTAATTGCTTCAACTGACTACATTTACCATCAACACTGACTGGACATCTACTTACACAGTGAGGAATTTTCCCTTTTAGCTATGATTAAGTCTATAAAGAGGCTATTGTCTAACAAAAACATTGTGCAGTAATTCCCAAATCTAGCTTATTTAGATTGCCAAACACAGTGCAAAGGCGTAATAACTACTGGACGCAAATAAACTGCTTTCAGTCTTTTCAAGCTTGTTCCCTGAAAATTGTATTGACCTATTCTTTGAAGTGCTGAATTGTCAGCTTCGTTGTCACGCCACATTCACCCTCCACCTCCTGACTATACATGAAACGTATTAATGTCTAATACAACATTTTGCCATGTGAAGTGCCTGTTTAGGATGGAATCCACCATAGCATTTGAGCTAAATGCTAACATCAGCAATGACACTCAAAGTGACAATGCTAACATGCTTGATGTTTAGCAGGAAAAATATTTATCAGGTTCACAATCGTAGTTTAGAATTCTAGCATGCTAACCTTTGCTAATTAGCATTAAACACAAAGTACAGCTGAGGCTGATAGAAATGTCATTGGTTTTGCAGGTATTAGTCATCAACCAAATCATGTGACAATTTAAAGGACCAGTGTGTAGAATTTAGTGGCAACTAGCAGTGAGCTTCAAGATTGCAAACACCTCCACCTCTCCCCGCTTTTCCAAGTTGGCTGTAAAAAAAATGTGAAAGGCAATATCTGTCCGTTCTGTAGAAACATGGTGGTGCAACATTTGCGGCCTCCATTGAAGAGGAGCCGTGCCCTCTGTGTTAAAAAGTGATCATTACAAAGTAGCAAAAACATAACAGTTGTCATTTTCAGGTGAGTGTACACTATGAAAACATGCTATTAGTTTAAAATGTTGACCTGATGATGGAGCTAGATGAAACACCAGGGGATCACTAAAAGTATTACAGTTAATTTCATGGCAATCCATCTGATAGTTGTTGAGATATTTCACTCTAAACCACAAGTGTGAGCCTCATTGTGGCACTAAAGGAAAAGTCAGCGGTCAAAATTCCTCCTCTAGGACCCATGAGTTTTTATTTACTGATTCTGATTTTTCATTCTTGACGATGAAATGACTTGATTCTCAACTTTGGTTACTTCCATGAGTACAAAGTTACAGCCCAAATGTAATAAAGTCTCTCTCTGTATATTGTTTTAATAGTAGCCTTCATGGTGTCCCTGCAGGTCTGATCACCAGCAGCCAGACCATGGCCTACGCCATCAGTAAGTTCATCAGCGGCGTGCTGTCAGATCAGATCAGCGCCCGCTGGCTTTTCTCCATTGGCCTCTTCGTGGTGGGGGGCATCAACGTAGCCTTTTCCTGGTCCTCCACTGTGCCCATGTTCTCTCTGCTCTGGTTCATCAACGGCCTGGGACAAGGCTGCGGTTGGCCACCGTGTGGGAAGGTGCTGCGCAAGGTACTATAATAATCCTGTCTGCCACCTCATGCAACACAGACCCCTTATTCAGTGTCATTGTAATGTCCAGAGCCAAGAGGGAAGTCTCATGCAGACTGTTAATGATGCCTGTGATAATTCTGGCAGCGAGTGAAAGGGTGTAACCCTGGAGTGGAAGCCACCTGCTGCCAGACATATTGTCTCTGTAGTGTGGGGGAGACAGCGCACCTGTCTGCTGGTTGTTGGAAGTGTTTGGAGGAGTCCTGTTCCTCACTGTCAGACAGTACTGACCTTTGGGCCAGAGGGAGCACTGCCTGGTGTGAGGAGATGTCAGCCTGTGCCAGCTGAAACGACTGTTACCTAACTATCTGCAAGGCCTCATTCACACATAGCTTTTGGATCATTAAAGGAATAGTCCAAATTATTTGATGGAGGGTTGTATGACATACTTATCAATAGTGTATTACCTACAGTAGGTGCCAGTTGACTAGGGCTGAACAATTAATTGAAACTTTCCCAAAATCACAATATGACCGACTGCAATTTTCAAAATCGCAGGAGGTGTAAATATCACCCTCCAAACCAACCAGACTCTATGAGTGAATTCAGTAATTCTACCTTGCAGAACACTGGAGTTTTTGGTCCACTGGTGCCTCAATCTGTTAGTTAGTTTGTGTTATTCTGTTTTAAAAGGATAAGTCAAATTCACCAAAGTCACGCAGTAACACAGACTAATTGATCAAGGCAGCAGTAGTCCAGCAACACTTGTGTTCAGCAAAGGGAAAAATACTGTGGTTGGTCTGGTTTGAAGAGAGTGGTATTTGGCTCATACAGTGGTGGTTTCCCATCAGAAAGGCCTGTCTTGTGGCAAAGTAAAGTGATAACAATAATCTAAAAGTAGCATACACTCAAACTGATATTGATTTTTCTTTTTCTGGTGGTTAAACTTTGTTGCTTACCCTGTCCACAGCAGCACACCTCCTATTGCTAATACACGGACTATTGATAAGTGCCTCTTACAACCCCAAACAAACAATCCAGACTGTCCCTCTGAGGTCTGCTGAATGGTTTAATGGCAAGACTTGGAGAGTAAATATATTCTGTTAGTCGGTGCTCACAGACAACTTAAGGCTCGTGAGGAGCTGCCTTAAAAGTAGCAGTATTCAAAGGTGGGTAATAAATAGGCTTTGGCATTTGTTCTGCATGCTGAAGGGGATCAGATTACCGGAGAATGTATTTATAGAAGATCCTCAGCGGATCTTTCCAAAAGAAGAACAACTTTGACCAAAGGTGTTTGCCTTCACTAGTGTGCGGGAACATCTTTAATGGCTCCCAGTCTGCACCAGTTTGTTACAGCCTCCAGCTCCTGTTCCACAGCTGAGTCAACATCCACACACTGTGGATCAACTCGGTGTTAACACAGTCCATGGGCTGCCTTAAGTGTTTGTCCAGTGGATTCTCAAGTTACTGGTTATTCTGTTGCTCTGTAGGGAATGCAGTGTGAGGAATGCTTCTGGCCAGATTCAGCTCTGTTACATCATGAAGGCGTGTGCTTCTGCCGCCATGTCTCCGGAAGTAATAAAACAAGAGTCTGAACACTGTTACACTTAGGGGAAAAAAAAAAGCACACAGGTCTGTTTCTGATTAGGTTAACTGTTGTAATATAATGCCTGCTATTTGTCCTGGTCTTAATCTGCTCTTAAAGGGACAGTTCATCCCAATATCGTCCAAAAAAGTCTAAAGCTAGAGTTTTCAATGTCACAAACGTGGCTAGACCAGGTCATGTTCACAGTTTCAGATTTAATCAGCTGCAAAAATTATCATTTCTTCAATAATTCTTTTCCTGATGATGTTTTTCATGAGTGATATAAATTCTCAGCTGAGAGTGGATGTTATGGGTGCAGACTTGCTGAGCTGTACGTTAGTGATATCACCAAACAAAGCCATGTATAGTAATTACAGCAGCACAAACTGTATGCAGCTCAGTGCTGCAGGAACCTCAGCGGGTGATGCAGAAAATCCTATTTCCCTGTTTGCTTCAGTTCATATTAACACATTTTACTCAGCAGATCATCCACACACTGAGGGAATGAGGAAGCAACTATAGCCCTCTTTGAATGATGTTTTTAAGCTCGATCCTGATTTGCTACCAAGTCTGTTCTGCACTGCTGATCTTCAGCTCAGAACACTGCTTAGAAAATTGATTAGTCTGTCCTATTTATCACAGATAATATTCAATCAGTACCATTCATTTCACTTTCATTTGGTTAGAAACTAAAGTGATTTCCAAGTATGCTTCATTATGGGACAGTGTCATACCTAAGTATCATGTTCAGTATGCAAAGTTTAATTGTTTAATGTGCGGTTATCACATAACAAAATAAAATGCAGGCTTTAAGAGCACATTCAGTTGCTAGTGATCCTCTTTTGCCTTATTTGCAGCAACAGTGTAGCTTTTTGCTGTAATGTATATATTCTTTATAGCTTCATTATAATGACCGTTTTGTGATCCAAAAATATGGTGGTTGCAGGCAAAAAACATTCTAATCATTATTCACTAGAGAGTAATACAAAACAGGGTAAAACAAAACAAAAAAATTAGAAAAGACTGTACTTCAGTGCATCTGTAAACTGCCATTCCATCCAGAATGATGCAGAAAAAAATCAGAAAAACACCACCAAATGCAATGCTGTTTACCCATCTAGATAGTTTTGGGTTGAATTTCTGTGTTTTGGAGATATTGGCCATAGAGATGTCTTTCTTCTCTGAATTACAAATAGGAAATATTTATTTTTTGACCAAACTACATCTGCCAGCTGTATCACTGTCCTAGCTAGCTTAGCTGAGGAGAACAGCATTAATGTTTACATCCCACACTGTCACAAGCACAAGCCACTCATCCATGAGTAGATTGCACACATCCTTCTGCATGGTGATTCGGTTGGCAGATTTAGTTAAATAGAAAATAGTAGTAACCAGGTCCTGATTTCTGGAAAGAGACGCTACTGCTGAGTTATTCATATTATATCTCTACAGCTAATATCTCCAAAACTTGGCAACTCACACCAAAAATCTAGGTGGATAAAAAGCACTAAAGACCAGGGGAAAAAATGTGTTTTGATTTTTTGACTATCCTTTCAAGTAACATTATTAGACACTACAGCAGTAATGTGATTACTCTGAGGTGTGCTTTTATTTGAGATACAGACTAATTGCAATTGTAGCACTCTGATTTTTTTGTGAATCAGCATGTTTTTCACCATAACTTGTTGTTTGCTTCAGGAAAGTAACCAACAACATGTACAATATGACAGCTGTCAGCATGCATATATGAAGGTTTTGGACATGTTGATGACTCTCTGCTTTGTATTCTCCCGTGTCTGTTTTCAGTGGTTTGAGCCCTCCCAGTTTGGAACATGGTGGTCGGTGCTGTCCTGCAGTATGAACCTGGCCGGCTGTCTGGGTCCAGTCCTGGTCACGGTGCTCCTGCAGTACTACGACTGGAGGATAATCCTGACCGTGTCAGGCATCTTCTGTGCTGCCTTCTCATTTGTTTGTCTGGTGTTTGTGAAGAACGATCCAAGGGATGTGGGCCTGCCCAGCATCGAGGCAGCGGCCAAGAAGGGCGCCAAGGGAGGTGAGTCAAGAAGATGGATACCTCAAGACATGTCAGTCACATGGTGCTAACTGAGCCACTGTTTAGTTCTAACATCCCAACAGTTAGTCAAGTGTGTACTACTGAATACCATCTAAGTCTGCGG
This sequence comes from Lutjanus erythropterus, assembly GCF_056507025.1. Classification (NCBI taxonomy): domain Eukaryota; kingdom Metazoa; phylum Chordata; class Actinopteri; order Lutjaniformes; family Lutjanidae; genus Lutjanus; species Lutjanus erythropterus. The sequence goes on from NC_139327.1 coordinate 5,592,061, forward strand.
TATGTGGACGTTATCAGAGCTGACTGGGACACACTTCATTAATGAGGATACGTCATGGCTGATGCAAGTTCAGATACATGGCTGAATTGAGTTCACATGCGTCATTGTTTTTATTTAATTTCCACATAATCAATAAGGAAATAGGATTGATACAATGTTACAGTTGCAATCGAGTGACAGTGAACAACAAACACCATTCAGGAGCTGGGAGGAGTACGCTCATACAATCAGAGTAATTAAATGGAGTTATCTATGAGCAGTAATCTTGTATCATTTCTGTCTAGTATGGGGGTCTGCAACGTGCGTCCCGGAGACACATGCAGCTCCTTAGTAGCGCCTCTCCAGTGGCTCCCTGTGGCTTTGGAAAAAAAAATATGGAAATGAGTAACTATAATTTTATAAATCTTTTTCATTTATCATTGTAGTAGGTGTAATAAAAAAGTTGAGAAAAGTCAGAATTTCCCTCTTTCAAACTTTTGAAAAAGTTTTGCCAACTACTAATCTGTGGTTGAGATTATTTACTTTTCTTCTTTAGATCATCTTACATCTTTGAGTTTTAGAAATTCCCCAAAAATATGTATTTAAATAATCCAGGTGATTTAAGTTAAAGTGAATGATGGTTAAAATTTTAATATTTTCAATTAAAATCATTTAATTGTCCGGCACCAAAGTAATGACAAATCAGGTTCACAGCTCACTGTGACCAAAGTTTGAAATACAAATTTTCTGACCTTCTAAAAGTCAGGATGACAACACTTTTTACAGTTTATTTTAAAACATAAGAGTTTAAGTTGGTCTCAAAACTCAAAAATCAATTACTGTACATTGCCTTGAAACCTTGAGTCCACTCAGTTGATTTTTTTTTACTGTGTCTGGCTGTCTTAAGAGAAAAAAAGAGAATTTAATAGCTGCAACTCCAGAAAGTTTTTTCCCCCCGTTTTGTTGGCTGCAAATGGCTCTTTTGATCATAAAGGTTGCAGACCTCTGAATATATAAAGAAAATGTTATTTGATTAGAGCTGAAATTATTAGTTAGTTAATCAAGACAGACAGGATAGACAGAGAAATAATAAGCAAATTTTAATCACTGGAGTCACTGTGCCAACATTCAAAGTGAACATCCACTGTCAAAAAAAGTGAATATTTGCTGCTTTCCTTTGTTTTATGACAGTTAAGTGAATATGTTTGGGTTTAGGACTGTTTGGAAAAAGTGAGCAATTTAAATCTTGTTTTTTTATTGTTATTATTCACAGAAGGCACAATAACACAAACAGACTAACCGATCGGGGCAGTGGTAGTTTAGAAACGCCTGTGTTCTATGAGGTAAAATCTGTAAGTGTCTGTTGGCTTTGGAGAGAGTGATGTTTGGCTTACTTGACAGCAAGTTTCCAAATATTCTAATTATAGCATACACTTAAAAGAACAAAATGTAGCCATCTCACGCACAAAAATGAGTATAGCAACCCAAATAGTGAGCCATAGATCGTATATTAAATAGGTTGAAATCAAAAACAAATAAAAATCGTTATTCCAGAACAGAAAAGAAATTTCACCACTGCAGGTGCAGTGTTTTTGTCAGAGAAGCAAGTATTTCTTCTTTGTTTCTTTGATCTCTGATGACATTTTATGATATTGCTTAGCTTTCTACACTGGTACTCTTGTTGCTTCTCCGGAGTGGGGACGAGGTGACTGCCATCTATTGTATACAACACAGTTGGTTACTGTAATCTTAGAGTTCTGATAAGTACCCACAAACAGATAGTTCTCTCCTTAACCCAGGCTACACACATAAAGCTTTAGCATGAGACATAACTGTGGAAAAACACATTACAAAAAAATAAGACCAAAAAGCGCCAGTTACATCAGAATCTACCAGTTCATTATAACAAGTGCCAGTTCAAATATAGTCAGACATTCCCCATATTAAGGCCAGGAGTGAGCACCAGGGGCCAGTTACACAAAGACAGACCCTGCTTTAGAGCAGTGTTTCCCAAACTTTTTTTCCTGGGGACCCAGTTTTTAAAGTTTTTAAAGTCATTGTGACCCAAATCACAGTAAGTCTTATCGATAAAGAAAACTTTTTTGTGCATGAATAAACGTTCCTGACCATTTTTACTGCCGTTTCTGCATCACACTGTATTATCTTGACACTTTATTGTAGAAATGAGAAATAAATGCATTGATGCTGAGTTAACAGGTCATCTCATTGTTTTAGTACATAGGAGCCAACCTCATAAATGAGACAAAATAAGTTCATTTAGATGGAATTAACAGGGTCTTGTTTTTTCTTCTCATCAGTAAAACGATTTTTCACATTTTAATGCTTTATAAAATATGTACTGCAGATATAAATCTTAAATTTGCTGAATTTCCTCCTTAGTCTTTTATTTATTTCGAGACCAAAATAAAATCTCCTGTGACCCACCTGTTGGTACTGACCCAGTCTTTGGGTATGACTGCTGTAGATTATGCCAGCCCTGCATTGTACCACACATATTATAAATAAGTCTATGTGAAAAATAATTCTTTCAGTCTTCAATCTGTTGTCACCAGAAGATGGCAGTGTGGATTGCCAGATGTTAGTAGAATTTGTAACAGAGCTGTGTGACTGAACAGATCTGCTGTGCAGCATAAGCCACTAGACACTGACATCACCAGGACTGACTCCATAGAAATAACACTTACTGATTCAGATGGGACTCGTTTGCACCATGTGATGCATGCTGTATAGAATCTGATCTCTTGTTAATTTGAGTGTGTGAACGTGTCTCCCTGTGTGTACTTCTCCTCACCAGGCAACAGTGAAAGCACCCTGAGTGAGTTCCTCCTCTCTCCTTTCCTGTGGGTGCTGTCTCTGGGCTACTTGGTGGTGTTTGGGGTGAAGACGGCTGCCACTGACTGGGGACAGCTGTTCCTCATGCAGGAGAAAGGCCAGACTGCTCTCATGGGTACGCATTTAGTTTGTCCTTTACTTCTCACTGATTAGAACTTGTCAGGGGTGCTGATGTCAGCTGTGTTTCCCACAGGCAGCACCTACATGAGTGCCTTGGAGGTTGGAGGTTTTGTGGGCAGCCTCACATCAGGCTTCATCACTGACAGAGCTGTTGCTCGGGTGAGTAGAAGGCAGGAATAAATTAAGCAAAAATGACTCAGTTTATTGAGTAGAGAGCCCATTGTTAAAAACATCCTCTCTTTGTTTTCCTCCAGCAAGGCCTGGGCACCCACGGCAACCCTCGCCATGCCCTACTCATTCTCATGATGGCTGGAATGTATGTGTCCATGTACCTCTTCAGAGTCACCATCACACCTGAAATCCCAAAGGTAATTGCAGCTTAAAGGTTCTGTACACAACATTCACTGCCACTAGATGCAGCAATAGAGCAACAGCATCTCAGAAAAAAATCTAGTAATTTCCCCTCGCAGATCATAATGAAACACGCTTAATTCAGACTTATCAAACGCAAAATAAATTTCACCAAAGCCAACTTTGTTAGTCTTTACACTGTTCAAATAATCACCAGCTCTGGCTTGTTTGAAATTAATCCTTAATTTACATTGTTAGTTGTGAAAAGAAACAGCCATTAAAATCACTGTCCTCAAAGCCAACAAAAGCATGCTCTCAGTTTGTAAAAGCAAAAAGAAGTAACGGCACAGAAGTTAAGCGATGTAGTGCTGTGGACAGGGTCAGAAACAAAAGGTATTTTAGCCAGTAAAAAAAGTCCACCTAAAAATCTGTATCAGTTTAAGTGTATGTTATATTTTGTTATATTTAGTATATTTTCACCATTTTATCTAGCTGCCAGACAGCCTGACGATCAGTCATTGTTGTATAAGCCAAATAGTGCTCTCTCCAAACAAACCAAACTTCATAGGTGAAATCAGTAATTTTACCTCACAGAAAATGGAAGATGCTGATATACCTCTGCCTCGATCTGTTAGCTTTTTTGAGTTATTGTCTGACTTCTGTGTTTTTAAAGTGTAGTTTGATTTCACCAAACTCACACAATAACACAAACAAACTAACAGATGGAGGCAGCACTAAACCAGCAACTCCTGTGTTCTGTGAGGTAAAGTGACTGATTTCGCCTATGGAGTTTGGTTGGCCTGGAGAGAGCAATATTTGACATGTATAACAGCAGTTTCCTGCCAGAAAAGGCTGTCTGACAGTAGAGTAAAGGGGTGAAAATATTCTAAATAAAGCTTACACATAAATTGATACTGAATTGTTTTTTCGGTGGACCTTTTTAAGTGTCTAAAATACCTTTTGTTGCTGACTCCTTCCTACAATGGTGGTTAGGTAATTCACTGATTATTGATAAGTACCTCCTACAGCCTCACTTCAAATAATGCAAACTAGCCCTTTAATGTTCAGTATCTCATACATATAGCTTTTAATTTCTCTCATAACTGTGTAAAATGCTTGAAATATGCATGTTCCAGTATCACAAGAGCTTGTTTTCTTTACTCAGGAGGCTCCTCTGTGGGTCCAGGTCATTCATCCCATCTCTGTCCTCATTGGTGTGTCAGAAAAAGAGGTACACTCAAACATTTGATGGGGTTCGTGGAGATAAACATTTGATGTTCTGAATATTAGCAAAGCTGTCATGAACACTGCTCCGCATTTTCTTGTTGTCATACACAGATCTGGATCCTCTTCCTCGGTGCTCTGTTTGGATTCTCCTCTTATGGACCAATTTCCTTGTTCGGGGTGATAGCCAGCGAAAGTGCCCCTTCAAATTTCTGTGGAACCTCTCATGCTGTTGTAGCACTGATGGCTAATGGTAAGCTGCACATGCATAAGACCTGCAAAAACATCTCAATAGTCTCACAGCAGTTTGTGAAAATTCAAGGAATTTAATCTATTACACAGGGTTCCTACATATTATGGAAAAGTGTGGTGCGTGATTTTAGAAATTTCAAGGGTTGGATGAGTATGCCAAAAAAAAAAAGAAAGAAAGAAATGAGACTTTCCAGGGACACATTTCCCCTATACTGTGTTCTAAAATATAAAATTCTGAATTTCTAATAATAAATTCATCATACAAGCAGCATCTGGAGCAGGCAGTCAGCACAGCCATAATATTTACCACTGTGTGGAAAGAGTGCAGGCCAGAGCGATGCTGTCAAAAACAAGAAAGAGGTACGGCATGCGACTGAAGACACACTCCTAGCTGCCTCTACAGCTGCACATCACAGCCTGCAACACGAGTCTGCTTCAAGTGCCTTATAACTGTACCAAATCCTGACAATTACTTTGAAAGAAAATACCACAATATATTTGAATTTTATTTATACATGGGGTCACAAATAACCAAATATTAAAGATCTTACACCCAAAAATGGAAATTCTGTGACCAGTTTTCAAATGTTAATGATGATTGAATCATTTTTGGGTGAACAATCCCTTTGAGCTTGTCTAAGCAGCCGTGAGTTATGCAGAGCTAATCTTCTCTACATAAGGAAACCACAGCTTTAAGGCTGCCTTCCTCATTATTTACATTGACACAGTGAATTAACAAGGCTGCACAGAGGCTGTGAGAAGTAAATAATTTAACTTTTTCAACTAATGTAATATTATTTATTCAATATGTTGAGAAAAAACTTATAGGAGCATAGGTAGTACTGGTTAGTTCACACCCTCTTGGGACAGAGATGTGGATTTGATGGCCACAGTGGGTAAATGCAAGATTTCTCAGGGCTGATTATTCCAAATATAAAGTCTGACTGGCAAAAGATTCCAAATGGGAAAAGAAAGTTAGATGCAAACTTTGTGTAAAATTCTTCAAACATAGGGGAGGGTTAGAAGTACCCTGCAGTACCTAGATTTTATCTTATGCTTAGCAATTATTTGGCACTTTATAGTATACATCGTCAAACAGTTGTCCTTATAGCTTTGAAAGTCATAATGGATAACTCCAGCAGTGTTGTGCAAGTTAAAAAAGAGTTAGCTCAAAGTTTAGGTCACAGTCTCAAAAATTAACTAGTTCATGTTCATTTCTTCTGGGTTTTTGTTTGTTTGTTGGTTTTTTTTTTTGTGTTTTAAATTTGAAAAGGACTTTCCTGCTACCAGGAACACTGGAGTCTACATAATGACATTATATTAAATGGTTTGCATTATTATTTATTTATTTCATTTGTAAATGTCAAATTCCTTGAAATCAATTCAGTATAGTAGCCTCGTCTTCTGTAGAGACATTCTTTGGCTTTGAATGCAGACGATGCCTGATACACCACAGAATTGTAGAGGAATGATCAGAAAAAGTTTTTATATCATGGTGACACTTTGTTCATATTTGTGCGTTCTCTCTCTCTGCTGCAATCACACTTTTTTAATCAGCTGATGATGTCAGCGTTGTTATCTCTCTTGGGAGTGAACAAAACTCACATTCAGGTTCATTAACTGCAAACTGATTTGTTCAGTTCAATGAATGCTGGTCTTTTAGCGCGTTCATGCACAACACTGCAATTCCACCGCATCCAGGTATTATCCAGATTATCCAGATAATCAAAAAGACATGCTAATGCTACATGATCAGAATGTGATCAGATCTGCCTGACCACATCTGGAGGTAGTCTTGCTTACATTGTGTTCAGATCTTAGGTTGGCGTAAACGCAGTCTGGGGAAAAAACATCTGGATACCGTATCTGGATATAGATCATGTTTTAATACCAGGTGTAAATGTGGTGTTTGTGTCCATGTACATGAATATATTTTTTACATTTTATGACTATTTCATGAACTGCTGTGACAGTGGGCTAAACATGTGTATCCCTGACTGTAGTATTCCAGCATTGACGTCATTCATGTGACTAAAACAAGCTGTCTTTTGTTACAGTGGGGGCTTTTATGGCGGGACTTCCCTTCAGCACTATTGCCAAACAATACAGCTGGGACATGGCGTTCTGGATAGCCGAGGTGATAATGGCCATCGCCACCATTGGCTTCTTCCTTGTACGCAACATGCGCACCAAAATGGGACGCATTGCTGAGAAAATGGACTAAATTATCTTCCTGAAATGAGCCAACTGTCGACGCCCTGTTATGTGACTAGATGAACTGTGGTCTTGCACTCTTTATACAGAACACTGCACACTAATACAACTCCAGTCTGACCAAACAAAACTCATCTCAGTATGTTTTCTAGATTAATTGGGTTGATGAAGATGCTCAGGGTGGGTGTGAGTCATTAAACCACTTTAGATTCACGATCAGATACCTTTGTCGCACATATTATGCTGAGTTCTTCCTTGTATTCACCAGCACAAAGATAGATGATAATCATTCATCACAAGCTTTACACAACTCTTTAGTGCTTCCATTTAATCATAGAGGTAGACATTTAAATGTAGCTTTTATAACAGCTGTGTGCTAAAAAGAACCTGGACTTGAAGATATGTGAAGGTTGGAGTTGATTTTGTGGAGATAATGTGGATTTATGTTGCTCATTTCATACCTTGCCTTCAGTGGAGGTCAGTTATTGAATGTACACTGATGGGCCTGTTTATTCTAGCCTAGTATTTTTCTAGCTATTTGCACAAATCTGGTAGCATGTATCATGGTCATTTTACTGATACCTCAAGTATTTGTAAAAATGTTCTAGGCTCATTTTGTCAGTGAAATGAAGTAATCTGAGATCATGTTATTTTTATACACAGTTCTATGCTTCATGGTACAGAATATAAAAATGCTGATGCAGACTTCTTAGCTTTTCTGATCTGACATGTTTTTAAAGGTCGATTAACAGCAAAACCTTTGCTACACGTGTTTTGTCACTGCCACTGTACTTACGTACAGCAGTTACGACACTGGACTGTATACTGTTAACTTTCTCATCTCTTAAATCTGTGAGCTTTGTCAACTCCAGTAACAATAGGTCTACATTCAGTGCCATGTTGGCACATCTGAGTATAACTGGAATTGTACACTGTACCTGAAAGGGTTAAAGACATCTAATAAATGGTAAGATTACTTTGTTGTTTGTTGGTTTATGTTTATCTGTAGTTCAACTTGTGCCCCCAGCTGTCCTATGAGATTTGGTCTATTGTAGAGCTGCTCTTACATTGCAAAGCACCTGGATTCAGAAGATCACATGAGAATCCATCTTGCCAGTCTTCAAGTTGTCTGTTTGTGTTCGCACCAAAAGCAGCTAATGAGCATCCTAGGAGGGACCACTGGTAGCTATGGGTGTGGTTTTAGGTGTGATAGGAGCAAGAAGCATTCATAACTTGTCTTGAACAAACAGTAGGGGCTCCAGAAGAGGTCAGCATAGATATTGTGATAGCATCAGTTATATCAGAACTGAGAGCATTTCTTCACTGAAAGAAGAGCAAAGAATGACACTGAAGGCTTTTCTCCATGGAAAAGATGTTTCTGCTCCTCTCTTTACTGGCTTCAGCAAGAGCTTGTTCTGGTTGATTGAAGTTAGACTCCTGTGTAACAAACCAGTGGGTGTGTCAGGTTAAGGCTGCAACTAATGATTATTTTCATTATCATTTAATCTGCAGATTATTTTCATGGCTAACTGATTAGTTATCTAGTCAGTAAAATGTGAAAAATGCTCATCACAGTTTCTCAGAGCCCAAAGTGACGTCTTCAGATTGCTTATTTCAACAGTTCAAAATCCAAAGAAAAGTAGCAATATCCTTTCATTTAAGAAGCTGGAACCAGCAAATGTTTCCACTTACGTTTTTTGAACACGCCATTTAGGTTTAGTCTTTGTTGTTATTTGATAACTGCTGATACATAAAAGAATTCGTACAGGGGCAAGTAGACTTCTGACCCACTTGCCTGATACATGATTAATCTTGCTCAGGGAACTCTGAAAAACATATGCTTTGTATCCTATGTATCACCATGATACATTGTCATGTTTACAGTGTGTGGAGAACCTTCATCAAAATTTCTTGTAGTATCTTCTTTGATTCAGGGTCATGGTAACCACACTGAGTTCCTGTCCTGGAAATCTCTGTAAATTTGAAGATTGTAGAAAACCTGGGCATCATTTTGCAGACAGATTGAAGTATCCTTAAATCTGACTGCTTGGGCCACAAATGAACACAGTCAATAATTTAGTATTTTCCTATTTTCCTGTCAGTGTAAAGAGAGGAAAATAAAATACAAAGTATATATTGTGAATCTATTACAAAAATATGTTCACCATGTTTACCAAGATATGCATTTCACTTCACATTTTGAATTTTCCATATGGGCTATACTGTCCAAGTTTATTTGCATTTACATTTTTGAAATGATCCTATCTGCTGGCTGTTCCCAGTACTCAGTGCAGTTTTCTTGAACATCAGTTTTGTTAGAGGAAATAAATAAGGAAGCGACTGAATCCAGTTATAGACCTTTTTCATGGCAGCCATATTGATAAGAAATATTTGGGTAAACACAGTGCTACCAGTGATACTAATTAAAGGCCCATTCCATTTAGGGAAGCAGAGCCTTTCCAGTGGATAATTGTTTTATACCATAGCAATGTGTCATTTCAAAGAGAACATGATCAAACCAAACAGTCAAAGCAAGAAGAGCCAGATCTACTTTAAAGTAGCTCGTGAGATAGCCATCTGCTAACTGATAAAGCTAAATTTCTGTTTTCAAAAAGCTGTTTCTTATATATCAGTTTTGATAAACATCAATTTTGTTATCCCACATACATAAGGAAGCAGCTAAAATCCAGTCATAAAGAATCAAACCAGCTAAACTAGACTAACAAGGAAGCAGCTAAATTCAGGCATGGAGAATCAAAAACAGCTAGTTTAAGCTAGATATACTAAAGGTTAACTAGGCTAGCTTAGCAGAATAGCAGTAAACTTCCATCTTTGTTTTTTTTTTTTTTTAAAGTAGGCTACAGACTTTTTTCACTGTAACCATATTGATATGAAACAGTAGGGTAAACAGTGTTAGCAATGATATTAATTGAGGGCCTGTTCCATTTAGTATAGTGCAGGAGTGAGCCATCATGCACATAGCAGCACCCTGACTGTTTGACCTGAATGGAACAGAACCTAGACCTGTGTTTATTCAACTATTTCATGTCAAGATGCTGCTGTGAAAAAAGGTCTACTGGAACATATGCTTTTCACTGTTGAATTTTCCATAGGGGCAATACTGTCCTACAAAACTAAACCAGTAAAACAGACCTTGTTTAATCTAGATAGTGAGATAGCAACAGCCAACAGATAAAGATACATTCATTTTTTTTATTAGCCGCCATTTTCCGCCAGTGAAAGAAAAAAATATCCATGTGGTATGTCATAATTATGAAATTTAAAAAAGTCCTACTTATGAGATACAAAGTCAAAATTGTAAGATAAAAAGTTATTAAATTATTATTATTGGATAAAAACAATTCTATAATAATTAAAAAATAATAATTATATTAATTATATTCATAATTAAAAGAGTGACAGGCTGTTTACTGAACATTTACTGACTCCAAACTAACTGACACCATGTCAGAGAAGCAGCACAAGTCTTTACATCAGCCTTCAGCCTCCGAGGACACAAGAGCTGAGTGGACAAAAAGTTGATTTTTGAGGATGTGTCCGTCTGACTGCTTTCTTAACGGCTCAGGCTCAGTGATGGTTAAATACCAGCTGTTGTGAACCGACTTCAAACTGGAAAGTTGTAAGTTTTGCCGTGTTTGTGTTGTTTTAGTGTTTACTTTGTAGTTTATCATGTTGAGTTTGGCGCTACTGTGTTGCTAATATGGCTGTTAACAGTAGTTTGGACGCTATTGGACTAATTTATATAATACTGGGAGACAGTTAAAAGACACTGTTTGAAACAACTATGTAATGAAAGTATGTGGTCAGAGGCTGTAACTGTTTTTTCATGTTGCTTTTTGTGGAAGTTTATACTGCAGCGCGAGGGGCTGAGCTTTGCTTTTGTACGGAAGCCGGTGTGGCTCTCGGCTCCGGCGCGTGAGTGCTGCTGCTGTGTGTGTAAATGGGTCTCTCTGTGGTCTCTAAAAGCAGAAATTATGACTTTGTAGCTCATTATTTCGACTTTTTAAAATCTCATAATTATGACGTAGCATGGGGATATTTTTTTTTCTTTCACTGGAGGAGATGGGCGGCCATACTTTCCTGTGGTCTGTATCAGGTTTAATGAACATCAGCTTTGTTTATTATCTCACATATGTTTTTTTTCCAGATTAAACAGTCAGAGGCATACCTCAAAATAACGGGTCACACATTCATTGTATCAGTTTCCATCAGCTACAGCTGACACTTCAGCCACGTAAGCCAGTGGTTTATCTGATACACGGGCTCAGTATGAACGAAACAAATACTTGAGTGTACAGTGTGAACACAGCAAACCACCCGACAGCTTCGGTCAATACAGTGAATCTTCTTATTTTCTCTACAGACCAATCACGTCAGAGGCGTGGGTGATCGTGCTACCGACATTGCGTCAAAGATACGTAATGGCTTACAAAAATATTGGTTTGTTTACAAAGGGATGCTTGATATAGTTTAGTGAAAATATGTATAAATACATCACGGAGGGAGGAAAAGTGAAAGGCGGTGAGGAAAAAAACAGCTGATAAAGCAGCGGACCAATGAGAAGCTGTCCATGGTGCTGAAACACTTTCATCTGCTTATTTTAGCCCACTGTGAGACTGGATTTACAGCGGACACCAAGTATTTCCATTTTAAAACATTTTATAGTAGAAGTTTAATACGTAATGCTTGTGTTTCTTCTTTCTATTGATCTTTTTTGAACTGAGCTAAACCTCTTTTCCTCTTCACTTCAACTATCTTTAAATTCTTCGGATTGAGTCATTTTTAAGAAAAAAAGTGAAAATTCTCAGATTTCAGCTTCTTCAACTTCAACTCCTCTCCGACAGTAAACTGAATATCTTTGAGGTGTGGACAAAACAATGCATTTGAAGGCATCATGTCAGGCTTTAGGAAACACTGATCGACATTTTTCAACCTTTTTTGACATTTTAGAAACCGAACAACTAATCAGTTAATCTTGGTCGTTAGATTGATCACTAATGAAAATATTGATAGTTACAGCTCTAAATCATATCTAGTCAAAAATACCCTCTATAACAAGTGTTATCACTCTGTTAAGATTTATTTTTATTGACTAATGCAAAGGAAAACAGTATTATTCATTAAATGTTTGCTAACAAAAAAATTAAACGTTTTAAAATTACATCAAAGAGCAACACAGGGGTAACAAAATTAAAAATGACATAATGGTACTGAAATGTATATAATATGTCTCTATATTGGGAATGAGAGTGTACAAAATACAGATATAGAAATTTAAAATGTATTCATAACTTTTAGTATAGTAACATGTTGCAGTAATAATGTATGGTTGTCACAAATGGCATGCTTTTAAATAAAGTATCAGTCTATATTTGACATTGAATTAGATACTTTCAGTATGTTATATTTTAGATTCCATTACCGAAGTAGCCTTAAATGTTCTTTCCTGCATTCATATTGTGTGTGACAGCCATGAAGCAGGTGACAAGAACATGGAAACTTCCCTATATGTATATATATGTATATATATATATATATATATATATATATATACAGTTAAGCCCGAAATGATTCATACCCCTGGCAAATTTTGCTGAAAATTACTTTTATTCAACCAGCAAGTTCTTTTTTGGACCGGAAATGACACAGGCTTCTCCCAAAAGATAATAAGACGATGTACAAGAGGCATCATTGTGGAAAAAATTATTTCTCAGCTTTTATTTACATTTGAACAAAAAGTGGCATGTCCAAAGTTATTCATACCCTTCTCAATAATCAATCGTAAAAAACCTTGATTGGCTATTACAGCAATCAAACACTTCCTATAATTGCTGACCAGCTTTTTGCATGTCTCCAATGGTATTTTTGCCCATTCATCTTTAGCGATGAGCTCCAACTCATTCAGGTTGGAGGGTCTCCTTGCCATCACCCTGATCTTTAGCTCCCTCCACGGGTTTTCCATTGGATTGAAGTCAGGACTCTGGCTCGGCCACTGCAAAATGTTCATGTTTCTGTCCGCTAACCATTTCTTCACCACTTTTGCTGTGTGTTTTGGGTCATTGTCGTGCTGAAATGTCCACTGGTGCCCAAGGCCAAGTTTCTCTGCAGACTGTCTGATGTTGTTGTTGAGAATCTTAATGTATTGCTCTTTTTTCATGGTGCCGTTTACTGTGATTAGGTTCCCTGGTCCATTGGCTGAAAAACACCCCCAAAGTATTAGGTTCCCACCACCATGTTTGACAGTGGGGATGGTGTTCTTAGGGTTGAAGGCTTCTCCTGTTTTATGCCAAATGAAGGAAACATCATTGTAGCCAGACAATTCAATTTTTGTTTCATCTGACCATAAAACAGAAGACCAGAAGTCTTCTTCTTTGTCCAGATTAGCATTTGCAACGGCCAAGTGGGCTTTTGTGTGCCTTATCTGGAGAAGTGGCGTCCTCCTTGGTCTGCGTCCGTGTAACCCAGCAGTGTGCAGTGTCCGTTGGACGGTCTGCTTTGAGACATTGCCACCTGCACAGCCCAGATTCACCAGGATGGCCTTGGAGATCCTTGAATTCTTTTTCACCTCTCTCACTATCCCCCTGGCCAGCACAGGTGTCAATTTTAGCTTCTGACCACGTCCTCTGAGATTTTCCACAGTGCAGAACGTGTTGTATTTTTTAATAATACTTTGCACTGTAGCCACTGGAACTTGAAAACATTTAGATATGACCTTATAGTCCTTTCCAGACTTGTGAGCAGCCACAATGCGCAGCCGCAGGTCCTCAGTGAGCTCCTTTGTCTTAGCCATGACTGTTCACAAACCAACTGCAGAGAGCTGCTGTTTTTCACCTGTTGAGTTGATTACAACTGCTGTTCCCAATGAATCAGGGTAATTAGGATGCTTTGGAACAGCTTGGACTATTTGGAATTTTACAGACCTTTGGATTTTCCCATAGACTGTGACAGTTTGCAAAGGGTATGAATAATTTTGGACATGCCACTTTTTGTTCAAATTTAAATAAAAGCTGAGAAATAATTTTTTCCACAGTGATGCCTCTTGTACATGTTCTTATTATCTTTTGGGAGAAGCCTGTGTCAGTCTGGCTAAATAAAAGTAATTTTAAAAAAAGGGGGGTGGGATCTGTCTGAAGCTGCAACTATTAAATATTCTCTTTTCCTTGAAGACTTTTTTTGGCAGCCATAGCTTATGGAGACTCAAGAAAATGAGCCACCATCACAGTTTAGAGGAAAAGACACCAAGCAATACACACAGTCTTTGATATTTTAGTTGATGAAATATTAACACTTTTTTACAAACTTTCTGCTGACCTTTAGTTGAGATAATGTACTATTCTTCATTAGATAAATTTATAGTAAAAGTTAAACTTAGGGAAACTCAAAAAAAAAGTTTCAAAATTTGGTCACAGTTGACTGTGAACCTGTTGTGTTACACTATAATTTTTTTAAATACAACATTTTGGAGTTTCTAAAATTCAAATATTTAAATTTATTGATAGAAGAAAGGTGAATCATCTCAACAAAAGATAAGTAGTTGGTGAAACTTTTTCAAAACTGAAGAATTTGACTTGATGTACTATGTATGTAGTATGTTGGCTTGAAAGTTTGAGCTGTTTCAAGTTTTTCATGGACCTACAACAATGAAATATGAAAAAATATTTTAAAAATATGTTATTCATTTCCATTTTTTTTGTTTTGCCAAAGTCACAGGGAGCCACTGGAGAGGAGATAAAGAGCCACACATGGCTCTGGAGACTCCGGTTGCAGACCCCTGGTCTAGCCCATGATTTGCAATGATCAGGTACTCCTCCTCTCCTCCTCTGTCACTATGCCCCCTCTTTAACCCTTTCCTATACCCCATTGTGAAAAAAGATTTTTCCATCTATCTCTTGTCAGTAATCTATTAGGTATCTATTAATTTAACTCGTATAGAAAGTTAAAACGTACTCAGGTGAACAATTGGTCTTGAAGATAAACTTTTAAGTGCTGCCATGGAGTATTAAAGCCTTTTAAAGCTTTGCCTGTTACTTAGCAGTTCATGTTTCTGCACTCTTGTATCATCTGTCTTAAAGGGACAGTTCACCCCAAAATCAAAACTCCATATTTTCCTCTAGCCTGTTGTGCTGTTCATCTATCTAGATAGTTTTGCTGTGAGTTGCAGAGTTTTGGAGATATCGGCTGTCTGTCTTCTCAACAGTGTAATGGCTCTAGATAGCACTCATCATGTGATGCTAAAAGCACAAAAAAGACATCTGAAAAATTACAGCAATGTATCTTTCCAGAAATCATGACCTGGTTATTCATGGTAATTCACACACCTATTTGTGAGCAGTTTCATGTAGGAAATATTTTAATTCTACAACAGAATCTACCTACGAAAAACTCTTTGCTAACATGAAACTGCTCACAACTAGGTCTGTGGATTATCTTGAGTAACTGGATCATGATTTCTAACTTTTCAAGTGCATTTAGTACATTATGTTAGAGAGAAGGCCGACATCTCTGCAGCCGATGTCTGCAAACGTGTGCAACTCCCACTGAAGCAATCTTAATGGATAAAAATATGATTTTTTGATTTTTCGGGTGAACTGTCCCTTAAAAGCTTGGCGTTTTACCCCGTAGTTCATGCCTCTGGACTCTTGTATCAGCAACCTTAATAATTAACCAACTTTTCAGAATGAAACAGCATAACAACTACCAACCAAGTTTTATTGGTTTGTTGATAACAATCATTACACAGGTACATCTATAAACAAATAAAAAGAAACTGCACACTTGTACTTGATACAGATACCTAAAACTCACATGAATATTGCTACTGCTGGTATGCATTTGACATCTCAAATAAATGTACAGTTTTGTCTGTCGGCCTTTGAGAAGCCAGCTTCAACAGTTTGTTTCTTCTTTTTATGGTTACACACCTCATTAGCTTGGCTAAGAAAACAAATTCCATTTTTACCATCCTTACAAGGTACCATTAAACACTGCATATAGAAAGATTGAAAACCTTTTTCACAGCAGCTATACAAATTTTATTGCGATGCTATCACAGAACAGAGACACAACCAACACACGCGATGCACAGTTCTGATAGGGAGAGCTCCAGTACTAGGGATTTTTAGCTTTATTGATCAGATTCGTTAAGAAAACTGCATGAGTACAAGAGTTAACATATAGGAACAAAGCTTACAAACATTCTAAAACACTGTTCTTCATTATAAACAATAAAACAATGAGTTGCCCTGTGACTTTGTCCATTCCCACCCCAGCACAGATTACATACACTGTCCCTTATAAAGCATATGGAATGTAATCCACGCAGGCATGCTCTTCCGGTTGTTGCCCCAGCTCCTGTGAACGTCGTGCTTGCGTGTTGACACGGTAACCTGTTCCGCACCCTCCCCTTCCTTCACATTTAAAACTGAAATGAAATCCACCGACAGTAACAACAATGACCGCATTTTTTTTTATGGCGATGCAAAATTGTGGGATGTGATGAAATTCCCGTCTCCAAATTGACTTTTTTCTTTCATTAAAAAAAAGTGTTCTCTACAATCAAACTACTAAAAAACCTGTATTTAGAAAATAGTTGATAAAAATATTCCCCTGAATTGTACAAGAAAAGAGGTACAGGGAGCACTGGTAAAAGACGTGGTTTGAGAGATGTTATTCTGCTGCTTCGTCTTTTTCTTCAGCTGCGTCTGTAGCGGGTGCCTGGAAGACAAAGTTTGACAGTGTCAAAAGTGTCATCACCACAGAGATGAGCTTTATTTTATGGTCATGTATGATGTCATGATTCTTACCTCTTCCTCAGCTTTGGCTTCGCCATTCTCAGCAGGGGCCTCTGGTGCTTTCTCCTCGGGCTTGGCCTTCTCCACCTCCTTGGCTTTCTTAGGCTTAGCAGGTGCCTTCTGCAAACAACAATATTAACCACATTAGTTACTAACAACGTAACAATATATCAAATATCACAATAACAAAAGTCTCAATACCATCCTGGACTGTGACAACATCTACCATGATATTACACAGGTTTTTAATATAGCACTCAATTCAACATTTATTCAATAGAGGACACATTTTCAAGTTATTATGGCTGAATATTTTTTTACTTGTTTTAAATATATATGATATATTATTAATATATAGTGATATTATTGTACCTTAAGGTTTTGGTATCATTACATCCCCATCAGTCACTCTTTCAACATTTGAGAGTCTAATAAATGTGTAGTAGAGATGTTAATGACTAATTGTTCATGGATTAATCACATTAAGAATTTAACAGATTAAAAATGTAATCATCATTAATTAATCGATTACAAACTAAAAAAAGGTGTTATTTGGTAGCTTATGAACTATTAATTAATTGATTTTTTTCATTTTTAACTATTGGATAAGGAAAATGCAAAACAAACAAACAAAAAAGGTTGTGGTTAATGAAAAATTAAATTAAAATATTCTAGACTATGACACCATGATATTGCATGGCTAATTGTTTTATTCTATAAAAGGGTTGCAACTGACTGCTGCATCGATTTTGTTTAGTAGTTGTAGAGACATAATTCAAACATTTATTGCCAAAGACATTTCACACATGAGTTCTGCACATACTCTGGCCATGGCTTTATTTTGTTTTGTCAAAGAGGGAAAGCAGAAGCACTTTAAGGGTGGGAAAACTCTATGAACAAAAAATGCTGCACACAAATATATAACATTTGTTTTTTAATAAAGGACAAAGGTGTGTTTTGGTAGTTTATTAATTATTGATTAAAAATTGTTATCCTTTTCAACTACTGGATAAGGAAAGTGCACAAAATTTTCCTAATCAAAGAAGATGCCTCCTGCAGTTTTTTTGTTGTTTTTACCACATTAGTCACTGAGTGTGTAACAAAAATGAAAACAAAATGTAATAAAGTATAGCTAGAAAAAAATACCATGCTGGATTGTGACAATATCTACCATGATCCTCCATGGTTAATTATTTTATTTTATATTATTTTATTGCATAATTCAAGCCTTTGTTACCAAAATATTTTGCACATGCTTGGATCATGGCTGGCTACTTTTATTTTGAAGGACAGTAGAAGCATTTTAAGGGGAAAAAAATATACAATCCAAAAAATATTGCACACAGACATATCAGATTAACTGTTTAACAGAGGACATCAAGTTTTTTTGTACAGCCATAAATATCATATTGTGGACATTTTATCGTGATATTATTGTACGATAAGTTTTTGGCATCATTACATCCCTATTAATCAACCTTTCAGCCTCTGAGAGTCTGACAGATGGGTCTAATCAGAAGTAGGGATGCTGAAGACCAATCATTAATCGATGAACTGCAGCAAAGAATTTAACAGATTAAATATGTCTTCACCAATAATTGATTTATTTTCTAGAACAGTGATTTCCACAGGGTGGGCTGCAAAATTACTTGAGAAAGGCTGTGAGAGGTCATTAAAAATAAATAAATATAAATGTTAAACGAATGAATGTAAGCAATAAATAGGTTTCGATATTGTAAGTTTGAAATTACTATAAGAGAATATTTATGATTAACTAAAAAGAACTAAATAAACAAAGCCATGGAATTTAAATTGCACATTTTTCTTTATTTTTCTGACATTATTTAATAGGTATATATTAGATGACCTGTCACACCAGCACTGGAAAGTATCTCTTATCTCATCATTGGCATAATTAGTCACATGCATTGATCACACTTGTGATTAATTGTGATTTGGTTGGGCCACAGAAGATTTTCAGATTTCTAATTGGGCCTTGGCTTTCTTAAGTTTGGGAAAGGCTGGTTAAGAAATGAGAGTAGCTGAACCTCATGTGACATTGTATTTTGTATTGCATTGAAAGAAAATAAGAAAATAAAATGAATGTCAGTATGTTTTGCATCATTAATTATTAATAATTATTGACTGTCAACTTTTTAAACTATCACTTCAGGAAAAATCTACAAACTTTGCAGCCCAAATCAGAAGTAATTAAGACAAGGTCCCACCTTTGGCTTAGCTTTGACCTCTGCCTTTGCAGGTACAGGTTTCTGTGGGACAGAAAACATTGATGTCAGCATTAAGAACACAGGTAACAGCATGCATATTTTCTGAGCCTGAGCTTGTCTTTACTTACTTCTAGCAACCTGGCAGATCTCCTCTTGGGCTGCAGAGAGAGGGAACAGACAGGGCGATTACTTCTAACAGATCAGCCAATGGCTCCCACTGATGGGGTGTTACTGACCCCTGGTGGGCGCGTAGACTAACTGATAACACAGACACTCCAAATAAAAACGTGTTTAAGTTTTTTTCTTACCTCGTCAGCTCCCGCGGTATTCTGTGAGGACACAAAAGACAGAAACCCATGTTATGGAAATTGTCTGCATTTTACTATGATTACAGGTGGGGATTGTATGGGGATATGAACTTGAAGTATTAGTTATGTAACTCAAAGGTGGGCGTTTCCAGGCAGGATATCAGCCTATGACTGCACATCCAGCCTCATACATGTTTTAGTTGGAACCAAGCACTGTGATTGGCTGAGATATGTTCTACAATTTTGCACAATGGAGCTCATACTCTGGGAAACAAAATCAAACCCTCAGGGCATGTAAACAGTAGATCTTAACAAGGCTGAGTGAGACACACTCATTAGTCAGCATGTTTATAGTCATACCACTGAGGAATTTTACGGGTTTTCTAAACTATCAAAAAATGAATCCTTGTGGAACTACTTAATGTGGTGCAGGAATAATACATAAAGTGTCCTTTGAAATTACTGAGTATAAAATTAGTTTGATATAATGCACAATAGCATCACGTAGTTTACACATCGTCGTGTGATGGTGCTTTCCAACCTCCTGCAAGTGATCTGCCTACTGTAAAACTATGGTGGAGGAGGGGGCGGACTCCGCCTCCCCCCGACACATCCATTCATTGGTAATAAATGGGATAGCCAGTGAGAGGAGAAAACCGAGCGGTGTGCTGAGTGTTCCCGCCATGAATTTGAAAAGAGTCACTCCGAGATGCTCAGCGACTCTGTCGATCTGGTAGCAAAATCTACTGGAACCCCCCAGCAACAAGAGCAGCGCTCTGCTGACGGAGGCTCGCCATTGCATAACCTGCGACTGGCCTGAGCCGACAACACACTAACACACAGACAGCCCGCTAACGCGACGGCCAACACACGACTAATGCATTTTCACGGTGGAAAATAATGGCGGCCATAATAAAAACCACACATGTATGCTCGGGTTATGCAAGAGAGTCCGTTATAAAATCATATAAAAGTGTTTTGTTCGACAAGAAAACCATAAACAAGACTTATTACCCACATTAAGATAACAAATACACCATTAGAGCTACACTCCCGTCGAGTATTACGCTGTTACGTGTAATTTGTTGTCGGCGTGGGTCCATTTTCTCTCAGAGAAACTTTAGTATCCAGCGTGACGACCCCCATAGGAAACAATCAATATGCCGCCAACTTTCTCTGCAGAAAAGCAACCCATCGACAGGGAGAACGACCCCACTTTATCCTGCACTGCATATCCAGGAAATATATCCAATTGCATTAATGCATATCACCATTCTGCGGTTAAAATTATGTCCAGCACACGAAAAATCACTGGCACAAAGATAATCACTGCACAAGAGAGATAAGACCAAGAATCAGCCACTTCAGAAAATCAAAACAGAGCCTACATACCAGCTAAACTCTTGGCTGCACGGCGCAACATTGTTGACTTTCACTCGAAACATTTGTAGCAACACTGTAACAACTCTTAGCGCCAGCCCATTTTGCAAACTGCAGTTAGTGGTTATAAATGCTGTATTACTGAATGCATGAAACATGTCGGTGTACTCACTGTGCTCCTTTTAGGCATGGTTGGTTTTCGTGGGATGTTTTTAAAAAAGAAAAGAAAAGAGAGCTAAAGGTTCCTCAGTACGGGAGAAAATAGAGTGGTATATTCAAGATAAAGCTGTGCCAGTACAGTCTAACACAGCGCAGCGAGACGTTAATGTTCCATTGGAAGAAAAACTAGCTCAAACCGGATTGGATTCTCCCCCTCCCTCCCTATTAAAACCGTTATAGTTCCTACGTGATTGACTGGGCTATGTCCCGCCCCTGGTGCCCACTGATTGGGTCACACAGTGGTCAGCAACACGATTTCAAATCTAGGCTTTTACCTGTGTGGATACGTCACACGTCAGTCAACAAAAATGGCGAGCTATTTGTCTGCCTGTGCAGCCATCTGGTTTAACAAGGCAAAAATGTCTTTAAATCTGCTTTCGCCTCGTCCAGAACGGCGTTTATTCCCTCAAAATGCCACATTCTGACATAACCGATCATTAACTCAGCTATATGTTTAAAGCTAGCACATTATGCGCCTGTAACACGAGTAAGACAAGAAAATGTGGCATGTGTACTGGTAGAAGATTGAGAGAGGGGTGTGTGCTCCCCCGACCAAGTCTTTTGTATTTTAGCTGGGGAAAATGGCGACAGGATAGTTGTGCCTACAGCTCCTAGCGTGTGTGTCTGTGGTGTTGTGCGACCTGCTCGCGGTGTTGTCACCGTCCACTCGCTCCATTGTGAGCGATCAGTCCAAGACATGACTCCGCTGGAAACGAACCGCGGTGGCGCTCCAGCTTTGTGTTAAAGTCATTTCAGACATTTCAGCACGGAGACATTCATTCATTTCCCCTGAGTGAGTGATACAGACACTGCCCTGACTGTCTTCTGTCTCCACTGCCCTCCCTGACCAAACTAAAACACTGAACGTTGTGTGACTCATATAGGTGCACTGCCCAACAAGAGACAATAAAGGCTACATGTTTTCAAATTTATCTTTTATACTCATTTAAAAAATATATGTTATGCAAATTGTAATATAATCCCCTTCTGTGGGGACTGTAAGGGGTGTAGCTCCCACCCATAATCAGGTATAAGTGATAATAACTTATTTACCACATACTTTTGTCAATAATTTATTTATAAAATGTTTTGTTTTTCTGGTGGTTCAAAGATTATTGATCAGTTTACTTGGCTTGGCTTTGCTGAGCTCTTTTAGACTGTTTTCAAGCTAAATAAGAAAAGTACAGTCCACAAAAACAATAGATGTCCTCTAAAGCAGAATTCAAGATTCAAGTGAAATTATGTGAATAATTTTGGCTGGGATTCTCCATTACCAAAAAAACAAAACAAACCTTGTAAATTGAGTAATGAAACACAAAAGAAAAATAAAATAATAAATATAAAATAATAAAATAAAATATGCATTTGTAAAATAAAATGTAGAACAATAAATTAAAATATTGTGTAAAGAGACATAGCACAGATAAACATAGGACATAAACAGAACATTTAAATATAGGAAAAAATATGTTATGCGCATTGTAATGTAATCCTCGTCTGTGGGGTCTGTAGGGGGTGTAGCTCACAAACCTAGCCATTATGCGTAGGAAATAATAACTTAGTTAGCATATACTTTTGTCCATAATTTCTTTATAAATTGTTTTATTTTGCTGGTGAGGACAAAGATTATTGAGCAGTTTACTCTTTTGCACTCAACAAAAACAATACATAGTCTCTAAATCAGGATTCAAGATTTAAGATGGTTATTGTCACACAAGTATAATAATGTAAAAAGGTTTAGCTGGTTATTATTATAAAGGAAAAAACTAAATAAAACTGTAATTTAAGTGATACAACACAGAATATTATTCATAGAATAAAAAATTTACAATGATAAAATAAATAAATGATTTACAAAATAACATATTCAACACTGGAATAAAAAATTGTGTAAAAAATCATAAATATTGGAACAAACACATGCTTTGCTTGCTGCTTTGGACAGAGTTATTATTAATGTGTTTGGCATGTTAGGATATGATGATTTGCAGTATATTAATTAGGCTCCAATAAAAAAAAAAACAGCCCACAAAATCATCAGATGTTTTTTTTTTTGTTTTTTTGTTTTTTTTTAGGAAAGCGGACTTTCAAATGATCATCCTGTTTCAGCAGGAAATACATCACATTCAGAAAGTACTTTGTCAAAACAACATTTATCGACTTTTATAACAAATAAGATGAGAAAAAATGAGGATGTGCTCAAGCAGACTAAATTTTCCCCAGCTTTTATAGCCCAACACCACAAATCTTTCTGAATTCAGACCTGGCTGGGTAACCTGCTGACTGGATGAAGCTATATTAAAAACAAATAAAGGTTGTGGCAGCATTTGCTCCAGTATTATTGTTTAATATTTTTGTACTAGAACATCCCCTTTTTTTCATGAGACAATTTTTTTTTTGTTGTTGTTGTATGGTATTGACCTTACTAAAAAACGCAATCACAAACATTTTTATTGTTAGTTTTTTTTCAAGCAAAATAACATATAAATTAAAAGAAACAACACTCAGATAGTACAATGGTGCTACAGAAAACAACACGAGACTACACAGCACCAACTTAGACTTCACAGACCTACATAAGACTGCATCAACATACATCAACCTACACAGGACTACATTAATTGCATGAGTGCAAACAAGTTCATATCTGCTTGGTTCCCAGTGGGTTCCTCAGATCTGTGACACACACTGAGCCTAAAGATGCTGTCAGACAGCATAAGACTGTGCATACAGCAGTGTGTACTGCTGCCACTTTAGGAAAATAAAAATGGATCAGTATCTCATTACAACATGAAAAGTTTATTCTTATAATAAGATGTCTTTCATGGTATAACAAGTTTTTTTGTGTTACATGACATACGAACTTCAACTTTTCTTGTAATAACACTGTACTATTTATCTTGTTATAGTGTGCAGCATTTCCACAGACCATAATAATGAATTGTTGTAATATCACGTAAAAATGTGATTTTTCTGTGTGTTTTTTTTTTTTTTTTTTGACATGATAACATTTATTTTTTGGCGTTGTGTGTATAAGTTACCATTTTATGAAACATTTCATGTTATAACAAAATAAAAAGTATTGTTAACAAGTTTCTTGTTATAACATGATAAGTTTGTATATTGTAATAACATGAAAATATCATTTTTAACATAAATTTCAATTATAAAATATATGTAAATATATATAAATATATATTATAATATTATAACAATAAAAGTTATAACAATTATGTGAAATGTTCTATGTTACAACAATAAATGAGCACATTATAACATGAAAGGTTTTGTGTTGTAACAAATAAATAGTATATTGTCATAACAGGAAAAGTTTCTTGTTATAACGTGTGTATGACATAATAACGTGAAAATATCGAAATGTGAAAACATGTTATAAGAATAAAGTTTTCACATTATGACATGATATTGATCCATGATATTGATCTACAATCAGTAGATCAATATAAATTGCTGTAGATTTAAATCATAAGCTGCTATAAATGTAAATATAAATACTGTAAATATAATGTCAGCAGGAAGAATGCGGGGGGCATGATAGGTTCTGGATCAGCTGCTGCGTGTTACTTATGCATCACCATCTTTATTTAAGAGCATTTGACTCTCTGTCACCTCCAACTTGTTAACGCTGCCATGTGATTGGTTGTAGGTCAGATATGATCAAACAATTCCTTTCAGTGAGACATCACTCTTATGTTTAGACCTACTTCTTGTTTTAAAGCTACTTCGAGCTACTAAAGCTCATATTGTGTTGATTTTGGAGGCCACTGTGGATAAATACAGTATTGTTTCCATCACCATAAACCCAAAATATAATGTCAAAAATAAAAATTATCTTTTAAATAAAAGTCTCCCCCTGCTGCTTTTTAACTGGCTTATATACTTCTTATTGTAACTTTGACTGTGAAAATATAAACACAGGCTTGTTACATCTGATTTCAAGGAGAATCTGCCCTGGTGGCAGCCATTAAGAATAACTTAACCAATCTTCATTTAGGATGGTCTTGTTTACCTAAGTAGGTCACATAGAGGCATCAGTGTTAGATATGGACTGGTTCATAAGCAGTTAAAAAGTGCTTGTAGTAGCTTTAAGGTGTCTGTGCTGGGACATAGCAGCTGTTCTGCTCTAACACCATTAAACAAACAGACTGGATTCACAGTGAACTGGCATTTCCTGCAGGGCCACATTCGACAGCAGTTTGAGAGCACACCAAATTTGATTTTGTTTGGAGTGTCCTTCCAACCCACGTCACACCTGTCTGTGACATTTTACTGCTAACAAATGTTCCTCTGCATACAGGTCAACAGAGGTGCAGGTATCTAAGAACAAACACTACGTTACTGTACTTAAGTCGATTTTTCAGATAGCTTAACTTTTACTTCCTACACTTGTTTCTTTAGTTTTAGTACCTTTGAGGGGAATTATTGATTATTTTTATTCTGTGTCATTGTGTGCCACCTTCCTAACATCAAGATCAGCTTCAGCCCTAATAGACGGGATTTTTCAGTGTATTCATCAGTACATTTCAAGCACAGCAGACATGACAAGATTAAAAAGTCTTACCAAGAGAAAATAGACATAACATGACAAATAACAATGTGAAAGAAGATGAAAAAGACGTAACATGACGAAAAAGACAAATCAGGACAAAAAAACAACATAAAAGACGCGTGTCTAAAAAGATGAACAACACGAAGAACAGCATAAAGGACAGCAAGACAAAAAACGCATAAGACGAAAAAGATGAAACAAGACTAAAAGAGAGGTTAGCATGATTAAGAAGATACATCTAGACAAAAATACAAAAGACATGAGGCAAAAAAGATGTAACAAGACAAATAATAATGTAAAATTTGTAATGAGAAGAAGACATAAAAGACGTAAGACAAAAATGACATAACAAGATGAAAAACAACCTAACAGACTTTTTACTTGTATACTTTGATTACATTTCAGATCTTGTACTTTTTCTCTTTTACTTGAGTAAAATAGTTGAATTAGTACTTTTACCAGAGTCATATCTGTACTTCAGATTTAAGGTGGTCAAGTTGAAAATTCAGCTTGTATTGGCCTTGTGTTGGTGTCCATGAAGGAAGCATCCAGACACACTAATTCAGCAGATATTGAAAGTTTCCAGCTGATGCTTTCAGGCCAGCATGTTTTTTTTGTGTGTGTGTGTGTGTGTTGTGCGTACCTTTGCTGTACTTTGGAAAAAAACAAAGACAAATTTCCACTGAGGTCAACAATAAAGTCATTGTAATCTAATATTTATCTCTAGTGATTTATATTAACACACACTTATATAATTTTTCAGTCATAGATGTTTAATAACATCTCCATGATTCCTTTACTTCCTGGCCCATGCACATATTACCTGAGGTCAGCTTTCACTCACAGCATATGAAAATGCTGTTTATGGAGCCCACAGGCCAAGTACATTGAAAGGAGAAGCCGTTAAAGAGCAGTTACAATCAACACTGTAATGTTTACACACAGACAAGTGGGTTAAAGGGATAGTTCACCCCCACATAAAAAGATGGCACTCGGCTTGTGGTGCTCAAAGCACCAAAAAAAAAAAAAATTCAAAACCAGTTTCTCTTTACAGAAATCATGGCCTTGGTACTCAAGATGAATCCATAGACCTTGCTGTGAGGAGTTTCATTTCAGAACTACTTTCTTTTCAGGCAAAAAGTTTGGGTAAAGTAAAGTAGTTCTAGTAGATTCTACTGCAGAGAAACAGTAGTTCCTACATGAGACTGTACATAAGAATGTCTGCGGATTATCTTGAGTAACTGGGTTATGATTTTTGGAAAGAGACCCTGGTGTTGAGTTTTTCAAATAGATTTTTTTGGTGCTTTGAGCATCATGAGTGCCATTTAATTCCTTTATATTGTAGAGACAACAGACATCTCTATGGCTGATATCTTCAAAACACCAGGACTATCTGGATAAACAGCACATGAATTTTTCATTTTGGGGTGAACTATCCCTTTAAGGATCTCTTGAGAACTTAAGCTAATGTGTGGCAACAGCAGCATTACATCATGTGCGGCAACATACATTACATCACATACTTTGCTGCTGCTCTCATGTATGTAAATATTTCAGAAGTAAACTAAATTATCACACACACAGACACAGACTTCAAGTTAAGGCTGTAATGTTAAAATACTCTCATCTTCTAAAATTGGGTTGAAAATTTGCAGCAGAGTCAGGCGGCCCATCCCCCCCATTTGACACCCTGCAGATTCACCCACTTTGTCTAAATAAAAGGTTTCGGGCCGCTCCCTGTGGCCAGAGAGGTGTAAACAATTAGGCCAAGTCACATGCTGATGCTCGCCGGTATTCTTATGGTAATGACATCAGGAGTTCACTTCACCCCTCTGGCCCGCTCTACAAAAACAGTAGCTAATGCATAAATGAGGTACCTGTGTCTGTCGCTGACACTAAAACAAACTGATTTGTTCAGCAGTTTGCAACAGAATCATCTTCTGTGGTGAAAGAAAGAATCTTGAAACCTGTTCCACTGGTTGCGTCTATTCTGAACTGAACGGTTTGGAGCTTCCGGGGGGGAATACAGGACTGGGGTCACGTCCTTCACATTTCTATGTAACGTCTGCTGAAGCGAAGCCCAAGCTTGACAGAAGAGTGACATGACCTTTACTTCATGGGACAGATGTGGTTAGCTGTGGTTGGTTGATGCAAATATGTGATACAGAAATAACCAGCAGGCCCATGAATACTGTAGAATGTCTGATAAACATGATCAGCCAGGTTTAGACAAGGCACGGTTATAAAGATGTCATGTATTGAAAAAACAAGTCCTCATAATTCTTTGTGCAACAGAGGTGGTTAAAGTTTAAACAAGTTTTGTGTCGGTGCAGTTCACAAGATAACATAAACCTACTCATCCTCAGTGAAACACATCTAAATTATCTTTTTTATTAGTGTTGTCAGTGAGCAGAGAATGAAAATCTAATATATAGTTGTGGAAGAAATATTTAGACCCTTAAGTAAAAGTATTACTACACAGTAATACCACACTGTGGATTACCGTGCATGTGCATTAAATGTATGTATGTAAAAGTAAAGAGTTACTGTATTCTGATACAGTTACTAATTACCTGTTAAAAATGTAGTCAGTAACATAATCCAAGTATCAAAATATTAAAGTCGTGTAACTTGATTTCTTTCCGTTACTTTTGGATTACCTCAATGTAAAATATGGTGACGTTGTTTAGCCTGATCGATCGTTGTTTAATCGGTCGACTATTTTCTCAATTAATCGATTAGTCGTTTGGTCCATGAAATATCAGAAAATGCTGAAAAATGTGGATCAGAGCTCAAGATGACGTCCTCAGATGTCTTGTTTTGTCCACAGCCTAAACATATTCAGTTTACTGTCAGAGAGGAGTAAAGAAACCAGAAAATATTCACATTTAAGAAGCTGAAATCTGAATTTTTTCACTATTTTCTTTAAAAGAAAAGACTGAAAACAGTTAATTGATTATCAGAATAGAGGCAGATTAATTTAATAGTTGATTAACAACAGATTAACCGTTGCAGCTCTTAAGTGTTTTATGTTTGTTGTTAGGTTTATTAGTTTGTCCAGCGTTTCCTGTCTTTGTTGTGTGCAATTTACTGAGTGAGTGATTGATTTAAAGACAGAAAATGTTGCATTTTCCACCCAATGAAACATTTTTTTCACTCGAGGTCATGATAATGAATTAGCAGCTGTGTGTGCACTGTGCATGGTAGGATATCATTCTTTATTTTAAAACTGTAATCCTTCTGATAATCCACATATTTACTAAATGTATCTGTAATCTGATTACATCTTTTTTTTTATCTGCAACTGTCATGGAATGCAGTTAGCTTTTCTTTTGTATCCAGATAACATAATCCCATTACATGTAATCAGTTACTCCCCAAACCTGGTAAGAATGATCAGCAAAATCTACTTAAGGTATGAAAAGTAAAAGTCATTGTGCAGTAAAACGGTGCCTGTCAGTGGTTTACTATTTGAAGTTTTTTGATCAGTATTGCTGTTTAATTTGTTTGTTCTGTTCTGCTGATGTAAATGTTTAAGGTTGAGCTTTAACTACTTTATATATTGTTTGGTAGATTAATCCACAGTAATGATTCATGATGTGGTTTTTCAATAGTTTATTTAAAAGTGGGAGAATTTTCTCCAAGCTTCATCAGTCAGTTCATCACAAACATTAAAAGTCAACACATTTGGAGATACATGGTTTTCACTGGACAGGAAGAGTGTAGAAAACTGTAATCTAAAAATTAACTAGTAACTAAAGCTGTCAGACAAATGTAGTGGAGTAAAAAGTACAATATTTGACTGTGAGATATGGTGGAGTAGAGGTATAAAGTTTCATAAAATGGAAATACTCAAGTATCTTGAATTTGAACTTCTCACTCGTTCATATTTTGTTGATGTTGGAGACACCTGTGGACAAAAGTGGTCACGTTTCCTCTGCCAGAACCACAAAATATTATCTCAAAAACACAGTTATCTAAATAAAAATCTCCACTTTAGTAGCACTTACATACACCAAACTTCAGTCCAGTTTTATCCCTAAATATCTATTGAAGACTTTTACAGAGGGATTTGTTTACAAATTATTCAAAGACCAATTTATGCATTTTATTCATAAAAACATTTTAATGGCTGTTGGCAGTATTTTATGGAGTGATAGGAAGTTTTCCCTCTGTACAAACGTTACACTCTGTCAATAAAATGACAGATTCTGAACCTGGCTTTATCCAGTGTTCACATTTCTATTCTGGAAATTAATGCAAATTTTATGCAAAATCAGCTATTCAGTTCTCAATGATTTAACATGAATATACAAGTTTTATTTATTCAAGTTAATTAAGAGAGCTCTCTGTGAAATGAAGAACAGACTCTTCAAACAGAGAAAATGTAAAATGAAATCAAACTGGTTTGTCATGTCCATCAGTGTGACTGAAGAGTTATTACTTCAACTTAAGATCTTTAGCTTATTAACATGTTTTCTCAAGTACGACTGAATTAATATTCATTTATTCATTCATAAAGTTAATTTGACCAGAAACGTTTATTTGCTTTGAATCATTACAAAATTACCTCAACTTGTCTTTTCAGATTTGGTGCACTTAAAATCTTAAGGCAGCTCAGACAAATTGTTTAAAGTTCATTTTTACATTGAAATACAGGCATATATAATTTTACCATCTTTAATTTTTATTTCAATATAATTTTTTATAATTCATTTTTTGTTTTAACTGTAGTTTGAATTAGTTGAAATAATCTCTTTTGCACAGTTAAAAACCATATAAGAAACTGCTGTTCAACTGCTTGCCGCAGTTGTTTTTCGCAGTTACTGTAATTACGACTTCCTATTTTCTCCAAAATAAAACACATTTGAGAGTAAATATTGGTCTGTGTGACAAAGGATGTCTTTAAAGTCTCAAACATGATTCTAACTCATTTTTGACAAAAAGGGCAGAATAGTAGAGGAATATGTGGTAAAAGGAACTGATTTAACTCACCACATGAGGGAAAAAATACAACAAATGTCTGGATTTGAAGCACAACTGCAACCTACTGATCAGCTTTATGTTCAGAACAACATGGAGTCTTTAAGCTTTACAGCTTAATCTTTTTCTTTATGGCAGGAAGAATTCAAAATGGAGGAACATGGTGCAGCAAGGTTGCTTAGGTAAACTGATGCAAACTAGCTGAAGCCTTAAAAAAGTGATGTATTATGGTGGTTCTTCCACCAGTGAACTGAAAAGCAACTTGCACAGCTGCAGTTTGACTGATTTCTCTGTTCTGTCTTGTTCAACAGGCTTTGCAGGACATACAAATCAGCACGTCGTAAAAGAACGTCCTGCAGCTCTCTGCAGGAGCCTCTCTAAAGATACTGTACATACATGACGGAGGGAGGGAGGGAGGGAGAGGAGACGAGGGAAGGGCAGGGGGAAGGGAGGGGAGAAGGCGTTAGGTAGGTCTCAGATAACAATGCTGTTGTTGTGTTGAGTGTGGAGGAGCCCTTCCATCACAGCTGCTGCCTGTTGCTGTCCTTTCCCTCCTTTTCTCTCGCTCTCGCTTTCCCTCTCGAGCTGTAAGAACAGTGGGAGGAGACAACAACGCCACAGAGGAGAGGACTGTTACTGCAACAACAGCTCCGTCTGTGCATGCATGGCTCTTTTAAATCAGAGAAGGAGGAATAATGCAAAGTAGCCTCATGTTTTTTGTGGCAAAGTGAATTAATACACTTAAAGGGACAGTTCACTCTAAAATCAAACATAATACATTTCCTCTGGCCTGTAGTGCTATTTATCCATCTAGATTGTTTTGGTGTGAGTTGCAGAGATTTGGACATTTTTGCCAGCAGTTTCATGTAGGAACTACTTTCTTTCTACAGTAGAATCTCCTACTAGAAAGAATAGACAGTATTTTATTTGGAAGTCAGACTTTCTTAGTTCCCAGTCGGAAATCTCAAATGTAAAGCCCCCTGAAGCTGGATTTGAGACTCAGAATATTGAATGAATCTCACACACCCTGACCTCAAAACCAAGATGGCTGCCCTATGTATCAACAGTAGTGACAGCTGTAGTATAAACTGCTTATTAGCACCTCTGTCTTTATTTGTGTCTCATTAAATCAGTTGTATGCACATTACAGTTTAAGTTCCATCTGTAGACATGTTGCAGCTGTGGTCGTATGTGCAAAATGTGCTGTTATCAACTTGTCAAAAACAGCTAAGATGCCTAGCACTAACCCTGACTTGTTTATTTTTTAATTTTTTTAATTGACTTTCCAACTTAGTTACTGGAACAGTGCCAACTCAGGTGTGATGTCATTCCCAATTCCGAGGATAATGGAATGCAGCGTTAACATATTAACATTGCTGGTTCCCTTGTCTCGATGAAAGTCAATGGGTTTTTTGAATGATTTTTTTGTTATTTGCCTGAAATAAGGTACATAGTTAACACACACTTGAGAAATGTTCACGTTTTGTTCCACAATATAAAATAAGTAAATACCCTAGTCGTGAATTTTGAAGGTTTTATGTTTCCTAAAAAGGTGGTTGCTGATAAGAAGTGGCTAAATGAGACTACAGGGCACGTCAAACACTAGTCACTTAGTGGGAGTGACACTGTCACTCAAGTCATGTGACCGTGGTGTAGTTTGTTTATAGATTAACGTTAGCATTGTACTTTGACCCTTCAAAAATCAGAAAAGTATTGTTCGTCTGTGACGATGTCTTGCTGAACAGAACATGTATGTATCATAAACTTTTGTTTGCCACAGGGCTTATTTTCTGCACTAATCCAAATCCCACTGGCTTTCTGTGGAGGGAACTGGAGCGATGCTAACTTCTGGGATGGCCTACAAATATACATTATCCCTCCATCACTCTCTAAGTATTTATTACTTTTTATTTTTTCAGAAGGCTGTATTCTTTGTCTGGACATAATGGCTGCTCTGCAATTTTGTGCGCTTTGCAAAGTCAACCAGTGGACCGGATTGGACTCTTTGGCTGGCTGGATCCGGGCCGCGAGTCATACGTTTGACACCCTTTTTCAAAGGTAAAAAAAACACAGTTCTTACTTTCAGGTGATTGTACACTAATGAAACCATACGTATGAATATCATATTCCACTCCTGCTGTATTCTACCAATAAAACCCCTCAGATCTTCCACACTGGACCTTAAACAAAAGCATATATGGAGCACTGCGTTGTCTCAGAGGTGACAGGAACAGAGACATGGGCATAATCCTCAGGGAAGGGAGACAGGATGAAGGTAAAGGTGACCTCATCCAAAGCCTCTTTGACCGAGGGCAACTTGTTCATTTGTCTTCGTCACTCTCTCTATCTCTACACACACACAAACAAACACACACACACATATACATACACACATGCCACTTGTCAGTTGCTGCTGGTTGAATCTTATAGACCGGTAACAGGTGAGACGGGACAGCTGGGTTGTGCACAAACACTCTGTCTTTACATGGCGGCCTGTAAAGCAGCCACAGTGCTGGAGTATGTTGTGCAGGCAGGTGGAGATGACTGTGAATGGATCAGCGGGATGTAAGGAAAGTCTGAGTCTCTCCCTCTCTGTCTTACTAAGTGGATTTCTCCCATGCAGCGAATGCAGCCTTCCCATATGGAGCGGTGGGTAAAGCCAGATTACACCAGTCTGTGAGAGGGGGGCTGCAGCACCACCACCAGAGTTCACAGCAAGAACTCACATGGACATTAAGGACAGGCATTATAGTTCAACTCTATACACACTGTAAAAAATGACATTTATTTTAACTTTAAAAATTAGTTCAATATGGTAAAAAAAAAGAAGCTATCATCATTACACAGTTAATTACTTACATTAAGAAAATAATTTATGAAATTCTATATTCAGATGAGTAACTGATGCATTATTTAATGACATATGTGCTAATTTCACTATAAAAAGAAACCGTGTTTTAACTTAATAAAGTTAGTGTCCAGGCAGCCTTTAAGCTTTAAGTTGGCTGAATTTCAAAAGACAAGTTGGGGTCATTTTGTAATGAATGTAATTTTACTCATAATGTCTTTATTTAAACATATTAAGGGAAGACACTACAGGTCAATAGGGTAAATATTATGAACCTCCATTACTTACATTACGACAGTTATTTTCGCATTACAAATTTTCTGTACATTTAAGTTTAAATGTGCAAATGAGGCATTATGTAATTAAATATGCCATAATTTCACTGTGAAAATTTGTTTTAACTTAAAAAAAAGTTAGAGTTCATGCTGCCATAAAATTTTAATTTTGGAAATTTGAAAAGACAAGTTAAGGTAATTTTGTCATAATTCAAACAAATAAACTTTTCTTGCAAAAAACAAACAAACAAAGAAAAAAAGAACTAGTTGTACTTGAGAAAACATGTTCAATAAACTTAAAATATTGAGTTTAACCAACAACACTTAAGTCACATTGACGAACATTACAAACCAATTTGATTTCATTTTACGTTCAAACTTTATACAATTTTATATTGTATGTGCAAATGAGGCATTATTCAATTACCTATGTGCTAATTTCTTTGTGAAAATAAACAATTTGTATTAACTTCAAAAAAGTAAGTGTCCACACTGCCTTAAATTTTTAAGTTGACTGAATTTCAAAAGACAAGTTGAAGTAATTTTGCAATGATTCAAAACAAATACAGTTTTCTAGTCAAGTCCAGACATTTGCAGACATTTTTATTTACATAGTGAGTTAACAGAGCTCCTTGTGCCACATTTTCTTCCGTTGTTGTATATTTATGACCTCATTTAAAGGAGATACTACGGCTGAGGTAAAAAAAAAAAAATTAATAGCCATTAACATGAACCTTCTTCAGTGATTACTTACATTAAGACAATCCTCTGAAACCTTAGGTTTAAATGTGCAAATGAGCCATTATCCAACTACATATGTGCTAATTTTACTGTAAAAATAAACTATTTGTTTATGTATATTAACTTAAAAAAGTTAGTGTCCAGACTGCCTGATATAGAATACAAAAAAAAAACAAAAGTTTAAGTTGACTGAATTTCAAAAGACAAAAGAGATAGTTTTGTGATAATACAGACTTTCCTAGTTTCACTGATTTTCTTTTACATTCAAAAGATTTTTTCATTTAAAAGGATTTTAAGTCTAATGAACTTGATTAAATAAAAGCTGTGAATTTATGTTAAGTTATTGAGAAAAGATTAGTTGGTTCCACTACATTATTGTATTACCCTCTTATGTGTGTTTAACAGTACAAAAAAAAGATGATTTCAAGTAATGTGAACTCAAGTTAAAACAAAAAATGAACAATGAAATGACACAGAAACACATGCATTTTCTACGATCAAAACATTGTGTTTATTAGTCCACTCAGCAGTCAGAGGAATGTGTTACAGTGTGAGGAGGGGAGTGCCCGTGACATGCCTTTAACACAGTCATTTACATGTGAGAGAGGGTGGAGGCTTGCCCCAGTGGCAACACAGCCTAATAAGCTCAGTAACAATAAACCTTAGTCGGCTTTAACCATTGATTAGCCAGCAGCTGACACAACAAAAACAAATCCCACAATGGCAATTAATGCATGCTCTGAAGGAGGGAAAGTATTGCATTGTGAGGTCATATACAAAGGACAAGGTTCACTTCATTCTACAGAAACAGTTTAGTGTTTCAGATAAGGGGGCAGTTAAATGTAACTAATCTGTGGCTGCAAACAATGAGGTGAAACAATAGGACTGTTAGATGCCCTACAAGTCAAGCAGCTGACACGGAGATGAGCGTGTATATAATGAGTTATGACTGATGATCTCTGACACAGAAGTGACTCTGGTGGCGGGAGAGGCCTCTGAATCCATCGCAGGCCATATGCAGGGGATCAGAGGGACTGCTATTGTGACCCTCCCCCACTATCTACTTCCTGCTTTTCATGGTTGTCTGCTTGCTTCTCCCTATACAATACCAGCTGTGTCTGGAGACATTCCAGCTCGTACTATATGCCGCCTTCATAAAACCATGACTGTTGGCCCGAACAGTGTGAAGACAGATCGCATTGCATCTTCTCTGCTGCATCATATGAGATCAGATAATCAGGGGGCTGTTCCACCAAAGGTCTTTTGAAATGCTTGAAGTATCAATTAGTTCTCCAGCTTCACATATATATGTGTGTATATTTGCACATATACATATATACACACATGCGCAAATATATATGACTATATATATATATATATATAGATTTAGATATAGATATAGATATATAGATAGATATAGATAGATATAGATATATAAAATAAATTTGTCAAAAAATAGAAAGTTTACCAGTGCTTGCGCAGTATTCCCACTAGGAAGTGAAACAGGGGTCTTTAAGGGTGTAGCGAACCCTTTTTTATGCCTGATTAAATCAGGTTTTTGCAAAAATCTGACGGAGTTGATGGAAATCTGGAACACAGTTTTAAAGGGTCAGCATTTTAATAAAGAAAATCTAATTTTTAAACAAAAATAATTGTAATAGCTCATCTTTATTCATGTGTTATTAGTAGGATTTTAAAGGCCTTTAGGACATTTTTAAATTATTTGAAGATTTGAATTCTTGTCTGGGACGAGAACAAGATTAGAAATAAAAAAAAAACAAACAGTTCATGAATTACATTTATGGCGTACGCATTAATCCTAAATATGTTTTTATTTTTTAAATAAAAAATGGAATTAGAGTGTCAGTATAAATAACATTCAATAATACTTGGCCAATCAGATTTCAGCCCCCCACCCTGAAACTCCCCTGCAACCAAGTACTACATTAAAGTACTGCTTACATGTCAATATATCAATAATAATAATAATGATAATCCAACAATATAATAATAAAACACTGGCCAGGCTCATTTTGCATGATATTCATTTTACTTTTATGGAATTTTTGGTGTGGAATCACAACGTTTATTTGTATAAATGATCTGAAAACTTTTTCCAGCATTGTATACATTATGTGTCTACTCATACTGAACAAAATATAAAGCATTTTACCTATTTGGGCTTCAAGCACACAGAGTTCCACTTAAACAAAATCTAGACAGCATGTTTTCACAGGTATAAATAAACATATTTTCATATGGAAAGAATCGTGACATTAATCTTATATCTTATTGCTGTGAAGGTTCATTATTTTTGCCATGTTGAAAACATTTGCCAAATGTATTTTGTAACTGTAATGGGTTTTATTTTACATCTGATGGTTAAATTTAGTCATACTACCATCACATGGAAAACTTGTTCTCAGGGTTCACGAGTCAACAAACAAAGAAAAAGACGCAATAACATGAAAATGTTTGTACTTAAGTGTATAAAAATTATACACTTCTGCATGAATAAAGCGGAGTGTTTAGTATGAGTAGAACATGATCCTACAGCGCCCTCTAGTGTTGAAGATGGAAACTATCCTTCAGTCAGTACCACCTTCTTATGATGATGCTGATTTTTGCAGCTCGACTTGGAAAGTGTGTCAGACCTGCAGCTATATTCTTCAAACAGAACAGCAGTCTGTGTCACAGCAAACAGTCCACCGCCCACTGACACTCATCAACATTTATCCCACATCCACAGGTCACTCCCCAGGCAGAGTGTACTCTTGTTCTCACACAGTCCTCCACCTTCATTCATGCAAACAGGATCAAGTACAACAGTTTACTTATCACCGACGATCCAAGTTATATTTATGGACATGATAAATAAATGTACAGCAAGGATGATGCTTGTTGTCTTCTTACTCTTCTTACTACAGTGAGTATGCCTTTCAAAAGTAACCTTCATCACCTTATTTGCACAGACACTATTACTTTTCAGTATCATGTGATTACTGTCAATATTGTAGGCAATATAACTGTCAATATCAATATTGCCAAGAAGATATTCCCCACACCATTACACCACTAGCAGCAGCCTGAACTGTTGATACAAGGCAGGATGGATCCATGCTTTCATGTTGTTTACGTCAAACTCTGACCAGACCATCTGAATGTAGCAGCAGAAATCAAGACTCATCAGACCAGGCAACGTTTTTCCAGTCTTCTATTGTAGCCTCAGTTTCCTGTTCTTAGCTGACAGGAGTGGGACTCGGTGTGGTCAAAGTTCGATATGTTGGTGCGGTGGTCTTCTGCATACCTTGGTTGTAACGAGTGGCTATTTGAGTTACTGTTGCCCTTCTATCATCTTGAACCAGTCTGGCCATTCTCCTCTGACCTCTGGCATCAACAAGACATTTTCGGCCAGACAACTGCCACTCACTGGATATTTTCTCTTTTTCGTAGATCAGCAGTTTCTGAAATACTCAGACCAGCCTGTCTGGCACCAACGACCATGCCACGTTCAAAGTCACTTAAATCACCTTTCTTCCAAATTCTGATGCTTGGTTTAAACTTCAGCAGGTTGACTTGACCATGTCTACATGCCTAAATATCCGGTGAATGTGTGTCTGCAGCTTGAACAGACAACTCACTAACTGTCATGAGACTCTGTTACTTACTTCAAACCAGCAAGAAAAGCACAGAAAAACAGAGAAAAACAAAAGTCTGAACTCTTTTTCTGCTCTTTTTAGATGCGTCTTTGTCTCTTTTTTCCTTCTGTCTTACTTTACTTGAGTTGACTGTTTATTCAGAACAATTACTGAAATAAGAATTCAGGTGAAGACGTGGAAATATTGTGGAAAACGTTTACAACAGAGCATAAAAGACAAAAAAAAAAAAGACAAGGATATTTCACCTTGAGTATCAGGCAATAAAAACAGGCTAACAAACTGACTGACTCACCAACAACGTAGCATGGAATTAATCTTGCGATAAGACACGAATACCTCACCTGTCCACAGTGCCAGCAGGTGGAAACCTCAGCCTCACACACACACGCCCACAGTGGAGTGGCTGTTAGGGACGTTATGACTGACTGTACACTGAGGTGATAAGGGCTGGGCTTCAGACCTGAACCTTGCTCCCTGTGAGAGTTTCACAGCCTCAGGTGGAGTCCTGCTGCTCACCTGCCGTTTCAGGAAATGAAGCTTGGATCCAGTGAGCACACCACAGCCGGAGCTCCACACAGTGAGTTTGTTGAACTGAACATGCTGTTACTTCTGAGGAATAATTTGTTACGATGAAGGCAGAGATCTGATCCAGTTTATGAGAGTTTGATATCAACAGGTAGAAATGCTATTCATGTGTGACGACACCATGTACCACGTTAAAACAGTGTTAAGGTAGTAACAAAAGTAAGTAAAAAATTGATTAATATGGGCTTTCCTAATTTTTGTGTATTTTGTGTTGATGAGTGATGGAACCAGTGGTGTAATGGTGCCTTGAGATGTGGGGATACTCTTAATTTATGCCCCATTTTTCTTTTAAAAGCAACCCGTCCAGCAACGGATAAACACCCTGAGTAACAGTCAGGCTTGGGTGGTAACAGATTACATGTAAAAGGATTACGTAATCTGGATACCAAAAAAGGTAACTGATTTCCATTAGAGTTAGTAGATAGTAGGTGAAGAATATGTAATCAGATTACAGATACATTTAGTAAAAATAGGGATTATTAGTAGGATGACAATTTTAAAATAAAGAACGATATACTATCATTCACAGTGCACACACAGCTGCTCTAATTGAATCTTTTAGCCTTTTCTTTTTTCTTTACTCCTCTCTGACTGAATATTTTACGGTTGTGGATAAAACAAGACATTTTGAGGAAGTCATCTTGGACTTTTGGACACGCTGATCAACATTTTTCACCATTTTTCTGACATTTTATAGACCAAAAAACAAATTGATTAATGGAGTAAGTGGCTGGCAGGTTAATCAATCAAATAAAATCAGTCCAAACATACATATATCTGTATTCTTCACATGTTTGGATCTATTTTTCATGTGACAAGATTGTGACAGGATTAATTAATCAATTCATTGTTTTGTTTTTAATTAAAAAAAAAAAGTCAAAATTCTCTCCATTCTCTTCCAGCTTCTTAAATGTGAATATTTTCTGGTTTCTTTACTCCTCTCTGACAGTTAACTAAATATTTTTGAGTCATGGACAAAACAAGACATTTGAGGACGTCATCTTGGACTTCGATCAACAATTTTCACCATTGTCTGACATTTCACGGACCAAACAACTAATCGATTAATTGATAAAATAATCACTGATTAATTAATGATGAAAATAATTGCTAGCTGCAGCCCTAAAAACATTTAATTACTAAACAGTTTCATCATATTTTATATTGAGGTAATCCAAAAGTAACGGAAAGTAATCAAGATTTCTCACTTTCCCCTGATGGTCTGAATAACTGACTAGATTTGTCATTAGTTGTGTAATTAATACATGAAATATTTTGTCAGTAAAAAGAGACCCATGGCTGCAGGTAGTAGATCAAACCACTGTGAGTCTCACTGTCAGTTTCACTGATATTACTCACCAGCATCAGATGAGTGATCGACCTCTTCCAGCTGTCATGCAGACCATGATGTATCTTACCAATATTGTTTCACTTTACAGACCGGATGCACGAGAGCCTTTTGTGAACATTTGAACAGTGAATTGTCTGCAAAATCTCACAGCTGTCTCTGTGTCATCTTTCAGGATAACACTACCAGCATGGCTGTTTCCTGGAAATCGTGGCCTAACCTCCTCTGCATCTGTTTATCACTGTGTGCAACTGCAGGTCAGGATTCATTTTTCAAATAGTTAGATAAGGTCTGTGTAAGCCTGCTGAACTGGACTGAATTTAGGAAAAATAAACAGTGAGAGTAAGTTTTTTTTCTGGGTTGCTGCACTTTTTTGTTCAAAATCTCTGAAGTATTCCTTTTTCCAACATAATGACTGTGACAATCAAATGTATATATTTAATTCCACATTTGCAGAGCCTTAACTGTAGTCATGTCATGTCATGCTAGCTTGTGGGGAAGAGGGGTAAAGAACGCTCCAAAGTTACATTGCTACAAAGCTGCATTTTGGTGAGGGGAAAACTGGTACTGACCTCTGACCTCAAATGAAAATTGGCTCTGTACCCAGAAATCTCCCCTTTACAGACACATCCACTTTATGCTAAAAATATTATATATAAATATTATAATTGTACTTTGTAACACGTTAGTCCCAACACTGAATAAATATAGTATCAACCCAAAAACTGCTGCAACAACTTCAGAGACATGATGGAGTATGTGACAGGCCATGATATACTTAAGTCAGAATGTTCTAAGTTCTTATACGATCTTAACATTCAAAATGTGAATAGAAGTCAGACCAAAACACAATGTTTGTTACAGATTTATGATAAGAGAAACTTGGCACAGAGTGCTGAGCTGCATCTCAAATTCATTTTCAAGGTCCCAGCTTTCAAATGATAAATAACACCTCGATGTGGCATTTACTGTGGAGCTGCTATCTCCCCCTAAAGATCCCCTGTCCCCCAAAAAAAAGACAAAATGGGTCTATGGTAGAGATGAGTGGAGTTGAAAAGACCTGTGAGATAAATTGTGTGATAGACGGACCAGCTTCAACTTTAATGGGGACTTTTAAGGGGAGATGAAATAGTTTAAATCCCTTATATCCTAGATGCTCAAACTGCAGTACAAGTATCACTGGTGGTACACAGTGGTGGACAGTAACGGAGTATTGTACTGAAGTACATTTTTTCAGTATCTGTACTTTACTTGAGTATTTGTTTTTTGTACACTTCAGACTTTCACTCCACTATATTTTAGGAAGGTTTTCGTTACTCTTTACTTTTAGTCTAAGCAGAGCTTTAAAGTCAGCTGTTGATGTTTTTTCTTTTCTAAAATGTGATTGGCCACACGCCGTGTTCCTCACAGAAGAAAACCAATCACAGTACCCGCATTCAACTGGGATGGATGTAAAAGTAGAAATACATCATCCAGACGCTCTGTAACAAGAACAAGCAAACTCTCCCTCTTTCATTCAAACTCAGTAATGATGACAGCAGGAGGAAGACTAAATTAAATCTCAAGATGTTATTATAATTAGAAAAATAATAATTCCAGGTAGATTTTAATGTTGGATTGTTTTCATTGGGGTGAAAAATATCACATAATTCATGTATATACTGCCTCTGAAGACAGAAATAAATCTCAGTTTTAACAGACTTAAAGAACTCCTCACAGTTGGCTTCAATCTAATTTAATGCAGTGATTTTAATACAGTTACATCAGAAAATGTTTTTGACTGAATTTCTATGTTGAAGTTTTTATAGGTGTTTCTATAGACTTTGTGTAACAGAGTGGTTCTACAAGCAGGTCAGTGCATCATTAACTGGTTTCAGAGTTACAAGCTTCTGTAAATGCATCATGAAAACAATACAGCATGTACTGATATTAACAAATGTACTTTGTAATTTCTTCTTATGAATACTTAAGTCCAACCAAAACATAATGTCTGTTACTGTGCTGAGCTGGATCTCAAATTCATTTTCACGGTCCTGGCTTTTAGATAATAAGTAACACCTCTATCTGGCTTAAACTGCTGTCCTGCTGTCTCCCCCTAATGGTCCTCTGTCCCCCATAAAAAAGACAAAAATTGTTCTGTGGAGTAGAAAAGACCTGTGAGGTAAATGGTGTGATTAAAGGACTAGTTTAAACTTTTAATGAGGACTTTTATGGAGAAAGTAAATATGTTTAAATCCTTTATATCCATTACTGATCAGAATCAGAATCAAAATTAGAATCAGAAATACTTTATTAATCCATGGAGGGCAAATTGCTCACATCACAGTTTCTCCCATTCAAGAATACAAAACATATAAGCATAGAGAAATGAAGAAACTACAAAAAATGTATAAAAATAAGAATATTCTACTTCGATATATA
The DNA here is from genome assembly GCF_056507025.1 of Lutjanus erythropterus. Lineage (NCBI taxonomy): Eukaryota > Metazoa > Chordata > Actinopteri > Lutjaniformes > Lutjanidae > Lutjanus > Lutjanus erythropterus. Next base: position 5,634,431 of record NC_139327.1, read on the forward strand.
ACAACAAAAATAGTGTAAAATAGTACTTTAATCTGTAGCAGTAAATGTGAGTATATACATATAGTATGTTATATATCTTGGAAAAATAGAAGAATTAGAAAAAAAATAAATATAATGGAATATATGGAAAGGAATATAATGTGTACCAGACTACAATATGTAACAGTGTAAATAAATAACACTGCTCTATGAGTTTTGCAGGTGTGTTATTGCACATTATTGTCATCTCAAGTCAGATTATTGCACAGAGTGAGTACTGCACCTTTGATAAATTGCATAAAAATTGCATGATATAAATGAATCAAGTGAACCAACAAATGTAAAATCCATGTTTGATTTCCAGAGTGCAGTGTTGAACATTTTGTCCACAACACTTGAATGATTTTTACATGACTTTGCATCAAGCCAGTTCAGCTCAACTCAACTCATCTTTTTTTATTGAACCTTTCATACACACATGCAGTCCAAAGTGCTTCACATAGGAAAATTAAAACAACAACAACAACCTGATGTGGGGGTGGAGCCAATCCCAGCTGACTCTGGGTACACCTTGGACACCTGACACATAGAGGCACACAATCACTCACGCTCACATTCACACCTACGGGCAATTAAGAGTTACCAATTAACCTAATATGCTGTATGACTGTGGGAGGAAGCGAGAGAACCCAGAGAGAACCCACACAGACACAAGGAGACCATGTAAACTCCTCACAGACAGGCCCTGCCTCAGCCACAAACTCCCCAGCCAGCTGGGGGATTCAAACTCAGAACCTTCTTGCTGTGAGGCAGCAGTACAAATCACCGCACAGCTGTGCTGGCAAAAAAAACACAAATAAATGAAATCCAATAAAAATGCAGGAATAAAAATTAAATAATTAAGAATTAAGTAAAAGGAACACAGAGAAATAGAAAAATGATTGAAGCTTAAAATACCAGGGTTATAACATCACTCCCAAATTAAAAATTAAAAGCCAGACTAAAAAGATAGGTCTTTACTTTCCTCTTAAAAATACAGAGAGAGCTTGCTGATCTAATGTCCAAAGGCAACGAGTTCAGGACCATAAAAACAGACAGAACTCTTGCCAGTACGCTTATGGGACACATAAGAAGCATTTAAAAGAAAAGCAGTGGAGGACCTCAGTGATCTGAATAGAACATAAAATGAAAGATCCCTGATGTATGGAGGAGTAAAGTCATTCAAAACTTTATAAACAAGTTAAAGAACTTTAAAATCAATTCTAAAAGAGACGGGTAGCCAGAATGGTGTTTTAAGAAGCTGAGTAATGTGATCAGCTTTCTTGGTTTTGGTTTAAACTCTGGCTGCAGCGTCCTTTATCCACTTTTTGGGGAGGCCAAAAAGCTGTGACTGTCAACTCAGGGAGATACTTTTAGAGTAATACTTTCCAAACCCTGCAGCAGGTCTGACAGGTTCCTCTTAATAGTTATTAATCATTACCCTCTGTGCTACCTTGAAGAAAAAAAGCTGAACCAAACCAAACTGTCATGAATCTAATCAGTTTCTAATCAGTCATTTTCATCAGAATGTCAACAGTCCTGCTCATTTCAGACACGTTTGACTGTTTGAGAAACAGTTTTCCTTCTGCTTACTCTCGGAGGATGAAGCAACAATAGCAAGACAACATCCAAGGGGACGTTCACGAACTCTGCCTCAACCTTAGAGCTCGACATGTGAAGGATCAGTTCAGATTAAAGTGCTGTTTGAGTTTCACTCTTGTCAAAACCCAACAAAACAAAACCTAATGTCTTTTGTGATACTTGCGTACCTTGAGCAAACTCAAACATGTCTCGAGCACTGATTTGAACAAAGAGCTTTATGTGCCTCCACAACACACAGGCCACTTTATTTTTTCACGTTGCATTCCATTGCATGATTTAATGTTGTCGTCACTTCACTTTTGCAGTGATGTGAACAGCAGCAGTGTGCCACCTATCACACAACAATCTGTAGTACCTAACTGACATTTATACTGTTACTGTTGCAGAAAATTATCTCATTTACATTGTTACTTTTTTGCACAGCTGATTAATAACTGTCACTTTCTCCGTCAAAGAAACTTTGCAAGTGGTCTGAGTTCCATTAATTTGCCTATATTAAAATACAAATAATTAGAATAAATTGTTATAATCAGTAAAATAATCAAAGTATTTAAGGAACATATAGTATGGGGACACCAGGAATGGTTCTAATGCTTTTTGTGTTTTATCACAGATTTCTTGTGTTACAGCTCTATTTGAAATAGCAATATTTCCTCTATTATTTTTGCACAATTAAAACAAAACACACAAAAATGACAATGATAACAAATAGCAGTAGAAGCAACCACTGCAGCTGCATCCACCAAAACAGAGGCAGTGCCAGGCTTGGAGAAGATGTGAGCAAAACAAAACCCACTGACACCTGCTGGAAATATTCTATTATTATACATATTACATGATGTTATATGCTTCTATATGCTTTCTGTTTTAGATTAGCTCATTTCCATCCTTTTACTGCCGGCTTTTATTATTTTCTGTGATGGTTCTCAGAGGGATTTTGTTAAGAATGTTAAAATAAATGTTTTCATAAAATACATTTAATCATTGGTTTCTACAATTTCTAAAATTCTAAAATTCTAAAAAAAATGTTCTAAAATTTGAATGAATCTCTCCCTACACAAAAATACTTCTGTGAATATGCAGTCATTATGGTTTACTGTATGCAATGGCATGCATGTTGATGAATAGATAATTAAACATTACAGAATGTACATTTTGGTGTGATTTGATCTTTTAAAAGATATCCTGACTGAATAAATGCTATAATCTCTCTTTATCATGCAAGATTATAGATTTGTAACTCAAACAAAATGACCACTAAAGGCAGTTAGTTTAAAAATTTTGACACTTCCAGTGTTACATTAATAATTAGCAATTCAATAATGCAGTAATTGTAGGCCTGTACTTATGTGCAGGTATATATCTATATTGTATATAAAATGTCAGCTCTCACCACAAATTTGCTGAATCTAAAGTGAAGCCATAGTATTAAATATATTCAAATTTCTTATATTTTGTTCCCCTAAAAAATCAAACAATTATTCCAGCGATTGAATGAACTTTACATGATCCACTTTCATTATTCCTTCTCTCAATTCAAATAAAATCACACAAAATAAATGGTAACTCTTTATTTAAAGAGCTGTGCATAAGACTGTCATTACACCTGTTATCTGAACACAGTCATGTCTGTATGAATGTTTATGATAACTGTCATTAAGTCATGAACACAGTGACTGATAACAGTGAACACAGTACCACAGCGTTTTTTTCTTGCTGGGTGGGTTTGGCTCCTGGCACCCCAGGGCTGAGTCAGCTAATTAGGAAGGCTAGTTCCATGGCTAACCAAGCTAACTAGCTTTAGCCATGGATAACAGCAAACATAGGGTAGCCTACTTTAGAAACATGTAAACTAGCAAACTGGTGTCTGTCCATCAGGTAGCTCTGTCAGCTAAAACAGTCATCTCACTGTCCTTATAACATTTAATGACATCTTTATGACAAATCAAAATGGTGCCACTTGTGTTAAAGTCCAGGAAATTATTAATGGCACTGTTACAAAAGCATGATAAAATGTAATGACATCTGTATGAGTCCAAAATGTACCACTTTACTTGAGGTCAAAGAAACCATTCATGAAACACTGACACGGCTAGTGTCAAAACCAACCAAGTCATGTTAAAACTTAAAGCTAAACAGTTTGTTTGAATCTGATAATGTCAAGTTGTCATAACAAAGACATTACTGGCCTAATTAATGTCAAGTTGCCATTATAAGGACATCTCAAACAATGTCAACTTTGCATTAAAAATGACACAATTGACCAAAGGAAGTTTAATTACAACAGTCATGAAGACAGGATGCCATGTTATGTTCATTACATTGTTATTACAGTGTAATGACAGTCTTATGCATACTCCTTCAAATAAGGTCTTACTAAATAAATAAAAGGTTTGATCATTTGTAAGGACTGATACTTGACTGATAAGTAAGACCTGAATCAAAATAAATGTATTCAGCTATATGTTTGTAGCACATAGCACAGTGGCAACTACACAACCTGTCAACGTAAAGAGGCCTGTGCCATCATAACAAGATTTCTTCTATGGCTCATCTCTCATTCCTGTCTGACATGTGTCTTTTATATTCAGTGGTGTCACAACATTTCCAGCTGGAGCCTCTGAATTCAACGGTGCTACAAGGCTCTAATGTGTCCTTCAACGCCACTGTGCAGGGAGCATGGCAGCAGATGACCTGGTCTAGAGAAGGGTTTCTGGTTGTCGTTGTCCGTTCCGACGGTACCATATCCCTAGCTGGAGCGATGTATTCTGCCAGATTCTGCTCCAGCGGCATCAGCTGTGTGGAGTTCTCCATGCACAATGTCAACCGCAGCGATGCTGGGAAGATCACCTGCGCTGTGCTGGGAGTGTTTGGAAGTAAGACAGTAGAGCTTCACGTACAAGGTGAGGTCATTAACATGTAGCTAGCTGCAGTTAAACTGTATGACTGTGAGCTGTTTGGTGTTTGGTATTTTAAGAGACACATGCTGCTTTGTAGTTGCTCTCTGACCTCACTGTGGATGCAGGGTGTCCATAAAGTCTCCTTACAATTTAACAAATTTATTACAAAAGCAAATGAATAGACAAATCTGTGAAAATTATTACAAAATGAAAAGTAGATATTGAAGTTTTTTGCCTGATTTAATACACCTCTATATGGGCACCATTAGTTGCACAAAGCACATCAAGACAGTACTCGATTTCTTGCCATGTGTGCTGCAGCATAGCCTCATCACTGGTGGCAATGGCATCAGTGATCTTTTGCTTCAGGTCGGTGATGTCCCTGGCAGCAGTACAGATGGACATTGTAGGAGAACTATGTAGGAGGCCATGAGAATGAATTGGCAGCTGTGTGTGCACTGTGCATGGTAGTATATTGTTCTGTATTTTAAAATTGTAATCCTACTAGTAATCACCATTTCTATCAAATGTATCTGTTATCTGATTACATCTTTTTTGATCTGTGACTGTAATGTAATTCAGTTACCTTTTCTTGTATCCATATTATGTAATCTCATTACATGTAATCAGTTACTCCCCAAGCCTGATAATATTGATGCCGAATTGTCAAGAAGACTGTAGACATGTGACACTTTTTTTTAAATCTTATTTCTCTAGAATATTATATTGTTTCAGATACTTATAGAACTGTTAAAATGATATATTTCTTCAAGGGAGTTTGGCATGATATTTTCCCCAGAGAGCGCAGGGAGCTTTAGTTTCATTCAAGATGAAAAATATGTGTATTTTATAAAGTTTTATCATGATTACAGAAACACAAACTAACTGCTAAAGTATGATAACTTTGTCTGACTGATGATAGTTAATAGTTTGAGTAAAGATCTGCTCTATCAGTACATTTTAACAGCAAGTATTACAGGAAGCACTACAGAAAATTGCAGTCGAATGTTTAATTTCCAGGCATTACCACTGACTGCCCCTATAACAACTTGGACACATTTTTGCACATTGACTGTACACAGTCTAACCAAATACTAGGTTTTCACTTTATCTTGTTTAACATCAGCTCAATATTTCTGCCTTCACTTAGTATAAGGGAGGTGTAATGACTGGCATATACTCTGGAGGGCAGCAGTGAGCTCCATTTGTCTTTTCAGCAGCCTCAGGCAGTAACACCTAATGACAAAGAAAAAGATGAGTGAGAAAAGCTTGTATACACACTTGTCATCCACTGCATGGTAGCATGATTCTAGATGAGATGCTTTGTTCTTGCAACTTGCAGCTCAGAGTATAACAACGTCCTGCTCAGGGAGAAAAACTGTTGCTTCTATGAAGAGAGAAGTAGTTCTGTTGGAGCGTGGACACCCTAATAAAACTTTAACCACCTATATCACAGAACTGGAATTCAAACAAATACACAGGTGTACAAAAAGACACGCATAACATAAGAAAAAACTTTTAAAATATATATTACAAAGGCAGACAGAAATCATTCAGAGTATGTGTCACTGATAAGAAATAAATTAATAAAGCCTGTGGATGTACTGTCCATTATATATTCAGTGCAGGGAAGATCAATCAAAGTTCTGAGAAAGAAAAATAGAGTTTTAGGACACTTGTGAGACAATTTTCACTGGTGGAGCTGTTTTTAAAAAAAAAAAAAAAAAAAAAAAACTTCTCTTTTGGAGAAAGCAAAAACAAAAAAACAGTTACACTGTAAAAACAAGAAAGTTGAGAAAACACACAAACTCAAAAACCTATTGCAGTCTCTTGCCCTGAAATTTTAAGTTGACTCAACTATTTTTTTTACAGTACAGTCCAATACTACGATATTATGGTAATATGTTAATATGTATATACACTTTATAAAACTCAGTCAGGTTTATTTAAAGGGACAGTTCACCCCAAATCCATGAGTAGATCCATGGTTCGTTCTGTGCACTGACATAGTTGTCAGCTGTTTGGTAGATAGACAATAGTTCCCACATGAAACTGCTTACAACTATTCATCAGTAGCTTTGGCGTCAACATCTGGATTAGACCTGAGCACACTCCCATCAACACTTGTCTCTGTGATACAGTGTTCCAATTAACCAGCCTCAAACAAAGGCCGTACACAGCAGTATAAAGTAAATCACTCTATATGCCTTCAACAGCTAAAGGTGACTGTAACCTGAAGCTAATCTCGCTGTGAAACATCTGGGCCCCAGCCTCTGTGAATGGATATTGATTACTAAACTGCTGGATCACTATCTCATTGTGCTGATCAGGACTTCCAAGATTACAAAACATGCATATAGCAAAACCTGCAGCCCAAGCTATTAAATCCACTTAATAGACCTGCCAGATGAGCACACTGACTGCTCCTCTGTGTGGGGACACTAATGAGGGACACTGTTCAACAGCAAACCAGAGAAAGTCCCTCATTAAAGGAATACAATTTATTTATTTCTTTTGAGAATGTCTCATTGGTTTACCTGATGGCAGGGATGCTGACAATAGAGTGAGAAGATATAACAGTAATAAAAAGTTGCTTTAAGTCTTATGATAGGTTGTATTGATTTATACAATGTAAAAATGCACTCTCATTTTCTTAATGTCGGTGGTATTTGTGGTTTCATCACAGGCTCATTCATCAGCTGTTTGGTTGCAGTGGGAGAAAAACATTGATACAGAATTAAATAGTATAGTGACATTTTGTGTGCCAATATTGTATGGATAAACACAAGTATTGTATCATACAAATGATGTATTGCAAATGTAAATGAAACTGTTTGGTACTGGAGTAATAAAACCAATTGCTTTTTCATTCCACTAGGTGGTGTTTTTTTTCTGATGATGTCAGCAGAAGTCATGATGAGCAGGACTGGTCAGACTGTCTGCTTGAAAAACTATCTTATTTGATAAAACAAATGTTGACAAAGTTTTCCTTCAGGACATAATCTGCAGATTAAAGGAGGAAACAGATGAGACTTCAGTGGGCTCAAAATCAGAATATCATTTATTTATTATAAGACGATTGTGAGAAATGTGATGATTGGATGAACCATCTGATTATCATGCCTAACACAGGCTAACTTCAAACAATCGGATCAAACTCTTGCAGAAGCAAGTTGGAAGAACATCTCTTCCACCAGGAAAATTTTTTAACTACAACATCCAAGAATATTTTTGTCTTATCTCTTAGCTGTTTATTATCATTTCTCAGTGTTAGATTGGAGCACTGAGGCTAATAACCTCATAGGGACACTAAATTAATTTTCAGCATTTCACCAGGAAAATAATTACATTTTTAGGATTTATTATTTTTGTGTATTATTTATTCACCCATTTGCTGTATATAGTTTTCTTGTGTATGCTTTTGTCTTTTTGAGTAGCATAAAGGGGATTACCACCTACATCTCATTACAAAACCCTGTGTTGTGAAAGGATCCATAAAGTAAATTAAACATTAAAAAATAAAGTAAGCTGCATACAAAAAGAAAACAATACATATTTTAAAATACTCATCAAACAGTTGGTTCAAACTATAGTTCTGCCTTTTACTGACAGGTAGCCAATCATGCTTGAGGATAATGAGATGGCGCTTGGGGCGGCCAATCAGATTTCACCAATTTACCACTACCACACCACAGATTTAACTATTTTTGAAAGTGCCTGCCCTTTTTCCAAACAGTTTCTAAAGACGACCTCCTAGATGGTTCTGTGTAACAAACAACATGAGGTGTATGAGGTTAGAGCTCTATGGCAGTGAGGAATAAGCTACGTATGTCAGGCTTCAGATGCACACAGTTTGTTAGTCGGATCACTTCATTGTTGGTGATTATAGGAACTGCTGGCAGTACAAAAAATATAGAATATCTTTAGACTTGCTGCTAGTCTAAGCTTCACATCATTTAAGATTTTTTTTTTAACTTTCAATATGAAATTTGTCCTATTTTTCAGCCATTTACTATTATTTCCCAGTTTTAGCTTGGAGCATTGAGGCCAGTAACATAATGAGGACACTGCATGCTTTCATTACTCAGTGACTAAGCTGAACACTGGGTCACAAACCTAAAAACGTGCTGTATTCACAACATAACCTCTCCTCTGTCTCCATCTTTCCCTGTCAGAGAGTGGTACGGTCAACATCGTGGGAGGGAACGTGACGGTGGAGCAGGACCAGCAGGTGGAGTTCCAGTGTGTGACATCTGCCTGGTTCCCTGCACCCACCATCAGCTGGACCCGCAACAGTGAAGCTGTGAACAGCAGCCTCTACAACACCACCGACGTGCCTGATGGGGATACCTTCAACTCCACCAGTGTCCTGAAGTTCCAGGCAGTCGGCGACACCACGGTGGAGTGTCTGGCCAATGTGTCGAAACTACCAAACCCACTGTCCAGCTCTGTCTTCTTGGTGGTTGGTGAGGGGATCACTACTTTTTTCTCTCAGTGTGTCTTGTTTTGGTGCTTAGTTAGTTGCGATGCTGTAGGGCAGAGGTCTGCAGTCTGTGGTTCCAGGACCACGTGAAGCTCTTCAGCCCCTCTGCAGTAGCTCTCTGTGACTTTGGCAAAAAATAATATGGAAATTAATAATTGTAATATATTTGTTATTATTTAATCGTTATTATTCTTATTCTTATTATTCTTCTTCTTATTATTATTATTATTCAATATTTCTTTAACATTTTACTTTTTGTTTTGTCATTGTTGTAGGTGAATGAAAGAGTTGAGACAACTCAAAATTTCAAGGCAACAAAATACAAAATGGAGTGAGTTTTTAGTCCAACTCAAACTCTTAAGTTTTGAAAACGTTTTACCAACTATTTATCTTTTGTTGAGATAATTAGCTTTTCTTCTTTAGATGTAATTGAAGCTTTGAGTTTTAGAACCCTCCTCAGAATTCAAGTGATTCAAGTGAACATGAATGATGTTGAAAATTTTGAAATACATTTTTTTTGAATTTCTAACTGAGGTGGAAGTAACTAATTACAAACACTTAAATTACTGTAATTAAGTCGTTTTTTGGGAAGTCTGTGCTTTTACTCATACTTAAGTATGAATCTACTTAGTTACTTTCAAAATCATAGTTGATTACTGAGTATAATTTGAATTCATATCCAAACCTTTGATCTGCATTTTAGTAGCCAATCAGGTGATCTGATCACAAATGGACCAATGAAAACTAGGACATGTGGATGAAGAACAAAATAAAAGTGGCAGCACACATTTGGAGCAAGGATGTTATTCATTAATCATTTAATTCCTGTTAAGAATTTAACCAATTCAAAATGTATTCATGGATATTTAATCAATAGACATGGTGGTAATTTGCACCTCATTTGAGATTGTTTTGTCTGATGGAGCCATTTGTTGAAAATTAGGGAAAAAATGTGTTTTGTATCTTATAAATTATTAATGATTAATCAATTATAAGCGTTTTGGTTCAGGAAAATGTACAAAATATGCAACTCTACTTTGGAGAGCTGACTGTGACATCAACGGTTAAAGGTAATTAATACTCTGAGTAGTTTTTGCAATTAATAGTTTGTACTTTTACATAAGTATTTTTCTAACATCAGTACTTTTGCTTGTAATTAAGTATTATTTTAGTTGTGTAACAGTACTTGTACTTGAGTACAGATTTTCAGTACTCTTTCCACCACTAGTTTCTAAAACTCAAAGATTTAAGTTGATTTAAAGGAAAAGCTTTAAATGATGTCAATTAAAGATTATAGGTCAGCAAAAAATTTCAAAACATAAGAGTTTGAGTATGTTGCCTTAAAAATTTGAGTTGTCTCAAATGTGATATTTTTTTAACAGTCTACTGTGATTCTTACATTTGCCCACTGTAAAAAAAAATAAAGCTTATATACCAAATTTTTAAAAAAGTTTTAATATTTCGTCAACTGAAATGTGCGTCATAGTCTGCATCTATGGCTCGGTGCCTTTTCCACTAAATTTTGACAGTGGCCAGTCATTTTGAGTCTCCGTAAGCGTCAAGGCAATGAGAGAATGCTATAGTTGTGGCTCCAGACAGATTTCTTTTCGTTTTTTGGCTATAATTGGCACTTTTGATCATAAAGGTTGCAGACCCCTGCCACAGGGGCTCTCTGAGGCTGGACTTAGACCAGGGTTTTTATTTTAAACACAAACGGAAAATAAGCAGTGAAACACACCAAAAATGTGAACCTGCTGATGGTGTTAGCTCACAAGTCAGCAGATAAGAGATAAGATTTCATCCTCTGTGCACCATGAATATCTGTACCAAATGTCATGGCAGTTGAGATATTTCCAACACCTAAAAGACAGAACAAGTTGTTTTCCAGTGAATCCTAAAACCACATATATGACCCTTGGAGAGCACCAACAATAAGTGTACCCGATCCTTGTCATCACATGGTTAACATTATGAATTGGCCACACTTTGGTTAGATTTATGCTTCAAAACTACTTGCTTAGGTTCAGAAAAACGATACTTTTGGTTTAAATAGGTCAACCGTCAATTTACCATCAATTCATTATCATGGCCTCTTGTGAAAAAAAAGTTTTCACTGGGTGGAAACAACAAACATAAAACACTTAGCTGCAATGATTCATCTATTGTTAATCTACTATTAAATTAATATGTGTTTTGATAATTGATTAATGATTGTGAGTCATTTTTTTTATTTATTAAAAACCCCACAAAATTCTCTGATTTCAGCTTCTTAAATGTGAATATTTTCTGCTTTCTTTACTCCTCTCTGACAGTAAACTGAACAGTTTTGAGTTGCAGTCAAAACAAAACATTTCAGGATGTCATCTTTTACCATTTTCTGACATCTCATGGACCAAACAACTAATTGATTAATGGAGAAAATGGTCAACAAACTTTTTGATAATGAAATTAATTGTTTATTAAAAAAAAGTCAAAATTCTCTGATTTCAGCTTCTTAAATGTGAATATTTTCTGCTTTCTTTACTCCTCTCTGACACTAAACTGAATATTTTTGAGCTGTGGACAAAACAAAACATTTAAGGACGTCATCTTGGGGAAAACTGATCAACAATTTTTTACCATTTTTTGGACATTTTATGGACAACTAATCAGTTAATTGAGAAAATAATCAACCAATTAATCGATTATGAAAATAATTTTTAGTTACAACCCTATAAACACCATATTAGGCTAAACAATTTCACCATATTTTATATTGAGGTAATCCAAAAGTAACGGAAAGTAATCAAGTTATATACTATACTTTAATATTGTGATACTTGGATTACATTACATTACATTTTAAACAGGTAATTAGTAACTGTAAAGTAACCCTCCCAACCCTGAATATTATTCTCTGAATACTGACAACACATTTCTGTTGTTTGCCTGATCTACAGAAGGATGATCTTTGATACCTCTCAGTTGTGTTAATGTACATGTAATGTACAGTCCATGTATAGACCCTCTGATATTAACATATGACCTGTGTAATGGCTGAATAATCTGATAAAACCAGGTCTTAATTGAATAAAAAACCCATTTAACACATGCTGTATAGAATTACATTAACAGCAGCAACACTGAGTGTAGGGTTTCAACCGGGACCTGCACACACGCATAACATGAGAGTCCTGCAGCAATCTGCATTTTAGAGGAGAGAGAGAAAACAAATTTGAATGTGTATGAAACATGTTTTATTTGTACACAGTGTGGATGGGAGACATGCAGTATGTTAATGATAAGGGTTTGTGTGGTGGATGAGAGGAAGCTTTGGATAAGAAGCACCAGCAGTTTCTGCAACCGCAAGGCGCAAACCGCAGTATGGCCCCTGTGAGATATGTCAGAATAAATGTGTTTTTCTCTCTCATTAGCATCCTCTATTCAGACTGTAATGACGGTGTAATGATCCTTCACCACAAATCCACATTTAAATAAATGTATTAGAGAAAATAGAAATATAAATGTATGTGTGGCACAGGCTTTTCAGTGCTTTGTGTGCACTTGCAGTGCTTTCATAATTCTAAGGTGAATATTGTGTTTCTTTCTTCCTGTTTTCAGTGTTTTTAATTTAACAGTTTAATCTTACAATAATAAGCTCTCTTAATTCTGTTCTTCCTTCCTACATCAGTCCCCAAGCCTCCTGACTGGACCGTGCTGATAGCTGTGGTCTGCTCCATTGGAGGTTTTGCTCTGCTGGTTTTGCTCATCATCGGAATCATCTACTGCTACAAACACAGGAAGGAAAAACGTAAGGCTCTCGTTATATCAGGCAAACACAACTTATTCTGTGCTACTGTGTGTCCAGAACCACAAATGTCTGAAGGGCTGTAGGCTGGGCATAGCTGCTAATCATAAGTATAGCACCACCCCTTCGATTAACGGGATTGGTTCCTTAGGTTTATGACATCATATACCCAGTCTGACTGAATCTGTTTTTTTGAGACTGCCCTTTCTCACTGCTGTTTCAAAGCAATTGCTACCATGATTAGTGAGCAAACAGAGGAGAAGCCAGTGAAGCTACTTGGTGGTAGAGGTGGGGCTCGGGTGTGTGGTGAGGGTGAAGGTGTTTGAACTTATTTTGCAAAAAAACATATCAGACACAATATATTACTTCCTGCAGAACATTATATATTGTTTAAAACATGACAGAAGGTGGACTTTAAAGTGAAATAGTTACATGATGCTTTAAAGATTAATTTATAGTTTATTCTCACTCTATTTTAAAGTACTGAAATCAAACCACTGAGATACAGTTCTCAACATACACTGCCTGACCAAAAAAACCAAAATCACACACTCTAATATTTCATTGGACCGCCTTTAGCTTTGATTACGGCACACATTCACCAGGGCATCATTTCAATAAGCTTATGCGGTGTCACAACATTTATTTCTGTCCAGAGTTGCATTGATTTTTGTGTGTAAAGTGTAAAGTCTTCTCCAGCACATCTCAAAGATTCTCAGTGGGGTTCAGGTCTGGACTCTGTGGTGGACAATCCATGTGTGAAAATGATGTCTCATGCTCCCTGAACATCTCTTTCACAATCTGAGCCCCATGAATCCTGACATTGTCATCTTGGAATCTGTCCGTGTCATCAGGGAAGAAGAAAACCTGTTCATTCAGTATATTCATAGTGAACTGACCTCATAACGTTTCTGAACCTCGACCTGAACAACTGAAGCAACCTCAGATCATAACACTGCCCCCACAGGCTTGTACAGTAGACACTAGGCATGATGGGAGCATCACTTCATCTGCCTCTCTTCTTACCCTGATGCCCCCATCACTCTGGAACAGGGTAACTCTGGACTCAGAGTTTTTCCATTGATCCACAGTCCAATCTTTATGCTCTGTAGCAAACTGACACCTTTTTTCTGACTATCCTCACTGATAAGTGGTTTTCTTAAGGCGACACAGATGTTTAGTTCCAATCCCTTGACTTCTCTTCACACTGTGTGTGGAAATGTTCTTACTTTCACTATTAAACACAGCCGTGAGTTCTACTATTGATTTTTTATTATTTGATTTCACCAAACATTTAAGTGATCTCTGATCACCATCATTCAAGATTTTTTTCTGACCACATTTCTTCCTTGAAGTTGATGGTTCTCCACTATCCTTCCAGGTTTTAATAATGTGTTGGACAGTTCTTAACACAGTTTTAGTAGTTTCATCAGTCTCCTTAGTTGTTTTCTTTGCTTGATGCAGAACAATAATTTGAGCCTTCTGAAACAGAGTAACATCTTTTCCTCGACCACAGGATATGTCTTCTGACATGGTTGTTTCAGAAATGAGAAGCTGCTCACTGCATCAGTTCAATAACTTGTTTCCAGCTGAAACATATTAATCACTGCAGTAATTATCCAGTGGAAGTGTATATTTACATCACATTAACTGATTTGTCTAATCTTGCAATCCTCTCCAGAACGTAGCTACCAAGATGAAATGAGGTAAGAAATGAGTATTTTATTACTACCTGACTTTTTACCTCTACAACAGCACTTGCTTCTGCCTGTTTCTACACAAAGTAAAATTCTCTGTTGTCGTTCATGTTTGTGTGTAGCAGGAGAGTGAGGACGCAGAGCGAGGTCAGTGGTGTCAATACGCCTGGAAAGAGACAGGGTCAGATGAACGCAGGATACGTGCCGGATGGTCAAACAAGTAAGACTGATGAGGACATGTACATAAACACACACAAACTTTAAACGAAAGTCTTTATCACTGTTTATTACCATGCTAGGTATTATCTGAACTCCTCTCTCTGATCACAGGCGTCGCTCCAAGTGAAATCACTGACAGCGGCTTTTCTCAGGCAAACGGTTCCCATGTTTTTGAGGTAGGATTTTGATGTTGTTCAGCAGTACACAATGATAAGCAGCAGAAAATGTGGGTCACATGGGGAAGAATAAAGGAGATATTATGTATGATGGCCGCAACATTGGAGGGGAGTGAACGAAGAGCATAAAGTATACTGTCCTCCAACTCTGTCATTGTTTTTGACTGGTAAGAAGTGATTTAAGACATATTAGGGAATGTTTTATGTGGCAGTAAGCATAATTTGGCTTTTCAACAGAGTATGTTTGAGCTCAGATGGTAAATAATCTAGGACAGGGTTTTAAGAAATGACCCCTCATTATCCCTAAAGACTGCACTTCTCTTTGTGTTAGGCGGGACACTGAAAACCTCCCTGTACCACACTGTGGGCATCTTCTCATTTTACTGAGGGGACAGTAGTCTGTGTGTTTTTTTTTTTTGGAGAGCAGAGAAACGCCTCTGTTCTTTAAACCCACAAATGAAACTGAAGCTTCATCGTCTCAGCTTTGTGTTTATTATGTTCTTCTAAACTGGAAATATTTCACATAAGACGTTATTATCATGCACATACACACAAATGTCAAACTTATTACACAAAACCAATATGATTTAGCCCCTGAATGTTTACACTCATTATGAAATAATTGTAGGGGAAGTTGGGGACAGTTGCAACACTTTTTGCATTTCTCTCTGGACTAGACCAACCAAATCTGTCTGCTAATTACCCATATCATATTCAAGGATGATGATATATGACATGTTGTTCACAATGATTATTTGAATGGAAAAAGGACAGATCTTGCAACTGACTCCAACCCTGGGGACAGTTGCAACACATCAGAGGACGGTTGCAACACATCAGGGGATGGTTGGTTAATTGGTTAAATTTCACTAATCAACTTTAGCATCATATTATGAAACTATCCCTTGTTTCAAAAAAATAGTACCATTAAATTATTTGGTAAATTAATTATTATATTATAAATTAATTAAATTAATACAGTTATTGAGACTGTAGATCATAGGTCTAACTTGAGTCAATGTGCAGATGTTACAGATGAACATTGGTTTTTGGGTGCACTATCCTATTATGTGCCCCAATATGATTAATTTATGAAAAATACCATTGCGTGGTCTGCTTTGATATGGCTGCTTAGCTTGGGGACAGGTGCTACAATGTGTTGCAACTGTCCCAACCTTATCAGCCATGACAGAACACCTTGTGCTGACTGGACACATTGACCTAAACACACGCTAAACATGTCACTTAGAAGTTAACAATTTTTGAAAGTTTTGGTTAATTCATAAAAATGGTCATACATCCCCATATTTTTTTCCCAATAAATGCAGCAGCACATGTTAATGTGTTGCCTGTCTCCTTGGTGGGGACCAGTGGGGACTGGTGGGTCTAACTGAGTGTGTGCAGAATGTGGATCATCATCCCTCAAAGCCCAGGGGTCTGCAACCTTTATGATCTAAAGAGCCATTTTAGGCATTTCAGGAGCTGCATCTATTAAAGTCTTTCTTTTCTCTGAAGACTTTTAGATGTAAGCTATGACACACATTTTAGTTGCTGAAATTATTAAAACACTTTTTTTTAAATTTTGTGTATAGGCTATGCATTTTTGCAGTTGGCAAATGTAAGAATCACTTTACACTGTAAAAACAACAAATAGAAGACTCAAAATTTCAAGGCAGCATACAGCAACAGATTTTTGTGCATTTAGCCCAACTCAAATTTAAATTTGGTCACACTGAACACACTTTCACTTGAGTGAATTGACTCTAAAATTTTCTAAATACAATTTTTTGGGGTTTCTTAAACTCAAAGATTTCAGTTTATCTAAAGAAAAAAAAAGTTAATTATCTCAACAGAAGATTAGAGTTTGAGTTGGGCTCAAAACTTTTGCAGTATGTTGCCTTGAATTTTTTAAAAAGCTTTTTTCAACTTTTTCCATAGACTCACACCAATGATAAATGAAAATTAAAATGTTTAAAAAAAAAAAAAACTTTTTGCAAAGGTCACAGGGAGCCACCAGAGAGGGGCTAAGGAGCCACGTATGTCTCCGGAGCCGCAGGTTGCAGTCCCCCACTCCAGCATATTCCTTATTGAAGAAATAAGACTCGTTGCAACTGCCCCCTGTTGCAACCATCCCCAGTCTACCCTAGCACGTGTCATACAGTGTCGAAATCAGACAACATTTTGTTAATACCTGTGAAGGAATGCCTGCACTGTCCCACACTGCACCCACACTGTCATACTCCAGACACAGTCCTCAGTAAACAGTTGGCACACAGTGTTCATTCTCGCACAGAGAAACAAGCAAGTATAAATCAAAAAGTTATGCTGCATGCTCCTACATGTCTTTAGAAAACATGAGGTGGTGATTTATACAGATCACTTTGTGTGGCTCTTACAAATGAAATGAAGAAATTACCAGCCTGTGAATTTATTATCTTTAATCACAAAGATGCTAATCATTGTATGTGTCATTAATCAGGCGTGCTACATGTGGATAATTCATTGCTTGATCGTTGAGCTAATTTACGTAAAGGATGAGGTGCCTCTAAAACAAATATATTATTCAGGTCCACAATTACAGCCCAGTAATTCCAAGATGATTGCCTCTTCAGTAGAGCAATAAAGTGACAGAGCTTATGTATTATATAAACTTTGTTTTGCAGTAGCGAGGAAGGAAAGGCTTGTGAAATATGTGTGGTTTAACTGCAAATCTGAGCTTTCTTTGAGAAGCAAATTAGATACATCATTTATGTTGATTTTGCTTTACTTCTAATTTTTAGATGCCAGATGTTGTGAACAGTAACCAGACAGAAAATGACTACAAAAGTGCTTACAACACTGTGGATGAATCAGGCTTCAGGAAACACAGACATGTCACCATAGTGTAAGTACGGACAGCAAGGGGCGCAAGGGGAGGAAGAAGTCTGCAAATGTCCATGAGTTTTTGGTGAAAGTTGCAGAGCATCTCGAAGCCTTCCTTTGGATTCTGAAGACTGGAGAACTGTGGGAAGAAGGACTGAATCTGCCCAGAGCAAAGAGCAACGTGCTGCAGTAACGCCAAGGCTGCTGGCAGAGGAGACTTTTACTGGACATGAGTTTCACTGCCTGTATGAAGCTCTTCCAGCAGAATATAAATTTAAGAAATCCCTAGGAAATATATTGAGATTGCAAAACTATGACAGCATATTGGTGCCATGCCAGAAAAAAAAAACAGATGAATATCACATAGGGATGTAACAATATATTGAATACCGTGATATTGCAGTAAAAAACAAAACTCAATTCTGTACTGTACTGTGATATTCCATATTCAAGTGTTCATTGCCACAGTTTCTTGCCCATGCGTAGCACATGGCTGGCTAAAAAAGGAAAAACAAATTTTCTATTAAAACACACACACACACACACACACACACACACACACACACACACACACACACACACACACACACACACACACACACATCAGATCTATTATATAATAAATGTTTTTTAAGATCACGATTTTGTATTTGTATTTTTGGTTTTATTACATCACTAGTATATCACTATAATGTGAAAACTGTTCTAACACTTTTCTTATTATAACAATATACTAGTTATCTTGTTATAACATGAAATGTTTCACATTAAAACATGAAAACTTTTCAAAACAATGTACTACTACTATCTTTTTATAACATGAAACATTTCATGTTATACGGTGTTATTACACAGCTTTGTTAAATTCTTGATTCTGTTTAGGCAATTACAGCATTCTAAGGTCTGTTATTTCTGTTTAACAGATAATTGCTATGGACGCACTTCTGATCATAGACTCTGGAAGAGCAATAAAACATTTTTAAATGAATATTTTGTCTCAAATGATTTTTTAAAAGTGAGTAGTCATGTAAGAAGCAGGCTAATGTACAGTGAGCAGGTCATTATTGTGAAATAAATCCAAACAGAATGATGCAGGACTTGAATCATCAAGGGGTTTATTTGACTATAACAACCTGCTCACTGTACATTATCCTGCTTATTACACGGTTACTTCCCAAAAAATATATATATTTATATTTGGCGTACATTTTTATGACACAAAATATTCATTTTAAAAAGATTTTAGTGATTTAACAATGATTTTATTGTTCCTCCAGAGTCTATGATGAGAACTGTGTCCATAGCAATGACATGGTCTTCATAACAACAGTCTGTTGTACATAGCAACAGCCTGTTATACAGACATAATGCAGTAAGTGACCATAACTTATTGTTATAACAATAGAAGTTATCAAATATAAATACCGTTATAACAACAAATGTTTCTTGTTATAATGTGATAAATTTAAAAGTCATAATAATGTGAAAATATCTTTTCATGTTATAACATGATAGTGACCTGTCTTTCATTTTCAGGCGTGGCAACAACACACTGCCACACAAAACATTGTGTTATTTATGAATGTGTGAAATAAAAGTGCAACACTAAGAACTTAATGTATTTGCCGTAGGAGCATCCTCACAGACCAGCTGAGCACAATAAACAACTTAATGATGTACAATATTCAATTTTATTAAATGTTTTTCTATTTTATACTAAGCAATATATTTTTATTGAGATGTTCTGTAATTTAGATATTTGGACCATCTTAAACTTCCTTTGTTCTCCTGTAAATACGACGTTGCAGAGGCATGTCAACCAAGACAGCCCTACAACATCCAGAGACTTGAGGTACTCAGGGCGGATCTCATCCACCCCCGATGCCTTGCCACCGAGGAGCTTCCAAAAAGTCTGGTAAAGTTACTTCAGCTAGTAAGCTAGTGTTAGTTAGCCAGACATGCTAACTTTCACAGTTTGTTTTATGTTTGTGAGACAACAGAAAAGATGCCACCATCCAGACTCATGAAATGCTGAGTATCATTCTTCTCACAGCCTCCTGCACACCTTCAACATGGAGAGAAATAGAAAGCTTGACAGCTCTAGTTACAGTTGCTAAGCTATGATTGGACAGTTGCTGTAGGAGGTGGGGCTTAGTGAAGGGTCAGTTTGCTGCATTGCATTCAAATTACAAAGACAGTGTCTTTGAAAATACTTCAGTAAGTTCATGTGCAGCAGCTGATTTACAGCAGATTGTGAATAAATGTAATGAAGTAAAAAAAAAAAAAGATATGGTTTTTGCCTCTGAAATGTGGTGGAGAAGAACAATCAGAAAAGTATTGTACTTGAGTAATGTGTGCAGGTGTGCGACTTACTCTCTGAGGGTTTGGGGTAGTACTTCCTGAAGGCCTTATCTTTTGGGATGTTGGGGTAGAGGAAGCAGAGCGGGTTCTCAGGGATGTTTTCGGCGGCCATCACCGTGTAGGTACAGATGATGTCGGGCAGGGAGACGGCGATCAGCTCCTTCTTTGTGTACGACTCCACAGAGTGGAGGACAGGCTTGTCTGGGTGGAAAAATTCAAAACTTGGCTCTGCTTTTGGATGCTCTACTGAAAGAAATGTCAATAGAAAAACAGGAAGTACAATTCATTTCACAATATTTTACTTTTCCAAATGTGTTGAGTTTTCCAAATCAAAATGAGTAATCCTTATTATAAGCTGACATGAGTGACTGATGGTGTGCTCACCGTGGACATTGTGTTGTCTCTGTCTCTGCTGCTCTCACTGAACCTGAGCAGGAAGGTCCCAGGACACTTGTCTCTCAGCAGAGTCTTCTCCCTCTCCTTGCTGATGAAGCCCATGATGGAGCTGCACACAGATGACAAAGACATTCACAAATCCACTCCAGACCTCTCAGAAATGGTCACCACTGTGGCACCCATAAACAGCTGAAAGTGTCCTGAAATACTGGAAAGAATGGTTAGACAGAAAGACGTGGCTTGACTCTGCTGAATCCTCTGCTGTTATATTTATTCACAATTTTCAATCACAACACATTCATCTTATACTGTTCACATTTGTCCTTTAACTAGTATTTACTACTACTGCACATGGCTGGGCACCAGCCACCAGGCGCTCGCTGTTGGGCCTCCCTTCCAGGCCTGGCTCCAGATGTGGGCCCCGGGCTTCCTCCAGGCAGGGTCACTGCTCTCCTTCCTTGGTTTCCATGGGGTCTTTGGACCATTCTTAGTCTGGACCCTTGCCTGAGACCAATTTGCAATGGGAGACCCTACCAGGAGCACTAGGCTCCAGACAATACAGTTCCGAGGTTCATAGGCACGCAAACCCCTCCATCATGATAAGGTGATGGTCCCCCAGAGAGGTGACTCTTACAGACGATTCTTATTTTTTCAATATTTTTTTTCTATTGCACACATAGCAGTTATGCTATTTCTAATATATACAATGGATGGACAGTGCTCCTTTAAAGAAAAAAAACCTCAGCACTATGTGAATTAAATCAGTAGATTTCTGGTGGAAGTTCCTATGCAGAATTTTTAATAAATAAACAAACTAAGCCCCATAATGAAAAATGATGATTTAAGAGACTTAAATCAGCAGATTTCCTGTAGAGGTTCTTAAATCAGCAGATTTCCTGCAGAGGTTCTTTTTAATAAAGAAAGATGCTTCATACAGAAAAAAAAAATCCTGTACAAGAGTTAAATCATCAAATTTTCAATGGAAGTTCTCACATGGATGTCTACCTTTTTGTGGTTTATTTTTTCATTTTGTGCTTCTGAATAAGTGGATTTTTTCATTCTTTGTGAGTCTAAAATATTCAAACACTTCAAGAAAAACTGATCAGAACTGGCAAATTTCAGCAGGGTCACATAAAGACATCACTTCAATTTAAGGGGTCACGGTGGAAATGCATCCTATTTTCTACTTTTTAATGTACCTCAGTAGTTCAGATTCACTCTGACCACTCAGCATGGTCTGAGTCAGCTGAACTCACATGACCTTTACTTGGCCAGGAAACAAGCTAAACTGGACTCGCTGGCCAAGATGCAGCAGCAGGGAGCAAACTCACTGCAATCAGTGATAGCATTTCTTACTGCGGATCGATGAGGTGATAACATGATGTTCACTGTGCC
Organism: Lutjanus erythropterus; assembly: GCF_056507025.1. Lineage (NCBI taxonomy): Eukaryota > Metazoa > Chordata > Actinopteri > Lutjaniformes > Lutjanidae > Lutjanus > Lutjanus erythropterus. Next base: position 5,656,327 of record NC_139327.1, read on the forward strand.
ATGGCAGAGTTCCACAGTATCAGACCCAGCTAATTAGAGGTTTAATTTAATTCTTGATTGGATTTAATGTGACCTTTTTCCAAATAGCCACTGCAAGTCTGAGAGGAGATTTGGAGGGTCGGCCTCTTGGTTATAAGTTTGTGAATGAATGCTTCAGCCTGCACAAGTTGTAGCAGCCTTGAGGCTTATGTTTGAGCAGTCAGCAGATTCATGAGCTCGCTGATTTCCTGGACAAGTTCATGCAGTGGAAAACTTCCATCACTCTGACTTTCCATTTGCCCAAGGCTCACCAAGGGACATGAACTTTTGGTGCAAAGTGGGGTCCATCAGAGGTCTTTGAATGCATCCTAAAATGTTCTCAGTGACACAAGCATCAGTTTCATTCTCCAGTTAGATTCACTGGCTTTGTGGATACAATATTTTTCAATTCAGCACAGTTTATTAATATATTTTTGAGATTATTATACCATTGGATTACTTAAAGGACCAGTCTGTAGAATTTTGTCCCATCTTGAAGGAGTGTCTTATGCCTGAAAACCAGCTACTTAGCTTGAGTTGAGTGACCCTAAAACAGCAAACAAACACGAACATCCTATACATTCTTCACAATAAAAGTTCCATGTTATTGTGGTTTTCAAAAGTTTTTATTATGAAGCAGCATAAGTGGGAAATTTTTGGTTTTCATTAGTTGTAATTCGACATGACTCCTGTATGTCTGAAAGTGAACATAACAGAACATTTTAACATTTTAGAAAATATGATTTATATATTGAGTAAATTCATTAAAGTGAAAGTCGGTGTTAAAATTTTAACACTTCCAATTAAAAGTATTTAATTTTTCATGCACCAAAAAAAGACAAATCAGTTTTTTAATTTTATTTATTTATTTAAGATTCAAGTTTACCTAAAGACGAAAAGTAAATTATCTCAATTAAAGATTATAGGTCAGCAAAATTTTTTAGTGTTCATTTAAAAAATTAAAGAGTTTGGGTTGGGCTCAAAAATAAAAAATCTATTGCAGTGTGTTGAATTTCAGGTTGTCTCTTCTATTTTTCTTTACAGTGTAGCTTTGGGGTTGTAATAGAATCCTTAAATAATATATTTCCACCAAAAAAAATGGAATTAGAGTGTCTGTATTAACTCTTTAATTGCCAACAAAACAAGAGCCACAGCAATACGAGATTTTACTGTCAATTGCTGTTTTCACAGCCAGGCAGTAGGGGAGGCTGCAACATGCCGGAATTCAGTAGTAGAAGAAAAAGATGATGTTATGTTGTGTGAAAACATCGGTGCTCAGCTTCAGATCTGTACAGCAGAGAGGACCCACACAGCTAATGTTAGCTATGCTGGTGACAGTGATGTAACACATGCAATATGAAGTGAGTAAAAAAGCTAAAATAAAAACGTGAAGTCGATATTCTGCTTAAAAATGTCTCTTTTACAGGAAGTCTGAAAAGTGGATTTTTTTGATCCAACCAGCAAACATTCAAGTGCTTTAAAAAAAAAGAATGAATGAAGCAAGAACAAAAGTTTTTTGTATCTGAAACAATCAGGGCCCCGTTTCCCAGAGCCTTCGTAGCGCTACGTGCGTCGTAAGTTGTATCTTAAGGTCTCCCTTAAGCTTACGGGCTGTTTCCCAGAGTCTCCTTAGCTAAGATATATCTTCTGAAGGTATATCTTAGAGACCTTCGTAGAGCGCTAAGATACATCGAAACTGGGAAACGCGGCCCAGATCTGTTCTTTCTTTGGATACATTCCATCTTAACATATTCATGAAACTGAATATTCTGAAGGTGTTCGCTGGCAGGGAATGAGTTAATAATTATTAAAGGTTTCTTTGGCAGGGCATAATTTGTCCCAATTCTCATAAAGTGGTGCGAAATATTAACGCTTCATAGATCAGAGAGGAGAAACTCTCTGTAGGTCTGTCATGTCTGACATACATACATAGTTCTTGGATCCATTCATTTAGGTATCCATTGATTAATTTGTATTTAAATATAATAATAGCAGCTTTAAAGAATAATGCAGCATGATCTACTGTATTTGATTATAGAAAATTGTTACAGGGACTTACTATGATACTGTGTACAGTTCTGCAGACATGTCCACTGTAAGCATGCTGTCATACTGTTTTGTGTCTGTGTCTGGACAGATGATGGGAGTGATGCACAGTAGAGTCAGCCCAGCATGCTGACAGAGTGTCCTGATGGGGAGTGGGGCTCTGCTCACTCCCTGCCTGCTGTAAGAACCCTTCATGTTGGAGAAACCCAACACTAAACCGATTACCTGGTCTGTGTATGTTTCCATATTGGAAATGACATTAGTGCCAGTAATGTTCTCTTCCATCTAGGTTCTTTTACACGGGATAAATATGATAAATATTTTATTTTCTCCTCTCAGAGAACATTTTTTATATTACTTTAGTTGGCTGTGAAGTTTTTCTGTAAAGTGAAAGCAGCAGTAGCTTATTTTGCAGTATCTGCTGCTCTCTTGGCTCTCCTAAATATAGATCCTTACTTAAGCAGCAGGCTGGCAGAGGCTGAAAGAGTTAACGAACAGAACTAATAAAATTAATGAATTGAGCTGTGGTAATGACTATTGATAAGCCATATATAGTGGGGCTTGTCAAGTCATGCTGGCTTTCAGGGCCCTTCCCTAAGCAGTTTTACCATTACATAAGGAATGTCTAGCAAATTAATCTCCCAAAGCAGACTTCAATCATCAAATTGGCTCTGTGCAGGGAGCCGGGATGGCACGCATGCCTCCTGCTGGCATAAGCCACAAGCTGGCAGAGCATAATGGAAAGTAAAGTGCTGTGTGTAGACCAGGCAGGCTTACATAGTGAAATATTGTCGACTACTGATGATTTTCTGTCAGTAAAAGCAAGAATAGCACCTTCAGAACCAGTGTCCCTGACTGCCTTCATTCATGTTCCATTATTGATCTTCACTGTGAAAATTTAACAAAGATTTAAATAGTTTATAATTATATGCTTAGATTTGAAACTGATTAGGATCTATTTTGTAGCATGTCTTAACATGTTGAAAAAATGAATAGTATCCTAAAATATTAGCTTAATATCCCAAAATAATGACTTGATATCAAAATAATGACTTAATATCAAAATAATGACTTAGTATCTCAAAATAATGTCTTAGTATCTCAAAATCATGACTTAGTATCAAAATAATGACTTAGTATCAAAATAATGTCTTAGTATCAAAATAATGACTTAATATCAAAATAATGACTTAATATCAAAATAATGACTTAATATCTCAACAAGAAAGTTTCTCAAAATAATGACTTAGACTTGGTATTTCAAAATAGTGACTCATCATTATATGATTATATCTGGAACTGATTAGAATTTTATTTTGTAGCATTTCTGTCATAAATCACACTGTGCTGCACTGATTTCTGGGAAATAAGAATGTGCATGAAAAATCAAGGTTGGCTGATTAAAGTTGCTATAGAGATGTTTCTACTTTCTTTGGCTGCTCAAGGATTTGTTGAATCTCTTCATCACGACATACTGTACATAACTCCAGCAGAAATGGTTTGTTATATAATCAGGACTGACTGCAGCACTGATCAAAAACAACAATAGGACTCTGATACATGGGGATTGTTTGTGTGTGTTAGTCACAAACCATGAGTTATTCTTTTCTGAATCCTTTTTTGTCTTTTGAATTTACAGCATCATGCTGTGAGGTAGTGCTGACTTATGATATTAGCAATGCAAATGGGACTGATTTAGACCTTACCTACAGTATGATGCACCAGCTGTCAAAGAAATAGTTGAAAGATGTTTCTTCTGAGAAATGATACCTAAAATAGCAGGTCTTAAGGTAGCAGCTATTATCTATAAATGCCTCAGCAACATTATAAGAGCCAGGATGAAGCTGCTGGGTGACTGTCAGACTGAGGCAGAGAGAGACTTTGCCTTGCTGGATAACCCTGAAACTTAGCTTGCAAAGAGAGAACACAGCTGAGTGCTTGCTTTGTCAGATTGTCAATATGTCTTCAGGAGATGGAGGCAGAGGAGGTTTAGAGTTTAGAAAGAGTTTGCAGATTTGATCCCTGTAAAAGTCAATATGTTCATCATCCACTGCGAGACCATGGCTACGTTCCAACTCACTATACAGCCTAGCACTCACAAAATAAGGAACACATTTCCTAAAAAAGCTGCTGCTTCCTGCTGCGGATTACAGGAATTTATGGTGAAAATGTGCTTGTTCAGAGTCCATTCATGTAAGTAAATGTAAATCTCCCTGTAATCTCTTTCTGTCCTGTAATTTTTCTAACCTGACACACCAGATGGTTTGTTACACAGAGCCATCTTGGAAGTTGTCCTTAGAACTGTTTGGAAAAGGGCAGGCACTTTCAAAAAACACTTGGCAGGTAACCGGTTGAATCATATGTCCATCACATCTATCGTGGGCTAACTTCAGCCAATCAGATCAATAAACCATGTAGTAGGAGAGTTACCTTGTGAGGCAGCTGGAATCTCGAGATAAGGAGATCACACAAGAATGCTTTGGTTCTGTGTAACAAACCATCAGGTGTCTCAGGTTACTATGGAGAAAAGCCTTCAGCATCATTCTTTGATTTTCCTTCAATGAAAAAATACTCTCCAGTTTTGATATAACTGATGCTGCAAGGCAGGCTATTAGTTTCCATGCACACAGGTGTCAAACAAAATATACAAATAACGCTCAATGTGTGCACTGCTACATCCTGCAAAACAAGTTTTTGGTGATACATTTTCTAACTCTGATCTAAATTGTTTTCTTTGGGCTATAATGTATTTGAATTGCTGCAAAAAATCGACAGCCAAAAGAAAGACATGACAATAATGTGACATAACTTGCTAACACACAATATATGTGCGTGGGGTTTGAGTGCATGGTGAAAAAACTCTCCTGCATGACTAAAAGAAAGTAATTTAGTAAAATGATCTTTGCAAAACTTTTTTTTTTCACCTGGCAAAACTTTGTTTGCATGCTACTAACACTACTGAGAGGACCAGTGTGTAGGAATTAGGCATCTAATGAATAAATAGCAGATTTCAACCAGCTTGCCTGCCAAGCATGAGGGAAAACTTACAGTGGCCAGAAAACTTGTGCAAAATGTAAAAGGATCTATCTAGAGCCAGTATTTGGTTTGTTCCTTCTGGGCTACTGTAGAAATATGGTGGTGCAGCATACTTTGAAAGGCCTATTCTAAGGTACAAAAACATGATTCTTATTTTTTCACATTATGTATTTTCTAATTGCCCTCTGCAGCTTTAAGTTATAAACACAGGGGAGAAAACAATTTAGATTAGTCTTGGGAAATTGATTGACAGTTTTTTTTTCTCTCTTAAAAAATGTATTCTGATACAATTACTAATTACCTGTTAAAAGATTCAGTCAGTAATGTAATCCAAGTATCACAATATTAAAGTCATGTAACTTGATTACTTTCTGTTACTTTTGGATTACGTCAGTATAATATATGATGAAACTGTTTAGCTTAATATTGTTCTTTTGTTTTTTGTTTTTGTGTTTTTTTAGGGCTGCAATTAACGATTATTTTCATGATCGATCAATTGTTCGATGTTCGGTCCATGAAATGTTAGAAAATGGTAAAAAATGTTGATGAAAGCTCAAGATGACATCCTCAAATATCCTGTTTGGTGCACAATTCAAAAATATTCAGTTTACTGTCAAGGAGGAGTAAAGAAACCAGAAAATATTCACATTTAAGAAGCTGAAATCAGTTAATGAATAAATGATTTAAATTTTATTTAATCAGTTTAATAGTCGGTAAATAATAGATTAAGCATTACAGCTGAAAGTGTTTTATGTTTGTTATTAGTTTTCTTTGTCCAGCTGTTCTGTCCTTTGTTGTGTACAATTTATTGATTAACTGATTGATTAAAAGACAAAAAATGGCTGAATTTTCACCCAGTGAAGTACTGAGAATGGTTGTTCTTTATTTTACAGTTGTAATGCTGCCAATAATCCCTATTTTTGCTGAATGTAATGTCTGTAATCTGATTAAATCTTGTTTTATCTGTAACTGTAATGGAATACAGCTAACTTTATTTTCTATCTGTGTTACTCTCCAAGCCTGCTTGCCTTTCACAGCACACATCTTATTTGTTTTTACCACTAACTGCATTAATGCCTCAAAATGAATGAAAATGAATGCTGGTGTTAAAGTACGACACTTTAATGAGACCTCACTTATTAAAAAAAACAGACAACCGTGAGTAATGTTCTTTAGCTGCCTATCTCCAGGCTGGAGCCCTGACTCATTACAGTAGATCCCTGTCAGCCTGCAGTGCCCCCTTGTTTACATCATTATTTTGTATTCTTATCTCTCGCCGCTCTTTTAATGACCGCTGCGATCAATGAGCTGCAAATGAAAATGTGTCCAAGCAGTTTAAAGGAGTGCTGTGATTGCCTTTGATTCTTGCCAGCAGCCATAATGACTCAGTGTGCGCTCAGACCTGTATGCGTGTTTACCATAATTGTGTTCACGATGCAGCAAAAATAGATATGAGCCGAGTTCCAGACCTCTGAATCGCTCAGGTTTTTTTCAATTACCTGACAACAGCAATTCAGTCTCATTATCTACATTCTGTGGATTACAACAGGAGTGTGTTCCCAGACACAACAAGTTGAATTCCCTAATCATGGTTAATTTTCCTATATATATATGTTTCTATATACGATATGTTTCTATATACAATATGCTTCTATGACAAACTCCATAATCTGCTGAACGTAGAATGATCAATTCCATCTGTGCTACAGTGGACAGTGGAAATTTTTTTTGTTTTTTTGTTTTTTGTTTTTTTTTATCTTCATTGTTACCTAAGGGATAATGTACAGTGAGCAGGTCATTATTAAGAAATAAATCCTGACAGAATAATGCAGGATCATCCTTAAGATGTTTATTTAACAATAGTGACTTGCTCACTGTACATTATCCTGCTTATTACACTGTTATTTACCCATATATATATATGTGTGTATATATATTTGGCACACATTTATGTGATGCAAAATATTAATTTTAAAATTATTTTATGGCTGTGTTTCAAAATAACAACCTGCTAACTGTACATTATGCTGCTTGATTTATGGTTATGTGCCAAACAAACAAAAAATCAATATTAATTTTAAAATTATTTTAGTGATTTAACAATGATGTTATTGTTCCTCCAGAGTCTATGATCAGAACTGTGTCCACAGCAGCAGTCTGTTCTTTATAAGGGTCTGTTATACAGAAATAACCACCCTTTGACTACTGTTATTGACCAATCAGAATCAGGTATTTAATAAAGCCATGTAATAATCAGTTATTCAGTTGTATATGATTTCAGTCCATCCAGCACTCTGAGATCCAAGATGCATTAAAGCTTCAGTGTGTAAGATTTAAGAGCTTCTATTGGCAGAATATGGCAGAAATGCAATATAACATTCACAATTACACAACAAGTAGCTCCGACAAAGTAATCTGATTGGTCAACTGGACATTCAGAGTTTGATCAAATCAGCATGCACATACTGTGGTCATCACTAAATAATTTACTCTGCCTTTTCCCTGGCAACATTGTAACTGCTGGAGCTGGAGCAAAAAGCACTCAGCTGAAATACTGATACAAACTAAATCATTTTGTTATTAATTGTGATTTGCACAAACCACAATGACCTCCTGTCAGGCTATGACTTGCAGCTGTTAACGGAACATTTATAGAATAATTAAATCAATTTTCTTGAATGAATATAATTTGTGGTGCTGTTAGATTGCTGCTACACTGCCCCATTAATTCATCTGTGACCTCTCCTGTGTGCGGTGAGAGAGCAGACAATCCTGTAACCACAATGAACATGTTCTTTTTGAAAGGTTAAAAATCAACAAATGGATTGAAGCAGAATATTTCATTAGATAAAAACATGTTAAAATCATCTGTTTTCTTTCAATAAGTTTTGACCTTTGACCTTTCACATGGAAACACTGGTCTGCTTTGATGTTAGACGCTCTGGCATCCTTCAGCAGCTGTGAGTCGGTGACACAGAGTTACTGGTTTAAAATATATGCTGGGTTCACAAACATAGTAGCTAAAGCTGTCAATTTTATGAGGATATCTTAGTTAGAAAAAGACTGAGCGAGCAAAGCAGGTTTGTGTTTATATTACTGTTATATTATTCATAATAATAGTAGTAGTAGTATTAATTCAGGTTAGGATCTCCCATGACCTGAAAGCCTTAACATTAGCTGGCAGGCCGAATCAACAGAAAGTAAACCTTGTCTTTGTTGCGAGGTTGTTACTCAGGGTCGCCTTAAGTTTTGGACCAGGTGAAACTAGGTTTCATTATGTAGGAACCAACTGATGTGACTGATCTGTGTTTTTTCCAGTTATTAGTCTGACTCCATGTGTTTCAAGAGAAACACAAATAACACTAGCAAAAACTGTTTTTTAGAATGAACCGCCCCACTTACATTTTGATTATATGTTTTGTTTTGTTGGCAACTACTGTATATTCTCAATATAACTGTACATTTGATGATGATGAGCTTTCCTGACATTATTAGCATGACAGTGGTCAGTTTCTGCAGTCGTAGTAGTACTAGTAGTAGTAGTGGAGACAGTTTTTCATGGCCACCGTAGTTTCTTGTACATGCTGGGAATGGGAGGGTGAGGCAATCCTACACATTGGTCTTTTAAAGCCAGCCTCATTATTGTAAAAGCATCGCAGTATCACTACTAACAAAAAATTGCAAAAAATGTTTTTTTTCGGCAGCCTGGGGGCAACAGAAACAACACTGACATACTGTCATGTTTTATAAACTTGAATGTAAAGGTACACACTTGACTGTATTTTTCTTCTTCTATGAACTGTCATGCACAGGGGCTACAAGTTCAAAACCAATATATGAGTGTGAATCTTAAATAATAATTTCTGCTTCAGTCACTGTGTGCAGACTTCAGTTTGTGTCATGCACCTTTTATGAACTGCTGTTCCAGTTCCATGGCAACAGCTGAGCATGCAGATGTTGTGCCAAGAGGCTCCTTCAATTTTCAACATGTTTGTTTTATTTTTGTTATGATCTATTTTTGGCTTTATTGCTGAAACATGTATCACCATGACATACATTCACTGGAAGGAAGTGTGGGGTTTGGATTAGGCAACAGCAGACTTTGTGATATTACCCACAGCATTTTTTGACCACCCAATCAGATCAACTGGACGCACCACCGCAGACCACCTCAGGAGGAGTGGAGGATGGCATGGATAAGAACCCTTTTAACCCAGCTTGGAATAAAGCTGCTCCTAAAAATGACGCAGAGCTGTGACAGTTAATTAAAGCAGTAAAGTTGTGCACCAGAGGACCAAAACAATGGGGTGAAATACTCACTTTGCGAGGCAGCTGGATTCACGAGATCACATGTGAATCCATGTTGCCCAGCTTCAAGTTATCTGTTTGTGTCTGCACCAAAGGTGATGCTGCCAATCAGTGTCCTAGGAGGGAATACGCAACGACAACAAGAAGCATACGTGGCAGCGACTCATCTCGAACAAACAATGGCGGCTCCTGAAGACGTTAGCATAGATACTGTCATAACATCAGTTATATCAGAACTGGAGAGAATTTCTTGATTGAAAGAAGAACAAAGAACAACACTGAGGACTTTTCTCCATGGAAATGATATTTTCGCTCTTCTTCTGTCCAGCTTTGGCAAGAGTTTGATCCAACTGGTTAAAGTTAGCTCGTATTAGACATGATAGACAGATGGTTCATCCAATCACCTGCCAAGTGTTTTTTTTTTTTTTAAGTTCCTGCCTTTTTTCTTAACAGTTTCTAAGGACGACTTCCAAGATTTCTCTGTGTAACAAACCATCTGGCATGTCAGGTTAGTGAAATATGCTAAAATGCAAAAGTCTTTAGCAGAGCTAAAAGACTGCAGTCTGCTGTTAATTCTGTGTGTGTGTGTGTGTGTGTGTGTGTGTGTGTTTGTCAAAATGAGAGACATCTTTCACATTTCACAGTCCTTTGATCCTCTGTTATTCTAAAAATATGGATTAAAGCTGCTTTAAATATCCAGATAACACACTTCTCAGTGATAAACTGTGAATCATGGAAATATAGACTTTCTTCATCCCTCTGTAATGCAACGGTGCAATGATTAATGAAAACATAAACAGTATATTCCTCTATGACATGTGAATAGAGGAATATAGTATGTGAATATGGTTCCCAGTGGAAACTCCAAAGTGATTGTGGTCATTTGTCCCATCCAGTAATCCTGGAATCTTTCTCCTCTTTGAAGCGTCACACAAAAAGACCCTGAGCTGCTTTAAATAGAATAATGCACTTCTACTAGAAAGCAAAACATCAGCCTTTTTACATGCTTTGACAAACAATGAGTCATAAGACTATAAACCAAAAAAAAAAATATATATATATTTTGCAGGGGGACCTAAGTATGCTTTGAATGTGATTCCTGCATGTATTCTGCTGTGCTGCAGTCCCACAGCATCTTAATGGAATCCTGATTAGAGAATAATACGAGGGTTTTCTGCACAACATGGATCATGTGAAAAACTGCTAAATGGTTGTAACTTATTTATTAAATTCTGTGATTATGATGTCGAGCTCCTAACTGCACTTACGAGCAGCTCAAGACTTTAGCTTTAAGCTTTAACTCAAGTAGCTGATGAGATTCTGTGACTGTGGCCAATCCAAATAAATCAATGCTCAGAGTGACGGGTGATCAATTAGCCCCCAAATGTGGATCCTGAGGGACACAGGCCCTGCTGGATCTCTAAGCAGCTGAGCGCTCTGATTAAAATGTGGCAGATTTAGAGTATGCCAAACTCAGCCTGATTAATGATTGTGCACAAACACACACATGCACATGCATGGAGAGATATGGTGTCTCAGTAGAAGCATTTAATTATTACTGTATTAGTTTGGGTAAGGACTGGTTAGATATACTCTGGTTCTCTATCTGTTTCTGCTCTAGGATGCTGCACTGACCAAAGAAAATCCCAATTATTTAAAGGGATAGTTTGGATTCTACGAAGTTGGGTTGTACTTATTAATAGTCAGTGTTTTACCTACAGCAGATGGAGGTCAGCATGGACACAGTTTGGAGAAATCCTCCCAAACATCTGACTTTGCTTTCGACAATGTACCATCCACAGTTTGGTTTTCTCCACTGTTACTGCACAGTCTTTTTCATTTCATTAAAAATATCTTTTACCCGTTGCACAATGTTTTTGCGGGTCACCCGCTGGGTACGTGAGACAGCCTTTTCCGATGGGAGACGGTTACTATATCAGCCAAACATCATTCTTCAAAGCCAGCAGACTCTGTGGCAAATTTTACCTACGGGTAGAGGCAACAATAGTCCAGAAACTCCCGTGTTCTGCAAGGTAAAATTACTGTTTTTGCCAACGGTTGCTTTGAAGTGAGTGATATTTGGCTGATGTAACAGCAGTTTCCCATCAGAAAAGTCTGTCTGATAGCAAGGTAAAGTTTTGAAAATATTGTAAACTGATACTGATTTTTTTTTTTATTAATATGAGCATTTTTTTAAATCGCTAAATACATTTTGCTACCTGTCCACAGCAGTACATTGCTTAGCTTATACACCAGTATTCCTGCTGTTTCTCCAAACTGGGGGTGTATCAACCATCATCAACTCAAGATAACACAACTATGGATAAATACGTCATGTAATCTTACTTCAAATAATCAGAACTATCCCTTTAATGCCATTATTGCACCCGTTTGTCCCTCAACACTTTCTTTCTCATACAGTTTTGACAGCTTTTCTTTCAGCACTCCTTGTATACTGTGCATAATGTGCCTGCCAGCTGTGGCTGTGTTCTTGCTGCTCTTTAATGCAGTGTAAAATAAACAGCAAATATTGTCGGGTCCTGGAAAATCGACAATAGGCCATTTGCTTATAGTTCTGTTTTGAATGTGTTATGTTATCTGGGTGTGCTTCATATTTCAGCTGTTGAGCACAAAACTCTTGTTACTTGTCGGGGATTTGTTCGGCATGGTCCTTTGCATTTTAACTAACCATCTGTTCGACCTTCCAATGCTCTAAATTGACTCACACACAGATGATCTCCATTCAACCTGTTATGTAGGCCAGTGTTTTTCAAACCTTTTCTACCCAAGGCACACCAAAAGGCAAACAAAAAGCTTGCAGCACACACACACTATCCATATCCCTGCAAAATAGTCCCTATAACAAACCTAACCAACAGAGGCAACGAGCAGCCAATCAGCAGGGTTGGGAGGGTTACTTTAAAAATGTATTCTGATTAGGAATGCACCGATCGACTGGCCAGAGACCGGAACTGGACGGTTTTCAGCGTGACTGGACCTGACCGGTGACCGGCCGGTCAGCGTCACATATCCGATTCTGTGCCCGTCATTGTCACACACTTTCTGCACGATGGTCACGTCGTGCACGCAGCAGACAAACTGACCGTGATATCACCACAGCGCTGATCACAGCTACACACTCAGACACTTGCTTGCATGAAGTTGGATTCCAAGAACAGGATAAAGAGAAGACAGACAGTCTACAACGAGACAGAGCAGCTGACAATGTCGCAGAACAGCCGTAAACTTTGTAGCTCTTCAGGCTAATGTTAGCCAGCAGCAGACTGCTGTTCACAGAGGGACAGTTAAAATCTCACCTCCTGTTCAGGCCGAAGAATAAACAACATTTTCTCATCCAGACTCGTTTAACTTCTGCATCTGTTTGTCTCATGGCAAAGTTTTACTGCAGCAAACTGTTGAAATCACGTTCACCCGATTCATAATCTTAATAAAACTAAAGACTATAATAAGGCCTTGCTGCAACTTTGGCAAAAATGTAAAATAGTACTTAATGAATATTATATTATACTATATATTTAATAGAGACTAAAAGAAAATAGTTTATTGACATGTGCATGAGGTATGAAACATGAGTCTTTGGCAGTTAGACCCCATTGAGGTGAAAACAATATGCACATAAATAAATGGGGATGATGAAGCTGTAGTGAAGAGAACCCCCCGGGGTCTAGACACTGGTGGTGGTGGTGAAGAGGTGCAAAGCAGAGACAGGTGAGGTGAAGTGGCTCTGGACTCCTGCTGCCTGGACCTGAAGTCTGGAGGAGAGGGCGTCTGGGAGGATTGAGGTGAACATCTTCTGGCTGCCTGTGTCTGATGACTGGAGGAGAGAGGGGTGGAGGAGGGTCGTGCGACTGACTGAATGACAACTGATGGAGCAAAGACAGAAGCGATTTAAAGTTTGGCAGCAGTAAATTGACTGGCTATCGCAACCGTGGCAAAATCTGATTGGATTGTAAAGAGGAAGGTGAACGCCCACAATCAGCTGATTAGAGGGAATAGGAGGAGAGAGACGGAGTAAAGGAAAGTAGTGAATGAAGGCAGCGTAACAGAAGGTCTTCCTGATTGAACTTACGCTGAGTTTCATTTCTTAGAAAGACTGAAAATCGGAATCGTCCAAAATCAGAATCGGCAGGTCAGACCCTTCAAAAAATTGGAAATTGGAATTGGCCAAGAAAATTTAAATCGGTGCATCTCTAATTCTGATACAGTTACTTATTATCTGTTAAAAATGTAGTCAGTATTGTAATCCAATAGTAAAGTAATGCAACTTGATTACTTTCTGATACTTTTTGATTAGTAATGTACCTAATATAGTGTTTTTAGGGCTGCCACTAACAATTATTTTCATCATTAATTAATTAATCGGTAGATCATTTTCTAAATGAATCGATTAGTTGTTTGGTCTGTGAAATGTCACAAAAGGTGAAAAATGTTGATGAAAGCTCAAGATGACGTCCTCAACTCAAATATACTCCGTTTAATGTCAGAAAGGAGTAAAGAAACCGGAAAACATTCACATTTAAGAAGCTGAAATGAGAGAATTATTATTATTATTATTAAAAAGCACCTCAAAACTCTTTATTGATTAATTAATCCTGTCACTAAAAATATAGTCCAAACGTGTGCTGTACATATTTTTCAAATCTTTGCTGTAAGAATTATTTTCATCAGTAATTAACCTGTTGACCCATTTCTCCATGAATCAATTAGTTGTTTGATTCAGAAAACATCAGTAAATGGTGTAAAAATGTTGCTCAGTGTTTCTCAAAGTCCACGATGACGTCCTCAAATGTCTTGTTTTGTCCACATGTCAACAATATTCAGTTTACTGTCAGAGAGGAGTAAAGAAATCAGAAAATATTCACATTTAAGAAGCTGAAATCAGAGAATTTCTAATTAAAAAAAGACTCAGCACAAGTGATCAATTACCAAAATAGTTGCAGATGAATTAACTAGTTTGTCCAGCTGTTCCTTCCTTTGTTGTGTGCTATTGATTGATTGATTGACTGACTGATTGATTGATTGATTAATTTAAAGACAAGAAATTGTGAAATTTCCATCCAGTGAATCACTTTTTTACTAGAGGTCATGATAATGAATTGGCAGCTGTGTGTGAACTGTGCATGGTAGGATATCGTTATTTATTTTGTAATCTGATTGTCTTTTTAATCTGTAACTGTAATGGAATACAGTTTCCTTTTCTGTATCCAGATTACATTATCCCATCACATGTAGTCTGTTACTTTCAAAGCCTGGAGATAATGTAAATACACAACTCTCGATAGACTCAAGAGCTAAAAGATCGACATAATCTGACTGATAAAGGTAATTTTGGAGTTGTGTGCAGTCTATGGGTTACAAGACAGGACCGAATGAAAATGAATTGGAAAGGTTTTTAAAACATTCATTAACTTTGCAGTCGTCTTCTTTGTTTTATAAAATGGCAGCAGCTGCTTTGTACCGTAAAAATGAAAATCTGAGAACAAAATGGCAAAGGAGCATGATTACAGAGTTTGAACAAGAGGACTGTGAGAATATTGTCAATAACACGTGACGGGGTGGCCAGTACAGGATAATAAGACAAATGTATACATTATAAAATAATTCATAGATATTATTGGACTCCAGTCAGACTTCAGAGGCTTGAACTGAAAGCAGTGAGAGCTGGAAATGTAAGAACTCTATAGGTACTTTTCTACACCTCATGTGGAACTGATCGCTGATTTCAGTGATTAGGACAGTTGAGGAGTGGCTGGATCAGCCCTTGCCAAGGACACCATGATTTTGTCTTCTGGGAGACAAATCTGTTCTGCCAGCTGGACTTACAAGGGCACAGTTTGGGCCTGGCCTTCCAGGCTTCCTTAATGCAGTCAGGATTATACTAGAGAACTGGAAAAATATGAGTGTACCTTGTTATAAGAGCTGGATTGAGCTCATGATTGTTACAGTCTGAATTACTGTTGGCCAAAATGAGGGATTCTGTGTCGAAATTTACTGAAATGTGGGGCAGCTTCCTCAAATTTATCAAAGGTGGGGACCACTATGTATTATGTGAAAAAATCTTAATGTAGATCATGTGTGTTGTGATGTTAGGGGTGGGTTACTGTGACCTGTCATCCTGCGCTTTTAGTTTTAGTTTAGTTTTGTTTGTCTGGGCTTGTGTTCTCTGTCAGCTGTAAACCATTAGGTCAAAGTATATTTAGTACTGTAATGGTGCAGGATTTCTGTGAGGAAAACAATAAAAAATTTAAATGACAAAAAAAAAACCTCAACAAAATACATTAAATGTACATCTAGCATTTAGATTTTCTAATGTAAAAATGTTACATATAATAGGTTTAATTTGGATTTCCTGTTGATCAGTGCCCTTAAATGTTAAATATAGCTAAAGTGATTCACAGCTCTAAAATACTTCATACAGACATGTAGTTAGTGTGGAGGATGTCTGTATGTAACATCCAGAAACAGCAACAGACCCAGTGATTCATGTTGTAGTGTGTGAGAGGATCTCTTTTAAAAAGATGAAGGCTGTGGTGCTGCTCCATGAGTGTTTATGTGTTAGCTGTTTATAATATGTGTACAGATTGTTGAGAGAATATTTCACATCCAGCGGTCAATTTTCTCAGATTGATGTCTTCCTTATTCACTGGGGGGTGCATTTCATTATTTCGCCTGAATTTTCATCACCCCCCTCTGTCCACCTGACAACACAAACTGAAAACAAGCCAAACACGTGTCAGAGTATTGAAAATATGAAGGCTGGTGCGCGGCGTGGAGCTGGAGACGAGGAGGAGAGCCGTGCCGATTGGTTTCACGGTGATGTGGTGAGGAGAGCGGGGCTGCCCGCGCTATAAAAGCAGCAGCGCGTCTGTGAGCGCAGCGGAGAGCAGACAGGACTGTACCAGCTGGCCGCTGCGCACCTCAGACACAACCGGGATCCATCCGCACACAGACGCACACAGGCAGCGCAGCCATGAGCGAGGTAGGTGATCCTTCAGTATCACAGTGACTGATTTAAACAACAACTCTCATGTTTGCTGTGAAGTTAACACAGCTGTGCCGCAGAAACTGGAGACATTTTTTGGATGAATCTGTCTCTAAACGTCTCGCCTCGTCCAACAACCTGAACTTTTAACAGCTTGATTTTTTTTTACTTTTCATGTTTGTCTCCGTGAAATGTAATTGGATTGGAGTAAACGTGGTTTTCTGTTTAAGTGAGAGGTTTGCTTTTAAATTGCCAATGTAGTGATTAATGATAAAAAAATAATGAAATAATAATAATTTCACAGTTATACGGTTTTTCTCATATTTTTTTAAACATGGGCATTGGACCTTAAAATCAACCTGACAATTGCTGTGCACAAGTCAGTTACTCCTTGTGTTTGTCATGGCTGTGATGTGACTGATGTGCACTTGCGGAGCTGACTGGCCAACATACATTAAACACTGTGACTGTTTCTGAGGGAGGGTGAAAATGACAGAGAATTTTAAAGCCAGGGTAGGCAGCAGGGCTCCACTCCACTCTGAATTTTGTCAGTGGAATCGGATTTGGACGTTCAATGTGAATATTCGACTGTTTATTCCTTTTTTCTCTTCAGTGTGCCACACTAAATTAGATTAGATTTTCATACAGCCAGAGAAAGTAAAAATGTGTGTCCTCACGCTTATAGTTCAGGTTTAAAATCTTGGGGGGTAAAAAAGAACAAAACAAAACAGTAAAAGACTGCTGCCATGAAAGCCTCAAACAGACTGAGAGAAAACAGGCTTTAGAAAATCTAGTCCATGATGGGAGATTTTTGCCAATCACAGATTGTTAAGATAGTTGATTGATGAGTCTCATTCCCGGGTTGTCAAACACCATTAGGTTGGCGGCTTGGACCCCAAAGCATTGGTTAGGGTTGTGCGATACAGTGCTGAAATAATAATGTGATATTTCAGGGTATTTTGTGATAACAAATTTTTTTTTTGAAGATTTGGCAAAATACTGGGAAATATTTTGGTTTAGAATTCACAATAGTCTGCTTGAGGTGGTGAAATTAGTTTGTTGTATTGCCCCCTTTGGTTGTTCCTGCACATTTTACATACTACCATGGATTATTGTACATCTGATCCTTTGTAACGCAACCAGGTCGCTCCCTTTTTTGGAACTAACTCCTCAACCATGGAGCCTGTAGTAATGCCATGTTGCTGTCGCTGTGTGTACAGTACGACGAACAATATGATATGCCAGCATGGTATTTAATGATCCTTTTCCAGAATTGCTTACTGCACCTTTAAATACATCCGTGTTGGTAAATATGGTTTAACTTTGACATTTCAGACTGAAGCTCAATCCAGCATGAACACATGCTGCATGAAGCAGAGGCAGGATTGACCTACAGGGTTCGTCCATGCATCATTTCATGAGGCTGAGGCATTTACAACTTGTAGGTGGACTTGAGAGAGGTGATGATGAGGCTCTGATAATGTCAGAGTGGAGATTAGAACGGACCCCGGCAGTGAGAATCTTCTCTGGAAGACGATTCACTGGCAACGAGCACATCCTATAGTCACTGAATTATTCAGGGCTTGCTGCTAACCCAGAGAAATAAAACATTCTCACAGCGCGCACGGGGAGCAAAGGCTCCAATAAGATCTTATCTCCAGTTTGTTCAGCCAAAAGAACTGGAGTGACTAAAAGCACGATAATATAAGCCTGCTTTTAATCTGTATCTTGCTGTACATGTTGCACTGCTGTGGAAGATGGCGTGTCCGATCCTGGAAGCTACATAACATCTCCTCATAGCTGCAATATGTAGTCCTCGCTTCATTACTGCAGGAGAATAATATCAAATAAAAGAAAATAAACTGTTGTAATAATTTACTAATACTTTATTTGAAGGGGCATGCATAAGACTGACTTAAAAACTGTTATAATGTGACATGACACCTGTCATGAACATGAAGAAATCTTAATGAAGGTTTTTAACTGTTGTCATTAAGTGTCATTCTGTGAATTTTGTCATTCTTAATGTTGCATTAACACTGAAATGTCTTTGTTATGACAACTAGACATTAACCAAGACAACATAAACATGCCATAAACATGCCACGGCAGGCAAACAAAACAGATTGTTGTAATAATTAGGCAAGATAATCAATGGTAACACGTTATTTGAAGCGGTATGCACAATACTGACATGAAACTGTCATAACCACAACATAACACCTGTCATGAACATGAAGGAATCTTAATGAAGGTTTTTAACTGTTGTCATTAAGTGTCATTCCTTGAATTATGTCATTTAACATTAACCAAGACAGCATAACCTGCCATAAACATACATAAGTTGATGAAAAAATTAGATAACACTTCATTTGAGGGAGTGTGCATGAGACTGACATGATACCATCATAACCATGGCATGACTCCTGTCATGAACACGAAGGACTCTTTGTATGTTCATGATTGTTGTCATTAAGTGTCATTTAAAATTGAAAGTTTATGGTGCTTGAGGTGTCTTTGTTGGGACAACTTGGCATTAATCAAGGCAACAGTGTCTTTGTTATGATTACTCAACATACTTATGACATACTTGTCATAAACTTGCAATAGAAGGGAAAGAAAACAAATTGCTCTTAATAAGGTAACACTTTATTTGAGTGTGCATAAGACTGACAAGATACCATCATAACCATGACATGACTCTTGTCATGAACATGAAGGAGTCTTTATGAATGTTTTTGATTGTTGTCATTAAGTGTTAGTTAACATTTGATCAGTTATGAGTTTTTAATTGAAAGTTGACGTTGTTTGAGGTGTCTTTGGTATGATAACTTGATGTTAGCCAAGACTACATAACTTGTCATAAAGATGCAATAGCAAGCATAATTATAAAGCTTCCAAAATGTCCACATTAGTTAAGAGCAAGTACAATATTTCTGACACATTTTTAACGCTCAAACGAGCGTTGAACCAACGTCAAAACCAAACACTGGTAATTATTCATTACACCATTAAAAAAAGCATCTGACAGCATATTACCACATAATGACATCTTTATGACAGGTCCAAAATGTACCACTGTAGTTGAGAACAAGTAAAATATTGATGACACAATTGTGATGCTCAAATAACAGCCAGTGTCAAAACCAAACATACACAGTATAATGTAATGTTGTAATGCATGTTTTTGTTAAGTTGTCATAACAAAGACATTGTTGTCCAGATTAATGTCAAGTTGTTATAACAGAGACATCTCAAACAGTGTCAACTTTGAATTAAAAATGACATAATTGACCAAATGACATGTAATGACAGCAGTCAAAAACATTTATTAAGACTCCTTCATTGTCATAATAGGTGTTATGCCATGGTTATAACAGTATCATATCCGTCTTGCGCATACTGCTTCAAATAACGTGTTACCATTGATTATTTCTGGATGAAATATTACGCCTTGATCAGCGCTCCCACAACATGTAGCCTTCACTGCTGTGAACACCAGCTGCCACTTCAATGCTTGTGAATCTTTTATTGCAGTCTTGTGATGTCTTTTTGTACACAGTCATACACACGATACACTCATGTTGCTGCCTTCCCTCCTACCCTCTCGTGTACTGCTTGGAGAGAGAAGTTAGCAGCGTCTTATAAATAAGACATTACACACAGGAAAAGTCAGGAAATCTAGTTGCATCTCGTGTCAGTGATGGATTCATGCGCCTATAAAGAGCCAAGGCCGAGCCAAGAGTACGTTGCTCCGAATGAATAATTCAATAACAAATCAATGGCAGCCTCCATCTACCTCCACACTCCACTGCTCTTACCTTTATTCTGCTCAGACTCACACAAAGTTTTAATGGTACCCTGGCGCTCATCAGGATAATTGGCACTTTCACCAGCAGTAGAGCAGATTTAAATTTCTATTGAATCATTATGATGTGATCCGTCCACTTTTGGACCGTTTTCTAGACAAAGGAGAGAAATCTTGCTTAATTACCACTCACCGTTTGCCTTCAAAGCCTGAGGAATTATTTCATGTCGTATAAATGTATATCAGCTTGTTTCTCTAGGGGCACTTAACATTGATAACATCATCTCAGGCAAGTACAGGCAGTATATTATTTATAATCACTTCTATAAAATCCCTAAAGCCATGTTTCACTGTAACTGCATTACAACAATCCACTATATCCAAACTGCTTCACAGCCAGAGTGCTGGCATGATTGATAAAATATTAAAAATAACACACTTAGCAAAGACTATAGTTGCTTTTATTAGTGGTATTCTAAAAATCAATATATTTGTCAAATTAATTGTTATTTTGCGAGGATCAGTGTGAAGAAATGAGGCTATAACCCAGTCTCTGGTGGTGTTGCTGCAGCTGATTCATCTTCAGCTGTGCTCATAAACATCAGGCAGTTTGAGGCTCCTGTGGTGAAAGTAGCTTAAATGTGTGGTCTGTCACCATAGCGATGAACAATTCTGCTCTTCCAGGCTGCACTATCTAGCCAATCATGGACAACATGGAGACTCAGCTTCAGCACAAACAGTCTTTCATTTCAACACATATATCACATAAAACTTAAAGGTCCAGTGTGTAAAATGTACAAGGATTATTAGAATGTTGCAGAATATTCATAAGTATGCTTTCATTACCATCTACAACAAGAATTGTTGTGCTTTTCTTACCTTAGAATTAGGGCTGGGTGATATATCGATTATATCCGCTGTATAAATAAATGTAGTGGTTCTCAAACTATGGGTTGGGCCACCCTGGGGGGCCGCATAGTCACTGCAGTGGGGGTGTGGATGACCAGGGGAAAAATATAGAGTCAAACAAAGTTGAATTAATGTAATTTATGTATAGAAATAATCATGCTGACCTTTATTAAAATTCAACTTGAATCCTTGCTTCCCCAATTATTGTTAACAAAAACATAATTGATAACAATTATGGGGTCGGCGGGGGCTTGAGTTTTTTCAACTTCTGACGGGAGGCATGCCAGAAGAAGTTTGGGAACCACTGAATTAATGTGTGACGTAGCAGATAATCATATCATATCTGAGTTCTCAACGTTTCCACTGGTTGCTAATGAGGGACAGTTACTTTACTTCAGTCAGCCAGAAAGTGTGTAGATCAGCTCAGATCACAGTGTAATAGTTACTGAAAGGCTGTGTGTTGTGTTTTCTGCTACAAGAAAGAAATTAAAAGTCTCTGTCTTTGTAGTGGAATTAACAGGATTCATTGTTAAAATCCAAATGATATCCAAACATAGTTAAGAAGCTGTGCAAGCTACAAGCTATGGTTACATTACCCATTGCAAACGGCATGGAACATAGTTGGTTACACAGCAACTCCAGCTGTCTTAAACAAAAAATTAAAGTGTATTTCTGTACAAGGATAACAAGAGAGAAGTCTCTGATTACTTTGTTAAAGTAAAAGTAATGTTACTGAAATTCAATCACCATTTGCTTGTCTGTCTTTGATGTACTTCGATAAGGAAGTGTTTTTTCTTTTTCATTACCCACTGTTCACATACTGGTTTTACACCCTCACACCGGCAACAGCCATTGCCAGAAGCACTATAGTCTCTGGTTATCCGTCCATATGTCCGTCCATCCCATGATGGATTTTTTTTCACACTTGGGACACATGTTGACTTACACTCAAGGATGAACTTATTAGGCTTTAGTGGTCAAAAGTCAATGGTCAAGGTCACTGTGGTCTCACATATGTTCTATTCTCATTATTGCTATATCTTAGGGATGCTTATGAGGCAGCTGGATTTGCCAGGCTTCAAGTTATCCATTTGTGTGTAAAAGTGGTGCAGCCAGTCGGTGTCTTAGTAGGGACTACTAGCAGCTATGGGTGTTGTTTTAGGTGTGATGACAGTGAGAAGCGTCCATGGAAACGACTGGTCTCAAACAAACAATGGCGGCTCCTGAAGAGGTTAGTGTAGATACTATGATAGCATCAGTTATATCAGAACTGGAGTTTTTCTTCATTGAAAGAAGAGCAAAGAACAACAGTGAAGGCTTTTCTCCTGACAGACCTCAGCAAGTGAGTTTGATTTGACCGGTTAAAGTTAGCTGTCGTTAGTCGTAAGTGTTTTTTGAAAGTGCGTGCCCTTTTCCAAATGGTTTGTTATGACTTCCCAGATGGTTCTGTGTAACAAACCATCCCATTCTTGTGAATGTGATATCTCAAGAATGCTTTGACAGAATTCAAACTTGGCACAAACATTCACTCGGACTCAAGGATGAACTGCTTAGATTTTGGGGGTCAAAAGTCAAAGTCACTGTGAGCTCAAAATACACGTTTTTGTCCATAACTTAAGCATTAAGTCACTAATTAGGACAAAATTGCACACACATCTTATAGGTTGAAATGATGAAGTGATGGCATTTGATATCCAAAAAGTCAGGTAGGTCTTTAAGTTCTCTGTAGCCCTCTGTAAAAACAGTGAACTCACTTGAAATTATTTACTGGAATCACAACTTAATACCTTTTTATTAAATCCCTTTGAAGTCTTCACTACATGTATTAGAAAGACCTGGATGTAAAGTGGAACTTGTCTGGTTCATAGAGGCGTACAACCGTGAAGCTGTAATTCTAATTTGCAAATGTATTATTAATCCCTGATGATCTGCCTCAAACATAAAGTACCTCCACACATGACTCTTACTGCTTTTCTTTTTGACAACTCAAGGTGGAGCTTTCACTGCATCTTTTTGTTCTTCCACGCATTCTTCTCCCACCTTTGGTAATTAACAGCAGATTACAACACTTGCAGGAGTACATTTTTGCCCCACCAGGTTAAGGAAGAATTGCTTCCCTGGTACCTCCAGTGCTGAAGAGAATGAGTACCATCACGTTTTCAAAATTCTGGCATCCATTCTCATGACATCCCTGACAAATAATCCATTAGTGGTAACTGAGATAGTATGTGTGTTTTTACTTTTAACCCATCGTGTGTGAGTATTCAAGCGTAATACTGTCACTAGTGTCATTAGCTGTGCTGTTGGGCTTGCATGATGATCTAGGGACTCACCCCTCCTCTGTCTAAGCCTCAGGTTGTTTTAACAAAACTTTAATTAGATGGCAGTCAGTGGAGAGGCTCCGGCCAAGCCAACTGTGTGCAGTTGCCAAGACATGTCAGTTCCACTTTGCAGATTCTCAGCAAATATAATGATTTCTGCTGTATCCCATTACCTGTTAGCTTCACACCAGGAGATGCACCTGCACAGCACCCAGGTGGCTCAGGGGGCAGAGGTGCTAACCATGCAAACATGTTGTGAGATGTGTGTTACATAAATCTTCCCTGTCCGCCTGTCCAATAAAAGAAAAAGTACGGGTCTCATTTAAATGAAGCACAGTATGTACAGTAGACTGGTACAAAGAGGTAGACACTAAAATGGAGGCTTGGGATTACAAATGAAAAGTAAATGTGTTCTGTTACAGTTAAAGGTTAAAAAAAAAAGATGTAATCAGATTACAGGTACATTTAATAAAAATGGGGATTAGCAGGATTACAATTTTAAAATAAAGAACAATATCCTACCATGCACAGTGCACACAGTGGCTAATTCATTATCATGGCCTCTAGTGAAAAAAAGCTTCATTGGAGGGACATTTCAACATTTTTGCCTTTAAATCAGTCAATCAATCAATCAATCAATCAATCAATCAATCAACCTATCAATTGTGCACAAAAAAGGAAGAAACCGATGGATAAACTAATAAGACAAACAACCAACATAAAACACTTAGAGCTGCAATGATTCATAAATTATTAATTGACTATTAAATTAATCTTCATCTGTTCTGATAATAAATTAATCATTTTCTAAGGAAAAAAGTCTGTGATTCCAGCTTCTTAAATGTGAATATATTCTGGTTTCTTTACTCCTCTCTGACAGTAAACTCAACATTTTTGAGTTGTGGACAAAACAAGACATTTGAGGACGTCATCTGGAGCTTTGATCAACATGTTTCATGTACCAAACAACTAATTGATTAATTAAGAAAATAACAGACTGATTAATTGGCAATGAAAATAATAAGTTTAAAACACTAAAAACCCTAAAAACACTATATTAGGCTAAACAGTTTCATCATATTTTATATTGAGGTAAACCAAAAGTATCGGAAAGTACATTACTTTCATATCGTGATACTTTGATTACGTTACTGACTACATTTTTAAACAAGTAATAAGTAACTGTATTTGAATACACTTTTAAAGTAACCTGCCCATTACCACATATCTGTGTTGTTCACTTGTAAAGTTTGCCTCAACAACAATTTGATTTGTGAATTCATTTTAAATTATCTACTCTGTTCTGAGCATAAAGATTTTGTCCTCATCAGTGGGCGCACTGGGCTGTGAGGTCACTGTCAGTCATAGTCAAATCACTGTGGTCACATGGAGGTCGGGCAGCAGTTCAGCCTGTAGGGGCCACTCACAGGGCTTTCAGACTCTTTTTTAGACTACATGTTTGTAAAAGTTTACTTTCTGACTCATGCAAGTTATTAAGTGATGACTTTATATTGACCGCAGTCTATCTATAAGCTGTCTTAAAGGGGTTATATTTAAGATATTTTATTTGAAAACAATCAAGAATGAACTAATATTATCAACAGAAAGTGAAGAAATAACAGTTTTAAAATTATGTCAAAGGCATCTGTGTATTGTGTTGGAGAGATATCTATTTAAGTTAGCATGCTAACCAGCTAGCTTCAGCCAGCCCTGTCTCGTAATACCATTTTCTACCTCAAGAAGCGATAGTGAATCTTTCTAACGTCCAGTCTGCCCTCAGTCCAAAAACACTGAGGTGGTTTTCTAGCCAGGTTGTAACCTCTGCTCACCCCGGGCGCTGACTGATTCCTGACTCACTCCTCTCCTGCCCCACGCCTCTGCTGTCCCTTGCTGGATCGCCTCCGGGCTCAGTGTTTTGGTTGGAGCCATTGTAAATCACCTTGGTACTGGATTTCCTGCGGATGCGGGGAGTAACTTAATACAAATACTTTGTTACCATACTCAAATAGATTTTTCAGGTATTTGTACCTTACTTTAGCATTTTTTTCTGAGAACTTTTTGCTTTTACTCCCTACATTTTAACACAAATACTTGTACTTTCTACTCTTTACATTTTAAAGGCAAGATGACAAAGATTTAACGAGACAAAAAAAATGGCTTAAAAGACATAAGACAAAAAGATGCAACAACAAAAAACATGGTTACAAGACAGAAAAGATGTAACTAGAGAAAATTGCCATAAAAGGAAAAAAAGACGTAACAAGACGAAAAACAATGTTACAAGACAAAAAAGACATAAGATGACAAAAAAACAACACAATAGACGTAACAAGACAAAGAAGATGTAACATGACAGGAAAGACATAACAAGACGAATAACAACATAAAAGACATAACGAGAGAAGATGAAAGAGACGCAACAACACTAAAAATACATAAAGGATGCAACAAGACAGAGAGGGAGACTTGACCGTAGAGAAAAGGTGAGATTCAGTGAGCTTTACAGCCGGAACAGATGTCCTGAAGAGGACTGCTTTTTACTTTTATACTTTAAGTACATTTCAGAGCCTGTCCTTTGTCGCTTTTGCTTGAGTAAAATAATTGAATCAGTACCTCTACTTTTACCAGAGTAGTATCTGTGCTTCTACTTGAGTAAAGAATGTGTGAACTTTTGCCACCTCTGATTTCCTGATGGTCTCAGAGGCTGTGTTTGGTCCCGGCCAGGCCGTGTTCACTGGGAGGTTGTTGAGTCCCATTCTGTTGCCCGTTCACATGGTGGATGCTGAGGTTCTGGTGCCCTTTCAGGCAGTGCCCCCCCCGCCACATTCCCCGCTGGGTTCCCTTACATTGAGCCTGAAAACTTCCTCCTGCCGGCGGTCCAAAGTTTCTGTGCAAGCAGTGTAAACACCAACACTCCCCGGAGCTTTGAGTTTCCGATCCTGCAGAGTCAGCTAATAGGACCCTAGCTGCATGGCCAAATTAGCTAACTAGCTAACTGCAGCTTAACTGCCAGGTGATATGCTACCATCTATTTGTTTTGTGTGACGACAGGGGGCCAGTTCTTACATATTGCATCATTAACTGAGAGTACTGGCAATATAATTAATATTAAAGAGTGTTTTCAGGTTATTACAACTTGACTCTTATTTCTGTAGCTTTGGCAATTATTTCTGTAAGATTTGGTAACACTGAAATTGTTTGATCTGAGAGCACAGCGACGCTGCTACAGTAAAACCTGCCTGAGAAAGAAACACAAGCACTCAGAGGAATAAAAATGTTGTAAACAAGTCAAAAGTTTAACCACATTATATAAATTGGTTGTCGCAAATGTCATTGTTAGAGTCCTGAAAGGGTGAGCAGAAATTGAGTTAATGAGTTAGGTTAAGTAAGGGTCTTTTTCTGTTTGTTTGCTTGTTTCACCCATAGTTAGTGAGATACTTTGTGAGGAGATTCTTGTGATTCATGATCCACCCTGAATCTGATTGATTCAGTTTTTCATCTTCTTGTCAAAATAAGTGATTTATGAATTATGATGTACAATCATAAACAATAAGAAGATGGCCAAAACCATCAAAATAAGACTCATGTTGTAATAAACTGGATTTATGCCTTTATTTTCACATGTCTGACATCGTAGGACTTCTCTCTCCATTAGTCAAACTGGCCGTTATTGGACAGTATTTGGTGTCAAATTCTGTAACACATGAAAGCTTTTAGTGGACAACCCCAGCTGCTAAAAGCTGATCCAAATACCACTCTGGACAGAAGTGGAAACATGATTTTCTTGTAATATCTCTGTAATTGTGTTGCAGGTTAATTGCAGCACACGATGCTTAAGTGCTGCCTGACATTAGATTTTGTAGGATTTGACAGGCCTCCTGGATGTAAAGTCATTTTTAGGGTGCTGAAACACTTTGTTGTATGTTGGTGGAGGGCTGTGCAGCACATTAATAATTAAATGGCCATTCCTTAGTCATCTGCATCAAATCTGTTTGAAAATGTAATTATTGAAAGATCGCCATAGGCAGTATTAAAGGGGATAACCTTTCCTTCAATCAATGCATCAACACTGAAGTGGTCTCTTGCTGTTTTCACCTAGTCTGTACTTTAATTACAGTGAGAGTGGTGGCTATGGTGGCCACTTGGCAAAGCCATTTGTTTCATCATCCAAAGTGGACTAGAGGCCTTTTTATTAAATTAATGAGATAAGAGTGTTAAAAGTTGCTGATCAGTGTAAAAAGGACAACAAGCTGAGTTGGGGAAAAGCGGTTGGGGATGGATTTTCCTTAAAACTCAGTTTTGCTGACTCCAGACCGATAAAGTGATTGAGATCTGGGCCAAAGTGATGATTAGAAAGAAAAATTCCCTGCAGGAAATGTTCAAACACCATTTGACGCGTGTCGATTTAATGTGATTCTTTTGTCACTTATTGACCTGGAATATAAACACATTTTAATCTGTGATTCTCTGATTTGTTGCGAGGCATGTAGCCTGACCCTAATCCCGCTTTAAACAATGAACAGAGATTACAGTGAAGTAATCTGTAATCCACCTAAACTGTCAGCAGCGGGCTTTGGTGGTGCCTTGGCTCGCTGTAACCCGGCCCCCGGGGTAATCCTGGCTTCTGACGAGTTTTGCAGAGAGAAAATGACAAACATCAGTGAGTGAGAGGTGAACGGTCAACACAAGAGAAAATTGAGCAGATTACATTTAAACTGCCAAGACGGGATCAGTGCTATAGTAGCATTATCAGCTTTTGCATAGAAGCTCCCAGATAGGTTTACCCAGAGGCTCTTAACATGTCATACATCATTTCACAGGAGAATTGCAATATTATCACATAGAGCTGTGAACATTCACTTAGTGCCTTATACAGTAATACACTGTAGAGAACCACCTGATTTAATCTGCAGTATTACACAGGGTCACCTTAAAGGAAAAATCAGTACATTTACCTGTCCAATAAAAACCTAGATTATTACATTTCTTATTGCGATTGCATTGAATTCAGTAAGTGAAGATTTCAACAGCTCATGGAGATGAAAACAAGGATTTTTGAAATCAATTTAAGAGATGTATTAAATCTCAGACCAAATACATGTTTTTTGTAAAGTTAGGTGAAAAGCAGTGGGGATATGTTATTATGTTGCATATTTCTCCATTAAAATGTTTTCAGAAACATATTTAAGTGCACTATTTAGCTGCAATAGGACATATATTGTGACCAGGTGGCCGCCATTTTGGCTCTGGTTTCTAACAGAGGCTCCCAAAACTCAGATGTAATTGTGAAGCTAAGCAGTGAGGATCAAATATGGATCTCTCCCCTAAAATGTTTTCATAAACATATTGTAGTGTAGTGTTCAGCTGTAATACAAGAAATATTGTGACCAGATGTCCGCCATTTTGGCTCATTGTTCCAACAAAGGCTTCTGAAACTCTCATGAAACTGTGAAGCAGTGGGGATCAAATATGGATGTAGATTATGTTACTACATTGCATATTTCCCGCTTACAATGTTTTCAGAACCATGTTTTAGTGACTGTTTAGCTGTAATATGAGATATGTTGTGACCCGGCGGCCGCCATTTTGGCTCTGTTTTCCAGACACTCCTAAAACTCAGATCAAACAGTGAAACTAGGCAGTGTGAATCAAATAACGATATGTAGAATTAAATAAATTCAGTTTCTTGCCTAAAACGTTTTCAAAGAGATACTTTAGTGTAGCTGTAGTATGAGAAAATAATGCACCATGATTCCATGTTGAGGATGGACACAGATAAACAGAGAAGCCTGGAAAACATCATTTGTACAGTGGAGTGTTACATCATTCTCTGCTCAGGATGCTATCGATTCACTAAATCTTTACATAGCAAATAGTTTACTGGCATCTATTGAGACTGAATGTTGCCTATGTCACCTTTAATAAAATTCTATCAGTAGGAATTTAAAAAACAAAAAGACTGGCCTGGATCTCACCTCAGCACCCCACCTGTCTCCTCATGCTGTGGCTGTCTGTAACTCACACAGACAATGAAGTCACACTCAAGTGAGCCAGTTAATTAGAGCAGTGATCCAACAGAAACGACACCCGATGCAGAATATCTGAATAAAAATACCTCCTCATCATTAAGTGTTTGGCTTGATTTTTGTTTTTGTCTCTGAAACGGTTTTCCACACCGCTCAGTCACTCGTAGCGCTGCCCTCCATCTGTGAGCAGCCACAAACAAACAGAAGCTGCGTTTTTAAATTCCACGGGGTGTTTTTGGACAAGATGGAACGTGTGCTGGATCCGATCCCACCAGATCCCTGCAGATACAGTTATTTTGTGCAGCAGAGCAGGAAAAATGTTGCTTATCCTCCATTGTAATGACGCCTTCAGAGCGTTTAACATAACATTTTTTAAAGACAGATATTCTATACAGTTGATGCACGCTGCCGGGTGGCCCAACTCTGCCTAATGCATTGCTAATGTTCTCTGGGAAAACCATGCTGCTATGCCATTAGTTTTACTTGAATAGCTCCAGCTGGAAGGCAAACTGTACCTTCCTTTAACTGTAAAGATGCTGTCGAACATGTTTGGGTGAGTGAAAAAAGTTTCCACCACATATAACAGATCTGTCGAGATTTAAAACAGCATTTTACCCAAATTGCAAAAACAAAAACAATAAGTACCACTCACCCCTGCAATTAGTTTTAGTTTTAAATATCTCTTAGATTCTGAAGGAGCAATATGCAGCTATTGTGTGTGCAAAATGAGCACTACTGTCCAAATAGCGAGATGGAGTCATAGATTGCATAATAAATAGGTTGAAATCCTGTAATACACAATCTACAGTTGAAGCGAGTTGTTTCCCCTGCCTCGTCCTCCCTAGACGCAGCAGTCAGACAAGCTGCATGAGCTATGGAGGAGCACACGATGCATGCAACCTCGTAAATTGACTATAACAAGTGATGACGAGTCCACTGTAAGTTGATCAGCTGTTTATAACTGTTAATTGCCTCTCAGTGTAAAGTTAAAACCCTTATCCTGAAAACAAGAGCCAACAAGTGCTCTGAAATAACACACTCTGGACGATGGGTTTAAGTGGCTGCCTGTCTCACTGCCTGCCAAACTCCATTAACATTTTGCTCAATTTAACAGTTAAAAACATCTGTGTCTTCTACAAGACTGTTAATGATTTCTTATGACTTGTAAACAGATACTAACTCCTCTGGCGGAAAATTTTCAAACAGGGAGACTGCGGCTGGACTGTTCATGTAAAGTGAAGTGAGTATTTCAACTTAAAATGCTTCTTTGATCTCCGATTGCACATCATGGTCACTTCAGGATTTATTACAGTAAATATATTACAGATTTCTCCTTTAAGCAAACTTTAAACAATGATATTTTCAGAGATATTCAGAAACAATGTCTGGACAATCCACAGAACTCACTGGCTAGTATTGGAATAATTTTTTGGTATAAAGCAGCTCTGGTGCAAACTGTTTGAGAGTATGTTTTGTGGATTGCTCAACTTGTCTCTCCAGCAAGTCTTCCAAGTAAAATAAAACAGAATATGTTGTTCTTAACTGTCTTCCACTACAACACATAGAAACAGTTTCAGGATGCAGGATGCCATCACTTGTTTGTGTCATCCAGAACTGTTACAAATTAAAAATAAATCTGTTTTATGATGTGACAACACCAGGGTTACCCTCTATGGTACAGCGTTCCCTCTAGGTACCAATTTCTGATCATTTACACTCACACAATACATCCTCAATTATGGTGCAGTACTCCGTTTCATCATTTCTTTCCACAAATTTGATCCTTTTCTGTAATTTTACAATCTAGAAAAAATGGATGCACATTAATAGATGAGTAAAATTTGATTTTGAATTGTTTCATGTACTTTAAGTGATAATTAAGTCATGGAAAATGTTTAAAATGTAAATGTGAGGTAACACTGTGGATTCCCACCATGACATTTTTGGTATTTTGTGTTTAGGTTTAAGTGCTGTTCAACCAAAATAAGACATGATGTAAAATGCATTGATAACTATTTTATTTTAAGTCATAAGCAGTGAGCCAAAGATGGCAACAACACACTAAATGGTAAGGAAAGACACACTGCATGAGACTTAAAACAAGCACTATGACACAAATGATCAAAGACTGTAATGTGACTGTCTTGTTTTTAGGAGGGTTATGATTGTTTGGTTTGATAGATTGTTGATGTAAAGCTGAAACATGCTGACGCTCTTTAACACATTCTTTCCTACGGGCTGTTTCACAATGGTAAAGTCCAGAAAAACAAACTTATGAAATGACTTCATTTTCAAATGGGAACTGGTGACATAATTGAATATTTTCTATGAGAATTGTAATTGAGTATTTTAGCATCTGATTTTAACATTATTATAGATAAAAGATGAAACTGACAGGAGGATGTGACTGAGAGAAAAGCATCTGCAACTTCAGCACCATCAACAGAGCCACGGATCTGCCAAAGATGGCAAATCGACATTTAAGCTAACTTTCTAAGTCATTTGAGCTTCATTATATTTTTTCTACCTAGTTGTTGCTTCTCTTTACCCCATTTTCTATTCCTAGGAAACTGTCTCCTTGATTTATGCTACCAATTAAACTGAAGTCTGGGGTGTAACTGACTCACTTTAATTAGTGACCATGTCAGCATCAGATAAAGATGAATAATCATCCAGCTTTCATATTCTAACTTTTCTGTCTAAAACAACAGAATTAATGCATGAGGAAGGGACACTGCCATTATTCCCCTGCCACAGGAACACTTTCATCAGCTTTTGCTGGAAACACATTTTACAATATTTACACCAACTTACAGTTCAAATATTTTCATTAAAGGAGAAATCTGTAATATTAAAAGGACCATGATGTGTCATCAGAAATCAAGGACACATGTTAACTTGAAACACTTGCTATTCTGACAACAACGCTCCAGCTGAGGTGTTATCTTTTGAAATTTATATACTGGGTCAGAATAACTTTTTGTTTGCCTGTTTCACCTTAATTAGAGTTCAATTTAATGCTGAATGTTAACTAAATGAGTTAGTGTCTGTTCATGGGTCATGAGAAATCATTAATAATCTTGTAGAAGGTGTAGATGTTTATAACTGTTAAATTGAGCAAAATGTTAATGGAGTTTGGCAGAAAGTGAGACAGGCTGTCTCACTCCTGCAGTGCTCCTGCAGAGCTCCTGCAGAGCTCCTGCAGAGCTTCCCTGAGTCTGGGGAGGAGGGGACAGGGGGAAACAATTCACTTCAAGCATAGACTGAATACTAAAAATGTTTTTTTTCTTTCAGTTTGTAGCTTCAGCTCCCCATTTGGACTGCAGGACTCATTTTTCCATGTACAACTGCTGCATATTGCTCTGTTAAGTGCTACTAATGAATTGAAATTTGCTTTCATTGTTTTCCGTGTTAATGCCATGAACGTGGTAGAAAGACTAAACTGGTCTGCTGTAGACGGTTAACGAGTCGGAAACAGAAAAGGGTTTTGGATTCATAGTGATCAATTAATGAAATCATCCTCAAACATTAACTGGAGTCCAGTGTTCATTAGATAGCTGTTTAGGCTGTGTGGTGGTGCAGAGTTTTAACAGCTGACACTGTGCTTGAGAAAGAAAAGATGTAAGCTTTCTGAGCCACACACACACTTACACACACACACTGTCACATTGTTACAATGTGTTAACAAATTCATTTCACATGGGCAGTGTTATTTAACACAATTAATGTTACACCTCTAATATTTTTTGTTGTAGAGGTCTAACTGAAAAAATCTAGCCTTCCACTGTTGTGCATTGTAATATATTTTCAGTCTGTGATGTATGTTTATGATGAGTGTTGGCATTTCCTGAATACTCATCTTAAATCTCCTCTAGTCATTTCAAGACCTCCAAAAGATGGACTTGGAACTTTTTGCATTAATATTTGATGTAGATTTGATAAATGGATGAAGACAATGACAGTGACACTGTTAATGAGTGAACATGAGTGTTGACCTGATGATCAGAACACAACATGTTTTCTACAGCTGCATTGCATTCTGGTCAATTAAGGCTACTGTTGGTGAAGAAATTCTAATCTCTAGCTGATTGGTACAAACTTTGGTACAAACTGAAATATCTAGTATTATATCTAGTACTAGGATTGTCATTATGAGTATGTTAGCATGCTGCTATTCCCAGCATGGGGGAGGAGTTCACCTTCAGGGCTTTTTGCCAGAAAGCTGTGACCTTTTCTCTAACCCTAACCTTTCTGTCAGAAAGGCCTGAAGGCAAACTTCCATAAGTACCAAACACAGCCTCACTGAGCTCTTGGCATGGCTGTACACTCTTAGCAGGAAAACAGACTGAAAACACCCCTACACAAACACAACAAACACACTGTGTTTGTCGGGGCCTGTTGTTTAAAGGGTCAGTTCACCCAGAAATCAAAAATACATATTTTTCCACTTACCTGTACAGACATTACTCGATGTAGATTATTTTGGTGTCGAATTTAGGAGAAATGAGCCATAGAGATGTCTGCCTTTTCTTCAATATACTGGGACTAAATGGAACTTTGCTTGTGATGCTCAAAATGCCATGACCTGGTTACTTAAGATAATCCACAAACCTTGTTGTGAGCAGTTTCACGTAGGAGCTACTTCCTGTCTAGCAAAAAGAAAGTAGTTAAAGAGACACTGGTGTTGATTTTTTGGGGCTTTGAGCCCAGTTTTGCAAACCCAACCCTGCCTGCACCCACAAAGCTGTTACCTGCAATTATCTCTAAGTGAAATCCGCACCTGCCCAGAAGCGTGAATGTAAGCACCGTGACCCAACCCGACCCGCACCCGTGATTAAACACACATCTAGTCACTTACTTTAACTGCCGCTGCACCTGTTTTCCTGTAACTGTCAATGTGTTTCCATAGCAATTATGAGCCTCGCTTGCAGCTATCAAAAGCTAATACTTTTTGAAACTTGTTACAAGCAGCAAAGCATTTGACATTATTTGAACATTATTCTCATGGTCCTTGAACACACAAACATCCTCTCAAACATCCATCCTGGCCTTTATTGTCCACAATTTGCTGTTCTCCACTGGCTATTTTTGCATTTGTATGATTAAAGGACCAGTGTGTATTACAGGAATTTATGTACATAAATGAGATATATTATATATAAGTATGTTATTTATTATTATCAATCAACGTAAACTCATAATCTATATGTTCCCGTTACTTTAGAAATAGCCATTTATAGTTACATACGGTCGGGTCGACTTACGGAGATCATCATCCTGCGCCGAGCGGACAAACTGCACTAACAGTGAGTCTTGGGAAGCCCATGGCGACCTTACGTAGACGCCGCAGCGTAAACACGGAAGTAGATGGGGAGGATAGACACGGGTGATCGCTGGCAGACCATTTAACGTTGTGAACCTTGACTGGCACAGTTTTGACAAATGGAGGATCATACATACACTGTACCAGAACAAAAAGCAGCGGACAGTGAATCCCCATCATCCAAGAAGCGGAGACGCGAAGAAAGTAAACGCAAGCATGACAGGAAACGGCAAAAACATGAATCAACATCGGCATAGCGTTTACACGATGGAAATCGCTGATGGAGGACAAACGTTTTCACAGTGACGCCGAGGTTGCCTGTTTTCTGCTGGACAGGTAATTCATCCTACACACATTATTGTAGTTTGTTGTGAGATAGCTTTCGCTCGCCATTTTGTCCGATGACGGCCACCGTACTCTTGGTGAGAGAGGAGCGGTGTCGGGGTAAATCCTCTTAGTTGGGTGACGTCCCATTGTCTGACAGGATGTGGCATCAAAGGTGGTTGTGTCATAGACTTTACCCATGCTCACACCGATGAATTTCTAGAAATATATTTCTACCCGCTACACAAAGTTTTTGTGGGTCAGCTGCCGGGTACTCACAGGTACAAGACTCTACCCCCAGCTAGCATCTGACTACCTCTGGGGGCAACGGCCGATGTCTTAGGTGTAGCAAGCAGATATCCAGACAACAGATATCTGACTTCTCTCTCTTCAGAACGCCAGTCATTGTTTACAGTCTAATTAGCAACTTAGAACATGAGAATGGAGTTGGAGGCTAATCTATGAGCAGGTACCAGCAAATAGATAGCTAATAAAAGCAAAGTCTGAGTCAGATTGCATTTCGGCCAATGCGTCCCCTCTCTTCTGCTCTCCAAATGTTGTTTCTGTGTGTTTACCTACATGCAATCAAAGCCTGTTCAAACTTGATTGGTAATACACAGACTACAAAAAGAAAAAAGATTAAGCTTATGGAACCAAAATTGTCTCCCTTGCCTACAGATTCTGAATATTCATATGCAGCAGGAGGGATAATGATTAATCAATGACTGATTAAGAATTTGGTCAATAAAATAAAATTTCAGCGAACTACTACTACAATGAAGATCTGAAATATAACAGATTATTTTGATGAGTGTGCTCCACGTTATCTGCTATTCAAGAATATGTGTTAATATGTAGGCCTTTACATCTTTCTATGTTTCATAGGATGACGTATGTAATGTTGTCAGAGAATATGAAATATGTTACTGTGGAAATAAAGCTTTGATTGAGGAGGGAAAACATTTGGTATTGTTTGGTATAAGAAAAAATGTTGATGTTTATTCAATAATGGTTAATTAGGAAATAAGGAAATTTCCTACAATTTGCAGCCCTAATATGCAGATATCTGTTTATAGAGATTAGTCAGAACGTGTCCTCAGTATTGTTTGAGAAGGGCTTTTTTCACACAAATAAAACAGCTCTATTTTAAACTTGGTTGTACCTGCACTGTAAATATCTCAGTGACGTCTTGTACCATATGTTACATCATCACAGAAACACAAGTTGCTCTTCATCTCCAAAAGCTGTTGTTTAAATCAGCGAGAGCGGCTTTTACAGAGAAGTCATTTTGCACACAGTTTAATCCACCGTAGTGGCATCATGTCGTCGTTCAGTCAATCAGTCCTCAGCGGTGTCACTCTTGCATGCCGTCCTCCCTGTTTCCAGTCTGGTGGTGGGGAAGCTGCTAAGGAGTTGTAATGGTGCTGGGATGAGCTGTCTGTGACCTAGTTTTGCTGTCTCCTCGTTAAATTGTTAATAGATCCTGAGTGCAGCATGGAGTCTCTCTGGGGAGCCCAAGCTGCCATAAGAACCAAAAATAGCCCCCCACACACTGAGAAGGTAATTTATTTATTTTACCAATCCCCCCCTACCATGTCCACGCCAACCCTTCATGTCAGTAGTGTTTCCTAAACTCCATCAATGAGAAAAACACATGAACATCACATCAGGAGGCAGTGATGGAAACAATAAATCTTTTAGAGACAGCAGCGATACAAGTCGTCCTGACTCTGTGGGAGGAAATTTGAGCCTTTGCTGATAGTGGAAAAACAATCTACTATAGACAGACAGCTGTATATAATTCATTTGTCTGGATGCACTCTGCACCAGGAGCGGTCCAAGTATCTCTCTTTCTGATTTAATTCAGCAAAAAGAAAAATGTAATGAAATGTATTCAGTTATTAAATGCAACAGTCCACCCCAAAAACATGTCCTCCACTTCAGTTCATTACAATTCAAAACATCACCCGAGGACAGACACTCAAAACTCCAGGACTGTTTTGGACGACAACCATAGCCTCTCTGTTTCAAATGTAGTTTGAAACCCATCTTTGTTCAGTTAACTGCTAAAATGATCCATATGATTGATGAGGTTAGGTAATATTGTTATCTTTGCTCTTTGCTTTTCCTTCATTATTATTAATATTATTATTTTTCTTCTTCTGTGCATTTTTTTTTATTTCTTCTTCTCACACATTTTTGCAGATTGACACATCATTCAAATTTTCACATACAAAGCATATTCAGCCCAATCTATCTGCTACAATAATTGAAACATTATTTTTTTGCATTTTTTTTCTTTTGTTTTTCTTTTGAATGGCAGTCTATGGGTGTACACATATAACATCGTCATCAATATGTCAAATATTATACATGTCAAAGTGGTAAGTTGTTGTTCAGCTTATTAAATGTGAGGATTTGCTGCTTTTCTTCGTCATTCATGACAATAAATTAAGAGTCTTTGGGTTTTGGACTGTTGATTGGACAAATGAAGCAACTTTAAGATGTCACTTTGAATTCTTTGGATTCATATAATTAATCAATAATCAATAATCAGCAGATTAATTAAGAGTGAAAATAATTGTTAGTTGCCGCTCTAGATCAAACCAGCACTTTCACCATGGAGGCCAGGAGTTGTGTCCCATGTCAAACAAAAAGTCAAAGTTATCTTAACTTATACATATAATGTCGTGCTTCTTATGTCATGTGACATAATGTAGAAGTGGCTTTCAGGGGAGCCCTATTTTCCAGTGTGCACCACTACTAAAACATGTCAGATACATGTGTGTACATGGACATGCACAGCAGCAAGGTCAGTTTCAGGGTTACTGTGAAAAACCTTCCAGTCTTACTAGTACAGACAGTTAGTCCTCTCATAACATTTCATAGAGGTTAATAACAAAATTTTAAGGCTACTGTTTCAAAATAAGAGAATGCATTTATTAATTGGAGTGTTTTTCTGCTTCATATTTGTTTTTACAGGGGAGGACTTTACATAAACTATCATATGCTAATAGAAACAGCTGTTTTGCCGCTTGCATCTTTCTCACACACTCTGTCTTCTCATTGACTGTCCCTTTACCTCCCTGTTGTTTACCTTCTGTCTGAGGAGTGTTATAAATAGGAGGGAATGGGTTTAGTGCCAAAACTTTTCTTTACAACCATGGAAATCAAGCAGGAAGTGAAGTAGGTGACATGTTGTCTGTCTGTCTTTCCATCAGTCTCCTCCACTTCATGTCAGAACTACAGACAGCCCTGGTGGCACAAACAGTGCAAACAACATTGTGTTAATTAGTGAAGATAAATGTTCAGAAATTATAATGTTATGAGCCATGCAGCATATTTTTACTACTACTAATTTATTCTGGGAACATCATGTTATAAAGCTCCCCTCAAATGTCCCCAAGTCGTCTTTAAGGGGAGCCGAGCCGCCCTTAGCTCCCCTGTAATTCACACCATGGTTAACTGCTTGTTAAAAAGGCTTTCTTTACACTAATGGGTACCTCACGCATCAGTACAAGACGCCGAGGGGTGTGGGAAATACTTCCTTATTTAATGACTTGGGATGAGAACGGGTTGTGCATGGTGCTGCCATAAGACAGGAATTATTGTAAATCCATTCCTGGATTCTAACAGTAGCTCTGGGGAGAACAAAATAATAATTTCTAGTGTTTATCAAGCTTTGTACATTGTTAGTCAACCATGGCAGACCAGAGCCATATGTGGCACATTCACTGTACAGAAGGACATCATCATTAGCGAAGTAATTATCATCATTGCCGTCCATTTGTCAGGCTCTCTCTGTCTCCAACATATGGGACTGGGAGCAGGCAAACACTGCAGCTCCTCCTCGGGGACTGACAGCACGCCATCTCTGCACAAGCTGTACACGAGCTCAGCTCGAACACCAGCCAGCAACTCTGTGTTAGGTTGAGTTTAGTTCAACACATTACTGGCACTGAAGGCATGTGAGACTCAGTCATGATCTCCTGTCGTCCAGCTTCCTAATGAGGAGCTGTGCTGTTTGGCAAAGACACAAAATGAACACCACAGTACATGCAGATAGTAAACTGTAGGATGGATGTTCAGTGAGGTCTACACACCACGAGGGAAAGATTCAAGACAAGATATAGTAGGATTAACCCTGTTGTCACAATTTACAGTACGACTGACTGTACAGGTTGATCACATCACGAGACAAGAGCATTAATATGTTTTTCATCAGTGATGAATGATGATGTTATTATATTTCTTGGTTTCTACATGATCTACACATAGCAATTACAGCACGGTTAAAGTAGCTAAATTAAAAATATTGCACTGTAAACAAATAGTTGAAATTACTTAAAGTTTCAAGGCAGCATACTGCAAGAGATTTCTGAGTTTTGAGCTGAACTCAAACTCTTAAGTTTTGAAATAAACTTTAAAATGTTTTGCTGACCTGTAATCTTTAGTTGAGATAATTTATATTTCTCCTTTAGATAAACTTGAATCTTTGAGTTTCAGAAACTAAAAAAAAAAAAAAAAAAAAAAAAAATGGTCACAGTGAGCTGCGAACCTGATTTTTTTTTTAGTGCCTGACACATTAAATAGTTTTAATTGAAAATGAAGTTTTACTTATTTACTTTACTCTTCAAAGTAAAGTTTCTAAAATTGAAATGATCTCAACAAAAGATCAGTAGTTTGTAAAACTTTTTCAGAACTTAAGAATTTGAAATTGGCTCAAAACTCAAAAATCTATTTAGGTCCGTTGCCTCAAAATATTAAGTTTTCTCAACTTTTACAGTGTATGACTATGACTACAGCTTTGGTTATTACTCAAATCTGATTGGTCAATTGTTTCATTCAAAGGTCTGATAGTTGTCGAGAGCAGACCGTTACTATGAACAACAGACCACAGCTCTGAATAACAGACTGTTGCTATGGACACAGTTCTGATAATAGGCTCTAGTGGAGTAATACAATCATTTTGTGATCATTTTAAACTAATATTTTAATATTTTTCAATATTTTTTTATTTAACTTTTGTCTTGCTATTTGTTGTTACATCATGTATGTCTAGTTTTCATTTTATTTCGTTTTATTTTCATTTTGTTATGTCTTTTAATGCAGTTTTTGTCTTGTTTCATCTTGTTGTCTTTTATGTCATTTTCATCTTGCATTAAAACTTTGGCAATAAGCCTTTTTTGAAAGTGTAAGTACAGATATTTGTGTTAAAATGTAGGAAGTCAAAGAAAAAGGTTGTCAGAAAAAGAAAGTATAGAAGTATAGGTACCTGACAAACTTAAGCACACTGAGAAAATGTTGTTCTTATCTCCAGTAGAGGTTATGACTGAGGCTAACCACAGCTGAATACTGGACTGTAAGGTGGCTCCTCAGTGGACATAACTAGTTGACACTACTGATGTTCACCTCCCTTCAATGCCCTCTCAGAGACAGTTTTGTATCATAATTAATCTCATCTGCAGCACTGGGAAGATTTACTGCCAGTTATACCGTGAAAATAATTTGTGTGAAGCTCCAGGGTGACAGTAATGAGATGCTGCTCTCTGTTGTGGTCACGCTGGGTGATTTAGTCTGATACAGTGGTGGTATTTTGTTTTTACATAAAATGCTCCTTAGTGCAGCTTCAACACATGGATAGTTCTGGCATGTCATTACATCATTTAACCCTGTGTGAACCCAGCAGCCTCCTATTGGCTGTTCCAAAGTCTAGATTAAAAATATTTAGGCCTCAATTGGCTGCTCCCAAATGTAGATTAAAGAGTCCCCTGCCATCAGCGACCTGCCTGAGAGGCTTAGCCTGGAGGCCAAATCTCATCTTTCGAATCACCCTGCAACACTCTTTTTTTAGGAACGTGCTTCTGTTTAATCACTTAGTTTCACCTTATTGTCATGATTCTTCAGACGTCTTACCTCTAGCTGCTGTTGATTTTATCTGCTATTTAAAATCTTTTCTAAAGCAGTTTACAAAGCTTTTCTAATTGTGGCGTTTCAAAAAGAGCCATAAACGTTCTTCCCCTTCTTCTCCTCCTTCTTTTGTTCAGTCTGTCTAATTATATACCACCAAAGCTCCTGTGGCACCTGCTCCTTTGCCAGTGTTAATCATCATGATAGCAGGTCTCTCAGCTTGGTGTCCCCTGCCAGCTTCAGTGTCATCATACGTGTGATCCTTTAAATGAGACAGAGATGGGTTGAAGTCAAGGTCACAGCTGACAGGTGTGAGGGTTGATGAGCCAGACCCGCCCACTTCTACAGCTGGCTCTGGGAGAACATATATTTTCTTAAGGATTATTTTTGTTTATGAAAATTAACATTTAAATACAAGATAAAGACTAACAACAAGTTTCCTTTTCCAAAAAAAAAAAAAAAAAAAAAAAAAAAGACAACATTTATTACCACCTTTGACTACCATCAAAGTTTTCACAACTCTGCACCAATTGTTTTCCTATGGAGAGAGCAGTGGTGTCAATGCTGCTGGTGTGATGCACTGCTCGGCTTTACCACCAAGCACTCAT
The DNA here is from genome assembly GCF_056507025.1 of Lutjanus erythropterus. Lineage (NCBI taxonomy): Eukaryota > Metazoa > Chordata > Actinopteri > Lutjaniformes > Lutjanidae > Lutjanus > Lutjanus erythropterus. The sequence goes on from NC_139327.1 coordinate 5,697,967, forward strand.
TTGCCACAGTGTGACCAATGAGATAATAGCTGTGTGTGATGACATAGCCAGAAGCTGCTATAGATATATGATAAGATAAGATAAATTTTAATGATCCCACACTGGGAAATTAAAGCAACTCAAAATTTACAGGTAGAAAAAGGAGTGAGGGGCAATAGAATATGGAAAAATAGAAAAAAAAATACCGTGCAAAAGTTTTAGGCAGGTGTGAAGAAATGCTGTAAAGTAGGAATGCTCTCAAAAATATGAAACGTAATTGTTATTTTTATCAATTAACAAGACAAAAAGTGAGCGAACAGAAGAAAACTGTAAATCAAATCAATATTTGGTGTGACCACCCTTTGCCTTCAAACCAGCATCAGTTCTTCTACACTTGCACACAGTTTTTGAAGGAACTCAGCAGGTAGGTTGTTCCAGACATCTTGGAGAACAAACCACAGATCTTCTGTGGATGTCGGCTGCCTCAGATCCTTCTGTCTCTTCATGTAATCCCTGACAGACTCCATGATGTTGAGATCAGAGCTCTGTGGGGGTTAAACCATCACTTCCAGGACTCCTTGTTCTTCTTTAAGCTGAAGATGGTTCCTAATGACATTGGCTGTATGTATCTAGAAGAAGTGATGCTGTTCTGAAGGCAAAGGGTGGTCACACCAAATATTGATTTGGTTTAGATTTTTCTTCTGTTGGCTCACTTTATATTTTGTAAATTCAAAAAAACAATTACATTTTGTATTTTTGAAAGCATTCTTACTTTACAGCATTCTTCAAACCTAAAACTTTTACACAGTACTGTATATATATAAGAACAAAAAGTATACAAAATAAAGTACTACATTTGTCAAACCTGGAACTGGAAGCAACACAAGCAGAGGAGGGACTGACTGTTGGTCAAGTCTTGAAGGACACCTCAGACTCCCAAAAGATCTTTACTTTACTTTAAAAAATTTAATTTACTAAAAAAAACAATTAATTTACTTTAAATTACTAAGAATCTATCTGGTTTGACTGTCAAAAACATAACTTAACAGTTTCAGAAAAAATATGTAAACCTCTAGTAAAATGTAGCTATATGTTTTCCATATAGGTGGGTGATTCTAATGACAAGTGGAATTTGATGAAATCCTTCACATCTGATTGCACTGTTTAGAAGTGTGAGTGGTTTAGTGAATATGGAGTGATAAAGAGCATAAGAGAGATGAGGAGCTGTCAAGGACCACCGGTCTCCACCCACACCTCCTTCACCCACAGTAGACCAGGAGGAGGAAGACACAGTCCAAATGAATAAATTAGAGCTCAGATGAAAAAATGAAAATGAAAAGTTTTTGGTAACTGACATCCAAACACAAACCTCCCCTAACATCATTGTACCAACCACTACAACCCACAAGCTCAGTGATTTAATAGGAGAGGGTAGCTCATTAGCCTCATTCACATTTGATTGGATAAATGTATTATTACACCCACAAATTCACAGGAAGAGAAAAGAGATGGATTATGATGATATAAACAAATACTACTATTATACTTCATTGATTTTAACTATGTTGTTCAGTTCAAGTCAACGATTGAAGAAGTTAAGCACATCCTTTTAAACCCTTTTAAACATCCCTGGTCATATTAACACCCCCTCCAGGGTTTCAGCAAAACAATGTCAGCACAGATGCTAGTCGGCGGTTTGTTCATTTTTATCAGTGGGGAAGGACCCTTACATTGCGAGGCAGATGGATTCGCGAGATCATGCGAGAATCCATCTTGTCAGGCCAAGTTATCCATTTACATCTGCACCAAAAGTGGTGTGGCCAATCAGCATCCTAGGAGGGACTGCTGGCAGCTACAGGCGTGGCTTTAGGTATAACGACAGTGAGACGTGTCCATGGAAGCATCCAAAACAAACAATGGCGGCTCCTGAAGAGGTTAGCATAGATACTATGATAGCATCAGTTATATCAGAACTGGAGAGAATTTCTTCATTAAAAGAAGAACAAAGAATGACACTGAAGGCTTTTCTCTGTGTTTTCACTCTTCTCCTGACCAGCCCAAACTAAAGAGTTTGATCTGATCAGATGAAGTTAGCACATGTTAGACACGATAGACAGGTGGGTCATCCAATTACCTGCCAAGTGGTTTTTGAAAGTGCTTGCCCTTTTCCACACAGTTTCTAAGGATGACTTACCAGATGCTTCTGTGTAACAAACTACGGTTCTAAGCAACCTAACTAATGAACAGCTCTGTTGCTTCTGTATGTTTTAACTATATACTTTAATAATATATAATGCTACTGAAAGGTTATTGAAATATATTGGAAATTTTACAGGAATACTCCAGGCAGCAGTGTGTCTTGGAACAAGCCACATCTGTAACAGAATATTTCCTCTGTAGGATTAGGGTTAAGTTGGGTTAGGGTTTGGACCATCAGCCTTTTAAAAATTAACAAATCACTGATTATGCATACAGTAGTATTGCTGTACATTTCATTGTATAAGTATATAGTATATATATATATATATATATATATATGTATATATATATATATATATATATATATATATATATATATATATGTATACATATATATGCTGACTGAACAGTGAGGGACAAATGTTTCCCTGAACTTCATAAAGACTGAGGCAAACTTCCTGCCAGGGTGGAAACACCCTAACCACAGTGAAACTTGTGTTTCTGGCAGTTCAGTTGTCGTTCAGGCTCAGGTTCAGAGCCTGTGCAGTGACTGATATGAGGAAACATGATTCAGCTGTGACATCCGAGACTGTATTTGGTTTTAAGTCACACTAAAACAAGGCAAACATCAGCACCGCTGCACCTGCTCAACTACTGTTTTCTCTCAGTATTCCTGGTGTTTTGTTAAAAACACTGCTGGCAAACAGAGACAAAACCTCCTCAACTGCTCAAAGTCAGCAAGTGATGGGAAACAAGAAGCGCCAAGCTTGAGCAAAGGCTGAGATGGGCCATGACAAACATCTCATTTGAAATTCACTCATTGCTTCAGAAAATCCTCACATGAATTTTTATGCAAATGCTCCTTTCTTCTCGCCGTTTCCTCCGTGTTTATTAGACACAGTGAAGCAAAGAATGTGCTGAAATTAGTGAGATGGAACTTCCACTGGAGAGGGAAAAAAATTGAGAAAAAGGGAAAAGTGTGGGAAAGATGTGCTAATGTGTGGAGAGTTCTCCCCGTGAACATTAGGACTGGACTTGTTATGCAAGCTCTCACTGTATCCAGGCAGACAGAGAGAGGGAGAGGGGGGTGATGATGATCTAAGTACTGAAGAGGGAAGACACGATGAGCAGCAGAGGATGCACTTCCTCAGTGTTTATATAAGAATATGGTCACATTATTGTTGCTTTCTTAGTCACAACTGCACAACAACATCAACAGTGCAGCATGACTGAATCTGTGTCAGCTGCAGAGCCGCTCTCCAGTCAATGACTTCTAACTTCTGACCTCTGACCTCCCTGTAATCTGAAAATCAAAGATTAGAACAGGTTAGTTTTACAAACATCCAAGTATTTTACAGCATCAACATGCATCTCATCTACTAATGCAATTGACCCTTTGCTAAGCCCCGCCCTCCTTAGTTACTGTTGCCAGGCCTATCAAGCTTTTCATTCAGGCCCTGCACATGTGCAGTTTACAGTGGTTATGTGGTATAATTAAAGCCACTACAAGGAACATTTATACTTTTGGAGCCCCCTGTGGACACAAGTAGTAGTGTTTCCACCTTTAATAGGCACAAAATTTAATGTTATAATGAATAAAATAAAATCATCTACATGAAAATCTTCTCTTTTCCTTTTTAACTGGCTGACGAAGGACTCACTGTAACTTTGTCTGAGAAAATGTGAACACAGGCTCATTTCATCTGATTTTAGGGAGAATCAAATCCAGTGGCAGCCATAAGGAGCAACTATATAGAAATAACCAATCTTTTCATGGATAGTCTTATTTGCTTCTTTTAGAGGCATCAGTATTAAAATGGGACAGTTTCAGAACCAGTCAAAAACTTCTTGCAGTAGCTTTAACATCAAAATTGGCAGCATATTTTTGAAACAACAGATCTTCGATTCTACAGACAAGTAAAGAAAAGCAGCTTTTCTAGCTAATGACAGCTTCCAACTGGGAAGTTGTCCTTAGAAACTGTTTGGAAAAGGGCAGGCACTTTCAGAAATTGTTTGGCAGCTGATTAGATGCACCATCTGTATCTCATATCAGACACAAGCTAACTTCAACCAGTCACATCAAACTCTTGAGTTTGGGCTGGTCGGGAGAAGAGTGAAAACATGTTTTCCATGGAGAAAAGCCTTCAGTGTTGTTCTTTGCTCTTCTTTTAATGAAGAAATGCTCTCCAGTTGTGATATAACTGATGCTATCACAGTATCTACGATGTTTCCGTCTGGATGACCGTCGGATATTTAATAAATCAACAGAAAGTGAGACAGTGTGCAGGAGTCTTTTCTGATTTTCTTCAAGTTGAATCTTCCTCCGATGCACCTGTCATACATTCAGGTGTGCAGAGACCCTTTTTTTTTTAACATTTTAAGGTTTTTGAAAGACTAAAAAAAAGATGCTTCTATTTAAACTCATGAGACACCAATATCGATCTCCTTAGAGTTCCATGCACACCACTTCAACATGTCGAGAAATGAGATCAACAGACCTGCGGCGCCTAGTTACAACAGCAAATCTATGATCGGAAAATTGTTGATCAGAGGAGGGGCTTAGAAAAGGGTCAATTGAATATATTTTTTATCGTACAGCTCAGTCTTTAATGTCATGTGTCATGTTTGAAGATCAGTAGTCATTAATCTGACACAAATATGTTTGAACTGTTTTGTAATCTTTGTTGCATGAACGCTGGATAAATGCAGAGCAAATATTCCACTTCAGACTCAATGACTTTTTGTCACAGTCAGAGACAAAAATAATCTTACTCAGGATACTTTTATCCCAACACAGCCGCCCACCACAGACACAAATAGCACCCACACCTCCTGTTAGTGTGACCAGGGAGATTTTTTAGCTCCCTCATGAAGTCTATGAATATTTTCTTGTTGAAATGTGACCTAATATGGAAGAAGTCTCACTCTTTGAACTTGGATTAGCTCCTGTCATATCTGTTGGTGACTCTACAGACACGGTCCATCTGCTTACAGTATAAGAGGGCTTGTTGAAGCTAAAGTTTAAAGCCGGACACACTGAATGGATGGGAAAGAAGAAGAGTAAAGAAAGTAAAGAAGTAAAGAAAACGGAGTGAAATGACAGAAACAAGAGTCAGAAACTTCACCCTGCAGCTGCTTATTGATTTCAGCATGTAGGACATTTGTCTTGATTTCTCGATATTACTCTGCAGCTTCCAACTGCACCGAGACAATCACTCAAACATTATTGTTGCTCTGCTCCCGGACGTCCGCTCTGGCTGCCACCGAATGCGCGCTGGTGTCCTGGTGGGTGGAGGTGTGATGTATGGCACCATCACTGCGTGGCGCCGCTCCTGCCCCGCTGAATACCAGAGCACAATCAAGCAGATGAGAGTCAGCGTGGTACTGGGAATCCCAGCGGCATTGACTCACTTTCAGTTCTGCGTGTAAACAGAAAAACAGATGGCCACGCTGCCAAACAACTTTCTCTTCCACTGGCTCGCGTGGCGGCACACAGGGACACGGGAAGGAGACGCAGGATCTTTTTTTGCCAGTTTTATTTTGCTTTGTTCCCACTTGGCTCATGTACACACAAAACTACTTTAAAATTCGTTGAAAGCACAGGATTAATAATTCAGCTTGAGTTTGGAGAGATGGAGAGATGGTCTGAAATACAGTGTGCTCCAAATCAAATCACACCCCTCAGTTGTATGAATTATGCAGGTTTGGGGAGTAATGGATTACGTGTGATGGGATTATGTAATTAGGATAAAAGACGAGGTAACTGTAATCCGTTACAGTCACAAGAAATAAGACGTAATCAGATTACAGTTGCATTCAATAAAAATGGGGATCATTAACAGGATTTTAAAGAGTACTTTAACATAAAGAACAGTTTACTATCATGTCCAGTGTGCACACATTACAACACTTCACAAGTCCCACAACATCACTCCTGTCTCAATGCAACCAGCTAATCTGACAGGTGCCGATTTGTTATGTCTCAAAAAATGCTCTAATTGGGTGGAAATTTTTCTATCATCTTGTCTCAACATCTAATTTGAAGAAACTTTTTAAGAACAACTGTTAATGTCAGCTACACAGACCAACTTCTAACATTACACACAAAGAACAAGCACTGTCGTTACCTTCACGGACCAACTGCTGACTTGAGCTACAGAGATCAACCTCTAACATTACCTACACAGACCAAGTTCTAACGTTAGCTACACAGAAATCCAGTTACCTAGCTAATGTGTGAATACTTCCACTTCTACTACTAAAAAATATTACAGGACTGCTGATGGTGATGCTGGGAACTGGAACAGCGAGTGTGTGAATAAGTTTATGGCATTATACTTTAAGTTTGAATGTGAAATGTGATTACTTAACAAATACATTTATATGTGTATAATTACCATTATTAATCTAAACATTCATTAACATATAACAAAGGAGGGAACATCTTGACAAACATTTAAAGAACCTAACAATGAACATAAAATATTATATTAGGCCAAAAAATTTCACCATATTTGCAACTGAGATAATCAAAAAGTAACAGGTAATCAAGTTACATTACTTTAATAATGTGATACTGATTACATTTAACAGGTAATTAGTAATTGCAATGGAATACATTTTAAAGTAACCCGTCCAACTCTGGAATTATGCTCTTGTACTGTGAACACATTGGTCTTGAGAAAAACAGAATGTGAACAGAATCATGGTGAAATCTTGTCCACATACTAAAAGCTCAGACGCATAATGATCTTTCTGCACATTTAAGACCTGAATGATGCAACAGCAACAGATCTTGACACACACACATGCTGCACGTGGAAGCTCTTATTTTGCGAGCTGAGTGCATCTTGTAACGTAGCGGAGCGGCAGCAGCAGCCTGTCGGGGGGGAACAGTCGGGAGCTGTCAGAGCAGGCAGAGTGAGCATGACTGCGCTGCAGAAACATGGATTATACATCAACATGTCTCATCCAGGATCCTCTCACACAACATGTTCATGTTGAGTGTGGAGGAGGACGTCCTCTGATGCTGCTAAATCTTGCAAAGATCTTGGAACTAAAATGCTTAACTTACAAATTAGCATTTTGTGGAATAAATAGCAAAAAGAAATATTAATAAAATATAAATTCTAAATAGTTTGTTTCATCTTTATTTCTGTGTTATTATCTATTCCACTGGTTCTCAAACAGGGGTCTGGTGGGGATCTCTTACATTATTATGATATATAAAAAATAGACATTCTAATCTATCAATCTATAATATGAATAAATATATGTAAATATCTCCTGTCAGTCAAGCACATAAATTAATTAATTATTTAAAATGACAGAATCTGCATATTTTTATATACTAAGAGTATAGTGTGTATATATGTTATGAGTATTGTATGTTGACATGGTGGAATTATTTTTAATACATTTCTCTTGTGTTGATCTTTCAGATAAATAAGTTGAAGTGTAAATAAAGGCTGTATCAAATTATTGCAATATTTTCTATCTTAAAAGGCGTCCTCAGCTGAGAAACAAAATGAGGACCTCTGATCTATTCACTCAATCCACTATTTTTGGGAAACTACAATTTAATCTCATCATACAACCCTGTGTTGTACTTTCTACCTTGTGAATAACAAATTCTAATAGGAGGAGAGTCTTTAGTATTCACAGCTGGTGTTTCTTTCTTCATCTCTAGAAATAAATAAGTAAATAAATAAAAGATGATCATGTTTTTCTTGTCTTGTCTTTTCTTTGCAGAGACAAGCATCTGGAGCAACGACTGGAAACAGCAAACCATCTGCTGGCCAAGGTATTCTCAAAGCACTGCGTTCACTCTGAACAGTACAACCAGAAACACAACAATATGACTGTGTTGTTTTTATCAGTGCTTGTGTGGTGCATACAACATTTAGATTACACACATATACTGTATAGTAACACAACAAAGATAGTAGCTAGTTTTACCCTCTGATTGCTGTGTGAAGTATGATTTTAAATGATCATCATGTCTGTTTCACATATTTTATGATTCAGATTCAGCTCACCAAGATCTATTTTAGATAATAAAGTGCTCAACATTTTGACATTAAAAATTCAGTTAAATAAAACAAAAAACTTCCGAAACCTGAAGAATGAATGCAACAAATGTAACATGAACAGTTTAGTTGTATAATCAGCATAATGTAGGTCAATTGAAAACTTTAATTTTACAGTTTACAGTCAGAATGTCATCAGATTTTATTATATATAGTTGAGGAAATAGATCGTGTCAATAGGTCAGTGTAAATGTAAACATCACCTGTTAGTTTCAACATGTTAGTTTGGATCTGAACTAACACCAAAGTCACACATCAACACAATAACTGAACGGGCAGCGGTAGACCTGCAACTCCTGCGTTCTGTGAGGTAAAATGTTTTTGTCAAAGGAGTCTGGTGGCTATGAAGAGAGCGATATAACAGCTTCAGTTTCCCATCGATACAAAAGATCTTTCTGTCTATAATGTTGTCAGGCAAACAAACGTTTTTACTGGACATACGTGGACACGTGCAGTTGCCCCGAGAGATTAAGTTTCAGCCATTGCAGACAACACAACTGGTTGAGCGATCTGCTGGACCAATTCCAAATCTTCTTGCACACTTCTTGCAAAGAATACTGCCATAAAAATACTGACATACTATAACATAGAGAGAGAGATGCCTGCCAAGGGTCAGTCTTCAGATTGCTTTTATTTTACTATTACTACTACTATACTCAGAAATGATCTTCCAGTCAGACATGACTGTAGTGCTCATCTGTTTACAATGACACAATTATGTGTACATCAAAATGTCATATTCAGAATTCACTTCAGTATGAGCACACACACACACACACACACACACACACACACACACACACACACACACACACACACACACACACACACAAACAGTTGCTAACAAAAGACTGAGTCATTAGCTATGATTGGTGGAACTTGTGGGAAGTTATGATGATTGGTCATTATTCACAGAAAAGTTGTGGTGTGGTGGTGTTCACCAGGATTGGTTGGATTTGCATTAATTGTTGCAATTCCAGCATCACAACTTCCTGGAGGACTGATAATACAACTAGGTCCCATCTGTTATCTTGAAATATAACTTACAATCAGTGACAGTCATGTAGATTTATTTTTAAATGTCTGTTTCATGCTTATTATTCTCATCTGCATCAGGCTCTTCAAATATCATGAGAAAATTATACTGATCATATGAATTTCTGAATGAATCAATTTTAATAACCAGTTTGTCTGAAGCAGTTCACAACCAAATACCTCAGTGTATTACTGAAGACACTCTGAACCACTTTGTCTGTTTATCTGTTTACATCTGATTATGTCTCGACAGAAACTGATAAGACAAATGAAAAAAGGCTCCCGCTGATTGGAATAATTTACCATCACACATGAAATTCATAACATCTTTTGGATGATTCAAAACCAGCTAGTCTTGTTTACAGTGTTTATACTTTTAAACACATTCACATTCAAGTAGACTAATAAGACATAACAAGCTGTGCATTGTATCAAATCAGGGAAAAAGTAGAAGTAATATGTTTTTTTAATTAGACAGTATTAGACCCTTTATTAGACCATTATTAGACTTTATGAGAGTAATTAGGGCCACATTAGAAAAGAATGTGCCCGTCTCCTCCAAGGACGTCTAATAAAGGGTCTAATAATGTCTAATAAAGAACATATTATTTCAGTTTTTGTGTAATGTGATACAAAGTACAGCTTATTACGTCTTATTAGTGTACTAATAGTGTACTGTAAAATAAAGTGCGACCTGATTTTGCTCATATTTCTCATGTTTTTTTGTGGTTTTGTGTGTTTTTTGTGCACAATCTAATAGCTGGTAAGACTAGACTAGATTTTACAGTTAGATGAGAGATGATTTCACAGAATTGTTGATTTTTACGTGTGTCTCTTGTACCACAGTGGTTCTGGCAATACAAAGGTTTCCTGTACCATGGCAGCATTTCACAAGAAGACCTACTTTGCAAACTGGGCCATGGTATTGTTGGCATAATAATGTAATTCAAATCCCTTGAGTTATAAACGGTAAAATTGGTCTCGCAGTGCTCGGCAGGATCCTTTGAAATTCATAAATGGTGTTAAGTGCAGAACTGTCATCCTGGCAAAACGAGAGTGCGCGAGAACAAAGGCCTGTTCCTAATGAACCTCAGAGCAGAGAACCTCAGCCCAGGTGAGAGGAACGTGAATCAGCCTGACGTTCTCTCTTTGAGCTGCAGAATTAACAGATGCTAACGAAGCCTTGAAAGAAGCTCGCATGTCATCATGGATATATGTTTAGCGGGCCGTGGCGTGTTACTGGGTTTCCCAGATTCAGCCATGCAAGCAGATACTTCATATCTTGTAAGTGCTTTCTGCAGTCTGCACATTTACAAAATTAGGTTTCATGGCGGCATATGATACAATACACGGAGGACACACTGTAATCTCCTCCGCTCCTTGAAGTGAACCTCCTCCTAACACAATGGATGCAGCAGGTTAACAGCAGCCCGTTCGCCGCTAAATGGCTCCGCAGCCTCGCTCAGCTCAGAGAGCAGCTCTCTGTACCTGGAGACCACGTGTCACCTCTCGTCTCTCTGTGGGGCCGCTGATAACACTGTTAAGACCCTGCGTTGAAATGGATTTCTGTCCCAACTTGTGGGATGATGGAGCGCACCGCAGCTCAGGCTCAGTCCAGAGGGAAACACCCCGCCAGTGATCGGGAGGGATTTTAGGCAGCTTAATTGAATTTGATGGAGGCGTGAATTGCATTCTTTTGACATTTACCCATTTTCACACTTTTTTCTGCTTTCAATTGTTTTTGCTTTAGGAGAGTTACCGAAGTCTAATTCACTCTAATAAATATACTTAAAAAATATCTATATTGATTACGTTAAATGTATTTCTACAGTGCTTCACACATTTACACATTATTACAATATCAAACATGATACAGACCCTCCAGGATTTTGCGGGCATTTTTGGGGGGATTGTTGTGGCCTAAAATGTCTGATTTCACAGCAAATTTTATAAAAATCAAACAAACAAGCGATTGCAGTATTTTTAGGCAATTTTGTACATCGAAATTACGGAAGCAAGTGAAAATTGTTATTTGTTGTGATTCATTAAAAGTGAAAGGCTACTTATGAGAGGAGGAGAATAATGTTAATGCTGAATGATGAGAATGTTCTGAGCAATCTTACCAAAAAAGGTTCTGGATTAGAAAAACTCTAAAAGCTTAAAGCAGTTTTTAAGCTCAAACACCACAAAATTGTAAAATATAAAAGTGCTCAGGGCATTGATAAATGTCAATAACAATGAAAAACCTTGTGTTATTTTCATGACCCCCCTGAAAAATAAAATAACATAATACTGCTATGATTGGTAGAACTCATGGGAAGCTATGATGATTGCTCAGATTTGTGGAAAAGTTGCAGTGATTGGACAAAATTGCAAGGTCATGCAGAATTCACTTTGATTGGTTGAATTTGTATTAATTGTTGTGATAGCAACATCACCACTTCCTGGAGGGACTGATTATTGGTCTAGAGCAGTGATTTCCAACGCTGGTTCTCAGAGCTCACTGCCCTGCATGTTGTAGATGTTTCTCTGCTCCAACACACCTGATTCACATGATCTGGGCCCCGTTTCCCAGAGCCTTCGTGGTGCTACGTGTGTCGTAAGTTGTATTTTAAGGTCTCGCTTAAGGTTACAGGCTGTTTCCCAGAGTTGGGACAACCTTAAGGGAGACCTTAAAATACAACTTACGACGCACGTAGCGCTACGAAGGCTCTGGGAAACGGGGCCCAGGTTGTTATCAGGCTTCTGCTGAGGCTTGATGATGAGCTGATCATTTGAATCAGGTGTGTTGGAGCATGAAAACATCTAAAACATGCAGGGCAGTGAGCTCTGAGGACCAGGGTTGAGAAACACTGATCTAGAACATGAGAGAGAGGGGAAAGAAAGGAAAAAAGAAGTGGATGATAGAAAAACTGATTAATGTTGTGTACAGGCATGTCAGGATCTCTCCAGTCCAGTGTGTCCCCCTATATTGGCTGTTAGCTGGAGGCAAAATGAAGGGGAGAAAATGTCGAACACAGAGTAGCAGGCCACATAACCAGGCTAAAATGTCATCTTGCTGTGTTCCAGAATCAAAGAAGAAATGGCTTAAAAGTTTCATCGTGTACCAGCTAACCTGACACACCAGATGGTTTGTTACACAGAACCATCTGGGAAGTCGTCCATAAAACTGTTTGGAAAAGGGCAGGCACTTTCAAACAGCACTTGGCAGGTGATTGGATGAACCATCTGTCATGTCTAATGTGGGCTAACTTCAACCAATCAGATCAACTCACTGAACCCAATCCAAAGCCAGCCAGAAGAAGAGCAAAAACTTGACAAAAGCCTTCAGTGTCGTTCTTTGCTCTTTTTTCAGTGAAGAAATTCTCTCCAGTTCTGATATAACTGATGCTATCACAGTATCTATGCTAATGTCTTCAGGAGCCGCCATTGTTTGTTGGAGACAAGTCACTTCCATGAACGTTTCTTGCTGTAGGTGCACCTCAGACCACACCGAAGCTGCCAGTGGTCCCTCCGAGGAAGCTGATTGGCTTGCACCACCTCTGGTGTGGACACAAATGGATAACTTGAAGCCTAACAAGATGGATTCTCACGTGATCTTGTGAATCCAGCTGCCTCACAGATGACCTACCAGCTGCCACTGGTGGTTAAAAACCAACTAGAGAAAACTAGGGTTGCGTGAAAAGTTATTTGGCAAAAACTGGGAGATTTGTGGAAGTTGCGCCAAAATATATTCGCAGATTGTGTGCATATATGTCCAGGATGGGAACATTCTCACACCAGTTTTTCTTATTAGACAGAAAAATACAACTGACCACCTGCTGAATTCAAAGGTCCTCTCTTTACCAAATCAAGAGGCGCTTCAGTTTATGTTAACTCTGTAAAACACACTTCATTTAAACTTGACAGGTATAAATAAAATAAAACTCATCAAAGCCGTGTTGGTCAGTCTTTCCACTGTTCCAATAATCACCAACTCTGATTTTGGTTGATATAAATCCTTAATTCACAATTAGATGTGAAAAAGGTCTGGATCTACAGACTGTTTTAATTTCAGTGCACCATACTCTGGCCAACAGCAGCGTCCAGTGTACTTACAAAATCATTTTGCACATTCAAAATAACATAAATACCTTAATTTCATTGCAATATCAGCACCATTCACCCCTATTTTCCAATAGTCCTCCTTTGTCACCCAGTAATATTACTGTATTGTAATTATTTAATAAGTTCTCAGCAATGTAAAACACACCTATTATTTCATTTATTTCTTTGATCCACCACTAATATTAGCTACATGCAGCTACACAGAACAACTGCTAAAGTTAGCTACACAGTTTAATTTATTTCCAAGCGCCACTTGAAGTTGTTACTTCCTTACACAGCATTTTACAGCATTTGTCTTTCAATGCGAAGATGCCTTTTTTTTTATGCTGACTGGATGCTATTTGCTATCCACCAACTAGCTCACAAGCTAACAGCGCCTTGTGATGCTGAATAAGGGTGTCATGACCTGTTGGGTTTGATTGAAAGGGCATCGCGTCTGTATGAAAATCGATAACTTACCCTTTTCCTATAGACACAGTACCTCACACACACCCCATCTGAGGGAATAAATGTTCCTTCTCCAGTGTTTGTTGATGTATTGGAGTGTGACAGGCTGTGCTTTGGTTAGCGGTTCACCTCGCTGCTCAGTGTTCTTCACACCGGCCCTTCATCAATCATTGTCCATATACTCTTACGTTGCTTTAAATCTCACAGGAACCAATTTGAACATGACCTTTCACAAACCCTTTATGGAAATAATCCCATCATGCATTGTGGCAGCTTGATTCATTCATGCAGCCGCAGCACAGCACATAACTGCAACTGTGATGTGGCCGGCTTACAGAGTCTTACGTCCTCTGTGGTGTAAAGGGCATCGCCCCTGCAGAGCAGGTGTGACTTTGGAGAGAGAGAAAAGTGTGTGTGTGTGTGTGTGTGTGTGTGTGAGAGAGAGAGAGAGAGAGAGAGAGAGAAAGTGAGAGACAAGAGAGGTTCTTCTGCAATCATGAAATATAAATTTGTTTTCACTGTCATGTGTGTCGTCCAAGGAATTCAAGGTCAACAAAAGGTTCCAGCTAAACGTAAGTAGGACATTTAGGAAAACTTCCACCCTGCACAGTCATGCACGGAGCACCGGAGTGCATGACGTGCCATAAAAACAACCTCCTCTATTGTTTTAATCACACATCTGCTTTATGTGTGTTCAAGCAGTAAACACTGACTTAGTCTTCACTGCACACTCACTGTTCACAGAATGTGGTCTTGCTGGTTATGATAAGGTCTTTGTGACACTGAATCTTTAAATCAGCAGCATTTCGTTTTCTTTCAACAAAGCATGTCTCATTCTCTTCACACAGGAGGATTAAAGATGATGGTATTCAGTATGAATATTACAAAAGTCTGTAGAAAATAAATTATGTATGGAAAAGATGGCACCTTATTTGTCTTCTGTCATAACAGAGCAGCGTCTCCTCTCTCAGACTGCGGGGAGCAGAATCCTCGTTAGCCTCGTCGATTCGTGGGCTTCTGTTCTGTCCTTTTATTGAATGTCAGACATCTGTGATGACATTTACGTCCGACATGAATGAGGTCATTCCTTTAACACTGCAACAGAGAAAAAAACTGCAATGAAATTTTTATTTTCTTTGCACATTTTATGGCTCAATTTATTTGTCATGTTTATGTAAAATAATTGTTCTTTTATAGACTTTCCGTACCAGAGCTCACCCTTTGTTAGAGGGCATCCCCAGTTTTTGTGTCAAGTAATTATCTAAACTCAATAACAGAGGCAATTTCACTCTGACAAGAATGAAAATGAAGGAAGAAATATAGAACTAATAAAATATTAGTTATCAGTAGCCCTGTTTGGGACTGTTTCAGCCGCTGTGTGGGAGACCCAGATGGTTCCCACAGAAAGGCTCAGGGAAGCGGCTTTGCGAGGATCTTTAGTGGAGGTGGGGAACATGTATTTGCCAAACCAACCAGTCAGTGTTTCTCTAAACTTCCCCACATCGTTTAAAGAAGCAATATGTAAGATTAAAACATTCCAAATAACTAAAATTATCAACAGAATGTGAAGAAAATAACAGTTTCTGCGTTATGTCAGGGATGTCAGGTTAATAAGTAAGCAAAATAAACTCACAAAATGTCAGGAAGGAAATATTCTTGCAGCTATTTTCTGTGCACCTTCTGAATTCAAGTTTCTCTCTTTTCCAAACCAAGATGAGCTTAACTGCCTTGTTAACTCACCGTGAAACACACTCAAACTCAGCAGAAACAAAATAAAACCCAAACCATTTTTATTAGTCTTTCCACTGTTCCAATAATCACCAGCTCCGCACAACACAACTCTGGTCTCAGTGAAACTAGCTAATCTGACAGTGGCCAAAATATGAAAAAAATGTTTTAACTTGGTGGAAATTTATCCATTATTGGTAAAGCTTCAATTTCCAGGTCCCATCATTTCATGGGTGGTAAATAGATGGTAATTATCAAGTAATATATTCAAAATTTCTTCAAAGTAACTAACTGATTACCTTGAAATTACACCCAAATTTCATGGTTAGGTGTGTGATATTTAGCATGTGCCAACATTTTTAAAATTTGTTCTGAATTTACCCACAAACTGTCCCCAAATTTCATGGTAAGTATATGATAATTCACACTAAAATGACACCTGCAAATAATCACATACTTATCATGAAATTTGGAGGTAATTTTGGGGTAATTTCTAAGAAATTTCAAATAAATTACGGGAGCTGGGAACTGAAAGTTAAATCCATTATCTTCTCTCAGCATCTGATTTGAAGAAACATTTACAGGTAGGACCAGCTGCCAACTTTTCCGTTAATGTAAAAAAAAATCCAAAAGTAACAGAAAGGAATCAAGTTATGAACCCTGCAGGTGGAGATTTATACAGCTACTGAGACACATCACGTCACATTACACCTTTCTTTCCTCCCCCCAGATGAAAAGAAGAACAACCTCCCCCCGGACTTCGACATCGACATGGAGAACCCGGAGACCGAGAAGGCCGCCGTCGCCATCCAGTCGCAGTTCAGGAAATTCCAGAAAAAGAAGCAGGAAGTGAAGTCTTAGAGCGGCGGCCTGACGTCGGCCTGGTCTTTGCATGTCAATCAAACTACACCGTCATGAACTGAAAAGGAAGGGAGGGGGTGGAGGTCAGGGGTGGGGTGGTGGTCAGGGGCTAAACAGTATCTTTGTGAAAGTCTGTGTGTAATTACTAACTTATAATGACTATTATATACAAAAATGATCAGATTCTGGGTGTATGTATTTCAATCTTTCCTATAATTTTGCTATTTGTGTTTTTTACTTCAATGACACGTCAGTGCAGCTGCAGTAGAGCTTCATAGTTTTCTTATGTCACAGTCAGTGTAATATACTCATGTTAACAACTAGCTTCAAGAAGTCTTCTCATAAATGATCAAACAATGATGTTTAATTCAGGAGGAATATAAAGCCACATGCATCGCTGTGATTAACACTTTAACCTGAGTCATCGACAGTCTTAGCGAGGCGTCATAATCAAAAGATTCTTCAGCCCGATTGGAGCTCTGTTCATCTTATTTCCCTCTGGCTGGGTAAAATGATCCCAGTGCTTTCACGCTGTACGACTGCTGCTTTTAAAATCAAATCAGTGTCTAATTTGTATTTTGACGTCGGAGGTCTCCCCCTCCGTCCCGTCCTCTCATCTGATGACGTGAACTTCTCTGAGTTGTGTGTCTCTGTGGATGCCGTGCTTTGTGATTTTGACTCCAGTTTGTGTTTCTTTTCCCCTCTCTCAACGTGATTTAAATGACGTCATTGGTCTGTTGGCTCACACGTGTAGACTGTACAAGCACACGCAGTTATGCATGCAAGCTTGCACACACACACTACCACACACACTCACACACTCTCTCACACACACACACATATGCATATACACATATCAAGAGAATAAATAAAGACTTTGGAAAGACATGCAAGTTGACTGTTTTATCATTTCATCTTGTTGCAGTCGTGGATGAAAAACTGATATTTTAAGAAGTAGAAATACCACAGTCTATAAATACTCTGTGATGAGAAAAAGTACAGATATTTTATCAGTAAAATGTACTTAAAGTACCAAAAGTAAAAGTACTCATCATGTAGAATGGCTCTTTTGACCAAATAATATTATATTATTCTGTTTTAATGACTAATGAATACATGTAAGAGCATTTTAATGTTTAATGTTTGTCAGTGTGGAGCCAATTTAGATGTTTTGTGTATTACTGAGTTTATTGTAATATTCAGGGTTGGGAGAGTCACTTCAGAAATATATTCTGACACAGTTATTAATTGTTAAAAAATGTAGTCAGTAATGTAGTCAGTAATGCATCACAATATTAAAGTAATGTAACTTGATTATTTTCTGTTACTTTTGCATTACCTCAGTATAAAATATATTTTTTTAGCCTAATAAAGTGTTTTTAGAGCTGCAACTAATAATTATTTTCATCATTGATTTATTGGATGTTTATTTTCTTGTTTGGACTTATTTTTCAAAGTCTTTCCTGTAATGATTATTTTAATTATCAGTGAATCTGTCAATCATTTTCTGAATTAATCAATTAGTTTTTTGGGTCATAAAACGTCATTAAAAAATGGTGAAAAATGTTGATCAAAGTCCAAGATGACGTCCTCAAATGTCTTGTTTTGTCCTCAAGTCAAAAGAATTCAGTTTACTGTCAGTGAGGAGTAACAAAACCAGGAAATATTCATATTTAAGAAGCTGAAATCAGAGAATTTTGACTTTTATTCTTAAAAAAAATAATCAAAATGATTAATTGATTATCAAAATAGATGCAGACTAATTTAATAGTTGATTAACAATAGATTAGTCATTGCATCTCTAAGTGTTTTATGTTTGTTGTTAGGTTTATTAGTTTGTGCAGCTGTTCCCTATTTTGTTGTGCACAACTGACAAAAAATGTTAACATTTCCACTCAGTGAATCAGTTTTTAATTACAGGCCGTGATAATGACTTGATATCTGTGTGTGCACTGTACATGGTAATCCACAAAATACAACTGTAATCCTACTAATACTCCCTTATAATGGAAAAGTTACCTTTTTCCCCAGATTACACAATCCTGATATATGAAATCTGTTACTCCCCAAGCCTGGTAATATAGTGCTGCATCACGTCATATCAGCATTTGTTTTTTTTGTGTAAGAAAATATGTAAAAGGTAGTAAAAAGTACAATATTAACCTCTATTGGAGTAAATGTATAAAGTAGCATAAAATTTAAAAACTCAAGTAGAGTATAAGTAAAGTATGAAATCTGTACTTAAGTACATTGCTTGAGTAAATGTACTTAATTACTTTTCACCACTGCAGATGTGGCTGCAGCTCAGTTGTACTGTGGAACATGAGTAGTGGAGCAGATTAAAATAGATTTATTGCAAACTACAACAAGCTTTTTAAAAAGAATGAGGTAAAAGGTCAAAGAAAAAGGCAGAATAAGTATTCTGGATTATTAAAGTGATGGCATTGACCTTGCAATGAACTCCCTCACTGCTGCACTGCACTAGATCTCCACATACTGTAGTCAGTACACTTACAAGATCCTGTTGCACTGAACTGATGGTTTTTCATGCTCTTTTGCACTGAACTGCATATATATTACACATTAACTTATTTAGATTGATTTTAGAGAAAAAAAATCTGCATTAGTGCATTAAAATGCCTGCAGGGATGTAATAACAAGTCCTTATACTCATGCATGGATGCCTGGTTATATGTTTTAAAATGCGTGAGAAAAACTGCAGAGATACATAATCAGTTGTGGTAAAAAAAAAAATATATATATATATATATATATATATATATATATATGTATATATGTATATATCTTGGACTAAGTCAAGACACAGCTACATGTAGTTTTGTAGTTCACCCTCTCCTACATCCTAAAAAATAACATCAACAGGCTTAATGCAAACTAGAACATCACATGACTTCTTGCTTGGCTACTGAACGTTTCACAAAGACACACTTTAACTATGGCTTAGATCAAACTGAAAATCAGAATAAATCATTGTTCAGAGCTGCCTAGTTCTTGACTACTTGACTATTAATTTTCTTCATTACATGGTTTTGCTAAATACTTGATTGTGATTGGTCAACTGCACCAATCTAAGGTCTTATTTTTCTGTAAAACAGACTGTTGCTATGAAGAACAGACTTTGCTATGGACACAGTTCTGATCATAGACTCTGGAGGAACAATACAATCATTATTAAATCACTAAAAATATGTAAAAAATTAATATTTTGGGCAAAATTATTGATTTTCTTTGGTACATAACCAAAAGCCCTCTGTTCATTATACCAAGCAGCAGAAAATGTTTGCAGTCTGAAGGAACATTTACAACATTTTGCTGTGAAAATCAGCAAGGAGTCTAACAACACACGAAAAAAAAGACGAATGAAAACAACTGATGATGTCCTCTGCTGTATGTTCCAGCAGGTTACCATGCTCTCTCTTTTCCCTCTCCAGGCCTGTTTCTAGCTTTTCTGGGGGCCACTGCGCAAAATGTTGTTTTTTTGTGAAACTGTAGTTGGAGAATCCCAAATCCCCTAAGATGGCCTGGGTGTGCATATTAAATTTATATATATATATTAATCTGTCACACTTTAAGAGGAAAAGAGGCTAGAACTGTGAAAAACTCTGTTACTTTTCTTCTCAAATTCTGCAGGAAATACTAAAAAATAGGAATCACTGGGGTTCCCCTACATCAGGAAACTCTTGAAAACTTATCCCAAATGTTAGGGGCAAATTTCTTTCTTTTCTTTCTAATAATATATCTAACCTTTTTCATTAATTCATTTATTATCATATTCATAAAAGAAAACTGATGCAGCAGATTTTATATAATGTGTGCCCCTTTCCTTTGAAACTTGAAATGTTTCTAGGAAGGTGCCACTTGGTGTGTTGTTGTCTGTGTGGAAACAGTAGACTTTTAGAGTTGTACAGGACTTAGACACACTGTGCTGTGTCAACTGGTTGTGACAATGAAACGGAAAATAATTTGAAGGAAATCAGGAGAATTAAGGTCTAAATTGGGGGTGGGGCAATGACAATGAAAAACAAGAGTCTCAGCTAGGAACTATTTTCTTTCTACTATCTGTCAACAGTATTGAACAAGTGCTGTAGAGACTTATTGTCCGAGCAGCTTCCCTCTTTTTTCATCCACCATTTTAAAGCCACTTCTTTTACAATGTAAACATATGGGAGAACGCCTTTTTGGGCCACAGTGCATCACATAATGTTGTCATTATATGGTTTGGCTACTGTGTCAAATTAGCTTCAAAGTCTGGTGCTTCCTGGGGGTCTGCGAGAGGCACATGCGTGTGACAGCGTGGGACGTAAACATTAATGGTGTCCTCCTTGGCTGAGCTGTAATGTTAGCACCACTGAACCAGCTAGTGCAGTGACAGAGTTGGTGGGAGCAGTTCGGTAGAAAGAAAATAGTTCCTACATGAAAGAGAGACCTGCAAACTAATAGAACCGGAGATATACTTGCTGTTTAACCACGCGTTTGTGTTCGCATATGTGTAGCGTTAGCGAGGCAGCCATGAAGCGTAGGGATGCGCATGTGAACGCGTAGTTAAAAGCAAGTATATTTCCGCCTTAAGAGGTGAAAAAGACTTGTTTGTTAACCAGCCCTCTGTAGGAGGACAAACTTAGTGATTTTAACATGTAAACAAAACATCCTGGTGCATCTTCTGTTCATGTTTTCTGCAGACATTACTACTTCTACTTTAACCTCAGTACTTAAGTAAAACATACAGTAAGTAAGTAAGAGTAAGAAAGAGACTAAAGTAAAAAGTAAAGATTACTAAAAAAAAAAAAAAAAAAAAAATACTAAGTAGGCTTCTAGAGTAAAAGTGAAAGTGATGTGTTCAACAGTATTGGTGACCCATCAGATTCTGTGACCTACAGTGATGGAAAAAGTACTCAGAGTACTTTTACTTCAGTAAAAGCATTAGTACCACAATGTAAAAAATACTTAATTACAAGTAAAAATCCTGCAATTAAAATCCTACATAAAGCACTAAAGTAAAAGTACTGATTAAAATACAGTAACTTTATTTTTGCTGTAGTACCCTGCCGAGTACTTTTTACTTTACTTAAACCTTATTAATATTTTTACTTTACTTTTACTCTTGTACTTAATTTAGTACTTTTTTTTACTTCAGTACCTTAGTATTTTTTTTACTTCACTTTTAATTTTGTACCTTACTTAGTACTTTTTTGTACTTTTTCTTTAGTACCTTACTTTATATATATATATATATATATATATATATATATATATATATATATATATATATATATATATGTATATATATATATATATATATATATATATATATATATATATATATATATATATATATGTACACATATATGTACACATATATATATTACTTTACTTTCATTTTATTACCTTACTTAGTAATTTTTACTTTACTTTTACTTTTGTACCTTACTTAGTACTTTTTCTTTACTTTTACTTTAGTACTTTACTTGGTACTTTTTACTTAGGTACTGAGGTAAAAGTAAAGTAGTCATGTCTGCAGAAAACAAACAGAGTTCTTCAGGGGGAGGATGTCCTCAGTCCCCCGGCAGGGAGTTGGTTTGCAAACATGTCACCATTTTCAGCTCTTATGAGTTTGCAGGTCTGATTTATGACCAGAGTGAAGTTGTTGAACAGATCAAACTGGTCTCAGAGCCACATCAGATAAACTCTAGAAGAAATCACTGAAGTTCTTCTGTCCATAACCCAATAAGTGAGGAGAGAAAATTATCTTTGAATCCAACAAATGAAACATAAACAGTGGCTGCAGTCAGCTGCAAACTGCTCATGAAGGTGCAGTCACTGCTCCACTTCTGCACCGGGACGTGTTTATTACTTTACATTTTCAGAATCATTTCTGTGGCGCTGCCAGCGACAGCTTCATATTTCTCAGGCTGATCAGAGGGAAGAATTCAGCCTGCCTGAACCTAATTTATGACAGCAGACAGTTATTAAGCACCGATGGTGGTGGTGAGTAAATCTCTGTTACCTCGCTTAATTTGTTGTGGACTTGAGAGGTGGGATGGCAGATATAGTTGTCATGCTGAGTAATACCCCCCACCCCCACTCCTGTGATATAAGGGCATGGAAGCAATTTAGCAGGCAAGACATGTGAGGCTCAGGCAGAAGCTTCAGAGTGGCAGGTTGGAAAGGCTTCAATTACTGAACCAGTTTAGGAAGGAAATTCTTCATGACACCCAAAATTATATGACTGCACACTTTACACCTTTGATAAGATTTAGAATGAATATTTATGAGCTCCAGGTGTCATTTCTAGAAGGGATGACATTTTAAATTTACACTGACTTTATTAAGGAGAGATTTACCCTCAGACTCTCTTAAAATGACGGATTTAATCAACCTATCATGTTCTCCACAGTTTGTAAGTCATGGTTAGAACTTAATCCTGCCCCATCATTACCTTTATTTCCCAGAATGCCCTTTGAAAGCTACTAACAAGGGTCATGGATTTGTGGATATATAATGTTATGGTGCATTCGATTCATACAGGGAAGATGAAATTTCCCAGGCGTACATTTCAAGCCCTGAAGTCAGATTTCCGACAAAGAAAGTCTGACGAACCTTACTAACCCCGACCTAAAAATCCAATATGGCCGCCCTGCGTGTCAACAGTAGTGAAAGCAGTAGTATATACTGTTTATTAGTACTTCTGTCGTCATTTGTGTCTCATTAAATCAGTGGTACACACTGTACAGTCCAAGTTCCATCTGTGGACATGCTGCACTGTTATCAACAGGTATAACTAACGATGGCTTTTTGACTTGTTTACTGGAATGCAGCCAACTTGGGTGTGACGTCATTCCCAGCTCCAATTTCCAACTTCAGTGGTTAATTAAATGCAGCACCGTAATCTTAGTTTATGGACTAAGTGAAAGTTTTTGCACTTAGTATCCAAGAAATCAACATATTTAACCATTTTATACTAACATGTGTTCCACGTAAAACCAGTTATACAGAGCAGAGATTTTATGGTGCTTTGGACACTCTGACTTAACAGTGACTGCAAAATGCTGATTCACCATCCTTCACGATTAGCTTATTCTATTTTAGAACATACATACATGGCAGTAATTACACATATGATGCCTGTGAATTCAAAATGTAATTTTGAAAGTAAGGAAAGGTGCCATTTGTACCATTTAGTTTTTGGTGAAACTGCTCAGAGAACTAAATCTGCACAAGATATGTCACCAACAACGAAACGTCTGTCACCTTGGGACATTCATCTCTTTCTTCCAGAATGAGAGAAAAAGCATTAAAAAATGTGAAAATGACCACAAGTCTAATCCAGATGTTTTGTTACACAGAATCATCTGGGAAGCCGTCCTTAGAAACTGTTTGGAAAAGGGCAGGCACTTTCATAAAACACCTAGCAGGTGATTGGATGAACCATCTGTCATGTCTAACTCGGGCTAACTTCAACCAACCAGATCAACAAACCATATGACGTAGTTACCTTGCGAGATCAAGAGCTCATTCAGTGGTTCTGCTGTGTCAGGTTACTACCAACAGAACCAGTTGGCAAATCAAACTCTTGCCAACACCAGTCAGGAGAAAAATGATAACATCTTTTCCATGGAGAAAAGCCTTCAGTGTTCTTTCAATGAAGAAAAACTCTCCAGTTCTGATATAACTGATGCTATCACAGTATCTACACTGACCTCTTCAGGAGCTGCCATTGTTTGTTCAAGACGAGTTGCTTCCATGGACGCTTCTCACTGTCATCACACCTAAAACTAAGCCCGCAGCTGCCAGCAGTCCCTCCTAGGAGTTTTCTAAAACTCAAAGATTCAAGTTTCTGTAAACAAGAAAAGTAAATTAACTAAAGATTATAGTTCAGCAAAACTTCTTAAAGTTTATTTTAAAAACTTTTAGATTTACTTAAATTTTTGAATTTTGAGCCCACCTAAGTAAAATCTGAATAATCTGGCTTTAAATTTATGTTCATTAATGCCAACATCACAAAATGCCTGTACTCAAAAAATCCATTTTTGGTAGGATTTTCAAAATGTTCCTTTCATACAATTCCTTAAGACTCTTTTTTTTTCCTCATTCAGGTTGAGGACACAAAATCTGTTGGGTTTGTTTATGTTGTGATTTGTGTGAGGTTAAGCCACACTTTTGGGTAAAGGGCCTGGACTGCAAGAGGTGAAACATCTAAACTTGCTCAGTTATTAATTCATTTTCCTCACCCACTTCCTCTGGGTTAAGTTGATCTCAATACTTTGCTATATTTATATAGGTGCTATATAAATACAGTTTGATTGATGGATTGAACATTCATTGGTAACATGACACATGTCTGATAATAAAACTGTTCTTTGTGCTACACGTGGTGCTGGAGTTTTGACGTCCTCAGACTTTCCCCTCCTCTCATGCAGCTTGGCAGGAGGTGAAGTTGTGGTGGAAATTCTTGCTCTGCTTCTGCAAGAAATTATTGGCAGGAAGGGAAAAACCCACCACCAAACACCAAAATGGAAACTGCATCACCTGTTTAAGAGATCTGGGTTGAAAGCTGATGGAAGAGGATGTTTGAGTCTGCAACAGAAGTCTTTACAACACTGCCACCTGCAGGTAGAGAAGCTGCAGCATCACAGAAGATCACCTCTTTGCTTTGACACCTCTGTCTACCTTTTGGACGTCTCACTGCTGTCATGATGAAAATGAGGCGAGGATCTGTTTGGCTCCTGCTGAGGATCACGACCTGAAACAGTCAGAGAGCTGATTAGCCTCCCCCCACCCTGCCCCATGTGCGTCTGCTCCATCTCCACACCACCACCAGTCACTCATGTCAAACCCTTGGAGGACACTTTGGGGAACAGCCATTTTATTAATCAAATTTGAACTTTGTGTTAGTTTCTCTTTATTCCAGTGCCACCATGGTGAACACTCATGTTAAAAATAAAAAGTGACATTTTTTTTCTTGTTAAAATGTAGAATCATAATGAAGACAGTTAATCATAGAAACTAATCATAGAAACGGACAGAATGACCTCACAGCATTTTGGATCAAACTCTTCTCCCTTCAGGCTAACTCAAAGAAACAGAAAGAACAGAAATGGGCCAGGGTAGACAGAACAAAAAACAGCTTCTTTACGTATATCCACATTTTTTTTTAGATATTTCCCATAGACATTATAGGTTTGGTTTGAAGGGGGGATTCTGCTGGATTGTCTCACGTTTTTTTTTCCCTGTAGAGGAGCATCGCTGCAATGCAGCAACAGTAAATCTACTGAGGAGAGTGAGAGCCCTGAAGGCTCTACCTAGTGCACTGAGAGTAGGGGGATCTATCTGGACACACTTGAGTCGGGGTGTTGTGAAGTGCAAACCATTAGTTCTCTAAACCCTCCCTATTCTAGCTAACATCATTTACCACCCTGGCAAACAAGCAGTGGTAAACTACACCTGAATACATAGCTGGAGAGTGTCCGGCCCTGTAAGTATACTCACAACATAGTTATTTTTCATCATTACAGTACAGTATAGAGCAATAGTTTTCATATACTTTTCATATCTTTTTTCATATTGCACCATCAGAGAATGGGACACAGAGAAAGATCAACAGAGACTCCATTTCCTAATTAAAACGAGATATGTGCAAACATGACTAAGGACTTTATTAACCAAATCAATTCTTCCCTGTAATATCCACAAATAAAAGTGATTTCTCTTTTTATATATATATTTATAGTAATAAGAATAATAAATCTTCACATTGGATCATTTCATAGTGTGACAAAATGCTCGACTGGGCCTGTCCAGCCTCGATCGTAATCCTCATTGTCTTTTAATTGGTCAGTCCCCATGCATCCATAGGAAATAGATTTTTTTTTTCTTCAAAAAAAGTAACAATTTGAGAGCAGCTGAAAAGTTTGGACTGGTGTCAATTGCTTTCATTCCAAGATTTCTCCCAAGTTTCATTCAGTGTTTCAGAAGGATATTCCATAGGAAAAAAATGACTCCAAATCGTCATCTTCCACTCCAGAAAAAACAAAAAAGATGTCCGGGTTCTTATGAAAACATTGTAGCAATGGTGATAATAGATCATTTGGTAATCAATAATTAATGATCATTAATAGCTGACAACTAACAATTAATAATCACTGATTAATTATAAAGAATTAACAAGAATCAAGAATAAATAATGCTCCCTCGTTACTCAATTAGTTTGGCAAAGCTCCGGCTGGAGTCGTTTCCGATGAGTGAATTTTTTCTCAAGTGAAACCAAAAAAAAAAAAAAAAAAAAAAAAAGTACAAACAAGAGATAAAAGAAAGCTCTAAAATAAATAAAAGGAGATTAGTAAAAGTGACCCCGCCCTTGCAGAGGGGGGACGTATATACAGAACTGCGTGGTGAAAGTCAGTTTACTGCACTTGAGTGTTAAGTCCAGTGTTAGAGTGAGTTCTAGTCCCGCCCCAGGTGCCCCTGCTGTTATACCAGCGTGTAGGACTTTGCGTAGGGGTTGCTGCTCTGTTTGAGATGTCCTCGCGAGTCCAGCAGGGACTCCTGGGAGGTGCTGAGCTTGGCGGCCTGTGCCAGCTCCGAGCCCTCTCTGTGTGGGAGCGTGGCCGCGGAGCCAGGTTGCCACTGGGCCACTGGGTCCCTGCTGGCCTGAGGGGCCTCTGTGGGCGTTGGGGGAGCCATGCGAGAGGGCCGCTTCAGTGAGCGGCTCTTCTGCGGCTCCAGACAGGCCTGACCCATGGCCGCTCGCTCCCCACTAGCTGTCCCCCTGGATGAGCCCGAGCAGGACATGCCTCGGTTTAACAGGAAGTCCATGCGCAGGTACGGAGGAAGGTGAACCAACTCGCCCCCTGCAGGACAACACACACACAGCAGAGTTAGATATGAGACACATGCAGACGTTCCTGCCCAATACCTGAACTTTATGACTTATTTTATTTATGAACAGCTGTTAAAATGATCAAATTGCTTTTTTCTTTTGATCAGCTGACAACATAGAGCTGACTCCATGTGCTGGTCTTTGACGGTGTTTCACCAATAAAATTAATTTAATGTAAAAACTAATCAGTGTTTATTCAGTGCAAGTTTATTGGTGTATATGGATTTAATCAGAATGAAGATGCATGCTTCCCCAAATAAAATAATATAAATATGGCTAAATTGCACAGGGAGGAAAACTTTCATTTGCTTTGTATTCCAAAATGTTACACTGTTTGCTAGCTAGTTAAAGCTACTTCAAGGAACTTTCCTATTTTGTTGAATTTAGCGGCCCCAATAGTGTTTCCACCATAATAACCACAAAATATAGCATAGAAATAAAATGATCTGAATAAAAATCTCCTCCTGCTTGTTTTTAACTGGCTAACAAACAATTCACTGTAACTTGGCCTTAACACAGACTGGTTTTATTTGATTTCACAGAGGATCTGACCTGGTGGCAGGCATTAAGAACAGCTATATAGTGATAGCTGATCATTTAGTGGGTGGTTTTGTTTGCTTATGTAGATCATATAGAGGTATAAGTATTAAATTGAGATACTTTCATAACCAGTTCAAAACTCCTTGTGGTAGACTTAAAGAGTCAGTTAGTCTAGTTAACCTTCTCATGATGGTCTGGCACAGAAGCTTTAATTTTCCCTCCTTTGAGAAAAACTTGTTGATAGAGTTGTTAGAGTAAAATCTAAACTTAGGTTTATAGATATGACAGGAAAGGGGGAGACAGTGGGGTCTGACACGCAGTTGAACCTGCAGTGGCTGCAGAGGACTAACAGCCTTAGTACATGGTGCGCACACTCCACCAACTGAGCTGCAAGGCCACCTTAAGCTACTTTTAAAGTTTGATGAAACATAATCTAAAGTTAAGCCATCATTTAATCAGGTTTAAAGACTTAAGAGTCCATCTTTTTACTCACCTTCATATGTGATGACAGAACTTTGTCAGCTTATCAAAGCGATACATTAGTAGTTTATTCAGTCTGATCATACAGACCTGCAGGCTGTTCTGTGTCCTCGCTCTGACACAGACCTCATCTAATTTAACAGTAAGATCTTACACTCAACCTTCATCCTCTGTTCACTCCATTAGACTTACAATACTACTCTATCAGAACGTGCCTGTAGTGACCACGGTTACTGTGATCAGCTGCTCGGGACAGAATCATTTTGATACAAATGCTGTTAAAATAATGTGCTCATATGTTGTAGCAATCAAATCGTCTGCTCACACTGTTCATTTTGAGTCTTTTCATATATGAGTATAAAACTGTGGTAATTCTTATTTTTAAAAACTTTACTCCCATGATACTTTGCCTCACAGAAACCTGTCTGCTTCAGGCTGCACATTGAAATCATGACGAGAAAAACATAGTCATTTTTTCTCGTAGTAGTTTCCTTGAAGTTTATGACACTTGCCAGAAATGCGCCAATGAGATATAATGAGGTATATTTCATATCTAGTAGTGTACTGTGTTGTAGTGTATTTGAATTGTACACAGTACAGTAATTTAATTAACCATATTTAAAAAATGGAGTGAAACAGCTGTACTGTATTTTGAAACAGCCAATAAAATGCAGTAAACAGAGAAACTATACATTTCATGAGTTTTATTTTCATGTGGTAAACTGAGTAAAAACCTCTATTAGATAATACTCATAAAGTACTAAAAAATTTGGATCTAATAATCATCCACTCTTATAGTGATTCATTTGATGCAGACACATGATCACTGTAAGCGGTTTCCACTGAGTTATAGAAAAATTAGACAAGCCTTTTTTATTCAAATCAATAAGTAATATCACTGAACAGCAGTAATTTCATGTACAATATGTGAATCATATCAAGCTTGATTTTCATCCAGTCTAGTCTTGTTATATTTACATGTATCAAAACTGCAGATTTTGCTCATTTGTTACTATTTTAACTCAAATACTGGAGCTTGAATGCCTTCATCAATCATTATGAATCACTGAGATCTCCTGATCATAGCATTGTTGTTGCTTTATAACTTTTCTAAATGTCTGCATGATGTACGTTTCATGATGCTTTTTTGAAACTGTCCGTGTGAAGAAAAATCCCAGAAGAATCAGACAGAAAAAGATTTCCCACTGACAGCAGGTGCTGTTGTTGTAACTACCGTGATTTTCTGGTTGCAGTGTCTCATTCAGAGCTGGTAGCATCTCTATGAAGTGAGGCTCATTTAAGTGTAAAACCTCAATCTTTAGAAATCAAATTTATTGTAATTCCATTTCAACTCAGCAGCCATTCTGCAGTTTCCCACCTTTGTAAGATTTGTTCTGAGTTCTCATGAATTTTTAGCCAGCAGTGTAAAATATTCATTTTTTAATATCTTGGAACGTCTTATTTATTTAACTCAGATTGAATTTTGGATTTAATGGTTCCTCAGTTTCTCTTTTAAAGACTTCAACTGAACTGAGACAATCATCAACTTTGCATAAATTTTGCAACACTTCATCTGGACTCACTGTGGGCGTTAGTTAACGGTTAGATATCAGTATTAGACAACAAGTTTAAGCTTAGCTATTAGTGTTATAGCAGCTGTACTAAGAGGTTAGCATGTGGCTGGGGTTCAGGCCGAGACAGATCTATGGACAGCACGTCCTCACCCGGTCTGTGGGCCTTGGGCACGGCCATGTTCATGACCCGGCTGACGTCCTGAGGCTTGGGCGGGGAAGCAGTGAAGCGGCAGATGCCTGACTCGGACGGTGTGCTGGAGGTCAGGCTGTCGGTGTAGTCGTTGGTGCCTGCCGTCATCTGCTCTGAGGAAGTGTCAGAGATGAAGCATTCGGTGATGGTGAATTTGGCGTGGCGCAGCTGCTCCTCCATCTTGGCGTGCTCGTAGGCTCTGGCGAGCTCCTCGTAGGTGGAGGACGCGCTCTCTGTTGACACCATACTGCTCCGTGCTCGGTCTGGATGTGGGGTGGGGTTAGTAGAGGGATTAGTGTCAAGAGTTAGACGCAGCATTGTTAAAGTTGTCAGAAAAGTGATCTGTGGTTAGAGATGACGAGTAGTGTCATGCTGTTAGAGCTACATTTTTTTTCTGAATATGTCGCTCACCTGTATCCTGAGATGGGCTGACGCTGTAGCTGTCACTTTCCTTGTCGACAGAGCCTGCGACTCTGGGTGTGGGCAGCCTCCAGTCAGTGCTGAGAGTGTGGGAGGAGACAGGGGGGTGTGGGCGGTTTAGGGTCCACTGGCTGGCGTAGCGGTTGCGAGCAGCTGGGCCGGCTTTGGCTGTGCGGCGGGCTGTAGGGTCTGAGAATAATATATTTATGCAGATCAGAGGTAGGTCATGACTGAAGTGAATGAAATGGTCACAGTAGCAATGATGTAATAGTGTCAAATTCCCTGCATTTACTATCAGTTGGCACCAAAATGTCCAAAACCTGCATCTTTGTTTTCAGGACTCACCATTACCACCAGTAATGATATTAATAGTGTTTTAATTAAAAAAAATCACCAAATAGTTGGTGATGAATTCAATAATCAGTTAATAATGGATTAATTGATCATTGCAGCTCTAGTGAGCAACACAGTGATAATAGAAACTGACATGCTGAGGATAAAAAGCTTGTGACACTGACTTCCTTCACTCATTCATTCCTGCCAGAATGTTCATCATCATCACGAAGTGTTTGTTTCTATTAAAATGATTCTTCTACAGCCACTGAAGACAGTTGAAGGTTGCTGCAACAGTTCAGTCAGTTAACTGAATTTTTGCATCGAGGCTCTGACCTCATCGCTCCCCACAATGAAGCATCAGGCTCTGCACAGCAGGTAGTGTGGAGTGAAGATAATATCTTCTGTCAGAGTCTACAGGTGGATGATGGGTGGAGGCGAGGTTAATGAAATTCTACACGAACAACAGCAGAAGCAGCGACCATCAGCAGAGCTTACAGGTGGAGCAAACGAGTGGTGGTAATGTGCCAAGATATGAAGTGATGTGCCAGTAAGGAGGAGGCTTTGGAAATGTATTTGATAATGTATGTAGGGTCCAACAATAAGGACTGCCTGACGTCCTGCTTCTCTCTGAGTCTGAGCCAGCTCAACATTATATCACTCCTTTAACACAAACAGTACTTTAACCTGGCTCAAATCAATACTGGTTTAAGTGTACGCTACATTTAGGATTAGACAGTCTGACTGCCGGGAAACTGAAGCTGCTGCTCTCTTCACAACCACAAAACTCCTCACAGGACATGAGAGCAGCTGGTCTAATGCTGCCTCAATCTGCAGCAAGTAACTTTAGTTTGGAATCAAACAAACATGTTAAAACACCAAAGTCACACCAAAATCAAACAATAACACAAGCTAACTAACAAACACACACTCCTACACCTCCCATGTCCTGTGAGGTAAGAAGAATTTCCCACTGAAAAACTGACTTGTCTGCTGACAAAGTAAAGCACTGAACATGTTCTAAATATAGCACACACTTAAATCATATAGATTTTTTAGGTGGTCCTTTGTTTAGGTGCTATATGTTATGTTAGAAAATGTTATAGTGTGTTTTTCTGCTGATTGTGTCTTCAGTGGTCCACAGCAGGACATTACTTATCTTCAGCGTTGGGACTCCTGAGGCAGCTGTCAGTCAAATGTGACCCACACACTCTTGCAATAACAAAATCAGCTTTTTTTAAACCAGATTTTCTAACAATTCTGACTCAGATCTTTGTGGATGCTTAAAGAGAAACTTCACTCTGGTATCATATGTGCCTTTTTTCTATTTTGAGCCAAGTTTCTAGAGGCTTTAAGTGCACGACCACAAAGGTGTGTTGGATATGTGTTGCAGTGTGAGGAGTATGCCATGTGAGTTTGAAGGTGACTGCAGTTGGACACTGGAGGTGAACAAAAGGCACATCAATGGAGGAAAAATATAAATGAATAAAAGAAAAACTGGAACTGGGAAAGAACATAGCTGTGAAAACAAAACCAAATGTTCATTTATGGTATGAAGTTAAAAAAAGCGTCCGTACTGGACTTACTGGTTCCTGGTCTGGCATCAGACACATCTACCAGAGGACCGGTGGCCTGGGACAGGGACTGGTAGTGGACTGTGTGGGTGACTGTTGACGACTTCTGTTTCTGGGTCTCCCCGAAGTCGTTATCAGTCAGCAACACAGTGGACCTGTCGTCTGTGGGAAACAAGAAACAAGAACAGACTCGTCATCTCATCTGCTGTATGCATTAGTTTAAAAAAAACAGCACAGCTTCCTGTACGGCAGCAGTGCACACTAGCAGCGAGCTTACCAACAGTCTCCATGGTGTCTCTCTCCTCGATGAGGAGCTGGGCTCTGGGGATGTCTATGTGCATGCGGAGCGTCTGTTGCTGTTTGTTAATTGGCTCTGCTGGACGTGTGTTTTTACTGGGGAGCACAAAACAAACAGAGAACTTAATTATCACAAACTCTCACCATAATGAATTCTCCTCAGACAACAGCTCTGTGTGCACACTGAGATACTGCAGTGAAATCCTCACCTCATGAGCATCTCAGCCAAACTTTTTGCATCTGGGAAAAAACAAAAAGAGAAAATGTTATTTTACTTGTTGAAGAAAGAGAATAGAGGCTAAACTCTGTCATGTCGGATGACCTCTGTCATCTCACCTCGGAGCCTCTTGAGCCTCTGCTCCCTCCTCCTCCTCCTCAGCACCAGCAGCCCGATGAAGATGACAACGATGCCCACCAGCACACAGGAAATGGTCACCATCATCTTCAAACCTTCGCCGCCACCAGAGCTACCCTCACTCACATTGGCCCTCACCGGAGGTGCAATGGTACCTGTGCAGAAGTCACATGATATGTGTTATTACAGATGTTACTGGTCAACCCAGATGGGCTTCAGATTATCTGAAGTGAGGTTGTGTGAGGTACTTATTTATAGTCAGTGTATTACCTGTTTGGAGAAGCAGCACAGTACTGTAGAAAGTTATGCTGCTATGGACAGGGTCAGCAGCAAATGTAGTTTAGCCACCGAAAAAAATCAGTCTAAACCATAGTTTAAATGTATGCTATATCTAGAATATGTTCACTGCTTTGCCTTAGTGACAGGGACTCTTTTCCAACAGGAAACTGCGGTTCTACAAGCCAAATATCGCTCTCCAAATATCACACTCCATTAGTGTAATCAGTAATTTTGCTTCACAGAACATGGGATTTACTGGTTGACTGCTGCCTCAATCTATAAGTAAGTTTGTGTTTTTCTGTGTTTACAAGGTTACTTGAAGTTACTTCAAGATTAACTGAAGTCACACAATAACACTGAGGTAAACCAGAACCTCACATGTCCTGCGAGGTAAAATAATACTGATTTCACCAGTGGAGTTTGGTTAATTTGGGGATACTGATATTTGTCTTATATAACAGTGTTTTCCCATCGGAAAAGGCTGTCTGATGTCAGAGTAAAGTAATTAGATTAGTAAATTTTAAATATAGCATACACTTAAACTGATATATTTTCTTTTAGATGTATATTTTTAAGTAGCCCAAATATGTTATTCTGCTGATCCTGTCCACAGCAGTTCACTGTGCTGGTTCTCCGCTTTGCTTCTCCAACATCTACTGTAGGTAATACACTGACCATGAACAGGCACTTCAGACAAGCCCACTTCAAATAATTCAAACTATCCCTTTAAGACATAATTCAGGACAGAGAACTTCTGCCAGCGTTTTAGGATTTCCAAAAACAAAACCATTTGATCTGTGTCCTTGGATGATGGCTACTGAATGACAGTTATCATATAGTTGGTCAAGACAAACTCTGACACACACAGTGTAACAGACAAACTCTGACACACACAGTGTAACACAGTTTAACATTTTGTTCCAAGCAATCACGTACAGATTTCCAGCACAAGGTGCTGCAATCTGTTTATGTCTGCACTTGACCTTTGCAGAATTAGCAGTAATACCTGCTTCTCTTTCTGCTAAAGCGTACTTAAATGCCAATGAACACATTCTTCATGTCTAAATGCTCAGCCTGATTTTCTCCTCACAGCTGCAGATTTCGGTGAAGTGGTTGGTCTTCAGTACTGAGCTCGCGGGCACAACATGAGCTGACTGTGTCCTTCATCTTAAAGGAAATCATGAGATTATTGAACTCATCTGGTGGCATTCAGTAGGCTTGTGATGAAGGTGTTGTAAGCAGCAACACACAAACCAGCTACAGCCACTGCAGTCAGCATGAAATGTGTTTTTTATTGCCCTATTCATCAAGCAAGCCTCAATCATCTCCAGCCTCAAGCTCTGCCATGAACAGATAAAGTGATTTATTCCTCTTTACTGTTAGCAAGACTCCCAACCATGCCACAGTTACAGGAAACTTTGGTCTTTTATCACAGATTCTCTACTTATTCAACAGTCAGAGTGTCAGTGTTCTCATTATACTATGTGTGGAGCAGCTGGTGAATCATACAGGTGCAGTTCCCTGCCAGTATCAGCAGGCCGTGACAGATATTTCAGTGAAAGAAAAGAGTGGGAAACAGTGTCGTTCCCTGCTGTTGTGTTAACTCACTGCCATCGTAGCTGAGTGTTGCAAACTTGACTCTCTTCTCAGCGTAGCCGGCGCTGTTGTAGACTTTCATCTGCAGCTCGTACCAGGTGGCCTCCTGCAGGTCGTACAGGATGTAGCTCTTGGTGAGGGAGGTGCGCTGTGCCGTGGTCCACGTGGGCGACTCTGCAGGCCGGTACTCCAGGGTGAAGGAGGTGATGGGGCAGCCACCGTTATTCCAACCGTTCAGGTTGAGCTTTACCCGAGTGGCGTTGATGCTAGTGAAGAGCTCCTGTTCTTTAGAGTACTGAGGTTCTGCAGAAGGAGGAGAGGAAAAGCTTCAGTGAGTGAAGATATTAACAATGAAGCCCGGACAAAGTACAAACCTGCAAACGAGAGCTGCAATGATTAATTGATAAAATCAATTATTAAATTAATTGCCAATCAGTTTGAATCATCTTTTTAAGAAAACAAAGTTGAAAACCTCTGATTATACCTTTTTATATGCAAATATTTTCTGTTTTCTTGGTCTTTGGAAAACACTGATCAACATTTTTCACCATTTTCTGACAATTCATGGACCAAAGAACTGATTAATCAAGAAAATAATTGATAGGTTAATCAACAATTGAAATAACTGTTACAGTGCGTCCATGTGCTCCACATATTTGCACCTATTTTTGAAGTGACAAATTTGTGACAGGATTAATAAATAGATTAATCATGAAAATAATCATCAGATTAATCTGCAATGAAAATAACTGTTAGTTGCATCTGTACTGCAAACCATTGCAGATGTGCTTAGTGGTGACTGTAAATGATCTAACTTAACAATTACAAGTAACAAGACAAAATGTTCTCATCAACTAACAATTTTTTTTATCATCAAGTAATCTGACAATTATTTACTGGATTAAGTGTTTGGTGCAAATAAATGTTAGAAAATAGTGAAATGGTTTCCCACCTTAAAGGTCTTTTTTCTTGTCTGGCCAACAAATCAAAACCCAATTAATTTTTTCATTTTTGTATAAGACTAAGAAAAGCAGCAAACCTTCACATTTGGAACCAAAACTGGACATGTAGCCTTTGAGTTATTTTTATTTTTTGCTCAAAAATGGTTTTGATGATTAATCAATTATTAAAAGAGTTGCTGATTAACTTTATGATGATTAATTCCATTAATCGATTAATCATTTCAGCTCTAATAAAACATCCCTCAAAACTGGTTGAAAATGTTAATGCATTTTTTTTATTTTAATAAGTTATATTTTGCACTGTACTGTTTTATTTAATAATCAACTATATTAGGAATGAAAACAACAAGATATGTCTAAAGAAATCACTGTTATATCAGAATTAATGATCATATCAAGGTATTTTTTCTACCCAGTGAGAAGGATGTTATACAATATTTGAAACTAAAAATTAATTGAAATTATCCAGTATTTATCACATGCTACATGCATTTTGGGGAGTTTTCTGTGCTTGTTTGAGGGTCTACAGGACATGGAGTGTCACATACTGTACAGATTGTAAAGCTCCCTGAGGCTAATTGTGATTTGTGATTTTGGGCTATAGAAATAAAATTTGATTTGATGCTTAATGAGAAAAAATAAATTGATTAATGGTACAAATAAACCCTCTGGAAAGTAATATAAATAAATAAAGAGTTTGCTCTCATTAGACACATGTATAAAGATAATTAAATACTCTGTAAAAAACATCAATCAAAATTTAAATCACCAACTATAATATAATGTTTTCATGTGATTATACCTTTCCCATGGGTCTTTGCTTCAATGATCTCACTTATTCGTCCTGGCCCCACTGCATTCTGGGCTGTGAGTGTAAACTTGTACCAGGTGCCACACTTGAGGTTCTCCAACCGATAGGAGCGCTCACTGGGACTGATGGCAAAGTTCCCCCACTGCTCGCTGTTATCCTCCGAGTACTGCAGGATGTAGCCTGGAGAACAACACACAGAGGCAAATTAATGTGAATGAAAAACCTTTCTGGTGTTATTGAGAAGAAAAGCAAAAACAAAGAAACAATAGAAATGAAAACAGTGACAACAGTGACCTCTAATGGAGCTGCCTCCGTTGTCTCCAGGGATCCAGGAGAGGGTTATCGAGGTGGTGGTCGTCTTGGTCACCGTGAGCCGAGGCTGGTCAGGTGGAACTGAAGAAAAGAAAACACAATAGCCACAAATAACTGATTATAAGGACTAGTCTCAGAGGAAAAACATGTTTAGAAAGTTCATTTGCATCCCACAAAGACGGTTTGCTACTGTTAACTGGGTGTGTAAATGAATTAAAGGGACATTTTGCTACGTTTTGTGTGGATGTCCAGTCAGTGTTGATGGTTAATGTAGTCAACTAAAGCAATAACTTCCTCAGTGTGTGCATTACTGACAGAAAAAGCTAAGTTTTTCTGCTCATGGAGCTGTGCCATACCAGGATGCATTGCACACAAGCTTCTGACACCCACACCCATGCTGCTGTTTGCCAAAACATAGCGTCAATTGACAAAAATACTCATGTAGCTACCCAGTGACAGAGAGTAGAAATCAAAGTTAAAATAACCTATAGTTCTTCCTTGACGCCAACGACATCACTGGTGCAGGATTTATTTAGCACCAGCACTGACTGACTGACGTCACAAAGATCCAACACCACCTGTGTGTGGGTGTTATGAATTCTGCACACAGAAATGTTTTTTCCACTTGTCGTATTTCTTACCTTGAACCTGCAGGTTGAGGACGATCTTGTCCGACCCAAAGCTATTACTGGCAACACAGGTGTAGTTCCCAGAATCCTCTGCTTTCACCGTGCGAATGACAAGGCTGCCGTTACCGTGGACGCTGCGGCGGCTGTCAATCACAACGGGCGCTGGGGTTCCGTTGCTGAAACACAGAATTAGTGTTATGTTTTCAGCTTCATGCACTAACACATTCAGCCATTGCTGGAGGCTGTATACACACGCAGGCAATGTTACGCCTCCTGTCTGCTGGTGTTTGTACTGTACTCACATCTCCTTCAGCCACTTGATGGTTGGGGATGGATCACCGACTGCTTTACAAGGCAGCACTATGTCCCTCATCCAGGGGGTTGTTACTGTCCTGTTGAAGGTCAGGATCCGAGCTGGAGCTGCAGAAATACGCACATGCTTCATCAGCCCAGTGAGGAGATGCACACACAAAGAGATGTGCTGATGTTCTCTAAACAATTTCACATTTGCTGTCTTTCATTCACGCTCAAACCCTTCAGCTCATTGAGTCAGGGCTACAGGGGCAACAGTCTGATGGTGTATCTCTCTGCATCTGAGCAGTGACGGCAGGACATCCATCACCTGGACCTCAAACAGGATGTGAATGACCTAATAGGAGCTGAGTGTCCTGACTCCAGACACCTTGGGGTCTATCAGTGTATGCGATCAGCTTATCAGCTCTCACCAACATGTACTGTGTTGACAGGGCCAAACAGGATTATTTACATTCAACTAAAGCTCCCCTTTCCTGTCTGTTTTATAAGAAGATACTGTACAAGGACCTACTTTTTCAAGCAATAACTTGGGTCTAGTGAAGGTGAAGCAGGGTAATCCTCAACGAGGGATCCGATTTCCATTTTAACCTACAGCACACTGGGCTGCACGGAGTTTGAAATGTTATTAAAAGTTAACAACTGGACCTGCTGCAGTAACATGGTACACTTTTCAGATCTACCTACCCTCAGCCATGGGTTTGACAGTGATGATTTCGCTGACGTTCCCGCGACCCGCGGCAGTGACGGCCACCACCCATATGCTGTACTGACGGTTCCTGCTCAGGTTGGGGATGCGGTAGAAGAACACGTCTGGGGCTGCCTCAAACTCACTGCTCACCTGGGGGAGGGAAGACATTCAGGACTGTCAGAACCTGCTGCTGCAGATCAAACCATTATATCTTCTATCAACACTAAAGACTTCATGTTAAAGGATAAGTTTGATGATAGTCTGTGTTTTTCTTAATGTAAACAAATCCCAGAAAAACACAAAAAACTGCTTTATTCATATAGCACCTTTCATTCCCACATTTAGCCCAAAATATTTCACACAGCGTAATTAAAATAAGAAGAAAAAAATAAAGCAATCAATGAAAAAATACAAAAATAAAATTTACAATAAAACAATGAAATGTTTAAAAATCAATAAATAATAGACAGGAGAATGAAGTAAAAGAAACACCAAAAAAGAATTAACAAATGTAGATTCATATAAATATAATCCCTCTCCATTATCGCTTATCACCCACTCCAAGTGTTTAGTGATGTCTGTGGTTTTTTCCACCCCTCTCAGGGGGGCCCAGACCCCAAGTTGGGAACCAGTGCACTGGAGGATCCCCAGTATATTCTCTATCTTGAAAGGGTTTCTTGGCTGAAAAAAATTGAGTTAAGTAACATTCCCAAATGTTAATTTTAACATCACCTAATTCAAAATGCAAAGTTGTTCAATGATTCAGTGATGATGTAACTTAAATAATGTCAAAATACTGAGTGAATTGTGTTACCGTGGGGTGTGGGTTGGAGCAGAAAACAGTGTATTTCCTGATGATGCCGTTCACTTTGAGAGGAGGGAGCCAGGACACAAACACCACAGAGTTCGATGCAGCTGCTGCCTTCACGCCCGCTGGAGGACCAGGAACTAAAAGGAAAAGATGATCCAGTTGATATATTTCCTACATTAAGCTAACATTATTACTCAGAAGATTTTTATGGTGCTTTTTACACTGATTATAAAGCAAGATAACAGATGGCCCGATGTCATATTCTACAGAACCTCCTGCTACATACAAGAGTTACAGCTCTCCACTTAATAAGCATATTTAAGAGCCTGCCGCCTCCCTACCTCATTTTTACCACAGGGGTTCATTCACTCCTGCAAAATATTCTCCATTTAGCAAAACTGTCACTTCACAATTTAATGTAAAGATCAAACATATTGTAATTCCCTGATGCCCTTCAGCAGTGAGTCAAACTCACACTTCAGTACAAGTGTGAGCTCAGCTTGAGTGCGACACACAAGTGGAGCTGCATTTTAT
This sequence comes from Lutjanus erythropterus, assembly GCF_056507025.1. Lineage (NCBI taxonomy): Eukaryota > Metazoa > Chordata > Actinopteri > Lutjaniformes > Lutjanidae > Lutjanus > Lutjanus erythropterus. Next base: position 5,738,009 of record NC_139327.1, read on the forward strand.
TTGGAGAGGTGACTTAATCTTCCCACCGTCTTCCTTGGTGCGGGTGTAGATCTGTTCACTGCGAACTCCGTCTCCAGCTCTGGTGAAGGCCAGCACCTGGATGCTGTAGTTGGTGTACTTCTCCAGTCCGTCCAGCTCCAGAGAGGGCTTCGAGGTCGTCACGTTCCTGATCTCTCCCAGCTCTGATGGACAGTAAACAGGACAGGAGAGCAGAGAGTGAGGGAATAAAGTCAAATTTTGTCAAAGTCTGTAGATGTCGCTGGTCCAAACATGTGACTGATATATCATCCAGCAGATCACATACATTAAAGTAGATGTCAGGCTCAGGGGTGTCATAGCACAACCTTGGATATAATGTCTTATTCAATCACGCAGTTTAAACACCCTCCACCCAAGGTCTGCTGTGGCAGGTTCTGACTGGCAGCCTGCTCCCCTCAGCTGTTAGGGTTTGAATTACTGCTGTCTTTGTGTGTCACCGCTCTCTGTCCACATCCCTTCTTAACTAAGTTTTCCCCTCCTTTCTCTCGTCTCATTTCTCTCCTGAGATCTATGAGACCAGCTGCAACTCTTCTTCTCCGACTTTTAATGAGCAATTAAAACAACCAAAATACCCACTGCACTTGTAGGACTGCAGACATTTTGCTGCACAGTAAATACATTTTATGAATAATTATGTGTGGATGCATGTGTGTTTACCTTCTGTCTTGATGCCCAGTTGCACTGACCAGATGCAAAAATGAAAACATTTTAAAATCTAAGCAGATTAAAGGTAAAGGAAACTCAAAGTTGTGAATTTGTAGTGCAATGGGTTTTAAAGGGATAGTTCACCCAAAAAGGAAAAATCAGTCATTATCTACTCACCCACATGCTGACTGAATGTCAGATTTACTTTTTTTACCCCATAAAACACTCCTAGAGTTTCACGGGCAAACAGTGTTGCAGAATCTCCAAAACAACTGAAGGAAATAGTGACCAGTTTTCAAATGGAAAAAAATACAACTGAAAAAACAAATAAAGTTAAAATACCTCCACACTGCTCGTCTGGCATAACTCAAGACTCCTAATGCCACAATATACTGTTCACCTGCCCACGCACAACGTTACACCACACACACCCAGTTCATATGGTGTGCACACATACGTAAACTCCAAGGGAAGGATCTATAGTGAAGATTCAGGCTCAAAACATGGTGTAAATAATGTCTTTCAAGTTAACTTGGCATGTTGGGGCTTCAGAAGACTTGGTTTGCACCAGACAAGCAGTATGGAGGCATTTTATTTTACTTTTTTTATGTTGTTTTTTTAAATTTGAAAACTGGTCACCATTCACTTCAATTAATTGGGAGATTCTGCAATGCTGTTTTTCTCTGAAACTCCAGCAGTGTTTTGTGGACTGAAAAACTGCCTTCAATCGGCATGAGGGTGAGTAGATAATGACAGGCAGTTAGGAGCACAGACCTCCGTCAAGGCCAGAATTCCACAACAGACTACTCTTCTATGATATGCAAAGCTACAAGTGTAAATTTTGAACATTTTTCTCTGGTGGAGTTTATAGCAGACAACTCACATTTGGAAGTGAGTGAGAGTGTAATCAGTTCAGCATGATATGTCTGTATTTATGCTTCTTTATGTTAGTTTGAGAGAAAAGCATTGTTATAATTGTACTATTGGTCACAGAGAAAAACAGGTCCAAATAGGGAACACTGCTCAACCTGAGCGTCTCCATTACTGTAATTAGAGTTGAGCCACATTTGGAGGATTTTTCATCACTAAACTTCATCATTAAATCCACAGAGTTTATTACAAGTGACAGAGTAAAAGGAGATTTTTGTGCAGAATACCGAGTTGTGAATTGTTTAGCTGGCGGTGACACATAATATATCTGTAACATGAATGATTTACTGTTAGAGCTGCTGGAGCACTCAGGAATGTTTAACAGCTGTGTATTGATAATTGAGTTATTAATTTTCCGTCTGTTCAGTACAAACAAACTTTTCACTTGGTTTCTTTTTGGGTTGAACCTGATGTAGTGTTTTCAGTGTTGTTACTGATCCTAGTCTTAAATATCGTTTAGGGTTGTGAGATTCTTCTGTTACCTTTACAGTGTGGGCATGTTTGTGTGCAACTTACAACACAAGGCATTGTTGTGTCTGTGGTTATTTATTTAATTTGAAACCATAAAAACTGATGCTTTTTAGTCTTTAAATGGTTCACATGTATTCCTTCATATAGATGTTTGTTTTAAAATGTCAGAAAATGGTGAAAATAGTCAGTGATCGTTTCTCAAAACCCAAGAAAATCTAAAATATCTTGTTTTACTCACAACCCAAATTTTACTGTCATAGAAGAGTAAAGAAATACTGATACTAATTGTTAGAGAGGGCTTGTGTCTCCCTCTGCTGGTCAGACATGTTACATCATCTCATACAGATGAGCTGGTCTTGACCGGGATTGACTATTAAAGAACAATCAACTCTTTAGTTGTAAATGATACATGCTTTAGTGTGACCATTATATATATAATATTTACATACAATATAAGCCAAACCATTTATAAACAACAACATTTAAACTGAACTTTGAGCACTGCCTCATGCAGCTACAGACTGTTACCATGCAAACTAATCCTGGCTGTCAGGTCCTGAGTGTTCATGCTCTATAGGCAGGCCAACATGATGTGACAGTGCAGGGGTCAAAGGTAATCGTGCTGTCACAAGCGATCCCTCTGACACAAACCCGGCATGTGACAATGGCATGGCACGCTGGCTGACTTCCACAGGACCGTGCAGACTTTTGGTCAGCTGTGGAGGTTATTCAAACACCCAGAATACACCTGGGTGACTATGAGCTATATCTTACTTATTAGCATAATTAACAATCCTTATTACTTTATTCATTATATTATACAGATTGCACAGTTTTAGCTGACATACCTTTACCTTTAGCAGAGATTACTGCATGAATTAATACTGACATCAAGACGGGTCAGTACGCAAACAGAGTGTAATTTGATGTAAAACAATCAAAGTATTTATGTTTCAGTTTGAATCAACTGATACCCCACGGTAAACGGCATGGTCTGTGTGGGAATCATCAGTCAGTATTGCCAGATTGGTGTTATGTTTTCCAGCCAAATAACTGCTTAAAAAAACAAAACAAAACAAAAAAACAGAAAAACAAAACAACCCCTAGCTCTGCTCTGACTGGTCCACTTTTCAGGCAACAAGTTCTGAACTTCAGTATTACTCACCAAAACACACTGTATGTATCCTTGGCGTTTAACAAATGTCTTTCATTTCCTCTTCATAAAACATTTGCAAAGCTGATTTTTGAAGTGTTTTAAATTAAACATTGTTTACATCAGTGCTGACTTGCTACTACTCCTCACGTCCCTGTCTTTGTCCACACATTCATCAGTGCAATTGTGTGAATCCAGTGGCAGGACTGTATTGTGTCACCTGGGGGTCCTACTCATAAAAATAAAAAATGATTAAACAAACCATAGCACTTTTTGTGGTTAAAAACTGAATGATAAATCCTGCAGATCACAGCTACCTGAGTGCTGAACGTTTTTATGTCAATATAGACACTTATTTATATTTGCAATGTAATGAATGAATCTGAAGAACACTTCGGTTCCTGTTAAAATCAAGCAATCAAACTGCCTTCTTAAATATTTTGAGGACAAAGTGCAGATTCCTGACAACTATGGCATTCATATCCACTAGTGATGTATGGCAATGCACAGCACTACAGAATTATTTCATGGGTATATATGTGTATATGTATGTAAATAACTGTATTGTTAAATATTTTATTATATCTTATTCTGAATTCAATCATCTGTATATATTGTATTTGTATAGGATGAAAGGGCTACAACATCTTTAAGTAGTGAACAGATATAAATGTGTACCTCCATCAGGTAGGTTGGCCCAGTAGATGACTCTAAAACCCAGCAGGTTGCCATTCAGAGCGTCTTTGGGAGGGGTCAACCAGGACAGAGAGATGACCTCTGGAGACGTGGCAGTGGCCTGGACATTCTCTGGAGGACGACTAGGGACTGAGGGGGGAGACGCAGGAGACGGACCGTGAAGTAAGTGAACTCTCAGTAGAAACAGTAGGACTGAAAACATGTAGCAGCACCCTAAGATCTCCACTAGGTTGTGATATATCATCACAAATCTCTCCAAAATGAAACCATGCTGTGTGCCTCTGTGAGAACAGTAAATTCACAGCTGTGTTTTGTTGACATTACTTCTGTTAGGACACATGGGTAAAATGAATCCAAATGTATTAAATCTATTTTAATATATTAAACATTTCACCTTTTATATATATTTGAGGAATTCTGTGTTGGTTTTTGCAGTACCCCTTACTGTTATTATGTTATCTCAGATATATATCAGATCTCCAGATTTTATTCAGATCACATACAATCTATACATCATCAAGACTTCACTAAGTTTAATATCATACTCCAGCTTCATGTCCCTCCTGTCTTACCGTCCTCCAGTGTGGTAGCAGCCACCTCTGTGGAGGAGGGCCCTGTCCCAGCGCTGTTGCTGGCTTGCACCACGACTCCGTACTGTGTGAACTTCTTCAGGTTGTCCAGCACCAGGCTCTCCGCGTTATCTCCTGTGGTCTCCACACTGATCACGCTGAACTGGTAGTTTCCACCTGAACTGTACTCCCTGTAGCCCACCTGATAACCCCTGATGGCTCCATTCTGGAGGTGCTTCTTGGGCGCCTGGCAAAGGAAAGACAGGCATTATTTGAGACAATGACGATGAATGTCCCTGATCTTTTCTACCTGAGTACCACATTTTAATTTGTTTCGGTGCACTGCTTATATCTTCTACATCATCTGAGAGGGAATGATGTAAATGCTGTCTTTTTCTTGTCTATCATTCAAGGTTAGGTTCCCTCATATTAGGCAATGCATTCACATAATGAAGAGCTCTGCATACCGAAAACATCCCAAAATGCATTCAGGATGTATTCAGATCCAATATAGATGAATATCATCAAGGCACACAAGTGGGGAGGTATGTTCAGTGCCACATATAATGATGCGTCCCTATGGAGAAATATCTTGTTAAGTGGGCAAAATACATCTCCTTTGCTAATGTACCCTGACAACATATAATAACATATGTTAACATATCTGCTCAAATCCCTGAGAATCATTTAGACCTGTGTTAAGTGGCACTTAAATAACCTAAGTATCTGCCAGTGAAAGTTCCTATGTGCGCTGTTTACTATCTTAGTTGTTTATTTTATTTTTTGTATTTTCTTTTTGTCAGTCGCAGTGTTGTCTACTCCCATGTAATTGTGTTGATGATGCAGTGTTGTGTCGTTTTGCCCTGTTCCAAAAGAAAAAAATGTATTTTCAAGAAATAACTTCATATTATCATACAACATTATAATCCTCATTGTATAATAAAATCCTCATATAATAATTCACTTGAAATATCACAGTTGGCACCACATACAGGAGCCAGACTGCATGTTTAGGGATGGGAAACAATAAGATTTTGTTGATGCAAATAACCTTACTGATTCTGCAATCAGTCTGATTCTGCGATTGATTCCTGGATTGGGTCCTGATCAGTTTTCTGTGTCAATGCAAATGTTTTATGGTCTATGAAATGAGAGAATATTTGTTTTCATTTAAGCTTTCTTAGTCCAAAAAAAAAAAAGAATCATGTGAGCCTGCCTGCATGGTGGTGCTGTTATTATTCATATTACAACAGGATATTTACCTTTGGTAAAGAACATGCTGCTCAGCTGGGAAGCAGTGGCACTCGTGCATTAAGTATTAAATACGTGAAAAATACGTCTCATGCCCGGAATTTAAATCCATGTTGCATTTGCAGCATATTTCTGGTGTTTCTACTTGAAATGATCACTTTGCAGACATTACAACAGGCATCTTTCTCATGAAATGAAGCTTTGGACAATTTCTTTCTCTCTGCCATGACTCTTTCTTGCTGCACGTTTCCAACATCTTAATTGTGTGAGTTTGACATCATTATTTAACAATATGCAACTGTCAGGAAAACTTGATGACTACAATATAAGGAATTCATAAACTCAGGGGCACACAGTTCTGATGGATTGGACATCTTGGACCTGTTTCTTGATTCCTATCGCAAAAGCTGCCAAACAGAAAAATATGTGCATTTTTTTTCTGTTTGGCAGCAACTACAGACTACCGTTTAAAAACAGAATGAGAGAGAGGAAGTAAAATATGATTACAAGTCATCATGTGAGGCCAATATTTAGATGCATTCTGGTCCAACAGTGCTGTGGATCTACACACAATTTGAATAACACAAAATCTAAGCTGTAAAAAGGACAAAATGTCTGTGTAAATAATAGAAATAATCACTTATTACAACACCTAACTCTCCAAACATGAAACTAGAGACTGATATTGGCACCATACTGTAGCTACACACACACACACGGTTCTTTTAACACCTCTGTTTATTCAGGAACAGCCAACCGAGCACACACACTGTTTTCCTGCAATATCCTGCTCTACATTCATAAAGTAAAACAAAGTCACACCTGGGAGCTGACCAGTACAGCTTCAATCTGCTCCTGCTTGCTGCTGAGCAGCTCAACTGGAGCAGGAGCAGGTTAAATGTTTAGTTCAAAGATTCATTGACTTAGAGGAGAAAACAGCACTGAATGTGACGTGAAATTTAAAACAGCAATCTTTCTCCCACAAGCCAACACTCAGCTCTATCATACGTGACTATACCTATCAGGACACAGCTACACACTAACATGACTGAAAAATACACACTTCTTTAACCCACAGGGTCAGATTAACTTACCCGCCAAGTAACTCGAATGCTCTGAGAGGAGAGGGCTTCCAGCTGCACGTCCTGAGGTGGTCCATCAGGAGCTGAGATCATATCACCAACATGTTCATGTTATAAAACTGTACACATCCATAAACTGTCTCACACATCTGCTGTGAACAACACTGCTCTGCACAAAATGCCACTAATCACGATAATGTCAGGATGTGCATCTGAGTCTGGATCTGGCTTTTTTTTAACAAATTGTTTTTACAGGTGGCTGCTGAGGGTGAGGAGACGTGCTCTGTGGGGGAGGTGGAGGGGTGGAGGAGACTGGAGATGAAGGGATGGGGGGCTAATTTGCAGAAGGGGTCCAGCCTCAGCCTATTGACCGTAGTGTGACATTTACTACTGAGGCCGCTAATTGAAAAGTTCTGCTTTTAGTGCAGGGTCGGCATGTGTTCAATAATGCAACAGAGCCGATGGTGCTGATGTCACCGGGATGTTAATGAATTGACTCAGTTGGCCCTTTACCTCCGTTTGCCTCTTGTCTTTCACTCATATCTGACTGTTGTCTTTCTCACTGTTTTTGTTGGGTCACAAATCAGATTTACTCTTAGTTTCTGTGTATTATTTGCGTACTAGTGAGTGTCTGTATGATTTAATTCTACACAGAAACACAGAATATACTTGCTCCGTCACTTCATTCTCACCTGCTTCGTCAGTGGTGATGGTGAGCTCGTTGCTGGCCTCGCTCTTGCCGATCAGGTTCTTGGCGAACATGCGGATGTTGTAGGTGGAGGAGGGGTGCAGGTCGATGATGGTGGCCTGGTTGAGCTGAGGTGAGACATCTTTGGTCTTCTGAGCAGTATCCCAGGAGGCTGCAGAGGGGAGAGGGCGAGCTTTATTGGGGTTGCTGAAGTCAGGGGAGAGGTCAAATCTGGCTAAGTGCATTAGGACAGGCTATATTAAATTATAGCACTGAGACAAAGTGAATACAGGGAGGTTTCATCAACCAAAACACATGATTCTCTACAAGCTGACACATTTCAACCAATGTTAAATGTACCAAAATATGATGATTCTATCTTATTTTAGATAATGTCTTCTCTTGTACCTGATTTGTTCTTGCTCTCAATATCGAAGCCTGTGATTGGGCTGTTGCCGTCAAAACCCATAGTCCAACGCAGTGCGATGGTCCTGTCCTTCACTTCTCTGATCTCCACCTCTGGCGGGTCTGGGGGCTCTAAAAGGCACAAAGTTGACAAACATTTTGTTAATTAAAGTGGCAATTTTCCATCATCTGCAATCTGTGTGAAAGTTGAAAAATTAAAGCATCATTTCATTTTTTCTTTGAGAATCTGAAGTGGGTGCAGCTGTACCTTGCACTGTGAGCTGTATGATTCCTCGGTCTTCACCAAAGGAGTTGATGGCGTGGCAGGAGAAGAAGCCAGAGTCCTCCCTCACTGTGGGCATGATCTAATGGAAACATAGGGATGAGATGAGTTCACAAGTGAACTGATGCAAAGGATAACATGCAGGTAGATTTACACCATTAGTGACATTAATTTTAAAAAATTGATGCTAATATGTAGTCAGTGATTTGTTCATTTTTAACAGGCGGCTGGCCCAATGAAAGCATCATCATGAAAACATTATGAGAAAATTATAGGAATACTACAGGCAGAAATGTGACTATGATCCTCTGGCTCTTCTGTGACGGCACGTTGTTACATGTCACTTTGATCATGAAAGTGAAACTATAGAGTATACAGGCTACAATTTTTTATAGAATAGATTTTTTAACTGAGGAGTCCTGACCATATTTTATGGCTATTTCACATTATATTCAATGCATTGCAATAACAGTACAGGACAAGTGATAAACTGTTCAATGAGACTGAATTACCTAAATTTTGAGCAGACTATTTTCTGTGAATTAACATCAGTGATAACTTTAACTGATATTCTTAGGAACTTTTTACACAATTCTGTCTGTATTACAGTGCATATGTACTTAACAGGCCTCTTATTTGACAAATTCTGTGTTTTCTTCTTCTTAACACTTGGCCATAGTTCTGTTTAAATGAGTACTTTTCTAATGATGGAGAGGCTGAATGAATGCTGCGTATAGGCTGACTGTATGTATTAAAAAAAACTCTTATATCCCTTAAAATCAAGAAGACCTCATGACCCCTGTGAAGCTTTCTTGACCCCTAGAGGAGGTCAGGACCCAGGTTGGGAACCAGTGGTTTAGAAAATATTATAGGTCCTAAATGAAACTGACAGTAGGGCAGAACTGAGAGAAAAACGTGCAATTATAAATCTGTCTGCTATTTTAGCACCATGGACAGCGCCATGGATCTACAGTTACAATTAGATTACTACAGTTACTACCGTTAGATATTTCAGAGCCATGCTCGGAGCTGTAGATTCTAACTTGCACAAAGCTCAGTCAGATACAGGATCAATATGTCAGGCAGACTAGAGTAGACAACAAATTCAACTACACTATTTAACACCCCCTCTACCCCCTGTACTCTCTCTGCTACTAGGGGATGAAGAGGGGGGATGTCGGGTTAACAAGGGGGATGCATTTTGGTCATTTTGTTAACAAATTGTGTACTGCCAATATGTGATATCTATACTTTCTTGGAGACACTTTCTCTGCAGTTTTTGGCCTGTGACCCTTTAAAATGAACAAATGTCTACTTGTGACCTGTCATCACAGGTCACAGCCATAGCTTGGATATGAGTTGTGAACAGTTCAAACAAAGAGTTGTTTTTCTGCTTCAACTTGTGCCCTTAGAAGGATTTTCCAGTGCAATTTTTCAAAATAAAAAACAAAAAAGTGCTCTAAACCTCTGAGTATTTGTGGCTTCATATATAAAATATCTAATAGATGGCTCCAACTTGACTTTTACACTTTGAAGTAGCGCAGCTTCCTACCTGCAGGGTGGAGATGACTTCATCGCCCACCTCCTTGACAGAAACCACGTAGCGGCTGGTCTCGGGGTTGATGATGCGTTCCTCCTTCTCCCAGCGTACCATGATGGGTTTCTCACCGTGAGCTGTGCAGCTCATCTTCTTCTCTTCACCCTGCGTGGCCAGCGTGGTGTTGGGGTAGGACGTGATCATGGCAGGAACTGGTGTGGAAATAAGGTGAAGAAAAAGAGAAGAAGATATCTTGTTACATTTATTGTCTAGACAAACCACATTGGTACTTGATTTTGAATTAGAACTGATAGATCTACTCAAAGGAACAGAGAACCATTTCTCAGGTTCAGATAACTTTGGAGTAAACTGATAAGCTATCCACAGAGACCCAAAGTGTCAATATTAAATAAATAAATAAGACATTATGAAACAGATGATCATATTAAGTCAAGTAAAAAAAGTCAAATAAATCAGCAATCCAATAAGTTACTTATTTCTTGTTTTATTTTGTAGTCCTGGTCCTCCCACATGTGTACTGACTATACTTTCTGTCCCACCCTTTTTCTGACCTCATCTGTGTCTGATTAGTAGCTTGTCCATTTAGTCGTTGTGTTTCTCTGTTCCTGTGTCAGTTTGTCATTGTTCTCTGTGTTGAGAATCCCAGCCCTTTCTGACTTTTCTTTGATATTTAGGAGTTTTTCCTTGTTTTTGGATTTCGCCAGCTTCAGCTGTCTGTTTTTAGGATAGCCTCATTTTTCACGTAAACCTGTTGCTCATTTACTTTTTGTTATAAAGTCAATTTGAACTCTTTCTGTTCAGCCTCAGTCTGCATTTTGGGTCTATTATCATTATTATGTTTAGTTGCTCTGCTTCAAACACATTCATAACAACTGTTGAATTTTAAAGTTATATAAATATATAGTTATTATATTCTATTTCTGCCATATTCTACCAATATATCCTCCTAAATCTCTCACACTGGATCTTCAATGGGTCCTTAATAATCAAACATTATGGTACTACTGGTTAAGCTATGTCTAAGTGCACTGAACAATCAAAACGCAGTTTAATCACATGACTTTGTTATTTTTGTACTAAGTTTAGCTATTCATTGAGCACCAAAAACTCATTAATTGCCAATTCTACAATTAAAATAAACCCTTTTGATAAAGTTATATAGCAAATAAAAAAAAAAGTGCTTACATTTGGTACTCAAAGTACTCAGACAATATATAGCCTCCCTTTAATGTTGTGTTGAAGGCAACAAGCAGCACTGACATGTATCTTGTATCAAGAGTCCTAAATGGTACAGTGATGCTCTAACACCACTCTGAAAACACAACACTAAACACACACTAACGACATACATGCCTCATTACACCCACAGCAGAGTGTATAACAAGCCTCTGCTCCCAGTTGCTCACACACACTCACACCCACATACATACACACAAACCCGCACACGCAGACAAATGTGTGTGCTTGCTCTCGCACACACACACACACACACACACACACACACACACACACACACACACACACACACACACACACAAACACACTGAGCGTGACCTCAGTGATGTGATGGGAAGTGTCAGGCAAGAGGTTGCAAACATTTAAGCCTCATCTCTTATTCACTCTGCAGCCATTTGGGGCTCGGCTGTGGAAAAGAACGCTGATTTATTTTGCATGACAAGTATGAATTTTTTGTGAGACACATTTGGAAAAGTGGGGGGAAAAAAATAAGTGCTCAGGCTTTATTTAAACGTTATCGTTTTAGTGCACTGCTACTTTCATTTTGCCGTGTAAGAGGCTCGGAGGTGGCGCAGGGCGATGTTGTTGACACTCCTGGTAGAGTGGGACACTGTACCAGGTGACAAAAAGCAAGAGCGGTGAAAAGATCGAGACACTTCTACATGTAAGGTGTCCAGAGGATGCCTGCACTGTAAACATTATTAGATATTTCAGAATCTAGGACATGGAGGGGAAATACATTAAAACTATAGTACAGCTACAAAGGCAACAGAAAAAATGTCACAAATTTACAGGAAATAAACTCTGATATTCTCTGAGGGTGTTTTCACGTTAAGTAAAATTGCTTTGCTCCCCCTCTCCACATCCCCTCAGTCAGTTTCACATTAGTTTTATTATGTTATTCTGTACCCAGGACACTTCCATTGTCATCTACACATCATTTGATTATGTTATTGTTATTGTTACTATGTTATTGTGTTGCCAGTCGGCCAATTACAAGATCCCAATACCAGCCCACTTCCTTGCTTTTGCACGGTTACTTTTCATACCCGATGTGAGGCATACCTGAGTACACATGAACTATACTCAAGACCACCTTTTCAACTGAACCTGGGTTGCAGTGGTACGCAGTGTTCGCATTAATCAAAAACTGGAGTTTGAGGTCAAGCGTACTCAGATCTGGGCCGCAGTCCTTGATGGGAGACCCCCCTGAGACTGAAGCAATAAATTTCCAAGAAAAAAACTTGGATATTCTCTGACATAGAAGTGGTCAGTTTAGAAGAAAAAAATCACAAATTTCCAAGAACAGAACTCTGATATTCTCTGAGATTATAAAGTCACAAACTTTACAAGAAGAGAAAAGAAGAGAAACTTTTTTGGGGCAAATTTATGAAAAAATAAAAAAAATTAAAAAATTAAAAAATAATATATGTCTGAGATTAAAGTAGCATGTTTACAAGTAAAAAAAACTTTGGTTATCATCTGAAATTATAAAATCATAAATTTTAATGGTAAAAAAACCCAACTCAAATTAAAGTAACAAATAGCCCAACAGATTCTGCTACTGACACGTTGAACCAAAGGGTTCATGTGGTTTATATGTACAGTATTAACATTTTAAAAATACTGCACTGATACAACCATAAAAAATGAGCTTTTTAGAGGAAAGTACTAGAATATCATAAATAAAGTTAAAGCTATATTTGGGAATAAAGTACACCTCAAAACTTTGACTACGTGACCAACCAACCACCTCACCATCACAGTTTGGTCTTGGGAGATTAAAGGGCTTATTTTTTGGATCTGACAGCCAATCAAAACAGTGCCTTTTCCTACACATGCTCGGATACAGCTCTTTATTCAGGAGATGTGATAGGCGATTCTAATGCAACACAGCCACGTGATGCTTCTGGACTAAAGGCAGCTCTATGAAACTGTAGAAAAAAAAAATCTACATTTGAGAGCTTCGGTACATTGAAGGACATAACAAAGCATGTATGTATTTCCATATTCATCCTTTGACTAGAGACAACTGTGATGATAATAGATGAATACAAGGCAAAAACACAGTTCTCTTCATGTTTTCAAGGCCAGACTAATTTATCAGTATATCCAGTATGTATCAGAGTTATACAAACTGTTAAAACCGCTATTTTATAGAAAGTGTTTGAAACTGCTGCACTGGCAAACCAGACTTTCCAAAGTGCTGTCTATCATTTATTCAGCCAATAAAGGAATATTAATTTCATGTTGCATAATTTAATCATAATTACTGTTTATTTCCCTGAATCAGTTAGACAGTCATTTTGCAGATTTATATAGTATTTTACGTGGTTCTCTGATCAAAGTAGTCACTTTTATTTTAACATCTGACACAGACAGCAGCTCTGTAGTTAAAATGAACATTAAGCTAAATTTATTTTACACCATGACATCTTGATTTGAGATTAATACCAAAGAAGAAGAAGAAGGCGGAGACACAAAAGCAAACAATTGCTCAACAATGGGAATGTCTTTGCAACATGAAGACGGCTCAGAGATCAGACACACATGCAATTTGTACATCGGTGTGTGAGTGTGTTTGTCAGTGCATCAGCACGTGTCTATGTACATGCATGTGAGTACGCACATGTGTGTGTTTGTGTGCAAGCAGCCCAGCTGAGCCAGCCCTGAGGCATGCTTTGTGGCCCTGTAATTGTTGTGTTGATGTATTTCTTTAATATCCAGTAGAAGTACGGGAACAGGACTATGGGGAGGAGTGAAGAGAGAAACAGAAAGACAGAAAGAAAAAGAGAGGTGGTGAAGGAGGAAAAAGGGAGTCCCCTGTCTCATTAGGCATCAAGTCCCCTGATATTTGATTCAGAGGACAACACACAGAAAACACAACACAAGTGATCTGACGGACATACAAAGGTGATTTCACCTTAAAGGGACAGTCCCCCCCAAATCAAAAATACATACTTTTCCTCTGGCCTGTAGTTCTATTTATCCATCTATACTGTTTTGGTGTGAGTTCAGATCACTCAGATTGTGGAAATCAAACGGCCAAAAAAACAAAACAAAAACAAAATCAGTGTCTCTTTCCAAAAACAATGACCCTCTCAAGATAATTAACAAACCTTGTGAGCAGTTTCAAGTAGAAACATGAAACATGAAACTGCTCACAACAAAGTCTGTGGATTATCTTGAGTAACAGGGTCAAGATTTTTAGAAAGAAACGCTGCATTGCTTTGAGCACCACAAGCCAAGTACCATTTAGGCCATTTATATTAGAGAGAAGAGAGACATCTGATATCTCCAAAACTTTGCAACTTACAGCAAAACTATCTAGATGGATAAACAGCACTACAGACCAAGAGGAAAATGTGTACTTTTGATTTGGGGGTGAACTGTCCCTTTAAATCTTATCTTTCAGTATATCAATCACTGTGAGTCAGTCTGAGGTCAATGTTTTTGCTGAGCTCTTTGTTATTTGTGTTCACAAAAATCCTAAAAAATTCAATAAAAAATACTTGGGGAAAAAAGAAAAAAAAAAGCGGAGGCACTTTTAAGTTAAGAAAGGGAAAACAAATTTTAAATTCAAATTTAAATTCAACAAAAAGCTGGACTTATTAGATATATTACTTAGTAGGACGTTTTTTCAAGTCGCTGTTTTCTTTGTTTTTTAATATTGTTATAAACATCATCATCGTATATAATATTGTGGACTCTCTATTGTGGTATTACTGTACCCTACAGTTTTGGTATTGTTAAATCCCAATCAATCACTGTGAGTCACTTTGTCACTTTGAATCATCTCTGGTTCATCTTACCGCTGAAATCTTTGTTTATGTGTCTCGCTGTTTTATTAATAACTTGCTGTATGCACATGCCTGGAAAAGACTAAATCTCGGTTTATAAGACATACTGACATGTTCAAATGAAGCATAAATAGATGACTAAATAGGGCTCACACAGGGACACACGCAGGAAAAACACTCTGCACTGCTTCTGTTTAGAAACAAATAATGTGTGATTTATTTATTAGGATGAGGGGAGGATGATGACAGGAAGAGGTGTGTGTATCACTGGTTTGCAGTCCCAAGTTTTCATCCTAAGATTATTCCTAGAAATGTGCTGCTGTATCTGACTAGATAATAACAATACAACATAAATTAAGAAAACATCGGCTTTACATTTTTTGGAAAACCAGAGAATAACAGGCGGAGTGTGTAGTGTATGTTTACTGCACAGCACAATGTGTCTTTTATGTGGAGGTGAGGAGAGCCCTGTTCCTCCACAGCAACCCAGAGGGCAGTGATGATACGCTTAAGCCTGCAGGGGATTGTGGGGGATAGGCTGGCTGCTGATAGGCTACTCCCGTGAGACAAAAGCCCCCCTCTCCCTCCCTTCTCCCAGGCTCCCTTTCACCTGGCCAGGTTACCATGCCAACCAGCATCGGACAGTCTCTCCTCTCCTCTCTGCTACTCTCCCCACCTCGCCCCCCTCCCTCCCTCCCTCCTCCCTCTCCTCCTTCCTCTCTCCCTCTCTCTCCAGTCTCTACTCTTAGAAAAAGGGCCATTTCTAGTAGCCAGGAATAGAACATGGACCTGCCATTGATTTTCACAGGAGTATGATGATGATTACACAATCACGCCCCGAATGTCGCAATGCAGGGCCAAAAAAAGAGATACAAACAGAAAATGTTTCCAGTGTCTCTGACTGGTGGTGTTAGTGATGTGGAAAACAGAATTAGCCAAACGGAGGAGTCAGGAGAATTATAATAGCACATAATTACAGCAGAATGCCTACCTTCAGTGTGGGGCTATTCATCTGTGATCAAAGAAAGGAAGCAGTGGGACCATCTCAGAGGTTCAATGAGATGTGAGAGGTGATGAAAAGGGATTACATTTTTTTTCCAGAGGCATCGTTTGAGCCAGATTAATTGTTATTAACAAAAAGGACTGAAATATCGAGCTCCATTTCAGAAACTTTGCAAATAGATAATGATTCATGATGATGATCATTCAGTCTACAAATGAGGTCTCTGATGTTTGCAATGCTCTTGTCAGATTGCGCTTTTTATTAGGGATGCCTCGATCATGTTTTGTTTTTTTGTTTTTTTCAGCCGATCCTGATTTCCAATTGTCTGTATGCCATGTCAGCTGATACGCAATCGATACCAACTGTTTTTTCTTTTGTTACAGCAGCTGGTACAGCAGTATTTGGTGGTCAGTTTGATATTAAGCAAACTGAACTGGTAAAACAAAATTTTAGGTGACTCAGCTGCTCCTGAGTGGAACATAATGAGCCCAAGAATGAGAGTGAAGCTGCAAGTCAGTTACTTTTCACAACACATTTGTGCCAGTGTTTCACAATAAAAGCCTTGCTAAGAAATGAAGTGCTGTGTTTTGTGCACTGGAACGTTAGAGGGCGTTAATTTGAAACTGATACAGGAAGTTGTTTTTTTTTAAACAGGAATTATTTAATTTGCAGTTTTTGGGGGGGAGAATTGAGCATATGACTAGATATGTTTAATGTTTTGATATAGTTTTGTGACAATGACACCAACTCAGCTGAGAATTAGCTCAAGTTTTTTGCGTCATCTTTTTTTTTGTGATCTGTATTCATTCAAGCATTCATTTGATGAAAATCACCCGTTAACAATTGGGGTCCAAGCAAGCCTACTTTTTATTAAAACTCTGTTAACATGATGTCCTTCTTCTTGGGTTTTCTGTTGATGAATTGTAAATTTCAATAGGTGGTGCTATATTCTGCTGATCAGTCATGGTGACATTAGCTAAAATTAACTGTCTAAGTACAGTTTTTCATTTATTTATCAAAAATAAAACTGTCGCTGCTTTTAAAAGTGTTACATTTTTACCTGAAGTCCATTAGCTGGCCAATCATAGTACACCGAAACACTATATAAAGAAAAACTCAAAACACCGTGCAAACTCATGACCGACACAAATCGACATTTGTAGCCTATATCAACAGAAGAACCAATATTGACTGTATCACTAGAGTTTCTACAAGAGGAGATTGCACTTTTCTGCTGAGGAAAAGTGCCTTTAGACACTCTTGTCTGGTCTGTCAGAGGTTGAAGAGAGTGGACAACAATATCAAACCACATCAGACAACTAAACAATTATTGATCTTTCAGTAACTAGTTAAACAATGGATGATTAATACATACATATCACTACTAAAGTCTCTTTTTGTTGCTATTTATATGTCCTGCTTGTCTGCAAATGTTGTATTATATGTCTATATGTGACTACAGTTTTGTATGTGTATATAAGTACTGTGTGTTTTGTATACGTCCTGTGCTTTTTTGCATATTTCACTGCTGCTTTTACTATTTTTAACAGCTGTGTGACCTTTTCCTGTCTTTAACTGCATCTTCTGTTCTACTTTTGCTTTGCTGTATTTTAGGAAGCCTTTTAACACTCTGGACTACAGATGAAAAACAGCCTTTTGGCTAATTCTGGCTTCTTCTTTTTTTAAATATGTGTATTTATTAATTTATTAATTTAAATAAACCAAACAACAAACTAAAATACTCTTTTTTTGTTGTTTGTTTTTTGTGAATTTCTACTGAACTATATAAATCATTTTTCTAAGTGCTGAAAACTGTTAACCATCTGGTGTGCCATCTTCTCTGCAGATGAGCTGGCTTCATCAGAGTATCACCCATGTTGAGAGCACTGGGATGCTAGTCTACATTTCACCCCACACTGTGTCACTGGCTGGCCAGTGTAAGCCACAGGGCGCCCCACCTCAACGGGGCCACAAGGGCCAGACAAGAGAAGACGAGCTGGGATGCGTATAGCTCCCTGCCCTGGAGGCACACTGTAAGTGGGCGCTGGGGAAGAGACGCCGTGGATGGGGGGGAAGGGAAGAGCTCTCTGGCGAAAGCACAAAGATGACTGGTTCACTGGCCGCCTGCAATGTACTGAAATAATTCCCTTAGCTGCACAATTGGCTTGGGCATGGAGCATGATAGCAAATGTATGCCTGCAGACTGGGCGGGCTTCCGTGCAGAGGGAAGGAGGGAGGGGGGCTTTGGATGCAGATGAGTAAATAAGATGAAAGAAATAGAGATCAGAGGAAGAGGGGACTTCCTTATGGTTGTCTGAAGGACGTTGTGCTTGGGAGACTGCTCAGTGACCACAAGACCATTTACCACTTCTCTTCAGTGAAGCCTCATTAAGTGCTCTGCCCTCATCACTGTGTCTGCCGACATTATGATGTCTAATAGGCTTGATTGGTCTTAATTGGCCCTGATAAACATTGAGTGGCTGTTGACTGACTCTGATAGCATCCGCTGTGGATTGGTAATGAATTGACTGAATTGCATCTGTTTTGGAGGTAGGGATGCTTGACTGGAGATTGCATGAAAATCATTTGTTTAAGCCTCCACCTGCAGCCTGTGTCATGACTGAGCAAAAACTGATTACTGCTCTCATATAGAAGCTTATGAAAGAAAAGTAAACACGAACACAAGTGCATCTACACACACTCGCATGCAGGCAACTTAATCCTGATGCAGTGAGTGCAAGCAATTTCTACTGGCTGTTAGTGCAGCGGTGGTGTTCATACAGGATGATGCATGGCATATTATGACGAGACATTAGCCTATGCACAGACACTCATAACAATGAAAGTGCCAAGCTAGGACATCACAATGGCTGCAATTCATTTCCCGGGGAGTCCACCACAATAGCCTGGCAGAGCAGGATCTCTCTAAACCAGTGCATTAGCCGCCTGGTCCATTATTCTTTTGTAATGGCTGCACTGTGCTGCTCTGTATCTGTGCCTTTACATTATGTCTTTGCGTTAACGTGTGCACTTCTTTGTCTGCAAATGTCTGTCTTTGTGTGTGCTTAAGAGCATGTTTGCTCACCTGTGCATATATGACCTTACAGCATCTTCACCATGCATGTATCTACACCATACACCTCGGAGTTTCTGATTGCATCTATTGATTTTCTCCCTGTTTGTTTACTGATACATCAAGCCACACTTGGACAGCCAATAATACACAGCGAAGATCATACTATCCATCACGTGAGTACTTCAGCATGCGTCAGCTTGTGTGCCTCCCTAATTGGCTCCTAAGCCTCTTAAGTAGCTGCCACTGCTCAAGTGGTGTAGGCTGGCCTGGATAAACAACAGAAAAACGGCACAGAGTGTACCGAACATCACAGAGTCCAACATTACTGAGCACTGCAGCCTCAGACAATGTAGAGGACCGTGCAGGATAAACACTGACTGGGCCTATTAAGCACATGGAGAGGCTTTAAGGGTTAATGAGCTAGTTGTCTGCATGTGTAGACACACACACACACACACACACACACATACACACATACACACACACACACACACACACACACACACACACACACACACACACACACACACACACACAGGAGATGGGATGAGGAGTGGCTCCCCTGGCGCCCAGTGGAGGTTCAGGTTACTACAGAGAGCGAAGAGACACAAATCAGGACAGAGCAACTATCACAACAACAGCCTGACACTTCAGGAGCAATGCTCGCACCTGGGGGACTGCTGACACACTCACAAACACACGCCACACACACACCCGTAAGACATAAAAAGACAAAGATCAATAATCTGTTGTGAAAAACAGTCTCACAGTGTGTTTGTTTTCGATGATCATATGTCATCAAGGATCGGGTTATTAGGGCTGCAACTATCAATTATTTTCATCGTCGATTAAGTGTCCATCATTTCATCAACTAATTTATCCTGTCACAATCTTTTCAGTGGAAAAATAGATCCAAATGTGATGTCTCTGCGCTCCACATGTTTGGACCTATACTTCAAGCTGTTTTATTTTCATTATTGATCAATCTGTTGATCATTTTCTCCATTTATCAATTAGTTGTTTGGTCCATAAAATTGTGAAAAATGTTGATCAATGTTTCCTGTCCAAGCTGATGTCCTCAAATATTTTGTTTTGTCCTCAACCCAAAGATATTTAGCTTCTATATTGTGAATATCTTCTGGTTTCTTCAGTCCTCTATGACAGTGAAGTTAATATCTTTGTGCTATGGATAAAACAAAACAGTTGTGGATCCTCAGACTAATCAATAATGAAAATAATCATTAGTTACAGCCCTACAGTTTAACAGTGAGAAACACTTCCTCTAGTTAAATTCAGGGATTTAGAAACAATTTCAGAACATGGTAGCATCCTACAGTGGGGATTCAAGAGTATTAAAAAAACTTCAAAGGGATTTATTCAAAGATATGTAATTGTAAATCACACTTGAATGACATAAAGGACTGTACTGAGAGTCTGTGCCTCTGTGCATGTGTGTTTGTCTGTGAGGGAGCATGATAGGCTGGAGTCAGACAGGAGGGGTCATGAAGGAGTGGTAGCCTATTTGGCTGCGGCTGGCAGACAGTGAGACACTCAGCGGGGAGTACTCTGCTCTGGCTTGATAAGAGCCACAGGGGCATAAGCCTCATCTAGCAGTGACTGATCAAAATGAGCACCCAGCCACAGCAGACTGGCTAGAGATCACACACGCACACACAGACGCAAATCCACAATCACCAACACAAGCTCAGACCCACTCAGAACTGTGTATTTCTGTGGAATTCAGATATATATTATTTGTGACATTGTGTTGTATGTGGACTGTCAAATCCATGCTTTTAGCATCTCTCTCTATGGTGAATTAAATCATGTATTAGGCTTTCATGGTTTATTAACAGCTCTTTCAGCCTGAAGAGGGCAGTATTCCTATTGAAAAAAATAATAATTTACTACAAAAACACTTAGTAGTAAGCAAACATTGAGATGTGTTGGGATTGCATGAATTCAAAAGAAACTCTGCAAAAGGATTTCTTGATTTCTGTATCATGTATGTAATGACTGTGTTTAAACAGGACACATCTAAATCAATCAATATATCCTTAAAAGTCATTTACTGGTCCTAATATTGAGCTCTAACTGGTTAAAACTTGTATAAAGTAAAATCCACTGTGTATGCACACGCCTACTGAAGTATATTTTTCTATACTGAACATATACTGTTGACATAAAAAGTGTGTTAAACGTATACTTCTACACATATGTGCTCTTCTTAGGGCATGCTTGCATTCTGTCTTTGGTGCTTCATTACAGTAATGTTAGGTACACAGTTTGATACATATTTCGATACGCAAAAGCATCCAAGAACACATCAATAGTATAATTTCATAATATTAATGCATACAGTGCATCTTGAATACAACTTTTAACACACCAAGTACAATTTAGGTACTTTAGTGTACCTTCTTAAGTACCTGGTTTCAGAAAATGTATGTTCTTTTGGGGAGTGGAGGGAAGGGATGAAGGATGAGGATGCTTAGTGAACTGTTACACATCTATGTTTAACCGTTGGTGCTAGTTATTATACATGCTTTGGAAATAAAACCCTGTCAAAAAAATAGTACACCAATAGCTGTACTGCATGTCTATGTGAGCATGACCAGTGTTAGCTCCAATCCTATATGATACTATATATATAATAAAATATAATGTCAGTGCTGATCAGAACATGGCAACTCAACAAATATAACACTGGTCAGGCATGAAGGGAACGACACAGATACCAGAGACACACTGGAAGCAAGCATGCATAAAAACATTTTAAAAAGTCTGTATCTGTTGCAAACATAAAGGTAGGATTGATTATCTGGGCTAAAATAGAGAAAACATGCTAAAGAAAAGAGAAAAGAAGACAGACAAGGGGGAAACGGACACGGATAACCTATTCCAACTCCAGCCCGCTTTTCCGTCACTCAGCCCTCTTTTCCACATGGAAGCTCCTGCCTGCATGCAGAATTCAGGGCTTAATGGAGGGGAGTTAAGTCCTTGGCCACACAGCGGATAAATGCTGTACTTTCTCCAAGAGATGCGGTGGCGGTGGCTGTGAGCGTTGCTTTCGTGGGATTCATTCAGGCAGAAAGCACAGAGCAAAGCACCATGACGGCATCTTGCTGGTGGCCTGACTGTCACAGACAAAGCCGACTTCAGTTCAACTCACTTAACCTTTGTGCTTTAGTGTTAACTTTTTACTTTAATGTCACCAGCAGTACCGAGCATGAACAGCCAGAGCATGAAAAAGGAGAGTCGACCAGATAAGTCAAGTCAATCAAGTGTGAATTATTTGTGTTATTTGTGTACTGCACCTTGGAAGCAGGTTTTGAATGTACACTTTGCTTTTAGGTGGTGTTTTCCCATGAGACTTACTTTTGACATTGAGATACATGGACTTGCTGACATCAGCTCCGACGTCGTTGCTGACTCTACACAGGTAGAAGCCGCTGTCTTCTTCCAGCACATGCTTGATGAACAGAGAGCCGTTGACCAGCACCTCGATCCGAAAGCCTGAGTTGAGGGCGATGGGTTTGAACTGAGGGACCCCGGCGCCTGTCAGAGGAAACAAAGTCAGAGTTAATCACGGTTTGACCCAAATACAGGAAAACATACACTGGCTAGTTAATATTCTCCTCCATTAGCACAGGCATTTCTGAAAGTTTAAAAACCCAGTCACTGAAAATCAAACCCTGCTACACCATCTGGTTCCTGCACTTTTTCATATGTCAAATTCAAGCATTTCCAAGTTGCATTTAAGGTTTTCCAGCACTTTACAGCTGTGGTAAATGACATATTTGCCTACAAACACATATTCAAAATGTTAAAATCAGATGTCTTTGTGCTGTAAACAACCAAAATTATTTTTCATGAAAGAATTCTACAGAAAGGTGACAAATTAAAGTTTCATTTTTCAAAAGGAGTCACCTGTCTATAAATAGACTTGGCATCCTATTAGAGTGGCACCAATTAATCAATTGATTAATTAATTGAGAAAATGATCAACAGATTAATCAATAATGAAAACAATTGTTATGTTCCACATGTTTGGACTTATTTTTCAAGTGACAAAATTGTGACAAGACTAATTTGTTTGTTTGTTTTGAGTCATTTTTTAAGACAAAAATGTCCAAATTCTCTGATTTCAGCTCTTGCGAAAGTAATGTAATTACAATTTCAAACAGTTTCAAGCATTTTATCCAAAATCCAAGCACTTTTCAAACTTTGAAAATACTGCATTAAAACTGAAGAATTTTCAAGGATTTCCAGCACCTTTAAGAACCCTGAGAATAAATAAGCAATGCCATGACTGACAAGAATGAAAGCAAAGGACTTCATGTCTAAACTGATCCTTATTGTGTCTGGTTGTGATGAAATAATGTAAGTTTAGTAGTTACATAATCTTCCACCCGTTTCCCTCTTCTTCCTTGGACTGCTGCTGTTTCTAATCTCACAGTGCTTGTTTGGACTTGAGGTGGGTGTTATTATGCATTCAACCTCAAGGCTGTGGACATTATGTTTGTTGTGTTGGCATTCAGAAAAAGATCATCTACCGCAGAGAATAAGTTTGCCAGAGGACAAAAAAAAAAAAAAAAATCTTAACATACAATTCAGTGAGATCATCAAAAGAGAAGACAGGCGAGTTATCCAGCTAAAGGTCTTTGAAAACTTGGAAAAGGGACAGTTGTGTGTTACTATACTATGTAATTGTGTGTGAATGTGGAGTATATGTATAATAAACGTGTGTGTCATGCTGTGAGTTTACCTTTAGAGTACTCCCACTGGATGGTAGGAACAGGATAGCCTTCAGCAGAGCAGTTTAGTATCACTGCCTTTCCATAGATGCCATCCTGGTCCTTAGGTTGCACCACAAATTTGGGAGGAACTGCAGGTCAAACAGCCATTAGATTACACTTATTCATCACAAAATCAAATAGATGTTTAATGGTCACTAAGACTACACTTTGAAAGAAATCTCTTTTTCCTCTTCTGTTCTCCTCGCTTTTCTCACCCCCCCTCTCCCCTCACCTCGGACGATGAGCTGGCTCTGGTGCTCCACGGCGGCGGCCTGGTTGCGTGCGATGCAGGTGTAGTTGCCGTTATGCATCAGCGTGAGGTTGGAGATTCGCAGGGAGCTGGTGAAGTCGATGTTGTCTATAGTGACGCCCAGGCTGGCTGGGATCGGCCGGCCGTCCTTCTGCCAGGTGATGAAAACGGGTTGGTCGCCCGACATGACCACGCAAGGGATGAAGACTCGCTGGCCGATGGAAAACCGGGGGAACTCGAATGGGTGGATGGTGGGTGGGACTAGGGAAGAGACGTGCAAATTCTTTTTCATCTCAGGAGTTTGACTCCACAGGCCGAGAAACTGTTGCTCCAAATCAGTCACAATTCTCATGCACATAAAGACAACAGGTTTATGAGCTACTTTATGAAGCGCTCTAACAGCAACTCATTTGTCATGATTCTCTTTTTATCACCTTGTTCCCAATATTAAAAATGATGCTTTTTGTTTTGCAAGAATGAGAGAAATATTTTATTACCTCTCTCAATGCAAAGCGGCTGAATTCTCTCTCAAACAACATGCATATAACATTCTCCCTTCCTCTCTTTCGCTCTCTGGGGACACTGTAGCCATCGTGAGAACCAGATGCTTTGGAAAATTAATGATTTAAAATAACATTGGAATAAGCGGCACTTCAGCGCTTATTTAATTCACAACAAAATAGGCATAATAGGCTCCTGGGGATTCCCTCTCGGCAGTGGTGGAATGCTAAGCAGCCGAGAGGCAAATTAGCCGAGGCGGAATGGCGGCATAGCTTTGTCTACGCTGTGTGATTTCCCCCTCGCACACTCTTTAGCACGTCAAGACCCGCCAGAGGGGGGGGTTAGCCCATCCGACATTTCAAATTATGCAGCGTCATTGAAGAAAGAGAGCCATCTGAGGTTATCATCATCTGGCTCAGCTCAGTGCCGCTGCATATTCAGATGAGCCTCAGATAAGCTGGCCGGGATGATGGAGATGGTGCTTTACTATCAGTGATGTGAGTGTTTTTTCTTTTCTTTTTTTTTCAGGTGATGATATACAAATATACCTCTGCATATCTGTGTTTTCTACGACAAGGAAAAGCAGATACCGAAGTGATGCTTTTAATGTATCTTTTAAACGTGATGAACAGCATGTACGCTGGATGGAAAGACACAGGGTCAGTGTGCAGACTGATGAAGTGATTCTGTCTTAGTGTCCACAGACTCGGAGATTAATGATGGCCCCATGAATGTACTCAACAAATACAGGGCTATGATGCAGTGTGTATGTACATCTCAAATGAATGGCCTGAACTGTTGAGGAACTCTGAGGCACTCAAGAGGGTAATGATTTAAAAAGCCTTTCATAACTCATGGCTATTTATTCACAGCAGCAGTTAAAACATGCTTGTGTATTTAAGACATTAAGGGCCTCATCAGAGCAAGTACACATGTCTGTTAGACGTGATGAAAAGAATTCACATGCAGGGTTTCTGCAGGTTTCAACAAGTTCAATTTATGACTTTTTAAGACCATTATTAATGTAATTTAAGACTTTTTTTTTTGTCAGTATGGACCTCACATCCATACTGGCAAAAAAGCACAGTTTTCATTAGTGGTCACTGGGTCAAAGTTTGTAATTTTGCAGTAGTCACTGTGTGATCAATACAAATTTTCACAAACAGACTGGAGTTAATGCAACTTTAGAAAAGTAATTCATTATTCAATCAATTTTTGAGAACTAAAAAATCATATTTAAGACATTCAGATTATTGGATTTTAGACTGAGGACCTGCAGAAACCCTGCACATGATCAGGACAAGGAGATAATCACATGATTGGCTTAGACAAGTAAAGTCACATTATAGACGGTCTAAAGCAATTTCTTTTGTAAGATCTATATATATGTAGAAAACTCAATGAGTGGTGGAGACAGATAACAAGGCTCTTACAAAAACAACTGTTTTGGATATACACATTGAAAGCTGTGTAGGCAAATGAGTCCTTTGAAAAACATCATGTGCCGTCTTATATGTGTGCTCTTAAGAGGTTTCAAGATGTTTTGTATATATTCTTCTATTTGTTTACTGCTGTTTTGATCTGATGTCATGAGATATTTGTGCCCCTGCTGAACAGTCAGTCATGTGACTGTTTCCTTGTCTATTCTGATCATTGACTACTTGCCAGTGTCCATAACAGACAGTCTGAAGGTAATCATTTTGTACTTGCCCTGATGAAGGGTTTAAAGGACCAGTGTGTGGAATTTAGTGGCATCTAGCAGTGCAGCCAACTCACTTGCCAAAATTCCAGCTTCTTAAATGTGAATATTTTCTGGTGTCTTTACTCCTCTATGACAGTAAACTGAATATTTTTTTGGTTGTGGGCAAAACAAGACATTTGAGGACACCATCTTGAGCTTTGGGAAACACTGATCAAAATTTTCATCTTTTTCCAACACTATATAGACAAACAACTATTAATTGATAATTGAGAAAATAATCAACCAATTATTATATTCCATTTCTGCAAAAAGATCCTCCTAAATGTTACATACTTAGCATTTAATGGCTAAAATACATAGGCATGTTTTAACTGCTACTATGACTAAACAGCTATGAGTTATGAAAGGATTTTTGAATTGTTACCCTCTTGATTTCTTTAACAATTCTAAACTTTGTATCCCCAAACTGAAGAGCACCAGAGGGACACCTTTTTCACACCTGAGCAGCACTCCATGCAGACTGTTTGGTAAATATCCTGAACTGCTTACTTGACACTTCAGATTGGTAATAATCCTGATGGAGTGCCCATGATTACACTCTGCTACAGCGACTAAATCTTCAGCTATTTTTCTGAATATAAGCATTGAGTCGTGAAGTGTAACTGCAGACAGATAGGCCTGAGCTTCATACCTTTCACAGTAACATAGACGCTCTGGTGTGTGGAGAGCTGGGGCTGCACCAGCACGTTACACGTGTATTCTCCTTCGTCCACATCCTTCTGCACATCAAACAGCTTCAGGGTGCCGTTGTTCTCGAAGGCCCGCTGCCGATGGTTATATGGCAGCAAATTGGAGTCCTTGTACCACTTGATGGAGTAGTATGGGTAGCCAATGACACGGCAGTGGATGTACATGTCCCGGCCAGCGATGGCAGTGAGGTTTTTCATTGGTCTGATGCTGGCAGGCCCTTGAAGGACACATTGGAGAGACAACTCTCTTAAAATGATTTTGAGGCAGGGGGGGTGGAATAAAAGATAGTTGTGCTGTGCTGTGTGTGTTTTTGAGACACCACAAAGTTTACATGCCTTGATTCATTCTGATAGTAAGAAATAAAAACATTACAAGGATTTATTTAGAAGTTTTAGAACGCCTGACTAAGACATCCTCACTCCAAGATAGGCGTCTGAGCAACTCAAAAAATGGAAATCAGCCTCAGAATCATTACCAGTGGACCCATTCTGCTCTATTTGCTTCATATCAAATGTGCTTTTTGCCTTGTCAGAACCAGGGACTCGTGTACCCTTCTATTTGAGCCTGTAGTGAATATTACCTTTCGCTCCCACCTCTTTGGTGCCGACTGTGATTGCCTCTGACAAGCATTAGAGTGGAATGTTCCCTTTCTCCACTCATGAAGCTATTATCAAAACCATTACTCATGTAGCCGGCTTTCGCACACACTTGTGAAAAACCAACAGAATAACCAATAGGCTTCCATAGCTCAGTGTCTATCAGGGAAATGGACTATTAGGCTTCTCTTTAAAGCACTGTAGAAGACAGTTTAACTAGGCTCTGTAGTGTACTTTGAGCACAAGCATATCCTGGGTTGCTACTCTCTTTAGCACGATTAAGGAGGCAACGATGTGAGAAACAGTCATTACACTTTCTCCGCAATGGCACCTGTGGAGATTTATCTTCATTGCTTGGCTGCATTCGGCATCCACGGACCCTCGCTTAAGGGCTAGAGGATCGCCCTATTTAGCCTTACAACATGCAAGAATGAACACAATCAAATTAAACCAATCAGTGTACAGAAAGTACCCTTCCCTCTCTGCAATAGAGAAATACTAATAGCCTTGCACCGAGCACAGTAAGCTTGAGCGCCCCAGTATTACCGCTACATGACAACAACAATCCAGCCAACCATGTCCCTGTAGAGAGCAGATAGCACTACAGTCATACACTGGAGCTAACAGTAAATCACCCTAATGGCGTCCCAGTATAAAGCTATCAGCAGGTGTTGGGTAGGAAGCAGGGCATTAGAAGAGTTAACGCTGACGCCAGTGACTGATGATAGGAGGAGCTACTACAGGAGGCTGTACAAGTATCCTATTCTCAAGACACAAAATCAGGGTCCTCAATAGCTTATTTTCTCATCTTAACTTGAGTTTAACGGTAAGAAAAATCCAATACCCAAACTCATGGCTCTGTCATATCTTATCTCAGACCATGTATCTTAAGAAATCTTAAGGAACTTAAAGCTTCGACAAAGAAGTTTCACATCTGGTTGAGTTTGGAGGCCCCTGTGGACAAAATCACTTCTATTTCCACCGTTGTAACCACAAAATATAACGTCAAAAACAAAAGTATCTAAAGAAAAATTTCCTCCTGTTTCTTTTTAAATGGCTAATAAGCAACTCACTGAAACTTTGCCTGTGAAAATGTAAACACAGGCTTGGTTCATCTGCTTTCAAGGGGACTCCAACCTGGTGGCAGTCAGGAAGAACATCTTAAGAGAAATACTTGATTTTCTTGTGGATTGTCTTGTTAACTGATATAGGTTGTATGGAGGCACCAGTATTAAATAAAGACTTTTTCATTACCAGCTGAAAACTAAAGAAACCTAAATAGAACTGTAAACTCGATTCTTCAATCTGTCATGCCTGTCTCTGTGTTTAGAATGAACATGAGGCTGCTGTATCCTTGGCAACAGCTGTCTCACTTCAATTGTCACTGAGTACCTAGCTTGCTATAATGGACAAGAAAAGACGGGTGTTCAATTTTGGCTTTGATGAGTCAGAGGCATTAATAAAGCCAGCATGGCCTAGGAAAATTAAAGCTTTGTCATAGCCTTTAAATTATGATAAAATAAGATATGATAAATTTTACTGACCTCGCACTGAGGAAATTCACTTGTTAAATATACTATATATAGTGCAACAGTGGTGCTGTTATATACTTTGTATGTACATATTATATACATTTTATACTATTAGACACATTATTCATTCATATATATATACTGTGCTATTATCCTGCTATAATCTACATCTACTTATAATCTATAATGTCAAGAGATATAAAGTAGGAATTCTCTGAAAACTTCCTAGAAGTGAATATTTTCTGCTTTCTTTACTGTTTTATGATAGTAAAATGAATATCTTTGTGGATAAAACAGAACATTTGAGGACGTTATTTTGAGCTTTGGGAAACACTGACTGACATTTTTCATAATTTTCTGACATTTCATCGACCAAATTGATTAATTAACCGCCAGTGAAAATAATTGTTTGTTGCAGCCCTATTATACATATAGTAAATCACTAATGTGCAATTATCCTGTGCAAAATAAATTTATATCACACAATCATCCAATTTACAGGTCAATGCTTTTTATATTTTTCTCTTAGTATAATAAATTGTGCTAGAAAACATGTTTCTGTTATACCAAAAATCCTAAATGTCATCCTAAACTGAGATCAGAGAGGATTTCAGACTTATGAAGTCTCTGTAATGATGCCCCGGGTTTCTAAATGCTAGAAACTAACAACACAATCTGATGACTAAAACTGAAAACCTCTTGACAAACTTAGTCAGGCATTCTTTCAACATCTGCACATCCAGGCGTTTTAGACGTAGCCAATTATAAATGTATACAAAACAGAATGAATCAAGACATGCTGATGTGTATATGTGATGGTGTGTTGGAAGAGTTGATCTGACAAGCACCTCTTACGTTTATTCGCGCCTGGTAGGAAACGGTCCCGGCCGAGTTGTTGCAGATGCAGCGGTACACCCCTCCGTCGGGCACCTGGGTCTGGCTGATGTTCAGGTGGCTGACCACGTGACCCTCTGTGTTGGTGTAGTGGGAGATGCGGTGGCGGCTGTCCCGTACGACAGGCTCGTCGTCCAGAGTCCACGTTACCCGGGGCTCCGGTGTGCCCTTCACCGTGCACGACAGCGACACAAACTCGTTGATGTTGTAGACCTTCTCGCTGAATGAAGCCAGAATCTTGGGGGTGCCATCTGGGCAGTGGGAGGAGACAAACATGGCAAGGTACATTTTATTATTCTATTATTGTAGTAACAGATCATTAGAAAAACAGGTACCACTTTACAAAAAGACTACCCTTATAAATGGTTTATAATTAGGTTATTATTTAGGTTGTACACACTTTATAAATCATTAATAAGCTGTTACAACACATTAGAGAAAAAGTGCAATTCTGACCTGTTGTTTGCCAAATAGTGAGGCTACATGTATCTGTACTAAGATTCAGATCTCACTGCTTACTGAGCTTACTTTGTCTTCTCCATCAGCATCAGTTTCATCATTTTTTTTCTAGTTTCTAGCATCAAAGTTTCATTTGACATATCAAATTATCAGATTCATACACTAAGCCTTTGACAATACAGTTTACCTTGACATTTTCAGCATGCTCCATGTTACACTCTACAATAAGGCTGCATTTTGCCACTTATAAATGGCAAAAGATTGATTAGTAATAAGCAGTAACTGGATCTTGCCAAACAGTGAGCCTTCATCAATGGTTCAAAACTGTGTTATAACTTGTTTATAATTGTTTATTAGTAATTTGTTTAATGGTTTTTGTGTTTTTCTCCAGTTTGGCCTTTGGGTTGTAGTATCTGTCCTACCTTGGTTTCGTACTGTTTATTTTTGTCACTATCTTTGTCACTATTACACTGACCATATGTTGTACTTTTGTTGTTCATTTGTTTATTTGTGAAAATATTAATACACAGTTTGTGGGTAAAAATGCTAATTAGTGATTTATAAAGTGTTTACAACCTAAAATGTCTTGTGGCTTCACAGAAAAAATTTTGCATGCTGATTCAAGGAGCAAATGAAGAGGTATCATCAATCTCTAAATGGTTTCAGATGTACAAACTCTCTATCAATATAAATAAATCTAATTTTATAATATTCTGTAACAAGTATACAAAAGAGAAAGCTGAATCATTAATAGACAATATTGAAATAACTCAGGTGCCTCACATCAAATTCCTAGTGAGTCATAGTAGATGAAAAATTAACATGAAAATATCATGTTAAATGTGTCTGTTAAAATAAGTTTGTTTATTAATAAATCATTCTGTATTCTAACTTTTTATTACAGTTTAATTTTTCCTTATATTATTTATTGTAATACTGTGAGGGTCACAACAAATTCCACTTTTCTCGAGTTTTGAGAATGATCAGCTTTGCCAAAAGATTCATCTGCTTCTCTTTTCAGAAAATACAAACTGCAGTCAATTTATAATGTGAACATATACCAGACTTGTGTGTTTATGTATGCCTAGTTACACCTAACTCATGAATTGCCTGGTGCTTTCCATGTTTTCTTCACTCATGGTATACCAGACACTCAAAGGAGGACCACCTCTTTGGAACGATCTACCTACATCACTACAATCAACATCTACATTGTCATTGTTCAAAAAACATCTGAAAAAGTCTTTAATTAGCAAAGATTTTTTGCCCTTTTTGGGCATCATTGTAATGCTTGTCAACTTGTAAATCAATTTTATATCACTACTTAGTCTTGACACTTTGAAGCATGACCACGGTTATTTATAAAGGAGAGTCATCTTCATATGCTTTTTTGGCTCTCAACGTTTCCTGCACAATGTTCTAACTTTTTCATTATTTTTATTATCTTTTTATTTGTGTATATAACGTTCAAAAGTAAACTAAACTAAACCGAACTAATTAACATTATAAACTATGCATTAATAATTTATAAGGGGAATCTTTGTACATTTGTGAAGTGGAAGTGTAAAATCTATTCAAGGAATCTATCCAAAATCAGGACAGATTTTTTCATTGTGACACTTTCAGATCTGCTGTATAAAAAGCAGAATCAGACCGTAAAGCAGATTAATACAGCTCCTTTCTCTGGCTCCACAACATCATTGATTATCAATATTCTCCTTATATTAGTGTGGTCATGAGAGGCAGACACTGCAGCAACCCAGCTTGTGTAACAGTAAGCAAGCCTCTTTCAGAAAATCTAATAAAGCTAAGCTGTACTGCGGTTCACAATACCACATACACCATCTAGATGTGGACATTAACACATAGACACACACACACAGATATATATATGCATATACAAAGTACTGTACTGTATGAAAACTGCTCCCACCCACACGTCTCCAGTAAGATTCACTGTGAATTCTGACCTTCCAGTATGACTTGAACAAAGTCCTGGGCGGACATCTTGCCATGTCTGGCAAAGCACTGATAGGCTCCTCCATCGCTCTTGGCCATACCAGCCATGACCAGGTTCTCCCTGTTCTGTCCTGTCATGCGGACGCTGTTACTTGGGTAGATGAGCTCCCCGTTGCGGTACCAAGACAACTGGTACTCCTCTGAGCCTGTTACGCTGCAGGACAGTGAAACCTGGCTTCCCACACTGCCCTTCACTTTCCGCGGGCTCACCACGACCTTCAGTGGCTCTGTAGGTATGAAAGTAAGAGTTCAGTAGTGGCTTTTGACAGAAAATTGGAATGTAATGTGATCTTACTTGTTGTCTGTACTTTAACCAGGGTATCATTATTATTTTGCCAGTGGAAGATCAGTAAGTGTTACACTGAAGCAACATTTTTAGATTCCCACTTGTCCCTGTTTTGAGGCATTACACCGCTGATAAAAATCAACCCCAATGACTTACCACCAGCCCATGGGCACTGACCTTTTACCTGCAGCCTGCCAACCACTTCAGCATTGCCGTATCCGTTCCACACCTCACACACATATGTCCCTGTGTCGCTGGGCTGGGCTCTCTCTATCAGCAGGCCTGTCACACTCTGTCTGAAGCGTGTGTCGGGCTCCAGCGGCCGGTTGTCTTTTAGCCAGCGGTATTTGGGTGCAGGGTGACCGGAGGCCTTGCAGGGCAACTCCACTCGATGAGATGCCATCACCTCACGACGCTCAAAGCTGTCCAGGATGTGGGGTGCTGAGTTGGTGGGGTCTGCAGGAGGGAAATTCGGTAAAGTAAGAGGTTTGAGTTCTAGCTATTGTTTCACCACTTCTGAACATTACAAAGTTTGCTTTTTGCTGTTTCCTGCTTTGTTTCTATGTTTTTGCTGTTTTGTTGCTGCGCATAATTGTTCAGCTTTTGTTACTGTGACTTGCAGTCTGTCTTGCTTGATGTGTGTGGTACTTTGCTGTTGCTGCACTACTTGATTCTGCTATCTGTTAGCCACCTGCTAGTGGCTGTGTTTTATACTGTCTTTTATGTTAAGTTTGTTGTGTGTGTCGCTGTCTTAATTTTTCAACTGTGCCCTTTTAGTCCCTGCCCCCCTTTCCTTGCCTTTTGCCAGACCACCATTGAAAATGACATTTTCTTAATAACTTGCCTGGTTAAATTAAGGTATATACGTTCTGATATATATAATGTTTTTTAAAGTTCTTAGCCTTTTTTAGTGGTGATATCTGGCTGCTTAACTATTATTAATGCTTATACCTGGGTTCTTAACTATTTTTAAAATCTTTTTTATTATATATAGATATATTATTCTGTTGCATCACAGTAGTGTTCTTCATTTATTCAAATTTGGAACATCAAATTTTGGTCAATGTATGTATGTTTTTAGCTTTAAAATACTATTTTCCTAAGCCCTTCTAAAAACATTTCCCCACATAACCTGACACAGGTTTCTGCATGATGGCACTCATATAAACCCCCTCAGTCGAAGATGCAGGGAGCCATTCTGGAGAAGAATAGCTGATTGCTGGGCTTCGTTCCCAGGTTGTCATATGCTTTGGTTTGGTGGTTTGGTATATGAAGACCTGGGAATGAGACGCAGCAATCAACTATATCTTTCCAGAATTGCTTACAGGACCTTTGAGAGAGGGGAGGGGCAAATATCATGCTCTAACCCGAGTGGGCATTTCATGTTCCAGAAAATAACACAGATGGAGTCACCCTTTAAGTGTCTATTATGTGTGTCTAATGTTCTGTGTTGCTCATGGTGCTGAGTGGGTAAATGGGTACACACTATTGCCATGTTGTGAGTTTCACTGTGGCTCATGGCCAGGTATGACATCCCCAGAACCAATGGAGTGTTAAAAGCTTGAAAACCGGTGAAAACACATAAACACACTATCACACAAACCCTTCACCTGAGAGGTAGCCCATCAATGTAGCACTACAGTACAGATAATATTAGAGGATGCACAACAAACAGATAAAAACAGAAGCAGCAGTGGCCGAGATGTCTTGACTTTTAGTCCAGAGAATGGTTCAAACTCCAAAAGAATGTCTTAAATATAAATGTCTTTTAAACTCCACACTGCAAGTTCATAACACAGGCTTTCTATTAAGAACTAGAGGAAAGTAAGGTTGATCTGGTCATCGACCATTGAGCCCTCTATCATTGTAACATTGTGATTTGTAAGCTTTATGTTATGTATTTGAGATATGTGTCTCCTCAGAGTTGCTCCAAGGCCAGAGTTGTGGGAAAATGTAACATTTTTACATGTGGGACAAAAAATAAAAAGCTGCTGCTACTGGTCACTGCACTGGGTCTCCATGTCCATTTATTATTAAACCTGTCCGGTTAGGCAAATCTAAGACACTGTGACACTGGTGGCAGTTGTGTTTCTTTTCTGTGGGCTGATGTTGGTGTGTTTCCAATGACAGTGATATCATCATCCATTGTGGTGTTTCACTGTGGACGCTGTCATGTGCCAATTATGTAGAAATTGCCCAACCCTAGTTGAAAGGTCAGAATATCTAACTCATTTCTGATGACACCTTCAAGGTTACATTTAGAGCCACACAGAACATGATACAACTGTTTTCACAGGCTGAGTACTAATCCTCTTGATGAAAATTATCTTCATGTGTAAAATCTGTGGACTGTCCCTTTATGGTTTATGAAAGGAGGGGCATTTTCTTTCCTGAAGCCCTCTCCCCAAACTGTGTTGGCACAGATCTAATGACCTTTATCACATGTCAGCCCCTCTTTAATTTAATGTGTTTTTCCCTGTCACTCTCTATTCTATTCAAATCATCTGGATCTGTTTTTACAAGTACACATTTATTTCCATATGGTCGGACTCTGTCATTTTACACGCTCTATTTTTAAAACCAACCAACGTGAACAGCTACAATAAGAGAACAAGGTTTAATGCATATAATAGTTTGATGTATAAATAGTATAAATATCATCTACTTCATAAATGATGAATAAAATTATCTGGTAGTCTGTGATGTGAGGCTTCATACGAGTTTCAAATGTTGCAATAAGTCGACACCTTTGCTGATGCATCATTTTCATGCTGGATGTTTTGGCGTTCCTTGTACCTGAGACAATGAGGCGGGCGCTATTGCTCTGTCGGGTCTCTCCTGTGTACCGATGACGTGTCATACACCTGTAGTTGTACAGCCCGTCTTCCATTTGCACATCCAGGATATACAGGGCTCCCGTGGATGTGATGAGAAACCGTGACACTGGAAAAAAAAACATGAAAAAATATATAAAGTCAGTGAATGATGAATGGTACAATTTTAAACAGTTACACAATAGGTCTCAATGAAAAAAATAAACCTAAATAACAATTTTGAATGACATCTCCTATGGACATTCTTACTGCCTGAGGGCCAACCTGCAACAAATATGTCACCTTTATGTGACCTGTAAGTACTGTATATTGCCTCTGGTCAGTTAGAGTAATGCTGAACAACTGGAAAAGATATCTGTAGCTTGCAGATTCTCTACAATACATGTCTTTAAGAGTCTTCTCGAAGGGGTGGGGAAAAAATCTCTTAAAAGCATTGCAGTTCTCTCTTCAAAGGTTGTGAACTGATGCAGAAAACGATTCTCAACATTTTGATCTCCTGTGACAATTTTCTACAATGTTCTGTATGTTCCTTATGACTGAAAAAGGTGGATGATGAAATGGCAGCATTTTGGCTTCTATGAAGTAAAAGGGAAAAGGGAAAAGTTACCTGGACAAAGAGCAACACTGTAAGCAAGTTGTATTTAACTAAACTAATTATGGATCATCACAAACATATCATGTTTTCAAAGTAGCAAGTAGCAACACAGCAAAAGACATTTTGACGCATCAAGATGCAACAATCATCATTTTATAATCTCATAATAGCACTGTGAGTCAGAATCGAATCAAGACATGAAGTACCAAGAGATTCCCACCCCTACAACAGAGCGCTTGATCCATCATTTATTTTCATTTCATTCATCCCCACTGACTCCCCACTCAGCTTGATTATCTGGTGCAACATGTTTTTCATAAAAAGAAAAAATAAAGTGTAATAAAATGTGAATATTCACTTTAATACAACAAAATCACTATAAACATTTTTGAATAACAAAATAAGTTTGCCTCTCTCAAGGCTTCAACTAATGATTATTGTCAAATTCGATTAATCGGTCAATTATTTCCTCAATTATTCAACTAATAGAGATAATAATTAGTTGTTTGGTCTATAAAATGTCAGAAAATGGTGAAACATGTTGATCGTGTTTCACAAAGTGCAAAATGATGTCCTCAAATGTTTTGTTTAGGGATGATGTTCAGGTTAGTGTCAGAGAGGAGTAGAGAAACCCAAAACATATTTTCATTTAAGAAGCTGAAATCAGAAACTTTTGACTGTTTTTTTCTTAAAAACGACTCAAACCGATTAATCGATCTGTAATTAATTTAAAGATCGATTAATAATCAATTGCAAAATCATCATAAACTGTTGCAGCTCTACACTTGATCTAATAGTAACACAGATATCAGAATGTTTGACACATAACACTGGACCGCCACAACCAATCAGTTAATCCTAAAAATTCAAATTCCCAGCTGTCTGAAATGCACTGTCTGGAACACTGTGTGACACATGAAAGGAACAAACAAAGGATCAATTGCCTCTGGATTTCATCACAGGAGAGCATTTTCTAACAAATAATATTCAACAGTCATACGGCGTGAGAAGAGAGCGTACTGTGTGTATTCATTCTTATGCACTGGCATCACCACCTTACACATTCTAAAGGAGGAAAATACAGAAAATCCAATTTTGAAGTCTCTTAGCAAATATTTGCAAGTCAAGTGAGGTACGCAGCTCTGTGTGATTGTAGTCACCAAACATCTGCTGCAGCCCATTTAGCTCAGCACAGCTCTGAGGCGCTGTGACAAGGCTGTGTGTTGTGTAGCGGTGTAACACAGCTCGTTATCATGTAGCTCATCGCTCTCTCTTCTCTCTCTCTCTGGGGGGAAACTCTCTGTCTCTCTCTCTCTCAGTTTCTTTCTCTGCTCCAGACTAAAGCGCAGGGAACCAGGGATCACAGAGCGCTTTGATAAGGCATGGCTGTGCAGGTCGGATGTGCTAATATCATGCTGATGTTATGCTAATTTGTGTGAACACATGGAAGTGGAGAGAGCTAGTCAGTGTTTATGAGGAGTGATGTGTGCTGTAGCCGGTGGCTGCCGGGGTATTTCGTGTCACCGATGATGGAGAAGCCTATCTGGGATGGGGATCAAATGGGGCTGCCGTACGTTGGGGGATTCTGGCAATATTGGTAGAGATATCATAATGCAGACTTTATGGGGTGTTGAATTACTCTCATTTAGCCCTGTCATGACAGTTTAACACAGATTAATACTGCAGGTATAGGCCCCTGTGCAGTCCATGAAGAGGTGTTAAAATACAAGCTCTGATCATTGTGTTAATCAGAACAACCCAACATGAAATCATTAATTACTGTAAAGTAGGGCTGCAGCTAATGATTATTCTCAATGCCGATTCACCTGTTCATCATTTTCTCGATTAACTGATTAATTATCACAGTTTTATTAGATGAAAAATAGGTCCAAACATGTACGTCAGTGAGAGCCACATGTTGGACCTATTTTTCAAGTATTTTCTGTAGCGATTGTTTTCATTATTAATTAATCTGTCAGTCACTATCTTCATTAATTGATTAGTAGTCATAAAATGAAGAAATGAAATGAAAAATGTCAGTCAGTGTTTCTTCAAGCCAGAAAGAAAACAACAACAGAAAATATTCACATTTAAGAAGCTAGAATCAGAGAATTTGGACTTTGTTTTTTCTTAAAACGACTCAAACAAATAAATCAATTAAAACAAACCTTAACTGAAAACAATAAAATAGTTGGCAATTAAAGTTTTAATCGATTAGTAATCTAATATTCGATTAATTGTTAGAACTCTACTGCAAACATCATCAAAGTTACATTTGGTCACTGCTAATAACACAAGAACTCTGATCTTTCAGATCTCTTTCAGCACAAAATGAGATAAATCTTTGGTGAGATCTGAAAAAGAATCTGGTGAGAATGTCTATAATGCATTATAAGCACATTCATAAGATATAATGAATTCATAAGGATTTAAAGAACTCCTTATGTATGTGAGTTATGGCAGCATTCAAAGTGAATTGGATGCATTCATAATTCTTTATGACTACACTCATAAACATACATAATGTTTTCTGATGCACTACATCAACAGTCATAAAACATTACAAATATGACTTATAACGAATCCTAAGTTCAAGTGTCAAACTTGAAGTATACTAATGGGGCTTATAATACATTATGTCTATCTGTACTCACCTGTCTATCTTTGGATGTGTGCAAAGTGAAGTACACTGATGCAACACATCACATTATAACTACCATAACTTTAGCCATTTATGAAGACACACTTAATAAGATTATTAGCAGTCTTATGATGGTTATAAGACATTATGACATTTCAGAGACTTATGTTAGAGCAGTTCTCTATGTGTCTTTATAAATATAAATCAAACACTTCTCACTATGGCATGGAGCTATAAAGCATCACACACTTGTAATACATTATGACCACCACTTATAATACTTTAGAAACTTTGTTAGAAGTTGTCATGCATAATTGTAAACATGTAGTTTCATAAAACCTTATAAAAGCATGATAATGTCTTCTGAATGTGCTTATAATGCATAATAGACTTTAATAGATAGTGTTAGTAAAAGTCTTTGAGTTTTCTCCAGTCACAGCCAGTGGATGGAGTGAATGACAGACAGACAGAAGAAATGACTTTCAAGATGTTTCCAGATGTTGTAATAGTGCAATAAGCAAGGGATGAATGAGAGGACAGAGAGAAACGGGGTGAGAAGACAGAGAAGGAGAAGGGGGAATACACAGAGGAGACCAGTGAGGATACTATTGTGAGCCAGTGATGACCTAGTTAGAAATGAGAGACCATGGATTTGATATCCTAAAGGGGTTTTTCAGCCTGTGGTCGAGATGCTCTAGTGTGTGACAGACAAGCAGTGGTAAAATGAGGGGGACAGAAGAAGGAGGATCCACATCCATCTGTGTGTGTCTGTGGTCCTTAATCATATAAACACAGAGACAAGCCAGGGAATATTATCAAATTTGAATTTTGCTTGTAACAAATGCAGTTCATTTTCAATGAGGGCAATAATTCAGAGAAAGCAGATATCAAAGCGAAAAGCGAGAGCGGGCTGTCTCCCATGTCTTTCCTTTCTCCTTTTTCCATCTTCTTCCCCCTTCTTTCCCCTCCTCTTGAAAGTTGCCTGGCATCAAAAGTTGACAAGGCAGGCTTATGAATGAGAGGAGCTTTCATTAGAACAGACTGCCTGTCACTGTGACAAAAGGCCAGGGCTGGGAGAGGGGAGTACGCCTGTGTTTTGAATACACGTTAAAACAGACACATACACACACTAGCATGTGTGTTTACATGCATGTGTGTGCTGTCTCTAGTCTACCAGTGAGTCACACTGGCTTTAGATTATTAGTGAATTTCTCACTGAGTAGAACAGGGTTCATTTAGAGGGTCACATGCAGGGAAATATTGCAGTTTCCAGCATCGATTTGAAGAAATAGTCTTATTTGTTGTCTAATCAAGAGTTAGATGAGATTATTTAATAACCAGTCTCAGGTCTGTGTGTTACTTACACAGCTAGGACCTGAATACGGTTAGCTTAGCTTAGCATAAAAAGTGGAAGCTGGGGAAAACAATTAGTCTGGCTCTGTCCAAAGGTAAATAAAAATATGTCTGCCAGCACCTCTGAGCACAACTTGTTTATACACTTTGATTTATGCATGCATTAATCAAATTATTTAATGTGTTAATTAGTGTGATAGGCTAGCTGTGGTTTCCAGTCTTTATGCTTAGATATATCTAGAGCTGCAACGACTAATCGATTATAAATTAATTATTAAATCAACTGACAATTATTTTGATGATCGATTAATTGGTTTGAGTATCTTTTTAAGAATAAAAGTTAAAAAAAATCTGATTTCATCTTCTCAAGTGTGAATAATTTCTGCCTTCTTTACTCCTCTCTGACAGTAAAGTGAATATCTTTGGGTTGTGGGAAAAACAAGACATCTGAGGTCGTCATCTCGGGAACACTGACCAACATTTTTCACAATTTTCTGACATTTTATAGGCAAACAACTATTGAGTGATTAATCAAGAAATAATCGACCAATTAATCGACTATGAAAATAATCTTTAGTTGCAGCCCTAGCTATATCTATCCTCTGGCTTCAGCTTCATATTTGGTGTACAGACCAATGACATATATAAAGATGAACTGCATGTTAGCTCCCTAAAAGTGAAGCCAAAACATGCTGATTTCCTCGTGGTGGCTGGCTGCAGAATAGGTCATAAACCCCGCCCTCTCCATGCAAAACTCAAATTACACATTAAATAATTTTTTTCCAAAGATGGTCTCTGTAATTTTAGACATTTTAAGTAGGTTTTGTCACACTGATATGTATATGTCCAAGTGTTCATTCTTCTGAGCGGCTTGCTTTTAGTTTTCTGATGCTACGGGCGGGGGGGGGGGGGGGGGTCATATCATGATTCTCATGTCATGTCAGCCCTGATCACTACTGGCTCCAAATGATCAGCATCACTAACATAAGATTGCACACCTCATATTCAGGTTATTTTGGTTTCATTTGTGTACAGTGGAGGAAGAGGAAGTAATAAATAAAATCTTAATCCTACAGTTGGAGGAAGTGGAGACACGTTCTCTATCTTTATGTACAGTCAACGGAACAGACAGACTTTCTTAGAAAGGAAGAGAATACACTTCTCAAACTGTCAAACGTAGTTAACTGCTAACTGAAATTAGGGTCTGAAGTCTCCCATTGACTGCACATACTGGTGTGACATGGTGTCGTACCATTACCAACAACAGTGTCAAACATCAACCTGTTTTTTTCACAGTCCCTTCTCAGATCCGAAGAACTGCATTAGACACCTTTTATTTCTGGTATATTTGACAACCAGAGGCAGCCAAAAGTATGATAGCATCTTGGTACTCCTTTTAATTCTGCAACCACTGTACCAATAATGTGAATCATCACAAGTTTTTGAACCCAAACTACGACTACTATACTATTTCCTGATCTAAAGAAAATTTGAAGAGCTTCTTTGGAAACTGCTGTCCACAGTAGTGCCTGTTTGCAAACACAGCTGAGCATCTTTCCAGTAGGAGGCAAATTAACAAGTGAGAAAAACAATTTTTAGAGCACTGCCATGAGAACAGGAGGTGGTTGTGGTTGGTATTAATACAAAATATAAAAAATGTCGAGGGCCATTGTATTTGATTACATTCTTGATTCTTGGTTAGATTCCAGCTCGTGCTCACTACCAACAAACACAATTGATTGTCTCTCACAGCGCTGCAGGCCTACACTACTGTATTGTGTGTGCACGTCCTTGTAAGCTGAGGGCATTTCTGTGTATTCTCGTACCACTGCAGTTATCTCAAATCCCACTGGCTTGTGTGTCTGCATATTAAAGCCTTTGTGTGCGTGAATGTATGTGTTTCTCCTCGTGTGTGCATGCAAGTGAGTGTGAATGTGTTTATGCAGCATCCAGCTGCATGGAGGAATGGTCAATAATAACGATCGAAGGCGCTCCACTACGCTTTTCCCCGCTTCTCTCTGCTCCACCTACTGCATACTAACAGCGCCTGAGAGACAGCCTCCACTGTTCCTCCAGTGCACGTGTTAACATGCTAGACATATGAGCATGCGTTTGTGTCCACACCTGGCTGTATTAGTGTATATTTCTGAAACTATGGCTTCACTTCACCCCAGGTGGCTTGCTGGACTATCAGTCGTCTCCTCTTCCCTTCCTCGGCCCGCCCAGCTGCTTTGGCATCGCCAGTGCCACAAACACAAGTCTCTTTCTGTGGATCCAGACTCAATAGCTTCAATTAATCCCCATATAAGCCACAGTGAGCCTGCAAGTAGACTCTTTGTTCATTCAAACTGGGAGTCCTTGCACTTTTTCACTGAAAACTACATTTCTTTAATAGCGACAGTGAGAAAAGGCAGAGCAGCATCCATATTACAATACTAAATGATGCACTTTTCACCAAGGACAGTTTGCACTGGTGTGGTTGTGTCCTCACTGGACACACAGGTTAACGTGTGACAAGGACTAAGAGAGAAGGATTTCCAATAAGGTGGAACACAATGACACAGTCGAGCACTTTGACCTACGCTTGCTGTGCAACCATCTGCCCCTAAAAACAGCTGAAAGAGTTGCCTCAGTTGCCTGAGTCATTTCAATATTCTATAATTGAGACATGAGTGGAGGAGAAATGAGATGGGAGGAGGGAGAGAAGAGATAGAGATAGAGAGAGAAAGCAAGCAGGAGAGAGACAGAGAAAATAAAGGATCAAGAGGGAAAGAGCACCTCTGGGATACAACCACTCTCTGTCATCTAAAATGACTTACAAATTAGCTTACAGCTATGCGCTCCCAGTGAAGGAAAAAAAGACACAACTTTCATATGCTAATTCAGATCATGGCTAGGCAGAGCAATTATCAAAAAAAAAAAAAAAAAAAAAAAAAAAGTCAGCCCTGTCTGTCTGACAGATCTCTACAGGAACCCAGTACCTCTGTCTCTGTTTCTTACACTGCCTGTCTGTCTTCCTCCAATCAAATGTGTAGTTGCAAAAGCAAGTACTGTACATAGCATAATGTAACAGAACAGAAATAATCCAAACACTCAGTTGAGTATTCCTGCATATGTCTTTGTAAGTATGTAAGTATATTTAACTATATGGAAATATTAGTTTAAACTTCTTTTGCTAACCGAGACAAAACTGAGAGACTGATCATTTTCTCTTCTGACCTTGAACAACCTGCAATCCTCTGACTCGGAAGAACTTTGAATGGTCTGACCTATCAACACCAACAGTCTGGACGCCACTTACGGGAAAGCCACGGAGTCAGCTAAACAATGCAGATAAAAATTGCTTCCTCATCACTCTGCTGGCAGTGTCCCCACTGTGCAACTGTCTTGGAGTGTATTAGCAAGTGGGAGTGAGGTCCCTGGAGACAGCCGGGGCCTACGGTGTCACCGTAACCTTGGCCACTCAAAGTCATAGAGCTTGACAAAAAAAAAAAAAAAAAAAAAAGAGAGAGAAGATAATCCATGCTGCTTATAAAGTGGCACACTAACAAACCAACACGTATCTGCATCTAGAATGGATTTTGAATGTTTTTGAGGTGGTAAATAAATAGAAAAAGAGAGTGTGCGCTGGGTGATTGGGTGCATTTCACTTCCACCATGTTCCTTTTGAAAATGTGTCTTAACAAGGTCTTTCAACAACAATTGAACATGTAAAGCAGCTGTGAGCTGGAGGAATATGATAAAGCAATAGAACAAAATACAGCGTGTTTTCTAGAATATCTTTC
This sequence comes from Lutjanus erythropterus, assembly GCF_056507025.1. Lineage (NCBI taxonomy): Eukaryota > Metazoa > Chordata > Actinopteri > Lutjaniformes > Lutjanidae > Lutjanus > Lutjanus erythropterus. The sequence continues at coordinate 5,781,890 of NC_139327.1, forward strand.
CTGAGGTGAGTAAATTTTGGCAAAGGTGTTGCAGAGCGGCATTCTGTGCAAAAGTAACACATTGTCCTAAAACTGCAACGATTCTGAATTGATCATTGAATTGATCGGCAACTATTTTAGTAATAGCTTCATTGGTTTGAGTATTTTTTCAATTAGAAAATCTGATTTCAGCTTCCTAAATGTGGATTTTTTCTGGTTTCTTTACTTCTTTATGCAAAACAAGACATTTGAGGATGTTGTCTTGGGCTTTGGGAAACAACTGATCAACATTTTTCACCATTTTCTAACATTTCATAGACCAAACAACTAATTTATTAATCAAGAAAATGATTGGCAAATTAATCAACAATGAAAATAATAGCTAGTTGCAGCCCTACATTTTTCTAAATATTGTATGCATGCAACCTGTTTTCAACAAAAAATTTTTGGGGCAGGATATTTTACAGGTTAAATATAAATTTTAAAAAAGACAAATAGAACAAAATAAATACATATTTAAACTTCAATTAAGAAAGGATCAAATATGCAAGAAAATGCTGCCTGTAAAACTAACATTAAAAACAATCTGCATTATACTGTAAAAAAATAATAATAATATCAGCGAATTTTGCACTATATCGAGACCAATATAGCTGTGACAGGCCAATATCAGGCTGATAATATCTGTAAATAGATATATTGGTCTGGCCCGAATTCAGAAATATCTATAAGCTCCTGGATGAACATTACTGCTATCAATAGTTCTATTGACATGAACAGCTGACAGGGCAAAGAGTTCACCTCACTAAATTTAATGAGAAAGCAACAAAATGAAATCACTCAGGAAACAATTTAATTTGTTATTTCTGCAAAAAGTTAATGATAAAATAACTGTTGAATCGTTTCACATTTTTTCATTTCATGTATTTATTTTTTGTACAAAATTATGGTAAGTAGTCGATAAGAGTAGCAATAAGTGTCGGTATTAATAAGCAGAATTAGTATTGTTATCAGTATCAATAAATCCTAACAATTCACATCCCTATTCTAAGCCTAGATATGCACAACAAATATACCAATATAATGTGACAAGCAGGTGATAGCCATTTAAATGATTTGGATTAACAATGACAGTATTTTCTTTATGTAAGAGCCACAATGTCACTAAATGATTTCTTGCCCCGTTTTATCTATGAATAGCACAGCCAAATCTAATTCCCATTTAGTAAGATTAAAATTTAGCAAGTACCGTCTGTAACAATCTGAAACTGCAGCCATAATAGTGCCATATGCGACGCCACATTGTTTCCCACTATGAAAATGTCACACAGTGACTGGCGCCAGAATTGCCGGTGCAGTCTGTGAGTAATAATGAGTGTATGATGAGCCCAGGAGGGCCTGTGTTGTAATTAGGCCTGGTCAGAGTTATTGGCAGACTGACTCCAGTTTGATCAGGCTGGGATAAGCATCTCTATGGAGAGGGGGATCCCACCAATTTAGAGCCCCTCTAATAAAAATCATTTGTCATTCTTACAGGAGGCACACTGACAGCTGCTGCGGTTGCCATGGCAACACACTGGCCACCATTCGCTTAGCAAGCAAATATTCCCAGTACTGTAAATGGTGGAGAGGTGGAAACACACACACACATATACTGTCCAGTCTAATGATTCAATGCTGAGACAATAAAAATATATCGAAAGAGATTTTTCTGATATCTTAAAAACAATAAGGTGATTTTATCTATCAACAGACATAATGAAATGTTATAAGAATTTTACTATCCTACTTATTCTTCTTATATGTTTAAAATCTACCTACATAATACTGTCATTCTGATTTTCTATGATATAATCTTCTTGTTAAATACATCTTTTGTACAATCTACATCTACAGTGCTGCATGTGTATCTGTCCTGGTTAAGATGGACACTGTTCTCCCTGAGGTTTTTTCTATTTTTGTTCTCTGTGTTTGGAGTTTTTTCCTCATCTGAATCAAGGGTCTAAAGACAGAGGGTGCTGCATGTTGTACAGACTGTAAAGCCCTTCAAAGGAAATGGTAAATCCAGTAGTTAAGCTTGTGAGTATCCTATTTGAATTTGCAGAGGCATGTTCATATCTTGGTTAAGTTTCCTAAATGTGTGTAGCTGTCATCAAAAGAAAGGTATTTTTCTTAATACATATAAAATCTCACAACTTCATTATCATTAATATACTTAAAAACTCATCTGTGCACATAAACAGGAAGTGGACATTAAGTTTAAACCTGAAACAATTAATTGAGAGGAATTCATTAGTTCCTTGAGAGAAAATACATTTTGATAAATGATTAATCATTTAATAAGAAATAAGAAAAACTGCCAAACCTGTTGTAAGGAGGTGCTGCTTTTCTTTGTCTTATATCACATTATATGGAATATCTTTGCTTTTTGGACAAAAAAAGATGTCAATTTGATAATTTAATATAAAGTCAGTAACAGTTTCAGATTTGATTTGCTGACGACAGTGAGGAAATTCAGATTAGGTTTATAGCAGGATGCATGTGAGTTATACGGCACTCAAACTAACCTTTTGACCACTTTCCCAAAAGTCACCATGGGGGAGCGCTAACATCGTTCCACAGCAGCCACACTGACAGGGCTGCCTACAGCTGTGTCTGCTACATTTTTTGGTTATCAACTTTGTGAGGGCAGGCATTGGCCGATACTGATTGTCTCAAAATTAGTTTCGTTTCTAAGGATCCCCATTAGCTGCAGAAAAATACTGCCACTATTCTTACTGGTGTCCGACACGCGCATAAACTTATACAATACATGATACATAAAAAACACACAGCACAGAGAGAGATCTCACACCTGTATTTAAATTAGCTTATTCATATACAGCACCGCACAGTTATCTGTTGGGTGAGAAATCAAAATGTCAGATACGGCTTGATCAATCATCTGACCAATTAATCGGTCTATCACTCATAATTATGTAGTCTAGTTTAGTTTATAAGTTTAGCTTAAGAAGGTGTAACTCTCTATTTTTGAGGCAAGCCATTACTTATCCCAGAGACACCAGACTAACTAAACACACTGTAAACACACTTCTCCTTAAAAGTGCATACAGAGACATTAAAAAGGCATGCATACATGAGTTTTACTCTGGTTAGGAAAAAGAATAAAACTCTCTCCCTGTCTTAAAGAGTTTGAAGCATATTGGGCCCCCATAGCAACACAAATCCAGGAACAGAGAAACACACACACAACCAAAGCACCTGCCCTAATTTCTCATCACACCTGGACTACAAACGTGAAGCAGCCTATCTGGGTCTAGACCCTATCTGCTGGCTACACAGTTGAGTCAGAGTAGGAGGCTGAGCTTTTTTATTGCCGCTCCTAATCAGCGGCAGCATCCCTCTGCTCATTAACTAGACACACGCTAGCCTGAGGCTAACGGCCTCATATGTCAACCGCAGATAAAGATGTCATCTTCTGCTTGACTGAATAAACCGCTATTAAAACTAGATGCAAATGGACGTTGAACGATATTCAAATCAGGAGGCAACAGGGAAGCTTAAACCCTGAGGCGCTTGGCCTCAACGTTGCCCCACATTCCTCTGTCGTGTTAAAAGGAAGAGAGATTTCAGATACTGTCTGTCCTCAGAGTGATGTCCTACAAGACATCTCAGACTGAGGTATGAAACAATGCAAGAAAGAGTTAAAAATCAATAATGGTATGTGATAAATAGTTTGGATGGAAACTGCTGATCAATTTACATGTCAGGTATAAGTCTGAACATTTAAAGGGTACATTCACAAACAGTTTAATTTGGCAAAAGTTTCAAATAATGAGGTCATCTGAATGCAATGTTTCCAATGTTTTTTTCTACTTTCAACGCTGAGTTGACGTCAGTTGTCACAGATTCTTTATTGGCGATTTGCTCCAAGAACAGCACACCCACGAAGTGCAGGGATACACCCGCCCACTAACTCAGTCAGTCTGTTTGTACTAAAGTGATTTACATCGGCTCTGACCAGGACTCTGATCTGAATCATATTTTATAGAGAAAAGGTTTTCTGGTTTTTCCTCTGATATCCTCCAGCTGCTCTGCCTCAACTCTATGAGTTTTTTAATGGACAAATAGCTTTACTTGGTGCATATTTAACCGGTAACTGCTGCTAACTGCTGCTAACTGCTGCTAACTGTAACTTAGCTGCTGTCAGCAGCTAGCAGTCCTATGAGCCAACTCTCCCTGACCCTGGACCTGAAAACCTCCTCCAGAGCTCCTGCACTAGGGGTGTAAACACCAACACTCCCCCAGTGCTTGAAGCAGAGTTAGGTGATAGGCCTGCTAGCCATATGGCTAAAGTAGCTAACTGCAACAACAAGTAAAGACATCTGTATATTGGGAAACTCTGTGCATCACAGAAAGTTGAGGCAGAGCAGCCGGAGGACAGAGGGAAAACCAGAAAATATCTCTCCATAAAATATGATCCAGTTTTCCCCAAAATCAATGAATATAGTTTTAATAACTCTGATAAGATTATTTCAAAAAGTTGTAATAAAGTTATAAAAGCCACAAAGGGCTTTGTCCAGTTTTTTCTACAATGCACCAGTACTCCTCGAGACCTGTAAACAGACTTCCATGTGTGAAAGTGGCAGAATTCCCTTTTAAAGTCACTGTCAATGGCTTTGTCCATTATGAAGCACAGTTCTATGTTCAGCAAGCTGTGGGCACAACTGCTGTAGACAGACCAATGAAACTCTATCTGTTCAAATATAAACAGAATCAAACAATGGGCAGTGTAAGAATGGAGTGTGTTTGTACAGGACTTATTTGGCAGACAGTGACATACTATGACAGGATGTCTCTATTCTCCAGCAGACTGTTTCGAGGCAGCTGCGTGAGCACTTTTTTTTCTACCAGACAAATGTTTGTCTGCTGAAGTCAAAACTGAGGAGGGAAATCTCCGCCACAATAGCTTTCAAATCTGTGCCCGTGTGTTTCTATCTGCAGCGCGTGTGTATGGCTGCATGTGCGGGGGTGTAATTAGCCAGTACTGGAGTCGAGCTATTAAACCCCTGATGGTTGTGTGTTTACAATGCTATCATTGGCCTCTCTCTGGCCAACACTAAATGAGCCAGTGTTGAGCCTCAGCTGTATAATCATGAATATTCATCTCTCTGTCTGTGAGAACCTCTGTGTGTGTGATGCACTGGCAGGCATGAAGGAAGCTATTACTATCTACTCAATCACAATTCGTCACTTTGTCTGAATAATAAGTCAAGCTGACAACAATTCTACTTATCGCCAAACTCAAACAAACAGCCTGTGTTTTGGGGGGCAAAAGAAGAGCTGAGCTTGTGTCCAGTCCTGTAGCTTTTTACTTCAAAGAGAAACATGGCAGGTCAGGGTTATCTGTGTTTGTTTGTTTGCACACATACACACTTCATGCACCCCCTTTTACTCATCCTTGATGAAAGCTCAGAACTGAAGAAAAAAGGAAAAGCATGAATAGACTTTGTGCCACCTGGGGAAGAGAAGCATCACCTGCAACATTGTTGTGAATACCTCTGACACGCACTCAGAAATTATATTTGTGCACACAAGGGCCATTTTCAATGCAAAGTAATGTGGTTTTCATGCAAATGTGCACATCTCGACGTGCTTGTTAATTACATTTCCTAAGTGAGAACAAGACAACCCTTCAAGCCCTTGCTAAACTGTGATAACCTGAGTGTAAAAGAGTTACTCCCATAGTGGCATTCCCATGAGACTTCATTGCACCACATTCCCGTTTATGGAAAAGGACTTAAATACAGTGCTCATTGGTGTTTCATGGTAATTTGTGGTGGCAAGTGGAGCAGGCGATGCTGCTCTGTGAGTAAAGCAGAGGGGGCAAGAGGAGGATTAGATAATCAAACAGTGTGCCACTTTAAATAATCTCTGGCTCCTCTGGGGGAGGTGAGACTTAAAGCCGGAGCCCTTCTGATTTAATTGTCTGATTTCCCCGTCATTACGGTTGAGGGCCTCAGTAATTCAGGCTTATTAAATATTCAGGAGCCACACTGAGGAGGGGAGGGGAAGGAGGGAGCGGCGGGAGAAAGATGAAGGTAGAGAGGAGTGGGAGAAAGAGAGTGGGAGGAAGTCGCGGCAAGACGAGGCATATGTGCGCTGCTTTACACAGACTGAGACAGAAATACTTTGATCCCCACTGTGAAGACAAAACTCTGTTTTATGTATTCAGATGTCTGTGCTGGGAGCAGTTCTGCAGGTTATAACTGCATGTCCTCACGTCATAGGTGTAGAGGTGTATATGGACAGTATGGACATGTCTTTACAAATGTGAAGGTGCTACTGAATTGGCTCAAATGATTGTGTCATGTTAATTCTATATAAGGTAAACCAGTAAGGTAAGGATTGTGTGTTTCCTGCAACACACAACACACCCTGAAAGTAGTGATACACAATAATTATCAGGGCCAATATAGGCCTATCCAGCTATGTAGGTTTATACTGAATTATATCAAATAAGCATTTAATTTGAATTCTTAACAAAATGCTCCACAAAATCCAAAGTATATTTGTGAAGTTTTTTTATGTACTTCACTAGAAAAACTAACTGAACATTTGACTAGTCAGACCTGTTCTTTGTTTTTGTTCTAACAGTGATATCAGTTAGATTAAATCATCTTTGCTCACTACAGCTCAGCCTTTCTTTTCTTCGGTTGTGCATAAACTACAGGTTATAGGAACATTTTAAAATAAAAAATATGAAATTATCGGTTATCTTATTGGTATCGGCCATGAGAAGCAGGTATTTATCAATATCAGCTTTAAAAAATAAATATTGTCAAAGTTATAAGCAGGCTGGACAAAAACAAAAATACAACTATTTATTTATTATCATTTTGGCATAGTATTTCTGTAAAATACTAGATTATTTTTTACACTTATTCACACAGACATTTTTTAAGTGTACTCATTAGGGTTTGGTATCAGTACCTTTAAGGGACCAATCAGAAAAAACCCAGTGCCAAGTGGTATTGAACCTTCTGGAGTCAAGCAATACCTGCATTCAATCCTTCTGGTACCCAGATGTAGAAAAAAAATGATTATTTGTATGGTTTTGCTCGCAGCCAATCACAGCGAGCGTTCTTCATAAAGAACAGCCTTTGAAAAAAGATACTGAATGAAGTACTCTATTGGTATTGGTATCACTTTAAGAGTACCAGTATTGGTAGTGGTATCATAAGTTTTTACACTACACCCAGCCCTAGTACTGGCTGGTATGTGCCATATGATTTTCCTATGGATTTTTGCTTCTAAAAATGGCCATTATTTTGAAAAATCACACACCCATTTATGAAATAAACCATATCGACATCTGTAAAATTGTAACAAAAAGCATCTGTATTTTATTGTATTAAAAAAAGTTTGCTATCGGTCTGATATCATATCATGATATCTGTCTGGTTACAAGTGAAAGTTTTTGAGATGGTTTAAATATAAGTTGATGTTTGGGCGTCAGGAGACTCTCTACAGAAGCTACAGAAGCTTGCACTCACATGATCATGGACACAAATACATTTTCACATCTTTGGTTGCAAAAGATATGAACACAAAAAACTCTAAACTGTCAGTTGTAGAAAAATACTACAGTAAATGACTGAATATGTGTTCTTGCATGTCTACAATCTTTTTGACTATTTGTCACTTCATCTCTTTTGGACCAATAAAAAACAAAGAAAAATATGAAAGCACCAAAATGTTTTGACAGAAAATTGAGAACTATTGGAGACAAACTGCAACATAAAAGAAAAGAAGAAACTAACAACTCCCAAGTGAGCCATGAACCAGACTCCACAGTCAGGACTCTGGACTCTTCAGCACCATGGAACTCTCCATGGTGCTGAACCACACTGCTGAGTAAACAACAGAAAACTAAAATTACCCAATATACTGTAGTTGTGATATGATTTGCAATATTAGAGATGATATATTAAGATGTTACTTAAGCTTGTAAGATCTGATTTGTAGGACAGGACATCTCTGCCTCATGACATTCATTCATTTAAAAGTTTTTTGACTCACATTTTGCAATTTGAAAATTGCAGAAAGCCATATTTCGATAAAATTTTAATTAACTGTGCTGCCCTATTTAAGTTACACCTTGAAAACAAATGAGTGCTAAGGGTATATAAAGAGAGAGACATAGAGAAAATTAATCAGAAGTAATTTAAAGACAATTTTATTCATAAAATGAGTAAAATCATCTTCCTCTGCTCTGTATCAGACTGACAGAAATCATCTATTAATGGATCAAACTGTTATTTTCTCTAAATTGAAAAAAGAAATCCTGACAGGTTAAAATCACCCTGACATGCTGTGAGTATGAAAGTCTATAAATGAAAAGCCTGAAAACCACATTATAGTGATTATGTAGAAGGAAGTGAAGAGACAGAGTGCTACTCTCTAATGAGTCACCCTGTCTGATCATAGCCTGCAGCTACAGCCTCCATCTACAACAGCACAGAAACTACATCCTGACATGACAGGATTCAGTCTGTAAAACCAGATTTTTTATAAAATAAGAGTTTGTTTCAAGAGTTTTTTGAATCACGTCATATTATCCTAATATACTGGTGCATTCTTCTGTATTACTGTCACTGATTAAAACACAAAAAATTCAATAAAAAAGATAATGGAAACAAGTGAAATCATAAAAAAAAATCTATATATAAAGAGAGTTAATGTGAACTATATCATACAGTGTTGGGTAGTTCAAAGACCCTGCACAGCCATGATCCACCCCCACAGGTATTTGCCTGATTAGACCTTTTCTCAAGACTGTGTGGGCGTTCACAGACTGGGCTTGACTGACGTCTCTCTCACTCTCCTGGTAGTTTTTCTGCGGGATAAGTTGCATCTTTATCCTTCTTATTAGTACATGGTGTTTCACATCCTCACATAAATCCCAACATTCTGCTGCTTTGCATAATTCCAACCTGCAGGTTTCATCAGCTAGAAGTACTGCAAACACCTGTGTGTTTACGTAGGGAATAATACATCATATTTAATCATTTGTTGATATAGTATGTATGAAAAATCAAGGCAGGTATAGCTAAAAAAAATTCACCATGAAGGCAAAAAGGTCTCTGTCTGTTATATTCTATATTGTTGGATCATTATTATTACTGATGTTTACAGGAAGTTGGCCACTGTACAGCTGATTCTGGCTATTTTATATACTGTTGTGTGGTTTGACTGAATATATAGTAGGGCTGTACAACATGATAAAAAAAAGTCAGACTGCGATTATTGTTACTGAAATTGCGATTGTGATTTGATTAGTGGGAATGATCATTTTTGCATCACTTTTTTTTAAATCATGATGATGTGACATTTGTTGCAGTCTGTAGCAAACAGGGTTCTGCGATTTGAATATTGTACCATGTTGTGATTTACTGTACATGCAAAGTGTTAACTATAGCTGGCAGTAGAGTTGTCAAGATGCCAGATTTTTATTCTTCTATACAATACTGGTATAAATAATGATATATGATACTTTTGCACAAAGTGTTGGTATAGAAAAAGTCACTCAACACTGTCTGGCTCTGCTCTGCTGTAAGAACAAGAATTTTTTTATAGCTTCAGTACTTTTAATAATGGAAAATTTATAATTAACTGAGATCGTATCATTTTAAACGTGGTATTGAAAAGATATCAAAGTATCAATACAACTGCCAATCTTAGGTGTTAGATAAATAGTGGAGTACTCCTTTAAAGTAGAAGTACCTCAGAAGTGTAATTAATGACAGTAGTAATACATCATAATAAATGCATACGCCTGTATCTGACTTACACACACTTAAAATCCATTCCTATTCCTGACCTAATATTATTTTGGTTTTTTTTTACCAACCCCTTTATCACATTATTATCATTATTATTATTGTTATTGCTAACTGTTATGTTCTCCTGTAATTGTCTGTGTACATTTTACAATTTAAAAGGTCACATGCACAATCTTCTATCACTCAGACAAAGATGCAAAGTAAGAAGAAAGCAAGAGCGAAACAGAGATACTAAACTCACTTCATAACAGCTGATTATCAAGCTTATTATATTGTTTATATAAACTGCTGCCTGCTTTACCTGCTTCAACATGTTTCTGATTAGTGAAGATAAAACCTGCAGTCGCACAAACACACAATATTCTTGAGGATCTGCTTGAGTATTATAATCAATTCTGTCTCCTAGAAATTATGTTTGCATTTTTTTAAATTGTTTTCCTAATTACATTGTGGTGACAACCACAATACATTTACACAATGTGCTGGATTCACTCACAAGGATGTAGTTTGGGTGTATAATGGGTGTACAAAGGTCAAGACTTTAAAGCTGGACTTTGGAGTTGGAATACACACGTTTTAGTGGGACATAAGTGATGATTGAAAGGGATTATGTTTATATGAGCCTATAAATAGTTTTTAAAGAAAATGTTGCATATTATACCTTTAACACCACAGTCCAGGGTTTGTGTCCAGACTCCTGCGACAACGGTGCTTTGGTTAAGGTATGAAAACATCATGATTTTGGGTAGGTTTAAGCTATAAAAGCACTGTGGTCAAATATTAATCAAATAATCTCATGTCTCAAGTCACTGCTGACTTTTGAATAATGCTGTACTCACTACGACTGCAAATTGTATTGGAAGATTGCCTATTTTGGTTGGAAATAAATACGCTGTCAGTGAACATTTTACTAATACAACAACATATCCTCATTATGTTAACAGAGAATGTATTTCAGTCTGCATTACATTTCCCTCAAAATGTATTTGCTGTTGCTAATTAGTTGCATATAAATCAAATTTTCCAGGAGACAGGGCTGTATAATTTTGTATACCTACTGGAGTAATTATGCTTACAGATGTAAACTGATAAACATTATGAATCTTTTCTATGTGTTCTCCGTGAGCACAAAGAAATTATCGAGGAAGGTTCCCAGCATGCCTGTGGGCAGATACTCCTCTCTCAGCAGGACTGGCTTTTGACCAACTTCCTTGTAAGGGTTTCAGAATGTGCCGTAGCAACAATTAGATTACAAGGTCGTTTCACTCAGACCTACATTCATTTATTAGTCCAGCTGGATATTTATGGCAGAGCTGTGCAGATTTAGAGGAACCTGCACACTCACACTCGTCCATTTGCTCAAGAACACTAAGATCTGCTGCACATTAGTGTTTGAAAAGAATGATTTTTAAGGAAAAACTGTAGACAAATATTGTGTTGTGGGTTTTTTGTGTCATTTTCATGACAACACAAATGTTGTAAATGTAAATGTTACTAAGAATTGTGTGGCATCTGATTAAAGAAATGTCACTTTACAGTAAATTTAGGACATTGGCTTCAGGCTAACGATTGAATTAAGTAAAACTACTAATCATATTAACTACCTTCAAAGAGGATGACACAAATCTTTCATAAGAGACCAAAACTGAACACAGATCAGCTGACTAACATCAGTGATATGACAAGTCTTTAACAGCCTGACTCCACATGCCGTTTATCCCCTTTACATCTCCAGAGGAGAGAATGGAGACACGCCCCTCGTTTACAGGACGACTCGACTGCCATGTAATCAAATTCTCACAGAAGCCTCCACCTTTTCTACAATGGCTCAAAATCATCATAAAAAATATCTCTCCTTCCCTTTATATCATCGCTTTTCAATTTCATCTCCCTCCCCTCCCCGTCTCCTTCTTTGTCGCTGTCCCCTCTGTCTCCTTGCTTTTCATCTCTTGCCTTTTCCTTGGTGTCCCCCCCGCCTTCCTCCTGCTCCTCCCTCTCCCCCCTCTCTCTCTCTCTCCCTGCAGAGCATTAGCTTGCAGTGGTCAGGCCGCTTGACAGCTGCTCCACCTGAAGAATATCAATCAATGTTGCTGTGGAGACAGAATCAGGCTCCCCTCCTTTATTTTCCACCCTTCTTTTTCTTCCATTGGTCTTACATGTGGCTGTTCACGAGCTGAACGTGATCCAGTGTTTGTTTGATTCTCTAAAGTGTAAATGGTTCATTAAGCTCACACAAGGTGTGAATATTTGGATATTATTTAAGTTGCACAGAGGCATACTTTGGCACCCCTTTCTGCTAATTTATTAGAGGTGTGACTAATTGAGTTGCGGATGCAAACCCCACGATGTCTCAGACTATCACTCCAGATGAGCCAGGCAGACAGGCGTGGGATGAAAGTGTCTATCACTGCTAACACATGACAGAAGAGTGAGCACTGTACAAATCATGCTGCTCAATATAGGACCTCATTCAAAGCGCTACTAATCACCATTAACAACTCCTCTGTTCATTCATGCGGGAAAAAAAAAAACACTAAAAAAGGTATTAAATTTTCCCCATCTATTTATCAATTTTACAAAAAAAGACATGGAATTTTTGAAGCTTAGAGACTGGAATGTCTTCAAAAAAGAAATCCTACTATTTTGAAAATAGTTTGTGATTATATCACCTAGCAGCAATTCCTCCTAGGCAGCCAAACTGTCAGGAGACCAATCACATCCTTCCCTCTAATTGCTCCAATCTACCTTCCCATACGGCACACACTCCCACTTTGAGCCCGTCCCCAAACATGGCCCCAACCCCGCTGCTATACATAATACTAAACAGTGAAATGACTCCCCACAGACCCATCGTCAGTGGCACTAGTGCCAGGCCCGCCAGCGGAGGGTTAAGTAAATATTGGGCGAAGCAGCTGCTCTCAGAGTACCATCGTCTGCCTGTGTTCCTGCCTGGTCCCAGCCTGGTATAAATCACACGCAGCAATTAGTGCCACGCTGTCCCCCTGCCCTCGTTAAACAACCCCGCCTGCTGAGGAAGCCCATAAACAGCAGATACCAGCCTGCATGGGTGGAAGAAGGAGAGATGGATGGATGGATGGATGGATGGATGGATGGATGGATGGATGGATGGATGGATACTTGAGAGAAGGATCACTGTTTTAAAGAATTAACTGACTTTTTGGACCAATGTTCTCAACCGCTGCACACTGTTCACTCTGGTGATTAACAGGACTAGCTGTGCTTTGAGCTAAATGCTAAAGTCAGCATACTAACACGCTCAAAATGACAGTGCTAACATGCTGAGTGTAGCATGTATAGCATGTTAGCACGCTAAATGCAAAATACAGCTGAGTCTAATGGGAATGTCATTAGTTTTGTAGATATTTTGTGATACACAACGTAATAAACAAAGCCAAATATTGACCTGCTGGTGGCACTAGCAAAAAAATCCAGAGATCACCATCACGTATATGGGATTAATGGTCTAGGAACCATGAAAGTACACATGAAAATATGTGCCAATCAATCTTGTAGAGGAACAGATACTACTAACATTTGTGTTTAGTCATCTAGGAGATTTAACCTTCCTACCTTTGCTAGTTGGCACCAGAAATATTAGTCGGTTAAACTGATTACTAACTGTTCTCTAGATGTTACTGATCTACAGAAAACTGCATTTTCCTATTATGTGCCATGGGAATGGAACAATCTACAAAAATCTGTTTGAATAACTGTTGCTGTTTAATGGGGATTTTTGTTTAATATGTTGTATTTGTTACATTTCAATATGTTGTTATTGGCTACCTTGGCCAGGTCTCCCTTGTAAAAGAGATTTTGAATCTCACTAAGACATCCTGGTTAAAAACATAGCCACCTGCCACTAGCTGGGCCTGAAGCTGTGGCAGGCAGGTGCTACTGCTCTGATGCAAACCAGTGAGGTGGCAAGTGAAACAAAAGCAGGAGAAATCTCATATAACTAGTGAAGTCTGTTGGTATTTTGATCTTGAAATTTAAAATATAATGTTGTATGTAGGCTCTTTCAGAATCAACCAGCATACAGGCATATGGACATTAACCTGCTAGGAGAGCAGGCTGCTGGTATTAGCACTGCCACACATTGAATACAGGTAAATGAAAGTGTTGACCTGCTGGTGGTGCTAGATGAACGGTCACTAACGTCACTTGGACTCATCGTGCGTGAAGAGCATGAATGTATATACAAAATTCCATTGCAATCCATCTAATAATTAAGTTATCTTAAGTTATCTTGATCTAAGTGATGAACCAGTAGACAGACTGAACAGACAATCATTGCCATCCTTAAAGAGAAGCATGGCCAAAAATCTGTTGTATCTACTCACTGTCTGAGACATTATTTTAAAACTGGGAAACACAAATCTAATGTAACAGGTCTGATGTAGTACAGCTGCAAATATGAGGTGCTAGAAGAAAACCTAATCCCTAGAAACACTTCAACTGCTGCCTTTGAGCTACAGTAGGATGTCGTAACTCCACTACAACTTGGGCTTTGGTTGGATCTGTCTGGGTATGATCATTAAAGATGATGAAACAAAGGACGGGAGTAATGTAAACGTGAAGCTCAAATTTTTCCATCTCTAGGAGCTGATTCTGTAGCAACAGTATGAAGAAATGTGTCCTATTTGCTACTTAGATAAGATGAGGATGTCAATGAGGTCCACGAAAACCAGTGCCTGACCAAATGACTGGTTGTTTATGGAACACAACAGAAATATTAATTTGACCAAATAGCTATTTTGTCTCTGGAAGCCATTCAAAGCTTTAGAGGCATGTGTTTCTTTCAGGCTACAGAAAGAAAAGTCTGGAACCAAAAACAGAAGATGAAGGATAACTAAACCCTGCAGCAGGTGATTCTTCCATGTAATTTTCCATTTTACTTTTTTCAGACCCCATAAAGGTGTGCAGGTTTCATCGAGGAGGAGAGTAGTGTTTGGCAAAAGATCAACTGTGCAATTAAAGCATTGACGTGTGGGCAGAGCGGCTGCACTTTGTTTAGTAAAAACCTTTCAAATCACCGTACTCAGAGAGAAACTTGACTAGATCAGGAAGGTCTTCTGAGACAACAGGAACACGCAAAGAGAGGGACAAAGACTAGAAGAGGGAGGTGCAGCTGTGACACTTAATGGATCATCATTTTAAATGATGTTGTATGTTTTTACAGTAAATATAAGATAATTCTAATCATGAATTAAAAGCCCTGCACACAAGATAATACAATGTTGGAGACTTTCCTCCCAAGAAAAACAATACTATCATTTTCAGCAAATGCCACAAGTGTTTACATTCAAGTGACCTCTGTTGACCACAGGACCATATGTCTGTTTTCTGTGGGGAATAAGGAGGAAATCAATGTCTGTTTGACCTGCTGAAACTTAAGTGTTTATTTCAACTATGACAAAAAAAGTCTCCTCAGTCTGGGATCTCGTCAGCTATCACCTGACAACAATTTAGCCTCTGGGGGCAAAGCCAATATTTCAGGGCTTCTGGTGCAGCTATCTGGATACGTACACCCAGGCTGGGACTTCCTTTTCTGTGTGTTGATCACTGTTTACAGTCCAATTAGTAACTTGAGAGTTTATTTTTGTCAAGAGTCACCTAATCTGTATCAACAGTTACCTGCATGGTAATGCAGATACATTTTAAAAGGGCCAACAAAAAGCTAAACCATTGTCAGACAATAGCTGATCACTTTGGAGATTGCATTGCGCCTGCTAATGTACTCTTTCGTTCTTCACACAGACTGTTTATGTACACGCAACCAGAACCTCCTCAAACATGATAGTAAGTACTATTCAGTAAGGCTGCACGATTATTTTTACCGATATTGGGATTGTGATATGATTCTCGATTAGTAAGAATGATAATTTTTGTATCACATTTCATTTTCACTGGATTCATGACGGTGTAGTACTTGTTGCTTACATGTTACATGTTTTCTTAAAGCTAGAGAACAAGATTTGTAAGCCAGAGCATCTCTGCAGCACTAGAGTACTTCATTAAAATGCTGCTATAATGCTGCTCCTTCCTGTCAAAAAATTATAGCTTCTGCGATTTGGATATTGCACTTGGCCATATTGGGATTTTGATAATGTTTTGATTAACTGTGCAGTCCTACTATTTGGGCTAAAAATGGACTACAAACAGATCAGAACTTGACTCCCTTAACTTCACTAAGTATTTATTTTAACCCAAATTACGATCTTTCTCAAACTCTAATGAGGTCATTTTTGTGCCTAAACCTAACCAAACCTTATTACAAAATGATTTGTGACCAACATGGACAATTGATGTCATCCAGCTGATAGGAGGTCAGATCAGAAAAAAAAAATCATTCTGGGTTAAAAAAATAAAATGACACTTCACATTCATTACACAGTAATGCATATGATATTTGAAATGGATAGTTGTATACAAACAAGCGTTAAATATTCTGTGTGAATATGAAAATTTAGAGGCAGGACTTTAAATTCAGTTCAGGCTCAAAGATCAGATGAAGTCTGATCAAGGCCTTATGAACTACACCTACAGAGTTTTTACACCATAGTAAAAATGTTTAATTTATAAACATATTTATTAAGTAAATTATTTGTTCACGATTATTCTTTCTAAATAATAGATCATCAAAAAATCAAGTCATTAATCTGCATGTGGACAACCACTGCAGATGTAAACAAAATCAAAGAGGACAGAGATCAGACTGTAGCCTGCTATTCTTATTTAGCTTATATGAATAAAACAGCATGAGGCAACGGTGATCTAATTTATGATGCATGCTCTGAAAAGTGATAATCAATGATCACTGAGCTGATTTTTGTCATTCATCAGCTGTGATGCCTGTGATCTAAAATACCCAATTAAACCTTCAATGTAATTTAGCCGACAACAGCTCATGAAAGGACAAAAACAGCGTCTGGTGAGAGGAGAAATAGCCATCAGCACCTCAATTACCATATTGCTCTAAATTACCACAATCACCGGGGGAACATTTAACATGCCACCACCCAGTGGAGAAAAAAAAAGTCTCACAAATAATGTCAGAACGAATGTAACTGATTTACATTCTGCTCTCTTTGTGACTGTGCTACCAGTTGCTGTTGTGTCCAGGGTAATTAGGAGGTAATGAGAGTGTAATTGGGCATTGGGCACATTGAGAGACAGGGAGACAGTAATAGGCAGACAGACAGACAGCTCAGGTGCTGAATGACATGTCTAAGGGATGATGCTGTATGGGCAGACCCTCCACCACCACCACCTGACTGCCCCTCGCAGACGACAAGGCAGAAGAGAGGGGGATGAAGGAGGTGGGAGGACTGATATGGAGGAGGGGGATGGGGAAATATGGCTGGAGCAGGTGGAGAACGCTTGTTAGCAGTGGTGCTACTGGTGCTGTAAATGTAACAAAAAAAAGGTTGTCATTCTAGGAATGCTTGGTTTGTACACGTGTTCTCCCAGTTATTCAGAACTCTCTTTTATATCATGTCTTTATTCTCTCATGTTTGTTTTTTTTTCCCTCGTTCTGTCTCTCCTGCCTTGCCTTGTCTGCTGTGTGGCGCGTGCATAGATAAGAAATGCAGAAAGGAAGACAATTGTGCAACAGCAATCTTTCTGAAATATGCCTCCCCCCAATTTCCCTTCTCTCTGTCTCTGTCAGACTGAGACAGATTCTCCTGTTTAGGTGCATTGTGAGAGGGAGAAAGACGGGGAGAGAGAGAGAGAGAGAGAGAGAGAGAGAGAGAAAGAGAGAGAGGTGAGCTGGTTACTGTGGCAACCAGGAGAGTGACTCTTAGGCAATGGCATATGCATAGGGAGGGAGAGGGAGAGAGATAGAGCGGTGGAGGGAGAGGAGGTGGAGAGAGGAGAGTGCTGGTGAAGGGATGTAGTAGAGGGAGGGGAGGGTGGTGGGGGGTGATGGTGGTGGTGGTGGAGGAGGTAGAGTGCAGGAGGCAGATCAGAGGGAGGTGTCAGTGGGTTACTGCGCACAGAGAGATTCACCCTCTTTTTCTAGCCTGGCAGAAGAAAGGGAGGCAGAAACAAAAGGAGCTGTCTTTTGAATGGTCGCTGTGCTGGATTGGACTGTCAGCGCTTCCTCCTAACAACCTCACTTAGCTTGCTGCTCCCACTCCCAGACACTTCCTTACTCTGTGTCTCTGTCTCTCTGTTTCTCCTTCAGAACACTACATGCTTCGTAGGTGATTCGTCAGGGTTGAAATTTACCACTGATAAATGTTCACTGCTCCAGCTTCTTCCTAGCTGCTGTCTATTCCTGTCTAAGGACATTAAGAGCAATAAAAAAACAAAGTCCTCACTTTGAACACATACTTGGCCAACAAGGCTGATTCTTGACCCACACCCTCAGTAAATATAGAAGGTTCATTCTAAGGTACCAAAAACACAATGCTTATTCCCTGCTGATTATACAATACTGACTATATAGCACTGATACTGAATTTGCAGCTCTTGGGCCAAATCTGGGACCCCATAGGTTGTGGGGTGGCCCTCCAACCAGTGTCTAATTCATAATAAATAAATAAAATTAATACATTGAAATAAATTGATTCACACTGTTTTTCTCAGGGAGGAGGGGACAGATATACAAGTTTTGTATGATGGAAAACAACTATTAGCTGCAGAGGAGCAAAAGTTAGGAAGAAATGGGGATAAATGTTTATTTTTCACTAACAGAACTTAAATATTCAAAGCATTTAAAACTACAGTCTAGTTTTAGTCTGATTTATTTGTCAGTCCTTGCAATTTAGTTAATAAGTTAATATTGGTCAGTTAAGTCATTAAATGTTAAAATAAAGCATTTTGAAGAATTGCGAGACACTGACCTTTTAATGTGTATTCATTTTTATTAGATAAATATAAATATTGAATTTAAAGGCAATGAAACTCACCATTACTCAGCTCAATAGATTCAAGGGATTTGCTGAATTATTTAGTCTGGTTAAACTAGTTTCTTATGGTGGCTAACGTCAGCTAACTTTACATAGATACTGTTGTATAACTGACATTATTGAGTCAGTTCAGTTACTTGATGACTAGGGTCTATTTGTGCTACTCATAAACTATGAAATTACTTAATTCTATTTATTTCAAAGGCATTTCACTGGCATGGGAAACAGATGTTTACATTGTCAAAGGAACTGTTAAATAAAAACAAAAGAAAAATGTACATTTTCTAGCCTACATCTGTATCTATACAGACAACTTAAAATATAATAGAAAAAGAAAAAGTTCACTTGACTTGAGATGATACAAATACAGTGACAATCATATAAAGACTGTTTTTTTTTTTTTTTTTACTAAATGTCAGATGTGACCACAGTGGCTGCTGTTGAACAAGTACATAGTCTCAGTTCAGAGCAGTTAAAGTAAATCACTGAACAACAGTCACTGTGGTCACTAGGGCTGAACAATTAATTGAAATTTTATGGAAATCGCAATATGGTCTACTGCAATTTGTTTAAACGCATAATATGGGTCAAAATACCATTTTAAATGAAATATTGTGGTGCAGCAAAGGTGTCCAGGTCAACACATCATTCTCTAGGTTTCAGAAAACACCTCTGTTTAGTACAGATCCATGAAAAAAACATAATCATAACACCATGATCATTTTAATGTTTTTCCAATGAAAGTGAGAGCAATGTTGTAAAAATTATCCTTTGCTCTAATATCACCAATCATTTTGCATTTGCAATATCAGTCAAAATAACTACATTTAGATATGTCTAAATCATTCAGCCTTAGTGACCACAACTGATAATTACCATAACTGATAATGATGAATATTAACATCTTGTGTGACAGTATCACAGAAGAATTATGTCACTCACATAGAAATAAGTAGTTAAACTTGCTAACAGGTAATAATAGCCACTACAGGCTATTGGTCATTCATGACCAGACAAAATCTTTCAATATACTGAACCAAGCAGAGATATGTTTTATGGCTTGTGAATTCAACTTAATTTTTTTCATCAGCAGAAAATGTGTTTTTTCTTTGCTCTGTCACTTTTCCAAATAGTTGCCAATTCTTTGTCGATGGATCTAACAATTAATTGACTAACCTTTGCAGCTTTTATTTCAGTAACTGCCTGAATATTGCTGCATCTGCATACATAACATCAGAATATTACAGATTCCCCCCAAGTTCTCAATGTAAACTTGGCATTTTTGTTCAGATGAGGCCAATTACCCTTTTAACTCTTTCCAGAGGCATTATGACTTTCCTGGCCTGTTGTGAAGACAAGAGGAGGATGATAGTGAGTACCCTCTGACCTTATGACAGGAGCCCACAGAGAAACAGACTGCCAGAGACAAACAGAGCCATGGGGTGGGTGTAATGAATATGCTGCCCCCTATGGTGGGGATGACCTTATAAACAACAACAAACTGTCACTATGGCCAGGCCTGCTGGGAGCTGCCCTCTGTGCAAGGGCAAATGGTCCAGAATTCACTGGACAGGACTGCCAAAGCTCGCAGTTATTAGATGTTATATCACAGGACAGGCTCACGGGCTGCCGGCTTTATTGTGCGCGTTTTCACAATCAGTCAATCTCAGTGAGAAACAAAACATTTACATTCATCCCTCAACCAGGTGATGAGGCCTCATTAGCGGTCACTTTCCCTTCCACGACACAGTATCATTACAAAGGGAGGATGGAACATCATAAGTTATTTGTTGTATTTACCCAGGTAGCTCATCAAAAGTCTCATAGATGCTGCTGTGGTAAATGCGCTCCTACTGTGTCGTGTAGCGCTAAGTGACTGCTTTTATTATACAAGACAAGCTACGCCTACAATCGCTGTGATCTCAGCCAGGCGTTCAGAATCAAACAGCAGAGGAGAGACATCCTCGTGTTTCAAGGGGGACTTTCATGTCACCATGAAGGAGACAGGGAAGAGCGGCAGCGGAGGGTTAGAAGTCAGAGCGCGGCATATGGCATCTTGAATTTTGGGCAATGAGAACTGACAGGTTAACTGAACATTTGGCGGGGGGTAGTGCGTGGTAGGGGTGCATGGGGAGAAAAAGGGTAGAGGAGAGGTGGGGAAGGAGAGGTGGAGGAGGTGTGTGTGGGTTCTGGTACGTGTGTGAGTGTGTGTTTTGGGTGGGAGGGGTAGCTGGGTAAGGTTGCTAAACACTCCCATCTGTTCGTATCCCGAGGCGCTGCTCGGGCAGTTAGCTACTGTCTTATGCAGATGAGGTGTTGCTGTGCCGGCTCCTTCCACTTACAGCGGATAAATAATGATATAAATATATAAATATATTTGAATAATAGGAATGGCAGGATGGGGGAAACAAGGAGCAGCAGGGTCAAGCTGTTTCCTAGGGAGCGTTTGCTTTTTACCATCCAATGATCACAGCTCTCTCAGGATGTGTGAGTGCCGTAACTATGTCCTCATTAGGGTTTGCTTTCCTCTGGGCCCCGACGCTGTCCCAGGAGACAGATCTGCTTAACAGGGGTCCTCTATGCACACTGACATGCATTATATGAGCTATGAAGATATGGTGGAATGGTAAGCAACGCTGATAGTGTCATTCTGTACTGTGATCTTTTTCAGTTAATATCAGTTATTAATATGTTCATAAGTATGAGCATACGGTACTGTGAGACAGGAAGTTAACAAGATGTTACTATAGACTATATAAAACCTGCTGTTTCTTTCCCAGGGCTGTCATAATATATGACAATAAACCGCTTAATAAAGCCAGTTACATTTAGTATTCTAAATACAGGGTGTTTGATTGAATCTTTGGCATACAGGAAGTGATGCATTTTGTTTAGGGACAAATATATTGGCTATTGCGTCAATCACTGGTTGTTTTTTGGGGGGTGATTTCCGTCATTTTATTTTGCTAATTTATTGATCTGCCTCAGAAGAACGAGTGAGAGCTCGGCGACAGACTCTCAGCCAGCGGCACAGTACACACCTACTGAGCCGATGGATGAAGGAAAGGAGAGGACAACAGCATGTGCAGCCAGAATATTTTCACATCTAACACGGTGAATTAAGGATTTATTTCGACCAGAGTCGATTTGAATTTGAAGTGTTTTATGGTGGGTTAACCAGGCAATTAGGCTTGTCTTAGTTCTGTGAAAAAGAGACACTTGGGATTCAGGTGACAAGTGACAGTGACAGCCAACATGTTGAAAATATTCTTTACTATCAGGAATGTGTGATATGATGATATTAGATTGTGAATTAATAAAATGTTTCCATGATCTGCGTTTCCAGAAAGATCATTAGCATCATATTACAGCATACATTCTATCAGCTGCAGTTCTGTGGCTCATTCACGCACCCAAAGTTGTTTTCTCAGCCAAATCTAAAAATGCCTAAAATGTCCATCATGCACTTTCCTTAAAACACATAATAAACAAATAATAGGAACCAAAAATTAGAAACAAAAGGTAGTGCCTTGGATTTTTTCCCTTTCCCTTTTTATTTACAGCACAGCACCATGGAAGAGTTGGTCCCTAAAAACTGTTCGATATCACTAATATTGAACTGGTTTGGATTTTCCAAAACTGACACAGCACAGCTACAGTTACTTGCAAAGATAAGATTGGCACATTGGATGGCAACCTGACAAACCTTTTTAAGCACCTCAAAACAGGTGTCAAACAGTGAGAGGATCCCACAAAAGTGCATCAACTACAACCACACAGGAAGAGACTATAAGACCTAAATGTAATTTGTGTGTAAAAAATGGTCTGTAGGTTGTACCTTGTAGCACATTTCTTTTAAATAGTTTGGTTGTATCTTCCAAAACTTGGAAAACAGTCATAAAAACCAATATGACAATTCATTCTAATATTTTGTATTCTGATTTTTTTAAAAATGATTTGATTGATGATTTGTGCCACATTGCTCACCTTTACTAATTCTAACATCAGCCACACAGCATTTGCAGAGCAGAATGTCAAACCCAAAAAAGTGCTTATTACCAGTTTCCTTCATAAAAACTCTCTGTCCATTAGACAAGTAAAAGAGAGTAATTGTAATTTGTATGAACACTGTGGCAGTTTGCAACTTGTTTGTTTATCTTGTTGGATCCCCATTAGCATCTGCTATAGCAGTTGCTATTCGTCCTGGGGTCCACACTGTCTTTATATTTCTCAACATGTCTCATAAACACTGTTTCCAACCTACAATGTGGACTTTTCAAATTGAAAGGGGGTTTTAAGGGGTAATTGGGCGAGATTCTTGCATCACCCACATCCCTGTTCTTAGATACAGTCATGTCATGTGTGTGCTCCCACTAAATGATCGCATATTCAAATGAGGATAAGGAGCTTTTGATGGAATGAGGGGGATAGGAGGAGAGGGGGAAAAAATGGTCGAAGAAGTGGAGGAAGGAAAGCAAAGCCCGGACTGATTTGAATCTGGTAAACTGTCAGAGAGAGGGATTACCCCACCAAATCCCTGGCGAAAATAGAGGCCCAAGTTATTTACTAGCCTTACAACCAGCTGCAAACCATCTGTACTTAATTGTAAGACACAAACTTTATGAAGATCAACTGGGGATTTGGCCACAAAGCCTCTTATGCTGCTGAATTGGTGTCCCTGCTTCGAGGGAGAGTATGGGAGGGTGCTCGAGACATGTCACATGTGCTTTGGAGGACATGGACTCCACTGCGCTCTATAGTCTCTATCAGGGCTCTGTCCTGATAAATACATAGACAAAACTTGTGCATTAGAGTAGAGGGTGTGGGGAGGGCAAGGAATTAAGATGAGCTTTACAAAGAATACACATACAGCTCTGCTTGCACAAGAACCTATGCAACACAGACACACAAAGATACACACGACTGGCTATGGCCGGCATCAAAACATTTAATTGGCTTGAACCTAAATGCCTTTTAGCATGACCCCAGTCATTAGATCCCAATTAGGAATGTTAGTGGCCTAGTGACCTACACTTATCCATGGAAATCAGAAGACAATACCCGCATTGACCAAAAGATATCAGCCTAGTACAAACCGTGCGTGTGGCATTGTTTAATGTAGGTCGCTGTGCATTATGTTGTTCTTGGCAGCCATCTGAAGACAGGAGATAAGAGGTCCTGTCCAAGCCACTGAATGGCAGGTAGCCAGCTTAATCCTATTTAACAAGATCTGGGCTGAATCTGGGGTGGGTCGTTGTTGGTGGGGTCACACGAGGAGCCCGGCGGGGTCAGGTTGTGGCTTTGTGGGAGGTGTGGTCCCAAACACTGTGCATCTTGAAAGACAATGCACACTGCACCTCTCTGCCTGAGCTCGTCCCTAATCACTGAAATAAATGCATATGATGTGCTTGTGAACAATGTCATCAAACTGAAGCCCATTATTTGCTAAATCTGTGTTGTTATTTTGTTTCTGAACAAAATAAAGGAGTTAAGTCTTTCCTCCATGAGCGCCTCACTTCTAAGAAACTCACAGACGGGTCACCCAAGAACAAATATTGTGGCATCTAAGCTGCTGGCCGCTTTAACTCATTTATTTTCTTCCACTGCGCTAATTCCTCCCATCTCCATATGTTAAGGGGTGGAGAGGGAGGGGGGAGTGCGTGTGTGCGAGTGTGTGTATGGGCGTACGGGGAGGGGGGTTTGTCAGGGATTAGGCCATCCTGTCTGGACATACGCCTTGTGTAATCACGCTGGAAGGACTGGTCATTGTGTGTCTCTGTCCAGTTTTGGTCTGTGGGCCCCAGGATCCCCCGTCATAACCTCAAAGACCATCCCCCCACCCCCACCCCTAAAAAAAGGAATCATTCTGCCCCCCACCAACATCTACACACTGAATCTGACTACAGCTGTGAGGACAAACCTCTTAACACAGGATGACTTATGTTTTACACAATACAGAGCCTCCTAAAAACCCTGAGTACAATAAAATACAAAGTAGACCAAGAAAAATGTCAAATTGAGTAAATTAAAATATTATACATACACATGTACCATAACTTTGTGTGGCCCAACAACATTTGTTTCCGTGTTGGCTCATTTGTAGAGCCATACAGATACACATTTATTATTGGCCTAGCACCACTATACTGACATAATAAAGATTGCTTTTATTTTTTGGTCATTTTTAGTTTCAAAGGCAACACTGTATATGTGTATGTCATTTTCCTTCATTTAAAATGTATTACTTATGTTTTTGTTTATTTATAATTATTAAAAATACCAGTGAGCAGTGAAAGTTTACTGTTTCACTGCCCTGATGTCATTTTGGATTTCATAAATAAATAAATAAAAAATCTGTCAAAATCCAGGATCGATCAGGCTCTAGAAATCTGTAAAAGAAAGTTTTGCTGTCAAAGGTGAGTTAAGGAGACAACTGAAGCAACCTGCATCACACCATGTCAACAGCCTGTACATTACAAATAAACTCAGATATAATCTATTAAAATATAAAGTTTAATGAATTGTTGACCTAAAAACAAATCCAGTCCCATGAGTTCCATGAAGAACCAGTGGTTTTGTCGTCCACTTCTTCTCATCATAACTGGTAATAAACCTTCACCTCCCCCTCTCCCCACCTCTCTTCCACCTCTCTTCATTAGCAGGTATAATCCCTGATGGTCCATCTGCCAGACGCCAAAGCCACAAAACACAGAGCAAACAAGGCTAGAAGAAACTTGCCATTATGGGGCCTCTCTGAATGGGCCACCTGATCACTCACATAGACGGTGTGTTTGCTCAGGTCCTACATGGGGACACTACAGCGCCACTATTTTCACACAGATAAGGAACTATTTGAGCTCCAGGAGAATGACTGTACAGTACCTCCAGGGCCTCCACCACATTTATAATGCATCATGTCACTAAATGTTCTCTTTCCAAGCTGAAAAAAAAAGAATTTTGCTTTGTTTTTCTGATCAGCTTGTCTTTTCAATGTGAACTGAGAACCAGCACTGTTCTAGCAACACACACTGGCTGACACAAAATGGCTGCCTTGGACTGAAAGAGGCAGTAAGCCAGAGCAGCAGCAGCAGCAGCAGCAGCAGCAGAAGCAGCAGCAGCCTAGACAGAGCAAACCTTTTTTTTTTTTTTTTTACCGGTCTCCCTTCTTCCCTCACTCTTATTGAGAGAAGATTAACAAATCGCCAGTAAACCACCACTTGATTGCTTTTTTTCTCCCCTTCCAAGTGTCCCGCAGTATCACCGTCGCACCAAGACATTTTGGGGGCTGCGGTGTGACCCCCAGGCCACGCAACCGGGATTATATTGTGGAAATGTAATCCTGGTTTGGGGGCTAAAGGGATCAAGGCACTAGAACACACAATGTAATCAGGGAGAACGTCTACACCCCAAGAATCAGACCACAAGATAAATCCAAGCAGAGGTTTATCCACAATGTCAATTAGAACATATGTTGGGACATATTAATTGACACATGACACACTTACTGAATGTTAGCCACTCACGCATGCTGAGGACAACACACGTACATTTTGATTAGAGCCCTCTATACCAGATTTTGGGGCCTGACCCGATACGGATACTAGAGAGTAAAAAAAAACAGCGCTATGTCAACTGATATTCTTTAGGCAGATTATTGAATATATACATAAGTACACTTTTTTTGCAATGATATCTCTAATGTGGTTATCAAATATTTGTGACAAAATAATATTGATAAATATCAACTACACTGAATTTGACAGATTATGCCAAAGCATTTAATTTGAATTCTTGGAAAAAAATCTTTATAAATGGGAATTAAATTTGTGAAGTTTTAATGAACTTAACTAGAAAAATAAATGAACATTTTGTTGTCATAGTGATGTCAGATTTGGTTTGGTCAGATCTGTGGAATATTAAATCATCCTTCTTTGCTCACTACATCTGAGCATTTCTTACCATTGAGTGTGGATGAACTACAGTTTATACAAACCTCTTTAAAATATAAAAAAAGGCAGGTACATTGGTTAATGGTTATTAGCATTAGCTGAAAAAACTTGACATTTATTGACATTCAGAGAGAAATTTTACAGTTTGACAGTAAAGTTTGTTGTCCAAAATGATATCAGGGAACTAAACAGTAAAATCTCTTCTGTATTTTTAATAATTATAAATGGATATGAATAAAAAAAAAACACAAAGAACAATTACATAGAAAATTAAATGGGCTTATATTAAATGTTATTTGAGAAAAAAGATCAAATATACATAAAATGCTCCTTTAAACCAAAAATAAATAAATAAATAAATAAAAACAATCTGCATTATGTTCTGCCAACAAGAAAAGTTTCCAAATTGATAGATATCAGTCACCAATATAGACTGATATAGTCATAAAAGGTCAAAATTTGGCTTATAATATCAGTCGGGCCCTAATTGTTATTCTTACATTCATATAATTCATCGATTTTTTCACAGTCCCGTCCAATTATTCATTTCGTTATTAATAAAGGTAAAGTTTATTTAATTAAAATTTAATTTATTTCATGGTTGCATGAATATATGGATGTGTCAAAGCCAGTTTAATCTCACAGTGCATTAGATACTGAGACACATTATATGTTCACAATAAATGTGTGCTCTCAAGTGTAGGAGGGCGCCAAAATGAGTAAACAAAGACGATGACCTGAGGAAAATGTGTGTGTCTTTCCCCGCACAAGGTCACATGATCTGGTCTCCATTTTGGAGTGCTGTGCATGTGTGCAGGTAAAGCAGCTTGTCAGACACACCTGGGACACACGAAGATAAACACACACACACACACACAACTTGTACACAAACCTGCACTTCACTGACATGGAGTGCACCGAGGTGACAGCTTTAAAAAAAATCAAGCTAGAGTGGAGAAAAGAAGCAGAAACTGGCTAACATACAGTGAGCTTAATAGCTGCTGAGAGAGAGGAGCTTATCTTCCCACCACAGCTAATATGAGCTTCTCAATTAGATGAAAGGCTCTCTCCCTTTCTCTAATTTTTTGTTCAATTTCTCCAGGCAATTTATTTAGGGTGGGGAAAAAAAAAAGAAGGAGCGGAACGGGAGCAAACCGCATTGGCTAAACGCACAGCGAGTCATAGCATGCTCCAGCCAATCAGGCGGAGCTGACAGCGTCAACTCAGGCCCTCAGCAACAACATGACTATTTACTGTATGCAAGAGAAAAATCTATTTGGGGTTCATCACTGCTTGTCCAACAAACCACACACACAAAAACATTAAATTCACACAAGAATATAATAGATTTATTAGATTTTAGTTGCATATATTATATTTCTGCACTCTTATTATCAGTAATTGTGGAGAAATGCAATTGTAGAAACAAAATCTGAAATAGAAAGATAATTTTCAGCGGCTGCAGAAAGAGCAGTAGCAGCGAACATGCTAATTGAACATGTTTCCTTCGCTTTCTGAAGGCACTCAGAGATATTTTTAGACAGTTCACTCTGTATTCTGCATTATGGATTAACTCGGATTATGCAAAAGACCCTTCATGCGTTCACTTATCAGTTTAATTTCTTTGTCCTCTGAATTATTTTTACACAGACTCCCTCCGTATTGTATCTCTCTCTATAGTTGCCGAGTGGAACTAAAGGATTATGCAAGCATTTCCAAAAAATTATGTCTCCACACCTTGGACAAAATAATGTAAAGCTTTGGTTGGCAACACCGATAGAACATTTTCTTTTAATGTTTTCAATACCAGGAGTTTGCATGCAGAATGAAATTCTTTCAAGGCATTCAGTTCAACATATAAATATATCTCCAAAGAAATACAGCATAATTATTTTAAATCTTGAATTTAAATAACAGGAAAGTCTTAGTTATTATCACAATAATGGACCTACATTAACTATTAATGTTTAGGTTTTATTATATTAAATGGAAAAAAAAGATTTAATACATACCTAAAATATTAAAATAAATTTTAGTTTATTGTAAATGTAAATACATCAGATGAATGCTATATTTGAGAAAGACTGAAAATGGAATTTCTCTTTCACCTACAATATGTGATAAATTATTTCATATTTTTTGTAAAACATACATATCGTCAAATATATTAATACTTGAATTTAGATTGTCAATTTAAAATATTTATTGCCTATCTGATTTTAATTTATCTTCCAATCCACTGTAACTAACTCAACATAAATAATACATTTTTTGTTTGTAAGTTCCATTAATTTTATTGATAAATTAAAACTATAATGTAGAAAAAAAAAATCTAAGATAAGTAAAAATAAAAGTCTCTCGTCAAATCACCTTTAATAAACACATGAAGTGTCTGTCTGCAGGCTGCCCAGATCTTCTGATTCTTAATCATCCTTTCTCACCATCTGCTCCTTTCAGAGTCAAGGTTACATATCACAGTGTGAAAAAATACTGCTGCAGGAGTGCAGCCATACATGACAGGGCACCTGGGCGAAGATGGGTGGGTAAGGAGGAGGGGAAGGGGGGGGGCAAGACAAATCCCAGAATGCACTCTGCATGCAACATGCATTGCTTGGGGATATCACTTCCCTAGCTGCCTGAGACGTCCATCTATCAAGGTGATTTCCCATGGCGGGCCCGTCTTGGAAATACCTTTCCACAGGTCACCTTTATACTGGCACCAGCTCCCCACTGAATGAATTCACTTCATTATTCGTAGTTTTGATTAGCATTGTGGAGCAGGGGGAGGAATCTTTACTGCTATTATCTTCTGACTGACCTGTGGGACAGCTAAGATTCTTTTAGTATGTACAGATTTTAGTTACTTCTATCTTAATTCTTCAGCAGTGCATTTTTCCCACGCTACTTGCAACTTTTGTGATTTGATAGAGAAAAAAATAATCTGACTTAACTAGGGCTGCAACAATTAGTTGATTAATCGATTAGTCATCAACTATTAATTGTTTTGAGTTATCTTTTTAAAGAAAAAAAAAATCTCTGAATTCTAATTCTGACGTGAATATTTTCTATGACAACAAACTGGATATCTTTAGATTGAGGACAAAACAAGAAGTTTTATGGACCAAACAACTAATTGTTTAATTGATAAAATAATCGTCAAATGATAAAAATAATTGTTGCAGGTGCAGGCCTAGATTTAACTGTTTGTTTACTTATTAACAGGAAAAAAACAAAACCAACATGAAAGCAGCAGAAGCCACATTGGAGGCCTGCATATAAACAGCCATGATTTATTGAAATGTTAAAACGTCTGTGTCAACAAAGGGGGACACCGGTGTGCCTTTGCACAAACAATCACACATTAGTCGGGCCGATGTGGTGATGTCCAATGACATTTAATTTCTTGCCTGTCCCTTGTTGTGCAAGAATCATCATGAGGATGTGAATCGGAGGGGCCTGCGCGTCATGAGTCTGCATTAAAGCTCAAGTCATGATTTTTTCACCCCCTCTTTCTTTCGCTCACTTCCTTGCCGTAAAATGCAGCACAGACAGGGACAGAACGAGAGAAGGATACAGAGAGGGAGGGAGGCTGTGAATAGGCAGAGTGAGTGGCATGCATGGACAGCCCCTCTGTCTCTCAAAGACACTGCAGCAGCTGCCTGCACGCGATAAGAGCAACCATTCACAGCCAACTCCCCCCTTTTCCTCCTCCTACACACCAACACACACACCAGTACACTTTTCTCCTCTCCCTCCTCAACACACACACACACACACACGCACACACACACACAGACGTTTATATGCACATCAGCCTCTCTACAGGTTCCTACAAAGATGCTGTGATTTCAAGCAGCCTTTGTCGCCAGTCAAAGGTCTTCCCTGCAAATCATTTTGGTTTTTTTTTCTGAATTCTCTCTGACGTCAGAGTAGAGCAGGGTTAAACATGGATGAGATGGAGAAGTGTGGGGGGAATCACCTTTCTTTTTTTATCGCTGACAGAGAGCAATCACGTAGTGCTCAGCAGGCAGCAGCACAGGTGTTTCTGCAGAGCTGTGACTGACGTTTATCTAGCTGTCCACCACATCCATTGCTGAGTCTGATTTATAATGTGTTTTTTTCATCTGGCATTCTCTGAGGATCTTGAATGTAATATAGAAAATCACAGAAAGTCCTGTAATGACAGGACAGGATGTTGAAATTACTCTCTATGTTCTGCATTTGAGGTCCTGTCATGGTTAACTGTCATGTTGCCTACTCCATTCCAGACAGGAGGTGATCTCTGTGGACTAATATCCCTCCACACAAACACACACAAACTAGGGATGAAACAGCAATCCGTTTCATGATAAACTACGATCAAATTTTAGATGGTTAGCATTCTAATTATCATTCAAACTGCGTTGAATTAGTGCAATTTGCAAAACTTGCAGTATATCCTGTCCAGCATCAACCAAAGTTAGCAACAGTCTCCCAGATGCAGGCACAGCAGCAGCGTGTTTGTTTTAAGTCTGTGAAGACACTGACACTGTAAATCAATGAGAGGTTTTTGTGATTTTAGGTATATCAGTACTTTTCGAACATTTTAACAGCATATTTAACAATACCAAGTTAATACTGAAAAGTAGGGTTCCATAATATGATAAAAAAAAAATAACATTGCACCATTTTTTAATAGATATTGCAATGTGATTCCTGATATGTCTTTTTGCATCACAATTTTATTTCCACAGAAACAAAACTGTTGAAGATTTTAAGTCATGATTAGGGCTGCAATATTAATTGAAATTTTATCAAAATGGCAATATGGCTTTTAAATGAATGAATGTCAGACTTTTACTTTACTTTTACTTTTACAGACTGAAAAAAACATGGTACAGAATCTTGGAGAAAAAACAAACAAAAAAAAAAACCCAAAACAAAACAAAAACCATAGTCATTTCATGTTTTTCATGTTTTTCAATCAAAATAAGAAAAATGAAGTAAAAATTATCACTACCTCTAATATCGCAAATCATATCACAATTGCAATATTAGTCAAAATAATGTCAATTAGATATTGTTCAGCCCTAGTCATAATGATGTGATATTTGTTGTGTCTGTACCAAAGAAACATGTTTTTTTTTTTTTTTTAACATCTAGAAAACAAGATTTGTAGGCATTTCTGCAGCACTACAGCAAATTATTCTAAAGATGTTTCGTTATACATATTTCCTTTATCAAAAATTGTAGCTTGTGATTGTTTGTGATTTGGATATTGCACTTGACCATACTGCTATTTCAGTAATATTTTGATTAACTGTGCAGCCCAACTGATAACATGATCATTTTAGTCAAGGTTTCTGTAACATGAAATCTTCATACAAACTCAAATACACACAAAATGCCCCAGCCGAGCCCTCTCAGAAGTGATTTAGTGATTTAGATATAGCTTGAACCTCAGTGCCTTATCATACATACACTCACATATCAAGTCTTTCCCCCCCAAATATGTTGCATGTGAATATATCTAACTGCCAGTGACATCCATGCCAATCACTTTGATCCACTGATAACATCCAGCCCCAAATCCATACAGTCCAGCAAATGTCTAAGTGCCAATTAATTGGTGGCTCCTTCCATGATTAGCTCATGTTGCGCTTATAGCTAATCTGTATCTTGGCAGGGAGCCACACATGACCTGGCTTCCATCCAGGTCTGGGAGCCGTGAAGGCAGCAGCCATGAGCTAGCCCCAGCACAGCGCTGAGCAGCCTGGAGAAGATGTGCCAAACTGCAGCGGCACAAAGGAGACCTCACTGTTTATCAAAGATTAAGCAGTGTTTAGTATCTCCCCCCGACCCTCCTCCTCCTCCTCCTCCTCCTCCTCCCCCTCCTCCTCCTGCCTGCGCTCAAATATACGCATGCGTGCACACGCACACACACACCACCACCTCCAGCTCACACCCTAATTGTTCCCAGCCCCGAGAGTTTAATAAAGAACAAATTGCGGTTATTGGTGAGCAAACAGCACAGTACGGAGGTGGGAGTGTGATCATTGCAGCGGCAGTGCAGTAAAGAGAGAGAAAGGGCATCAGCCAATTTAATTAATATCTCTGTCAGTCTGAGGCTAAGACTGGAGCAGCAGGCTGTATGGAGAGGGATGTAGAGAGCACACACAGCATAATCTAATGCTGATGTTTTACTGTGCTGCTGGACACCACTGACACATTTGCAACATATTGATGAGCATGTCATTATAGCTGCAAACTCATATATACAGTCACGTTTTCTACCTGCAATGGTCGTAATGAAACTGCAGTGTAAGGTCTGACACAGTCATGACATTGTGGTAGCATACCAAACATGACTTACAAGACATTTCTCAAATGACTACAGCTGTTTGGATTCCAACACATGAAGGCATTGAAGTAAATAAACATTGCATATGATCTGCTTCCAGAAGGATGCTCATGTTTTCTTTGTGGAGACGTGAACACTTACAATTATTACATAATAACTCACTCAAATCCGCACATGCACACTAACTGCAGTGATAATACAATACAGTATCTTACTTAATCTTATTTTTTAATCTGGTTTATACAAATGCTTCAGTTTATGTCCCTTTGTAAAGTACTTATTTTTTGAAAAGTATACAATACTGTATGTAGATCAAAGTATTATATTTTCATTAAACATTTTTAATACAGTTTAATTCTGCCAAATTTGAGACAAACTCAAATCCATTAACCATCTTTGCAGATGCCCAGGTTGTGCTGAAAATAATTCATATTAAACATCTGCAACAGTCACGAGTCCTCCTCACATGATGATTTACAAATAACTCTAATTACTACAGAGTACCTGACCTTACAGGTGGGTCTAGTTAGAGAGAAGGGTAATGTTACAGCAACAAATGATTATTTTCATTATTGATTAATCTGACAGTTATTTTCATGATTAATAGATTAATTTTTTAGCCTATAAAATGTTGAAAAGTTGTGAAAAATATTCATCAAAATTTCACAGAGCCCTTTTGTCCAACCAACAATCCAAAATCCAAAGAATCTTCATTTATTGTAATAAATGGCAAAGAAAAGCAGCAAATCCT
Source organism: Lutjanus erythropterus (assembly GCF_056507025.1). Taxonomy (NCBI): domain Eukaryota; kingdom Metazoa; phylum Chordata; class Actinopteri; order Lutjaniformes; family Lutjanidae; genus Lutjanus; species Lutjanus erythropterus. Next base: position 5,815,690 of record NC_139327.1, read on the forward strand.
CACATTTAATAAGCTTGAACCAGCAAATGACTATCAAACAGAAGGCAACCATTTTTTTTGACTGACTGATCAATTAATTTACTAATAGCTGCAACTCTGGAAAATATTTACCAATTATTTTGACTCTATAAGTAATAATCTATCTTCACAAGCAACATAATTTTATATTATATATATTTTCATGGGGCCAGAAGGATTTGTGTGTTTCTGTTTTTTTACCCTTACAGCCAATCATGCTGCCAGCCTGCTGCCCAGCCCAAGTGTATCTACCCGTCATGTTCCCATAATGCTTTGTGGCAGCTGCAGCCAGATTCATGCACACAGGTATTGATTTTCTTCCCAGTTTTTTTTTCCTTCAGTGCAACCCTTTATTTATCTCGCTAAGCCCCTGCCACTGGGTGTGAGGAGAGAACCAGCTCGCAGCTTGTGAGAGAACACAGTGAATTCAACATGAGAGACGCTTACCACATAACCTGGATTTATTTTCATTTATCTGTTATTTATCTGCCACCACTGCTCTGCTGCAGAGTATAATCCTGCTCTGTGTGGGATGCATGTGTAGGTATGCACGTGTGTGTGCGTGTGTGTTTGTGCTGTCCGTCCATCCGTCCATACAAACACTCCATTCTCCACAGGCCACCTGACCCATTTTTCTGTGTGAATAACAAGACTCCAGCCAATCATGGGCAGACAGAATGGCGAATGCTGGAAAAAGACTCCACATCCAGCCTGTCACACGTCAGAGTCCCAACCCTGCCTGTCGACAGAGCGGGAGTTAGTTATCCTCTCTCTTCTCTCCCCCTCCTTACCTCCCCTCCCTCTCCCTTCACATCTCCACCACACAGGGACCAGTAAAACCATTACCTACCCACCCCAGCCCCAGCTCAAGGTTGTGCTGCGCCAATGGCTGCGCTTCCTACAGAGCATTCTAAGAAAAGGGCAAAACCGACAGCGAGAGAGCTGCAAGGCTGCTACCAACAAAAGACATTCATTATACCACACTACCTGTAGGCTACAACACACACTGTATAGCAAATGATTACCTCCAGTTCTGCAACTCCAGACTTGTATTTACAGCAGGGCAACTGTGATACAGGAAAGTCACTATTGCATAGAATACACGCAAAGAATCTGAATGTATTCACATACATAACCTCCCTTTTATGTTGATTTATGTGGCTTTTACATGCTAATGATAACAGGCCAGCTCAGGGTTGACTGAGAGTATCCATAGTGACATTAGGATGAGTTGCAAACACACAGGTCAGCTTAGTTTCACTTACATCAACTGCCATCAACCGTACGACTCTCAACCCACAGACATTTGCATGGCTCCACACCAGCCTCGGCTTTGTAGCTGCCTTGAAATGGAGGAGGAGGAATGGAGGAGAAACAGTGGGCACTGTGGAAACACATGATAACGTCCAGCAGCCTTTTGATAGTAACTCTTGATATTTACTTCAAAGGCCCATTATACACAGCCAATTAAACCGACATAGTGTGGCTGGCTCTTCTCCCTCTCGGCGATGGCTGCGGGCAACGAGGCTGGCTGCAGAAATAACTCCAACACACATTCCAAATGTCAACAAACATGAAAGAAACTGTGAAATGCACAAGATGGCTTAGCAAATGGCCAGACTGAAGGTGTTAGAGCGTCTTTAAACAAATGTCCCTACATGCTACCAAACCCAGCAGCATTATTGTATTCATTCAACGCTGTTGTGGAAGGAATAAGATGATCTTAAAGACATGTTTACCCATGTAATAGCTCATATATGTGTGTGAGGTAGTGATAGAAACAGAGAGCAAAGAGGGAGTGTGAGCAAAAAAGAAAAGATTGAAACGTAGGAGAGACGAGGGAGGGCTGAGCAGAGCAAAGAGAATCTGTGTGATGGCCGACGGCCCTTGTGCTTAGCTCGTGTGCTGAATGAAAAGAAGCCCCCGTGTGTGTGTGTGTGTGTGTGTGTGCGTTTTTGTATGTGTGTGTGAGTCTCTGCAGTAGTGCTGGGGGGTCGGCCCCCTCTCGGCCCTACTGGTGCTGAATGCAGAGCAGGCAGCATCAGGCCAAGGCAAATGACTACAAGGCCTCCTCAGTGACTGCAGCACAGGCTGCACCTGGGGAATGGCCCTGCACAGCAACACAGCCGCAGCCAGCCACAGTCCATCACAACGCATCCCAGAAAGAAAGCCAAGTTCCACCAGGCGTGGGCCACAGCAAAAGGACAAGGTTTCAGGTGAGCTTTATTAATGCTAATCTCTCAAAATCGAATCACAGTAATCATCAGGGCCTTCTCATCTTTTTTAATAGCACACACTGCTACATGCTACAGTACTTTAAAGGCAACCCAGCCATTAGTGATTTAGGACATGGATCTTCCACCAGACAACAGGGCCCTTCACCTACACATGCATACTTCTTCTGCTCTATTCAACCATTACCAACACCAGCTATTTTAAAATAGCTCACATACTGTATAGGACACAGTTTATTCGACATAAATCCAGTGTTATGAATCAACACAATTCTGTGCTACAGTGCTCTACACACATGATCAAGATGCACAAAATGCAGTAAAAGTAAATCATAACAAACCATAAACACAGAGCTGCACCTAATAATTTTCAGATTATTTTCACGATTAATCGGTTTGTCTAATGTCAAAAATTCTGAAAACTTCTTATCACAAATTCCCAGTCAGAACAGTCAAAACACCCAAGGACTCTTTATTTGCTGGCATAAACGAGGAAAAGCAAATCCTCACATTTATGAAGCTGAAACCAGAAAACACTTGACATTTTTGAAACCATTAATCAGTTATCAAAATAGCTGGCAACTACAGTAATTTTCTTTCAATTGATTAATCAGTAATTGTTGCAGCTCAACACAAACAAACAAACTCTCATCTCAAACTGATTTCTAGACATTGTTTTCTGTATGGCCTAAAACAAGCAGCAGCTTCCAAATGTACATTACATGTTTCCTGACTTCCGTGTTTACTCACTGTTTGTCTGACAGATTTGATCTTCCAATAACAAATCCCCTGTTCATTAGCCTACTGTGAAGTCTTGGATGTCAGACTTTTACCACAGACACATGAGCACACTATCAATACTACACTACCTGTATTACCACAGATGATGAAAAGATACAAACAGGAACCAAAGCAAGATATTTACTGAAATGAACTAAAAATAGCTATGTCACACATTTCAAAATGCTACATCAACTTTGCTACTGCTGTGAAATAAATGTAGAACAATCTCTGGTTCTCTCATTTCATTTTCCTCACTGAACTATTAAATTCTCTTCTTTAGGGCTCTGCCTTTTGATTCGTGTGTGGCATCTTGACAGCAGGAGGCAGGAGGCAGCAGTCAGATGCACAGTTCAGTGCAAGTCATGAAATGAATGTAGAGCTGCAATGATTAATCAAGCATTATTTTAGCTTTAATTGATGATTAAATTATTTGGCAACTATTTTAATAATCAATGAATAATTTTGAAGATTTTTTTAAAAATAAAAATTGTCAGATTTCTTGGATTTCAGCTTCTTAAATGTGAATATTTTCTGGTTTCTTTAGTCTTCTATGATAGTAAACTGATTCACTTTGTCTTCTGGACAAAACAAGACATTTGAGGATGCCAACTTGGGCTTTAGAAAATATTTTTCACTATTTTCTGACATTTTACAGACTAAAAAACTATCGATTAATAATAGATTAATCCAGAAAATAATCAATAGATTAATGGATGATGAAAATAATCGTTAGCTGCAGCCCTAATTGAATGCGTTACTGGTGCTTCTGTTCTGGGCCACATGTGTTGACATGTGTTGCACCATGTTTACACCAACAATGGTAGAAACAGAACGAATATGAGGAGAAATGTGTTATAAAGACAACTAAATTATATTGTGTTGTCAGTGGAGTAAATCAATCAAGTGCACACAGTAAGTGGTGCCAACCATTGAGCACAAGTTGGAGTCAACTTTGCCATTTTCATCCCTCCTGACGATGGCTCGTCTTTAAGAGCCTTATTAGACAATGGCAGGCTTCACTCTATTGTGTCCACAAATTGTAGTAAACCAGACATCAGACTTGGTCCTGATTGGCTCCCGCCTCTAAACAATAACTGAAATCCTCTTAGTCGGGACAGTTTGCAGCTTTTGAATTGATGCATTCCCCCAAATTGTCTTGATACTCACATAGTTTGCAAGCATTGTGTTGAATACAGATGTAAGTGGCAAATGGCACACAGCAGCAAAGAGTCACTGTTAAACCCAGACATTTCCCTGCTTTGTATTCCAATCACAAGTAATTTCATTGGCCAGAGTTTAGTACTGTATTTTTTTAAAGGGGCAGTCTGTAGGATTTAGTGGCATCTAGCAATGAGGTTGTAACTGAATATCCCTTGTCTTACCCTCCCCTTCCAAGTGTGTAGGTGAAACTATGGTGCCAGTGAAAGTTGTGCAACACATTAAAGGGCCTCTCTAAAGCCAGTGTTTGGTTCATCTGTTCTGGGCTACTGTAGAATGCCCTAAGATAACAAAACATTTATTTTCAGGTGATAAAACATGCTCATGAGTATCATATTCAATTTATGTCATATTCTGCCAATAGATGCCCTTAAATGTTAAACACTGGACCTTAAAGTCGGTGAGAAAAATGTGTCCAGTTTGGCGAAATCTTTAAACCCGTTCCCAGTGATAATCAACTTGTCAGACAGTTTCTTGTTACAAATGCAAGGAGAAATACATTAGAAAATAAAACTGTCTGGCCTCATTAGCAGATAGTATCTTTTTTCCTGGTAAAACAACTTAGAGTCAGTATTGGAGCATGAAGTGCATATTTTCTACAGCAGTTCTCTTAAAACCCCACACCACTATACAAACACTATATCAGACAGCTATACTGCACTGTTACTTTTATTGGATGTCCTGACTGAATGCATTTTTCATCATAATTTTCTATTCTTTTCTAATGGACACCAGGGTTCTTTAAGTGGTGCTTTGTTCGTCTACCCTGCAGCAACTCAAAAAGGTCTGTCCGTCCAGTGAGACTCACAGAGGGCCTGTGTGATGGGCCCTGCACATCATGCTACACCTTCCAAACTGAAAGGCTGATTCAATTATTCATGTCAGAGACAGAAAAGCTATATTTCACAAACTTTTTTGTTTGAAGTCCAAGTGTTGATATTATTTTTATCCATTAAAAATTAAGATGTTGAAGCCCGGGCATCGCGATGAGGGGTTAAGCCATCTTGTGTTGAGCTGTCAGTTAGGGTGCATATAGACTCAGACATGGATACACACACACACACACACACACACAAAGTGCACTTAAAATGTGCGTAGAAGAGGATGAGGGGAATGGACGGTGCGTCAGTAGGATGCGTGCACTGAGACGTAAATAAAGACCATTTGCTCATGGATTCATAGGCCTCCGTCATCCATTATTTAGCATGGAGAAGAGTGGTGGATTGGTGGCTGGATGATTTTTCTGACAGCGTTTACATGGCTGATGGCTACAGATGTGATGAATTTTCCCGCTCAAGATAAACACTTTGTCTTGACAGTGCTGAAACTTTTTTTCTCTCTAAGATTCAGAATCCCAAAGTATTCAGTTGAAACCTGCAGCCATACTATAAAACAACCCAACAATTCAGTGACAAGTTCACAAAATCTATTCAAAATGAGAAAACCTGCAGAACAGTAAATAGTCCAGCAGCATCATAACCCTTGGATGTACCCATATCTGAAAACATGCTTGCGGCAAATCCATTTATGGACAATTAAGAGATTGCTATAGATTTCAACATGGCTGATTTCGCCTCAGCGGACAAATGTGAAACGTCAACAAAAAAAAGCAGTCGCTAGCCAGCATTTGCCCTCCATCCAAAAGCAAAATGACATTAGCTCTTGTCTATTGAGTTTGCTAAATGCCCCACATAAAGTGAATTTGCCCCCCAGGGCTGGGAAACAATCACGCAGGCGAGCGTTCCATTTAAGTGATTTGAATGATCGGAGTGCTGCAGTGCTTCCTATCAGCCAGAGAAATGGGTCAATACACTGAGACTAAGTGACATGGCTGGCAGCCTGCGCTCTCGTGGAAGACCAGGCAGAGGATGAGGAGCGGGACCTCGCTGTCATTGGGTCAGACAGACGTGGATACACAGACACACACACATACACACACACAATGGGCCTGGCTAGCTGGTACAAGCTAGGCCTTTGTGTAAGTTCATGTCAGTAGATTCGTACAGTTAAATCAGACCAAACACACTTTTCCTGTCACAAAGCTCGTCACAACCCTTGTGATCATCATTCTTCCAAGATAAACATAAATTTAAAGTGTTACTAGTAGCATTTTTGGGAACACTGTAACATTAACTTTTATATCAAAGTGTGATGGTGATGAGCGAAACTGGGAACCTCTATTTCACTCCAGCTGTATACTGTTAAAAGTGTGGCATCTCTCAAGAGTAAAAAAAGTAGACACAGCTGTGTCTCATCTCTCTTTCTTGGTTTTTCACACCAACTTTTCACTTATTCTACTGTAATCATGGCAAGAAAGCTTAATCTAGTATCTATAATCTCTCATAACAATCAATGAGACATCAATAAGAATATCACAAGAACAACTCAGCAAAGAGGCAAACAAGATCTTCTTCAGTTGCTTAATACTACTGTACATCATTGCCTGGACTTTTAAATTTCATCAACATTAGTTACTGTAGTAAATAAAAGATGCATGACTTACTTTCAGCGTTGATTGACATTGTGTCTTTCTCCCAGGACACAACAGTGATGTAGGCCTCCACTGAGGCAGGGATAATGCACTTGAAGACCGCCACATTGCCTCTCATGGCTTTCTGGTCCTCCACTCGGACAGTGTAGGGCTCTCGTAGGACTGTGAGGAGGGGACAGACAAATGTGTTGTGTTAAAGATGGAAAACTGCTAATACTGAGCTAAGATAAGCTACTCCTCATAATGGACAGTGACTGTTTGTGTTGCAACAAAGCACATGTATGGAAGACACTGATTAGCAGAGAGACTGACCAGCCTTAATGTGGACATCTTGGCTCCTGATTCTCCCTGAGGGGTTCTCCGCTGTGCAATAGTAGGTGTTGTCGTGGATGAGTTTGCTGAAGCTGGAAGGGGGGATGTGGAAGATCTGAAGGGTGCCATTGGGGTGCACATGGCGGATCCCTGGCACATCATAGATCTCCTCGCCGGTGGCCAGGTACCAGCGCAGTGAGACAGGGGGCACGCCTGCGGCGGGACAGGGCACCGATGTCCCTGTGGTGCTGGCAAACACTACCTCTTGCACAGATGCATTGACAAAATATAAGCTGGAACGTAGATCTTCACAGAAAACTGCAGGGAGAGAAGTGAAATTACAAGCAATTAGATTCTTTTTAACTTGTTATTAAACTTGTACATTGTAAGGCAGAAGTCTTTGAAATAATTTTACTGATTAGCTGGATCCACTATTGTTAAATCCCAACATATATTTGACAGAATTGTGCTATCCTGCATTTCTGTTTTTCTCTGAATTTAGGCCGAGTGTGTTTTTCCCTGGTTGACCATTGTGTTTGTGCTCACTGCAGTGGAGGGAGGTTGCAGGAGTGTGTCTCTTGTTGTCTATGAAGAGACATTGCAGCAAAGCTCTGGAAGAGCAGCAGTGGATGTGGAATAACAGAAACAGCAGAGCAACAGACCTGCCTTCGCAACATGCATGTCTGTAGCCACACCCTTCCTCTGAAACATGCACGTGTACATGACACAGAATACTAAAGCTGTGCGATTAATCCACTGACAGAAAAATAAGATGCAATTATTTTGATAAATGATTAAACGTTTAAGTCATTTCTTTTAGCAAAAAATGTCAAATGTTCTAAGGCTCCTGGTGCTTCTCACTGCATAGAATTGTAAACTTGGTGTTTCAATTGTTGGTTTAAGAAACCAGAACATCTGACAAAGTCACCTTGGGCTCTAGGAAGGTGTGATGGGCATTTTTTATCACTTTTTTTTTGTCTTAACAGTAATAATAGATTAATAAAAAGAAATCAAAAATCAGCAGATTTATCAGTCCTATAGAGCACAACACACATGGAACACCACAATCCCATTCTGCACCAACTGAAAAGCTCTGTGGACTAACCCAACAACACAGTGCTCAGAAATCCAGTGAGCTCTTGTTGCCAGTGTCTTGGAGGAAAAACTCATTATTCAATCTTAAGTAATCATCCTAAATACATCAGTGATTGTCAACTAGCGGCCCGTGGGCAACACCAGACCCACCAAAGCTTTCCATCCAGCCTGCTGAAAGGCCACTGATGAAAGTATTGCAGTATAGTTATATATTAGCAACATCATAAACTGGGTGTATTTGGTGAAAACCCTGGAAAAAATGCCATGTAAAGCTGCTGCTAATGCCAACCGAACATTTCCTTCAGCTGCAGCTTCACATTGAAATCATTTAACTGGTGAAACATGAATTGAATTACTACGAAGTAGTCACAGGAAATGCAATGTGTTTGTTACTGGCCGCTATCATTAATTAAAATGCGTCTGCAAAACAAGACAACAGGTGTTTTCAGCATTTTTTTTAACAGTGGAGCCACAGTGAGCTGTTAGCTGAAGAGCTGCAGGCAAGAGGCTGCACACCTACAACTTATCGGACAGATAACCAACTCTTTGCACTGCGTCCCCCAGAATTATATGACCTGTCGTATTAAACCACATCACCAGTAACTACAGGTGCCACATGAACAATACTGGTGCAAATGCATGATAGCATCAAAACCAGTTTAAGCTGATTAATATGGCCTGCCATTCAGGCCTGCACTTGATAGTATGTTTTCGGAATTTATCCATGACTCCACAGAGAACTGCCTCTGAGAGGTCTGGGAACATTTTCTAGTTGAGTAGTTTATTATAGAATTCCTGTGTTTTAAAAAAATACAAAAAAATATTACAGGCTAATTAGGTCTAAATAAATTGAATTTCTTTCATTTGAAGGTCCAGCCCCCCACAGTGTCTGCTCAATAAAATTCTGCCGTCGCAGCCCCCTGTAGTACTGTACAACTGAAGTTGCTATGACATATTGTGTAGGCAATAATGTTGACACGATCACAGTGGTGTTTCAAAGATTTTATTTGTCTTTTTTTTTTTTTTTTTTACTGTTTTTGTGTTTACCCTCACGCAGCCAAACAACCATACATTCTCTCCTGACAAACTCATTTGCATCCATGCTTTCATCAGAATTAAAAGCTGTCATAGCTTCTGTTGCCTCCAAAAGCTTTAATCTTGGAATCTAAATAAGTAATCTATCATTGCAACAATTATATTGTTGCTGTGGTGTCAAACACTCGCTGAGAATCAGTTTCCATAATTACAATTTGGATATTGGCAGAAAAATAGCCCTAAAAGCTGGTATGCAGTCAATTTGTCATGTTCATCTCCACAGTGTGCAGCAGAGGATGTTTCCAAGTCATCTTAACTAATGAAGCAAGTCAATGTAATGTGATGCACTTCCCCTGTAGTAAGTTACTGTGTTGGATAAAAACTGACAATGCAACTCTTTGCTGTAATGGACAGCCCACACTGTTGGCATGAAGCCAGGATATGTACAGTATACTGGCTGGTTCCCAAGGAACGGTGGAGGATGTGTTTAATACAGCCACTGTTTTTTTCACCATTTTTTCTGCTATTTGAGTTGTGGAGAAAATAAGTAGTCACAATGTGGGAGAACTGCAGGACCCAGATTGTAGCATATTTCTATAAATGTGCCGTTTCGAAGACTCTTCTTGTACCATTACTGTCATTTACTGTAGGTAATATCTCTATCTGCCTTCTGCAGTCTTGTCTCTGTACAAGAGGAGATAGTAAGTACAAATGGGTGATGCCATAGTTGCCTCTTTTCTGATGGACATGTAATTAACTGAATCAATCTTTTTTTTTTAACTAAATTAATGGCTTTGTCAATCATTATCCTGATTGATTCCTGTATATCTATCAACAGTATTGTACCATTTTAGGGCCAGGAAGGACTGTTTGATAGTTTGAACTCCATAGTAAAACTGGCCGATTGCTGTTTTTTGTGCAAAATATTGATATATGATATGATATTTTAACAACCTGTGTTATTTTTAACCCGGTCATCAAAGTTAAATTATTTGACAGTAAATGCAAAGGTGACTGTAAACAATTCAGTGTATATTGTTTGTCCATTCCAGTTGAAATTACACTGAAAACCAGCACAGTCTTTTCAATCTACAGTCAAATAACACATCTAATAAATTCTGTAGATAATGTGGATATGGAACGTGAGCCTTCGCCAACACAACATCACAGTTTCACAAACATCCTGATTCCTCAGCAGCTTTCAGTTTAACACTCTAAAAAAGGAGCCAGCAGTATTCATCGCCAGCTAGCTCCTGATATTTCGAGACTACTGAAGTCTGGCTTTACTACTCAACCTGCTAACACGATCCTTACAGAAGAACCAGAAACACAAAAGGTGAACTATAAAGAAACAGCAACAAAAAATTAGGAGAGAATGGAGGCAGGAGTTTAAGTATCTAGAATATAAGCCATCTACGGTGCAGTGTCTCCTGCCAGTTTCCTCAACTAGCCAAGAAGTCAAGCTTGTTTTTCTTCTGAAACAGTGTCTTTTATAAACACCACATCAGAATTCTTGGGAAAAGCAGTCAACACAATGTCACAGTTGAGGCTGTGTGAAATTGCCTTTTCTGCATTTGTGCCACCAAAAATTTACTTTGCCCACCAAATTCACGGGCTTGGTGGCACGAGGGGCCAGTGCTCAAAAATATTAATCTGAATACAGACACTCAGTTGCCAGTTCATTAGGTTCTTTAGCTAGCCAAACTTCATGTAGTCTAATATATAAATGTTACAAAAACATAAAAGAAACAAATGTCAGTATAACACAATAAAATCCAACAGTACCACCAGCTGCAGTCTCCAAAATGAAGCTGAATCAACACTTTGTTTGAACAGAATAAAAACTTATGTAAAGACAAGGCTAAGTTTTCATCAGACTATTTCAGGTGTTTCTGCATTTTGTATTATTTTCTGTAATTGTTTGTGTTTGTTTTGTTTGATGCCTGCTAAAATACTACAAATTGCGGGTGACTAAGCTGAAGAACTTCATGCCAGTGTGTCTATATGGCTGTTAAGTAGATGTATGCACATTTAATTGAAATCAGCTACATTTGCAGGGCAAACCAAATAAAAAATCACCGTGACCAAACAATAACATGGGTGACATTATGGACATTTAAAGCTGATGCTAGCAGTGGTATTGTGTGAACAGCCACTGTCAGTCACATACTGTAAATATTTCAGTCATCTCTACTGTACGTCTACAGTCTCTGCTCTCTCTCTGTTGTGGGCTCTCCCCTCCTGTCGCCAGCCTGCCTGCATGTGCGACAGCTGCCAATCCCCCCTCCCCGGAGACCAAACATTTTAGCGCTTCATAAATTCCTAATGAGCGCGCTCAAATCACCGGCCACTTCCACCCACTGGTCGTTCAACCTGTTACGACAAACAAACACCGCGGCGTACACATGTTTCCGCACATTTCTAGCTGCACTCACTTCACACATGCAGTACTCTGAGGGCCAGGCCTGGAGGTGTTGAAAGGCGGACGGCTGTAGTTGTCGACAGCTACAAGACGGTAGCTTCTTATCCAGGAGGTGGTAAGAGAAGGCAGAGGAGCCATGACACACAGCCGTTCGGGGAGACTTTTTATGTTTTTTTTTTTTTTGGTTTGGACAAACTGAAACCTGAACGTGAATGACCTAAAAACACAGATAGTTTAGATGGAGAGTCAAACATTGAGGTGTCATTTTACCAATAAAGGAGTAACCTGACAACAGCGACGACCTCACGAATGAGTCTGCTGATAAAGCTTGGCAACACACACATGCTTGTGTTTGCCTCCAAGTGAGGTAGTATTTTGTGTGTACTATGTGGCAGTCTATCCTGTTTTGCAGGTGACACACAGATAAATAACCTTCAGCTGTTATTGTTCTGTCATCACGTGACTCTGCTCACATTTCCCTGCATTTGTAAAAATACTTTGACAGCAGAATGATTACTCACTTGGCTTCTCTTACACCAATCAATCAATGGTTTAGAAGGCTCATTAAAAATGTGTAGCAAAGACTGAGCATGTGTCCATACTAACAACTGTATTAACCTTCATAAAGACAGATTACTCATTACATTTATCACCATTTCTTATTCCCTCAGAATGACACATTTGATAAACAAATGTTTCTCATAGAAAAGGCTTTTAATATAGCTACATTAATGTAGTGCATGTACATTCAAAAAGTAGCAGTGAAAAGGCTAAGAAGAAAGTATTTTAAATGGCTCACTACCCATAATGATGCATGCAGAACTTATCAAGGGTTAATTTATGACCATGTAATCACACAGAGTAACAGCTTGTCAGTGGTTTTCTCAAGTAGGAAAATCTGCCATCGAGATGATCATAAAATCTCAGCATCTGTTATGAATAGCAGGGAGCTACAGTGACTGTATGACTGATCAGCAGACGACTACTTCACCACAATTTGCTTAATTTGGCTCCAAAGACATCATTTCATCGTTTGTGTACATTTTTAATGATGATATCCCAAATATCAGAGTACGCACTGAAAACACATTCACACTATGGCTGGACAATGTTGATATCATAATGTGAGACAATATATCATCTTAAATTTTGGATATTTTTATTTATTGTGATGTGGCACAAGTTTTGTCTTTTTTCTCGTTTTACAGGCTGTATTAAAGGTAAGGACAATAAAGGTAAACTTTACTGTCACATACACAATCATATAAAGTAGAACGTACAGTGAGATTGAGCCTCTGTACTTAACCCATCCTGGTATCCCAATTCCAGATTGAAGCCAGCACCTTGGTCAGGGGCACAGACCGAGAACGTTTTTGATGGTGGGAGAAACCAGAGCACCCGGAGGAAAATCACACAAGCATGGGGAGAACATGCAAACTCCCACACAGAAAGAAAAAAAGGCCCTGAACCAGGATTCAAATCCACGACCATCTTGCTGTGAGGTGAAGGTGCTAATTATCTTTTCTATTATTTACCAACTTAGTCATAATATCCACATTACTGAAGATTATTTTTTTTAAAAATCTCAGTATGTTAATATTTTGTAAAAACAAGAATACTCATTCCAACAATACTGTCAATATTGATAATACTGATATCAAAGTATCCGGTCAAAAACATCAGGATATTTGATTTTCACCATATTGTCCAGCTCTGACTGACACACACAGACATACAAGAGGCTGTTACTGTGACACTGTTGGACTCCTTGTAATTTCAGGTAATTCACAATACACCACACTATCCATACTGGAATATGCAGTGGCTGATCTTTATTAATTTTAAAAAAGGGACAGTGGTACACAATTGAAAAAGCTCCATCCTCACAAACTATAATCTTAAGGCTCTTAGTTCATCCCAGTTTAATGCAAATATATGTGCCAAAAGATATTGATGCTTAAAAAAGAAAATCAAACATGTATGTTTGACATTTTACTTTTTTTTTTTTTTATGACAGAATTTAATAATTTTTAATAAGTATTCATGTATCACAGTGAAACTTGGGGTTGACCTGTATTAATCAGTGGTGTACCTGTAAGTTTTCTGGTATTTCATTTTCCTTTGATGTTAATGAATATCAAAAGACCCTTTTGTGGTGTTCATCTTATAACATCATTAACAGTTTTGTTCCACAAACGGCAGTGAAATAAAGTCATGTAAAGTACAGTGCAGTATAAGAAAGCATGGTTTGCTCCACAAAAAAAGAAAAAGAGGGTCTTAACTGAGTTTCTATAAAAGCTGTGTAACTGTTAATGGTCCTGGCACGAGGGAATAGGCCAAGTGGAAATAGAACAACAAGCTTTAATAGTTGGAAAGTACCAGTCAGAACTGGGGCATATTGGGTCATACTGCATGGATGTATATGTGACATGAGGAACCCCAGCCAAATGTAATGTTCTGATGTCATAACCTGCTGACAAAAAATGAGCCATTTCAGCTCATAGCCATACTGCAGGAGTTTTACATGTAACAAAATAAAATAAAAAACCTAAAAAGGCTCTCTCTGCTCTCATATTGCATGCACTTTTGAGGTTTTCTCTCTACTGTCAGATCACCAAGGAGTCAGGCTTCAATATCATGAGGTACAAATAACATCTGTGCAACATCAGTCACGCTTTATCCTGCACTGACCAACAAATCTTGTGAAAACTCGAGTGACGGGTCAGTGGGGGAAAGAAAACAAATACTTGTTTGAAAAATTTTGATGCTATTTGAATTTCTTCAGAGTGCATCATCTGTTCATTTCCAAATCATGTATTAATGTTCGTTTACATCCCTGGTACAGTATTTTGTATGAGTAAACATCACATCAGGGACATCTAGCGCGGCAGTGTGATGGTTGCTGCAGTAGCTGACACTCTCTAAATGAGGACAAACAGCCATCATGCAAGCTCTGGTCTGAGTGTGTTTGAAAGGTGACTGAGCGAAGAAGAGAGGCGGCCTCATAACTGCTTTTGTCTCAATCCGCTTTGCACCAACTCATAAAAAATTGAGACCCCACCACCACCACCACCTCCACTTCTCCCACCACCCATTTCTGGGTGGCTGATTCCTTAAGATGAGAAAGCCTGATGGACGCAAAACCCTGCCAGATCCCAATGGTTCAGATAGATAACAGTGGGAGTGCATTTATTTTTCAGTGCAGTGCCAAGGAAAACAGTGAGGGTGGGGGGCTGAGTGGGGAAAAGCACTCCGACAGTTACATGCAGGCTGCTATTAACAGAGACAGACTGAAAGAGAATGTAAAGAAAAAGGTGAAGTATGGGAGAAATGCCATAACAGAGGTCAACGGTATGCTCCAACTCAGCTGTATCCCACAACCACCTTCAAATAAAGGCTTTCTTATTCCCTTTCTCTTCATTCTTTTTCTGCATCCCTCTATTTCCGAGCTCTGCTTCATCTGTTTGTATTCCTTTCTAACCTTCATCTCTCCTTCACGCTCCTCTGACCCTGTCTCTCACATTCTGACTTGCTCCACCTTTACACGAGGATGCAGGTGCAAAAAAAAAAACAATGCAAGTGAAGGGGAGAGAGCCAGAGAGGAAGAGTGCACCCAGCTGCCCACCGACTGCCTCTGCTGATCAGTATTTATCATCCACTGGACCTTCACAAGTCCCTGCAACTGAAAAGCAGTGCAGCCTGAAATCAAGATGCTGCAGGGAAGCACAACAAATACACAGTAAACACGCCTGCTGGGTCACAGGATTTTAGGCCTGCAACAATTATTTTAATCTCAATTAATCTAATGATTATTTTCCAGATTAACTGATGAATCCTTTAGTCTGTAAAATGTCACAAAATTGGCAAACAATTTCCTAGTTAACTGCTTCTAACATATCATATAATAAATGGCAAAAAAGCAGCAAATTCTTACATTTAAGAAGCTAAAGTCAGCAAATGTTTGACATTTTATCTTAAAAAGTGACTGCAATGATTAATCAATCATCAAAATAGTTTGCAACTTATTCTCTTTTGATCGACTATCATTGCAGTTCTACAGGATTTGACACAAATTAAAATCCCTCTTTATCAGACGTTACCCTACGTGAACCACTTGTCCAATAATGCATTCAATTTGGTTTAATAGCAGACACTCCCTGCAGTATATTTCCTTTGATTCTTGACTGAGAATTATCTAATAAAGCAGAAATTACATAAACATAATTTGTATTTTTGGAGGATATTATTTGAATGTTCAGTTGTAAATTAATATCCCAAGACAAACCAGCCCAATTTATCATAATGCTTGCTTGCAAGCAAAGGAGACAGTATGTGGGTGGCTGTTGGCTGTCATCAAGTGTGTTTGTGTACAGCACCGTTAAATAATAATCTCATTAACGGCTGTCATAAAATAGTAAGATGTAACACATACAAATGCGCATCTGAGAGATATGTAACACATTGTTTTTGCAGAGGGAAGAGGTGCACTTTTAAGGATCTATTGATAAAACTGGGAACACAGGAGTAAGATCAAAACAAGAGCAGACTGAATCTTGAAACGGGAGATGAAAGATTTATGTGGACCCTATCGATAGTCGGTCAGCCGTCAGCCTGGTTGGCAGATTAAGGCTGCAGTCTGCAATGCTTTGGTCCACATCTCAAAGGATTTCTGTCTCCGTTGATAGTGCTGGTTTTCTGCATCTGACTTTAAAATGAATTGTCTTCTTTAGCTATCGCTTATTGAATAGACCTAAAAAGTATGATTGGGCTGTTTCTAAAAGTTCATTCTCGTGTCTTGTCCAACACTGAAGACATTTTCGATAAAACAAGTTGTTGCATTCTTATTTTTAGATCTGATTCTTCAAATGTACAAACTGTACAAATCCTTAAAGTCATTCTATCTCAGTCTTCTTGATACGGCTTTGGCATCGTACACATACCATCGCAATATTCTGCTGAACACCAACGCAGTCCCATGCCTATCATGCCCACACACACACATGCTCTCACTAACAGTCACCATATGCCCGCCTGTGCTGGAGCCCGTCTTAATCGACATCAGTTTTCCATGAGCCAAAACCACAAAGAGGAAAAAGTGATATTGTTTAATTATGAATCTCACCCATGTATAATAGATGAACTTTTTTTTCCTGTGTTTTCTGTTTTAGAAAAGCTCACAGGGGGGCAGGAGGAGGGGTCCTGTTGGGTTAGTGAGGTGGGTCCCTTCTTCTTGCTGTGTGAAATAATGCTTGGCACAGTCCCACATGTCAGCACCTATTGGTGGCAGGCCCTGCTGAAGCCTCTAATCGTGGATTGCAGGTGACTCCTAATGCAATCCTCCCATAGTGGAGCCTCTGCTACTGTGTTTGGAGCTCAAGGGCACCAGACACGCTTCGGTCAAGGAGAGTGCATGCGGGCGTGTCAGAGGGATGTGGGGGGATGAGCATTAATGTCTAGGAGCCCACGAACATAGAGGCTGACATGGGCTTGGTTGACAGGGGAGATAGTGAGCAGTCAATGCAGCCTGCAATGTTCCTGGTTTAGCCTGCCACCATTACTGAGAATATTTCAAATATCTTGAAATGGAATGTAATATTCATAAGTATGTTTTTCTGAAGTGTAATAATTACCTGAAAATAAAATCACTGCGTTTTTGTTATTTTGGAATGAGCCATTGATATCTACAGAGGGTGCAGGTCCTTGTCCACATAAACCTCCATGTTGCACTAGCATGTCTCTACAGTGGTCCAGAACAGACAAACCAGATACTAGCTCTAGGCATGACCTTTTGCATTTTGCCTAAGTTTCACAGCCACTCTAGGTTCTCCTACATGCTATGCTTGGGCAATATCAAGGCACTACATATTACCAGCAAAAAAAAACTTTGATACTGATACCTGTACCTTGGCTTTGATACCTGTTCCCAAACAACACAAAACCCATTTCAACAAAATTACACATTACACATTACGGTACAATTACTCACTTTAAAAGGAAGAAGCTTTTGGTATAAAACACAGCAAAACAGAACAATGATCCCTGCCTCTGGGCGTAATGTAGCAGTGTCTGGGGGACAAAGTTACAGGACTAACTCCTAATAAATAAAAATGCCTCCGCCCGTTTCAGAGCATTTTGGGTTTGGCTCTGATGATAAAGACAAACTAGCAAACACTGCAGAACACTGATTGGTCAAAGTAGCATGAAGCAAAATGTGAGTCGTGAAGTCATGGCAGTAAATGTACAGTGTAAGTTTGTTAGTGAATAAAAGCTTCAACTTGTCAAGACTAAAGCCACGCTCCTGAGTGTGTGTTGTTCCCCAACTGCAAGAGTAGCGTTGCTATGACAATCAACTTCACCTACATTCAAGGTGTTCTATCTGTAGTGGAGTAGAGTTGAGGCGGTTAAGTTTTACACAAACAGCATCAAAATATCATATACTCCGTAAAATGTCAGGAAGGTATGAAGATATGAAAAAATAGATACCGCCCTTCTTCATCATTGGAAGGAGAGGGTGAGACGAGGTGCTCGCAACCTGCAAGCTCACTGCTAGATGCCAATAAATTCTACACACTGGTTTGGGAAAGCAGCAATAGTAAAGATCCTCAGTGATGTTCCACTCCAAAAGAATAAACAAACAAACCTTCTATTTTTCGTCTAATGTGTGTTCAATAGGACCTCCACTCTGACAGTGCCCATCAGTGGTTGCTTCCAAATCACCCAGGCAATTTATTTAAGTAAACGTCTGATCAATACAGGTCCCACTAACACACAACATAAATAGGCCTATGCATTAGCCTGTGCATTAGCCCACTGATGTGTCAGGGGCTTTTTGCTGGGCCTGTGTTTACCTCAACCAAACACCATTAATCAACCTTAGATGAATGTGGTCGGGAGTCTCTTGTTTTCTTGTTGAAATGAAAAAAAAAAAACGCATTGATGCTTCACATTATTTCATAATGTCCTGGTTGACTGCTTGGCTTTTTCAACAACAGCCTGATATTCACCCTTTCTCCTATGATTTTATCACATTGAATTAGCTATTAGCCACAACATGTCTCCCCTGCCCAAGGCCGCTAATGTATTTAAACATTACAGTCCAGTTGGCTCTCAGCCACAGTGTGGCCCTCACCAGGTCAGGGATCTCTGCGGTGCTACAGTGGGCACCCGGGCATCAAGACATTAGGGCAACTCCACTGGGGCAAACAAGCATTGAGCCACACTGACAGCTCATGGCAGGCAATGCAGGTAATTAAGGCAGAGCTCTGCAGAGACCGCCTAGGGAGAGAAAGAGTAGGGGGTGGGGGAGTGCAAAAGGGGGAGGGGTAGGGAGGGGTGGAGATGGGGTGGAGGACAGGACGGCCTCATGATGACAGTGAGTAAGCATCCGAGCCCCCCTCCACCTCCACAACCTCCACCCCCCTCCTCTCCTGCCCTGGGGGTTTACACAATGAGCGGTAAAGAGAAGTGCAGCGCTGATCCGAGATGCAGATCGGAGAACAGGGTCCCCTCACTCTCCCAAATCACCGGTTCCCATTTTGCCCTCATGAATAATGTTGAGGGGTGCGCTCAGTGCCATGGAGCCGCTATGTAAAACAATGATACCCTCCTCTGATGTCAACTCTCTGGAGGGCGAGACGAGAGTCACTGTGGAGTGGGTTAGTTGATGCATATAAACGCTCATTTACATGAGCGCCAACAGTAGAGGAGGGAGTTCCCATGTACTGGGTACTTTGAAGACTTTAATCAGTTACATCACCATGGTGGAAATGGACAAATACTGCAAATTGACAGAGACAGAAATAAAAGAGCGAGACGGCTAAGAAGCAAAGAGGAGAAACTCCTGCGAATAAGTAAACAAACTCTAGCTGCTGCCGCTGAAGCTAATATGCAGAGGCACATCAAGAGAAAGAAGAGAAAGAGGTAAAAACAACCATATGAGACATTCATAATGCTCCATTACCCTTCCTAAGTGACACAGTATTGAAATGACAGGATGTATCCAATGAAGCAACTTCTAATATTATTCCACATGAATATCAAAGTGTGAATCAGAGCTTGATGTAGAGGCTGGTTACACTGCAGAGCTCTGGAGCCACAGAAGTCAGCTCATGTACTGTATTAGAGAGCCAACTTAAACCCATAACCTGTACAGTAGCCATGTATGCCTGATTTTTTGTCCATGGGATTTAAATTTTCTTAAATTAATATAACCTGAGGTAACAAACTAATCAAGGAGGTTGAAAGCTTCGCTAGTGGCAGATTGTTTTCTTGGCTAATGAGTTTACCAGCCGCTTGCATATTATATTAGCAACTGACTAGTGGCGGGAGCTAAATTTGTGCCCTGATTATATCTGCTGCTATCAGTATGTTAGCAATGCCACTGTGAGCATGTTAATGTTAATATTTAGCTCAACATATTACTGAGCCAGACAAAACCACTAGCATGGCCATAGACTTTTATTGTATTTTATGGAATTTTCCACAGAATAAGCTCTGGTCCTTGAACCGTTTCCATTCAAGAATCTTGGAATGCTATCTAGCAAACCAGCCTGTATTTCCACCAGGAAATGCTTGACCTGTACAATATGACACACCCACTTTGGTTCCCAGGAAGAAATGTCATTTTGTGGCTCAACCAACTTTTTGGGTTCAAAACAAATGTATTTTTCTTGGAAGTACTAACAGGGCCAGTTACATGAGTGAAGAGGCAGAAACGAAATAGGGGGAGAGAGAAGGGGGCAAGATGTGCAACAGTGGTGGGCTGGAAACAAACTGGTTATGATTATGTGGCTTGTGCAGTAAGCATCTGACTACCAAGGTACTCCAGCTGTTTGACTGATACTGATTTTGTGATTATATCTCTGCATCTTGAAGGAACAGGTTGACTTTGTCTTTCTTGCTGGGGCTTAGCTGAGAAGATTTAGCACTTTCATGTCTGTACAGTAAATATGAAGCTACCAGCAGCAGCTGCTTAGTTTAGCTTAGCCTGGAGTCTTGTTGTCATCCTGAAGTTGCCAGGAAACCAGCAGAGAAGTCACTGCAGCTGGCCAAGAAATAGTTTGGCTCATAACCCCCTGCAAACTGCAATGTGTTGTTTTTACATTTTGGTTTTAAACCAGCAAGATATTATGAATTAATTTGTGAATCTGGTGCACATCGGCAGATTTTTTGTTTGGACAGAACCAGGCTGGCAGTTTTCCATATCCAGTGTGCTAAGCTAAGCTAATCAATGGCTAGCAGCAACTTCATATTTACAGTACAGACAGGGAGATCAATTGTCTCATCTATAGTAACTATTTGCAAAAACAAAACTTGATTCAAGTGTATTCAGTAAATGTTATACAATTCTTTTAGCTTGAGCAGTTTTTAATGTTCCCTTCTCCTTTAAGAAAAAATTATACTTATGAAAAGTCGATGGCAGTCACTGTCAGTTATTGATAGACTAACACGACCAAACGCAGACTTCCAGGTGGTGCTTAGTAATGTCAAATTTTAGTTCCTGTCTTGACTTTTTCCCCAAGTGCTGGAGTACGTTTTTAGTAGGAGGATTTTTTTTTTTTTTAAGTTAGAACCGTTAGTTATTGACTTTCGTGTCTGAACAGTTCCACAGTGCTTGACTCAAGTTTGTGTGCAATATATCCCAGCATAATATACACTGTGCATGCTTCTAGCAAGTGGAAGAGAGGCATTATTTCTATTTCAGTAAAATCCCTCCCACCTCTGCTTGCTATACTGTCAAGTGCAACTCTGACTGAGCTGATAGACGGAGAGAGAGGGGGAGAGGAGGTGGATCTCAGGTGAGCTGAGAGGGAGGACATTAAACCCAGCAGGGAGGGATGAACGAGGAGATTAGCTGAAGGAGTAAGGCTGACAGCTTGAAGATCATCTACATATTATACTACAGCACAGCAAAGGAGCCTATAGCCCACATATAGGCACATATCATATGCATCCCAATGGAATAATTACCAAATTAAATACAAATCTGAGCAGAGTTTTACATTATTTCTCCAGAGAGTTTTAACAGTGCAGCATGGCACTAACTGAAGGTTAATTGTGCATTAGAGGAGCCATTAACATAGCTGTTGTATCATCAAAGCTTCCTTTTCATGTGAGCTTGTCTGAAAAACTCTGTAATGACTAACCTGTTTTTCCTTAAATTGTTTTTTTAATAAATAAATTTGACTTGATTTGACACATGACTGAAGGCAAGATGTGACTAAACATTTTGACATGAATGACTGAGAGCTGAAATGCAACATGAGCAAACCAAGGCCCAAAAATGTGACTGGGAAATGTTTGCTTAAGTTCAGGCAGCGCTGATATGTTCCTATCTGCAATTTGATTTAAATTGATTTTAAATGAAAAATACCCATTGAACACACAGGTCAGGTGTGTGTCCATTTAGTCAAACAAAAAAATGTTTGAGAGAATGAACTGGAAAGCATAGTTGGCTATAAAGTGTCCAACAAATTCCAAAACAAACAAAGAGAAAATGCTCTCACTCATATTTCTGTCTGATCAGTGCAGCTGCACCATCAGGCCTGCCAAATACTCCATGCAGGGCACCTCTCCACTAACACCAGTGTGTGGGATATGAAAAGTCTGTTTATATAACAAACACACATACATCAGCTTCCCTGGGCCTTGTTTGAGGTTATGAACCAGTAATACACACTGGACAAGCAGCGAGATGCTGTATTGGAGTATAAATGGCCTGTTTGGATGAAAACGTGCTTTTCTAGAAAACATTCTCAAAACACGTGAAGGAGAAAGAAGGTAGCTGGTGACTAAGGCCTTTCAATAGTGCAAAAAGACAGAGCACATCATTACCATTTGTATTTTATGGTTTTGTGCATGTAGCACCCCCACCTGAAGCATGTGTTGTCCATGCACACATGAGCACGAGTTATACATTTTTGTATGCAAGAGAGTGAGTGTTGCCCTTAATTGTTGTATACATTACTTATAGAACTCGACTGATATATCAGTTTGCTCATTTGGGCTTATAACAGATATACTGGAATCAGCATATTTTTTTTGGATATGCACAAACATGTAAACTTTTTTAACAGATCATATTATGTAGAAAACAATGCTTGGATGAGTCTGGATTTAGCACAGTGGGAAACATATGAGGACAAGAGGAGCTCCCTGTTCTACAACCCACCCCTAATTGATTGTAAGTATTAAAATATCTAGCAATTAATTGATATGGAACAGTACTGATGTCTATTTTTTATTTATGTATTTTTTTATTTATCTATTCTGATTTATTCTTATTCCTATTGATTCTTAATTTCAGAGTTAATTTCCAAAATGAGTTGACAATGTATATTAAGCTATTTAACATGTTAAAGAATATTTAACTGAAACTTTTAACTGAAAGCCGCCTTCCTTTGCATAGTCATGTAGGTGCAAAATGGATGTACAATCCACACTGAAAAAGTCTCTTTTCATTCTATCTCAAAAATTCACTATATTGGTCACCATATCAGTAATTTGTGAAATTGTCCCTTCTAAAATTGGTATCATCTCAAAAATCCCATATTGGTTGGGCACAAATTGTAATATACATTCTTTTAAGTATTGTGATTTTTTTATATATATATCTTAATATGTTTAATTTAAAACCACAAGTGGTCTTTCAAGCATATATTTCCTATGCTCTGTGGAAACTAATAAATAGCATAATAAACTAATAGCTGCTGACTTTACATTGCTGACTCCATCTGCCACTCTGGCTTCAACACTCCACACTGGCCACCTACAGCAACCTTCAAAGGTCAAAACTCAAAATTCACAGTTTCAAGTTTAATTTCCAGGATGTTAATTTAAAGGCTCTTTATGCTGTGTGCTTTTTCCAAAGTTAATTGTTAAAAAAGAAAAATCACAATAAATCACAGTATTGAGGAACAATAGCTGTAGAGTCACAACAATTAATAATCAAATACATATCAAATCAGCACCTCAGTATTGTAATAGTAACGAAACAGGAGAAAAGTGTAAAATCCCTGTCCTACTAATTACTTACATTGATTTACAGGCCAAATGAACATGAAATAGATTTGCTTACATCGTAATAATGGTTTCATATGCAGTGTATTAGCACTTTATTACAAAACAATCTCATGCAGTTTAATTGCATCACAGTGAATAAACAGAATATAGTACTGCCTGAATCACTTATCCAAGAAAAGCTTTGAGATTTTCCACTGTGTTTTCATTAGCTGTGTAATAAGCTACAACAGAAGGAATTTTGCTCTATTGTCGTGCTGTTTTGCATCGTCTCGTTGTGGTTAAAACAAAAACCATTTGCAGGGGAGAAACAAAGAGGCGAAATAGGCTGGCAGTTGACAGTGGAGGGCAAATCAAAGTCCTGGGGTTAAATGGGATTGTGGGTCAGATGACTAGACATCGTTGCCTTTCCGCTCACAGCCATCCTCTTGTGCTTCAGAAAAATATCACCGCCCCCTCCCTCACCCACCAACACTCTCTCCCTCCATCCATGCCCCCCCCCCTTTAACAGCCCTCCATTTGCCTCAAAGGCGAGAGTATTTCATCTTCAGTAACCCCACTGCAGGAGAACCCTCCCTTATTGTTGCTATACAAACACATAGTGAGCCAATCTATTATGTGCATCTGTGTGTGATTTTTTGAAATCTTCTACTTTTCTGCATCGAACATCACTTCAACTCTGAAATGTACCTTCAGTCAAGAAGCAAAACAAGACTGAAACCACAGAATGGTCAGACCAAAAATACACCTGGCATTAAATCCTATAGTGGGCATATAATATAGGGCCCTCATTATTTAGTCCTACGGGAGCCTGTCTATACAGCACTATTATAAATCACCCTGATGGATACACAGTCAATTGAGAGTAACAGAGACAGGCAATGGCTGAGAAAATGGCAGCGATCTGCATTAGAGCTGCACTCAATCTGCACACCGACGAGCGTGATCCTTTATTAATCATCATGTTTTCAGTGATTACTAGACCACAGTACATCAAAAACAGTGTTTCATTCATGCTCATAACTAGCTCCCAATGAAGCCTTGCATACATCTCTCCCTGTGCTATACCTGGGCTGTGTGTTTCAGACAGCCTGCCTGGTGACAAGGGGCTCTGCAAACACTGCCAGGCAGCAAAATACATATCAACGTATTCAGAGCGTTTAGTGCCTGGGATTAATCAAATTATAATTTAATCATCTGATCAAACAGCAATTAGCATAATCACTTCTGGGGAAGGCCTGATAGAGTGGAGACTGGAGCGGAATGGAGCTGGGGGCTAGCAACACTTTAATGAAACATTTGCCAGAATGTTTGAAAATGTTACACATTTCTGGCTACAGGAACAGAGCTGGATTTTGAATGCTAATCAGCACGGTTTGGTTATGCCTAATGAATACGTCCAATAGTCAGCCACAGGGGATGAAAATGCCAGTGAGGTCCTGATTTTATAATTTCTTGTAGGTAATGTCTTTCATGGTTTAATATTTTTTATTTTTTTTACAAAAAAGAAAATATGTATTGTTACTATGTTAATAATTAAAAATATTATTTATTTTCATTCTCATTTAATTCAGTTCTGTTGATTCCATCTGATGAAGCCACACTGAGCATATTTCAGCCAGTGTTTTGTTACTGCAGCGGTCCCAGGTCACCTCGCTATTTTGTGACTGTAGCACAGGGACCTGACCACCGGAGAGCCTCAGGTTCAAAATGCACTGTGCTTTCACTAATTACATCGTACATATCTTGATTGAAGCATTTTGTCCTTGTTTACTATCCACGGAAAAATTTTGTCTGCGAAAATAGTCCAGTAAATAGTCTAATTTACCAGCCTTGGCCACTTAGAACAAAGTGGCTGTGCCCTCATGAGGGCTACTCTAATTGGATACCCACATTTAGCATCTAACAAATCACATTCTATGTTGTCTATGAATTAAGCAAGGTCAGTGTTATTATGAACTGGGAATACAGACAAGAGATAAGTGGGTTGCTATAGTAGTGCCATTATTGGCCTTGTTAACTTAAACTTAACCTGCTTAAGATATTTCATTATAAACTCAAACTATATGAATTCTGCCTTCCATATTAGAAGTAATTTACACAATGAAAAATATCCCTGGCAATGAATAATGCGTTTGAGTGTTTTGAAGACTACTGAATTTGTTACACAACATGTAACATCTTTAAAGATTTAGAATTTGTAGTAATCATTGCACTGGAAGAAGGCTTTCATTAGGCTCTCATTAGGATTTTACAACAGAAACCAGTCTTGCTTGTCTTTCTCTGTGAAATGGAAACTGCTTGAGTCTAACTTTTTACCTGTTATTGACTATATGGAGACGTGTTGTATATGAATTCCTCTCCTCATTGTCTTTACGTGCTGGATGCTGTGGATCATGAGATTCATTACAAACTGTGTGTACTTTACTTCTGTTGGTCTCTCTTATGTGTCAATGGTATGTATTTATTTACAAAACCATTCTGGGAAAAAGTCCTACTTACTTATCTTGTCTTTTAACCTGGAAACATGTAAGTCATAATCTTTGTCCTGTGGACATTTTGTTATTTGTTGTTCCCAAACTCTGAACTGAATTGGGAAAGAAAGGTTTCCTGCACCAACTGCATGGAATCATTTCCAAACTGATCCTCAACTTCAAAATCCAGTAACCTTGAACGAGTTTAAAACTCTGGCGAAAACTATGGAGTCCAGGTTGTCTCCACAGTGTTTTATATGAGCACTTTTTAATGTTGTTAATGTGTGTTTGTACGTTAAATTGTTTTTTGCCATCTTGGCCCAGTCTTCCTTGTAAAAGAGATCCTTACCTCAAAGGGACTAACCTGGTTAAATAATGGCTAAACAACTCAATTAAAACTTAAAAAAGGTATATACCAGGTCCTCTGTTAAACCCTCTACAACTTTTGGAACTTGGTCTTACTTTGGCTTTGCACAAAGGTTACACCATGTTAAAGGAGATGCTGTCTATTTTAAGTGATACCACATTGATGATGTGAATTAGTTATTATTAAGGTAATTAAAAGCCTCTATTGAACTGACATAGGTTTTGATATAGAGGAATAGCACACGCTCACAGCCCATCTTACTGTACATTTATTATGTAGCTGTTTTGGAGGTACTTGAAGAGAAAGAAAAGTGATGCCAGTATTTCACCCACTTTCCTCTCCTCTAATCAGAGGTATGCATAAACAAATTATACAGGCAGGTGTCTATATTCACAAAGGACATGAGGAAACCCCAGGAGTCAGAGTCTGTGTCGGGTTTATTTGGCAGCAGTTCCATCTCCCCAGTGCCCAACCTTGACTCCTCCTGAATAACATTCATAATGTGACTACACTGTTTTGCAATAGTCATGCAATAGCCAAAATATTCACACTGAATATATGCAAAATGTCAATTGGTGACATCCTGCAAATATGTTCAAAGTAAAAGCAACAAATACACACAAAAGGTTCAATATCAACATTTACTAGTGCACCACCGTTTCTCAATTTTTGATTCCAAGAAAATCTGCTCAAGGCAAGTAAAGTGTGATAAGGGTTTAGGCAACTTAAACCATTTGGTAAGATTAAGGAAAATTTTACGCTCTGGTTACATATTTAAATGTCAACGCTTAGTTCCAAACAAACTCTGATCTCTGGGGTAAGGTCAAGCACTGTGTTTGCCCATTTCACCGAATGTTATGAAGGTCACCCTGCCTCTGACTAAATGTTGCAGGTAAACAGAAACTATATTACTGCAAACTGGTTTTATATGAGCGTAGTGCATAATGTTCAGACAAAGATGGAAAGGCATATTTTTTGCTTCTGGGTTTTAATCTCTTTATACCTGACAGCAGCAGCTGAGCAGATCTCTGGTCTAACTTCTGTGAACACAACAGGCTCTGAGCTCTTTGAGTGTCTGTCTTTATTATGACTGCATTCATCAAGGGGCCACGGCCGCAACCAAGACAACAACAGGGTAAGTATGTAAACGGGTCTATAACGATAAAGGCTATACAGCAGGTAGTAAATGTATACATTATAAGCTGAGGTCAGTTTAAATAACCACTACATCTCACACAGACTCCTAAGCTATTGAACAGTTACAGTGGGTCATTTTGAGTGCACTTGAACTGCCAACCAGTCCAAAAATGTCATTGCATGGGTCTGAACAGAGAAGGTCACCATCTGTTTTTTATTCTCTCCAAATGAAAACTTTATCTATCATGTGAGATAATGATTAGAAACTAGACTATCTAGGAAAAAGAGAACCGTTCTGGGCCTTTTCTTATGGAATAGCCTCAGCTCAACTTAGCTTATGTCTTGTTGTACCTGCGTGGCCACAGCATTAACCTACTGCCCTATTTTATGATGAAAGCCTACAGACACAAACAACACAACTAATTGTCATCTTGTTAAGTCAACGGCCCAGTTAACTGATGCCAAACACTACGGTCTATTGTTTTTACACTGTTTCATCTCGCATACTGTATCACAGACTTATTGTACTATTCTGCATTAATGCAATGCCTCCCCATCCAGGGTTGTGGAATAACAATGATAATTCTATAAAAATGTCATTTTCTGTGTCTATTTGAAAAAAGAGCTTAAGTTAGCCATTACGACAAAATTACGTCAAAGCCTAAATACCCTATTTTCACCTGCCATATGTTTCTATTTATTGTATCTTACCTATCTGACCAATGATTAGACTCATGAAAAACAATGTTGTGGGATTGCTACATATTTTTTCAGGGTTTGGTAAGGTTAGTCTTTAGCTTTTTGGGGTCTTTAACTTTACTTTAACAGTCTTAGTTTACTCAGCAGTATTGTATAACACTCATTCTTGAGAACTGAGACAGGGATTTGAGTTTTACTTTTCAATTATGCAGGAAAATATATTTTAAAAGATCAAACTTTTGGCTGTTAAACCTTGTAACGGTTTGAGAGCCAATATGATTGCATTTTTTATTAAATGTAAACGTCAGCTCTTTCAGATGGAAAACCTGACAGCATTGACATTTTTCCATTTCACAGCATAGTCGTAGTGAGCAGCCATTTTATTTTTTAAAGCTGCTCAGAGTTCTCTTAATATACATTTTAACCCTTAATTCTTACTTAGCTACGACAGAGCTGACACGTGTCTTTTGTTCTCTGCGACAGTGTTTCTCTACTCCAGTGACTATTACATGACTTAAAATCTTTAGGTTGTAAACTATACAAGACATTTGAGGACGTCACTTTCGGCTTTTGGAGACAGCGATCAACATTTTTCACCATTTTCAGACATTTTATGCACCAAACAACTAATCAATTAATGAAGAAAATAATCAGCCAATTAATCAATAATGAAAAAAATGTTAGTTGCAACATATCTGATAGCAATATTATTTAATGAATTTGTTGAAAAAGTAGAAAGTTTACCAGTGCTCAAGCTGTATTGCTGCCTTTCTTATAACAGGAAGTGAGGCAGGGGTCCTTAGGGTATAGCTAACCCTTTTTATGCCTGATTAAATCATGTGTTTGTAAAAAAAGAAAAAAAAACCTTTAAAGCTGGGAAACAACTTCAAAGGGCCAGCATTTTCATTTAAAAAAAATCAAAGAAAACAAAGATACTTTTAATAGCACATTTTATACCTGTGTTATCAGGAGGTATTGTTAGTTTTAGATTTTGAAGGCTTTCAACATGTCTAAATTGTTTGAAGTTGTCAAATCTTGTCTGGAATGAGGGTGTTTTCTGGCACAGAGCAAGTTTAGGGGAAAAAAAGAAAGAAAAAAAAAGCAGACCAGAATTATACTTTAAACTACATATATTTCATATGTATAAAATCCTTAAAGAGCAAAATTTTACCCAAAAATTGCAATTAGAGTGTTGGTGTTAATCATTTTTAAGCTTTTGTTGTCAAAACATTATTTGTCCCAGTTCTCAAGAATGGGTGATCACGTTCTTTAATTGTTCTACTATACATTCATGCAATGCCATTTTGCAAGAACACTGGAAATATATGTCACACAAAATGTCAAAGGGCTATTAGAAATAAGCTTTGCCATCTCGAAATTGCAGTGATGTATCAGCCAATTACTGCCTCATTCAAACAGAGAGAGTCTGCTCAAAATCAGCTGTCTGTGATGAGTTATTAACAAATTAAAGAGCTGTAATCTGTGATTGTGACATCCATGTGAAGCGGCAGATGTAAATGAAATGCCAGATTTTGGAAAGCATCTATAACAACATTCATTTTATCTATAAAACATTCACAAGCTTGGAAGTCTCTTAATAGCTGTTGTCATATCTGGCGGCCTAATGACTGCAGAGCATTTTTCTACCCCATTTGCCTTGACCTTTTTAAATTCAACTTCATATTTCGCCGACATTTAATAAATCATAACACTGTTCTCATGTCAACTGCATCACACACTGTCACCAGCAGGAGCAGTAAGCATTGTTTTAACATTAAGTACAACATTACGTATAAAAGTCTAACTTCCAACTCCCATCACTTACAACAGTAAAAGCAGATCGTGGCACTCGATATGTACAAGTCTGTGCACTATAACTGGACAAAAAGATAAAGTCAACACCATGTCTTTCTCCCATTGGACATACAATAAAGATGGTTGAGTCTTAATCGTTGTCCAACAATATAACCATCTAATATATTGGAAAGTGCCTTAAATAGCTGTGTTACTGCATGGCTGATTTGATATGATTCTTTGAGCTTTAGATACCACATAACACAAGCTGACTCTGCGTCCCTCTTCTTCCCCCTCTCTTCCTCCTCCCTTTCTGCCTCACTACACACTATCATCTCCTTAAGCATTCTGGTCTGGGTTAAATGAAACCTTTAACAGTTCAATGTGCATCCATTAACATATGCTTGAGTCTTCTCTCATCTGAGCAGCAAAACCAAGGCAAGCAAGTGCACACAGTACAAAGACACAGAAATTTTGACCCGATGGCACTGACAAATCATGGTGCGAATCCTTGAAAACAGCATGCCACTAATATCTTTTAATACTGAACGTTATGCAAAATGAAAACAATTTTAAAAAGTCTCCCTTTAAGTGTGTGAAAATTAAAGTTAATAAAGAATCAAAGCTCTGACCGCAATTCAAAGAATTGGAGTACATCTTACTAAATGAGTCTGTTACTTTTTTTTGTAAAATTACTATAAAATAATTGAAAACTTTCTTCAGAAATAATTTTTTTATTTTTTTTTATTTTATGTTTCCAGTCTTGTAAGTGAGAAGGTTTTGCTACATATAATCTGAAATATGTTTTTTTTTTATGTAACAGATTAATTTAAGGTGTTAAAATTCTGTTTTGATGATGATCATAACTTGTAATGCCTTAATGTGGGTTAAATAAAAGTATTAATGTTCTACCACTGATGTCTTGCTGTAGCATCGGTAAATACAGTGGCTCTGGTCAGAACTAAAACAAATCCACATAACTATTAGTTACTTAAAAAGAATAATCGAATAAGCATTTCCAGTGGCCTACATTTTGTTGACTGGTGTTGTGATATTAATGTGCGACTGTAGAGCTGAGCTCAGTTGTTGTTTGCTGATGTGTGCTGCTGTGACTCTGTCAACCCTTCCTGGCTGTATGTGAAGTGACAGATGTATACCAAAAGACACCAGTCTGCACAGACCTAGTTTCCCACTGGCCTTAATATGACCTCTGAGCAACGCTGCTTTGACCGGGGATAATTGGTCAAAACAGGAAGATATTACCAAATTTGGTCAGATCATCAAGCTCATCTTAAAGAATGGACAGATGTTTCATTTTGGCTCAGAGAAAGAAAAAAAAAGATTTTGGTTTGTGGGTACAAATGTAATGCCATATCTTGATGACATTTCTATCAGAGTCTGCAACAAAGTAGGCTCTTAAAATGATACTGTAACCCCAACCCTGTCTCCTAGAAATTACAGTTATACTCTGTATACTTTCAATTTGTTTTGAAGGAAATATGATCACTGTCTGGATAATGTTCACATGTTTTGTAATGGTGAAGGATGTGTTGTTTTTGTACCGTGAAAATTGTTGTGAGTTGTTCTGGGTGGAAAGAGACTGAACAGAGCGGAGGACTGGGTTTGCATCCTGAATGGTTACGTTTAGGCAACAAAAGCACTTTGGTCAAAGGACCAGTGCTCAGGAATTAGTGCCATCTAGCGGTAAGTGGCAGATTGCAAACACTTTTCCTCATCATTCCTTTCCAAACGTGTAGGAGAAACTACAGTGGCTGCCAAACTCGCAAAAAGAGCCAGTGAGTGTGTTCTGGGCTACTGTAGAAACATGGTGGCTCAGCATGGTGATCTCCACAGAAGATAAATGGCTCATTCCTGGACAACAAAAACATGATTCTTATTTTGAGGTGATTATATACTGATGAAAACATCCTTGAAATAAATGAATATCATGTTCTATTCCTGCCATATTCTGTCAATAAATCACCCTAAGTCTTACACATTGGTCCTTTATAGGTCAGGACAGAATTAGGTTTTAGTTTATTTTAATAAAGTAAACTTGGCCTGTATCATCCACCTCTGACTTTTGAAGCATTTAACCAAGTTCACTATCTTTTTTTAAGCATAACCACAAAAATGTTAATCATGCTTTAGCTGCAGAGATACTGTGTTGAAAGAATTAATATCTTAGGAAAAGTAATGAAACACCTCGTCAGTGAAGGTTTTCCAGATATATCCAGTATATGACAGTCTGCAGAGTGGCAGACACTTTCATTAAAAGTAGGGCTGCACAATATGGCAGAAAAAATTATGATTATTTTGACAGATATTTCGATTGCGATATGATTTATGATTTAGTGGGAATGATCATTTTTGCATTACAATTTTTCAACTTAACTGAAAAAACTACTGAAATCACGATGATGTGACATTTGTTGGGGTACCAAACAAATAAACATGTTTTATTACATCTGGAGAACAAGATTCTCTGCAGCATGACATGAGTTCACTATTTTGCTGTTTTGTCACCCATTTGACCTTCACCAAAAAAATCTGCAGCTTCTGTGATTAGAATATTGCACAAATTGCAATTTTGATAATATTTTGATTAATTGTGCATCCCTAATGGAAAGCATTTCCTCATTTTATTAATAAAAAACAAATTGGTAGTATATAAATGTGATTTGTATCATCATGCCATCAAACGATCAAAAACGATTAAGCAATAGATTTCTCCCTCTAAATGACTCAGTAGAGACATTAAAATCAATCAGTTGCTCTTACTGGGTAAAATTATATGGATACACACCACTGAATGATGCCCTTATATGTGATATCTTTGCTGCAAACCCAGCTCTCCTCTCTGTGCTTGATTTATTATAATCTCTCTCTTTCGCAGGGTTAATATCCTGGTTAGTCCTGATCAAAATGAACAGTCTAACTGCTGATGACAGGTACTCAGATGCTCGGGCGTTTTGTATATTTAATCCTCCAGAGTCGTTGTTCAGCATGAAGGAGTTGGGAGGGGGGGGGGGGCAGTTTTCTGTGTTCAATCTGTTGCTATGATGATCTGAATGGGAAAAAAATGTAGAAGGAAAGTAACTTCTGCTCCTACATTTATCATGTTCAATTAAGTCTGGATTAAGTCATATGAAAAATGCTTATGTTTTAATAAGCGGAGGTGCCTTTTCTCCAGCAGCCCCTTGCCATCCTAAACTGAGAGCTAAAAATACACATGCACAGAGTGATACTAAGAGCCAATTGAGGAGCTTCGCTGTATATTTACACAGCTTATTAGTGTCCAATTGAGCATGTGTCAGATTTCCCCCCCTGGCGTAGCTGAGCAAAAACAACATTATGCCATTTCCCCAATTTCATCTCTTCATAACTGGAATATGTTGTTCCCATTCCATTTAGGTTTTAATAGACACTTCTGCAAGAGCACTTTAAAAGCTCAAGCACCACCGAAGTGAACTCTACAGCAGATTTTACTCTCTACAGTGCTGAATTGTTTATATCTACTGTAGATGAGCTTGCAAATGTGTCCTCAAATTGGCAAACGGCAATTCAGAGCAAAATGGAGTTTGTACAGTTGATACTATTCATAAATGACCACTGCTTAGCTAGAGCTGCAGTTGTAATCTTTGTATACTACTAACAGGCAATGCAAATATCAATATCTACATAAAAGCCTAAAAAGGATAATATTAACAGACAAAAATCAATTCAAGCATTTAAGCAATCAAGCATTTAAATCAGATCAAGTGTTAAAATGAAATGCGTCTCTCATAACTATTATCAGGACAGAGTGACATGCAGAAATATATCAGGAAGCCTTGCCAGGGTCACCTGAACAGAGTGCAGTGTTGCTCGAGCCCAAAGCCCACACTGCAGCAACACTCATTACCCAGGTCTCCATAGAGACAACCTCAGCAGCCTGTACTGGACCAGAGCCCTAAAAGCCTTTATTTCAGGAAGCTACATCTCTCTGTCCAGAAGAGGTGCAAAATGTACGATTCTGATGGATGCTGCTGATTAGGACTAATCTTCACGGGTCTGTTCAGGGAAAACAAATGCACAGCGGAGAGAATACCGTCTAAGATCAACAATCATGGCCCTTTATTCTGCCTATATAGTCAATTTAGCACAGCACAAAAAGAAGCAAAAATACAAAGAAGAGGCTTGTCATAATGCACACAGAGTAATTCTAATTTCTGCCACAAAAACAACATCTGAACCTTTGAATCAATAGAAAAGGTCAGTGTCAAATGAACCGAGTCCGTCGATATGAATGGCACTGTATCAGCAGCGACCACAAACGTAGCATTCATCACAATTACAAGTGCTGTTGCTGCCATTCAAAGTTTCCATGTAGATGTCTCTAGCAGCAGCCATTTTGCAACGCTGTTGCCTGGACCAAAGAGACTGAAAAAGCCATTCAAAAGCAAAGCATTGGATTATGCTCAGCAAACAGAGATTTCAGCACAGCATTGAGTGAGATTTGAAATGGACATCAGTGTCCTCTGTGTCTTCAAATTGTCTTGCCTCAGTTTACAGAAAGGGGTCTTTGCCACACCACCGTCACTGCTTTTACTCCATTCTCTCCTATAAATAACCACTGCCTTCATTGAACCCTTCAGCATGGCCACAAAATGGTTTTCCTGTCATCTTTGCTTGACGCATCGCCCTCTACTCTCAGTTTACATTGTGTCCACTCCTGATTTTTTTAACCCCTTTCCCTCCGTTTACCTCTCAAAACATCTTCTAAATACCCCAATTTTCTTTTGAGCTGATTTCTGCCCCCCAACAAACGCGCATCCCACCCCCTACCCCACAGCCCCTTGTCCTCCCTATTGCCCCCCCTTCCTCACACACCCTTCTTGTATTCGCTGTAAAAAATCAGTCACCTTTAGTCCAAAATCAAACACAATTGGCACTTATCAAACCTATCTTTTGAGGAATTCGCTGTGAACGAAATAGGATCTGAATGCATTTTGCAAGACGTGCACTTGGGCAAGGGTGATAAGGGCTTGTCTCTTTTTTTTTTCCAATCCAAAATGACTCCATGTCTGTGCTTCTAATATGGCGGGTGCAATGCCAGAAAAAAAGCACAGCCAACCTATTTAATCCTTTTTCTAGAAGATACTCAATAGAGCTAACAGAAGGCATGCAAAAATGAAATCATATGTGCAAGTTTATTAATTTAATACCCTAAATAATAAAATATATTTACTTATATTGTAGCATGAAAGTAAATACACTACATTTTTCATCAACATACGTCTTAGTTTAGGGGTAGATTTCTGAATTTATTTTAGTGGCTATAAAGAAATTATTTCAGTTTCAATAAGTAAATAATTGTTCTGTTTGAATGCAGTTCACAGGCAGGTTTGACATTTAAACAAACAAATGGTGGATACACCAGGTAAACATGCAAATGTGTTGCAACAAAATGATTCACTTAAAGATAATTTTTCATTAGCTATATATAGAAAAAAGTGATTTAAAAGTGTTAATATGCACATTAAGAATCTAAAAATGATGTAGGAAAATGCACCCAGACTGAGGCCCAGTGCAGCTTGATGAGAGACAATAAATAATCCTTTATGCTACAAACTGAAAATGATACAGATTAATTATTAGATTTTATTTTAGGCATAGAATTTCCCAAAATTACATTGTACAAATCCAAAAATTAAAAAAATATATAAAAGTGCCTTGTTCCTCATGCAGTACAAGCTGCACCTATCACTCAACCTACATTTCTCCTCTCTCTCTGCCTGCCTCTATTTGATAACAGGGTGATCTTTAATGTTGACAGTGCATGAGTGGTTAAACGTTCTTACACTTAAACTCTGTAAAGGTTAATGTTAAGGTAACTATCAAACCTCAAAAAAAAAAAAAAAAAACCCCACAGCCTGTGTCAGGACTAGCAACAGCCTGTTCTGTTCAATTTTCCTGGGTAAAAATAAAATAATCCTTATCTTCAGTGTGGAAATGCTTGCTGACTATTTGGGATATTATTTACTCACTCAGCCCGGTGGGATAATTTGCATAAACTTGAAGTTTAACGTGCACAAATGCATCACCTACCATTCAAGATGCACTGGGAAAAGATGAGAGCCAATATCCACATGCCCCGCTCCGTTCAATATCCAAGCTTATGCTTTTTCTTCTTCTCTCCCCGCACTCTTTCTTCTTGTTATTTCTTCCTTTTATTTCTTCAACAAGTCAATTGCAATGAAAGAAAAGGGAGCTTGCAAATCTCTCTCTCCCCCGTCTCTCTTTCTCTCTCCCTCTCTTTCTCTCAATCCTTCACGTTGGGAACAAGATGAAGAGGAGGAGGTTTGAGCTTCTTCTTCCTGCTGCTGATTGTCTCCTGGTACGGCGGGAGATAGTGTATGATCCACAACTGTGCGTCTCCCCTTCTTTGGACTGACCGCACCGCACCGCGCCGGGCCTCAGTGCAGCCGTCCCCCCGTGTCGGAGCGCTGGTCTGCGTGGAACATGAGGGAGCTCGGCTCGGTGCGCTCCGGTCCAGGTGAGCTGTGCCGCTGCTGCTGCTGCTGCTGAGTCAGAGGCTGGAGACGCATAGGACAGACTGCCTATGCGCACACCCAACTCCACGGTTAAACAATTAAAACAACCAAACAACAAAACAAAAGGCTCCAAAATCCGAATAAAGAAAATAATCAATAAATAATAAATAAATAAATTAGAAGTCTATGCAGTGAAAACAGCCAGACGTGTCATCCCAGGTGGATGGAAAAAAATGCGTAAAAGTTGGATTTTTTGTCGAGGATTAAAGAGCGCATGGAGTTGATTGTTAGCTGCGCTGAAAACTCATTCTCTCTTCGCCGCCTCTCTCCGTCCGGCGAGCAACAAGCACACGCATCTTCCCCCCGCAGCCGCACACACAAACTGCGCACACTAGTCCCTGCGCTTAGAACCTGCCCTGCCTCAGAGCACTGTGGAATAAACCCTCGCCTCCTTCTCCGCAGCCGCTTTTCTCCCTCTCCATTGCCTTAAAGGTGCAGGGGTGGGGTGGGGGGGCTGAGGGGGCGCACAGCTGAACCTCTGAAGGAGCGTTTTAAAAAAAATAAACTCTTTTGTTTTATCACAGAGAAGACGGATCACGGTGCCCCACTCAGAGAAGGAAAACTGAACATTAACATAAGCAGGAGAGAATTAGCCCCATGCAGGACATCCTTCTGTGGTGAGCCGGCACTGCTGTGGTGTAGCAGGCTGGAGGATGGATGCTGAGGGAGGGAGGGAGGGAGGGAAGGAGAGGGAATGATGTAGGCTACACCTGACTGGATACTATGTAGGCATTTGGTGAGGGGGAAAAACCTAAATTATCTTAATTGGAGGAGATCAGATCCTGTCTTTTAATGTGTTTTCTGGATAATTTATGAGCCCCAGGGGCATTTTGGGGATCCTGCCAGCCTTGCCCCTGCATTCATTAATTGACCTTGACAAATATAAGCAGCGACCCCCCCAATGCACCAGGGGGCATCAAACGGCGGCCATGTCAGGCATCCACAGCCCCCTGCGTGAGTCCACCTCCATTCAAACCACACAGGAGGGGGAGGCTGTGGATTAATGTGTGAAAACAAAAGCAAAAAAAAAAACACTCTATGCTAAAGACTTGGTAATGTAAATATATTTTGTATGAAATGATAAGGTGTGACCTCAATATAAATATATAACAATGAACAATGAACCTGAAAATGTCAGCTGCAGACCTCATTAATTTTTAAATGATTATTTTGACTATCTAGAGAGACATGAGAGAAGCAGGCAGAAGATAAATGTTTCCTTTTGAATCTCAGTGAGCAAACATCCATGTTGTGTTTTTCAGGCATGGTGTTGTGATAAGAAAGTCACATTTGCATTAGATGTTGAAGTTGAAGTGATTTTGAAGGCACTGACACAATGGTAACTGCAGTGACATCCGCTGCCATGTGACTGTTTGAATTTAGCGTGGCCCATTTATGTTCAAATAGTGTAGCAGGCGAGCCAGGCTTTAGCCCTCCGCCCAGATACACTGTCTGTCTCTTAGGCTTAGCATCCACATCAGACCTGCACATGAACATGCTCTGCACCAGGAATACAGGACCTGTCACCGCCTGTCTGGCCCCTGCATGTGCTTCCAGCCAGGCATCCCCAAAATAAAACAGATCATTATCACCGACTCCAACCATCCGAACCAAGATGG
Organism: Lutjanus erythropterus; assembly: GCF_056507025.1. Lineage (NCBI taxonomy): Eukaryota > Metazoa > Chordata > Actinopteri > Lutjaniformes > Lutjanidae > Lutjanus > Lutjanus erythropterus. The sequence goes on from NC_139327.1 coordinate 5,854,002, forward strand.
CAGGGAGGAAAACGTGTGCTGTTCCTCACACATTGAATACAAAGTATTTTTTTTTTGTTTGTGTTGAATTTGCCTAATCCTCCTCCCTGTCAGTCTCATTGGCTCCCAGCAGTGAGGGGGTTTGTTGTTCTTCCAGTTCTGGTGTTGTGTTCATCCTAATGTGCACGCCTCCTCTTCTTCTATTTGCCACTGTACAGCACTGGTCTGCAGCCTGGCACTCTCAACACCCCACTACCCTTTTCAAATGGATTATTATTAGAAACCGTAGTGTACAACATATTTTGCTCCAGTTGCAGGCAGCCACAGTACCTACTGAGACTGCCTGCAAATACAGTATGAAGAAACTCATTAGATAAACTGGCTTACACATCCACACCTATTGATATTTAACTGCACACTTTAGTGTTTCATTCTTGTTATATTTGTGCTATACGTTTGCATTGCCATATTTTTTTAACCTATTCATTTTGTTTTGTTGTCCATCACAAAATTCAAGTCAAGGAAATTTGCTTAAAGACTTGGATTTCATAGAAAAAAACAGGGAAAACTCAGTAGGGATGCATGATATTGGATTTTTGCCAATATCTGATATGCTGATATTTTCTACAACTCATTTTGGCCAGCTGCCGGTGCACATTTTTTTTCTGCCTAATTGCAGAGAACAATTAGGTGGAAATTAATATGTAGTGGAATTAACATATTATTATGCCTACTGATGTACACATTTCCTGAGTAAATAAAGAAAACTACTTCTATAAGTTTTTTTGTTTTGTTTTTTTGCTGGTGCCTGTTTCTGTCTGTTCTTCACAAAGTCGCTATAACATTTGCGTTGACAGCTCTTTAGATGGACGATTAAATTTGTAGTTTTGAAGGAATCATGCAAGTCATAGGAAGGAATCCTTGAATGACAGACCCAAGTCATTGTAAACAGAATGTTTGCATTTGCTTCAGACACTTCAAAAAACCTCCACATCACGCAGACTTGCTTGCGTTGCGTGGCTAAAGCGTCAGGTTTTCTGTCTGTCCTGTCAGCAGAAATATTCATTTTAGGGATGTGAGGGATTAGTTGATTAAACAATAAAATGTTGCTACCCTCGCCTGTCAGCACCAGAAATACTAGTTGGTTAAACTAGTTAATGAATGTACAATGCCAGTTAACTGTTGCTGCTATGATGTTAAGCAGCCACCTGCCACTAGATGTTGTACTGAGCAAAATGGGACAGATGACATACTGTAAAACCAGTTCAGTTGGGTAGTTTTTTTATCCAGACAATAAAAATAAGGTTGTATATTGGCTGTGTCAGAATTAACTAGCATATAACCACTTCGGAGCAAGGCATAACCACATTTAGCACAGATCACCACAGCTAATAGGTGATCAGCTAATAGTGCTAGCAATGCTAATGTTAGTGACGTAGTGTGGCCTCTAACATTAGCTGCAGGTAAATAGTGTAAATGACATTGTTACATGCAGATGCTGCCATCCTGTTCAGTCTGAAAAGGTAACGCGTTTAGCGAGTTGTAGGTATTATGTTCACAATGCATGCCCAAAGTGCTGCATATTTCAACTGAATTTAAAATTTATTTTGGTTAATGAAGAATGTGTTTAGTAGCTTCAAAAGGCTTCAATACACTCAATATTTGACAATGTTTAACATTATCAATTAGTAAACTGCGCGCAATTTAGATTGATTTTGAGGTAGTGTTTTCTTACTTTTAACTTGTCGATAAGTCTAAGAATTTAATAAACAGGAAAATTAGTCACCAGGAACATCCCTAATTAATTTTGAGCTGATACCACTGTTTCATTTTAGAGCCAATACAGATGACATGTTGATACAAATTGTTGGGTCTCTATAAAGAATACTGTAAAGAGTAGAGTCTAGAAGAGCTCTATATGAAAAGTACCCTGAAATAACCTCTGTTATGATTTGATATAAATAAAACTGACTTGGTGGCCTGATAACTCATTTGGTAGAGTCCTGAGTTCTCAGCGGCGGCTATGGCTTTGATTCCAGCCTGCTGCATGTCTCTCCCCCATTTACTGTCTATCTCTATCTGTCCTATCAAATAAAGGCTAAAAAACCCTAATAATAATAATAATAATAAAAAAACACAATTAAAACCTACCAGACAGACATATTTAATAGCTATTGTATGAGCCAACAGAAATGAGATAATGAGAATGAGTCAAATTCAACTAAATATAACCTATTTACAAAAGACACACAGTTGCTTGTTTGTGCTGTCGCCAAAATTCACACACAAAGCCAAGACTACCAATTAACTTGGCACTTGACCCATTTCCTCACCAGTCTTGCTGATTTATTGTGTTATTTTTTTGTTGTCTTGCTATGCCCAATCATTCAGCCATATGGTCAATGATTCTCTTCAGTGTTCATCCCACTGGACTGTTTAGGTACAGAGATTGGATTAGAATCACTGGCTGCATCGTCATAAAGAGCTCAATCCCTATTTCTCTAATCCTCATTTTAACTCCATGATATGTTGTGAGGTTATGATCAAATCAAAGGTATTATCCTCTTTAAACCCTTCTGTTATTCAAATGTTAAACCTTGCCAGACATTTGTGGGACGGCTTTTTTTGCACTGATAACGGAGAGTACTGCACAGTAAATCTGGGACAAAAAGTTTTATATATTTTTGAACTGAAGCATTGTAAAATATATATGTGTACATACATATACATATGTATGTATATATATATATATATTTTTTTTCAACATCATCATCATCACATGTGACAAACATTAGTCTTGTAAGAGATGACCACTTCTCCCTGTGTTACAACATAACACATGAGGGTGAATTGAATGTGTTTATTCAGAACTATTATGCAGTTTTGCTCTATACTCCAGTTTACCACCTGCTGTTGTGTCAACAAAGGGAGGAAAGGGATGAAAGTATAACTTTTTTATATTTCCTTTTTCTCTCTTTGCAAAGCCATGTATTTATTTAGAGTAACCATTTCATTATGAACAACCTACACCAATACCAACCTTTTTTTTTTTTTTTCAAATTTTCGATAAATGAGTTGGACACAATCAGACTGGAAACTGACATTTGTTTGACGTTGACGATTGTTAATTTTGCCCCTCGCTGTCTGACAAATGAAACACAGGTGCATGGCAAAAGTAACACTTGAATAAATTGAGCATGACAGAAGCAACTGCTTAATATTTCTGGCATATGACACATATTAATACTTTAGTAAGTCCTCCAATCAAATGACTATGTTATTTTCAGTTCACTTTATCATGTTAAAAGTTGCCACTGTATGAAACTAGTCCAATACGTCAAACTCACCTTAGTCACCTTTTGGTCCATCCCTCAGACAAAACAGCCTGACATGCTCAGGCCTCCACATCTTGACTGGTGAGAAACTGTAGTGTATTTCCTGCAAATATGAGCAAAGAAACACATCTTTCTTAACACCATGATACTTTCATCCCTCCTCTGTCTCCGTCAACTTTAGCCTGGCTACCACAAAGATAGGATGGCATGATATATTAAACCTTCAATGATACTTCAGTATCAGGGTGAGAAACAGTGTTATTGCCAAGTAGGTTTTCACTTACAAGGAACTGACTGTGGCATGTTATTACCCTACAGATACTTCAAACAGATAATATACAATCTTAAACAACTAAACTTAAAAACACAATACTTCTGTTTTGTATTTTTCCCCCACTTGAAAAATCAATTTTTCTACTGTAAATCAAGGAATTCTGATTGCTGATTTGCAGCTTTGGACCCAATGATGTCGTGCACTTCGCATGGACTTCATGGCATGTTGGTGATTTCCATGTTACAAGAGGAAAGGTCTGTGTCCCCCCAATACTTCCATCCCGGTTCTCCTGGTTTCCGTTTCATTGTTCATTTAAGACAATTATAGTTGAGACAACAAGTCCAAAAATTAATACTACTGCCATGCATGACTTCTAGTATGCTAGCAGCTCTGTACACATCAGTGTTTTGAGCTACATGTTAATGTACACAACAAAATTGTTACATGTTAATGTTTAACTAGTGTAATGTAATATACCATGTTCAGCATCTTAGTTTAGTATGTTTGCATTCTATCATTTTATAATTAGCACTAAAAGCCATGTCCAGCTGAGATGGATAGAGAGGTTAGTCAGGTATTTGGTCATATAACGAAGTATTAAAATTAAAATTTATACCTGATAATGAAAATGATTAAAAAAAAACAAAATTATTATAATTCTCCTATATGCTTCAAGATATTTCACTCAAAACCACATATGTCAACCTCATAACAGTGCTAGAAGAAACATCACAGGACCACCTCAGTCAGTCAGAAAAATCATCATGGAATAATAAATTTCACACCAATCCATCCAATAGTTGTTGAGATATTTTAGTCTGGGCCAAGGTGATGGATGCAACAACGGCGCTGTCATCCAAGGAGCCACACCGCTAGCATGGCTAAAAGATGTTTCAAGCTCACTGCTCATTGGGATTTGTAGAAAATCAGCCATTCTTTTATCCATATTGATTTATCCAATAAAACAATATCTTAGAGAGAAATGTAGAATAGTGGTTGTGAAAAGCAAAGGAAGAACGTTTACTGTGAGTGCAATGTGAGTACAGCAAGTCTGTACTCATTATTAAACACAAAGACCAGAGCAAGACCTATTAATACCTAACACAGTACATATTGTGACAAACACTTGTCAGGTCATGAATATCCAGGCTCGACCAAAAACACTACAGCTTATTTCCAGTGATAACTACAGCACAGCTGTAATGAGAAGAGAACAGTGGTAGGAGAGCTGTGACAGGTTTATATTCTTTATATGAAGCTTTATATTATCAATGTTCAAAATCAGAGTCAATTAAGCTGTTTGTATATTACTGTTGTCCTTACTTCCATTCCTCTGTGTGGATCAGGTTTGTAGCAGCTCATTTACAGTATAATATATGTACACAAATGTATTCAACAAGAAGCCAGTGTTCTGAGGGGAATAATAATATCCATTTATCTTATCTACAATGAGCCAGATTCCCAGACGGAAACATTTATGACTCTTATTAACAAAATATTCTCAAGCACTTTGATTATATTCAAACAATAAAATATATATCCGATAACGTCTTAAAGATGACCAATGACGACAGGTTCATCTCAATCTACGGCTCATAAGGAATACGGGAGCTTTGCTGCCTGGGTCAGACTGCTGAATAATTCACACCACGTTATGAGGTAGAACAGGAGTCTAACGTACATCCTGAGACCCTCATTTTATTAGATCATCTTTGAATCCTTCTCTCTGCCCATAAATTCTGAACTGAACGTGAGACAAAGTCACAATTCAAGTTTAATGAGTCGACATGTCTCCAGAATAAAGAAATGGAGAAATCGTGTTCCCTTTGAGAGTAATTCCTTGCCATTAGAGGGTGGAAAGTGCTGTGTCTGTTGAAAATAAGCTATGTGCCATAAGCTTTCCACTGCAGCTTTTGTGTAACAAAAACTGATAGTCTGCTCTCAAAGCCAAAGCAACAAAGAATTTAAAGGACAAATTCAGCCTTGGATATTCTTAAAGTGTTGATGTTCCTCCAATCAAGAAAGAGTCACATCTGCATTTTTCCCCAACCTCTTGTGCTACATTATATTCTATTGAGGTTACTGCTGATGAAGAACCCAGTATTTCTGCCTCTTCCATGCTGCGACATGCATTTGTTACAACAAAATTATGCAAAATGGTGAAAACATGACACTCATAGTTGCTGTTTTAGACCAGTGTTCCCCACAGAGGGCAACTTCTTTAGGTGTCTGGTGGGACATGGGAAAATTATGGAGATGCTCAGCTAATTTAGAAAAATCTAAATTCTGATTTGTTAAATATATATAAAGCCACTAGTTGACCAGTCACTGCTATTCTTGCTAGTCTGCATTATAAATAATGGCCGGGGTGGTTGGGATTGTTACAGTGATTGGGATGTCCAGATGGTTGGGATATCAGGATGGTTGGGATGTCGGGATGTCTGGGTCATAGGGATGTTGGGGTATCAGGGTGGTTGGGATGTAAGGGTGTCTGACTCATTGGGATGACGGGATGATTGGGGTGGCTGGGACACTAGGATGGCTGGGATGCTGTGATGCCCAGGCCACGGGGACAGCGGGGTGGCTGGGACATCAACATGGTTGGGATGCCAGGGTGCCTGGGTCGCTGGGATGTCCGGACCATCGGGGTGGTTGTGTTGACTGGGCTGTTTGGATGCTGGGGCATTGGGGTGGCCAGGATGTCGATATGGCCCTTATGTCAGGGTGCCTGGGACTTTGGGACATTGGGGTACCGGAGTGGTTGGCATGTCAATATGGTTGGGGTGGTTGTGGAGGTCAGAGCTCAACAATAAGGATTGCCCAGTTGCCTGAGGGAAGTAAAATGCCACATTGGGCTAGTAAATGTAGCAATTCACTTGACCAATTAGGGACCAGCGATGTAGACCAGTGAGGTCAAAAGTCTTGGCAGTATTTTGATCTATTTAAAAAAAAAAAAACATCATATGTAGGCAGTGTCAGAATAAAATGGTCTAATGTGGAGGTGTGGAGGCATAAAGACCAGGCTACTGGTCCTAACCCTAACAGCTCAAGTCAGCCACACTCTGCAAGCCAATATGACATTGTTTACCACCGTTACCCGCAGATGCTGTAACCTCACTTGGTCTGAAAAGATGCTCAGTTTTGACTGTTGAGTATCATGAATTTCAGACTGGTTCACTAGTCTAAATTTAAATTTCTATTTAATCAACTTGTAAATTCATGTCGGACATCCCTTTTGCTGGCATGACTAATAAAAACAAGAGACCAAAACTAAACAGTGACAATTCCCAAATATTTAAAAAAAAAAACTTATGACAAAAAATACTGCAATAATATCAGCTTTTATATAATTAATAGCATTCAATTACCATTTAATTTGAAATCGATCAGAAAACACTGTCTGTGCTGGAAATATCTCAATGTTGGCCAGTTATCCATGGCATTAAACTACAAAATAACCCAGACCTATGTGCTTTCAGTTTTAAAGTATTTTTTTTTCTTTTGCATGCTGACTGAGTGTCAGTCAACTTCAGAGAGGCATTCACAAATTATTTCACTCTGTTCCATGCTTTCTATTACTAATACTAGTATTTCTATATTAGCTGGAGCCCTAATATGCATGAAAGTTCTTTTTAGGAACTGATGACTAACTAAATGCCTGGTAGAGCCCTAGTTAACAAGGCTGAAAACCACTCATTTTCCCTTATTGGTTTCCATAATCACCCTGCCTCATAAGGTAGCGACCGACTGAGTGGACAGAGCAGAGCTCCTTGATGGCCCACCTTAGTGAATCTATATATTGATTCCCCTCATTGACTACTTTGCATTTCACAGCTCAATGCACCCCTGTCCAGTCCTGATTGAGTGGACAGCAGGGTCATCCCGAGGTAATTCTTGGATTTTAGGGCTTTTCATTCTAAGTAGCAGAAATTAAAACTTGTGTATTTGGAGTTGATTATTTTGAGGCAGTGATTCATAAAATTTAATTCCTTTTTTCTATCCAGTTTCCATCTCTGGAATGTCAATCTCTACACTGCATACTGTAGTTTGATACAAATTTATCTGGCTCCCTAATCTTTAATGTCACACTTACGTGCAATGTCACTGAAATTAAAATATTAAAAAGTTGACTATTGCAATAAATAGATCATTACATTAATATACTGAGGTCATGAGGTTATGGCTGAGAGCTGATAACTTTAGAGCTTTGATCATTCTGATTTGGGTTATTTCAGTTAAGACCCAGTATAGGTTGGACTTCAGCAACTCACTCATTTCAGTGTGTTATTTTGTAGTGCATTGCAAAACAATAGGGGAGAACAGTATGGCCAAAATCTTCTGTCATGGTATATATGATTTTATATCACAGTAACAGGTTACAGTAATTTTGTAAATTCAATTAAGAAATTACTGTACTGTACTTAATCACATTTATGGTTTTCTTTCTCTATTTGGAACTTCCATACAAAGAAAAACAACTGCCTCACACGAAACAATACTTGTAACTGTCTTCTTCTGCAGTGGTTGGAAAAAGTGGTTGGAAAAGCAGCTTAACATAACATAACATTACTGCCACCAACTGTTGCTCTCACATCATGTGAGAATGACATAGGCAGTCCCGCAGCCCATATCACGTTACTTTCCAAGGCAGCAGGAGTCACTAGTCAACACAAGAATTGCGAGATCACACAGGAATCCAGCCCTGATTTGCTACATAGTCTGCACCAAATATACACTACAGCAGAGACACTAAAAGTTTGCTCTTGTGCTGGAAAAAATATTGCTAAATCTTATTTCTTCTATCACACAGTATATGCCATCATATCATCCAAATGTACAATGGGATGAGACTTTAGTGGAAATAATAAAGTTGTATTGTATTGTACAACAGATTAACACACTAATAAATGAAATATTTCCTACTGAAATCACTTTTTTACACTGGAAGTAAAGTTAATCATTAGTCATTTAGTAGTTTGACCCAAATTTAAAAAAGGTCAAAAGAATTTCAGGGGGATTTAACATTTTAACATGCTTAAAGTGATATTCCTCTTCATTTCTGAAGCTTCACATTTTGTATTTTCTCTTTGAAAATGCAGTGCTGGTTATTTCTTTTCTTGTACAATGTATAGTTGTATTTTTTTTGTTTGGAGGCCATGTGTAAAAAAGTATATTCTAGGTTCCAGAACACCTGAACAGCAACGAACATTCATCACAAAGTTATTGTTATTAAAATATGTAAGTAAATGTCATTGTTTCAATCATAGATGGCACAAACTAGTTTCTATTATCAGAATGCACACATTTTGCTAATATATTGAACGACAGATATGTCGGTGTAACCTCATGTTATACAATATTTGATTAAAAGAGCCACATGACTTGTGGTGGCTTTTTTCTCCATAGATTCACTGAATTGTCTGGAGACATTTAGCTGCAAAGGTTTTCTATAATTTGGTGCAATACAGCATTGGAATGAGTTATGTATGTTCACGCTGTGATACTACGCTGACCAGAGATATCTGGGAAGCAAGAGGCTGGTCGACTGTCATTCACAGAGCAATAGTAAACATACAGTATTTGAGTTTGACTCTTCTGGTCCGTAACTGTCCAACATGGGGTGGCAGTGTTGCTTAGTAACCACAGCACATGACTGACCTTATCGGTACGGTCATAAAAATGTATGAAGTCCTTTTATTCATTTTCCCTTCTGTCCTGTGCCCCCCCCTCCCCCCACACACACGCACACTTACAGATACACACAATTTAGATGAACACATCCATATCCTATGCATTGTTCTTGTGTGTGTGTGTGTGTCAGAGAGAGGGAGGGAGAGAGAGCAGCAGGGTGGTAATGAAGGGCTATACCTGACACATGCCACAGACTGCATCAAGCAGCATGAAGGGAGTGAGGAGGGGGAGAGCATCCAGTGACAGGAAAATCAGCAGTCACAAGTCACCGAGGAAAACAGCAGAGGATTTCACTGAGACATTTTTATCCTGCCACTAAAGATACAAACATGCAGAGGATGCAGATTTAAGAAACATAATGATATTTGGATTACGTGTGGTGTAACCTATGATCTGGGCTGTTTTCAGTATCACATCACTGTGATCTACTTAGTTGACGCAAATCTGTCTAGTTTACAGTGTCTTAATCTGGGTTTAATCCCCAGAACATATTTATGGAACTGACAAAGTATTATGCAGTCGTGGCACTGTGTACCACGGGAGGGGAGGGGGGTGGGGTGCTCCAAGGCCTTTGTGAGCCAGGAGTAGTGCTGATGATTCTACACAGGACGTTAAGCACCGCGTCTGTCAGCTCATTGACACAGTATCACAGCGAATGGCTTTCTTGCAAAGTGCTGCTATGTTGTTCCCACAGGGAGCACAGATGTTAGCCTTGCTGTCGCCGCCGTCGCCATCTTTTTGCCCTGACAACATCTGCACAGCTGTGTTGTCGGCTGCCACGCACAGGCAGGAACGCCACAACCCGCTCTTGAACTGTTGACAGCTAGGGGCAGGTCGGCACAGATGGCGGGGGGGGTGTCAGGGGACTGGCACTGGGTGGGGTGGAGGGGGGGGTGGCAGGTAGAGACTGGAGCTCCCATCTGGCCCTGGTGCTGGCACTCTGCCCCGGGGCATCTTCAACGTTTACTCAACAGAAAGCCTGTCAGGAGTTGGAAGTCACCTTGCGCAAAACGTTGTACTCTCAGGGCGGTTTCACTGGAGTTGACGAGGGGGTGGAGGGGTGGTGGTGGTGGTGGGGAGGGGGGCAGTCTGAGCTAATTTCAACAGACAGCGGAAGGAACAGGACGAGAACTAACTAATTGATCCCATGGCAACAGCTTGCCAAAGTTCTAGCCTGATTTTGGTCAGGTTATACAGTATGTTTCAGTCACAACAATCATGGGAGTTTCATCTAATTAGCTGTTTTGTCACATTATACATAAGACAGAAGCCAAAGAAGCTGAACATGTGTCATGTCAGGTGAAGCTGACATAAGGGTAATACTTAAAGGGCAACTATCATTACATTTAGTCATTTAAAGTGTCTTTTATTCTCTATATAAATGTAAAAAAGAGAATTCAGTCCAGTATGTGCAAAAGACTGCATATTGTCCTTGAGTCCATGTTTCTCCTGTAGATTCTGTTTTTTACTGTAAATTGTTGTTGTTCACAGTGTGCACAAGGTTCCTAGGGACACAAAGCGGAAATAAAATCCATCTGTTCAGTTCAACAAACAGAAAGAAAATAAACATAGTTATGTGGCACTCGTGTGGCACGGTGACAGAAATAAAAATGTTTTTTTAGAATTTTCCAAAATTCTAAAAGAACCAGTTCAGGGACAAATATTTGGATGGCAAAATATCACCAAATCTCCACAAAACTGCCAGAATAATGAAAATGCTCAATGCTCCATGCTCAGTGAAATGGTGCTCAGCCTTCCAGAAAATGGTTTTGCAAAAAGACAATTTTCCTCGACTGGCATGAAGACATTACCAGAATTACTACTGTAATAAGTTACTCTCGGAAGGTGTGTTTACCAAAATATGACCAAAAATATTTACCACTAAATATAGTGATACCAAAACTACTAAACTGATATTTAATTGGATTAGAAAATGATATGAAAAACTATGTAGTTAGCAAAAAAGCATCTTGTGCAGTAGTCCATGCATGCTCCTGTGATGAGGCAAGTAAAGTCAGGCTTATGTTGTGGTGGATGCTGGTCATTTGTTGACATTAGCAGACTCAATTTCTAAGCTACCATGAGCTTGTGTTTGCTCTGTAGGGGAGCTGAAGAGAGGCAAGGCACTCAGAAGTGTGCCTAAACACCACATCTTTTGGATTTTCCTGGAAAAACGGTCACAAGTTCTTTACATAGAAATCAGCCCATAGACTTTTATAGGCGACCAAGACAGTCGGGGCAGCTCTCATTTGTTACGCTACAATCATTCACACATCAGAAATTCCCAACAACTAATACGCAATATTATATACAACTTTTTTTTTTCTTCTCCCCTTATTATAATCAACATGTAGAAACATATTTAAGTGGGACATTCCCTTTGACAACCTGATATTGCACATTTAATGAAAATACACAGAATAAGGAACTATTATTTTATATGGACTATGCAGGAGTAAATACTGTATGTATTCATTTGGTTTGTTAAAAAGGCATTTACAGTAAAAAAAATGTAAAGTATGATAAATAATTCCCCCAAATGAAATCTCTTTTGAATAAATTGTTAGAATCGGTAATGCTGTCTAGAAAAGTACTTTAGTGCCCAATTACAGATACACATACATGTAGAGCATATAAAGATGAATAGTATTCAACCAGGTTTTACTGTTGAGGTCTCTGAGTATGGAGGACCATCAAAACAGTAAGAGTTTTGGTAATTCACAACTTATACATACAATAAATAAAGTCATTTACCACTTAATATTCATCTATTAAACTAATAAGTAATTCATTATTTGGCAAAGCCTGAGTGCTCCAAAAAAAACAAAAAAAAAACAAACAGCCATTTTATTGTCTGTTAAAATATAAAATAACGAATTACTTTGTGATTTAGTCTGTTTATTTGGAGATTAATAAACCAATTTAATTTTCTTTACCATTTCTGTGACATTAATGAGTATTTTGCTAAAACATTTCAGCAGTTCAAAATTGTGTTTATAGGTATTTCACGTAAAAAAATTAGGACATTTCATTAAGTATCATAAAATGAAGCTGATAAAACCATGTTAAGTATGTTTTGAAGCTGTAAAATATGGCCAAGGATCTCCAGGACTCCACTAAACACTACAGTTAAACTGAGATATCCATGGCAAAAATTACTTTCTGTACACACTAATATACAACCTCAATAGAAAGTCAGTTTTATGACCGACCTCACTGAACATTTTCAAATGACAGATGAAGTGCTGAATCCTAAAATTGCTGCATTTTGATGATCCAACTTTAATTTGACATAGTTTAAGGTTAATAATATAGTTATTAGTACTAGTAGTTATATACTATGTGATGTAAAGGACATATTTTTGCTTTTGGGATTATCTTATTATCTTACTCTCGTGCTTTCTAACTCAAAGCCATGCTTAGTAAAGAATTAAGCTGCAGGCCTCCCAAGACCCTTCCCAAACTGCATCATCAGCCTGCAGAGGCCGCCTGGGCAGACCTGAAGATCACAATGGCTGTTGACGGCAGCACGGGGCATCATCGCCCAGTGGGGGCTCTGGGCTTGACCTGGACTGGCTGTCCAGGGCGCAGGGCCAGCACAGAAGAAAAGCGCTTTACGGATGGAGCATGTGGTCAGGTCATCTCTTCTCCTTCTCTTCACCCCCTTCACAGCTCCCCCCTTAATCCCAGCCTGAAGCTCCCTCCCTCGCTCGCTCCCTCCCTCCCTCCCTCCTCCTCCTCACCTCACCCTCCTCCCCTGTATCCAGCATATCGCGAGGAAATGCCAACAGATGCCCAGTGTCTAAGACAGGCATTATGTTCTTAGAGGATGTCCTGGTAATTCTGGTTTTTGCCAGGCTGCTGATTATTACCACGCTGTCTAGAAGTAGCGAGGATGAGAGGCAGCACCGAGGACAACAGGTAGCCATCTCTGCTGGCTGGGTCACGTCACGTGGTGCTGCAGTCTATGCAAAACAACATCTTCAAGACCCAGAGGGGACATATGTCTGTTTGTAGTATATGACGAAGTGATGGAATTAACATTCACAGATTCAATAGACAGGCAGCTTGTTAGATAGTTATAATATTATTGTCATTATTAGTAGTAATATTATCAATGGTATTGAGGGGATAACTAAATGGTATTCAGGGATAGCTAAATAAGAGTGCACCAACAGGAGCGTTTAGTGTTGTATTTTATAACATGTTACTCATCAAGAATTTAAAACCGGAGGAGCAGGACTTCATTTGCTATAAGAAAATGTGTCAATCATGGGGACTCGGGGAGAAAGTGGTTTGTCAGACCCTGAGGGGGCCACACTGACCTAAATACAAAATTGTCAACAGCAGTCCTACACTGACCAACCAAAAGAGAACACTGGGGACACAAACATTTAACTCTGCAAAAACGGCATCAGTTAAAATACCTCAAATGGGAATACGTGTGTCCAGAGGCTACGTTAATGTTTCATAGGACATTCACCACCATGGCAGAGAACTGCAACAGTGATAGTGGTTGATGCTTTGTGAATGCAAAACAACATGTATTCATCTTCAGTAAATAAGATGCTGTTAATGCATAAGGAGATCGAGTTATTAGTAACTAGCTGTCTTATTTGTAAATCCCTTTGTTGTTGCTCTTGTTTACTTGTCTGAGGGATTCAGACAGATGTTTCTGCCTTATTGTTATTGATGTATGGTTTTTACATGAATGGTGAAAAGAGATTGTTAAGATTAAAGTTGAACCCTTCCAGTAAAGAGGATTTCTCTCCATTGAGCTCCTCAGTGGTGCCGAGTTCATGGATGAGTCAGTGAGGAGGGATGCCACCGTGTGGTCAGGAGTGGTGTTGCTGGTGGAGCATAATATAAATCCTCCTGAGGTACTGAAGCAGTTAGTGTCTTCTCATGTTGTTATTTCTGAAGCTCTAGTTACAGTATTATTACATTTACTGCAATATTTTCAGGAGATTCTGTTCATTTTCAGCATCCTCTACAAGAGTAAACAAAACTAAGAATGTATTCTATAAAATATATTGTTTTTTCCTATGAATTACAATTACTACATAAAATATTGTTTGGTATTGTTTGGTATACCTGATTCACATGATCATCTCGTCATGAAGCCTCTGCCTGAGAGCCTGAAGCCTGATAACGAGCTGATCATGTGAATCAGGTGTGTTTGAGCAGGAAAACATCTAACATGCAGGGAGGTGAGCTCTGAGGACCAGGACAGGGGAAACATTCTACAATTGCATATAGACAGAATTACAAATGTGGGGGTTTTAAAGGGTAATGCTCATGTTATATATATATATATATATATATATATATATATGTATATATATATATATATATATATATATATATATATATATATATATATATATATATATATATATATATATGTATATATATATATATATATACATATATATATATGTATGTATATATATATATATATATACATATATATATATAGTCAAATCAAGAAATAAAATGATTTCTGTTTAACCAGCCAACAGTAAAAAACAATTCAATTTATTTCAATTTATGACGACATAAAACAGAGAAAAGGAATTTTTCACATTTGAGTAGCTGGGTCCAGCAAATGTCAGCAGTTGTGCTTCATAATTGACATTAAAAATTAATCAAATATCAAAATAGATGGCAAATAATTCTGTCAATAGACTAATCGATGAATCATCTCATCTTGTCAGCTCAATAAAACACATGACATCTTGTAAAATGCTATTTTGATTAAACTAGAGCTGCAATGATAAATCAATTAATTGATTAATCAACTATTTTGATAATTGATTAATTTTTTAACACAAAAAAATCAAAATTCTCTGATTTCAACCTCTGAAATGTGAATATTTTCTGGTATCTTTACTCCTGTCTGACAGTAAACTGAATATCTTTGGGCTGTGGCCAAAACAAGACATCTGAGGACGTCATCTTGGACTTTGGGAACACTGAGCAACATTTTTCACCATTTTCTGACATTTTTAAACAAACATCTACTGATCAATTTATTGAGTAAATAACTGACTGATTAATTGTCAATGAAATTAATTGCTAGTTGCAGCCCTAGATTAAACCATCCATCAGGATATAAAGTAAGCTTTTGTTCAAGGAGCCACAACATTAAAATTCTTCTTACACATTCATGCATCAATAATATGAGTATTGAAATATTTTACCAAACACATCTGTGCTAATTCTTATACTGAAGTCAAAAATCTCAATACCTCTTCCACTACTGGCAATGTGTATTGAAATCAATATATTATATAATTTACAGTGAGTAGTAAATGTCAATATGATTCACCAATATTAGCCAAAAAATAACACATTTGAGGAAGCACTGATTGTTTTTTTTCCACGATAGTTGTGATTTCAGGCATTTACAATGAAATTAGACTTGTAGATTATTGTCGGATAAAAAAAAAAAAATCAATGGAGATTTGCCTTCACCCACTCCAACCGATATCCTGGACTTTTGTGAATAGAATTTCCTATATGACCTTTGCTCTGTGTATAAAAGCTGTGCACACAAGTACATGTGTTGTGAGCTGGGCTGCACCCGTAGCTCAATACTGGTTGACCTACAAAACCAGTGAGAGTGCTGATGTTCATCACAACCGCAGGACCCTGGTGTGTCGTAAAGACTCATGCTGATCTGAGAGTCTATGAGGCTTGACGCGTGACATCGACCTCACGAAAGAACAGGAGGGGGGGGGAGAATAAACACATAACTGCCCAGTAACAAGGGCTCTCTCCTCATTGGCTGCTCAAGAATGTTGCATTGATCATACTCTTTGTGCAAAAATGACACATGTGGTTTTGATCCACATACACACAGGCAGGATTACAGTAACATGCTCACACAACACAGCTGCTTGTGAGCGTGCATGCACGGTCTGAGGCTTAGATGTGCACAGACACACACACTTGCTATCACCCTCACACACAATTACACATACACACATCTCACATTCACACACTGACAAAGTATTGGTGAGAACTAGGGCAGAACCACACCAGTAAGCCTCTTTTTTACTTAAATATCCTCTGAGAATTCAGTTTTCTTCCCCACCCAAGATTAGCACTTAGCCCCTAGTAACAGTGCTGTCATTTTGTTGTTACACGTCACCCACCATGGTTCATACTTTATGTAAACACTCTTTCCTCTTCTATAATAGGCTGCTTTTTGCAATAGCATATATATGGGCATAAATTTCCAAAACCGTCTTCATCTTTCCACTAAATCACACTTTTTAACTAAAACTTTGACATTTTAAATAATATGACCTTGACTGGATAGTGGGACAAAACTGATTTTCAATTAGGAAAAAATAACTAGTTTCATTTAAAAACATTTTTAAGCAGATTTTTTTTTACTATCAATCCACCCTAAGGAAAGTGTGCCAAGATTTTATGGTAAATAATTTTTGGATTAGTACCACAATTTTTATTTTTTTAATCAACATCATCAGGCATCAACTAGGCTGCAACTAGGCTTGCACAATTTGGTAAAAAAGTCAGATTGTGATTATTTTGATTGAAATTTCAATTGCAATATGCAATACAATTAGTGGAAATGAACACTTTTGCATTACATTTTCCTGTTCACTGAAAAAAAAAAAACTATTAAAATTGCAATGACATGGTATTTATTGAGGACATGTTTTCTTTCATCTCGAAGACAAGATTTTTAGGTCAGGTCTTGGCAGCACTACAGTACCTCACACATTTTTCCTTTTACAAGAAATTGCAGTTAGGTTCTGGTTCTGCGATTTGGATATTGCATTTTGCCATATTGCGATTTTATTGTAATTGCAGGCAACTGTGCAGCCCAAGCTGCAAATGATGATTGATAATTGGACGATTATCTGGCATTTTGAAATAATCTGCGTCGGCCAATGCCTGCATTCATGAGGCTGATAACCAAAAAAAGCGTGCAGACGCTTATATACATATATACATTATTTGGTATGCAAAATTAAAATTAAGATTGCTTTTGTACTTATGATTAATGGATTAATTGATTGTTAATTTTACCAATGATTTAGTAAGGAAAGAGCTTACAATTTGCAACCCTTGGTTTTATATTTTTAACTTTAAGGTTTATAATTATAAATATACTTCGCTATATATCCAATATCAAAATATATACATTTTCATTACTTTGAACCCTTTTTAAAGTAGGCCATGTTTGACACAAGAAGACTGCGATCACATTTATCTGCAAAAGGAGAAAAATGTCTCAGAAAAGTGCTCATTAAATCTGAAGTTTAACATGTCTAAAAATGAGCATCATTTTGTGACATCACAGCTAGTCTGGAAGCCAGTAATGATCCAGTGCGCAGCTTCACAGGTTTAATGTGGAAACTTGAAACTCCCACAAACACTGAAAATAGATTTTACAGTGAAGTAGGAAACATCTTTGAAATTAATATGATTTGCATATTCACAGACTCTGGACGTTGAATGTGGGAGAAAGAGGTCATATAATTTAAAGAATTTTTAACTAGCTAATTACATTTTTTTCAGTGACAAACGATTATTTGAAGCAGAGTATTGTCTTATATATGTAGTTGTATATATGATTTAAATAACAAGTCCAGAGCATATCTTTAAACAAATTAAAAATGATAAAATTACACACATTAACAGGTGCAGACAAAATTTATCTCAGCTTTTTTTTTTTTTCAAAAACTGCTGTTTCATGTGGCAGATAGGCCTTCTCTCCATTCTTGAAGAGTTTCCTATTTCTCACACACACGGATAAAGACAGCGGCACAGCTTGGCCTTCAGTGTCAATAGGTTTATTATTATTTGCAGAGGAAGAAAATTCAGCCCTTATGCTTAAGTTTCACCAATTTTACATCTTTTATAGCAGGGTTATCAGTGGTTCTAACAGATGCCATCAAAATTCTGTCATCATTCGACTTCACTTTCATCATAGTTTTATGTCAGCGTTGTCACATGAAGCTCAGCGTAAGTTCAATCAGGAAGTCCTTCTGTTACGCTGCCTTCATTCACTACTTTCCTTTACTCCGTCTCTCTCCTCCTATTCCCTCTAATCAGCTGATTGTGGGCGTTCACCTTCCTCTTTACTATCCAATCAGATTTTGCCACGGTCGCGATAGCCAGTCAATTTACTGCTGCCAAACTTTAAATCGCTTCTGTCTTTGCTCCATCAGTTGTCATTCAGTTAGTCGCGCGACCCCGGGGGGTTCTCTTCACTACAGCTTCATCACCCCCATTTATATATGTGCATATTGTTTTCACCTCAGTGGGGTCTAACCGCCAAAGACTTTTCATCTTTCATATCTCATGCACGTGTCAATAAACCATTTTCTTTACTCTTAGTCTCTCCTGATTGAAATTCAATTCAGCTGTAAAAAATAGCTAAAGACTATAAGACTATCAAGGATCTGTTTAAGATTGATTCTTTATTCCATATCCACTGTCCATGAAAAAAACACAAAGGTTGCTGATTTGTGTCTTAAAGGCAATGTTTGATTTGTGAAACTCACGAGATTCAGTCAATTTTCTTCATTTTGCACATTGTATAAACTAATTATTTTTTATAACATGACAACATGTGGCTGGATCTGGGTAGATACGAGGACAAAAACACTTGGTCAGAGTTAAAGAAAGATCATGGTTTAGGTTAAAATGATCACCCTCACTCTGTCACAGATCTGAGGTTCCCCTCTAGACACAATCAAGTTACAGTAACACAGAGAAACTAGAATTACATGAGATTGTATGTCGCTGCCAACCAATTAAGTTGTAGTTTACATCCACATCTGTCCAGACCCATCAAACAGATGTAGTGAAGACTTGAAAGGAATTTAGTAAAAGGTATTAAGTGTATTTTTTTGCAAAACATGTATAATTCCAGGGAATAATTTCCAGAAAGAAACATGCTGTCTTCACTTAGGGACTATTTTAACAGAGGAGGACAGAGGACTAAAAGAGAGAGATGAACATTGTGATGTCACAGTGGAGCTGAATTTTGACATTTTGGATATAAAATGTCATCAATTCATCATTTTGTCCTATTGAATATTAATGTGAAATTGTATCATACTGTATAATGTATGAATTCATTACTTATGGCCAAAACTGTTTTTTTAGGTCACAGTGACCTTGAACTTTGACCTCTGACCCCAAAACCTAATAATTTCATTTCCATGTGAATGTTTTTACTGCAGAAGAAAATATTTTATTTCTTTCTAGTTTCATTCTTCTCTTGGTATGAGTTTTGTATGACTTTGCTGAGAGTCAGTCTTACCAAATCCGAGCTGCTCTGACCTTTTAGTCTTTGTAGTTACAATAGAAATGAATTCCTGTTGATCAAGAAGGACACAACTTGTATTGTAAAGCCACAGACTTTCACACTGGGTCTCTCAGACACACTTCCACTGGGTTTGCACCCAGTACATTTTTTGGTTCAGGAAGCTTCCTTTCCTCCCTTCCTGAAAATTTGCATTCTGGTCTTTCTGTCTTTTCCTGTAAACTGTACAGAACATGACAATCAACCCTATTCCAGCAGACAGTATCATGCCACCGTGTTGTGAGGCTGTCTCCACTGCACAGTGAATATAACTCATCCTGAACCAGACAAAGATTTTGGACCTGAGAAAATCTTTTTTCTTAAAAAAAAAATCTTTTTTCTTCTTTTCTTTCTTCTTGAGGTTATGTTGTAAGAGCATAATTTAAAAAGATAAATGACACTTTAGAAAGAAAGGTACATGGTAGGATGTAGAGCTGCAACAATTAATCGATTAATCAATTACTCAATTAATCAACAACTATTTTGATAATCAACTAATCGGTTTAAGTCATTTTTGAAGAAAAATAAGTCTATCTCTGATCTCAGCTTCTTAAATGTAAATATTTTTTGGTTTCTTTACTCTTCTACAACATTAAGCTGAATATCTTTGGGCTGTGAATAAAACAAGACATCATTTTGGGCTTTGGGATACACTGATTGACATTTTTCACCATTTCCTGACATTTAAAAATAAACAACTATTGATCAATTAATTGAGAAAATAATCAACCAATTAATTGACTATGAAAATAATCGTTAGTTGCAGCCCTAGTAAGATACTACTGACGTAATGATGCTCAGCACACAGTTTAACGCACTTAATGACAACATATTCAAATACATTAAGTGATGCCACAGACTAAGCAGGGACTGTGTGTCTGTGAATTTTCCTGCAACACAGATGTAGTAGCATCTCCTGAGCTGGGCTGAAATTTGGTACTTAGAATAAACAGACCCTGTCTTCAGAACAGAGGCAGCACAGCATGCCGGAAGTGAGCCAGTATGATCACATGCGAGACCACTGAGCACCTCGCCTTTCATGTATACAGCGCATTTTGCCATGCAACTCTACAGCTGAGTCTGGAGGGCTAATTTAGGGATCTGGTGAAAGGACTGTTTGCTCAACACACCAGGGTTCCCTGGCCTTCCCACGCCTCATTTGAGAGGCAACAAGAAAAAAGGCAAATAGATGAAAGGCGGTCCCCACAGTTGGAGATGATGCACCAAGGGTCCTCTCACTAAGCAGGCAGCTATTCAAATGAGTGGCTAATTGTGGCATCTGTTAACCCACTGAAGAGGTGTCAGTGCAGTATCATGGGTCTGTTAATTGGTACAAACAGGTAGCAGATGTAGGCTCTGAGATTGAGCATCTGCCATTTAGTGAGCCAACCTCCATGAGCAGTCATTAGACAGCCAAGCTGATGGAGAGAGATCAAAGAGGAGAGGAGAGGAGAGGAGAGGGGAGGAGAGGAGAAGAGAGGAGAGGAGAGGAGAGGAGAGGAGAGGAGAGGAGAGGAGAGGAGAGGAGAGGAGAGGAGAGGAGAGATTTGAAAAAGAGAAAGTTTGGGATAAGCCACTGAATAAATCATCTACTAAGACCAGTACATTTTTCAGTTTCCAAGATATTTATGTCCCCTCTCATTTCTCCTCTGCATTTTTGTTAAGTAAAATATGCATAGATTCATTTTCTATCAAATATTTGTGCCCTTAGTGCACAAAAAGGGAAAAAAAAGAAAATGCAAATGCAGGCACATTTTCATCAAGTAGTTTAGAGCAAATAAACTAGGCTACGCAAAGCATAGTTTCATCAGAAGTTGGCAGTATAGGCTACGTTAAACAGTGTAGAAGCAGTAGAGGTTGAAAACATGAAACAAACCAGCTTGCTGACCAACAACAAACCTCAACAAAGAAGAAGAAACAAAACTAGTCAACTTGGCCATCTACCACAAGTTCTGGATTTTTTTAATTGGGAAAGTTGAAATTATTCTTTCATGGGACAGTCAACACAGACAGCGGAATAAGCTTTTTCTTCTTCTTTACCTCAGAGTGGAAACAGCCGACACTCATGTGATTTAAATGTTCCCAACAGCAGAGCTTATTTGGAAAAGGTGCTTCCATAAACAATTAAACAAAGAACCTCAAACGAGCGTAAAAACATTTTATGCAAATTTATATTAATTTAGCTGTTTCCATCAACCTTTTCTAATGCGATACTATGCAAACATGTGCATAAAAATACACTGATTGAAATACAGCTATTGATCTGTTCATTAACAAATCACAGTACCAGGATTTATGTATTAACATCATTTCAAAGTATCATAGAAATATATAATAAAATTTAATTAAAATTGTGACGAATTTCTGCACTAGTCAAAATGAATGCAACATTTTTGATTTGTATGTGTCATGTAGTATTCATGTGGGGAATACTAACAAGGACAGCTGAAACTTGGATGTTGTTTGAGGCTACAATGCCTCTGAGAATCAGATAATTTATCAGTACATTAAAAAATACCTATTAATGTTGAAAATAAATAGTTGATAAAGTGAAACCCTTATGATGTAACATTTAATTTGTAAAAAAAAACCCTATGTATTTACACCATGCTTAGATCACAACCTTAAAGAAAAAGAAGCATGTATAAAAAGTTAAATCAAATCAAAGATAATCAAATAACAACAGTAGTCAACTGGAATTTTTTACATTTGAATGACTGTAATTCTAATGCTCTAGAGAGTCGAGCTGATAGCACCTATGAATGGTATCATAAGATTTGTGACTGAACCTGTGATGGTAACTTCTTGCCAGCAGATGGTACTAGCTTGATATTAGTAAAGAAACATGTTATATTGTTCTGTACTACAGACAAACAATAGTTCATTTGTGTTGAGAATTTTCTTTCATGGTTTCTTAAGATTACATCATAAAACCAAATATATTTCCCCATTTAAATCATGTTTGCAGAGTTGGAAAAGGCCAAATGTTACTGGTTGGAACCTGAGGCACAATGAAACCAACATAAATATTACAAGAAAACAGCAACTAACAAGAAGCGTGCACTCAGTTCAGTACAGCTCTCCACCAAGAATCACCAAAATTTTCATTAGCAACTGTAAATTAATTACATATTTTCCTCCATAACTGAATCTGTAATCAAAAGAATCAATACATCATACTACTACAGAGTGTTCTGGCCAGCCTGCTTGTACTCTCAAAATGGTTTCACTCAAAAACCAGAGATCACAAGTGCATATGTTGACATTTAATGGTGGCTTCAGAGCTGCAATGATGAACTGATGAATCGATTATTAATCATTAATTAAATCAGTCATCAAGTATTTTGATAATCAATTAATCGGTTTTGGTCAAAATGGTCAAAATTCTCTGATTCCAGCAACTATTATCTGACTATGAAAATAAACATTAGTTGCAGCCCTAGTTGGCTTCAGACTGTTTACAGATATTGATACTCAGTATTTGCCCTGTGCTTGTAACCAAACAAAAAACCTTACATGCAATGATTAAACATAACATAAACATACCTGGCATTAAGTGGCTCACCTCATACTTCATCCTGTAACTGCTCCAAGATTCCTTTCTATCCACGATGCAGATCTAGGCTCCTCTTTCCTGGATGGACCACTGCCTCGATCTTCCTCTTGGCTGCCTCGTCACAATACATCATAATGCACAGAATGAAGTCAAATAGGCTTAATTTTGTGTTACACATTAAACTATTTTGGTACAAAACATGAAAACGAAGTTTCAGTTCGATAGCTTTACATTTACACAGACTCATGCACAGACTTTAAAAGCCCTTCATACCCAGGGTCCACTCACAAGTGTGTTTTCACTTTTTGCTTCATTAAATATCTTCTCAGGACAACAGACCCTTTTTCACAGCAGCTACATTGATGTGAAATAGTATGGTAAACAGGCGTTGCCAATGATATAAATGATTAGGGTCCCATTCCATTTAGTGTGACAGCCAACATGAACAACAGCAGCACCCTGACTCTGTGTGACCTAAATGGAATGGAACCTTAATTAGTATTAGTAACACCTGTGTTTACCCCACTATTTCATGTTGGAATGGTTGTTGTGAACAAGGTCAATGGACGCATGTACAAAATGTACTTGACTGACATCTCTCTCACTCAAGTTACATCCGATAAGGTGGGGTAACCTTTTAACACTATTATCACTCTACAGACATTTTTCATGCAGACATTTTGACTTGTCATAGCAAAGACAGGCATTAATAACTTTCACTGTGGCCCTGTTCCATTTAGTTGTCCTAGAAAGACAAGGAAGTCGAATGAAAATTCAGTCATCATCTACTCATTCTTGTGCCGACCTAAAGTTGGGTTTAGTTTTTTAGTCCAGAAAACTCTGCTGGAATTTCACAGGAAAAAATCTCCTAAACAGCTGAGGTGAATGGTGACAAGTTTTCAAACATAAAAGGCAACTGAAAAAAAACCCCATAAAAGTCCTTAAAGTCAACTTGGCATGCTTTATGCCTTTATGAGGCTTGGCTTACACCAGACAAGCAGTATAGAGGCAGTTTTTGTGTTGTTTTTTTCCTTTTCTTTTTTTTTCAGTTGTTAATGTTTTAAAAAAAATGGTCACCATTCACTTACACTGTTTGGTTCAATCTGCAACGCTGTTGTTTTATGAAACTCCAGCAGTGTTTCATGAACTAAAAATCGGCATGAGGGTGAGTTAATAATGGCAGAATTTTCATTTTTGGGTACCTGTACACCTAAATGGAGCAAAGCCATAATTAATGTTATTAGTTACACCTGTGCTTCAGACTATGACGAATCTATATGTCTGGTGTGTGAAAGGTCTACTTGCTATGTTGACATTGGAGACCTCAGCAATAGACTTTTTTAATGGCAGCCATATTGATATGAAAGATAGCACTTACGTTACCAATGATACTAATAATGGTCTTGCTCCATTTAATGCAGCTGAGACTTTCCACTGAGCCAATATGCACAATAGCAGCACCCTGACTTTATATGACCTGAAAGCAAAGGAAGTTTAATTAGTCACACTGGCTGGATTTACATGCACACAACATTACAGTTCTTGCCTTTATTTTGAAAAAGACAGTATTCCTATGAAGCTGCTTACATGCCCAATAAAAATGAATATTCCTCTAATATTCCTGATTACATGCAGCTGTGCAGACTCTGCTTATGTACACTTCTTATGGTCCAAACTGTAGTTTTTCAAAGTTTTGCACCGGTAGCGGACTCATGTTTAAAAGTAGGTGTGTTTCTCCCTCCGAACACAAATTTCAGATTTTCTTTTGTGCACACTTTTCTGCCCTGGTCCAGAAAAGTTGGGCTAGTTGGTTTGTTTATAACACAGAGCAGAAGAGTTTGTGTGTCACAAACTGCTGTAAAAACCCCAACTGAGACAAATATTCTGAATTTGCCCTTTACATGAATGAGAATGCTCCTAAAACCGGAATAATACCAATATATCCTAGCTACATGTCTTGATCAGAATATACTCAATTCAGGCCCAGTTCATAAAATCCCACTTGAAGATGCTATTTAACCTACAGTTGAACCCACTATTTCATGTCAGATGGCTGCTGTGAAAAAGGTTTATTGTGAGCATACCCACACCCACCCACAAACAACTGTGTAAATACACTAAAAGTCATCACAGACACAGTTCAGGTGAATATATCTCTCAGTACAGACACTTCACTGAGTATAACAATTTCCAATCCAATTCTTTAATTAAAAGACAATGGAAGTGCTTACAGCTATGGGACACTGCTCATATAATGGCAGAGGTGCTAATTACTATACCCACAACACCTGTTGGGACAGGCTTGTTCTGGTTTGCTAGCTTGCTAACGTTCATATTCACTAAGTTTGCCAAGAAAACACACACAGTAATGACAGAAAGCAACAAAAGTAAAACAACATCCCTCTAACACAGCAGACACAATTAGTAACAGCAGCTCACCTGTGAAAAAAGTGAATTTGATATTTTAGTTTGACACTAGCATGTCCTGTCTTTCCTTTCTTCCCAGGCTGTCATCCTGTGCTTTGATTAAACCGCGCGCACCTGCCTCGCTGCAAGCGTTCACGCGGCTCACGCGGCGACAGCGACACCTGCTGGTCACATCCTGGCACTGTCGTCTGAGATTTTAGCAGAAAATTCAATTGCAGTTCCTAGCCATGATCTTATTTGTCGTAACGTACTATTGAAGACCATTTCCGCCAGTAAAAGAAAAAAGAATCAGGTGAAAACTTACCCTTGATAATAAAATGATCATATAATATATGATAATTTATATATAATATATAATCTCATATAATTATGAGATAAAAAGTTTTATTATGAGCTCTTCAAAAAGTGAAAATCTTGAGATAAAGGGTCATAATTAGGAGTTAAAAAGTGGAAATTATGGGCTAAAAATCATACCCATTCCATTTAAAGTAGAGACATATAAAGTAATAATAATGAAATAAAATATCATTAATATTAATTCAGAAATAAAATATAACTTTGAGATAAAAAAAAAAGATCGAGAGCCATAATTATGAGGAAAAAGTCATAATTATAAGATAAAAAGTCAAAATTAAGAGATAAACAGAAATAACCAATTAGATAAAAAGTCGAATCTATGAGACAGAAAGTCATAATTATGAAATAAATATCATAATTATGGGATAAAAAGTAATAACTATGAGAAAAGGTTATAATTATGTGATAAAAAGTCATAATTATGCGATAAAAAGTCAAAATTATGAGATAAAAAAATCAGAATTTGTGATAAAAGGCCATAACTATTCAATAAAAACTTGAGATTATGAGATAAAGTCATAATTATGAAATAAATGTCATAATTATGGGGCAAAAAATTGAGATTAATTGAGATTTAATTAAGTTAATTAAATGTGGAAGTAAGAGTCATCATTAAAAGATAAAGAGTGAGAATTATGAGATGAAAAGTAATGAAGAAAATTCCGAGAATCATACAACATTTCACTGCATATCACAAAAACTAACACCAGGAAACATCTGTCTAAAAAATATAAAAATGGCTGCCTGCACACTCTGAAGCAGCTCATTCATGACATGAGATCTATTTGCATAGACAGATGATGTAACAGGTAAAAATGAAATGCAAAAATTTGCATTGCAAATATAGCAAAGCACAATGCCATCATCACTATGTTAGTTGGCCAATGTGCAGGCAGGCAGCCAGGAGAGCATTTACAGTTCACAATTTAAGATACAGTGGAAAGATGACAAAGTCTGCCTTTGTTTTCATTCTGTGGGTACATATCAGTTGATCTCCACTCTGACTCTTATGACTTGCAATTGCCACCTATAAAAGTTTTATTCCTGTGTTTTGATTCAGGGTTTCTCAGAGCTGATAATAATAATCCCTTGAGTCATGTTACTTAGTAAAGTTTAACCAGACATGTGTAGCTCCAAGTGATGTCACAATGCGACAGAATCAAAACATGGAAAAAAACAAAAAAACAAAGGTCCAGGAAGTCTAAAGGTACATCACCAGTTGCCTTGTCCACGGTGTCCACAGATTATAGGTCCAGAGGGAATAAATTCCAAACTTTAGGTGCCACAAAAGGTGACTGAGCTCAGACAGCTTTGGTTTTAAAGCTCAGTGCCACAGAAAACTTGGCTACCACTGCACAGTCTTATCCATGTATATATGAAAAGTAAAAATCTAACACTTAATTTAAGCTTTTGTTGAGCTGTTGATGCGGTTTTGGCTCATTATCTTTGTATTTTTTGCTTTCAGCTGCCACAGATTTAGTACTCAAGGTTTCTTACTGTTTTTAACAGACAACATCACATCAGTCCAATCCTGGCTTCTCTCCACTGGCTTCCTATGCATTTTAAACCAGATTTTAAGATTTTACTGATCACTTAAAGCCCGTCTAGGTCTGGCTCCTCTCCTAGCTACGTAGCTAAAATGTTAAGCCCTTATGAGCCAGGACGCAGTCTTAGATTCTCAGCCTTAAAGTTGAGGCTTAAATCTAAAGGTGACCTTGTTTTCTCCTCCTTGACTTTGTAACATCCGGTTTGAGGAGATAAGGCTGCAGAACTAGTGACATCTTTTTAATTATTTCTTAAAACCCATTTTATAAACTTGCTCTCATGATGTTGTCATCTCTTTTTTAATATATCTAATTTTATTCTTGTATTTGTACTTATTTATATTGACATTATGTGATGTTGTCTTGTTTCCTTCCTTTTATTTATCTGTATTGACTAGACAACATCATATAATGTTTCTGAAATCTCCTCCTGCTATTTTCATTTATTCTTATTGTCATGTCCTTCTTGTTTTCCTGTTCTTATTTATTTTACTTTTTGTATTGTTTTACTATGTTTTAGTGTATTTTGCTTGCTTGTGTCTTAGTTAGGTGTTTTAGTCTTACTTAACTTTATTTTAGCTCATTTTTTTCTTGCTCCTTTTCGGCCTTCTGTGGCTTTTGCCTCTGGGGTATTGTGCTCCTTTGCTTTGCAAACTCAGCTTTTAAAGGTGCTATATAAATTAAGTTATTGTTATTACTATATCTTGCTATCTATAATCAGATTATCATATTAGTGTATATCAGGAACACTAAACCTGTGGCACATGAATCGAATTGGTCCCTTGTTTGGGTGTTGAGCAGCTCTCTGACCATTTTCTAGTTCACAGTGAAAATAAATTGAGTCACAGTTCAATTCAATTAAAATTTGACAGATGAATCAGCCTTTATTTTGCCACCTCATGTCAATCCTAATCCACTGACTTTAATTTGCCAAATGACAATTTCTTATGACTTATTTGTACTTATTCCTGTCCTTGTGCTGCTGTCGGATCAATAAATGCTCATCTTATTTCATCTTATCTTGAAATCTCTGTTAAGAGATCCATCCATCATCATGAGCGGTCGCACCGCTAGAAGATGTTATCATTTTATCTGATAAATAATATTATTATTAATGTTTGTTTGTTAACTGGCCCCTGGCCTCCTGTCATTTTGCAAAAGTAGACCCTGGGTGAAGCCAGTGCAGTTTCCCTGCTGAGTACACTGCTATATATACTCTGAAGATGCTGCTACTTATCTCACCACAATATCACTTTGCTTCAGACAGTATTGCACTCAGTTTAAGTATAACAGTTATAGGTACTGTTTATGTACTGCTTTTGTCTAATTGCTATTGTAACTTTGAGTTTAATTGCTCTGTGTGGTTTCTATCTTAGTTTATAGAAATTATCCAAAGGGATTTGATGGGAAACTAGTGTATATCAATGATATACACCCATCAAACTTCATATATAGTAGGAACTTTAAATAGATGTTTAGTAGAATGATCAGAATAAAGAAAGAAATGACACAGTAGTTCAGTTGACATGCTATCACCTCAGTAGCACGACATATAAAAACACAGTTGTGACTGTTTCCTTAGAACAAATTGAGGAAACAGTTTGAGGAAACACTTTTATCAAAATGAACTCCTTTGAATTACACACCATGTGTAGACACTGACAGTACTGACTCATATGGGCTTAAGTGTTTATTGTCAGTGACACATTAATCTACCTTCAAATAACATTGTGTATTATTGTTAAAGCCCTTTGTAAATGTGATCCAGTATTAACTTCACTTTCAACTGGGTGTGTTCACCCACAGTTAGCTCGGTCAAGAATTAAAACACCCTGTTACAAGACTTAAAGCCTTAAAAAAAACTGGAAACATTTAAAGAAATTATCTACAGGGAGAAAGGAAAAGTATGTATTCAGAAAATTTGCTGGACTCTCAGCCAACATGGTAAATATTCTTGGACATATACACTTCGACTGGTTAACACCAACATGATAAATTTTTAAACTACATTAAATCATTCCAAACTTTAAAACTAGCTTAAAATGAACACAGACTACATTTTTTTTCAAACCCCACTTAAACTTTGATTAAATTGAATTCTATGCACCAAATGTGTAAACTCCGATTTAAAATGTGATTCAGTATTAATGTTAAATTTACACTTGAGCTGTAATTTTCTTTAAAAAAACGGCTGCCTTTTTGAGAGAAACTGAACAAAATGTTTCTCTGCTGAGTCATCATGAGAAAGCTAACTAGGCTAACCAACTTTTTAGCTAGCTAGCAAACAGTGTAAAAAAAATTTTAAAGCTACTAGAAGGAGTTTTTAATTGGTTATGAAACAGTCTCAGTTTAATACTGGTCACTTTATATTACCTATGTAAATTATTTAGAGCATCCACGTGAAGATTGGCCAGTTTTTTAAATTATTTTTAATACCTGCCACTGGGTCAGATTCTCTTTGAAATCAGTTGAAACAATCCTGTGTTTACATTTTCCCAGAGAGCTGTACATTAACCAGTTAGAAAGAATCAGGAAGAGATTTTTATTTATAGAATAGTGGTATTTTTGGCGTTATATTTTGTGGTTATTATAGTGAAACCACTATGAGTGGAAAAACTACAGGGGCCTCAAAGATCAATAGAATATTAAGTTCCTTGTAGTAGCTTTAACTTTTTAACTAGATAGCGAACAATTTAACTTTTTTTTTTCCTTTTTTAACTAGATAGTAAACAATATAGCATGTTTTTCTTTTATAGTTAGACAGCAAACAATAACAAGTTTAAAAACTATAAAGCAATGTGTTCTTTATTAACTTTTTATATGGCTAGAAAACTATTGATTTATCAAAGAATATCTAGCAGTTGATAGTTAATCACCTCAGTGACAAAATAAAAAAAAAAAAATGGTCCAACAGATGGTTTCTACAAAACAAATTGAGGAAACAGTTTGAGGAAACACCTGTCTCAGAAATACTTTGATTTACACATCACGTGTTGACACTGATAGCGTCGACTTGGGTATGCTTATCTGTTTATTGTCAGTGACACAGTAACCTATCTACACATATTGTTGTAGGAAGAGAGCAATTTCAAAATACTGATAATAAAGTCACATCACTGTCATTAAGCTGTAAATATACCACAAGAAGTAAAGTACATGAGGACTATATTTAAAGACTGAGAGTGGGAGTTTGTTCACTTTGAAGCAGCAGTTTGAAAGAAAATTTCATCAACTTTTCCTCTGAGTTTTCAACCACTTCTCACTGTCTTCCTCAGAGGTCACTCAGCAGTCACCATGTGAACAGGTGGATGTAGGAACTAAAGTTGGTTTAACCTTCTTGCAAAGGGAGATATGGATATTTGTCACAAAATGTCACATTGAAACTCAGCTCTTTGTGCAAAATCTGTTTATTACAACAAATAAATATCTTGATTCTGTTCCAGTACAAAACAACCAATAATCACTACTATACAAAAATAATGAAATGATACATCCGTTTTATTTTTACCATCTTTTTGAAAACCTTCCTGATCAACACGTTCCCTCAGAGCTTCAGATTTAAAGTGCAAAGTGTGTGATAAAGTAAGTACTGCTGATTAATGGAAGAGGTTTGTCCCCAGGTTCACCGAGAAACTCTGTCACTCAGTCTATGGAGAGAAAAAAACAAAAAGAATTAAATATCTGAATCTGTAGTCTATAGAATAATAAAGTTAAAAGCATTTCATGCCTATAATCAAACAGGGTCACCTGCTCTAACTCAGTCTCTGAAGCTATTACACTTATTTATCACCTCAACAAAATGTATTGTAGCCACTTAAAACATCTACCTAAAAAAAATCAATATCAATATATTTACTGTAATGAATCATAAAACGACCACAATGTGTCATCAGAGATCAAGGAAACATGTTAAGTTAAAATACTTGCTTCACTTGACATAAACGCTGTCACGCTTTGACGTTTCCAAACCAGAGTAACTGTTTTGTATTTCCGTTTCACATCAATCAAATTAATGCCGAATGTTTGCAGAATGAGATGGTGTCTGTTTATGAACCGTGAGAAATCATTAATAATCTTGTTGAAGGCGTAAATGTTTATAACTGTTAAAGTGAGCAAAATGTTAATGGAGTTTGGCAGAAAGTGAGACAGGCAGCCACCGAACTCATCATCCAGAGTGTGTATTTTCAGAGCAGTGGGCTTTTGTTTTCAGGACAAGGGTTTTAACTTTACGTTGAGAGAAAACTGACAATTACAAACAGCTGATCAACTTACAGTGAAGGACTGGTCACTTGTTATTGTCAATTTATGAGACGAAATAACTTGCTTCAACCATAGATTGTATATCAAACAGGATTACATCCTATTTAATATATAGTTTATGGCTCCAACTTGCTATTTAGACTGCTGTATTCATTTTGCACACACCATGATGCGTGTCCAAAATGTACTGTATATATATTATTCCTGTAAGTGTATACTATATTTAGAGTATTTTCACTATTTTATTTTGCTGTCAGGCAGCTTTTTCCTACAGAAAACCTCTGTTACATTCAACCAGACGCCACTGGCAAAACCAGTAATTTTACCTTGCAGAACGTAGCCACTGATGGTCGACTGCCGCTGTAATCTTTTAGTTTGTCTATGTTATTTTGTCAATCTGAACTAACCTTTTAAAACACCACAGTCACACAATAACACAGATCGAGGCAGCATTAGACCAGCAACTCCCAAGTTCTGTACGGTAAAATTAATAATTTTGCAAATGGAGTCTGGTTAAGCATTGGAAAAGGCTGCATCATACATAAACTATATTGATCTGTTTTTTTTCTAAGGACCTTTATTTAAGTAGCTAAAATATATTTTGCTGCTGTCCCTGCATGATCTATTGATACATTAAGAGTCTCTATTGTTAGTTATTTATGCTCAATCTAGGATTAACATACTGTACCTGCATTTTCTCATACACCCAGTTGATAAAGTAGGTAACATTGCCATAGACTCCTGGCTTGTTCTTCCAAGCACATCCAATCCCCCAGCTAGTGTCTCCTGCCAGCCACCATACATTTCCCTGTTTGACCACCAGGGGCCCTCCGCTGTCACCCTGCAGTACGTGGGAGGAATAAGTATCTCAGGTTAATGCGTACATATGTGTGTGAAAGAGAGGGAAAAAAAAAAACTCAGACTGACCTGACATGTGTCGACTCCTCCCTGCAGCTTGCCGGCACAGATCATAGTCTCAGTGACTTCTCCGCTTAACACCTGAGGTCTGTTGCATTGCTCTCTGCTGTAAATGGTCACTTGGGCCTGTTGCAGTATGTCAGGGGACAATCCTGAAAAAAAAATCAATGATTATACACCCACAGTTATCTCGGTCAAGAATTAAAACACACTGTTACCTCACTCGTACTTTAAACCTTAAAAAGTGTCTGACCTCTGAAACCTTTAAACAAATTATCTACAGGGAGGAAGGAAAAGTACGTGTTTAGAAACTTTGCTGGATTCTCAGTCAACATTTTCAGATATATAAACTTTGTCTGGGTAACACCAACATGATTCATTTTTAAAACCAACTAAATGATGATTTAACTTAAATTTTTGTTGCACCAAACTTAAAAAAAAAAAGGTCTCTGCACACCTGAATGTGTGACAGGTGTGTCGGAGGAAGATTATAATCTAATGACAGGTCATTAGTCTTTATTCCTAGGCTATTTAAATTATATAGATGTGAACCAACGACAAATTAATATTGATTCTATTCATCCTAATATGCATGTCTGATGACCGTTTAATGGATTTTTTGGGGATAGATATATTTATTATAAGATGATGCATAAGATGATACATGATGACACTTGCTTTCTTCACCATTTTGAAGAAAAGGGGGGTCTTTAAGATAAAATGTATACTTAAGATTTATTGTGATCTAGTGAGTTTTTTCAGCCCTATTGTCTGGCTGATGACACATGAATCTGTTTCAGGTGTTGATCAATCTCAGCAGTCCTCTGATTGGCCGATTAAAAATGAAGGCAGTCTCTATGTTTGTATATGTGTGGAAATGTCTGGATGCTGCCAGTACACCTGGAGTTTCTCTAATGGTCTTTGAGTTGCATCAAACTTAAAAACTATCTTAAAATTAACAAAGATTACATTTAAACCTCTTTTTAAAACCTCAGTTAAACTTAGATTAAGTTGAATTCTCTTGCAACAAAACTTTAAACTCCAATTTAAAAATGTGATTCAGTATTAATGTTAAACTTACACTTGAGGGCTAATTTTTAGTTTAATTTTTAGTTAATTTCAGTGAACTAGCAAACAATCTGTTTTTTCGTTCTTAGCTAGCTGGCGAGTAATAACGTGTTTTTTTCTTTCTTTTTTTTTAACTAGATAGCAAACAATATAATGGTTTTGTCTTTTATAATGAGACAGCAAACAATACAACTTTTTTTTCTTTTTTAGCTAGCTGGGTAACAGCATGACGTTTTTTCTTGTTTATCTATACATCAAACAAAATAATGTTTTCTGTTTTTTTTTTTAGCTACGTAGCGAACAATATAACTTTTAAAACCTTTTTAAGCTAGCTAGCAAAGATGATAACTTTTGTCTTTTTTTAGCTAGACAGCAAACAATATGATGTTTAAAATCCTTTTAGCTAACTAGCAAAAAAACATAACTCCCCCACCCTCCTCTTTTTTTAGCTATATAGCAAAAAGTTTTTTTTACTTTTTTTTTTTTAGCTAGGCAGCAAATAATTTAACTTTTTCTTTTTAGCTTGAAACTTTAAAACTTTAACACCTTTCCGCCAGCAACAACTGTTTAATTAAGAAATATCTTGCAGTGGAAAGTTCTCCTCTTCTATACTTACTTCAGTCCAAACAGCATTCGAAATTATTTTTATGCTTTTACCTATTTTAATTTGTATAAGCAGGCATCTCCATATTGGTTTGATTTTAATTGGGCAACAAAGCACTGCTTTATTTTAAATCTAGATTTAATTATTTCAGACCTAGTTTTGCTAAACTCTGATTAGAACTAGTCTTAGATTAAATGACTCATTGTTGGTGTAACCCAGTCTTAGTGTTTAACTCACCAGATGATTGTAAGGCTCCCCATCCTGTAATCCAGGCTGTCTGTCCAGCATACAGGTCCACTCCAACGTTTGGGAGACACACTGGCCCCACTGTTCCTGAGAACAGAAACATTCATGTTGCATCATCAACGTAGAAATGACAAGTTTACTTAATATAATGTGAATTTTCCTGGCAAGTACTTACTTGAAAATGTCAGAGGTGTAGTGAGCTTTAGAAGAGCGATGTCATTGTCATTATTTTCTGGGTTATACTTTTCATGACTGATGATTTTGTCAACTTTTGTGCCGAAGATCAATCTGTTCAAGTTCACGTCACCAGAGTATACTGTCCAGATTCTAGGAGAGGATAACCTGCCATGAGGTAAAATAGACAAACTTAGGGAACAAAAATCTCTTCTCAATGTCTGTTGAAAGGTAAAAAACAAATGCGAACAAACAATGTAAATGTTATGAAGGGCCCCTATCGTACAGGTGTACAGACTCACGTTTGGAAACAGTGTGCAGCAGATAGGATCCAGTCCGGGCTGATGATGGAGCCTCCACAGACGTGCCGACCAGAAACCTGGAGACTGACCTGCCATGGCCAGGCCCCATCCACCGCATCCGTGCCACCCACGATACGAGTGCTGGGGGGTGCTGAGCTGTGACCACATTCTGAGGATGGAGGGAAAGTTAAAGGGATAGTTGCAATAGTCTCCCAATTTGGAGAAGCAGAGAGGGGCCAGCACGGAAGCTAAGCAATGTATTGTTGTGGACATGGTCTGCAACAAAAGGTATCTTAGCCACCTAAAAGAAAGTATCACTTTGCACTGTATTTAGAAAAGCTGATCTATCCCTTTAAACTTTGAGTTCTGCTTTCTTAGGTGTTTGGTTATCCAGAGGAAGTCTGATCAACTAGCCACTGTCTGGCTGGCTAAACCCCATTTTCAGGACAGCTTTGCACATATCTCCTAAATTCACACATGTCAGTGGTGTATGGTGGTGTTTATATTCCAGTTAAACCAGTAGCTTACCAATACACTCAAGCTTGACGACATTGGCTGAGCAACTTTGGCTGCAAAAGAAAAAAAAAGCAAAGAATTATACTCAAGACAGAAAATCCAAAACAAGACAGTCTGCATTTCTTTAGCAGCTCTAAATTGTGCAAAAGGTGAAATAAAATTGATTGAGCTCCCAGTAGGAATTGAATCACTGCTGTACTGTGTATAAAGTTATCATCCAGTGATACAGTAGATGGGCTGTCATACCTGTAAGCAAGCTGTGACTGTATACGTGATCCATGGTCACTTCCAGACTTCAGCTTCATGTATCCCTTCGAGGCCAAAGATCCTGCACTGGTTTCAGCCCAGGATAAATAATTCTGCCTGTGGGATGGACAGGGAGGAAAACTTTAAATGTGACTACATACTGCACGTATTGCTTTTACAGGTCCCCTAGCAAAATATTTTAACAGTCTTAAAAATTTGCTGTTCTTTTCAACAATGACGACCCGAGCAGATAATATATCTAAGGGTAGGAAACAGGAAAGTAAAGGCAGGATCCGCACACTAAAAGTATGAAAATTTATCAGCATGACGTTTCAATAATTTTCATAAGAGAGCTCTTTTGGTGTGCTGATACTGCCTTTTTTTCCTCTTTTTATGTATTCCTTAAAAAAACATTATATTGTACAAGCTATGTAAAAAGTTTACAAACTGTTAAAAATTGTTTGCTAGCTATATAAAAAGTGTTAAATTATTTGCTAGCCAAGTAAAAAGTTAACAAAGTCTTGAAAATTGTTTGCTAGCTATGTAAAAAGTTAACAAAGTATTAAAAACTGTTTTATGACTATGTAAAAAGTTTGTGTTAAAATGCTTGTAAGCTAAAAAGTTACCAAAGTATTACATTATTTGCTAGCTGGCTAACTGAAGACTCTTCAGCCGTCAGTGGAGTTGTGTTAACCTGACACGCCAGATGGTTTGTTACACAGCCTGATCTTGTGATCTTGTGAATTCAGCTCAGGCCCTACAGGTCTCCATCCACCCTCTAAAATCTGGGGGCCACCAGGACTTAAAGAATTGGTGGTCCAGCTGCCATGTTTGACAGTTGGTCCAGTCTTTCTGTTCAACTCCTTAACAGTTTCATCACTGAACAGATATCCTGAGAGAAGTTCAGCAGCATCATAACAATCAGGGGTTGAGTCTGTCCCTTAACTTTCTTTGAGAAACTTCACATTTTAAATTGGAGCTTAAAGGTTTGGTGCAATAGAATTAAATTTACTCTCCCAGTTTTAAGCTTTTTTTTAAAAGTTTGGTGCAACATAATATAAAGTTAAACCATGTTAAAGTTAAACCGGGTTTAAAAAGTAATTGTTGTTGGTTCAGAGGCTTTTCTTTTCTGATAAGAATACATTATAGGTCAAAAGGTGAATATGTAAGGTATGGGTGTAAGGCAAGGGTCATGCTGTGAGTGTTGACTTTTATACAACAAATAATGTGACATGAACAGCAGTGAAGAAGATGATCAGCACCTGTTGTACCCCATGTGCTCACACACAGCTCTTCCATAGTTGTTGTCCCAGTTTTCAGCACACACCGGCATCCATGTCTGGCTGCTAGACGAGTAACTCACCAGGATGAAGTTGGTCCCATGGAGGCGAACTGTGAAGCAGAGAGAACAACACTGTCCCACTGAACCCTACAGATACAGTATGTATGTATGGAAGACCAGGGTTTTGATTTTAATGTCTCACAGCACTGAGATTCATCCTCTCCATTAGAACAGTCCTGAACGCCGTCGCACCACTGGGAGGGGCTGAGACACTTCCCACCACTTCTGCACGACTTGCCCAGTAAACACTGGTAGTACACTGCAAACACACACATATACAGTATGCAACAACAGATGATCATCGCACTAAACTCGTGATGAGACGACAAAAGATATTTTACAAAGATACAAATATCTCCAAATTCTCTTACAGAAGTACCAGAGCAGGAGGGCGACCACTGCCAGGACCAGAAACACACTCAGAAACACACACAGGATGTATTTCAATTGACATTTCTTTGCTCCTGAAAGGCAACACAAAAACACAGGCACTGATATGGCTGCATGACATCTGATATATACAGTATATATTTATAAATACAAATTAAAATACAAATTACATACAAATCAAGATTTGCATGGCGTCACACATGCAAATATCAGTCTTAGCAGATACTGTGCTGCAGATATGACCAGAGGTAATAAAAACTATTCATACAGAACAGAAATACAATCTACAAGTCTGTCAGAATTAATACATTACTGCCATGAAGAATTCAAGCCTCAATGGAAATTTTTCTCACCCCAGATTTAGATTTTATTGAAGCCTATTGCCATTCAATATTTTCCATATGTGTTAATGTTAAAGGGCCAGTTCACCACAAAGTAAATATATATATATATATATATATATATATATATATATATACATATATATATATTACCCCTGGTCTCTGCTGATATTTATCCATCTAGATAGTTTTGGTGTGAGTTGCAGAGTTTTGGAGATATCAGCTGTGGAGATGTCTGCCCTCTCTCCAGTATAATGGGACTGAATGGCACTCGGCTTGTGGTGCTCAAAGCACCAAAAAATACATCTGAAAAATTCAAAACCAGTGAACCAGAAATCATTACCTTACTTCTATTAGAAAGAAAGTAGTTCTGATACATTGATACATTCTACTGCAGAAGGAAACTGTTTTTTTCTTTTTTCTTTTTTCTTTTTTTGCCAGCTAGTTCCATTATATTCAAGAAAAGGCAGATGTCTCTACAGCTGATGTCTCCAAAACACTGAAACTCACACCAAACATATAGATGGATAAACAGAACTACAGGCCAGAGAAAAAACATGTAGTTTTGATTTTGGGGTGAACTATCCCTTTAAATTTTGTAAATGTTGTGAAATTTATCTCCCTAATTGTTCTCCTTGGGAATTAAGATAAAAAAAAAGAACACCACTTCAATTTTTTATGTTATTTTATATTTGTTTGTTTTGTGGGATCAAACAAGTTGAACTGATTCATTTGTTCACAAAGCTGAGGAGGGTTTTACTTTTTCAAAAAAGTAAACCATAACCACACCCCGATCATTTCCATGCAGCCCTGTATAATGCACCATGTGTTCAGTCACCAGTGTGGTCATAATGCATTGAAAAGATGAACATGGGTATTAAAAGTCTTTTTCCTGGTGTGGTTTAAAGGACCAGTGTGTAGGATTTATTGGCGTCTTGTGGTGAGCTTTTAGATTGTCTCCTCCTGTTCTAAGCATGTAGGAGAAACTACGGTGGCCATGAAACCTGTAAAAAATGCAAAAAGCCAGTGTTTGCAAATGTGCCAAATTGACTCGAACGACATCATTTACACCATGCTTTCAGGCTAAATCTTCTCAGTGGATCCTTTTGTTTGGAGTGGTGTGACTGCATGCGTGCAGTGAATGAAATATCGGGGCTTTAGAAACCTTGGATTCATCAGACGAGCAGTATGGAGACATTTTATTTATTTTTCTGCTTGAAAACTGGTCACCATTCACTTCACCAGATTATGCAACACTGTTTTCCTGTGAAACTCCAGCAGTGTTTTGTGGACTAAAAAACTAAACCCTACCTTCAATCAGCATGAGGGTGAGTAGATAATGACTGAATTTTCATTTTTGGCTGAAGTATCCCTTTAACAAGCCCTGGCATTCTGGACACAGGCTGGAGACTTTGCTTTACAATTTGTTTCACAACAACACACTGCTGCACTTCTTTTAAAATGTTCTTTTTTCATTCTATACTCTATTTTACTTTAAATTGTATGACTATTATCTCAGTGGGTTTTATTTTCCATCTGACATTATGCATTCTGTTTTTATCCTAATTTTTATTGGTATTTTAAAGTGGGTTTTATCAATGTGAAAATGCATTCGACAATATGTCATCTATTCTTATTTTATTTTTACATTTGGGCTTTATTTTTCATTTTTTACAATAATTATGGCATTATATGTATATATGTTTTTATGTTTTTCTATGCAGTGTTTGGTGCATGTAATGTCTTTGCTATAAAGCACTTTGGGCTGCATTTCTTGTATTAAAGGTGCTTTACAAACAATGTTTATTATTATCATTTATTACTATTACTAGGCCAAGTAAAACTGTAGCAGGAAAACCAATGAATGTACTAAACTGAGTAAGGGTGCATTTTATTGCTCACGAATTCAACTTTTCATTAGTAAGGGAGAACGTGTGATTCAGTTAACGATTCAGTGAAAGTACAGCACATGTTTTTATTCATACGACTGCATATTTGACTTCTGACGTTGCACTTTCATTGTTTACCCACATTTTTATTCCACTCGGTATCACTTCACAAACAGCTCACAAACCAAAAATCAAATATCACCGTACCTTTCTTTCCTCCTGTGTTATGTGGTGTTCCAGGTGTCACAGTGTGGTGGGTGTTAATGGTCTGGGGAGTGACGGCGACATAGCTGGGGGTCTCTTGTGGGACATAAGGGTATACGCCCTGCACTTGGGAGTACGGAGGGGGTTGACCTTCGTCATGCTGGAAGCCTATGTTGTCATAGGTGGGAGTGTTTGTCTGGTGGTACAGAAAGAGAGACAGGAGTAGAAACACGAGGTCAACATCATGTGCATTTAGTCATTAATTACATGTTGCACTGTGAAAACTCACACACGAATCAACTAGGCTTTTCTCATTAACTTAAAGTAAGTCAAGTGAACATAAAATTTCTAGTTTTTATTTTCAGAACAATAAACATGAGTTCTTCTAACGTCTTTTAACTTGACATGATGAGCTTAATGAATGTACTTCAGGAGTTCAATTAACTCAATTAAGTTAAGTTTCTAAAGAAATTTGATCAGCATATTCGCAGACCTCCCAGCATGCATTGTTTGAAAGTTAAAACTCTCCTGACCATGATAGTCACGGTAGCTTTTTATCACAGTAATGAAAACATTGAACCATGATGAGGAGTTAGTATTCAATCAGTCAATTAAAAGTCATTAAATTATAATAAATGTTAAATGCTATAAAATGTTTGACATTGAAGAATTCTTAGTTCAACTTAATATCTTCAGCTCATTGAACACATTTTCTTGAGTACAACTGAATTAATATCAAGTTTATTTGACTAGAAAAGTTTTGAATTATGACAGTAATACTTCAACTTATCTTTTCAAATTCAGTCAACTTAAAATTTTATGGTAGTCCAGACAAACTTTTTTAAGTTAAAAAAAAGTTTATTTTTACAGTGAAGCATATGTGGTTAGCAGTAATATCAGATAAAGAAATACTTATTTTTTTGAAAAAAAAAAAAAAGAGTTAAAAAAATACATGAAAATATATACATTCTTTTAGAAATGTTACCTCTTACTGCACTGCAAAAAACAAATAAGGTAGCAGTATGCAATAGTTTTCCTTAGTTCATAAAGTCAAAAGTCTGAGGTTATCAACACTTTAATATTTGCTAGTGTTACATGTACTCTTTGATTACAGTCAAATTTAAATGACTGAATAAGCCAACACAAATACTTTCAGTAACTGCAACTCAGAATTTTCATTCTCCTCTTTAATTGCAAAAAGTTAACAGAACTGGATCAATTTAGTAATTTACTTATTAATATAGTAATAAATAAAAGAGGTTTTTAAAAATACTTTAAACTATTTGTATTTTAGAGAGCTTTTTAGGGGCACTTCTCCCACATTAACTGAAAATGAATAATATTAATAAACACAAAGAAAAAATCTACTGGCAACTCAAGATTTTTAAGTTAGAAGAACCTAAAGTTTTCACTACTTACTGCTATTTGGTTTCACAGAGCTGAACTTACCTGATCATTACTCATAGTGAAACTGGTTTCACTGCCTGAGGAGGGAAATCGTCAAACCTGGAAAAGGTTACAGTTAAATGAAAATGAGTAAGCGAGTTCGTACATGTAGGTTTTTTTTTTTTGTTGTTTTTTTTTAAACAAACTACAAGTTAATTTTTTAGAGCTGTAAAGCACCAAAAATGCTCACGTTACCTGAATATACAAAATGTTGATCCAAATTTTCCACTGTAGATTTCCACAAATTCCTTGAGCTCTCTGGCTCCGTCCGTCCCTCCACTCCGTGTCTCTCTCTGTCTCACGTTCACGCCATTCCTGCGTGTAATCAACAGCCGTGTGACCACACCTCTTCCACTGTGTGCACAAGCCCGCCCGTTGTGTGTGCCACCACAACACTTGACATGGACAAACACAGGTATCAACAGAGGCTGGCACTTGATACTCATTATCTTCTGTTCACAGCCAGGCTCTCAGATAAAGGTGAATGAAGAGGAAACAATGAGTGTGTTTTTTCCAGCAGTGCCCATACAGTGATTTAGGATAGAAAAAAAAAAATTGGAGTTAAATTTAACAGTGTAATATGCTGTGATTTATGTGCATGGTGGTCCTGTGTATCTCACTGTAAAGGAAATATTTGTCTGAGTAGCAAAACACCTGCACAAGTATGACGTTGTTGCAAGAAACTTTACATACTTCCCCTTCAGATAACCTTCAGTCAGTAATATAACTTCCGTATACCTCTACAAAAAACACGGAATCAAAACATCAATTTCTTGAAAATTGCCATCCTGCTAGGCAACGCTTGGTGCCACACCTGTTCTAACCAGCGTGACTAAGAAAAGGAGCGAGAGTAAACAGGTGATAAGTGGTCATTGCTTGTTTGACATACCAAAAGCTGTCATTCACGGTGGGATTTATAGGATAAAAACCATTTAAGTCAAGTGAAAAAGGCATGACACATTTACTTCTTTCTTTACAGATGCTGGTCTTTGCTCTCATGAAGAGAAGCGTCTTCTGTGATTAATCAGTAACGTTCAAACAAATGGACAAGTGGGCTCAAAAATACTGTCTTTCAGACCCTGTTAATATTTAACTCGCTGTTTGACTGTGGTAACTGGCAGGAAGAGGAAAGAATGAAGGACAGGAGTCATTCAGTGAGAGAATGTGAGGACATAATGTCCCACTGCTTAACATCAGCTTAACCATAAATAAATAATAATATAAGGCCACTACAAGGAGTTTTTAACTGGTTATGAAAAAGTCTTAACTTATTATTGATGCCTCCCCTTAAAGGAAAAAAACATGAATTTCACATGTGCAAAATCACATGTTAAACATGTGATTTTGCATAAAACCTACCTACATGTTTCCTACATGTGGAAAACCATAATAACCATAACCAAACCATGTATTCCATACAGTTATTAATGACCTGTAAATGTAATCCAAGTATCACAATATTAAAGTAATGTAATTTCATCACTTTGTTACTTTTGGATTACCTCAGTATAAAATATGGTGAAAGTGTTCAGCCCAACATTGTGTTTTTAGAGCTGCAATTAACTTTAATTTTACATTTTCATCTTAATCATTTATCTTCTCAATTATTCGATTAGTTGTTTGGTTCATGAAATGTCAGAAAATGGTGAAAATGATTGATCAAAGTCCAAGAGAATGTCCTCAAATGTCTTGTTTTGTCCACAAATAAAAAATATTCAGTTTAGCCTACAAGCAAAGTTTCAAATCCAATATGTATATTAAGTAGAAAATGAAATGACAGCAGTTTGCTGGGTTGTTTTTTCTTAACTTCACTAGCTACAACCATTTTGATGGACAGTGTACTCCCATAATGCAGCACAGACTTGTGTTGCACATATAAACTTGGACACAAGGTGTCAGTTACCCTCATGTTGTCTGATTTTTGGACAGTTCAGTTTCATGTGCCAAAGTTTTGATACATTAAATTATAAAACTGCATTCTTTTCTGGCAAGATATGTCGCAATAATAAGGCGTGTTGTGTTACTGAGATAATGGAATACATTTTTAAGGCATCTCAAACCCTCAGCTAGTAAATTCTAACCACTAGTTAACTAATAATAATGTTAAAAAGATAGGGTGGCAACAAATATACATGAAATGTATAAAACCTGTAGTGTAAAGACAATTTGAGCACAGAAAAATTATATTCTGACATGTGACCTACTGCGACATCAGTGGTGGTCAAACCTGTTTCTTTCATTCCCAAGTTCAGACCCAACCCTTCACAGGTTTTAATCAATCATGAACATTGGCTGCAGAAGCA
Source organism: Lutjanus erythropterus (assembly GCF_056507025.1). Lineage (NCBI taxonomy): Eukaryota > Metazoa > Chordata > Actinopteri > Lutjaniformes > Lutjanidae > Lutjanus > Lutjanus erythropterus. The sequence goes on from NC_139327.1 coordinate 5,897,765, forward strand.
ACTATTAAAAAGAATCCAAGTTGAATTTTAGTGAAATAAGTTTGTCTTATGAACCTAAATCATGTTCATAAGAGAAACACATCCGGCTACTTCTCACCTGCACCATGATTCTGTCCCTTTTTCGATGAAAACAACTCTAATTTGACCGGTAGGCAATACAAATCCTCATGTCTTTCCACATCACTTTTGAGCTATTAGGAGCACAAATCCTCTGACCAGTCAGGTGAACAATCATGTTATATCTTTGCTGATCAACAGTCAGCATCACTGCATAAAAGAAATTACAGAAATAGGTGTTGAGTGTCTGCCTCCATCAAAGTGGAAGAACAACTCCACCAAGTGGTCAAAGGTGGTACAGCATGACATAAAATAACCTTAATGAATCTCCAGGTGATGTATTTTTTTGGTGACTTTTTATGACACTATTTTGCTGTTTTAGTTCACTCTGGTGTTATGATGAACTCACAGACTTGAGGCGTAATAGATTACCTAATCTGAATACAGAAAAACATAGTTGTATTCCATTACAGTTACAGATAAGACAATCAGATTACAGTTACATTTAGTAAAAATGGGTTTTGATTATTAGTAAGATTATGATTTTAAAATAAAGAATGATATCCTGCCATGCACAGTTAACAGAGTTTCCAATGCATTATCATGGCCTCTGGTGAAAAAATGCTTCACTTGGTGGAAATGTTTCTGTTTCTTTAAATCAATCAATAAGTAAATTACGTACAACAAAGGAGGGAGCAGCTGGAGAGACTAATAAACCTAACAATGAACATAAAACAACGATTAACCTATTATTAATCAATAACTGAATTAATTTACATCTATTTTGATAATTGCTTAATTGTTTTAAGTCATTTTTTAAATTAAAAAAAGTCCTCTGATTTCAGTGATTTTCTCTGGTTTCTTTACTCCTCTCTGACAGTAAACTGAATGTTTTTGAGTTGTGCACAAAACAGAACATTTAAGGACGTCATCCTGGACTTTGAGAAACACAACATTTTATGGACTAAATAAGTAACTGATTATTGTATTTCCCTTGGTCATCAGCACGCCACCAGCGAGAAAACACTGGGCTAAATGAACAACGGCACTTAGCATTACAAGGAAAATTGCAGCATCTAGTGGCCAACTTCAAAATTACAGTGCCGACAGTAATGACAGTGACATGTACCAGTTATGAAACTCTTGTAGGTCAAAGCTTCAGTGAGATTAACCCCAGAGTAAAGAACCAATCAATAACACTACAGTGCTTTCATAAAAACTATTTATTTAACCATTTCACTTCAGAGTTAAATATTTATCTTTTTTTTTTTTTGCACAAAGCGTTTCATCAAACGAAGGAGTGTTAACACTGGAGTAATGACGTCATGTGAGTCGAGTCCTACTTTTCTGTTTGAGTAAGGCCACTGACATTAAAGTAGTAACGTGTGGATTCATCACAGTAACTTTGATTCTACAGAGGGTTTAAACCATTTGGATCCGACAGAGAGTCAACACACAGATCAGCTGAAGAGTGAATCAGGGAGAGAGAGACGGGTTCTCATCAAGTTTCCTACAATTTCTGGATTAGAATAGATGAAGCTCCGCCGCCTCCGTTGCAGATACCTGCCAGCCCGTACTGGCCTGACTTCAGGTTGTGCACCATGTGACCCACAATTCTTGCCCCAGACATCCTGACAGGAGAAGAGAAATAGAGTCAAAATTGTAAACTGTGATATTTTTTCTACACAAATTGATATTTTACCATATCCAGTTCTTAAAGTCTGTTCTATTTTTATTTATTTAGTTATTTACTGTCCTGAGAAGCAGTTAACATTGTTTCCATATAATAATGAAATGGATGTGTATATATGAAGTAGATTCAATCATTTCTTTTTATTTTTATCCTTTATGAATAATGGTTGGGTTTAGGGTTACAGGATGAAAAATTTATTTCAGTTTCCTAGACTAGACTTGAAAAACTAGGAAGGTCATAGTATGATGAGACTTGTAGGACCACTGTAGCATCATATTTGACACATCTACGACATCAATATGATCAGTACTTTCCTGAAAAACCTGTTGTATCAGTCTGAGACATGTCTTCTGCCCTCTGGTGGATTATCAGTTCACTGCAGGCAGCAAAATCCAACATGGCTGCCTTCATGTAGTGAGTCACATGTTTTTGGCAGTGAAATCTTTGCTAACATTAAAAATGTTACATCAAGAATAACAGTTACATTGATACTAATATTTCAATATGAACATTTACTTTCGTGGCCTTTATTTTATAGTAAAATCATGTTGTGTATCAAATATGATACAGCCAGTGCATAAGACATTTATTTGTGAATCCCTCAATCATGAATTTCATAATTCAATCTGGGTTATTCCATCACAAACACAAATATACTCTAAAACAAACTTATCTAAGAGTGAAATGTCATCATATGATAAATTTAGAGCAGATATTTAAATAATTGTCTAAATATGTTGTGTTTTTATGCAACATGCAGTCATTCTAATCACTTATTAAATGTTATGAGCAAGTGAGCACTTGATAATAATTGAGCTGTTTTTGCTGAACAAAATGCAGAAAGAATCAAAGAGTCAACATGTGTCAAAAGCAATGAACAATTCAAAATAAAAATTATTCTGATGAGTGAATTTTCACAAATGCCTGGCATGTCAAATATGATGCAAACAATATCATGCATGTAAATGATGAAGTTTTTCTTTGAAGGTTTTTGATTTGGTCAGAAGGTCGTAACACCTCTTCAATTTCTAAAAAAAAATAGAATTTTCTGGCAATTATTTCATGTGTCAGTCTTTACAGGGTTAAACAGCTACAGCTGATTCTTTTGTCTCTTGCTCTACTGCATCAGATTTTAAAAAATTGGAAATCAAAAAACTTTTTCTGCAACACAGAGGAAAGGAAGAGTCAGAGGAAAATGGAGGAGGTATTTATGGAAAACAGGACACTTCTCATTCCTCAGCTCAGCTCATTTCTTTTCCATAAATAGTGGCAGTAATTTGGTCCAAGTCATATCCCTGATCTCTTCTAAAAGTCTGTGCGAGTCCCACTCAGCTCCTTACCCAATGGGGTGTCCCAGTGACACGGCTCCCCCGTTGACGTTGACTTTTGCTGGGTCAATGTCCAGCATCTTGATGTTGGCCAGCACAACCACGCTGAACGCCTCGTTGATCTCCCACATGGAGATATCGTCCTTCTTCAGCCCTGCTGCGTCCAGAACCTGACACACACACACACACACACACACACACACACACACACACACACACACACACACACACACACACACACACACACACACACACACACACACACACACACACACACACACACACACACACAATTAAAGTGGAAATGTTCAAACAGAACTGGATCCATAATTACAGATGAGTGTGGTTCAGAACAGGGCTGCAACTAGAAATTCATCTGTCAATATTTTTATCAATTAATCAATAAAGTAATCCAGTCACAATCTTGTCAGTTGAGCCTGTACGCTCCACGTTTGGACTTATTTTTCAAGTCTCTCCTGTAACTGTTATATATATAATTGATTAATCAGTTGATAAATTTCCACATTAACTGATTAGTTGTTCGGTCCATAAAATGTTGATTGATGTTCCACAAAGTCCAAGATGACATCCTCAAATGTTTTGTCCACAAATCAAAACTAATTTGAACTTTATTTTCTTTTAAAATTGTCTCAAAATGATTCATCAATGATCAAAATAGTCGGTGATTAATCGTTCCAGCTCCTGTTCAGAGTTTATCTTCTGACCTTTGGTGAACTAAGTCTGAATATTTTGAACTTTAACATTAAACTACTCCTCTCAGTTCAGACTCCCTGTTGGCAGATATTTTGGAATATTTAAGGATTCATACTCACCTTTGGTACAGCAAATGCAGGAGCAATGGGGAAATCAATGGGTGCGACTGCAGCATCAGCAAACGCTATTCAAAAAAAAAAAAAAAAAATACAATATATCAATCCTGCAATATAACAAGAACCATGACAATCATGACAAGTTAGCTTTAAAAACATGCTTTTAGATAATATGGTACCTGGAGAGACAAAAAAACAAGTTCCTGATTTAATGCTCCACATTAAGTCCACAGAAAGTATTTTTATTGACAGAATTTATTTTCTCCACATTCGTCTAGACATTATCAAAATTATTTTAACCTGATGAAATCTTTTACATTGTACCTGCTTGTGACCTTTTTCTGCAAAATTACCTTTTTAATGTTTTTTGGCACACAAACGTCTCTATCAACCTATAGAATAAATGTAGGGTTCATTTAGACAGATACCTCAGCTTTTATTTGTTTTTTTGTTTTTTTTTTAATTTGTGCACTCAGGGGAATGTGTGTGTGCGTGTGTGTGCGTGTGTGTGTGTGTGTGTGTAAAGCTTACAGACAATCCTGGCCAGTGGAGTGACGTTGAGTCTCTTTGCAGCGTCTGCTGTCATTAAAACCAGAGCAGCTGCTCCGTCGTTCAGTGTGCTGGCGTTGGCTGCTGTCACTGTGCCTAAAAGGTGAACGATCACAACAAAATACACATGAGAAAACACGGCTTCTTTGAGCAAGTATTCTGAGTGATACTTTTGATTACCAAAGAATGGTGTGGATTGGTGGGACAAAATGGACATGTAAGTTAATGAGCAGCAGAGTAGTAGTAGTAGTATTTGAAGTAATTATAGGATGAAAGGTGAGTAGCAGAAAAATTAAAAAGATGCAAATTAAGTGTACATACTCCTTGTAATCTAGAGGGGCAGAAAATTACATTTTTCCCTTTACATTTTGTGCTCTGTTCACAACAAAATTTTTTTAATTAGACAAAAAGGGGTTTATTGTTTTCCTGCACTCAGATAATGAATTATTGAAAATAATGTCAGCTGCATCATTACCGTTCTCCCTCTGGAACACAGCCTTCAGTTTGGGAACTTTGCTGAAGTCGACTCGCCTCCACTCCTCATCCTCGGACACGACAACATCTGGTTTGCCTACGAAAACCACATCAACATCAGATATTGTAACGCCGTACAAAGTATGTCAGGTAAATGCCCGGGGTGCCTGGCTCTCCAGCTGCTTGCTGTACCTCTTTGGGGAATGCTAACTGGTACGATCTCCTTGGCCAGAACGCCAGACTCGTACGCTGCTTTGCTGCGACTGTAGGAGCCAATGGCGTAGGTGTCCTGCTCCTCTCTGGTGATGTTGCTGTTCTTGGCTGTGTTCTCTGCACAGTTGCCCTGTTAAAAACAGTAACACAAAAGAAACAGAACAGAGACACAATATGAAAAGGCATTAATTTAAGTGAGGACAAATGAAAAGAGGAGGAATTTATAGGTCCTCTTCCAACAAGCAGAAATGGATCCAATCACAGAAGCAAGATGCACTTGTGAAACACTGATCAACAGTTTTTCAACATTTTTGGAGATTTTTTTTTTTTTGGGACCAAGCAATTAACTGATGAACCAACAATAAAAATAATGGCTTCAGGAAAGACCTGAGGAATAGGTCCAAACGTGGAGCACACAGTCCACATGTTTGGACCCGTTTTTCAAGTGACAAGTCATTTCTTAAGAAAAAAAAAGCAAATTCTCTGATTTCCACTTGTGTGAAAGTAATGCAATTACAGTTTCAAGCATTTTCAAGCACTTCATCCAAAATCAAAATTCTTTTTACACCTTTAAAACACTGTGTTAAAATTCAAGCATTTTCCAGGATTTCCAGCACCCATAAAAACCCTGCATAATTAACCAGACCTGGAAATTACTAAAGTCAAATTTCATACTATGTAAGACACCTGTGTTTTATTATTTGTTATAGCTTTATAATTTATACATGACTGTTAAAGAAAAAAGTAAATGCCATCTGATGATGGCTTCAATTTTTTCAGCTCGTCTTTAAACCAAATATTGGTGGAATTGGACACTTACTTACCCAGCAATGTTTCCTACACGTTATTTGGCCAATATTTTTCCTTGTATTTATATTCTGACTAGGGAATGAACAAAGGACTCTGTGATGCAGATCACCTGTTAGAGTTGATGGGTGCAATGACATGAACAAGACTTGCTCTGAAATACTAGAGATTAACAGCTAAATGCAAGAACAGGGGAGATGTTTCTAATTAAAGAGACAGTAAACCCACATGAAGTGGAGTATTTTATTAGTAAATATGGATTTGAGACATTTTAACTTTCTTTAAGACCCAGTGTCCCCCTGTTGATAGTTACCATGTGGAATTTGTTGTAGACATCTGTGAGCCCGTCCTTGACGATGAGGTCCTCCATCTTCACTCCTCCGTAGGCTGGGGTCTCTCTGGACATCACATAAGGTACATTGGACATGCTCTCCATCCCTCCTGCCACCATCACGTCCTAAAATCACACGCAGACAGCATGACGCATCACTACTGACTTACACATGCATTCTTATATGACAGGGGAGAGCTGGGATGGTAGTAACAAGTTTTGTTTGAGCATCAGTAACTCAGAAGTTGTTGGTGCTACATGTCTGAACGTTGATACACACTACACATATTTGTCTAGAACAATTATGTGATTATGTTTATGTGAGTGAATGTCAAATACAAGGCGTTCCATCGTTACAGCCTACCACACAACTGGGGACTCTTGCCTTTTAATCTTCATATTGTGACATAAATGTGATCACGCCATGTTGGCAGGACAGGTTACAGTCCACCAGGAGTATGCTGGAGGCAGTCATGTCAGGATACTTAATTAGAAAACCATGTTTATCTTTCAAACTTTTAGTTTAGTTTTTAATACTTGAACCACAACAGAAAAATGCATCCTCAAACACTTGAACAAAAACAGTTAGTCATTTTTTTCACAGATTATTTAAAAAGGTAAGAGAATGCGTGGCTCATTCTGAACAGAATCAAAGTTCACTGCTGTCATACCACCAGACCACAGAGCAGCTTCTTTCTTCATGTTGTGAGACTGCTTAATCCATCCTCATCACTCTTCCATATTAATTTGTCTGTTTTATGTTTATTTTACCTCTTTTGACAATCTACTGTATATAATTTTATATGTTTTTGTAAAACTGCATCTAAATCTTGCCTTGCAACCCTGTGTTGGGTAAGCTTGTTTATGGTCACAACAAAATTTTCCATTATCTTGTCAGGGATCCAATTTGTGTTTTTCTGTGTACAGTAAGTATGCACTGTCACTGTCCCAGCAAGCAGAAAGAAAGCGAGTGTATTTAATGCTAAAACTACCTGGTGTCCACACATTAGACTCTGAGCTGCCATCATGATGGACTTCATCCCAGAGGCACAGACTTTGTTGATGGTTGTTGCTGGAGTGCCGAGGGTCAAGCCTGAAGATACAATCAGAAACATATTTGTAAAATTAAATAACATAATTTAAACATACCGACGAACCCTCAGTTATACAGTAACTGTTTGACAATGGTATTATATTGTGTCACATGGTTTGGCATGGATTGGCTGCACCACTTTTGGTGCAGACACAAACGGATAACTTGAAACATGACAAGATGGACTGTTGCATGATCTCTCAAATCCATCTGCCCCGCAAGGTAAGGTGATCTACTGTACGTGATAAAAACAGAACTGTGTTTCCTCTATCCTGGTCCTCAGAGCTCACTGCCCTGCATGTTTTAAATGTTTTCCTGCTCAAACACACCTGATTCAAATGATCAGGCTTCAGACTATCAGGCAGAGGCTTGATGACGAGCTGATCATGTGAATCAGGTGTGTTTGAGCAGGAAAACATCTAGAACATGCAGGGCAGTGAGCTCTGAGGACCAGGATAGGGGAAGCACTGTATTCTAATATGTTTTCACATGTGCAGAGAAAGGTGAGGTTCATTTTCTTTGCACAGAAAAAGCAGGTAGAAAGAGAGATATTTTGAGTGCATTTCAAAGGCTGTACTTTTTTTCTACTTTTTAAAAATTTTTTTTTACTTCTACTTGAGTAAAGATTGCGTGTACTTTTGCCACCTCTGCCTAAGATTAGCTTTTTACAGTTCAATCATATCTTACCTTGCTGAACAAAACTTGCGCTAATCCAAAATTCAAAAGTGAAAATCTCAGTGGCTTTTTGAGGAGGGAACCACAAAAATACATTGACACTGCAGGACTGGTGAATGGAGGGTGAAAATCTACTGGTGTGGTCTTACCTGCTCCAAGCAAGGCTTGTCTTGTGGGGGCCTGTCCTTCTCCTGCTTGCAGCACATTACCCATGTAGACTTCCTGTACCTGTTCAGGAGCGATTCCTAAACACAAAAAACATTAAGTCAGCTCACTTAATATACACAGATATCCACCCACTCATGTTTACTTGAGAAGACAGGAAAAAATCATTTCTTGTATCTAGTGCAGTGATTCCCAAACTTCTTTTCTTTCTGGGGACTATGTTTTTAAAAATGACAAATCGTTGTGACCCAATTCACAGCAGGCCTTACTAATAAATCTTTTGAAGAGATAATGAGTGCATAAATGAACAGAGGAGCACAGATTCCAATTTTCTTGCCCGATTCTGATTTTTTTAAGGGTCTGACCTGCCAATTCCAATTTTGTCTGATTTTCAGTCAAAGAAATATAATTGACAGCATTCAAATATTTTTGCAACTAAACTTGTAAACCTAAACTGGATGTTCACAAAAAACAATGACTATTAAATAACTTTGACATTTTCTCAAAAAGTGCTCCAGATTACAGCCTGGCCTCATTATATTATTATATCAATATTATGTACCGGTGGGAATGCAATATCATGAGATTTCGTGGGACGTGATTTCACGGGATCTTGTGTGGAAACAGATATAAACAAACCAGAGACTGATGCAGTGCAACAGTTTGCTGTAGTAAAACTTCGCAGTGAGAAAAACCAAAGCAGAAGTTAAACAAGTCTGGATGAGAAAATGTAAAAATAAATGAACATTCCTGACCATTTTTACTGTCATTTCTGCATCACTCTATAGTCTCCAGAGGCACGCATATACACATTAAATAATTTATAAATGAGAAATAATTGCATTCAGGCTGAGTTAACAGGCCTTCTTGTTGTTGACTTGGGCTCAAATTTTAAAATCTAAACAATTAAATCTGCTTAAAAATTCAAGTTTTCTCAACGTTTTTACATCATTGGACATTTTAGCCTACTTCATAAATAAGACCAAATACATGCATTTACACTGAATTAACAGGATCTTTCCCCCCTCTTATCAGTAAAATAATAACACATTTTAAGTGCTTTGTAAAAGGTGTGCTGCAGACATAACTCTTAATTTTGCAGAATTTCTTCCACATTTATTTGGTGACCCAGATAAAATGTCAAGTGACCCACCTGTGGGTCACGACCCAGTCTCTGGGAATGACTGATCTAGAGCATTAGCTTAACCGGGTGACAATGTGAACATACCTGCTTTGTCTATGGCTCCCTTGATGGCGATGGAGCCCAGTTTGGTGGCTGGTACTGCTGCCAGGCTGCCTTTGAAGGAGCCCATTGGAGTGCGGACTGCGCTGACAATGACGACTTCCTGAAACCATGAATTAAAAATTGGCATTATAGTGTGCAAACATTTAAATGAGATGATAATTTCAATTTTCAGTTCCTTTAATTTACTTACATTGAGTGAAGGGCGAGATGTGTAGGTTCTAGAGAGGTACTTGTGAGCCTACAATGGAAGGAGAATGACATAATTCATCTTCCATACATGAGATCCTATTGATAATCAAGTCTTTGTTTTGACCCGATGGTCCTTGATACAATTTTTAGTAATATTAAACAACTTTTAAGCTAGCATGACACATACATTAGCTATGCTAACAGTGAAGGCAAACATAAGCAGGTGCATTAGCATTAGCCAGCAACTTGATGATCAAACAGGGGCTCAAATTGCTGTTTAACCTGTAAAACTTGTTAAGTCAGTTATTCAACTGAACCAACAAGTTCAACTCTACATTACTTTACATTATAAAATCCCTGTTCAAGCAAAGAAAAATTGTCATAGTTGATTATTGAGTTGATTCTTTTCTCAATTAATCCCTGAATAGTTGTTTGGTCTATAAAGAGTCAGAAAACTGTGAAAAATGCCAATGTGCCAGTGTTCCCCAAAGCACAAGGTGATGCCCTCAAATGTCTTGTTTTGCTCAAGACCCAATGATGTTTAGATTACTGTCACAGAAGATTAAAGAAATCAAAAAATATTCACATTTAAAAAGCTGGATTATGAGTTTTTTCTTAAGAAATGAATTTAAATGATATTAATAATGAATCAATTATCAAAATAGTTGATGAATTATCGTTGTGGCTCTCGTCTCCCCCCATGGTTATTATTTCACTTAAGGAAAATGGCACTCACCCTATACTGTTACATGCAAAGGTAATAACTGTTGGGAAAACCTGTATGTTCAAAAGTACATCCTATCTGCCTTATCATACTGGTCCGTATCTGGAGGAGATATTTGTTGGGAAAGAGTTTAGCTATCGCTATCAAAGAGATATCCTTTAAACTGCTTCACATGTTTTACCAAACTAATTATTATTTTGTAAAAGCTCAGGAAAGACATTCATCGAAGTTGTATCTTTTGCAGAGATTTAAGAAAAACTCTGGTGCATTTATTTTGGTGGCAGGAAACTTTGTTCACAGTTCTGTTTGTTTAATTTCCTTAAGGCTTTTGACCAAACTTTTCAGAGCTGACTCTGATGAAACAATACAATCTTCTATATGTGAATGTACAAACAAAAAAAGCTGTAAAAACATATAACCCTTGCAAAACTTACACAATATTTATTTAAATCTGTATTTTTTTAACCTCTTTTAAAAATCTTTTTTGCTACAAGAGCATCAGAGTGTCCTCAAGCAGTGAGGCCGTGTCCCCACCTGTCCTCTACAATAACTGTGTTCTGGCACACCACCAGGATGCAGTCTGATCCCCATCATCTGGACCCACTTCACACTCGGCTGTGTTCCTGCAGTCGTCACTAACATCATCGTTGTGTTTGCAGATGACACAACAGTGATTGGGCTTATCTCTGACGGTGATGAATCATCACACAGAGAGAAGGTGCTGAACTGGTGAACTGGTGCTCAAAGAACAACCCGCACGTCAGTACCACAAAGGCCTTCTGCAACCTTACACCCAGATGGAAAAATGCCATAACTTCTGTGAATTAGGGCTGAACAGTTTGAAAAAATATCTAACTGCAATTATTTTGACTGATATTGCAAGTGCAATATGTCTGGTGCAATTAGTGGGAGGGATTATTTTTTAAATCATTACTCAAGAATTGTGATTTTGATAAAATTTTGAACTCAATCAGTCGACCAAGCATCTCCCATAAACAGTCTGACAACTGACTTAACTTGCACACAAGTAAATGCACTAAACCAGCAAACAATCTATACCAGACTTTTTCAGAATCAGAGAATACAGTCCCCTCCTCAGACAAAGCTTGCTTGCTTAGTTTTGCTCAATTCCTGGATATATCTATGGAATCAGGATTATGTTATTTAATCTCATTGACACTCAGATAGAATAATATTGCTATTTTATGTAACTTTGAACCACACCAATTTAGGACTGCAACTAACAACTATTTTTGTGATTGATTAATCCAATGATTCCTAAACTTCTTCTGGCATGCCCCCCTTCAGAAGCCAGAGGAAGTTTACTGTCCGAGATGAGTATAGAAAACAGAAAATATTCACATTCAGAAGCTGAAATCAGAGAATTGGACATACCTTTATGACAAAATGCCTCATTAGGAATTAATTTAATGGTCAATGAATCATTGCAGTGCTACACTAAATACATAAAAATGTCTGTCCTCAGTAGAGCTGCACACATTAATCAATTATTACATTCATTGCCAAATATTTTGATAATCCAATTGAGTCGTTTAGGGGGGAAAAAAACGCCCATGTGAATATTTTCTGGTTTCTTTACTCCTCCAGGAGAGTAAACTGAATATCTTTGGGTTGTGAGCAAACAGACATTTGAGGACGTCATCCTGCACCCTGTGATACACTGATCAATTGATGACTGATGATTTTTCATCATTTTCAGGCATTTTATAGACCAAACAACTATTAACTATTTAATCAAGAAAATAATCGACCACTTACTCAACTATAAAATTGTTAGTCGTAGCCCTAGTCCTTAGGCATTTATTAAAAACAGTAACCAAATTTAAAACAACATTTAGATCACACTATGTGAGCTCCTTTTGATAACAACTGTAATAAATAATCTAATACATTTTCACTTCCATTCACTGAGCCTCCCCTCAAACTGTGTGAATCCCCCCAGGAGGGACACAGTTCCCCTGTGTTCCTGTCTTCAATATCTGCATCTACACGACGACTGCTGCTGTTTTAATAACCTCAGATCTCAAGGAATAAAACATTCATTCATTACTGTATTCTTATGATTATGAAGAAACGATATCTACGTCCACATACCTGTACTGAACTGGTTTTGCTGTTTCTTGCTTATGTCAGCGGTTGCATTACACTGCTCGTTACTATTACTTTTTGCCATTTTATTTTAACTATTGTTTTATCCCATATATTTCTTTATTGGCGTCAAATAAGGAAACTGTTTTAAACATAAAGTCGTTGAACTTGAGCAATGACAATAAAGATATTGTATTCTACAACCTTTAGTCCCTCCACCGTCTTTATAGGAGACTTGTGATTTACACAAGATGTAATAAAACTACCGTTTCAATAAAGTTGACATAAAATAAAGCTCTTTTATGGCCTTTAATATTGCCAGTTAAGCACAGTTAGCTACTGTTTTTGCTGCTTGTCCTCGGTTATTTTATTGAGAAGCAGACTTTATAACAATGAAATAAGTGACATGAGATAACTCTAGGTTCACTAAAGCAGCTGAGTCACCTGTATCAGGTGTTTCAGACAGTAACTTTACTTTGTTGAAGGACGCTCCGCAGACACACAAAGGTTAGCTGTTTGCTAGCTGAACTGCTCCAAGTTAACCAGCGGGGCCCTGTGTTTACAGCGAGCCACACTGTGGCTACAGCTAGCATTCACATGCAACACAACAATACAACAGACAACAGCGTCACTTACCAGGCGTTTACACATTCGAGCGTGCATGTTTAAAAGTCCGCTGGAAGACATGTTGAACTGGAGACTCAGACACTTCACACCGCTTCACCTTCAGCCATGCAGCAGAGAGATAAACACATCAGCCAATCACAGTGAGAGGTGTGTGCCCCTGACGTCAGCGTTCGCTGGGCATTGTGGGTATCGTAGTTTTTCCAACGACATCACCATGTCTTACATAAAAACTAGAAATACATGTAACTTTCAACACCAACACACATGAAAACTACTTTTATATGAATAAATATTAATGAATTAATGTTTTCAGGCTCACATTTTTACATGTTGACAATTCTACACAGTTGTTGACTTTTTGCTAGCATTATAAGATATATACTGTATGTATAAGATAGATAAATATATCCCAACATGGAACCATCATTTTTGTTTGTCTTATAAACCCAAAGTCACTTAACTGTAAAGTGTAATTTATTTTATTGTAATTTATAGACCACCATCTGCAAAAAATGTGTTCTATGATAAGCTGAGTTCCTTAATTAAAGAGTGTCATACAAACAATGATATCATTTTATTAGGAGATTTTGACATAAATTTAAGTGATAAAGCAAAAAAGATCGAGTCAAGATGTGTAACAATTAAATATGATTTTGAACAGGTGATGATGCAGACATATTTACATGCTAAAGACAAGAAGAAATTTGCAGAGGAACTATCAGCTTCAGTGGTCAATATCTCTGATTGGTTATTGGTAAGCTCATGTTGACAACACCAAGACCAGTAAAACTGTACATATGTTTCTCCAAAGTCTGAAAATAGAGATGCAGACCCAGATAAGATTATCAGTAGTGCACGATTTCTAGTTACAGTAACAGATTCACAACTCACATTCAAAACACAAATTTAAAAAGTTGCTGACAGAGTCAAATTCATTTTGGCAAATTTTAGACATATTAGGAGCAACTTAACAACAGCGACCTCAAAGTTGTAATGATTCTTTAACACATGAAGTACTGTGTGACCAGCTGGACACAGACAGGCAGAACCACACACAAAAAACAGTAGAAGTACTTCACAAGCAGGCTTTGAAAACATTGGATAAAAAGTCAAATATCATTGCAAAATTTTAGCTAAACTAGCTGATTTTTTAAACAGGGAAAATATGATCATTTGCTGATATTTTACGTGAATATAAAATTCACGGTCTGGCATCCCCTCTGCTAGATGAATTCATCAAAATGAAAACTCATGTACCAGAACTACCACCAGGGGGGGCTGTAAAATACCACACTGAAAGCACCTGTGTGCAGTCAGCCTTTTTCAATCAAACATGCTGTCATGATCTGGACTGGTGGTTATGTCCTTGTTTTCTTATATTTTATGTCAGTGCTTATGTGTGTTTGTATTGTACGTTTTCCTTAATGTGCTTTGGTTCTATGTTAATGTCACCGTTTTGTATTCGTGTTTGTGTGCTGTGGTCTTTGTTTGTGTACTTTGCTCTCTGCTTATGTGCTTCCTGTGTATGGTTATGTGCCCTTGTATGTATAGTGTACATACAATTAATCTGCTTTTATTTGTGCTTCTGTGCATTATTTTTTAATATTTTTAATCAATCTACTTGGGACTGCAAATGAAAATTAGCCTCTATGGTTAAATCTGGCACATTTACATGACTGGACTTAAGTGATCAAGTTAATTAATGTTCATTGTCCCTACTTAAACAAAATAAACATTAACATAACTATATTGTAGTTGAAATACTGTACTTAAGTAACATGTACAGGCCCTGAATTCATTTTTTTCTTTATTCTTTCAAGTACAAGAGTATTAGCATCAAAGTGCACTTAAAGTACCAAAAGAAAAATATTTATTACTTATTTTGCAGAATGGTCCATGTCACAGTCATATATGTAAGGAATAATGTACAAAAAGCAGGTTATTATTATGAAATAAACCCTGACAGGGTGATGCATGATTCTGGCAGAAGGCAGCAGAGTATTGAATCTGCCTGAAGGGGTTTATTTAACAATAATGACCTGCTCACTGTACATTATCCCGCTTATTACATGGTTAAAAAATCTATACTTTGATGTAAAATATGAATTTTGAAATGATTCCAGAGTCTATGAACTGCATCCATAATAACGGTCTATTACACATACCAAAGATCTGCTATAAATAAATAACAGACCTTAGAATGTTGTAATTGACCAATCAGAATTGAGCATTTCACAAAGCCATGTAATAAATTATATTATACAACAGTTAGCTGTAGACCAAGTATACTTGGTCTAATTTGATTGGATGAGAGGTATTCCCTGAGTGCTGATATAGAATACAGCAATCAGACTTTTAACTACATGTCACTCGTCTTTACAGCGTTCTGATAACTGTTAACATGCTTTGATGTTACAGTGACTAACAGATAGAGACCACAGACACAGGAGCAGACAGGAGACGTCTTGCACATGATTCAGGGCTTATTATTGTGGGATTGCTGCCATACACTCATTAATCTGAAAAAGTACATGGAGTTGGATACAAGAAAAGCAGTTTTAACAGCTTTTGATCTGATCAGAACATCTATGCTACCTGTGCATACATGTTACTGCCATTAGGAAATGATTTGCATGATTATTGTCAATACCAGTGTCTCCCAAACTTTTTTCTGGGGACCCTTTTTATTAAAATAACAAACCATCGCAACCCAATTCACAATAGGTCTTATCAATAAATCTCGGGAGACATTCCTGACCTTTTATACTGCCATTTCCACATCACCTGATATTATATTGATGTGTGTTATTGAAAACATATACATTTAGGCATTTTGACTGACTTAACAGGCCATCTCATTGTTTTTATTTCTTCTCATCTGGAAAACATTGTAGTCTACTTCATAAATGACTCTAAATAAGTGGAATTACGTGGAATTAACCGCCTCTCGATTTTGTCCTTTTCACCAGTAAAATGCAAATTCTAAATGCTTTATGAAAAGTGTAGAGCAGATATAAATCTTAATAATCAGACATAATTTGCAGATTTTTTTTCTTTTTTTCAGTCTTCGGGGACCCAAATAACATCTCCTGTGACCCCTGTGTGGGTGCTGACCCAGTCTTTGGGGACGACTGCTATATACATGGCTTGAGCACATAAATTATACGACTATTCCTTGAACAGTTTTCACGATCAGCAGATGGATTTATAAGTAGTTCAGCTTCATGCTAATCATGTTTAAGTCACATATCTGCTATCATAAAACCTCAAAAATATAAACATTCATTCAGAGTGAGCTGAATACAGTTTTATGGATCCATCAGGACAACTAAAGGAGAACTCTACTGTGGTAACATGCAGACCTACACAAAGCAGCTTGAAAGCTATATGCTAGTGTACAGTTTCAATCCAGCTGTGGTAAATATTTGTTTTGACTGTGCCAAATAAATGAGTAAATAAACAGAAATCATAATCCTTTGTTAATTATTACTATTAACTAATAAAAGATGCTTGTAAAACTGATGTATAAAAGCAATATCACATGAGAGGAAGTGATGCTGGACTGAGTATCAGCATGGCTGTGATCATCTTCAGCACATGGCTTGTGGCCCACAGTGTGCCACAGTCACAATGATCATCAGAACCAGTGCAGCCTCCATGATCCTGCTGTTCCACTGCAGAGAAGAAGGAATCCAGGAACTATTCTTCCTCCACACTCTGCTCTGATGCAGAGTTGTGGTGCACTTTAGTCGGTGCTTTCCTGAAACTGTCCATTTCAGTGGTTTGGTTGTTATGTAAATAGCGGAGAAAGGTGCATGGTGGGGCAATAAAACATTCCTGCAAATGTCTGAACAGGCCTATTCAGGACAAAAAGATATACAGTAATTTTACTGGTGAGAGAGGGAGTCAGGGGGCGAAGAGGTAACATCAGGTCAACAGCTGGAGCAGCTTGGGCCTGTATGAACATGATGGTAATCATAAACAATATAAACTATCAAAACACAAGACAGACAAGAGTCAACCTGAGGGCCCTTTTGTGTTTTCCTGAGTTTTATAATGGTATTGTTTACTAATGTAATGTTTTGGTTCATCTTCTCTCTATAACTGTTTTTTGTAGGGTATGGTCTCAATATTGAATGATGATCAGTAATAATGTTTTGTGAAGCTTGGTGTTGTATGTAATGGGTTATCTGTGGTTGGTCCCTGTATTTTGAAGCATGGGACAAGAACAGTGATTGGTTCCTAAATAACAGGGTTCAGCCTCTAGCTGTGTATTTTCTCTGCCCTGCCTGCACAGTACAGCAAATGCTCTGATAAAGGCTCTGTGCCAAAACCTGTAAACATTTTATATTGTGATGTGAGCCAAATAAATAAGTGAAATCTGAGTATTTTGTCCTCCTTGACTTGGAGACTTGAGATGTGCTACTTTTTCAGTGTTTTTCTCACTTCACTGAGAACCCCATTGCTGAAGTGCAACCTCCTTTTCTAAATGCAGATGGTAGTATTTCCACTTTGAGCTCATATATTCATTCATTGATTTAACTTGTTTTGAATTAACTGATAAAAGATGCAAGCAGCAAATATTGTATTAACATTACTGTCATATCCTTCTTTTGGCTAATGGTATATGTTATATATACATGTACCTTGTGTTTAGAGAGCATGGAGAAAATAAAAGTCAAATGGAAGGAAAGAATGAATGCTTTTAGACCTATTAGAACATGAAACAGTGGCTCACTTCAGCCTCCTGTGGCCACAATGAGTATTACAACAGCAAACACTTCTTTTCACCTGCCTGAACTTTTCTTTGGGAACAGTTTCTTTACATATTCAGGCTTTCACCTCTCTAAGTGGTTTGTCCACAGAGGACACATATAACTGATATGGTTGCACGAAGTGTCAGTGTTTCACTCACTATAAATGTCCCCATGCAACTCTCTATTGCTTAGAAGACAAAGGGACAAATCTTTAAATGACTGGTGCTACCTGTATTGCTGACATGTCATTCAAAACAGCATCAAACTGTTTGAAAAATCACTTTTTTGTTTTACTTTACTCTAAGCAAGACTGTCAGTAACGGCAGAATCAGTGCACTCTCTACACAATTTGATCTTCACTGGAATGGAAACATATACAGTTTAACATGCACACAAATGATGATGTATGGAGGAGCCTGAGAGGCATGACAGGAGCTGACTTTTGTACTGATGTTATTATTTTCAGATATTTGCGATTGCTGCTTTTATTGTCAAATTGACTGACAATTGACTGATTTAACTTTTTATTACATGTCATTTAAAGATGGCTGAAAAGTCTCGTACACAGCATAAATACATACATACATATGACAGACATGTAAAATATATCTTTTTAAAAAACATTTTTTCTTGTATACTTTAAACAATGTATTTTTATAGATGTAAATATATTTGATAGAAAAAAAAAAAAATAGAATTCTAAATATTAAATATTTAGAATACAAGGAATATATAAATGTACAGTCATTACACTTTTAGTGTTCATTCATTCTTACTCAGAATGGCAACAACTTCTCGTACACTGGTCTAGAAGTTAGTGCAGCGCAGGAAGTAGCTGTTCCTCAGCACACGGAACAGCCTCTTGGTCCTCTGTTCATATTCAAACATGTAGGGTCCACTGTAGAGGTACGTAAAACCTGCAGAACAGAACAGAACAGAGGCTCACTGTTAGTTTCTCTGATGATGGCATTCAACGTTTTGGGAAATGTGTTTATTCTCTCTCTGGACTCCACTCTTGTATTTCTGTTAAATGTGAAGCCAGAGCCAGGAGATGGTTGGAAGGATGAAGAAGGTCCTATAGATGTGCATCGGAGAGAGGGAGGTGGCTGCACACACACACACACACACACACATAGTACACAGTACACACACAATACGCCAGTCCATGGTCTGCACTGTGGTCCATGCTGGACTTGAGAGGACTGAGCTATTTCTGCCTCTTAAGCTTAGCAAAAATTCAGGTTCGCTAGCCTAGCTCTGACAAAATCGTAAGAAAATCTGCCCACCAGAACCTCTAAAATCTCACTAATTGACACATTACCATCACTAATTTCCAAGAAACCCCAACAAGTCACTGTTTCTGGTCAAGCACTCAATGCACTGTAAAACAACAATTTGTTGCTTTTACGTGTATATTAGTATTATGTAAGTACTGGTAGATTTTGTTATCTTTGGAATAAGCTAGGTTAGCTGCTAGCTGTTTCCCCCTTTTTTAGGTAAACTAACCTATCTGAAGCTTCATGTGAAAAGTGCAGTACTTGAAATTCAACATGGAATGTGCTGATGTTGGCTTGAATCAGTTTAACCAATAATATCATGACATCCATCCCCTATCTTTTCCTAACTTGTCCATGAAATTTGGCTGTGTATACCTATCAATTTCAACTGGTGTATCATGTAGTTGTATCTCTTGTGAGTCCGCAAATTGGCCTAGGGCCTGTACTACGCAGCAGGTGCAACATACCCAGGGTAACTTTTGGTGATCTGGTTTAACCAAACCTAACAAAGGAAATCAACTATCAACTTGGTGAATCAACCCAGGGTTTCCCAATCTAGAAATGAGCATGTTCACATAAACGGGAGCAGCATCTGATCAATCGCAGCATGGACAAGACTACTGGGAGCACAGAGGCATATTTTACAAAGGGAGAGCACACTATAATATTAGACAAATAATAAATAAGAAGAAGGTGATCAAGAACACAGCTGCAACTGCCACATTCAGGAAGGACAACAGGACAAAAAAAATGCAGATTGTGTGAATAATAATGATGATAATACAAATCAAATTCCTCCATAGTTTATGTTCCACCTGTCTATCCTGTTTCACTGAGAAATATGTCATACTATGGAAACTAAGTTCTCTATGAGAGTGGTATTTATCTTCTTATGTAACTTTCTACAAGAAAAGATTGAAGGAGGGTTCATTCATTTCTCAGAAAAACTCAGAACATCTCATTCCAGTAGTCTCAACTCAGGTCTCAGATCAGCTTCAAGCGCTACTCACCTCTGTGCTGGAAAGCTGCCGTCACCTTGCCGGACAGGCCGGAGAAGGTCTCGTCCACCCGTTTAGGGAATCCCTGGTCCATGGTGTGTCTGTCCTCATCATAACTGAAGAAATGCAGACAGGCATTAGGTACATATGATGAGGGTAAGAAGGGAACAGCTCACACTGAAATCAGACATGAATATATTAACATACCTGAAGTAATAGTCGCCCACAAAGAACAGAGTCTTGCCAGAATCCGCATCATAGAGGGCTGCATCGATTCTCCTCACGCCTCTTGGGAAACCAAGACTGGTGATCTTTTTAGGATAGCCACGTACAGGTTCATAGCCTCTGAAGGCCCACACTCTACGACCTGCAGGAAGGGAAAGTTAGCTTAGTGTTGATTTAGGGAAATGGTGTCAGATTTGTGCCGTGGGAAGACAGGGAGAGCACGCACCTTTGAAGAGGAAGACTTTGTCCGATTGTCGGCTTTCATAAGCAGCCTGGATGTTGGTGGGGGCACTGGGCCAGAAGTTTGTGATGAGGCTCTGCTGAGGTGTGTTGCTCTGAGGGTAGCTACGCCAGAAGAAGCTGAGAACACACAAGAACATCGCCATTTTGTACATAACCCAGACCAGACCAGACATTACTGCGTGATGACGTGTGGATTCAGATATGTCAGCATTCTACTGTATACTCAGGGCTTTTTCTTATTATATGAGAACACAACGGCTGCATAGGGCCCCAAAAGCCACCAGCAGGGCCCCAGTCAGTATAATGCAAGTCCAGAGATCAGTGGGTAAGCTATGTCACTATGCCATTCATTTGATTCATTTGATGCCCTAGGGGATAAGTGTTTCCCCAAACATAGTGTCACAAATAGGGGCCCCCAAACAACACTTTGCATAGGGCCCTCAAAACGCTAGAAATGGCCCTGTGTATACTTAGCAAAAACAAAAGGCAACACATTTTTTTCGCTCCCATTTGTCAAAAGTTGAAGTAAAAGATCTGAGACTTCTTCTGTGTGCACAGAAAGTTAATTTCTCTCAAATTCTGTTCATAAATTTGTTAAAATATGTGTTAGTAAGCACTGCAGCTTTGTCAAAATAAATCCATCCACCTGAAAGGTGTGGTATAGAGAGATACTGATTAAACAGCAGGATTACTGCACATGTGTGTCTTGGCCTGGTCACAATAAAAAGACACACTAAGATGTGACGTTTAATGTTGAAGAAAGCCATTTGTTTAAATGTGGCTATTTCACATTGGGCTGCAGATACCATTTTTCCCCCAGGAGGGCAAAATCATGACTTGCCCTACTGTGCCACTGACTGGCTAGTGCTCATTGCCTTTGTTGGTTAGGTTGGATAGGTGCAGGCATGAGGAGTGACTGGTTAGGGTTAGTATAAAAATATCAGGTTCATTACTTTGCCTTCCTGTGAAAAAAACGTGGAATATAAATGTTTTGTGTTATTTTGTTTAGTATATGTGTGTCTACAATACCTGTCCTTGAAGAAGAGCATTTCTCCTCGCAGGGTGGTGACAGCATCCAAGACCATGGTCGAATCACAGGCATCAGGGGTGGAGGGGCGCTCAGGTTCAGCTACAGAGGGATCCTTAACAGGGTTTGAACCTGGAGGTTAAACAAAATGAGTCATCAAGAATTTAGAAAACTCTCCACGCTCAAACAGTTGAATAGCATCACCAAAGATTATGTAAGAGATTGTTTGTGCAACCAGGCATCGATGATCCAGCCACTTAATACTAACCATAGAGAGACTGGATGCCCTTGACATCATCCCGGGGCAGAACAAAGGTGTCGGGGTTTCTGTATGAGTACGTGGGGTACATGAGAGCACCAGGATCATCAGAGTGAGACAAGCCCAGGGAGTGACCAAACTCATGAGCAGCCACCATGAAGAGGACGTAGCCTGCAGAAGATACCGATACAATGACAGTTCTTAAAGATGATTCAGTTCTTCAAACTTTTGGAGGATCTAGTTTTAACTAGTTAAAACTATTAGTTTTCATGACCACTATTGATATACAGTTAGAAGGTTTAGGTCAGTGTTTCCCATTTTAGGGGTTGGGCCCCTAGAAAAATGATGATTTATAGTGAGATGAAAAGGGAGGGAGATTAACAAAATAAATAAAACCATGTGAGAAGTTGGAGAGGTTGCTAAGAACTCACAGACATCTGAAATATGACAAAAAGCCCCAAGAACATATGGAGGTTTACAAGTTAATTTTTAACAATCAGGCTATTCTGTATTTTATAAGCTTATCGTATTTTTAATGTAAAATCTGAATCTGAAAAGTATAGTGACTTCAGCTGTTAAATAAATGTAAATGTCGAGTATCACTTTATTTGAAGGGGTGTGCATAAGGCTGTCATTACCATGTCATTACCTCTGTCATGAACATGAAGGAGTCCTTATGAATGTTTATGACCACTGTCTTTATAGTGAGAGTAACACGACTAATTGCCATTAGGTCATTTGTAAATGTTTTATGCAAAGTTGACATTGTTTGAGATGTCTTTGTTATGGGAGCTTGACATTAGCCAAGATAACATAGCTGGTCATTGTCTTTGTCATATGATAACTTGACATTATCAAGCTGTTTAGCTTTATATTTTAACATGGTCACACTGTCGTATGTGGTTGGCTTTGACACTGTTTGTCATGAGGCTGTTATAAATGTGTCATGAATATTTTCCTTGAGCTCAAGTGAAATGGTACATTTAAGACGTAAAGATGTCATAAATATGCCATTAAGTTCTATTACATTGTTAAATGCTTTTGTGACAGTGTCATGAATTATTTCCTGTATTTCAAGTAAGGTGTTGCTTCTTGAACTTGACATAAAGATGTCGTTAAATGTTACGAGGCCAGTTTGATGACAGAGTACAGTACCAAGATGATTTAGCTGACAGAATTAGCTGATGGACAGACGGCAGTTTGCTAGTTTACTTTTTGCTAAAGTAGGCTATCGATGTTTGCTGTTACTGTAGCTGGCATTAGCTAGTTGCTTGGTTAGGTGGGCAGCTAGCAGCCTAATTGGCTGACTCAGCCCCGGTCAAACCCTCCAAGAAAACCACCATGGTACTGTATTCCCTGTCATCGGTCTCGTAGGCTGCAGTAATGTGCGTCTCCATCTCAAATGTGGTGAAGAAGAAGTATAAAGCAGCACAAATGGAAGTACCTCAACAAACTCACCTCTGTTTGAACGGAAAGTGAAGGTCTCATCATCGTCAAAATGAGCGTCTCCTCCGATACCAGAGGATGGGGCGAAGGCGTGGGCCAGAGTGCCATGAGGGCCATCAAATGGGTAATAATCACCATGTGCTGTAGGCAAGAACACTTTCATGTCAGGTGTTGAAAATAAGAAAAAAAAAAACAGGCGGTCGCCGTTTGAACTTCACAACACAAAAATAAATGTGTTATGTGTAAATGCCTTGTGGGATATAGTAACCACAACCCTGAGCTAAGGTAAGTACAGCCGTTTCAACACTCCCAACCCTTAAGGGAAGAAAATAACTTTAGGATGGCTGCAAGCTCTGACATGCTAGCAGTGGAATGATTGTTGTCTCTTTGTCATGTTGAGTGATACATTATATAACTGTGCACCAGCTGTCCATGCCAGTCATTACAGGATAAATGTCACTGACATCACAGTATGTGCTACATTAGCATTTCTCAAACTTTTGACACCCGTTGCCACCTCAGAAAATATTAATACCACCATTCTACCTTCACAACTTAGCTCCTAACTAACCATGGATGTTGTATGACCCAGCTCCTGTTAGGCAACTGTGCACATTTGTTGTCATATGACCATAAATTTAGGAGGCATCAATCACTTCTATCTGGCTGTGATGGATAGATATCGGTAACTACTAAGTCAAAGAAAAATTATCCTGTTCTAAAAATGAGTATTTTACATGCTGGTGATTTGCCGATGTATAAAACCATTTGAATCATTTGAATCAGCATTTTTTTTTTTGATAATTTATTAACCATTTCGAGTCATTTTTAATAAACAAAGTCAAAATTCTCTGATCTCAGCTTCTTCATTATTTCACTTGTTTCTGACTATAACCTGAATATTTTTGAGTTGTGGACAAAACAAGACATTTGAGGACATTATCTTGGACTTTGGGATATACTGATCAACATTTTTCACCAATTTCTGACATTTTATGCTTCAAACTAATTGATTAATTGAAAAAATAATCAACCGATTAATTGATGATGAAAAGAAGAATCTCAGAATACAGAAACGTCAACCCTGTGAACTGCCAGCATTAAAATTCTGCTTATAATATAATAATAATAATAATAATAATAATAATAATAATAATAATAATAATAATATAGTGAGTTTTTTTTACTTTGATAGTTAAATTACATTTTGTTGACAGTTTTACTTGTAATGGAGTACTTTTTGACTATGGTATTTCTACTTTTACTTGTGTAAAGGATCGCACTACTTGCACCACTGATAGTTATTTTGTACTCACATCGGCTGCCAAAGGAGATCATGATGTCAGCTGTGCCGCTGTAGATCCTTGTGAACCTCAGAGGAGTAACTTTGGCCCAAACCTGCAGAGCTCTTTCTATGGAGTTATCGATCTCTGACACAGACATGTCAGGTGAGTAGTTCTCTAACCTGCAGGACAGAACAAAAGTCAAGAATATTATTAGATTATTATTCTCACTACGATTACTCTTCCAAACACTCTCTCTCCTCAGGTCATTCACCTGTAGGTGAGGCTGGTTTTCTCCCACTTGAGGTTTCTTCCAAATGTGGAGAAACGGGCGATGTTGCCGTCTGGAACGCCACAGCGGGGCTTCTTCATCATCTCCAGGGTTTCATCATCCAGAGTCCCGGTGATCCGCAGACCGAAGAATCTCTGCATCTCACTCAGCTTCCTGCTCACAGGACTGATCCCCCGCCTGATGCTTGGACCGCTCTGCTCTGTAAGGTTGAAGAAATTCTTCAGGTAGCTCTGCAAAAGAAGGTGAGAATTTAATACCAAATAGACAGGAATGATTCTCAGAATTAACTTGTCCAAAATGCACATTTTCAACACCTCTTAAATGCAAAATAGTGAGAAAACATGCACAAGGTAAAAAAAAAAAAAAACACACATACCTCTGCAAAGTTTTCATCTTGCACAGTAATTTGTGACACCGGCAGACAGTAAACTGCCACTGCCAGGCTCAGGATGATGCACAGACTGCAGGACCTCATGCTTCCTTGTTGAATATGATTTGTATCTCTGTGCTGGAGCGAGCTATTATATGGGCTGAGAGGTGGAAGCATTGGGGGAGTGGGCGTATTGAGCAACTAACCTCTTGAGTCAGTCACTTAAGAGATTTTCCATTTATGGATGACAGTAAAAGATTGACTTTGATTGCTCAGATGACAACAACAAAGAAATCCCCCTTGGAAGTTGTAATTATGATAGTATATCACATAATGCAGAGCATGTCTGTTCAGAAACAACATATTTTATAATTTAATGCCAATATTTTAGGTGCTGACAGGATGAATATAACAGATAATATAGAAGAGTATACTTAGAAGCCATTAATTATATTGAATGCAACCTCAGTTTTGTGTATGAAGAGTAATTTTCTTTATGAGTGTTTTGCTTCATACTCATATTGTACATACCTGTCTCTGAGCAATTTAGTAAGAGCAGTTGGCCAGCCAATCTTGACTGAATATTTGGCATGTTCTTCGTCTGTCGCTTAAAGTGATAGATCACCCAAAATGAAAATTTGGTCTTTATCTACTCTCACCCTCATGAAGGTCGGGCTCAGTTTTTAACTCCACAAAACACTGCTGGAATTTCAAAGGAAAGAAGTTTCACACACTGTAAAAAAAAAAAAAAAAAGTTGAGAGACTTTAAAATTTCAAGACAATGCACTGCAATACACTTTTGAGTTTTGAAAATTTGAAATAAACTTTACAAAGTTTTGCTGACCTATAATCTTTAAGTGAGACAATTTCAGTTTCTTCTTTAGATAAACTTGAATCTTTGACTTTTAGAAACTTGAAAAAAAACTCCACACAGTAAGCTCCAAACCTGATGTTGATTGAAAATATTATAATTTTAACATTTACTTTCACTTCAGTGGATTAACTCTTTACTCTAACTCTTAACTCTTTAACTCTAATACTTTTTTAATACAATGTTTTGAGTTTCCAAAATTCAAAACTTTAAGTTCTAAAGAAGAAGAAGAAGATCAGTAGCTGGTAAAACTTTTTCAAAACTAAAGGATTTGTGTTTCCCCTTAAAACTCAATAATCTATTGCAGTCCCTTGCCTTGAAATTTTGAGTTTTCTTAACTTTTTTGTTTTTACAGTGCAGCAGAAGGTCATACTGACTGCAACTGGCATGAGGGTGAGTAGACAATAACAAGAGTTTCATTTTTGGTTGGACTATGCCTTTACGATCATATTCTGAGTGATACTCTGATTTCAGGCAGCCTTAAAACAAAAGTATTTACTCACAAACTTCCTTTTCACCCTCAGGCTACTGTGTCTGCTGATAAGATGTTGTTGTGCAAGTGCCTTGTGAGCAAGCACAGACAAGTCACGAACAAAAGTCCCTCTGACATGTTATGTAGCATTTACCTCACTTATCATGCTGTACAAGTTTACTCACTGACCACTTCACATCAGCTAAATAGTTGTAACAATGAAGTTTATGGTTCTGAGTCAACATGAATAATTTTAGAATCATTGTCCTAAAAGTTGAGGTGATTGTATGATAACATTGTGGTGACATTAACATATTTATGAGTGCTATACTGCAAATAAAATTGATAGATTCCTTGCATCAACAGTTTATTTTCTATCCTTGTGTATCTGTAAAAAATCTATTGAAGTATGTATTTATGCATATTTGCATATTATTATAAGTGGAAAATTACATTGTGGTCGCTGTTTCCTCACAGTGAACACTGGGAGGAGCAGCACTGTTGTCCTTGTGCAACTTATGTCTCAGGTAAATTAACCAACACTAGTGAGTGCAGACTGTATAGGATGAAAGTGTTGCAATAGAAAAACACAATGTTTCTCAAACTTAGAGTTGCGACCCATAATCGGTCACGGACCCACCCTCCTTAGTTACTGTTGCTACGCCTGTCAAGCTTTCCGTTCTCGCACTGCACAGATGCAGATGATAACGGTGGCAGATTTAACATCAAAACTGGGAGTAATTGTTAAAACATGAGGTCTTTGATTCCTAAGAGGTAGAAACAAAAGCAGCTTCTCATTTCTAGCAATGACTGTAGATTTTGTCAGCTAAAATGATGATTTCTCATAAGCAGATTGCATAAGTGATTGCTGGCTAGCGTAAACTAATGCTAACTCCTTGAGTCAGCTGAGAAGCTCATCTCCAACTGATGTTTTAATGTTTTCATTTGACATGTATTAAACCACGAAGCCGGGGAAAGTGTATATGCACAGTTACCTAACAGCTGCATACATGCTAAGAGATGAGGCTAAAGCTAGCTTACATCTCAGCAAAGATTGGTCGGATGGCAAAATATGACAGGTATATCTACATGATAGATGACAGACAGATACACATGGGAAGGAAGTGCAGGGACTCGATTAGTGCACTGGACCCAGCCAGATTGCAATCACCCCAGGACCAAAGCCCGGATAAGAGCTAAGCTAACCCAGCTTGGAGCTAGGAGCTGGAGCTGAAAAACGTGGATCTGAAAATGTGTTTGTGTTCCCTCTCCCTCTTGATCATGTGCATGATTTAGAAACGTGAAGGACCGGATTCCCCAAAAAATGCAGAGAAGAGGCCTTAATGTGTGTTATGTAGAGAGGTGATGAGTAATGAGGGCTTAAAAATGGACACATCGGACAAGATCTCCAAGCGAAGCATTCGCAACATCGGAGCTATTCGGCTCAATAGTAGAGCTTTAATCAGCCCCAAAAAGTTGAGCCCAAAAAGGCCCAAGCCTGACAAAATTCTGTCTGATCCCGACCCGAACCCATCTTTCATTGGGATATTTCAGCCCAAACCTGATTACAGCCCAACATTTTTCTCCCCTCTATGTACCAAACAGTAGAAGTTTTCAGTGACAGGGACAATACGTGCAGGGAACTGGAAGAAGCAACAACTTAATTGGGGAGAAAATGAAAAGAAATAAAGAAAGTACAGCCCGAACCCGACATGAGCCTGTGAAATATGTGAGAAATAGGGCCCAACCTGACCCAAACCCATCGGGTCCTATTGGGTCCCGTTGGTGTTGGGCACAGATCTCAAGCTCTACTGGGTAGTGGGCCACTAAACAATCAACCAAAATAACCCAGTACTGCAGTACAGTAAGAAGTATCAAGACCTCTCCAGTCAAATGACACCTGCATTCAATCATTTCTGTACCCATTTCAAGAAACAAAACAAAACTATTTTTATGGTTTTACTTGTGTTCTTCAAAAAGGAGAACCTTAGAAAAAAACAGAGAAGACATATCTAATAAAGTTCTCTGTTGGTATCAGTATCACTTTGAGGTACCGCTATTAGTACTGGTATTGTAATTTTTACAAGGGCACCCAGCCCTAATTAGTGAAAGTCCTGTGCAAAGAAGACATAATCAAGAAACAATGTTTTGACAATGGAAATGTAAGCCATGTGTTTGTTTGTTACATTAGAATTGTCTGTGAGATGAGCTAAAAATGACTTGTTGCTGATGTCATTTTGCTAAGAATGTTTGGAAAATCCAAATATCCAAAAATCCAAACTCCAAAATATAAATCTCAGCATTTTGCCTTTAAAATCTGTGACACACTGAGCACGGTGTTCTCTGTGCTGTATATTAAAAACACACATTATATTTTTCAAAAATCTTTTTCCTTTTCAAAAGTAGAACATGAAGTAGTCTTTTGACCATTTAAAAAACATTTACTTATCACACAGTTTAGCACTGAATCAATAGAAAACACACAATCATTTCTGTTTCCAGGACAACAGTATCTGTATTAATAAGACATTTAGACATTATTCGTGTTACTATTACAACATTCTTTTACATGCTGATGTTGCCACTTTTTACCGCCCCCCCAGAATTATTCATCAGTGACTAGTGTAGTGACTAGACTAGTGGCCCACGCAAACACACAGACTTCTGTTACTATATTTGTAGGGTTAAGTCACGGGCATCATTGAGACACTGAGGACTCTCTGCCACTTGGCTGCCTAAATATATCTGAAAGATATTACAATATTTTCTTTACTTTGTGACACAGCTGGATCTGTGAGATCATGCTA
Source organism: Lutjanus erythropterus (assembly GCF_056507025.1). Classification (NCBI taxonomy): domain Eukaryota; kingdom Metazoa; phylum Chordata; class Actinopteri; order Lutjaniformes; family Lutjanidae; genus Lutjanus; species Lutjanus erythropterus. Next base: position 5,927,202 of record NC_139327.1, read on the forward strand.
GGATCCATCTCATCAGGCTTCATGTTATCTTTGTGTCTGCACCAAAAGTGGTTCAGCCAATCAGCATCCTGGGAAGGACTACTGGCGGCTACAGACATGGTTTTAGGTGTGATGACAGCAAGAAGCGTCCATGGAAGTGACTTGTACTTGAATGTACTTTTCTAGATTTTGTTTTCCTCTGTAGTTAGTACCCATTCCGTGTGGGATTCTTAGCTGATCATCATAGCAACATTGTGTGAAACAGCCATGATATCATCTTCATTCCAACACAAACAATAGAGGGTATCGAAGGGATGATTCTTTATTTGTGGCTGGTTGTCACATCAAGGAGACAAAGGCTGGATACAGCAAGATAAAAGGGAGTTTGGGAAGTTCTAGATCAGCATATAGACAGCGTGATGACTGGATGCTCTGTGTCGCATAGGTGACGATTCTGGTGAGGAATCAGTGGTCTGCAGTGTTTTAACTCCAGCTTTTAGCACTGGTGAAAAAAAAGTATAAGGTACCAGGTACTTTTGCCAAAGAACCAAAACAATAAAGATTCCAAGTGAGTCGAGGCGAGTCGAGCTGAGCCGTGCTGTGCAGTGGAAATGAGCCATATTTTCACTTTCAGGCAAGGCAGGCCAAGAATACTCAGCTAGTCAAGGAGAGGATGCATCAATCTGAGGGCATTCCAGTGTCAGAAATGTGCAGGATTTGCTGCTACATTATAAGAGAAACATCAATTTGGGTAATTTGTACATGTTGACAGGCATTTTTTTGTACCCAGAAATCACCTAGTTTGCTTTTTTTCACAGATTTGAAATTATGAAGTCACCCAGACTGACAGCAGGAGACAGTTTCAGTGTGTGAAAGTTTTTTTTTTTTTTTTTCATGTTGCCCCATTGTAGTAGCAAACAGCATCTTTATTTGATGCAATGACTCACAGGTTATTAGTGAGTTTGCACAATTAGGTCAAGTGATGCGTCTATTGTGATTCATACCACAGTGTACAAAAAAGAAAAACACACCCTAAATTTAATCACTGACACAAAAATCTGCCTTTGACTCGACCATTGTCCCCAGTCATACAAGCCATCCCCAATTAACTGGTTTTTAGTCTGAAATTAGTCCAAGTTACCCAAAGTCAGATCAACACACACACACACACACCATGTAAACACACACAAGTATAGGGGTCAAATTTTCAATGCTGACAAAGGTAGACATGAACACTCAAGAAGGAGGAATGAGTAAAATATGTTATAAAGGTTAAATTAAGCAGCATGTTAACAAAGTCTGAAAGTAGTAAAGCCAGCAGTCACTGAACTCTCAACTCCAGAGTGTGTATTTCCCATAGCTGTATAATGTGAACTACATGCAGCCACTTGCAATATTGCACTAAAAACATTCCCACGGGCCCAAAAAGCATTTCCCCCCCAGGACATCAGTTATCACTAAACTTTCCTTGAGCTGAAAAAAACAGTTAATTAATTAAAGAGCAGCCCTGAATGAGCAGGCAGCTCTATATTGATGGAAATTCCAGTCGGTCAGCTGGTCCACCACTTTGGTCCAGACTGAATTTTCTGTCTATAACTATTTGATAGATTAGCATGAGGTTTCATACAGATATCCTGACCTCCATGAAGTCCACTGGCTTTCCTTGTAAAGTCACAAGCAGGCCAGAATTGTCACTCATAAACTTTCTCAACATCAACATGAAGAAATTGGCACAGAATATTTTTTTTACAGACATTCAGTTTCCCCAGATGATGTCACCAACATGACTCAATCCAGATTTTTCCTCTTGCACCACCACGAGGTTCACAGTTGTGATTCAAAGTGATCTAACACCATCATCAGGTCAAAATTTCAAATGTCCCATATTTTAATTTATGACCTGCAAACCTAGTAACAATCCCATCAGCCTCTGCAGTACTTGTGATGTGTGTATGAGAGTTGAAGGGTGTATGTGATTCTTGACATCTATATAGCACTTACCTGTTGTATCTGTTTCTATGTTTCTGACACTGCAACATTTTTCCTTCTAGTGTTGCTTTTATAATGCATCACAGACTCTGTATATTACTTGATTTTCTTCTACTTGAATTTCTATTTATGGAAAATGACTCCACTACTTGGCTGCACTACGAAATTTGAAATGGTCAGTACATTTTACTAAGTACTTGCAACATTGTTCCTCATATACTCTGGAAAAAGTCTTGTCAAGAAAATTCACAAGAAACAGTGGTGGACTCCGGCTCCTGGCAAATAAATAAAAATAAAAAAGGGCACCAGCTACACATAGTGGGGTACAGGCATGGCAAGAGTTAAAAAGTTCCAGTTCCTGGTTTAGATAAGAGTTGTTTTTTTGAATGGCTATAACTCTGTAATAAAAACACACAGCCAAATCATTTTTTAGTATGTAGGACAGCCTATAAGGCACTTCATCATATTTCCATAGGAGGGTGCCAGAGATCAGAGGGGGTGTGCAAGGCTTTGTCTGTTTAAGTTTGTGAGGCTGGCAAAATTATATTTTTGCATGTTAAAATAAGATAAAATCATAATAACACACCTACTGGGATAATCAAAAAAAAAAAAATAATTTTAAGTGGTAATATACAGGATATTACCACTTAAAATGATTTTTTTTTGTCCGCATTTAAAAATATTAACCACACCTCTGTGAACTCTGAACCTCTTTGACCTGGCGGCATGAGCAACATCAGTCAGTCACATCAGGTCAACTAGCGTCTAGCCAGCTAGTGCTATTTACTGCTGTCAGCAGTTTGCCTCATGAATGAAACATTCACTCATAAGAATCAAAAAAGAAAATAAGGCCTTGTCCTTGAAGGACAGGAGAGTTTTCGGTCAGAATGTGTCATTTGTAGCGAGAAGCTTGCTAATGACAGCATGAAGCCAAGCAAAATGAAAAGACTGGCGAAGAAACATCCGGAGACTGTGGGTAAAAGTCACGATTTTTTTGAGAGGAAGAAGCAGTTGGCACTATCAAAAAGATCCACAGACATCAGAAAAGCATTTGAAAGAGCAGGCAGTGACTTATACAGAGCCATGGAGGCGTCATTTGAGTGTTCGCTATTAATTTCCAAAGCTAAAAAAACATATGATATTGGAGAGCAGCTAATCAAACCTGTGGATTGCAGGCTGTGGATAAAGTGAGAACTGTCCCACTCTCTGTCAAAGACAGAATTGATAAAATGGCTGGGGATTACCAAAACCAGCTCCATGAGAAGCTTAAGACTGTTCCCTTTGCCTTACAGCTGGATGAAACGACCACAGTGACAGACGAGTCCGTGCTCATCGTTTGTGTAAAATATATTGACTGTGATGACCTGAAACAAGACATTCTTATAAATCAAGCAACAACAACAACAGGCCAGGATATTTTTAGAGCTGTGGACTCTTATTTTTCATCCAAAAATCTGCCCTATGAGCATCTTGTTGCATGCTGCACTGATGGGGTCGCAGCGATGATGGGGAAAAACAAGATATGGTCAGAAGAATGTGCTGATAATGTTTCCAAATCAATTCATTATTTGACCTTTATTTTGCTAAGAACAAACAAGTTTTCTTTCTAAAAACTTTCTATGAATACTTTTTGATATTTTATACTCTGGACTAGGCTAGAGTGATACTGTGAATATATGTTCCTTTAATATTTCTTTTTTTTTTTACAGGTTTTATACATTGTACATTGATTACAGTTTTTTGACAATTATGAGTGTGCTATTCAATATCTACAATGTTGCATTAAGAATAATCATGCTAAGTAGGACAAAGTGTAGTAGTTGCAGGCAATTTGCAGAAAGTCACGTACACCGAGCAGAACGACAGGATGTAAACACAAAATGTACTGCTTTAACAGGTAAAAATAGGAACTGTGTTAAAACCACACGAGAAAAATATGTCTATCATTTAGGGGTCAGACGTAGGTGAGAGGATATCAGACAGGAGCTGTTTGTGCATATGTTTCCAACTTGACTTCCTCGAAACAGGGCGCCAATTCAGCTGAGCAAGGCGCATGCACCGTGTTGCTGAGGGGAAGTAACCAATCAACACACTCCACCAGCAGGCCAACAGCCAATTGGAAGAGAGATCTACCTACATTCTCTAGTTTGACTCTGTATAGTATAAAACAACTGGGTCAGGATAGAATAGGCAGTCAGACTTCGTGAACTGACAAATACTCCGTTGCTGTCAGGGAATAGAAGATCTCGACCCAGAGCTCTGTATACTGAACTTTGATTGCTGGAATAAATACTGATCAAAACCGGATATCTTCTCCTATTGCTTCATAAACCAACACGCAGAACTCGCTCACACATATGATGATTTTAATGGACTAGAATGAGCAGGAGTTCAACAATACTTTAATGGACTTTTAGACCTACAAAGACCAGACCCAGAAAGCAAACTTTCTGACTGAAAGAGCTCTTCTCTCAGTTTGTGACAAAACCTAGAGACTGCAGGTGTGTCATTAGTTTGGATGTGTGGGTATCGGCCTGAGGTGAGTCCCCTAGAATGAGCAGATCATCCGGATAATCGAGGGCTTGTATTCGCTCACCTCTGATTAGTGTCAGTGCTGCCTCTAAGCATTTTGTGAAAATGTGAGGAGTGAGAGTTAAGCCAAATGGCAGAACGTGGTATTCGTATGATGTGCCCTCATAAGCAAAATGTAGGAATTGTCTGTGTTTCAGTAATATTGACTTGTGAAAATAGGTGTCCTTAAGGTCCACTGTGGTGCACCAATCTCCCGAATGCACTGATTGCATTACCTGGTGCAAGGTCTTTGTTCAAGCTCTCATATCCAAGATCCAAGGTCTTTTTTTGGAATGAGGTTGTGTCTGTAAATTGCCTGTTCTTGCAGAAGAAAATGGATCTCCTCCCTTAACACTGAGTCAGAGGAAGGCTGCACCTTTGACATCAATAATCCTCTGAATAGCAGATGTTTCTTGAATTGGACCCTGTAGCTGTGGACTACAGTTCCCATGATCCACTGCGATGGTGCACCTTCCTTCCTTTCCAGAGCCTCGTGCAGGTCCCACAGCTTCTCTGCTTGGTAGGCCTGCAGCATGGAAGCTGTATTAAGCGGCTGTGCACCACAACTTGCACCACCTAAATTTTCTCCAGGTGGGAGGCAGAAAATCTGCGCTGTTTGCTGGGGAGAATGGGCCTGCCGACCGCCACATTGGGCTTCAGTGCCAGGTGGCTGGCCAGTGTCTCATTCATCAGGGGGGTGTTAGTTAATCCCATGGCCTCCATCCCTTCCAAATCCAGGAACTGGGAGAAAGGCAGGGAGAGCAGAGCCTTAGGAGATGCCGAGGACTATGACAGCTCCAGCACAGAGTTGAAGAAGACTGGCAGCTTGTGCCTTGCTGTTGCTGGCTCTTGTGGGAAAAAGGAGTTGCTGGGGATCTGGGTCTGCTGCTGGCAGGGAAGAGGGATGGGCCACGACACTGCAAGGTGCTCAGCCTCCCGGTGGCACAGGTCGATCAGTGCAGTCCACCTTAGTCAAAAGGTCACTGGCCCTTGGTTGTTGAGGGCCTGGCGCTGCTCCTCTCCATCTTCTTCTCCTTCAGCTTCAGCCTCTCCCTCAGAGAAAGCCCCTGAAGCAGTGAGAGGCAGCTCATTATCAGAAAGCACACCCAACGGTGCCTCATCTGTAATGATATAGCTGATCAGGTACTCATGGCACCCTCATATTCAGCAGTGGGATGAACTTCATCCATTTCTTACTCCCACGACTGTCCTGCTCTGCACTCATAGTCACCACTCTCCAGGTCCATACCTGCGGGGGACTCAGCAGCTTCGGATAGCATAGGGTCCTCCTTAGCAGCTGGGCTTCCTAACACTTCCATCAGGAAAGCCATGCATCTCTCCAGAGTTGATTTACTGAATCAAAGACAGTGCGCACAAGACTACAGGTTAGCAAGTGCAGCCTTAGCCTGCAACATGCTGAGACAGACAGATGAAGTCATCTGTGTCTGTCTCAGAGAGGGAGAAACAACAGACACTTGGGCGGAGAACAGGTTTGGGCTTTCTAGACATGCTAGCTCAGCTATACGTAGGTGAGCCTCCCTTTTTCTCCAGAGCCATTCCAGCCTTGCTTCAGCACAGCTAACTGGACGAGACGTGGTGTGGTGGTACGTATTAGTTAGTGTGACTAAATTTATACACCATTAGCACTGCTAAACAGTTAGGAGGACGGCCAGGAGGCAAGCTAAACAAGCAGAGAAACACACCGGTATGTGAGGTGAAGTGCAAAAAGGCCTGAGGTGATGAGACTGAGCACGGCGTTTTATTCTCAGAGGGGAAGATGCAGCTTCCACAATCTCCATACTCATGTTGCACCAAGTGTACTGACAGAAAGGTAACTAACCAATCACTTCTTTTGCTTCACTTCACTTTTTTAGAATTCATATTCAGATTTTTGTCTTTTAACCTGTAATAAAGAACAAAATGTGGTTTTATTTCATTGTACTCTGTACTTCTGTAAAGCGTTACACAACTCTCTTGATTTTCCTGATTAAAGCTTGGCTCAGCGTCCAGTCTGGTCTGTCTGTGTCAGTCATTTGGTAACCCCTGAATAATAGCACCACACTATTATGTTTTACATAGAATGTATTCTGCGCAACTCATAATATCACAAGACGTTTCTCTTCACTTTATCTCTCTTTCTTTTTCACATGAAGGACTTTGCATGTTTTTGAATTTTTAGATAAAGGCATGGTGCCACTCGGTTACCTTTTATGTCCAAATGAGCCTCTGAACAGCTGAAAGTTGTAAAATGTATTTGCATGTCATGACTCTGACACACATCATATAACACTTAATTCAAAAGGTGATGTTTTCACCATACTAACTAAAAATATCATCATTAAGCATTATCAATATAAACACTATCCACAATTATTGAATTGTGTGACTCAATTCATTTCATTTTACAGCAGCAACGACAGCTGTGTGCTGTGAACCTTCAGTTTGGGAAATTATTCACCCTGCAGCCACAATGGCCTTGTTGTCCTGGTATTTGACCTTTAAATAAAATAAAATATAATATTAATATTGTCTACAATGCACAGTCAGAAACATGGTTTGTTGTTTTTGAACATAATAATCACAAGTCTACCAGATCCTTTGTTCATTTTAGACAGGCACAGTTGTCACACACTCCTTAATTTGAATAAATTGTTTAAATAGTTTAAAGGCAACATGCACCTCAGCTCAAGTTTAAAACTGGACCCAGATAAAACAGCAGCCATATGTTTCCATACTGACACACCACATTTAGTGTTTCATATCCATGTCATTTACATTGTGGTCCTTGTTGTGGTTAGAGGCTGTAAACTCCAACAGAAGAAATTTGAATGTTCAAATAAGCGTGTGGTGCCACCCTGAGGGGCTTGGCTTTATTCCCTTCTATAAAAATCTCTCTTCCTGCTGACTGTGTTCACTGCAGCAGCAGCATCTCTCCCAACACCAAGAAGAAAACTGAGGAAGAGGACAGCTTCAGAGCCTCCATTCAACATCCAACAATGAAGGTACGAGCTACACTAGTGAGGAAGTGACGGGATTTTGGTGTAAAAACATTTTTAATCATTTTCAAAGAGACCAGAGAAACAAGGTTTGAATAAAAATAACAAAAATATATATTTTTGTTTATAAAAAGTAAAGAGCAATTTCAGTTAAATTGGCAAAACTCTCATTGACCTCATCATCCTGTTAAGTTCTAATCTGTTTTTTTTTTGTTTTTTTTTATTGCACAATGTGACGATGATGCTCTCTATTATCAAACTTAACTTGTGCACAGACGGCTGGACTGTGGTGGATGACTGTGACGCTGGTTTTGCTTCTGGCGGCTGGAAGTTTGTCTGATGCGAGCAACAAGGAGCCTACAGCAGGAGCAACGGATCTGTCTAAAAATGCAGCCGCCAAGGCTCTGTGAGTCAACATCCTTGTTGTTTATTGTCTTTTGTGGTTTTTATTTGATCTTACCTCAGAGTCGTTCTGATTGGCTGATGGACGCAATGTGAAGCTTTTTTTGTTTTCTGAGGAGCTACATGTCGTTTCATTTCCTTCATTAAAATGTAGAATTGGGGTCTTTGGTTTGTAAATTTTTATTTATTGATATGAAATTTATAAAGGAGCAGAACTTGATTAATTAGAAAAAAAGCATCAGCATCTTCTTCATGATAACTGAGACAATAAAAAAATAAATACAATGAGCCTCATTCACTAACACACAAAATTGTTCAAACTTAAACTGCGTATAAACATTTTACACACAAATCTGGGATTTATCAATATTTTCTCGCTGCTTCAGATCATGCAGACACACAAATGATGACTGTCTTAGAAAATGTTGAAACACACCTTTGAACTACATGCAGAGTATATTAAGACTGCATTCACTGAAAAAAAAGCTTTGGTGGCTATGGTTATTATATCTTTTTGAAATCAGAGAATTTGGAGCTTCTTCTTAAAAAATGACTCAAAACAATTAATTGTTTATCAAAATAAATGCAGATTAATTTAACAGTCCAGTAATTTAACAGACTAATTATAGATTAATCATTGCAGCTCTAAGTGTATTAGTTTGTCCAGCTGTCCCTTCATTTGCAATTTATTGATTGATTGATTGATTGATTTAAAGACAGAAAAACATTAAATTTCCACCCAGTGAAACATTTCTTTTCTAGATGTTATGATAATGAATGTGTGTGCGCTGAGCATGGTTGTATGTTGTCCTTTAAAATTATAATCTTACTAATAATCCCTGTTTTCTACAAAAAGTATCTGTAATCTGATTACATCTTTTTTTTCATCTGTAAATGTAATGGAATACAGTTACATGTAATCTGTTACTCCTCAAGTCTGGAAACGATGCTGATTGTTAATCCGCAAAGACACGACACAACTCGTCTGACAAGCCAGAAGATCTGAGCTCCTAAAAGCTGAACAGTGCGACAGTTTTCTTATCGAATGTATTTAATCTGACAAAGGCCTCAGAATTTGTGTTTCACCAGCAGTCAAATTAGAGGGGTGGTTGTTTTGACCCAGCAGGAGGTCGGGGCAGGACGCGGGAGCAAAGTAGGCAGATGTGTTGCTGTCATACATAGCAGGATGTGTCTGTGTGGAGCCAGACCTCTCTGTAGCTCTGTGGACAGACGTCTGTCTCTGTTTTAATATATGCTTTGCTACGTTTTGTCAGGACTGAACGCAGCCCTGGCTACTACTTGTCTCATTTTGTTTCTGTTTTAGCTTTTTTATTTATATATTTTACTCTGAGCTCTATTGTCTTTTTAATTGGATTTCAGAGTCCTCCTTCATCACCATCATCATCATCATTGCTGTTTTAATTCTTATTGAAGATGCTCCTTTCCATTCTTCCATTTAATAAACTTTCAGTTTATCTACACACTCTGTCAAATGACTGAAAATACTAATGAATAATTAATTATTTCTTTTAGTGTTGATATTATTAGGAGCAATCCTTCTGCAAACAGTCCACAAGAGGACCAGAAACACCCACAGAAAGACGGACACTGACATGAACCAAAGTCCAAAAGGTAAAGTGTATTAAAAGGGGGGAAATGGCAAATAAATTATTATTAAATCTGAGTACTCAGAATAATCAGGCCATAACTGAATGTTGTAAAGAAAAAGGAGACTGAAACTGATGTTGTTATTTAAAATGAAAAATAAAAAAGCTTCAGTGTAAATGCTCAATTCAAAATAAAAGAAAATTAAACAGGAGACATTTTAAGAGAGAAAATAATGATCAAAGCTGGTAAAAGGATTCTATAACTGGTTATGAAACAGTCTGAATTCAATTCTGCTGCCTCTATATGAAATACATAAGTTAATGAGACCATCAGTGAGAGAATCAACTGTTTCTATATAGTTTTTCTTCATGTCTGTCACCACGTCGGATTCTCAGTGAAATCAGATGAAACGAGTCTGAGTTCACAAAACAGAAGCAGGAGGAGATTTTTATCTACATACTTTTATCTTTGACTTTATATTTTGTGGTTATTACAGTGAAAATATTAGCAAACTGCAACATGCAATCCTTCAGAAATACATTTTTAAATAGAATTATATTATTTCAATCATAATCAATTGAAAGGTAGTTTAACTTGGTTTAAAACAGCTGGAAAAAAATAATTCAATAACTGGCTAAGTCCTACAAAGTGGTATTTCTTCTAATCAGTTTTGTCTAATCTGTTTTGTCTTTCTGTCTGTCTGATCTTTCTTTTTAGGTGCATCTGGTCCAGCCTAACTGTCCAAGTCTTCATGCAGTAAAGAGGACAGGAAGTCTCTCAGCAGCAGTGACAGACTGATGAGACCCAGCAGCTTGTTTTTCATTATTTCTATATTTTGAGGCTCTGGATCAGATTTAACTCAAACTGAAATAAAACGTTCATATGTCTCCTCTGGACTGCTTTTGAATCATGCTACTGTGTTAAGCTGCTGTTAAGACCAAACCTTTTGTGGGAATAAGATTATGGACACAGCTCTGATCATAGGCTCTGGAGGAATAACATCATTGTTAAATCACTAAAATCATTTTAAAATGAATATTTTGTGTCAAATTACTGATTTTGTTTAGTGCATAACCATGTAACAAACAGGATACAGTGTTGCCAACTCTTCAGAAGGGAAAGCAGCTATTGGCTGTCCTAAAAGTCACCAGAAATCACTAAATGACTCATCTGCATAATTGGCAATTTTGTAATGGACACTGTAAAAGAGAGGAATAACATCATGGGAGAGACAAAAAGTGAGTGAAAAAACACCCTAAATATGTTTACAACTACAAATGAACTTTCTTCTGTTGATTCTTGGTTTGCATTTTTTTAATTTTGTCATTGAAATAAGAGGCAAACTCAAACTAACGTCATGACTTAAATGTTTTGTCTAGACCCACATTACATAAATCAAGTTTGTCCCGTATTGTTTAATGTTAGAATATCAAATTTAATCAAAAGACTGTTATGTGGGGTGGAACTGCTAGCTCTACGTCCAGCCCTCCTCTTTTATCCGGGCTTGGTACCGGCAAAGTGACCCAAAAGAGACACTTTGGCAGAGTTACTGTTTGTTTAGTTTTCTTAAGTTTGGTTTAGTTTCTAACCTTATGCTCTAAAACAAGTCACAGTAAAACATGAACGTTTTTTTGCCGTAACTATAACATTTTTAACTTTTTTTTGTGTAGACGGATTTAACTTGACGACATTAATCATCTAAATGGACCAAAAAGAGATAATAGAAAAAACTGTCAATGGCAATGTAAGAAAATGATGGAAACTAGTCTTAATTCAGGTTCACTGTTTTTTTTTTCAGACACACACTGTGCTGGCTCACAGAAAGAGCAGGTCATTTTGGTTTGAGGGAGCTGACTTAAATGAATAAGCAGCTGATTTCTTTTAGTTATTTTAGCATGAAAGTGAAGAAACATTTACATTTACATCCCGCTCTGTAAGCCAGGGCGCACGATTCATTTGCAGCCTGGATGTGGAGTGGTGTGGGTCTCCTCTCTGCTCTGACTGCTGACTGTGAGACCGACCACCTGTGAGTGCTTTGGGACGGTGGAGGGTATGTAGTGCTAAATGGGAGAATAACCCTTGTAAAATAAATAATGTAATTATTGTAAAATAGACCTTAATCATTTGAATTAGGTGTTTCATTCATTCATTCATTTTCTGTAACCGCTTAGTCCATAAGGGTCGCGGGCTGCTGGAGTCTATCCCAGCTGACATTGGGCAAGAGGCGGGCTACACCCTGGACAAGTCGCCAGTTCATCGCAGGGCTGACACATAGACAGACAACCACTCACACTCACATTCACACCTACGGGCAATTCAATCATTTCCAATTAACCTAGCATGCATGTTTTTTGGACTGTGGGAGGAAGCCGGAGAACCCGGAGAGAACCCACGCAGACACGGGGAGAACATGCAAACTCCGGACAGAAAGGCCCTGCCCCAGCCAGGGAGCTGGGGGATTGAACTCAGGACCTTCTTGCTGTGAGGCGGCAGTGCTAACCACTTTACCACCATGCCGCCCTCAATTAGGTGTTTCAGAGCAGGAAAATTTCTAAAACATGCAGGGTCCCTGAGGACCAGGGTTGAGAAACACTGTACTAGAGGACACTTTATTATGCTATGTCCACTGGAAGGACACTTTAGTGGGATATTTGTCATGTTTGGTTCACTGGACAATAGACATTATCTTTTGATCTCCATCAAACAACGACAAAGAATACATACAACTTTGCTCAAACAACTTTTATTTGTGAATTGAAGATGCCAATTTATTTTCACATTTTCTTTTATCAGTTAGATACATACACACATTCATATGTCTTGTCACAGTGGTGTACAAATCTTTGTAGACAAGTGCAATTGTAACAATATTAAAATGAACTGATGTTCCAAAGTTCCACAGTTAAACTTCATAAAGCACACAAAAATCAAACGGTAGTAAAAACAGCAAAAGCAATAATTAATCACTGGAAATGACATAAATATCAAAATATGAAAGTTAAATTAACTTATTACAGCAAAGGCTGACATCACAAAAATAAAAAAAAAATAAAAAACATGTAAGGTGCTGTTCTCAGGGCATATATCCAGTATATGACCCTAAATGTATACCAGTATAATTATATATTATCGTGGATACTTCATTCTCATTTCGAGCAAAACAGTTTAGCCAGTAAACTGTCTAGTACTTATTGCAGGGCAAGAAGTATTTGTTCCTCAGCACACGGAACAGGGTCTTGCTCCCCAGGCTGTACTCATACATGTAGGGTCCGCTGTAGATGTAGGTGAAACCTGCAGAGCAGAACAGAGGCTCGCTGTTAGTTTCCGTGCAAACCTTTTCTCATTTCAGCCATCTAATAAAGCTTTAAGTGCTGCTCACCTCTGAACTGGAAAGCTGCGGTCACCTTGCTGGTTAGGCCAGTGAAGGTCTCATACACCGGTTTGGGGAATCCCTGGTCCATCGTCTTTTTGGCCTCATCATAACTGAAGAAACACAGACAGGATTAAGACCCATTCGCCATCTTCTAAACCATCATGTGACCTGAATCAGGCGATCTGAATTCATTTCACATCATGAAACGCACCTGTAGTAATTGTCGCCCACGAAGAACAGAGTCTTTTGAGATTCCACATCATACATGGCCGCATCGATTTTCTTCACGCTGCTGGGCAGACCGAAGCTGGAGAGTGATTTAGGGTAGTCACGAACAAGCTGATAGCCGTTGAAAGCCCAAACTCTGTCACCTGTAGACAGATAAGAAGAATATGTGTTTTTAGTATATGCACTGAAAATATATAATGTAATCTTAAGAATAGTACCAAATTAGGAGTTTTAGGTACAGAGAACAAGTACAGTACCTTTAAAGATTAAGACATTGTCTAATTCTTGACTTTCATAAGCAGCGTCGATGTGGGTGGGGGCATCGGGCCAGAAGTTTGTGATGAGAGTCTGCTGAGTTGTGGTGCTCTGAGGGTGGTTGCGCCAGAAGACTCTGAGAACACACACAAACAGTTTGTAAGTCAGCTGATGTGCGAGGAGAAAACATAAGCATTTAGTTATTTGAGCATTCTACAGTGTGTCTACAATACCTGTCCTTGAAGAAGAGCGCTTCTCCTCGCAGGTTGGTGACAGCGTCCAAGACCATGGTTGAATCACAGGCATCAGGGGTAGGGGGGGCTGTAGGTCTGGGCTTAAGAGGATCCTTGTCAGGGTTTTCACCTGGAGGTTAAGTGAAATCAACATCTCATTGAAGTGAAGTTGTGTGTAACTGATTGTGCATGAGTGATTTCAGGGATTATTAATGATGATCCAACCAGTTAGTACTGACCATAGAGAGACTGGATGCCGTTGACATCATCCTGGGGCAGAATGAAGGTGTTGGGGTCAATGAATGAGTACACAGGGTACATGAGAGCACCAGGATCATCAGAGTGAGACAAGCCCAGGGAGTGACCAAACTCATGGGCAGCCACCAGGAAAAGGACATAGCCTGCAGAAAACACGGAATAAACTTTAACTTTAACTTTAACTTTACTTATAAAACATTTCATAGGACAGGAGTAGTAAAAAGATCAAATAAGAAAAACAGATGAGATAAGAAAGTATTACATGTATAAATACATATACAATGTAAAAATAATGTCTTTGCAAGTGTCTTAAAATGTGATGTTCACTGAAATTGAAAAGGCAAGTTGGTGATTTTGTGATGATTCAAAAGTAGTAAACTTTTGTAGTCAAATAAACTTGATATTAGTTGATTTTTTTGTACAGTGGATAATATAAAAACATGTAAGATAATAAAGTATTGCATATATATAAAAACATATAAACTGTAAAAAACAGTTTTAACTTAAAAAGTTAGTTTGCATGATAATAATAAGGTATTACAGTAAAAAGAGAATAGGATATGAGGGTATTATCATTAATAATAATAATTCTTACAGTGCTGCTTGCAGAAAAAGGTGTATTTTATCCTGCTTTTAAAAGAACACACTGTGACAATACACCTGAGTTCATCATGTCAGTCAGAGCTCCTCAAGATGATGAGCACATATCATGTCAAAACACACACTGACAGAGTGGTTTAATAAAAGAGACACATTGCAGAGCAAAAGTAACAAACTGACCGGAGTTTGTGCTGAAAGTGAAGGTCTCATCCTCATCAAAATGAGCATCTCCTCCAATGCCGGGAGATGGGGCGAAGGCGTGGGCCAGAGTGCCATCAGGACCATCAAAGGGGGAGAAGTCACCATGAGCTGTTGGCAAGAACACATTCATGAGGTTACAGCTACAAGCCTGAAGTAGTATAAAAACAGGAAATCAGAGCTGGGTGTTCAGAATAAATCTTGGTTCTATGATTGATCGGCTGTCCAACACAGTTAGTCAAAGCTAAGATGTTTTATGGGATGTCAAAGCCAATAAATTGAGCATAGAGAGAAAATATAACTGGGAAAGACACTCACATCGGCTGACAAAGGAGATCATGATGTCAGCTGTGCCGCTGTAGATCCTTGTGAACCTCAGAGGAGTGACGTCGGCCCAAACCTGCAGAGCTCTCTCTATGGAGTCATCGATCTCTGACACAGACATGTCAGGTGAGTAGTTCTCTATCCTGTAGGACAAAAAATACACTTAAATAAAGAACTAAGACAATTCCTGGAGGAGGTTTCTCTCACATACATTTCCCGAGATCCTTTACCTGTAGGTGAGGCTGTTTGTCCTCCATTTGAGGTCACCCCCAAACGTGGAGAAACTGGCGATGTTGCTGTCTGGAACACCACAGCGAGGCTTCTTCATTATCGCCAAGGTGTCAGCATCCAGCTTCCCGGTGATCTGCAGACCAAAGAATTTCTGCATCCTAGTCAGCGTCTTGATCAATGGGCCGACTCCCCGTCTGATGACTGGGCCGGTCTCCTCCGTCAGGTTGAAGAAACTCTTCAGGTAGCTCTGCAAGAGAGAACAAGAGTTGAATACTTAAATCTGCACCAGCGGTAGAGCAGACATAACAACATTCTGAATTCATAGAACATTCAAGCCTCCACATGCAGTCTAATGCATAACAGCGAGATGACAAGCACAAATCAAGTGTACATACCTTTGCAAAATCTTCATCTTGTTCCGTCACCTGCGGTATTGGCACGCAGTAGGCTGCGACTGCCAGGCTCAGTAGAACGCTCAGGCTGAAAGTCTTCATGTTTCTCATGCTTCGTTGAATGTAAGTTGTGCTTCTGTGTTCTGCAGGCAGCTGTTTTATAGGCTGAGGACAGGGGCATGTTTAGCAACTACCTCCTTGATGCAATGACTCAGTACTCCTTTTATGGATAAGAGAGGAAGTTGGTCTTCTATTGCTCATCCAGCAAAAGTTTCCCAAAACAGGACACTGTAATTATGATGATGGTGACGTTGTTTCATAACAGACTGTGCAAGATTGTCATAAAATTAAGATTAAACAATCTCATCAATCTGCCAAAGAACTGCCTGTATAAACATTTTCACATTCATTTGCAGATTTATTTTTTTGTTGTTTTGTGTGGTTGTTTGTTTTTTGTTTGTACGTTCTTTTTTCCCCATCAGCTTTCAGTTATATTTCTACCTGAAAAATATACTTCATGACTGTAGTGGAGTATCTTAAAAATAATTTGACAAAAAAGAAAAAGAAAAAGTATGAGATATGAACCTTTATTTGTTTATTTAAATTGTGTCTAGAGCCAGTTCTGTCCAAAACCAAAAACCAAAAATAAACATAAAAATAAAACAACATCAAACACTGAAAATAGTGATAGACATGGAGATGTGATATGTGTGGTCGAATCCTTTAAAGTGACAGTTCATCCCAAAATCAAAAAAATATATATTTTTCCTTATACTTGTCCTGCAGTTTATCCAGTTTTTGGTGTGAGCTGCAGAGTTTTGGAGCCATCAGCTGTAGAGACGTCTGCCTTCTCTCTGATATAATGGGACTAAATGATACTCAGATTGTGAAGGCAGACATGTCTGATATGTCCAAAAGTCTGCAACTCACACCAAAAATATCTACATACATAAAGCTCAATAAAAACCACAGGAAATACATGTAGTATTGATTGATTGAACTGTCCCTTTAAGTCAGGTAAATCATCAAATCGTGTTTTGTGAACCTTTGAAAGAATCTGAAAATTAAAAACAGTGAACTAGTTTTTAAAATAACAAAGAAATAATAAGTAAGTGGACCACAAATATAAGCCTCTCATCAGAGGTAGTGCTGGTAATAAAGATGTTATATATTGCATTAAACATAAGGTTCTTAAATATTGTAATCAAATATAAAATTCATCATGATCTGGGTGCCATTTTTTTTCTTTATCTGTGCTTTCTTTTCATTATTAAAGACATGTAAGTTTTTCAGCAGTACTTGACTTTTTGTCCCACTTTGAGCTTAAGAAATTTTTCCACGCCGGTCTGTCGTTTATTGTCTGAACTTTGATTCATAACCTTCTTCAGCCATCACACTGTTGCTGCGTCTGTGTCATGTCATTATGAAGAAAAGCCCTAATAAAAGTCCCAACAAGTTAGGAAGTATAGATGCCAATCATTCATCATGTTGCGCAATTTTATTCACCACAAAATCCAAACAGCCCTTTTGTTGTGAATCAGAGGCTTCATTCATCATTATACAACATATGAATAACACAGTTAAGTTGTTGTTCATTTTAATAGTCACAAAAAAACAATGTTATAACTATGTACAGTAAATTGGTTGAATAAATAATAAGTAAAACTAAAACAGAGTCAGTTTATTCTGTAACATGTTAATGAGCGCTGTGCTGCATAGATAACAAAGGATTTTTCACTTGATAGAGGAGATGTGTGACTCAACTACAGGTAGTTTTTTCCATCCAGACACGTCTGTAATAATCTATAACCACTTTCTACATCAATGTAAGTGGAAAGCTACATTTCTGGTCACTCTGTGGACACAGAGGAAACACTAATGTGTGCTGCAACGTATTTTCTCAGGTGAATTGATCAACACTAGTAAAAGCAGAAAGTCTGTGGGAAATATGTGTTGCAACAGAAAACACACAAACATACACACTCAGTGTAAATATTTGGCCTCAGAATTAGTGACCAGAGATCACAGTGATGCAAAGGTAGAACCATAACATTTATTTTGTTTAGAAGAAGTGTAGGTCACCTGTTCTTGACAACTGGGACAAATCATGTCCTACCAAAATATATCTATTTTTAAATGATTAGTACCAACACACTTACTTTCTTTTTTTTGGGTTAAAATATGTTATTTTAAGATTTATATATATGAAATATATATAATTTATGAAATGTTTTGCTTTGCTTTAATTATTTTAAATGTCTAAACTTGCTCAGTGCCAGAAAACCCCCTTATCCCAGACAAGAATTCATAACATAACATAACAATAGCTACTAATAACATAAGTATAAATATGTGCTGTTATAATCATTGCTTTAAAATCATTTTTTAGATTTCTGTTGAATCTGACATTTACAAAAACATGATTTAATCAGGCATAAAAAGAGTTAGCTATACCCTAATTACCCCTGTCTCACTTTCTGGTTTAAACATGGGAAAACTGCTCAAAAAATTTCAATTTTTCGACAAATTTATTAAATAATATAGCTCTCCAATATGTCTAAACTGTAACATGTCAACTGTGTAGCCCTTAACATTAAGAGAACATTGAGACACTTCAAGAAATAAAGTTGCTGCTCACTGCGACTCTGCTGTGAAATGAAAAAATGTAACATTTTGTTAAGTCTGTAAGACATCAGCTCTGTTAGATTTTCTGTCTTGACGTCTACACTTAATAAAAAATTAAATCACTAGGAGGTTGGCCCGTTACAAAGTTTAATAGCCCAGAATTTGATCTTTTAAAATATATTTTCCAGCATAACTGAAGAGCAAAAGTCAACTCCCCTCAAAATATGGTTTTGTCCCAATTCTCAAGAATAGCTGAGGTATAATGCATTTCATAAGAAGATCATTAAAATCTTAAAACACACAGTTAGCAGCAACATCTGAATAAAAAAAAAACTGTACTTTGATACAAGGTACAAATGCCATTATTACAACATTGTATTACACACTGAGGTAACACTTTTCACCACTTCCCTGGATTATTCATCAGTTGGTGTGTTGTGTGGTTATTGCTGTATGTACAGTTTTTGTAACACTTTGCGTAAACACACATAGCAGATACACTATTAGAAGCACCATTATCATCATGGAGAGCTTTCCTTCAATTATCTCCTTTCTGCCAGGGTTTCATTGCCGTCTTCGTCCTTCTTCTTGCAGTCCAGCAGGTCATTCGCGAGGCTGGTGGAGACGACACGTTTGGAGTCGGGGTCAAATGTGTAGTGGATGTTTCCCTTGAAGAAGTGCACAAATCCTGATGGAAATGAAGATTCATTACTGTGATACATAAAATATAAATAATGGATGTGATCAGATTATCAGGGTGTAAAGTTGTGATGCTAAAAAACGCTCACTGGGGCTCCTGTGTCATTTTGGGGGACATTAACAAAATCTAAAGAAATCTTGATTTGCAAACAACAACCCTGCTAAAGAAGACTCAAACATGACTGTATTTCTTAAAGGGATAGGTCATTCAAAAATTAAAATTCATTATCTACTCACTGTCATGCTGATTGAAGGTCTAGCCTAAATCTTCACTGGAAATCCTTAGCTTGGAGCAAGGTTTACGAGCGCGTGCATACCATCTGAACTGTGTGTGTGGTGTGATGGTGTTCAAACATTAACAACAGCAGGTATATTACGAAGTTCAACTCCACTGTGTGACATCTGAGATCTTGAGATTCAACGTTGAATCGTTGAATTACTGGCGGATCACAAACCGACCAGGTGCATACCGCCACCTTCTGCCAGAGTGTGTACATCTGCAAGTGTGCTCGGGCATAAAACAACATTTTTCGTGTGACTGCTGACTAGCAGAGGAGAGGCAATCGCACTCTGGCACAGTACGGATCAATCATAGCGTGAAAACACCCTAAAGCACTCATACTTCACCAATGTGATGAATATTGCATAAAGTGTTTTGTATGTAGGTATGTATATACTGTTACAACTGTACTTATATATTCCTTGTATAAAGTTTTATTTCTCCTTTTAGTGCTACTTTTATGTACTTATTGCCTGTGTGGATGTCTGTTTATATATCTCATTTGTGTAGCATCGAGGGGGCAAAACCGCATTTCACTGTGCAACCCTGCATGGTATTAATGACAAATAAATAAAATCTTGAAATCTCGCTTGTTAGTTTTTTGTCTGTTTTTGTGAAGCACTTTGTGACTTGTGACGTGTGTTTTGAATACTGCTATAAAAAAAAAGGTTATTATTATTATTATCATTAGCAGTAGTGGTAGTGTTAAAATCTTTAAAAACAGAGAGAGAGAAAGTTCAGATGTCATTGTCAGTATTTGCAGGAAAATGGTGGGATTGGTGCATCTGCATAGCACCTCATTGTCTATTTGCTTTTCTATGTGCTAATTGCAAATTTTGATAAATTATTTTTATTACTTTTTGCAGGCAAGGAGGCTTCTATTGGCCGGATTTATATTTTTGTCACTCTGCCTTTCCCTACTTTATTTGACTTGCACATTAGTCGGGATGAAGAAAACCACTTGTTGATGTCAAATGAACGGGAGTATTTTTTTAAAATTCTAATTTAATTAAACCATGTTGTTTAAAAACTGCGTGTATGAAGGCAAGAAAGGAAGGTGGTGTAACTACCATCATAGAAGACAGCGGCATCTATTGGAGTAGGAATCCCTGGCCACAGCTGATCTACAGGTGTAGGTGATTCCTCCATCATCTTCAGCTGCTCATTGTACCTAGATGTTGCACACACAGAAAACATGGCAGAGCTTTGTCTCAGTGTTTTCCTGCTCATGGGTTACATTGTAAACCACAGCCAGCTGTGTCATTGGGTGAGAAACAGCAGAGCCAGTGACTGCAATCGGCTTTGCACACACAGGAAATTTGTAACTTGTTATTACATCAAAATTGAGGGAAGTGGTCAAATCTGGTCAAGTCACTTTTATTTACTAAATATTAAGAGTCATAAACAAACAAGAAAGATTTCCCCTGAGAAAAACCCTTTCAACAGAAAACAAGTTAGAAACCACACAAGTTTAGCTTAGCATAAAGACTGGAAATGGTGAAGATCTGTGAGGAACAGTAGGACTGTTAATACCTCCAACACTCATGGCCAGTGAAGAACACAGTGTAGTGGTCATTTCTGAAGTGAAGGGCAGCATCCACAGATTTTATTCTGGAGGGGAAGCCCAGGTTGGAGATATTTTTTGGAAAACCCTCCTCAAGATTTAACTGCCTCAGCATCCAGTATTGATCACCTGAAAAAAAAAAAAGAATATAAAAAAGACTAAACTAACCATTTTAGTATACCTGCTTTTTTCATAAGAAAAGTATATTAAAGCCATTTATTTAGGGTCTTATGTACAATCAATATAAAAAGTTTCACTCAATTGGATGTTTTCCTCTCTTACTGCTTTTATCAATGGAATCATGGTCGATATAATTTGGCTTTTCTGACAAAAAAAATACAAAAAACCTCTTTAATGTCATAGTGAAAAGATTTCTACAAAGTAATGTCAATTAAATAAAAATATATAATGCAAAATAAGTGATTGCATAAATATTCACCCCCTTCCAGTCAGTATTTATTAGATGCACCTTTGGCTGCAGTCACAGCACTGAGTCTGTGTGGACAGGTCTCAATCAGGCGCGCACATCTGGACACTATTCAAGCTCTGCCAGGTTGCACGGGAATACACAGGAATACTGATTACTTGAGACACGTTCACTGCACTCCGGTGATTTCCATTTCACTAATTGTGAGACTACAAGCAGCAACTGACTGGACCTCTGTTGATTTAGGTCAGTCACTTTGAAGGCGGTGAATATTTATGCAATCACTCATTTTACATCCTATATTTTAATTAATTGACATGACTTTGTAGAAATCTGTTTTCACTTTGACATCTTTGTGTCAGAAAAGCCAAATTATACCAACCATGGTTTCATTTATAAAAGAAATAAAAAGGGAAAACATCAAAGGTCCTGAATACTTTTTATACTGTACTGCACTGTACATAACAGTAAGCATTTAAAAAGTATTAGAAATTAATTTGACTGCAAAATTTAAATATTGTTATTTAAATTTTTGTACACTGTCCTGCATTGGGTTTGAATTGTGCTCTGAGATTTATTATGAAAAAACTACAAATAATTCCACAAACCAATCATAAAAAAAATCCATGTCATTTGCTATGTGGGTGCAAAAGGACTTTTCTGAGCTTTACTTTGTCAGACAGAGTTTTCCAACAGGGAACCAAAGCCGCTGTCTGTGATCTCTTCACAGACACAAAACTTCATTGAAAAAAAACCCAGAAATTTTCCCTCGCAGGACATGGGAACTGCTGGTCTCCTGCCGCCTCAATCCACAGCAAGTGACCAAGTAGTTCGGATCCGAACAAACACACAATAACCCGAACTAACTAAAAAACACAAATACAAACTCCCGTGTCCTGCAAGACAAAAATCCTGTTTCTGTCCATGGAGTCCGGTGGCTTCACTTCCCTGTTGGAAAACTCTGTCTGTCCACTGCAGGACATTACTTAGCTTCTGTGTTGGGATTCCTGAGGCAGCTGTCAATCAAACATGAGCTGACACGCCCACACACTCTTGAAAAATAGTCTCACAGCAAAAGCTGAACCAGGTTATCTAATTGTTGTGAATGTTTATTTTCACTCAGATCTTTTTGGATTCTTACTGCAAAACTTTACTCTGATATCATATATGCATTTTATTATTTCAAGCTAAGTTTCTAGAGGCTCCAAAGTGTACATTGAAGAACTCAGGATGTTCTTTCAGTATATGAGTTTATTTTACCTTTGAAAAACAGCATAACATGCTTCCCCACATTCTCATAGACAGCATCCAAGAAGTGAGGCACAACGTCCGACCACAGACTGCTGATCAGGGTGATTCCTATTTCATCAAACAGAGGGTGTTTGCGCCACATAAATCTGCAAAGGCAGAAAATTATCTCAAACACTATTTTGAAAATGTTTTTCATCCAGTACTCTTAAACCAATAAAGAAACCAGGTGAGAAGCAACACCCCATTTACATTTGGTTATCCAGAGGAAATTGAATCTGCCTGAGCACATCTGGATGTAGTCTGGCTTGCATTGTTTACTCACAGGACAGTTTACATACCTATCTTTGAAAAACAGCACCTCCTGTTGTAATTCTGTCACAGCGTCAAAGGACAAATATGGATCACATTTGTCGGGTGTTCTTGGAGGAGGTTTGTTGGAGACTAGTGATGCAAAATCGGGACTGATACCTGCAGGCAACAGAAGTAAAAACAATTTAAGGGCTTTTTTCAACAGAAACTATAAAACTCCACCCAGCCCCAAATTTTCCCTTCAAATTAAGTCAAGTAAAAGCTTTATGAAAAGAGCAATGATCACAATAATACATCATCTGCAAAGAATTCTGACCCATTTGAATCAAAGTCACAAGTGCTTGCAAGTCTGCAAGCAGTATAACATTATGCATGCATGCCTTATAAAGTGTTATGACCACATGTTATGATGCACATAAAAAATGTGATAACTGGACATCTATGTGTAGTGTTCAATATTGCTAAACTGTATTCCATTCTGATGCTTTCGGCCAAAAGATTTCTTCTTACACTTGAAATTGAATGTTGGGAGGGGTACTTTATAAAATGTATTCAGTTACTAATTACCTAATTATCTACAACATGTAGTCAGTAATATAATCCAAGTATCACAATATTAAAGTAATGTTACTTGATTACTTTCTGTTAATTTTGGATTACCTCAATATCAAATATGGTGAAATTGTTTGGGCTAATATAATGTTTTTTGGGCTACAACAAATAATTATTTTCATCACTGATTAATCAGTCGATTCTTTTCTCAATTACTCGATTAGTTGTTTGCTCCATAAAATGTCAGAAAATAGTGAAAAACGTTTGACGTCCTCACATTTGGTTTATTGTGAGAGAGGAGTAAATGAACCAGAAAATATTCAGACATATTTCATTTCATAGTTTAATAGTCAATTAACAATAGATTAATCGTTGCAGCTCTAAATGTTTTATATTTGTTGTTAGGTTTATTAGTTTGTTCAGCTGTTCCTTCCTTTGTTGTGTGCAATTGATTGATTGATTGATTGATTTAAAGTCAAAACATGGTAAAATTTCCACTCAGTGAAGCATTTTTGCAAAAGAGGCCATGATGATGAATTGGTAGCTGTGTGTGTGCTAACTTGCTAAAATTACTAAGAAGCAGAGAAAAAAATCCAGCCATGCAACTGCTGAAATGCAACAGAATGAGTAAAAATATGATGCATTCAGGACTCAGACAGAGAACCTGGGTATTTAGTTTGACAATCAAGCTGTGACGCTGGTCGTTATTCACTGACTTCACTGTGTGATGATGACACATTAGAAAGAGGATGTGGATCTGGTTTCCCACACTGCTGCTGCTGACTACAACAGTATTACCGTGTGAACATGCTAATGAGGTTGTAACTAAACTGACATGTAAATGTCTTACTGTTGAAAATATGTTGCATGCAATATTGTGCATTAATTAGAATTATGAATACATTTTTTGGTTGAGAGCAAAACAAAGGTGAAGATCACAGGTTACACAGGGCATCTCACAATACAGTCACAGTGTAAGCCATGCATTTTAGTTTGTATCGCTCTGCTTCAGAAAGGAATCAGCAACCGTTCTGAATCCAAGCAGTGAAATGATGCTTTAATCCCTCTGAACTCACCATACAGGCGTTGGATATCTTCGACATCGCGGAAGGAGAGTTCAGTCTCATAATCTGGAGCAAAGTTGTACGCGGGGTACATGATGGCTCCGGGGTCTGGTGAGTGGGGCAGGCCGAGTGCATGGCCAAATTCATGGGCTGCCACAACAAATAGGTTGAAACCTGGAGCAGGAACACAGGCCTCATGAGGGCTTCACGGCACAGACAAGGTGCAAAGTAAAATGTCATGTGTCATATGTTCTCAAGACATATCATCAGACTTTAATTTGGCCTATTAGTATGAATATGTGGTTACTTCAGGCGTTGTTACTTTTCAGTTCTCATTCAGTTTTCCCAACAAAATGTATATGCAAATTCTTTACATCTGTACTTTGTTTCATTTGTATTGTCAAGTTAAAGGAATAGTCGGAAATTTTGCAAAATGTGCTTATTCAATTTCTCGCCAAAAGATTGATGGGAAGATTGATATCATGAAGTTAAATATGAAGCTAGAGCCTGAGACTAAGACAAAGGCTATTTCTCAGCCGAATTTAAGACTCATGTTGGTCTTAAATTGAGCTCATTTGTGTCTTGATCTTATTTTGAACTCTCCTTTCCTCTGGGAAGACCTTTTGCCATAAAGCTATTTCTGTAAGAAATCTTAATGTCAGAAAGCCATTTTCTGGCAGAAAGGGCTTCCTGGGGTTATCATCATAACACACAGCTGCCTTCATCATCAGGTTTTGTTTTGCTTTACTTTTCAAAATTTTATTATAAGTTTCCTGATGCAGTTTGGTTAGGTTTAGGCAAAGTGGGTTAAATACTCGATTAAAATAGACCATTACCCACATGTCAGAGAGGCTTTCTGGGAGAAAGATTTGAAAGCACTGACGGCTAACTTCTCCCATGTGTGCAGCAGACGATTGGATTAGCTGAAAAGATTAGAAGCAGTGGGATGATTCGAGTCTACATAAGCCCCTGCAAAACCGCAACTGGCCACTATAACACATTTATACAACAAAAATGTTGTGTTTATTAGTGTGGTTTTGATGAGCTGGCAGATTGTTAGATTAGTTAGCTGGCATGTCTGTCAGAAGCTAACTAAAGTTAACTAAATGTTTATGGAGCCACAAAGAATATTGAGTATCAGTGGGTAAATTATTTATTAGAAAATATTTGTCTTAAGTGAGGCAGATTTTCGTACTTTAAGCTGCAGGCAGGCCACCTGTTTCTAGTCTTTATGCTAAGCTATACTAGCCATCTCTGCCTGTAGCTTCATATTTATCATACACATCGAGCTGCAATGATTAATCGCAACTATTTAGATAATCGATCAATTGGTTTGAGTAATTTTTTTAAGAAAAAAAAAATTTTAAATTCTCTGGTTTCAGGACAAAACAAGACATTTGAGGACAAAACCCTGAAACGCTAATCAATATTTTTCACCATTTTATGGATTAAATAACTAATCAATTAATCTAGATAGGAATGATTGGGAATGAGAAATAGTGGCATCGCTGATTTCAGTATTTTTCACTAGTCTAATGAATTTCTTCAAACTTTTGATGTATTATACATCTTTATGAGACTAGAACATTTGAACAAGAGATTAATCAATGATAAATATAATCGTTAAAAGAAAGACTGGACCTATTTTTCAACTGACAATACTGTGACAGGATTCATTACTTGATGGTTCCTTTACTCCACTCTGACAACAAACTGAGTATTTTTGAGAGGATGACAAAGTATGAGATCAACATATTTGAAATTTCTTGGTAAGTATGTGGTAATTAATTATCACATCCTCAATGTGAACTTGAAGCGTTAGTCTATTATAGCCTGATATTAGTCTGTGAATGGCAGTGTCAGTCCTGTCAGTCCAGGCTGAAATATCTCAACAACTACTGGATGGATTGCCACAAAGGTTTGTACAAATATTCATGGTACCCAGAAGATCAATCCTAGTATCTTTGGTGATCTTTGAGTAAAAGTGACAAAAAAAATGCAGAGTCATGACTTTTGGTGCAGACATTCATGTTCTCCTCAGGATGACTTAACATTAACCTGTCAGTTTCCCCCACTTGACTTTCTTCAGACTTTTGATATATTATAAATGATATATTTATGAGACTAAAACATTGGAAAGAGATATGAATTGATTAATGAAAATAATTGTTACAGGAAAGACTGGACATATTTTTCAACTAATAACATTGTGACAGGATTAATTAAGTGATTCATCATTTTGAGTCACTTTTTTATTTAAAAAAAACAAAATTCTCTGATATCAGCTCCTTAAATGTGAATATTTTCTGGTTTCTTTTCTCCTCTGTGACAACTACCTGAATATGTTTGGGTTGTGGACAAAACAAGACATTTGAGGATGTCATCTTTTTCATTATTTTCTGACAGTTCATGGACCAAACAACTAATCGATTGATCGAGAAAACAATGGACAGATAACTGATGATATAAATAATCGTTAGTTGCAGCCTTACATGCAGGCATCTTATCTAACTGGCAGCAAGAAAGTGAGTGAGCACATTTCCAAAAATTTCGAACCATTCCTACCATGAAATGAGTAGTGTGTGTGTGTGTGTGTGTGTGTGTGTGTTTTCAGCATGCTAGATTTCTAACTTCAGTACCAGTAGCATTTAAGGTCCAGTCTTCATCAGCATCAAAGTGCACATCTCCGCCAATACCACGCCCAGGAAGAAAGGCGTGAGCCAGGATTCCTCCTTTGCCATCAAAAGGTGAGCCGTCCTTATGGTCTGCAACAAACAGTTAACCATTCAATCTTTTGCTCCATGCATCCGTGTCAGGGCTGAGGACATTTGGTCTCTTTAGAACTCACCACCACTGTGGACGGAGATGACAATGTCAGCCTCTTTCCTTTTCCTCTTGCGAAATTTCAGCAGTGTGACAGCGGACCAGAGCTGCCATGCATCTCTGAAGACTTTGAGAACCTTTGAGGCTTGGATGGGGAGGTTCTTGTGACCAACGATCCTGAGGAACATGGAAAAAATTTTACCTCTTAAGTCAGATAAATTTAAGGCTTTTTGTCAGTATACCTCCCTTTTCCACGGGGCGTAATGCGCAGGCCAAAATTTCCTCTGGACGCAGTTGGATACACCCACAACCAATCAGAGCAATGAAGCAAATGAAGTAGATATTTAAATATTTTAGGTGAGAAATAGGCAACAAAGTAACAGACTGTTGATGAGTTTCAGGGGGCCAGAGGCGTTGCGCTTGACGGATCTGCTGACTAGAAGTGATTAGAGACCTACAATCATTGTAAAGAATTCGTCCCGCATTAAATAAATACTTGTGATCGGTCCAGTCGGATCCAAGACTAGTGGAATTATGTCTGAATGGAAGGGGAGGGGACAGACGGATCTGCCAGAGCAAATGAAAACATGAGCTTGGCAGATTCATCTGGTTTCCAAGGTAACATAAATCGGTAACACTTCATTTTCCAGGTCCTATAATTTCATTGTAACTAGGCAGTGATTGACAAGTAATATCTTTAAAATTACCCACAAAACAACTCCAACTTACCCCCAAATTTCTTGGTTAACTATGTGATGATTAGCAAGAACCTTTTTATATAATGGGTGGTGATTACCAAGTAATATATTTTAAATTTCTTAGAGATTACACACAAATATTATGGTTAACTCTGTAATAATTAGCATGTACCATTTCCATGTAGTTGTCAGTAATTACAAAGCAACATACACACATAAAATACAACTACTGGATGGATTGCCACAAAAGTTTGTACAAATATTCATAGTACCCAGAAGATGAATCCTTGTGTCTTTGGTGATCTTTGAGCAAAAGTGAGAAACAAATGCACAGTCATGAAATTTGGTACAGACTTTCATGTCTTCCTCTGGATGGCTTAACATTAACCTGTCAGAATCGTTGTTGTTGTTATGCTAACATTAGCATTTCAGACCTGTAGCTGAGGGTGCTCTTCATCCACCGAACTGTGTCTCGGAACTGTTCCACGTCTGACAGGCCACAGCGTGGCCTCTTCATAACTTCCAGAGTCTCTGTGGTCAGCTCTCCGCTTGGAGGCAAACCGAAGAAGCGCTGCATCATCTGGACCTTATCACAGAGCCCAGTCGACCAATCAGTGTCTTCATCTGTGTCTGCACTCCTCTTGTGTCTCTCTGACGTGGGCCTGTAGCCATAGAAGTGCTGCAGATATTCCTGAGGAAGATATTTCAGTTAATTGTGCAGAATGGTGCACTACTGGAGTCAACTAAAAGTTAATGAACATATGCCACTCTTATTTAATGTCTTCTTTTTCCTGTGACTAAAGGGTTTGAAAGTCTATCTCTCACACAGACAAAAAACACATACAGACACGAGTAGCACAAAACTTCCATGTTTTTTTCTCATAATGTGACACTAGCTGAACAATTAGACCAGCTTTCAACCACTCATGAAATTATGCTAAAGCCAGAAATCTTGGTCAGATCTAAATTTTGACACCACAGGCCCCAGTTTGAAAGTGCAAGTGCAGTGGATTTAATTTAGTCAAGGTGTGTCCAAATCCAGCTTTGTCGTGTTGCACCGAGGCTGCAGAGGCATCCTGTCCTACACCTATCAGCTGTGCACAAGCGCCTCGATTAATTCATGGGTGAGTTGAGGCTGAACATGCAACAAACCAATCAGAAAGTCAGCTCTCATCACCTTTAAGAAGCAGGTGCGCCTGGAGCGCAAATGGTGACAGCATGACGGCAGATTTACCAGGAAGGAAAAAAAGAGAAAAGATTTTAAAGTGAGGAGACAGATCTCCTGAAAACATAAAAACGTTCAATATATGGAGACAGGAGGCTTCATGTGTAAATAGTCTCTTTTACATTAACACTTGGAAAAAGTAATACAATACATGAAGCATAAAAGTAATGCAGATATGTAACTGTTTATGTTTTATACTAAAGGGTTTAAACTTTGCAAATTGTTTGCCACTACATTTTATTAAAGGAGCAATATGTAAGCCCCTGCTGTCAAACTAGTGAACTGGAGTCACAGACAGTATAGTAAATTGGTTGAATTCCTATTTATTATACACCACGCCCCCTCCTCCTCAAACTCAAAGCTCAGGCAGGTTGCCTGCAGACTGCAAGAACACTGAACACTAGCACGAGACAAGCAATGGAGCAAAATGTTAATGTCAGGCAGTGAGACATGCAGCCACTGAGCTCATCATCCAGAGTGTGTTATTTCAGAGCAGTATACTTGTGTTTTCAGGACAACCAACTTACTTTTATATTGACAGACAACTGACACACTATTGTCAATTTGGGGGCAGGGAGGAAACAACTCACATCAACCATATATCATCTATTTGCTATTTGTACTCATTTTATAGGTCCCTTGTCTTGTTGTTGAGGTATTGTACAAATAAACTTGCCTTGTCCTGTTGTGCAGTAAACATTCCAAACATTTTCTCAAACCTTTAATGACAGTATGTTGCAGAAGCGTTGCTGTACTCATGTAATTGTAGGTGTCTAAAGATACTGCGGCCTCTGATTTATAGGATTACTGAAGCTCTACGGGGATTTGTACAGTAATCTCCATGGACAAATGTTCCATTGTACTGTAACACCTCTGGGCTGATGGTTTGTGATGGTTTTGGACTTGAGCTCTCTGAACTCACATGCTGTCCACATGCTTTTAAATCCTTCTGTTTACAGTTCATACCGGTTTAGGAAAATATACTAAACATAAGGTGAGTTTTCAACATAAACTAAATAATTAATGCCCTGGGGCGGGTGAAGCACCCACAGTGTTTACCAGCACCTCTGTTTTTATTGTGGTTCAACATCAGGTTCAATTCAACTGCTAAAGTAATTAAGAACAGCAGGTTATTTATGGCCTGAAATGTGTCTACACCTTCACACTGTGCTGCACCCTCCTCTTATCAGTTGTTGATGCTCACTCTGCTGGAGGCTGAGGGCCTCTGTGGTTGTTCACTTCACTCTAATTACCACAGCTCATTCATTCGATTTATCATTATTTATTATAACAATGAGAGAATGTCAACAGCCTTGATATTTTAACATAATTGGATAATCTGTTTTTGCAATTTCTGCATCTGTGAAACCTCAGCTGAAGTAAAATGTGATGCAGTGATAATGATTCTTTATGAGCTCTTCTTCTTAACGTCTGTCTGGACTCAGTTCTCAAGAAGGCAGATGCGAGATGCCAGTGTTATTGTGGTAACAGATAATGAAGTCAGGAGATAAAGGCAGTCAAAATATGTGAGCAACTGCAGCCACACAGTTTTTGTTGCAATATTTACAAAAAAAACATGTTTCTCCTGGCCATGTGTTTAAATGTTAGCTTGATATGATCTTGATCTGAAATTTTTGAAATTGAACATTTTCTGATGAATCATGATAATGGCTTTATCAAAAGTGCAGTAAGTGATTCTGGAGAAAGATCACTGTTTGTTGACTCTCATTCTCAAGACTGAAACACTGAAACATTATCTTAACAACCTGTTTTCTAAAGCCTAAAAGCCAAGACAAGGGGCAGAAGTCCAGTCTTCTCTCACGCCATTTAAATTATTATATGTTATTATACTGCAAGGTAAATTCAGAACCTTTGTCCAGTGCTGCTGCTTACCCCTGCTTTAACTCAGATTTTTAATATTCAGAAAATATTAAATTATATTTACAGGAATGAACAGTGACTGAATTGTGCCTGTGGCATCAAGATTGTCAAGTATTAGCAGTTGGTATTATATCAATTTTCATAGTTCTTTAAGTGAAAAAAGGTCAAATATATTTATTTTTCCCAAAACAAGGTTGGCACCATTGTTGATACCCAGTGTTAGTTTATCAGTTATTGTGTGGCTGTATGAGTTTTTCCTACTTTTGCTGGTTACTTCCATTCTAATCAAAGTTTTGGATGTAGTAATGAGTAGTGCTGAAAGAAATGAAAGGAAACTTGTAATTTTTACCATGAGGAAAAAATGCCAGTATTAATAATAATAAAAAAAAAGAAAATCCATCATATTATCATCATAGATGTCATATGCACCTGACGTGAAATAAGCCAAACTGTCTGTTTGCACCTGGGTGTATATAGCCTAGCATGGCAGAGACAAGCACCCAGCTGTCGGCGGACAACAATGTTATTTGCATCCAGTGTGTAAATAGCCAGTGTGGCTATTTGGCAGAGACAAATCATGTCCTTTTCCTAAACCAAACCAAATAGTTTTGTTTCCTAAACCTAACCAAGTGTTTTTTTGTTTTGTTGCCCAAACCAGGGGTCTGCAGAGCCACATGCAGTTCTGTTGCCTCTCTCCAGTGGCTTTTTGTGGCTTTGACAAACGAATACATGGAAATAAATGTTTTTTTAAGCATCATAATTATAATTGTGGGTCTAAGGTGATTTCTACAATTGTAAAAATGTGCAGCCTAAATACTGCATAAAAAAGAAAATTGTAAACTAAAATTTGCATTATAGCCTAATGCACATATGGCCTTGTCATGGCTCTTCTGATAGTAAAGGTTGTCAAACTTCAGCAGAAAACTGACAATAATAATAACATTTTTTTAAAGAATGTTTTAAGTAATAGGTACACTCAACTAAGTCTAAAAATCAAGTTAACATTGACTTCAACATTTCACACTAGACTTACATCCTGGTGCCGTGCTTCACTCTTCCATCCACCACATCCTGCAGCTGCTGCAGAATCTGTCACTCTCCATAGCTAAATGAAGCAGGCTGGGTGTGAATAGCCTAATTGCTGCCGTGTGCCTATTCTCACCCAGGTGCAAACAGACACTTCTTATATTATACCTCTATTAGAAATGTTTGACTGGGTAGCAAGTCACAAATGAAATAGTTTGCATTTTTTTTTCTTTCAAATATCTATTAAATGTTGAGCTACATGCCCCCAGAAACAATTCTACAAAGTTTTATGTTGCCATAAATTTGTGGACCTCTGGAGCTATAGACAGTATTCCTCTGGAAACAGAAACACAGATCTTATCACTAACGTGATTTAAAAGGCTTTTAGGGAAAAACAGCACTTAGCTGAACTAACAAACCACAACCATACCTGAACAAAGCCACACTCAGTTCCAGGCAGTGGGGCTATAAAGCTGTCCCAGCACAGACACTGGCTGTTTTTCACCTTTTCCTACTGAGGTCATAAACTGGTAAATACCTCTGCAAACTCCTGCTCAGCTTCAGCTGGTCCAGCACGGGTTGGCAGAGGCAGGTTTGGGGTGCGGAGAGGCAAGGCCGCGACAGGAGACCCACCAGGCATCAGAAGAGTCAGGAGACTGAGCCAGAGCATCTTCATGTTTGACAGGCAGGAGTCCCAGCGAGTCAGTCTGTCTCTGAGATGTGCAGCTGCTGATACACGGGGCTGTATGCAAAGCGGCAGCGGGGACCACCTGCTAATTATGTGTGAGTGCTCCTGTCCCGACAAGAACAGCAAGGTGGCTCACACAAAACAGGGTCCTCTACAATGTGTCTTCAAAGAACCAGCAGGTCCCTTATTTATAAAGCTTTTTATCAGAGTAGGAAATCAGTTCTTACTGGGACAAAATTCTTCTGTATGCTGATTCAAGATAGACCTATTGTGAAGGAAATGTACACAGAGCTGAGTCAGATTGCACTGAAATGGAGCCAGTTACAGATTACGTGGCAATTACAATTAGTAAACAATGTAACCTAATATAAATACATCTTGATTACAACAAAGTCAAACATTGACAGTATTGCACACTAAAAATTGGACAAAGCCACAAAATACATCATATTTTATACATCTCAAAACATTTCCAATGCAAATGATGAATGCTGTTTGTCAGATGTAATATTTATTTTGAATTTACAGCATTGTTTACCATTAAAAAAGTTTAAGAATTTTAAAATTCCCATATTTATGTTTATAGCATTGCATGATGTAGCCAAGTACCCAGGTGTTCATACACAACAATGCTATTTGTACCCAGGATGGTATAGACAATGTGGCTATTTACACCCAGGTGTATGTAGCCTAGTATGGCAGAGACAAACACCCAGGTGTCCATAGCCATCAATGCTATTTGCACCCAAAGATGTGGCTATTTACATCTGAATGACAGAGACAAACTTTGACCTTTTCCTAAATCAACCAAGATTTTTTGTTGCTTAAACCTTGACATGTCTGGGCTTTAGGAGACTTAGATTACACCAGACCAGCAGTATGGAGGCAATTTATCTTTTTATTCTGTTGTTTGTTTGTTTTTTAAATATATTTGAAAACTGGTCACCATTCACTTCCATTGTTTGAGAGATTGTGCAATGCTAAAAAACTAACTAACTAATAAACTGGACTAAAAAACTAAACCTGGCCTTCAATCGGCATGACTTTGAGCATATAATGACTGAATTTTCACTTTTGGGGTGAACTATCCCTTTAACATATGACTGAAACCTTGTCTATTAAGATAAAGTCCTGTGTTTAACCCATTCATCTTCCACACCTCCTCTCTACTCTGTTGTTCTTTCTCTGTATCACTTGCGTGTCCTTTTTGTTGTTGTTTAAATATAAAAGCCTATAACAATGGTGTCATTATACAGTGGGTTTGCATATTGGAAGTGCTACAGTAGATAACAGAGTTATTTCATGATGGCAGATAATTGAGGGGTAAAAAACCTACATAGATATGTTGGCTTATAGCCCACAGACATAAATTAATTATAGTGTTTACCATACTGAACTGTCTGCAAGGGAAAAAAAAGACATTTGATTTATTGTACTGTGTCTTTTCTTGCTCAAGCCATGATCCTGCCAAACAAGCAAATGATCAAATAAGATTAGCTGAGAAACATTTAAAGTGTGACTGATGGCTTGGAACTGAAGAAACATTTTACCTCGGAGTGATAACAACATACCAAAAGCTAGTTACTGTGATGAAAGACTTCAGAGGTACAGATGCAACATGAGATTGCATGTTCTCATGCAGAGCTTTTTCATTTCAGTTGTGTGTTCAATGCTCTTATCATCCATTTTCCAAACTCAGGTTGTTCCTTCTTAACAGCTCATTTCTGTTCAAGGGTTCAGTGGCAAAACATAACAGTACTGAGGTGGACAAAGTCCATACACCCTGTACTCAAGTAAAAGTACAGATACTGTGGTAAAAGTGAAAAAGTTCAGGCTCTGAAATGTACTCAGAATTGAAAAGTAAAAAGTCCTCCCCCTCCAGGACATTTATGTGGATGGTTCTGCATAAAGCTAACTGAACCTCACCTTTTCTCCACGGTCATGTCTCCATTTCCTCTCTTCTTCGTCCTGTTACATCTTTTATGCCGTGATTGCTTTGTTATCTTTTATGTTGTTTTTGTCTTGTTTCGTCCTCTTACATTGTTTTCATCCTTTTACATTGCTTTTGTCTTGTTACGTCTTTTATGTCGTACATCTTCTTAGGTCATTTTCGTCTTGTTATGTCCTGTTGCATCTTGTTATCTTATGTCTTGTTACATCTTTTAGTCCTTTTCATGCTGTTAAGTTGTCATCATCTTGTTATGTCATGTTGTTTCCATCTTGTTACTTCATTTTGGTTTTGTTACATCGTTTTTATCTTGTTACATACAGCTCTGGAAAAAAAATGAAGGGACCATTCTCACAAATGTTTCATAAATCAGCATCTCTACATGTGTGGCAGCCAGTCTATTTCAGTGTTTGTTGGATTCCAACACAAGACTCCTCCTTCTACTTTATGAGGAAGATTATAAAAACCACTGCTGTGATTAAAGATTGACATTATCCCACCAATACTGATTTCTAAACTCCTTAAAATATTAGTGTTGTGCTGTTTAAAAATGAATATGAACGTGTTCTCTTTGCATTGTTCGAGGTCTGAAAACACTGCATCTTTTTCATTATTTTGACCAGTTGTCATTTTCTGCCAATAAATGCATTAAATGGCAATATTTTAATTTCAAATTTGAGAGAAATGTTGTCAGCAGTTTTTAGAATAAAACAAGAATATTCATTTGACTCAAACACATACCTATAAATAGTTGAACCAGAGAAACTAATAATTTTGCAGCGGTCTCTTATTTTTTTCCAGAGCTGTATTATAGGTCATATTGGTCTTGTCAAATCTTTTGTGCAGTTTTTGTCTTGTTACCTTGTTTTTGTTTGATGTAATTTATGAACTTTTCCTTTGTTACATTTTGCATCATTTTTGTCTTGTTATGTCCTGTTACATCTTCTAATGCCACATTTGTCTTGTTACATCTTTTAGGTGTTTTTTGTCTTGTTATGTTGTTTTTGTCTTGCCTGTCACTGCCTGGCCAAAAAAAAAGTCAACACCTGGATTTGACTAAGCAAACAGGTAAGATCCATCCATTGGATAATTACTGCAGTGATTAATATGTTTCAGCTGTAAAAAAAAAAAAAAAAAATTAACAGTAGAACTCACAGCTGTGTTTAATAGTGAAAGTAAGAACATTTCCACACACAGTGTGAAGAGAAGTCAAAGGATTGGGACTAAACATCTGTGTCGCCTTAAGAAAACCACTTATCAGTGAGGATAGTCAGAGCATAGAGCATAAAGATTGGACTGCAGTTTAATGTGGTCTGATGAGTCCAGAGTTACCCTGTTTCAGAGTGATGGGGGCACCAGGGTAAAAAGAGAGGCAGATGAAGTGATGCTCCCATCATGCCTAGTGTCTACTGTACAAGCCTGTGGGGGCAGTGTTATGATCTGAGGTTGCTTCAGTTGTTCAGGTCGAGGGTCAGAAACGTTATGAGGTCAGTTCACTATGAATATACTGAATGAACAGGTTTTCTTCTTCCCTGATGACACGGACAGATTCCAAGATGACAATGTCAGGATTCATGGGGCTCAGATTGTGAAAGAGATGTTCAGGGAGCATGAGACATCATTTTCACACATGGATTGTCCACCACAGAGTCCAGACCTGAACCCCACTGAGAATCTTTGGGATGTGCTGGAGGAGACTTTACACAGCATCTGACTCTCCCATCATCAATACAAGATCCTGGAGAAAAATTAATGCAACTCTGGACAGAAATAAATTAAAAGTTAAAAGCGGTCCTACGAAATATCAGAGTGTGTAACCTTTTTTTTTTTTTGTCCAGATAGTGTATTGTACTTACTTCTCATTTCTGCAACAGGAGCTGTAGCGATTGCTTTCCAGAAGACCAGAATGTTGTAAGCTGAGCTGTCTGGTTGACAGGATGTACAGTATAGACAGGTAGTTACATAAATGTATTGCAATATAGTGTGATTCAGTGCTCAGCTTTATGTTATCTCAACACTGCTCTGAGACATCTGCAATTCTTTGGCTGACCACTGAAGAAATCACGACTGATCAGTCAATTTAATCCCTCTAAAGCATCTGAAATTCAATCAGCCATTTTGCACTCTAAATATTCTGAATTACTGAATCCAGTTCAGTTCTATTTAGTGCCCAAATTAGATCATGGTAAATACTATACTATACTTTCAGGATTTTTATGCTGTAGCATGGTTGTATGGACGTCCAGACCAAGATTACTTCAGTTAACTAAAACTAAAGTACAAACTAAAACTGTGATAAAACATTTTTGAAAAGTGGAATAAAATAAAAACTAGACTTCAGAAAAAAACACACAAGATAACTGAAACAATATGTAACAATATACAACAACAATTAAATTTAATATTTAAAGTTTTTTTAATATATAAAATAAAATGTCTTAAAAAATAAATAAAATATACATAGTCTTTTGTGTGTCACGTGTTTTGCTAGCTCCCCCAGTTAGCAAAGTCAATTGTTATCTTTTGAATATTCTGTGTCTTGCTAGCCTCCACAGTTAGCAAGGATGCTCGTTGACGCCTCATGTGCTTTGTAAGCTTCCCTGGCTTGCAAAGACACTCTTTGTCCTCTGTGTATATGTGTTTTGCTAGCCACCCTGGCTGTGTTATGTCATTTGATTTTGTAGGTTAAGTTAACCTTTTATAATGTTTACTTAATTTGAAGTTAGCTTAATTTTGCATTTAATTCTTTAATAAAAAAGAACCGTTGTTGGCACTTTTGTCTCAGTTTTCCCTTCTTCCGTTTTCCCCCGTTACTTTTAGTTATTGTTACACCTCTCATCCCCTAGCCCAAAGTTGGGGGTCATAACGTTGTTAACTTTCACCGAACAGCAATAGAAAGCAGAAACAGGAGCAAACAGCAGAAACAGCAGAAACAGGATCATTAAGTTTGCCCAGAACATCTTCAGTGATATCGAGGAGGTGAGATGACTCCTTCATGTAAGACTTACTTTCTTTCTAGAGGAAAAGAAAGTAGTTCAAGTAGGTTCTTTAGTAGTTCTGGTCAATTCTATGAAGTAGTTCCTAGAAGGAAAAAAGGTAGCTCTATTGCAGAAAGAAATTAGGTCTTGGTAGAAAAGAAAGTAGTAGATTCTACTGCAGGAAGAAAGTAACTCCTGTAAGAAAAGAAAATAGGTCTGGTAGATTCCACTTCAGAGGGAAAGTAATTCCTGTGAGAAAGTAGATTAGAAAGCAGTTTCAATAGATTCTACTGCAGAAAGAAAGTAGTTCCTATAAGAAAAGAAAGTTGTGGTAGATTCTCCTGCAGGAATTAAATAATTTCTATAAGAAAAGAAAGAAGTTCTTGTAGATTCTAAATTAGTTCTGGTAGAT
This sequence comes from Lutjanus erythropterus, assembly GCF_056507025.1. Classification (NCBI taxonomy): domain Eukaryota; kingdom Metazoa; phylum Chordata; class Actinopteri; order Lutjaniformes; family Lutjanidae; genus Lutjanus; species Lutjanus erythropterus. Next base: position 5,965,289 of record NC_139327.1, read on the forward strand.
ACTACTGCAGAAAGAAAGTAGTTCCTAGTAGATAAGAAAGTTCTACTAGATTCTAAAGTACTTCCGGTATATTCTATTGCAGGAATTAAGTCATTTCTGTAAGATAAGAAAGTAGTTCACATAGATTCCACTTCAAAAGTAAAGTAATTTCTGTAAGAAAATAAAGTAGTTCTGGTAGATTCTACTGCAGAAAGAAAGTAGTTCCTACATGAAACTACAAGGTGTGTGGATTGTCTTGAGTAACTGGGTTATGATTTTTAGGAGTTTTATATTTTATATTTTAAGATATTTTTGGTGCTCTGAGCACCATTTATATTCCCATTATACTGGACAGAAGGCAGACATCTCTACACCTGATATCTTCAAAACTCTGCAACTCAAACTAAAAATATCTAGATGGATAAACAGGACTACAGGCCAGGGGGGGAAAATATGTATTTTTGATTTTGGGATGAACTGTCCCTTTAAGGTGCCAGCTAACAAGAAGTAAGTCAAGTGCTCCGGCGGTGACGTCAGAAGCAGCAGCGTGCTTTCATTCAGCTCATCAGACACTTCAGTAACTCAGGCATTCCCAGCATGAGTCAGCTCGTATTTACAAGGCGTCACCGTGATTTGTTTCTGTTTTAACGGCCTGGAAATACACCTGAACCAGAACCAAACCTCCATAACCTGATCACAATCTAATTATTAGATACAGCGAGCACTGAGTCAAATGAAGCGTGAACACTGGAAAAAAACCTGCTAATGACACTCATTAGGACTGTATTACACACAGCTTGACACTGACTCAGAACACTTCCAGCTACCCCCTCAGGCTGAACGACTTAATGTTCTCTTTTAAACATAACTTTAATGAAGAGGTGTTTCACAATACCTGGGTGATGATTTAAAGTTATTGGTCTCTCTCCCAGATATTTAGTTTTTTCAGCTTGCACACTCCTCTGACTGCTTCTGCTTTTACAAATGTTAATCATTCGTCATTCCCACCTTCAAGAGGAGGAAATAATAAATGAATTAAAACTATAAAATTTTTAAACTTCTCCATCTCTGTTCAGAAAAGTGCAGAGTTGTTCATATGCCAGGCAGCTGGAGGAGGAAGGGGATTTTCACAGATTGGTCACCACGTGGAGGTGGTGTTTTCCACCGTTTCTCAAGTCGTGTTAGTAGAGCAGTGCCAGGTGTGGAGTGTGTGTTTTCTCTCTTTTTACACAAACCCTGAAGGGTTTAAGCCAGAGCTGCAGCCTGAGAGCTCTGTGTTTTCAGTAATGACAGTTTAGGATCTCTGTTAAGTTCAGGATACCTCCTGCGGCTACATCCTCTGATCAACAGTGTGTGTGTATTACACTCTTTATCCAAAGCCTGGCTGAAGTGTGTGTACAACCAAATGTCATGTGGATTGATGGATGACAGTTCTGTTTCTATAGCATACCAAATACCAAATTCCTGTTGGAAATTACAGTGAATGGGTGTGTTTGTGCTTATACAGTAATTGGCTAGAACATAACAGCACCTATGGAACATCAACTGTCTTTATATGACAATGTGTACATATGATATCTAGAGAGGAATGCAGCCTCAGGGTAATAAAATTATTCTTTGTCTAAGCTTGCCCTTCTAATCTAGATCTTTGAATCTCAACAGGCCATGACTGTCAGTGACAACAACAGCCAAATATAGCACACATATCATGTGTTCATATGGTTCCTGTATGTTAATCACCGTGATATGATTCATCCTGATGCTATCACCGTTTTTCCAGCGAATTTAGCGCTGGAAAAAGATCTGGCTTCATGCATACACATTCTGCAGTAGGGGAAAAAAACCTGCTCTGTCTAGTTTGCATTTCTTCAAATCACAAAAAGTCTTGGGCGGCACTAAGACCACCGTCCACTTGGGGGAGTAACAGATTACATGGAACAGGATTTAGTAAACAAAAAAGAAAGCTGTACTCTATTAAAGTTAGAGATTAAAAAGATGTTATCAGATTACAGGTACATTTAGTAAAATTGGGTATTATTACTGGGATTACAGTTTTAAAATAAAGAATAATATCCTACCATGCACGGTGCACACACCCGTCAATTCATTATCATGACCAACTGAAAAAATGCCTCACTGGGTGGAAATTTCACAAGTTTTTGTCTTTAAATCAATCATATTTTAATCAATAATTTGTGCACAACAAAGGAAGGAACAACTGGACAAACTAATAAACCTAACAACAAACATAAAACACTTAGAACTGCAACAATTAATCAATAATTTTTATTTTTAATTTAATTTTTATTTTTTTTCTAACTTTTATTAAGATAATTTGCATTGATAATTGATTTTGTGACATTTTTTAATTATGAAAAGTCCAAATTCTCTGATTTCAGCTTCTTAAATGCAAATATTTTCTGGGTTCTTTACTCCTCTCTGATAGTAAACTGAATATTTATGAGTTGTGGACAAAACAAGACATCTGAGGACGTCATCTTGGACTTTGATCAACATTTTTCAACACTTCCTGACATTTTATGGACCAAAAAACTAAGCAGTTAGTTGATCAAATAACTAAAATTATCGTTAGTTGCAGTCCAAAGAACACTATACTAGGCTAAACAATTTCACCATATTTTATATTGAGTTAATCCAAAAGTAATCACGTTCCATGTGTGTTCCATGTTCCAATATTGTGATAATTGGATTACATTAGTGACTACTTTTTTTAAACAGGAAATTAATAACCGTGTCAGAGCACATGTTTAAAGTAACCGCCCCCCCACCCCCCCACCCCCACCACCCTGCTGACCTGATGATGGTGAGTGCTGCACAGTGTGGTGAACAGTAGTCAGTCAGCTGTTATCTTTTCTGACTATAAATTATCTGTGGGTTTCAGACTTTTGGTAGGAATGCATTCATGAAATAAATCATCTCTTTTTGGTTCAGACATTTGTGAGACGCTTCATGCCTCTGTTGTGGGCCGACAGCTGTGCTTTTCTTTGTGGTAGTTTCCATCATAATCCAGCTAAATCTGTACGGTGACTTCGCAGTTAGTCACGATTGTTCCCGTGGGGTGTAGTAGTAATTGTCAGAAAAGACATGACAGGTTAACCTGCACTTGGCTCACATGTTTCTTCACAGCCATTGGATAAAAGCCAGGTTAGGTTTGGTCTAGTAGCTGAGTTGGTACAGTATTTTCCCCATGTAATGAGGCAGTGCTTCCTCTGTGGTGGCTGTGGGTTCAACCTTTTCCTGCATGTCGTTCTCCCTTTCCTGGCATATCTTCGTAAAACAGAAGAGAGTAAAGTCTTAAAAGCAGCAAATTTTAGAAAAGTTGGTTTGAATTTTGGAAACTAGAGCCAGTCAAAATGTGGGATATTGCCTCAGTGTGTGGGACGCAGGACAAGGGATTAAAATGCAGTGCAGTCCACATCGAGTGGGACACCTGGACACCGTATTTATGAGTCCATGCACATAATCGGACTATGCTGAGACAGGATTGGGTAACAGATTACATGTAACAAGATTACATAATCTGTATACAGAAAAAAAGGTAACTGTACTCTATTACAGTTACAGATAAAAAAAAAGACATAATCAGACTACAGATACAGTTAATAAAAATGTGGATTATTAGTAGGAAACAAGGAAAGATTTACTACCATGCACACAGCTTCCAATTCATTATCATGACCTCTAGTGAAAAAATGCTTCACTGGATGGAAATTTTGCCATCAATCAATCAATCAATAATTTGCTCTCAACAAAGGAAGGAACAGCTGGACAAACAAATAAACATAACAACCAACTTAAAACTCTTGCAACAAGCTGCAACAATCAATCTATTATTAATCAACTATTAAATTAATCTGCAACTAATTTGATAATCATTTAATAAATTTGAGTCATTTTTAATTTAAAAGTCCAAATTCTCTGATTTCAGCTTCTTGCATGCAAATATTTTCTGGTTTCTTTACTCCTCTCTGACAGTAGACTGAATACTTTTGAGTTGTGGACAAAACAAGACATTTGAGGACATCATCTTGGACTTTGATCAACATTTTTCACCATTTTCTGACATTTCATGGACCAAACAACTAATCGGTTAATTGAGAAAATAACTGACTGATTAATCAGTGATTAAAACACTCATTAGTTGCAGCCCTTAAAACAATATACTAGGCTAGACAGTTTTACCATATTTTATATTGAGGTAATCCAAAAAGTAACCAAGTAACATTAATTTAATATTCTGATACTTGGTTACATTTTTTTTAGAGGTAATTAGTAACTGTATCTGAACACATTTTTAAAGTAATCCTCCCAACTCTGTACATTAACATTTATATTTTAGGTACTGTATTTTATTAAACAAAACAAAACAGGTTTGATTAGTATGTTGTCAAACTAAAGCATAGGCTACTTTATTTATTTATTTATTTATTTAGGAAAAGAAAGGATGGAAGAGAGAGGAGAGAATTAAAAGGTTTTAGATGAATATGTGTTCAGCAGGTGTCATCAACAGAAGTTTCAAATAATGTGCTTGACTCTAAATTCTTTATGTACTTTGGAAAGGAAGTATGCTTGAGTTTGAGAGATCAGAAAACTTTTTATCACAACGTTTACATCTTTCAGTAGTTATATTCACTTTGCTTTTATTATGCCCAGTCTTTGTGACATGCTGGTGAACTGTCTGTGTCCCAACACGCTTTGCTACGCCAGCAGCAAAACAAACAGCGTATCTTAATCTTCTTTGGAAGCAGTGAGCAGTTCCTGGTGACACACTCATCTGAGTAATGAAGAAGTCAGTGACTAAAGCAGCAGATCAGTAAGAGAGTCCCTGAATGAAAAGCCCAGGTGACGCATACGCATGCTGAGCTGTGTCCAGCACGTATACAGACGGTAGCTCTGACACTGACCGCTGTGGTTTGTATGGTCTGTGATGTAAACACTTCAGTGTAAACAGTTCCCTCAACCTCTGCACTGAGCGCTTTGTACAGTAAATCAAAATGATCAAAACAGCTGCTTCATTTTAGGAGGAGAAAAGTATTCAGATCTTTTACTTAAAGGTATAATGTGGAACATTTTATTTAAAAAAAACAATGTATAGACTCATATGAACTTTGAATCATCACTTATGACCCACTAGAAGTGTGTGGTAGTGGCTGTATCTGCAGAGACTTGGCCTATATTTCCTTATTTTTGGCATTATTTTGGTGTGTTCAGGACGCTTTACCATCACAAAATGATGGTATTTGACATCCTGGTGTCTTCCTGGTACATTTATTACTAGCTTGGACAAATTAGCAATAAAAGTACATATAATAGAAAAAGTAAAAGTACTCATCAGGTAGCAGTAGGGTTTCTGTATTATCTGATTATTATAACTTTAATATTAATAAAATTGTGGTCGTTGTGGAGCTAATTTTATCTACCACGCTTTACTATAAAAAAAATCACACAGGAGTTTAGTGAAGTCAACCCATCAACTTGACATAAATATACAAGTTTTATTTATCAAAGTTAATTAAACTTTACATATTTTCAGAACACTTCAGAACAGGGGTCTGCAACCTTTACCATCATAAGAGGCATTTTTATCAATAAATAAATAAATAAATAAATCTGTCTGGAGCCAAAACTGATGAATTCTCACTTTTTCTACTTGAGGGAGACAAAAAAAAAACTGTCAGCAAAATTTAGAGGAAAAGGCACTGGGTCATACACTTCGGCTGTGAGGCACATTTCTTTTAACAAAATTAATAAACCATGCTTTATCATAGGTTACACTGTTTTCAATTTGAGAATGTAAGAATTACTTTAGACTTACAACACTGATAAATGAAAATTAAAGTGATAAATATATATATATATATATATATATATATTTTTTTTTTTTGTCAAAGCTACAGGGAGTGAATTCATTTGATTTGAAATGATGAGTTCAGCAACTCATAAAATTAAGTTTCTAAAGAAACATAATCAGTTCAGTCAGAGGAGACTTCATTCTGTGTATGAGTGTACGAGATATATTTATCTGACATGTGCACAATCTGGATGAGAAATGTAGAAAGTCTAACAGCTGTGAATGAATGAAGCATAAAGATGGTCTTCCTGATTGAATGCTGAGCTTCTTCATTGAATGCTGCTTCCCAGCATGTATTGTGCAAGAATTAAAACCATAGATATATTATAATGAACTACATATTGAATGCAAAGATGGCCCCCATGAGAGTCCAAAGAGAGTTGCTGAGGTTTACTTCCTGTTTTTAATGTTTGCCTATGGGGAAAATGATTTTTGAGCTGGGAGAGAGATTTTTTCTGCAATACCACAAGTGGCCACTGGAAAAAAACTGGTGTCAGGGCTGAGCAGCAAAGCCCTGTCTGGTTCTATGATTAAAACTCTTAGGAGTTCCTTTTTTATAACTTAAAGAAAACATATGATGAAAACTTTCTGTGTGTCCAACACACTTTAAGTTAAGTCATGGTTGTTTGTTTTTATAATAATGAAAGCATTGTGAACCATGATGAAGGTTTGTGTTGAATTCAGTGTCATGGTTTGGGTTTTTTCTCAGTCACTTGCTGTTTTATTCTGGTCTGTTTGCCCTTGTGTGTCTTTCTTCTTTTTACTTCCTGTCTTTGCCTGTTTTCCCGCTCTTTTTGATCATAGATTATTTTCACCTGTTCTTGACTTCCCTCACCTGTGTCTGGTTATCCTCACCTCCCTATTTAAACCTGTGTCTTTACCTCGTTCATCCCCATGTTGTGTTTTTTCCCTGCATGGATTCCTTACCATCACTGCAGGTTTTTTGTGTTTGTTTTTTTTATTAAATTTTTGAAGGCAACCAGTCCTGCTGCTGCCTGCACTTGAGTGCTTTCTCCTGTTTCTGGTTGACAACTCGACATCACTGCCTTACACTTTAAATGTAAAAAACAAACAAAAAAAAAAAGTCACTGGGAGCAGTTCAACATATTTGTGTTGATGTTGGAACAAGCAGCTTCAATGGGAGCAGCTGGACGTTCTTTGTGTGAACTGAAGAACTGACTATTCAAACTGAGAACATGCAAAAGAAAATCTAATTTGTTTGTGTTGTTTGTCATTGTGACTGAAAAGTTGTTGGATCAACTGAATATCTTTATTGAACATGTTTTCTCAGCTATATAAAACTGAATTTATTTGAAGCTTATTTAATTAGAAAAAGTTGTTTTTAATCATCACAAAATTACCTCAACCTGTCTCCTTTCAGTAAACTTAAAATTTTACAGTAGCCTGGATGCTTTTTTTTTTTTTTTTTAAGTTAAAACAAATAGTTTCACAAAGACATTTGCAGTTCAGCCCTTACAAGAAACTTTCCATATTTTGTTGATTTTGGAGACTCCTGTGGACAAAAATCAGTTGTTTCCACTATAATAACCACAAATATAACATCAAAAAATAAATAAGTAAATAAATAAAAATCTCCTCCTCTGCGTCTTTTTAACTGGCTGACGCAACACTTACTCTAACTTTGCCTGAGAAAATGTGAACACAGGCATGTTTTCATCTAATTTACAGCAGAAATAGGCAAACTTCTTCCTCATGGTCTTGGTTGCTTAAGTAGGTCATATTAGGTGCATCAGTGACACACTGAGACCGTTTCTTAACAGTTAAAAACTCCTTGTAGTGGTTTTAACAATATACCATTTTAGGTGCTTCTTATATTAGTATGTAAAGCTGTCAGATAAATGTAGGAGAAGTATAAAGTAGATAAAAATGGAAAAAGTATGTTAAGTTGTACTTAGTTACTTTCGGCCCCTGCATTTTTAAGTACATTTCCTGCATCTTTTCTTTGAGAAAACATCTGAATCCATTCTTCAAATGCCAGCTTCCCCTTTCAAAAACAGGAAAGGAGCAAACCACCAGTGCAGGAGCGTCAGAGGAGCGTTACGGGAATATGCCAGCCCCTGCAGTGTCTGGGGTGTTTGTGCCACAGCCTCTACGTCACTACCACACCCTCCCAAGCTGCCTGACTCAATGGAAACCCCTGGCAACATAATATCATCAGTGATACAAAACTCAAAACAGTACCGTAGATTAAGAATGAGTCATATCTTATTATCATTGTAAAGATTATTGACACTGCCATATAGGTGCCAGAGTAAAGGCTGTTAGACTTGATGGAACAAATGTGTGCTTTTAAATCCCTGCTTTTTGATCATCAAATACAGCATGTTTAATATTTTCAGAAGAGAGATGCACTCTCTCTCCAGCACCAAACACCAATCAGCAAACCTGGTAGTTACTTTTGTAACACTCAGATACCATCACACACACGGTAAATGGTGAATTAGCATCGTCATGAGCTGGTGTTAAATTTGCCGTGTAACTGATCAACCAGTTTGCTTTTCATTCCCACTGTCCTCTCCCACTAAAACAGTGCAGCTAACCAGTGGAGGTTGGTAGTGAGTGGAGGCCTGAAAATCCAAACTTTAGAAATGTATGTTTGTACACACATAAAGTTTACCTGTATGGATTATATTGATGCCGAATTGACAAGAAGATTGCCAACATGTGACCTCCTTTATCTTGTGTTCACAGAGTTATGTGTTTATCCAGACGCATAAGGAAATGTTAATTTGTCATATTTTTTTAAAGGGAGTTTGGTGTCATATTTTCCCCAGAGAGCACAGAGGCTACAGAGAAATGACTGAGACAAGATCACATTTTTCTGTAGACAAACTGTCTGACACATTTTCTTTTATTTGACAATACAGGACATCATTAAAGACTGGCACATGACCAAAGTTCAACAAACACGTTGGCAGAGTTTGCTCTTCTGGCCTCAACACACAAGTATTATCACTTCGAGCTACAGTTAACTTCATTAGACCAACCTGTAACTAAAATGTTGGACACATGAAATGAATGGAAGGCCAAAGAATCAGGCACAGACTTTGCATTAAAAGCTGTTATTTGTTTGTCCTCCTGATGCCTTAACTGCTTATAATGAAGGTAAGGGCACACTGCGCGACACAAGGGAACAATTTAAATGGTTTGTTTATCATGAACATCAAGGCAACTTGGATTACACTGCAAGGATAACAGTAAGGCACCCTCTGACAACCGCTCACCTCGGCTGATGAGCAGCAATTTCAAGAAAATAACACACATTTAAAGTTTCCACACAGACATTTGAACAATGTTAATACTTATACTTTCATACATTGTGCTTATGTGCTTACGACTGTTTGTAACACTGGGATAATATATGAGAGTGAGTGACGCAGCATGTAGGCATAATGAAATGTGAACGTTGTCTCAGGAGATAATCCAGCACACAGCAGTTTAGGAGGCCACACAGATACAAATATCTCCATACAACAGTAATGTTGTGCATCTTCTAATGATTAATTACTTCAAGCTCCAGGTTCTATTGTTTCTGTTACAAATCCACAATTTCACAGTAGCAAAACAAATGAAAAGCCCTTCATTTCACACCACAGATCCAGCACATGAAAACTGAGGCAAAAATCCTACAGTAGGTAGTCAAAGTAGTAGTAGAAGTAGTTCTTCAATGCACAATGGCATGCTTGGCAATGTCTGAAATAAGCTGGAAAGTTATGCCACCTAGTGGTTGTATCATAAACTGTTTCACAATGATATTCCTCTACAGGTGTATACAGTATGTGCCATTTGACTCTTCACCTTGACATCAAGGTAAATGAAAATAGCAACTAATAAATAAGAGACTAATAAATAAAATGAATTGTGGGGTATGTATTAAGTACCAGTGGATAAAGGGATGCCTACAATTGAAATCAAGTATTTTTCTGATAAGAAGGGAGGGCACTCAACCACTGGGACAGATTTTACAGAACCAGTGACAGGAGTGGCCGTATCCAGAGCCAGTGTGTGGTTTGTCCATTCTGGCCTACTTTAGAAACATGGCGATTCAACATGGCGGCCTCCGTGGAAAAGGATCCACGCCCTCTATAGATATAAATGCCTCATTCTAAGATGAGAAACATGCAAAGATTCTTATTTTCACTAATTTACACGAATGAAATACACTTATGAGTATTATATTCATAGATCCTCCAAAATCTTACACACACTGGACCTTAAAGAAGAATCAGTGTAACACAATAGGAGACAAAAAGCCTCCTAAGAACTGGCTGTGTCTAGTAACCCATTCCCTGCAGCTTATGATGATGCAATGATTCAGACATGTTCCATTCATTCTATTGGTCCTTTGACTAAATGTTAACGATTACAAATAGCAAATGTTCCTCTAAAACAGGTTGTCTTTGTTAGCTGGCTTCATTAGCTGGCTTTCAACTATCAGCATTCTAACTCTAACTACCCTCAAAGCTGGCTCTACTGTACACTGTTGGAGATTTTTAGGCTTGGGCGGTATAAAGGTATTACTGTATACCCGGGTAGTAAGAAATCATGACGGCATGATTTTAAATACCTCCAAAAATACAGATACTCAGTGTCAGTGTCTCTGGACAAAGCAGCGCAGCTGAGCTGAGAAACATGGCGTCTGGAGGACAACTTTACAGACATAACTAGCTGAAAAGAAAAATGCCTCTGACCCTGTTTGGGAGTATTTTGGGTTTAGTCATAGAACCATCTGGGAAGTCATCCTTGGGAACTGTTTCGAAAAGGGCAGGCACTTTCGAAAAAACGATTGGCAGGTAATTGGATGACCCATTTGTCTATTATGTCTTACACAGGCTCACATCAACCAATCCGATCAACCAGCAGATCCATTGTTTGTTCAGTGAATGCGCTCTCTGCTGAGTGGAGGAAAAGGTGAGTTGTCGAGTTGTCGATTTGGCAGTAAAGGTACAGTATAGGTTTGTCAGTGAATACAGGCTGCAGCTTGTCAAGTCCAAAGCAAAGCTCCTGGGTATGTGTTTCCCTACTCCTGGAATAGTGTCACTCTGACATTTAGCTCATTAAGGGAGTAATATCTGCAGTGAAGTTGAACCTTTTTACAGAAATACCGTCATAATAGTGCATACTAGGGGTGGGAATCTTTGGGCACCTGCCGATTCGATTACGATTACGATTCAGGGGCTACGATTCGATTAAAAAACGATTATTGATGCATCTTTATGTATATTGATGCACTTTTTCACAAACACATTTCTTTTTGTCTCACTGAATAAGCATTCGTCACTTGCAATTTTTAAAAACAGCGCATTTGTAAGAAGAATTCATTTCGATTATATTTTATTAAACTATTGGAAATATGTGCAAACTGGAAAGTACCAACAGTAGCCACTAGTAGCCGCAGCAACAGCCTGCCGTCTCCCCGACTCCTCCGTCGGGTGGAATCAAGTTACGGCTTCTCATGTTTGTTGTGTTGCCAAAGTATTTTATTTTAGCTCGACACAACTTACATATAACGTGGCTCTTGTCCAGTTCGCTTCCGCCGTCGACGTTGTAGAAGCCGAAGTGTTTCCACACGGCTGCTTTTAAATTAGAAGGAGCTGTTCGGACCTCATGGCGAGGTGGCTGCCGGTCGGCCATGTTTGTTTTCCGCTGTGCGCGTGTCGCTCCAGGTGCGCGTCCCAAAGTGTCCCGGCGATGACGCGTACCGCACTTCTTAGTTCCACATTATTTAGAAGGTTCTGTATCACTTTAATTAACAGATTTAAATAATCGAAATTTGGACGTTTGTGAATCGATTCAGATTCGTCCACGTCCGAATCGCGATGCATCTAAGAATCGGAAATTTCCCCCACCCCTAGTGCATACCCTGGTAAAATATCAGCAGGGTATAAAATTAAGAAAAAATAGATACCGCCCAAGCCTACTGAGACATCAGATAATGCCTTGAGAAAGACAACAAGCGAGTTAAGCTGATGCACTTCCAGTGATGTTTCTTCCCGTTTGCATTTTTTGTCTGATCAAAGCCATCCGATGCTGGTCAAATCCCGACAAAGGGGTTCCTTAACGTCACATCCCCTGTGGGCTCAAGGGGTGGCTGCAAAATTCTAGTCCTTCACGGAGCACAGGTTTGTGTGCAGTATCACATTAAAAAGACTGTGAAAGCCTTTCTCTGTCCGCAGAAACTTGAGATGTACAAAGTGGTTCAACTTGCTTTGTGTTCCTGGGAAAACCCAAGCAAAATCAAAATGTATCAAAATGAGGTTTTGTAACAAAACTACAGGCATTGCATCTCTTGCTTGATTATAACGAGGTAAAAGATCAACATGTTTCACACATTACACAGCTGTTTGAAATCCCAGAGCAACTTTGGCAATGAAAAAAACAAAATAATTCCAGTCTTGGCATGTTTAGATAGGAAAATGTCTGGTAAAAATGAAGCCTGTGGCAAAGCAAAGTAAGAGGGAGACAGGTGAGCTATACTAACACAGTATCACTTTCACTTTCTAGCCAGCAGTTACTATCCCATATGTAGTGAGCACATCCAAAAACAATACAACACTCCTCAGAGAGGGATTTAACAACACTGTGTTGTAAGAAGAGCTCCCTCAGCTACTTGTTAAACTACACATAAGCAAAAGTCTTAGTTATGCTTTTGTTTGGGGATGTATTATACGAGAGTCAAATATCCACAGACAACTATATATATGCTAACGTGAATTCTGAATCAATGACACTGTTTTCCCTTTTCCCAAACCCAAATCAAGATCCTTAAACCTCTTCAACATTTACCACTGCAGTGGACTACACATCATATTTGCATTGAAAATGAATGAGCAAATAAAACTCTTACACTTCAATAAAATTACAGAAAAGCTAGTAAGCTAATAAATTATGATTAACGAAAAAAAAATCTTCCATTTCTTAAAACTGGACTCAGTGCTATGCTGTACTTAATAAATCCCCACAGTGCAGAACCGAAGGGTCCCTGGGGTGGCGCCTTGGGGTCCACCTGCTCCCTAGCTGTGGGCTGAGTTCCCAGCAGTGGGCGTTGGCAGGTCCCTGTGCTGATGGTGTCTGGGTATGGCAGTCACCATCCTTAAGTTGGTCCCCATCCCTTCATTTCAGCTTGTCTTCTGAGGTTCAATGTGCAATGTGGGCCAAACTCCACAAAGAAACTGACAAAAGTTAAGATAAAACAGGACAAATAAATAGAAGGAAGGAATGAATGTAATTAAATAAAAGCTAAAATTTAAACAAAGGCCACAGGCTGGACATACCTTTACTTTTGGTCTGTATTTGAGGTAGGTTGACCTGATCTGAAGGCTGAAAAAACATGAACATTAGGTCTTAATACAAATGAACATTTCTCACCACAATGAAACTCACTGCAGTTGACTTATGGGAGCTTACCTGAGAAGTATGTGCAGGTAGGAGCCAAGGCCAGTGAAGATGTGCCACCAGGCATGGAACTGTGTTACTACTCCAACACCAGGGGGAAGTGTTTGTCTACTGGCTCTGAGAGAGCAAACAAGTGTTGACACAGCAATTTGAATTAATAACAAAATAAAAACTGAGTCTCCTACTGTATGATATTCTCTTCTATTAATGATGATTTAAGATAATGTTTTCATATCATGCATTTTAAATGAAATAAATAAAGTTGGCAAAACTTTATTTGAAGGGGTGTGCAGAAGACTGTCATGACACTGTCATAACCATGTCATGACACCTGTCATGAACATGAAGGAGTGTTTGTGACAGTTCATTAAGTGTCATTCCATCAAGTATGCCATTTTTAAAGCAAAGCTGACATAGTTTGAGATGTCTTTGTCATGACAACTTGACATTATCAAAGTTTAAGATGGCACTTATCCTGTTTTAACACAGCATTTAACTATCATGTACAGTTGGTTTTGCCATTATGAGACCATTATAAGTATGTCATGAACATTTTCCTTGTCTTCAACTCAAGCAATTATCATCTGGACTTGTTGCAACAAAGACATTAGTGGTTTGATGAATGTCAGATTGTCATAACGAAGACAAATGATCCCACTTGGTTGAGGTCAAGGGAATTATTCATGATACTGTTATAAAAGCACTTGACAGTGTAATAAAACTTGACGGCATCTATATGACAAGTTTAAAATGTACCACTTTATATGAGGTCAAGGAAAACATTCACAACACTCTTAACAGTTTCTTTAAGTTTGGTAATGTCAAGTTGTGACAAAGACATTGACAGATTATGCTGTCTTGGTTAATGTCAAGTTGTCATAACAAAGCCATTTTGTCTTGGTTAATGCAGTGTAATAACAGAAACTTGTCAAACAATGCCTACTTTGTTTTTTTTTTTAAATTATACTTAAAGACAACAGTCATAAACATTCACAAAGACTTACATTAATGACAGGTGTCATGACATGGTCATCACAGTGTCATGACAGTCTTATGCACACCCCTTCAAAGAAAGTGTTAGCATAAAGTTAAAGTTTGATTTCTTATTCCACAGGAAGTGAGTTGATACATATCAAGGCAGTGACATGACTTTGAGTTTGCCTGACTTGTCACTGAGATGAGAAAAATGCACTACACTACAGAAACTATATGATATCACATAAAGAATGTCACCAACTGTGGACATGAACATTTTCTACACCACTGCAATTAAAAGGAGAGTAATCAACTGCTCTCAGAATTCCAAAATTGATTCTGAGCAAGTTAATGCAAAGCACATAGAAGCTCAATATTTTTCCAAGACAAATTCTCACCTTAATGTGTCACAGAAGATATTGTCGATGTTCCACAGTAGGAACCCTAACATGAAGACTCCTAAGGAGGTGTAACACAGCGGTCTGAGCCATGGGTACACCCTAACATTGAAACAAGAACAACAAGCAAGTTGTTACTTCATTGAATATTAATGATCAGCCATTCCTTTGATATGTTAATGTTATTCATTTTAATCGTCCACTTGGCAAGCTTACCACGTAACAATGAAGATAGATCGCATGACTAAGCAAGCTACTAGAGCACCGTACATGACCTGGAGGAAGACACGAGAAGAAATGCTTATTTAGCTTTGAAACACAGAGAGGGCTCAGTGTATCAATTCATCTCAACTGCTACGGTCCTAAGCTCGAACTGTCTTAAGTCCAGTAACTAGAGAGAGCTCTGTATCAGAGCTTAAGACTTAATCTTTAACAATGGTTTTAAAGGAACAATGTTACAATTGTGTGTCCAAAAATTTTGTACTACAGGGGGGTTAAGGAGAAACAGATGAGATTTCAGTGAGCTCAGAATAATAATCTCATTTATTTCTCCTAACGCAAAGAAAAGAAGATTGTGAGAAGCAAGTTGTTCGTCCGCCCCCTCCTCAGGCAGCAGGAACAGCCTGAGGAGTTCAGTGACTGCTGGCTCTACTCCCTTCTAACTTAAATGTTAGAAATATATAATCCTTCTAAAGAATTATTAATGATTTCTTATGACTCATAAACAGACACTAACTCATTCGGCAAACATTCAGCTTTAATTTGAACTCTGATTAATGTGAAACAATAACACAAGTATAAGGAATATCAAATGAGGAACATGCTAGCTAATGTGTGGTTGTCAGAGAAGTGAGTATTTCCACTTAAAATGTTTCCTCAAACTCTGATAACAAATCATGGTTGTTTTATAATTTATTACACTAAATATATTTTTTAGATTTCTCCTTTAACTAGTAATATTTCATTGCAATTGTTAACAGTTTTCTTCAGTCTATGGACTAGTTGATTCTTTGGCAAATTAATAAATCAATATTAGCACAGCTTAGTTTATATACTTTTGCAACCTATAAATTCATTCTGCTAAATCAGCGTTTCCCAAATTGGGGTTGGATAGATACACCTGCAGGGTCAAAAGATTATTAAAGTAATAATGTCTTTCATACTAAATTAGGCCTGCCTTTTCTGAGTCACCAAGCCTGATAATCAGATTGAACGTTATTTTGTTTTCACTTGAGTTGAATTGGGGAGACTGGAGATGTGGACTAACTTTTATCTCTTCAGGACTAATAATCCTTAAAAAGAAAAACCTCTCTTTGGTTGAACTGGACACAACTCATGTCTACACTATGGTCATAAGCTGAAATGAGAGGTCACACAACCCACACCCAATTGATTATAAAATTAACTGCCAACTGTTCTGATAATTGCTTAATTTGTTTGAGCAATTTTCTAAGAGAAAAATCATAATTCTCCAATTTCAGCTTCATAAGTGTGAATATTTTTTGGTTTCTTTACTCCAATATGACAGTAAACTGAATATCTTTGGGTGGTGAGTAAAACAAGACATTTGAGGACATCATCTTGGACTCAAACACTGATCAACATTTTTCACAGTTTTCTGACATTTTAAAACAAACAACTGCTAATCGAGAAAATAATCGAGCGATTAATCTACTATGAAAATAATCGTTAGTTGTGGTCCTAAAACACACATAAATGAGACAACCCAACACAAAGGGCTGGATGCATTCAGTATATTCTCCATTTACATGCTCACTTCTCTCCAATAGGACAACATTGTAAGTCTGGTTATGAACCCTCATAGGGCAGTGTGATTAGTAAACAAAGTCACAGCTTTGTCCTTGCTGTTGTAAAGCAACACAAACAATGTGAGTCTCTACACAGGTACAGACAAATATTGAACATAACAGAAGTGGCTGTGCTTATCTTAAACGGTTTATGTGGTTACTGAACAGGGTTGGATTTATGAGATTCTTCTTTTTCTTGGCAACAGCTGTTTAATTCCATAGATAAGGATTCAGCGCTGAGTTTGGGGCTTAGTAACTGATTTTTTTTACGCTACACCAACAAACAACAAACACTAAAATGCAACTGAATGCTTCATTTTGCATACCTGATTTGATATTAAATGTTCAACAACTAGCATGCACTAAACTGAGTGGTGCATGCTGTGTTGACAAGCCCATTGTTTACACAAGGTAAAAATGACTTAAGGCACACCAAGCCCTGATGGCAAACAAAGAGCAATCTGAGCCAGGTGATCAGAACACAGAGCACTCCCTTACCTGGTGAAAGACTGGCTCCTTCCACTGTAAGTAGACCTGCAAAAACAAATACAGAAACTACTTGAGACAAAGCAATGGTATGTTATGCTTCATTTACAGTATGGTTCAAAGTAAAAGATTACCGTTATAGCCAATGTGGATACTCACCACTGTGACTGAGACACTGAAGATTAATAATAATGCGATAGGAAACAAGCTGATGCTGTTCCCTTGTTTGAAGCATTCATATCTGAAGAAAAAAATAAGTTTGTTTATCTTACATGTTCAATTTGAATAAACAAAGAATGGAGAGCAAATAATGGAAGGTTACGTGTGTGACCCAAGTTCTCAGGATCTCTCCACCCTGCATATTCCAAATAAAGGATGTTAATTGATTAATCACCGTAAAGAATTTAATACTAATTGATTAATCAATAATTTATGTTTTGTGTACCATTTCTCTGGAGCTCATAGGTTTTCTCAAGATTTGGTTTGGACTGTCTTGTTTCACATAATTAATGTGACGCTGGGATTGTTTAAATAAAACTTTAAAAGCTTAAACTGTGTTTTGTATCTTATTGATTATTAATAATTAATCCACTGCTACGGCATTCAGCTATGGGTTAAGGAAAATGGGGTTGACAATGGGCGAGGATATTGTTGTGTATTTTGTGTTCAGCCTCTGAAGCTTGAAACAAAGTTAGCTGGCTGCCTAGACTGAAAGCTAAGCCAAGCTAACAACGGAATGACTGAAAGAAACACGCCAACAGCAGCCTGCAGAAAAGAAACACCGCTGACACTAATGAAACCAAGGGTCTTAGATTCACCTAACTGGGCAGGACTATTAAACTCCTGCCTTACAGTAACTCTGAAGGGACACACTACCTCAAATAGAGAGAACTGGTAAATCATGATGTTACGATGGCAGAGGGCTTAGTGAATGATGACTGTCAACTATCACGATAGATGATGGCATTATCAATCAGTCCAACACTAAAGAATGTACACGTTTGCAACCTTATTCCATATGTATGAGGACTGACCCCCACAGGGCAGTTGATGTGGATACTGTTTACGAAACTAATTCATTGATGGCAATACAGTTCGTGTACTTCTGTACTTATACATCCTGTTTTGAGTGCAGAAGTGTGCTCACATATACCAAAACTAAGCACACTGTATGTACATGGATGTTGTACTCAAAATGTCCAAAAGTTGACTGTAGAACGCTGGACACTTCTCGTCCTCAACATGGCTACCTAGTGGAAGAGGCGGGGCTACCAAACTTGTGAACATGGCAGCCCAGGTGGCCAAGGAAGTAGCTGCAGTGACTACAGTGGCCACAGAGAACTCTGAATTATTAAGACATAAGTCCTGCATGTATATTTATCAATAAGTCCTATTATACTGTTATCGGATTGAAGCCACCAATATGTGTTTTTGGTTAAGATAGTAAAGATGACAAATCAAATATAAATCAATATATTTGGAGGAGAGACATTATGATGTATTTTTAACCTCACTGCGATCATCATTTCTGGTGAGGGCACAAAGGCTGTCCTTGATTTGAGACAGCACCACCCTGTCGAAATTCATACACTAGGCAAGTGAGAACATAGTGTGGAAAGTGTACTACTTGACAGTGTATTAATGGAAGTATCTGAAATGAGACACAGCAATAGTTATTTTAGTTAGATTGGAACTTGTTGGAGCAGCCTTTGTTGAGAGAGCCTCAGAGAACCTGGGTTACACATAGAACCTTTCCCTCTATTTCGTGTGAATATATTCCACAGGGAATATATACAAGTCACACAGTGGAGATAACAAGTTGACCCAGCTGTGCCTGCACAGTTCAAATGAGACTTCGTCACCACCGCAGCACTCATCCATGTTCTCAGATACAGGAATGGTTCAATAATCACAGCCTAGATGCAAAACATCACCACAGCTTAGCTGGCCCTGCCAGATGATACCAGACCAGACCAGGCATAAATGGGAAAGCCACTCAGTTTGCCAGCAAGGTTGCAAGTAGAGATGTCCCAATCACATTTTTTTGCCCCCGAGTCTGAGTCATTTGACTTTTACTGTCTGCCGATACCGAGTCCTGATTCGATACTTCAGCAATGCATTAATAAGAAGAAGAAAAAAGAGAACACATCCACATTTCCACCACACGAAATGCCCAATTTGCACACATTACAAGTGGCTGTTGCACTGCCTTCGCTGTCCAGTTTAAAATACCTCCAAACTGCAGACATTTTAGGTTGAAATGCAAGGCATAACACCAACACAGGATTAACCCTTAGGAAGAGGCAGGACTCCTCATTCACCTAAAGGACATGGAACATCCTCCATACATTTAGCTGACACAATGACCAACCAGAATGCCAACTTGAGAGAAAGCCATTTCTGCTCCACTGTTTTAACAGGCTCATGTTGCAAGGCTGACAACCCCTTGGAGGAGACAGTTGCCTTTGAGAAACTGAGCAATAATGTTCCCCTGGCCTGGCCTCACTCAGCTGGCATTTCATGTTCCAGTGCTTGCTTGCTCCTGCTCCAAACAGACCATTTTCTCTGCACAACTGTGAATGCTTGTGACACAGACAGGGGCTGCACTTATATGCACTATGCACGTATACTGCCTCTAATAGGTGACTGACTCCTTTTCCTATTATCAGTAGTTCTGATGTGCCACATTTGATGTCACAAATGCCTTGGAAAACAGGGTTATATTTAACACTAGAAAGCACCATGGAGGCCAGTGATAATGCTATGGTGGTTAATCTGTACAATTTTGTATTTCTGTTTCTCATTTAAAATCAACGCTGACTAATCTGGAACTAGGGCTGCACGATATTGGAAAAAACTGACATTGCGATTTTTTTAACCCTGCGATATATATATTGCGATATGAAAAAATACAGGAATTTTCACCATATGACTTGAATAGCACTTTATGTTATGCTGCACTGATGCCATCTTGTGGACAATTAACCTGCACTGATCTTGCGACTCACTCCATATGCAGGGGCGTGGTCTGCTTTGGCAAACTGATTAAGAACGATCGTGATTGGTGGATCGCTGTGTGCACTGTGTGTCAGGTACCCTTGAAATTAGATGAGAACACGTTTAGTTCATTTGCCTCCTACATCGCAGGACCTACAATGCGCACACGTACATTGCGATGACAATGCTCAAACGATATATTGTGCAGCTCTATCTGGAACAATGTTCAGGTGCAGCTTTTACGGAAATGGATAGAATTTATCTGAGATAACGAAGAGTTGCAGATGTGTTGGTTGATGGGTTTTTGTTCAGTGTAAACAGGACTTTAGTGTCGCTATCTACCCCCTCATACATTTAGCATGCTAGCACAGAGGCCTGAGGTAGATCTTGGTACTTACTCCTGCACACAAACAACACCAATGAAGAAAAAGCTACAGCTTAAGAACGTCTGCCCATGTGCTCCGTGGTCTGATATCGCAAGGGACTTTGACTGTATGCATTAAACAGTGCTGCTGCTGTTTAGCCACACTTCAACCACGGCGGTGTAGCTACCTGCTGGGAAGCAAACCTGCCACCTCTTATGACAAGATACAGAATATGGAGAGTGGAAAGAGATACTAGAGTCCAGTCTATAATCAATAGTTCCATTACATACAGCAACAAGAAGATGACACTGTACTTTCTTAGAATCAATCAACTGATCACTGGTGGGATTTACTGGTTCATTTTACAGACAATCACACTAAATATGTTCACGTAAATGCGTCAATGACAGTAAATAAGCCACTTACAGACAGTAGACAAAGACGCATGTGCTGTAAATCATGGGTAACTCGTCCAGTAACTGCAAATGAAAATACAGAGAAAACACATAATACATCACTATAGGATTACATTGTTTCAGCATAATTTAACATTGCATTAGCCAGCAAAAGTTTGACCTCATATTTCCTTTACACATATTTCCCAAGGCATGAATGCAGTTTCAGCAAGAAA
Organism: Lutjanus erythropterus; assembly: GCF_056507025.1. NCBI lineage: Eukaryota > Metazoa > Chordata > Actinopteri > Lutjaniformes > Lutjanidae > Lutjanus > Lutjanus erythropterus. The sequence continues at coordinate 5,986,216 of NC_139327.1, forward strand.
TGATTCTAAACACACTTTTTGCTGACAAATTAAGATTATTTATATTTCAGTGTAACACTGTAGCCCACCTGCATCTCATACAGCAGCGTCATGTGGAAGCACCAGGAACCAACGCCAACAGCTGGGTGACACACAGACAACCCCACAAAACTTTAAACTGAATTCAGGACATTCTCACATGTGCGCAATATGACCGACAGCATCAGCAGTAAATTAATGTCACTAATGCAGAGCCACGTAATTTGTGTTTTCAAAAGACGAACCTGCCAGTCCAAGGAAAGAGCAGATGTAGCGAAACTCGAGGCCATCGCGGAACGTCTGTATGGCCCCACAAATGGGAGGAAGAATCATAATCAGGTTGCTGACAGTGTTCCCTGTTCAGAAAGACAGCAGAGACAAATTAGAACCAGGTGACATGACCTGTGTGATATTTGATCAGCTCTGAGATTGGGTGACATGACAGCAGTGAGAGTTCAGCCTGAGACAGCCTGGGTTACATGTTGTGATCATTATAACAACCGCATGAATGGTGTCTTATTACAGAAACCTGATCACTCCAATGGAGTTCATGCACACTCTTCTGCTGCTACGTTTGCTGCCATCGGACATGATATTTTCTGTTGTATTACCTCAATAGAATTGCACAGCACTGAAATATTGAAATTCATGTGGATCAGTCACTTTAACATAATACTTGTGATACAGTAGTACAACTGCCACTTATTGTTTCATAGCTGCAATGTTAGGCCTAGTTGAACAATTGTAAAATGAATGACACAAAATGAATCAGCAATAAGTTTAAATGATTTTTCAAGCAAAAATGCCAAAAAACCTGCTTGGTGCAGATTCTAAAATATACTAATTTGCCTCTTACTTGTGTAAAAGAAATATTATTGGCTTTTGGACCATTAGTTGGACCAATGAGACATTTGACTGAATCACCTTGGATTCTATCCTGACACACCAGATGGGCTGTTACACAGAATTATCTAGGAAGTCATCCTTAGAAACTGTTAGGAAAAGGGCTGGCACTTTCAAAAAACATTTGGCAGGTGATTGGATGAACCATCTGCCTATCACCTCTATTAGGGGCTAACTTCAGCCAATCAGAACAACAAACCATATCTCGTAGTAGGAGAGTTACCTTGAGAGTCAGCTGGATTTGTGAGATCGCGAGATCACGTGAGAATCCTTCAGTTCTGTGTAACAAACCATCTGGTGTTTCAGGCTACTGCCAGTGGAGCCAGCTGGCAAATCAAACTGCTTCAGTGCTCTTCTTTCAATCGAGGAATAGTCTCCAGTTCTGATATAACTGATGCTAGCTAAAACCACGTATGAAGCTGCCTGTAGATGCATATTGGTTGCAATAATCAGATACCCTAAAGCCTGGCAAGATCGATTCTTGTGTGACCTTGCAAATCGAGCTGCCTCGCAAGGTAACTTGGACTCTAAACAGGTTTCAAAATAACTATGTGGTCTATCTGCCACTGGCTGGTAAAAAAAAAGCAATCAGCAAAACAACAGGCAGATCATTCAATTATGAAAAGAATTTCAGTTATAGTCCTAGCTGTTTTACAATGTCTTGTATTATTTTGTGTTACAGATGTCATTTTCACTCATTTGTAAGCTTAAAGATGCAAAAAAATATCAATAGTTTGTAAAGAAGCTGAACTGAACTGAGGTATGACAGCACAGCTGAGAGTATGGAGGTGAAAAAGACTTCCAACAACTATCTTAACAGTTTGCCTCAAGCAAAATGTTTCAGCCTTATCTGTAAGTGGCCATCAGTTGAACTAGAGTTTGTGTATGTAAACCTCCCTCCCTTTGGCCATTGCTATGTACTTACTATACTGTTGATACACCATGAGGCCCACAGAGAACCTGATAAAACAGAGCAAGACACTGAGTCTGCTCTCTCTGGGTGTGGTGATATACAAATTCAGGTGTGGTACTTTGAAAACTAATACTGCTGACTAGTATGTTCATAACCAATATGACACTTTATCTTTATCTATCTGTCTGATAAAAGCCGAGGTGTTTCAAGGCGAGTCCTTACAGTAAATATTTTAAAATGTGTGGACTTTGGTTACTGATAATCAATGTACACTTGCCAAGAATATTAGAGCATGAGAGCGTTTTGTTTTTCATGTTTCAATGACAACTGCAAAGATCTGAATGTGACGAGATGCCTGTCGCTTTTGTGAGAGACAGACCTCCCTCTGTTTCTGCCTTCTACCGTCACCATGTGCTGATAGTTTTTAGAGGGAGATTGTACACAAAAGCACACATCAGTTGAGGATTAAAATCACACTGGTGTCTCTTTTCCACGTGAACAATACCACATTCCAGCCATTGTAACTTGAATCGCCGTTTAAAAGCCAAACAATTCCTCTGCTGCTGAAAACAACTATCTAGCTAGAACAGCGTGTGTCATTTGTGCAAACAAAAACTTCAACTGTCAGTATCCAGGATGTGCTGTGTTCACACCAGTGCCACTATGCTTCAACATTTCAATAAAATGTATGAAAACAGTATGTTGAATACTTTAGGGCCCACAAAATGTATTCTATAACTAATGGGCACACACCTGCAGGATGCAATGTGGTTTTATTTGTGTCAATGAAAACATCACAAAGGATATGATGCCATTCCAAATCATTGAGAGGTTTGCAGCTTCAAACTTGGGGCACATCATTTTGGTATGTGTATCTGTACTTCTAGAAGATTTTCAGCATAATTAAACAATACCATGATTGTACTGATAACCGCAATAATCAGGATCCAAAATTAGGGCCAGCAAAATACTGGTAAGATATAGACGTAACATAGACGTTAGAGATACCAATATTAGGGAATAGAGAAAATCAAATCTCAATATATAACACAATATTCTATATCTTATGTTATTAAGATGCCATTTTCATGGATTCTGGTTTTATTTTGCTGTTCTGAAGAACTCTGTAACTATGTTTTGAAATGTACTTTAAAAATCTAATTTATATATTGTATATAAAATCCAGAGTTATGTCAACTTTATTTCATTTTGTTTTATTAATTATGAATAGAAGTAGCTCAGTCTGTAAGGACTTGGCTTGGGAACTGAAGGGTCCCTGGTTCAAGTCCTGCACAGACCAAAGTATGGAGTGTAGACCCTGTAGCTGGAGAGGTGGCAGTTGACCTCCTGGGCACTGCTGAGGTGCCTGTGAGCAAGGCATTGAACCCCTAACTGCTCAGGGTGTCTGAGTATTTATATGTGTGCAGCCCCCTTGCTCTGAAATCTCTCCAAAGTCTGTCTATAGATGCTGTATGTGCATATGTGCATATTTCGCGCCTGTGTATGCATAAAAAAAATTACACCAGTGAAAAATGTAATTTCCCCTGGGGGATTAATAAAGAATGCCTTCTTCTTCTAAATAAAAAACACAAATATGCTATAAAACAAACAAAAAAACCTGATAAATACAATCTCAATTAATCAACAATTATGTTCTGTTTTGTTTTGTGTTTTTTAGTTTTCACATCATACATGCACCCAGATGCCATTTTAGCTTTGATATAGCTGTGAGCAGCCAATATCAGGCCAGTGATCTGGCTCTAGCTATATCACTACAAAGGCCTCTTGGCATAGACAAAATATAGTAAACTCTGACCCACTTGGCTTTAGTATATCTTGAACTGTTGCATCACTTAGCACCCTGACCACCAACTGACTGTCACTGACTGAGAAAACTGACTGTACTCCAGAAACTTTATCTTCAGTTCTGCAGTGAATCCATAGTGAATGTATATGAATCACAGCTGACAGAGGACAGTGAGTGGACTAGCTCACGTCTAAACATAAGATAAAGGTTCCTGAGGAACCAGTTTTTATCGTTAGATAGAGCAAAGAGGCGCCCTGATAGTATGAAGGAAATGTTTTATCAAGTTTCAAATGGTGCCTATGACTGACTGCTGCACCTTGTGAAAGCAAACAGTAAAGACCACGTTAGAGTCGAGTTGAAATACAAATAACGTTAACTGCAGGCTAATAAGTGTGACGTGTCTATGATAACGTTAGCTAACACTCAGTGCACCGGGCGGAATAACAGCCTACAGTAGAGCTTCATGCAAAACAGCTCGACACAGAACAGGTTGACTGGCCATATCTCCGCGGCGGACAGCTTATCTTTTTCCTCATTACAGCTCTAGTTGGTTTAATACCGTGTAAGCTAACACTTAGCTTATAATAAGTGACCGACAATTCATACGAGCTAACACGATAACGTGAGTCCACTAAATGACTGTTAGAACCGCTGCTCATACTTCATGTTTACGTTATTCAGGAGAGACTGTACTGTACCGACCACTGTATGACCGACCTCCCCCCCAAAAAAGTCTCCAAAAACGAACCACAAATTCGCCATTTTTGGTACGAATGGTGCAGTTACATTTTACTTACAAAATTCCGCGATGTAAAAAGAGACGACATAATTTTCTTCACACCAGTCCAGCGTTGAGGTCGGCCGCCCCCAGTATCCTTGCCTGTCTATCGAGGGAGCCATGATGGAAGAGGAGGAGGAGGCTGTGGGTGCTAACGGGTTTGTAGTCCCATCACCGGGAGCACAGAGAGAGAGGGAGGGAGAAAGAGAGAGCACTCCTCCCGCCCTCCTCCTGCTCTACAGCTATGGAGACAAAGTCCAATACGACTGCTGATACTATTACAGATAATTAAACCCTAATTACCACCTACCACTGATAACACCAAGTAAATACAGGGTTTTCATTAGCAAGCCAGCATGTTTGCTATTCTTCTTTTTTTCTTTTTTTTTTTTACTTTGAAGGGGTAGTTCACCTAAAATCCAGTCATTATATACTCCACAAAACACTGCTTTTCACAGGAAAACAGCGTTGCGGAATCTCCCAAACAAAGGAAGGCAATGGTGACCAGTTTTGAAATGGAAAAAGCAACAGAAATAACATAAAATGCCTCCATACTGCTAATAATTCAAAGCAAATGATCGACAGTAAAGATTAAGGTATTTAGGCAACTTGGCATGTTGGGGCGAGCAGTATGAAGGCATTTTATGTTTTGTTTTGTTTTTTTGTTCGAAAACTGGTCACCATTGACTTACATTGATTGGAAGATTTTGCAACGCAACACCCCAAAAGTAACCGCCTTAAAGACAGACCACATACAAGAGAATAAGAAGAAAAATAGCTTAGGTTCTTTTCCTGTGTACTTTACAGTACAGGAAGTCATAGCAACCAAATGAAGTAGTTTCAGTTCAGTACTTTATTGCCACATCAGCAATTACTGGACAGAAATTTATCATGCAGCCCAGACGAAAGTGGAACCAGGACAACATCACAACAGTCAAGATAATGACACAAGCAGAACAGGACGTCCATTAGTGATAATACAAGATGCAAGATATATGTATCATTACACAGGGTTGCATTGTGAGATTATAATGTCGTTCCCTATTTGCAACTCAAAAAAACAACATATAAAATTACACACAGTACACTGACACCAAAAAATACATTTGAAAATTTTAAAAGCAGTTTCCAGATATCATGACCCAACATCTCTGCGGCCAATATCTACAAAACTCAGCAACTCACTCCAAAACTATTGAGATGGTTAAATAGCACTACAGGCCAGAGGAAAAATATGTACTTTTGATTTTGGGGTGAATGTCCCTTTAAGTTTCATGAGGAATGATACAACAGACTATAAAAAGACCAAGATATAGTCAGCTTGTTGAATTATGAAATGAAGGATGGCTTTATGAGTAAGTGTTGTCTCTGGAACACTCCTGCATTACATACTTCTGTATCTCCCACCTAATGAACAGCATACAGTCAGGTACAAGACTGTATACAGTACATCACACTATATAAGCAGGCTGTCACATTACAGTTTTTCAGTTTTTTTCAAAACCCCTCATACCATCTGCATTACCAACATGCATCCGAATGATTAATCTCATCTCCACAACTCACTCAAACCACCAACACATATCATACATGTCTCAAAATAAGGTTATTCAACCAAATCACTGGACATGGAAAGAATACATTGAAGAATGCATTGTCACACATGGCAAGTTAACCTAAAAAAACAAAACACACAGCATTACATAAATGACGAACTTATATCATTTTTTGACATAAGTTAATATGTGCTGTGAAGTGTGTAATCAACTCTGTCTCCTGCTTTTGGGCACAAGAAGGCTTTCAGTTGAAATTGCAATCAGCTTAGTTTGGAACAATTATTATTTCATCTTATTGTAAACACAATTTGCAATTTACAGTTTCATTTAGTAGATGCTTTTATCCAAAGCGACATACATCTGAGACTTATTTAAGTGCCACAGAGCAAAGTTCAAGTATGACAGGATGTAGATACCTACAGGCAGCACCAGCAGCAGTGTGCAGAGTGCATAAGATGCATTGGATTTTTTTTTTTAATTTATGCATATATGGCTACATTTGCTAATATTAGATATTTCTATATGGTACTGCAGAAATGCACAAAATTAGTAGTGCACAAGTTTGAATAAAATTTGATACCATTCTATTTTGAATGTGTTTTTAACAGTTTCACACTGACTGTGTGAAGAGTTTTGACAATGTTAATGATTGAAAAAAGGTGTAAATATATTTAAAGTGGAAGCAGTGAGTTGAAAAGCTTTAGAAACAGCTGTTTGAAACAAAATGTAAAAATGTTAAATGGATAATTTGACAATCATGTAATAAATATACAAATGTCAGGTGGAAAAATTAAAAAGACAAAAATGGTTATAATAATCCTGGACAGACATGATCATTATTAGAAGGCACTGTGCTTGCAAACAATATGTGTGCATATATGAGTATCCATATACTGAAACATAAGCTCTCATAAGTAAAAAGAAAAAAAGGCAACAGATGGTGAGAAAGACAACACATTTTATTGTACTGTGATACTGTAGCAATAATAATTAGCGCTTTAGTTATGGCCCAAAACTTTTGACCCCCAGATTTGAATCAAGTCATCTTTGAGCCTAAGTGGACCGAGATACCATGTTCACAGAACGGGGATGGACGGACATACAACCCAGAAACATGATGTCTACAGCTGTCATCTGTGTGGAGTCATTAAAAAAAAGTTATAATGACCATCTGCTTATTGATGAATATGATGTCTAATGCTGCCACAGAAAGCAAATATAACAACCGTATAATAACTGTCTTATGATCGGTTATTGTAATTAGTAACCAAACGCAGCTACACTATAATAAGACACATACACTAATGAGGCATCACGAGCTGTATTTTGTATCATGTTAGACAATAATTTTAAATACTATGTACTGTAAACTACAGAGTAGGATAGTTCTATTGTACCCTTTAATAAAGTCTAATATGGGTCTTAGAGTGGTAAATAATACACTTTAGTTTTTAGTTTACAGTACATTTCTGTTTTGCATTGTGCCCTTAATTACCCTTTAATAAAGTCTTGTTACATCTTTTAAGTGTAGTGTAGTGTAGGGTATAACTATTGTCTAATAAAAATATTAATTCTAGTTTTTGTCTCATTTGATGCAAAGTGCAGCTTGTTAAGTCTTATTAGTGTACTCTAAAATAAAGTGTGACTAAATAATGGAATTTGTTTTCTTCATGCAAAACAATCACTCTTGTGTCATACATCCAGATGTCCTCTAGGTGGTGTGATTTACTAAAAAAGAAAGGTTGAAGATTCATTGAGAAATGGTGAGAAAACAAAATCCTTTCATGTATATTAATAATTAATAAATTATATTGTTGTGTTTTCCTAGAGGACCTTTCTTCCTTTCAGCAATGAATGATTTGCTTATTATTAACTCAGGTTTTCATTGTGACCTTAATGCACACATTGAGGTGGAAAGTTGATGATGTGGCAATTAGTCTCATTGGAGCAGCTGCAGAAGCCATCTGGATGTACCCAAATATTTTGTTGAGGTCTAAATAATTAAGAGACTATGTTTACCATTAAAGTGTACAGTATACACCACATGGTAAACAAATAAGGAATGTGACAGAGTTGTGATACTATACACTGTATGTCATCTCTCAATCCATCACATTCCTTGCTGAAGTAGAGCTGTCAGGAGGTCACACAATCATCTCACTGGAATTTTCTCATGTTATTCTGCTGGCTAATCCCACTTGAGGCCAGACTTAAATAGAGCTGCCCAAGGCTAAAGTGCTACTGCAAACACAGACGAGACAAGAGGCAAGTTAGGAAGAGTCTAAGATAGGATTTTTCCCACTTTGGTCTCATAGAATTAAACTCCGCTAACTTAAGCAATCTAAAATTTCATTCTTATCTCCTAAATACTCAATCCAATATCACTTATCAACTTTTATGTCTGTTACCTAGCAACCGACATCTAGCAGATCTAACCAACTTTGTAACTGTTATTTTTGAATCATTAAATAATACAGCAACGTGCACTGAAACATTAAAAAATGTAGCAAAAACAACAACTTCAAAACAGGTAAGAGATAGAAGTACTGATAACTTCTCCAGAGAAATCCAAAGATGAGCACTGAGCATTCTGTCCTGACGAAGATCCAGGTCGGATTGAAACGTCTGCATTAAAGTTTTTGTCATGTAGAGTAAGTGTCATTACCTTGCGAGGCAGCTGGATTTGTGAGATTACGAGATCACACAAGAATCCCCCTCGTCAGGCTTCAAGTTATCCATTTCTGTCCACATGAAAAGTGGTGCAGCCAATCAGCGTCCTAGGAGGGACAACTGGCAGCTATGGGTGTGGTTTTAGGTGTGACGACAGTGAGAAGCAACAATGACAAACAATGACAGAACTGGAAAGTTTTTTTTCATTGAAAGACGAGAAATTGGTTGAAGTTAGCCCATGTTGCATGTGATAGATAGATCATTCATCCAGTCACCTGCTAAGTGCTTTTTGAAAGTGCCTGCCCTTTTCCCAACTGTTTCCAAGGATGACATCACAGATGGGTATGTCTATCAAACCATTTGTCATGTCAAGTCATAAGTGTACGGGTGTTAATTTTATTCATTTTAGGACATTTTTCTGCAACCCTTGTGTGAAAGCAAAAGTGGGCTAAGGTAGCAACACAGTGTGAAAGCAATACAAAAGCAGTCATTTGCATGGAACAAGCTAGCTAACACTATTTTTAGCTACTGTTAGCTAGTAGGTTCTTCTACAAACCTGAAAAGGGAGAGTGAGGCGTTTGATGCCACTAAATCCTACACACTTGTCCATTCAGTAACCACAACAGCTGATTAAAATCTGTCTGACATGACTCATAGATGAGGCTTATTCATATTACATCCAGTCATGTTTACCAGCTTCCTTCCTCACTCTGTGACATATCCAGCACATCCCATGTTTTCCCAGAAGTTATAGCTAATAGCTGGCAGGAAATACACTGTTACACTGCCACTGAAGTGATTAAAGATTGCTTCTGTGTTTGAACATTTTAGTATGGAAATGTTGCATGTTAAAGCTTTGATGCAGCAGTCTGTACTTTTGTTAAAGCAAGTATTTTTGGTAGTTCTCATGGCCTCTAGCTATGCAGATCCTGCAGTGAGTGTCTGTACTGTATGTGTGATTGCTTGAGTGGACACAGGTGTGTCAGAGGCAGAGCACCGCGTCACCAGCTGCTTCCTGTTCAGTAATCAGGACTCGTCTCTGCAACATTCGCCCTGCTAGAATCACTGTTCAATCAGTCTGTGCTCCAGTCTTTCTAGTCTTTTTTTTCTTGTTGCCTAATAATGTTTCTTGTGTTACTCTGCTGTAGTACCTGTCTCCAGCCCTTCATACAGTCAAAACTGCTCCTTTGGAAATAAAAAAAAAAAAAAGCAAGTTAATAGATGTTGTGGAATGTTTTTCTTGACTTGGGATGTGCCATTTTTGTTGACAAGCCCCACCAAACAGTCCGTCCAGATCCAGATCGCATGGTTATACCAGGTGTAAATGGCCCTTTTAAGTGGCTGCTTGTGACTGAAAAACAGGACTTTGACTTTGAAAACGTGCGACACCTCTGCAACTTGAAAAAAAATATTTTTTCCCACTTGATTGACCAGAAGACTCTCTTGTTTTATCATTCAACTCCATAGAATTTAATATTATGAGCTCAGAAGAATTAATTTATAATCCAGCCGATATAAACTTTATTAACATGGCAAAGCAGTCTGAATTCTGACTCTCGATACCTAAAACCTTAGATTTCCAAACAAGCTGGCAGCGAGGTGAAGGGACTGATGGGATGCTTTTTTCCAGACAACTTGATTTCCTTCCTCTACATCATCATCATTCTCTCAGGGTGTACTCCCCTAGCCTTTTGTCCTCCCAGACCAACCCGCAAGGCAGCGGGACAGTGGTTGGTTGATGGCAGGGCATATCCACTCTGTGGGCCTGCACATCACCTCTGGGGACCACTGCAGCTCCGAGATCCCCTACCATGTTAGCCTGGGTCCGCAAGGCACCCAGTTACCGTGTGTGGCCGCGAGGAGGCCTGGCAGGAGTCTTGGTGTTGGAGAGGCTATGTACTGGCAGGAGAAGACTTATGCACCAGCTGCTTCCCTGTTCACCACGAGGGCTAGCCAGCAGCAGTAAGCAGGAGGGCATGCACCTTCCCTCCAGCTACTGCACGAGACGCATCACAACACCCTGTGGGGTACACTCACACACCCCACCCCCCATATATACACCCCCCACCCCCACCCCCCATATATACACCCCCCCAACCCCCACCATATATACACCCCCCCACCCCCACTGCCGCTATATACACCCCCCCACCCCCACCCCCACCTCCCCTGTATACACCCCCCAACCCCGTCCCCCATATATACACCCCCCCACCCCCACCGCCCCTGTATACACCCCCCAACCCCGTGCCCCTATATACACCCCCCCACCCCCACCGCCCCTGTATACACCCCCCAACCCCGTCCCCCATATATACACCCCCCAACCCCCACCGCCCCTGTATACACCCCCCAACCCCGTGCCCCTTATATACACCTCCCCACCCACACCGCCGCTATATAGACACCCCCTACCCCCACCGCCCGTTATATGCACACCCCCACCCCCCTTATACACACCCCCCCACCCCCCATATACCCCCCACGCGCCCCCCCCCCGCCCCCCCCCCCCCCCACTCCCAAGGTTGGCCTTAGAAGAGTCTTTTGTACCACTTCCGCCTTTTCTTTTTTCTAGTGATTTGACTCTCAAGCTCTTCCAGCTGAGACACCATTAACCTTTCGTTCTCCTCCCTCTCACTGGTCGTTTCCATCAATGTCTTCTTGAGCTTTTCTGTGGCCTGAATGAGGGATGACTTTTCCTCTTGCCACTCGATTTGGTGACATTTCAACTCCTGTTCAGTGTTCTCCAAAGCTGCCACCAGAGTGTTGTTGTTCTGTGTCTGGAGGTCCAGCTGCGCCACATTGGAAGCTCTGGATTTCTCCATCTCTTTGAGAAGGAAGGTTCTCTCCTGCTGCCAGCGGAGTCGTTCTGTCTCCAAGAGATCCTCAGCCTTTGTCAGGGTAGATGCAGTTTTCTTTGCCTCCAGGTCCTGGTCTTGGAGAGTCTTCCTCAAATCTTCTGTGGCCTTGATGAGGGACGATTTTTCCTCTTGCCACTCCATCTGATGCCTCCCCAATTGCTGCTCCGCTATGTTCAGAGCAGACAGGAGGGTGGCGTTCTCCTTTCTCTTTTCATCCAGCTGAGCTACATAGGAGGCTGTAGATTTCTCTGTTTCTTCTGCAGCCTTAATGAGGGATAACTTTTCCATTTGCCACATTATTTCATGACTCTTAAGCTTTCCCTCAACCTTTAACAATACAGCTAAAAACTTACTGCTCTCCTGTCTCTGCCGCTCCATCTGAGCCATAACGGAAGCTTTGGATCTGTGCAGGGAGGTTCTCTCCTGCTGCCAAAGGAACCGTTCTCTCTCCAACTGATCGTTGGCCTCTTTCAGGGCAGATGTGATCTTCCTGGTCTCTGCCTGAGAATTTTCTAAAGTCATTTTTGCTTCCCGCTCCTTGTCCTGCTGCCAGTTTAGTCGTTCTTTCTCCAGTTGATCCTCTGCCTCTTTCAGGGCAGATGTGATCTTTCTGGTCTCTGCCCTGCTTTCCTCAAGTTGAGCTTGATGGGAAGCCTGATATTGTTCCAAAATCTTCTTTGCTTCCCGCTCCTTGTCCTCTAAAGTCTCTTTGAGGCCGACTGCGACATTAGCAAGGTGAAACCTTTCTCTCTGCCACTTGACCCACTGACTCTTAACCTGTTCCTCAGCCTTCTCCAGAGCAGCTACAAGATTGTTGTTCTCCTGTCTCTGCTTTTCCAGCTGATCCATATTAGAAGTGTTTGATTTCTCTATTTCATTAAGCAGGGAGACTCTCTCCTGCTGCCAGTTTAGTCGTTCTTTCTCCAGTTGATCCTCTGCCTCTTTCAGGGCAGATGTCATCTTTCTGGTCTCTGCCCTGCTTTCCTCAAGTTGAGCTTGATGGGAAGCCTGACACTGTTCCAAAATCTTCTTTGCTTCCCGCTCCTTGTCCTCTAAAGTCTCTTTGAGGCCGACTGCGACGTAAGCAAGGTGAAACCTTTCTCTCTGCCACTTGACCCACTGACTCTTAACCTTTTCTTCAGCCGTCTTCAGAGCAGCTACAAGAGTGTTGTTCTCCTGTCTCTGCTTTTCCAGCTGGTCCACACTTGTTTTCTCAATTTCTTCGAGCAGGGAGGTTCTCTCCTGCTGCCATTGGAGACGTTCTCTCTCCAATTGATCCTCAGCCTCTTTCAGGGCAGATGTGATCTTCGTGGTCTCTGCCCTGTGTTCCTCCAGTAGTGCTTCATGGTCGGCCTGAGCTTTTTCGATGTTCTTTTTTGCTTGGTGCTTCTTGTCACGCAAACTGTTTCTCAGGCGTTCTTTGGCGTTAACGAGAGATGACATTTCCTCTTGCCACTTGATTTGATGACTCTGAAACTTTTCCTCAGCCTCTTTCAGAGCAGCCACAAGAGCGCTGTTCTCCTGTTTCTGCCCCTCTAGCTGAACTACATAGGAAGCTGTGGATTTTTTATTCTCCTCAAGCAGGGAGGTTCTCTCCTGCTTCCAGCGGAGTTGCTCATTCTCCAACAGGTCCTTGGCTTCTTTCAGCTTCAATTTCAGGTCCTCGATGTCCTTGTCTGCAGAGGAGACATGTTTAACCTGAGAGTCATCTAACTTGGCCTTCAGGCTACACATCTCATTCTGCATCAGCTCCTTCTCACGTTTCCACTTGATTCCTTCTTTCTTTTCTCGGAGCTGCTGATCGAAGAATTCAGTCAGGTTCTCCTCTCTGATTTCCAGGAGAACTCTCCCATCAGAACTACGGGAGAGCTTTGCCTCACTGTCCTTCACTTCATTTCTTACTTGTGTTTCCAAGGAAGTAAGATATTGTTTCTTACCCTCTCTCTTCTGTTTTTTCATTTTCTTGTTTTCCATTGCAAAAATTAATTTGTCTAAATGACTATGAATTAATTTGCGTCTGGATCAAACTTGCTGTTTTGAGTCTCTCTCGAACTGTTTCTCTCGAACTCTCGTCGCTGCACAAACTGGTGTTGTAAAATAATGATAACTGCCCTGAATCCTTGGGTCCTATTTATAGAGTTTCAAACATCAAAGCAGTATGACATCATCAAAATGTCAGAGTGATGACATCATGATGACATCATACCATTCCAGCATTCCAAGCTACATGTTGTTTTTTTTTCAACCTTTATTTATTCAGGATAGTTTCACTGACAGTGACATGAGTGTGCACCATTTAAAAAAAAATTCCATAGCAACTATCATAGCAACAATAGGAGAAATGCTGCATTTCCACATTTTCCTGTCAAAAAAGAAAGAATATTTGTCATAACCAATAAACTTAAGATCATATACATCCACTGAATGTAGATTATGAAAATAAAAGGCCTATTTATCACTAGAAATGTCATCAAAATGCTTTTTAATTTAGAAACAATCTTTAATTATTGCATTTTCCACTGAGAATGAAAAGGATGTCAGCCATTTTGTTGTTCTCAGAGAAAGGAAATCTAAGCATCTCACAAATAAATGAACGAATAAATAGTGTTTGTTTTTGACATTTTGGTTCCAGTTCTCAGAAAAGGATTAGGAAAAGGATGTGCATTTAAAATGTTTTATTTAAAATTTAGAATTTTATTTATCAGGCCGGACAAAAATGTTTAAACGCATGGTATGGAAGTTTTGCTTCAAGTTGGTCTCACATTAAAGGGACAGTTCACCCCAAAATCAAAAATACATATTTTTCTTCTGGCCTGTAGTGCTGTTTATCCATCTGGATAGTTTTGGTGTGAGTTTTAGAGTTCTGGAGATATCAGCTGTAGAGATGTCTGCCTTCTCTCCAGTATAAAAGGACTAAATGGCACTCAGCTTGTAGGGCTCAAAGCACTAAAAAAATGCATTTGAAAAATTCGAAACCACTGTCTCTTTCCAGAAATCATTACTCAGACCACATGACCTTTTTGTGAAGAGTTTCATGATGGAACTAATTTCCTTCTATTTAAAAGATACCAAACTCACACCAACACAGTCTAAATGCACAAATAGCACTACAGGCCAGAGGAAAAATGTGTATTTTTGATTTAGGGGTGAACTGTCCCTTTAAAACAACAACAAAAGACGTAGTTTGATGATGGTATGTTGCACCATATTGCACTGCCATGTTCCTACAGTAGCCCAGAATGGCCAAACCAAACACCAGATCCAAATATGGATAATAATTCCACATTTTTTGCAAGTTTCATGGCAACCGTAGTTGGCTACTATCACTGGTAGAAACATCAAAGTCTGGAAAATTATCCAATAGTTAAGAGAGTTTATTAGGATTTTGGGAAGTTAGGATGTTTTGTAATACACATTTACCATCTCAAATTCAGAGGGGACGGTTGACTTAGGAATTGTTTTTCCTACCAAACAATAAAGATCAATAAAGATAAGATGTGCAAGTTAGGAAGTTTGTCATACAGCACAAAGGAAAATTGTAGCACCAAATATTGGAAATAAGGTGACACTTGTCAGGTTTTTTCACACCTTTATTGGAAAAAACAGTCATTTGTTAGTCTAAAACCATTCTTTTTTTTTTTTAATTTATCAAACCATGTGTGCACACATTGTTATAGAGAAACTTCCACATGTTTTTTTTTTTTTTTTTTTTTGCCAGTGTAGACCAGTGCATTCAGGGTAGATCAATACAAAGAACAGAACAGCAACATAGTCTCTTAGTGAAAAAAGATGTGCTTGTGACGGAAAGCAGTGCAAAGGATGGCTAGATAATTATGAAAATCTTTGGACTCAACAAATTGAAGGTATCCATGCTTGATAACTTAAAGCACATTTTGCAGCAAGCACCGTAAAATCTCTCCAAAGGTCAGACTGTTGAACATCTTTTACAAATATTGTGAAGATTTAACAACAGAAATCATGTTTGTGTTGGCTCATATTAATAATGTTTCACAGGTTTTCTCCCACTCCATTGAAGTAAATTGACCCTCTCTAAGTCCCACCCGTTATTGCTCTATGCTTCAGTAACCTCAGTCAAGTTTCTTTTTTTCCTGTGAAAACATAATATAGGGTCATATCTTAAGATAGCTAATATTAGCAAAACACTAGCTGAATAGCTAGCCAAGGATTTTTGTAGGTTAGGGAGCTAGTTCGCTTGCATTTTGCTAACATTAGCTAACTTTAAGTGTGAATATATGTCACTTTTACAGGTTCCCGAGCAATGTCTTTTTACCATGTTACAAATTTGGTTTTCTAAATAGACGAGCTGAGCACATCTACAAGTACAGGAAGCAATATTTTTTTCTCAAGATAGCAAGGGCTTGACTTGCCCTACTCTGCCTCTGATTGGCTTACCCTGATATTCTTATCCTAACCCTACCCAATCCCGCTCCTCATGCCTTAACCTAGCCAATCCAAACTACCCAAATCAACAAAGACAAGGAATACTAGCCAATCAGACTCAGAGTTGGGTGGGTCATTGCTTCACTCTCCTGGGGTGGCACTTAAGAAGGGTCACTTGTGCATTTACAATTTAGGCAACAATCAGGGAAATCATACTTAATATAAGTCTTCAGTCCTCAATGTGATCTGCCAATACATAACAAAAAAGCCACATAATGATATCAAATAGTCTTCAAGATGAAAATTAAAGGTGTGCACAATGGTTTGCTCACTAAAACACAGGACAAAATGCTTAAACACATCTCTTCAGTCATGTATTGTGGAATGCTGTTGGCGTGTGACATAAAGGAATGCAACTGTGCAAATATCAAATGTACATTTCATTTCCCACTTCTCTCAGCATATTGCCCGAGAAAATATACACAGTTGGGCATTTAACTTAAAGGGAAAGCTTGGCACTTCTCATGTGGATGTCCAGTCAATGTTGATGGTAAATTTAGTAAATTGAAGCAATAAATTCTACAGTGCATGCTATATTGACCAAGAAAGCTGAGGTCTGCTCATGGGGCCATGCTGGCAGTGATTACATTTACGAGGAGCTTCTGATGTGCTGATTGGCTGCACCACTTCTGATGCGGACACAAGGGGATAACTTGAAGCCTGGCGAGATTTATTCTCACATGATCTCATGAATCCAGCTGCCTCGTAAGGTAAGTTTAATATAGCATGCACTGAATTTATTTCAGTTTTTTTTATTTCAACGGACTACATTTACACTGACTGGACATCTACATGAAAAGTGCCAAATTTTCCATTTAAGATGCTAAGGTCAACACAGGGTTACAATTCATCTCTCATCTTCTCACCCTTCGGCCTGACCATCCTGCCGATGAACAGGATGGAGTTTGTCTTCTGGTCCTTCACGAGGAAGATGAACGGATGGTCAGCGTAGAACAATTTAGGGCTTTTCAGTTTGTCCGTGCCAAAGACGCTGGTGTCTATTTCATTTCCAGCGGTGTCCCATTCCAGGGCGGAGGCATGGAAGACACTGGACAGGTAGAGGTCCTTCTTTCCAGAGATGTTGGACAAGTCAGCCTTGGATTTGTCTATAGCCTCTGTCAGGCCCAACTCCCCGAGGTGTTTCTAAAGAGGAGCAGAAAATGGTGTCATTCAGGTTATATGAAACAAGAAACTGAAGCAGAAGTTAAGACTGATGTATCGCCATTTTCAGTCATCTGTTACCTGCAGGTTGTGACTGACTTCCATGCTGACTTTGGGCAGCGACACAGCTACTGCTGTCTGCTTCAGCTTGCCCATCCATGTATCCAGCTGTGCCTTGGTCAGCAGCTTCTCTAGTCTCTCCAGAGATTCCACGTGGTGTGGCATTATGAACAACACAGTGGACTTCTTATGAGCCAGAGGCATGCTCAGGATGGTCAGCTTATTGGTTGCATCATTAAGGAAGTCATAGAGACCTGGGAAAACAAATGAAATATGCATTAGGGCTTTACGCTGCACTTAGCCCCAGGCTAAGTAAAGCCGTAGCTGGGCTAAGGAAGCCTTTAGCCCCAGCCTAAGAAAGCTTTCACATTGGCACAATCTTGGAACATTCCAAAGTGGGCTTACCTTGACTTTAGTGTAAGTTTGATTTATTAATAGATATGTCCTATTTTAAACAGTCCTTTAGGTCTCACAGGAATCTATGCATTTTATGATTTTATTCGACTTAAAAACACTTGGACAATGGGTAGTGAACCGATGGTAATGCTTTACTGCATCCAAGATGTTGCCAAAATAAAGCTTTTAATCTGGTTAATGTTCTTGAGGGATAGTCCCTTTGTGCTTTTGGTTAATGCCCTTTAAACAGGCGGCGAAAACAGCCGGCGAAAAAAAAAAAAGCAGAAAAATGACTAAACTTAGGGCTAAAAATGTTCACATCAGCTGGTGCTCCAATAGACATGTAACCCAGGGCTAGTAGAAGTGCCCTGTGAATCATATAGCCCTGTACTTAGTTTAACCCTGGCTTAACAATATGTGTGTGAAAAGCTGCTAAATTAGCCCAAGGTTAATTCTTAGACCAGGGTTAAGAATATGCATAACATGCAAAATACACTTCTCCAACCAGTGTTGATGGTTAATGCAGTGAGTTAAAGCAATATATCCCTCAGTGCTCC
Source organism: Lutjanus erythropterus (assembly GCF_056507025.1). NCBI lineage: Eukaryota > Metazoa > Chordata > Actinopteri > Lutjaniformes > Lutjanidae > Lutjanus > Lutjanus erythropterus. Next base: position 6,004,357 of record NC_139327.1, read on the forward strand.
TGTACTGACAGAGGGACCTGAGTTCTAATGCTGCAAAATCTGTTGTTCTTCCTGCATCCAGTGATGTCACTAGGTACAGGAGGAACTACAGGTTTTGTTTTTTTACAGCTGGGATTTCTAGCATAAGAAACTCACCTGCAATACATTCTGGTACATGTAGGCACTGCTAAAGAATCCCCTGGCCTGTAGTGCTACTTATCCCTACTTATTTTTGATTTGGGGCTGACATTTAAATTAGTTGATGTATGTTAATATTACAAAATGCAATGCATTTTTGTGCTGGTTTATAGTTTTACGTGTTAATGAGGTAGCTGTAGCAACTGCTTACTATCTCTCATACTGTGCTATGTACACTTTTTGACTAATATACATAGGTCCACAACCCATTTTGGGTCCCAAAAGTTCCCAACTTTGGGAAAGGCTGCATATATATTGTGGAAACATTTCACACAAATTTAGACACTTATAAAATGGGCAAGAGGTAAGCTAAATACTGTAAATATTTAGTGTCAATAGTCAATAGTGTCATTTGGGACAAGTTTTTCACACTTACATTTTCTGAAATGCCAACTTTGTTTCACACGTTTTTGAAGTACAACCAGGACTGTGTGCACCTACCTGTGCGGTGCATCATCTGTACTGAAACAGTGTAGCCGCGGGACACCATGAATCCACGATTGTCCACCATCTGATGATGGAACTGCTCATCCCAGTGAGCTGTGAGGAAAAAAAAAACAAATTACTTTGTACAGCACTTAAAGGAATAATACTGCACATGTACAAGTTCTGTACTCACGTTTAAAGAACATAGCATTGATGATCATCGCTCCATCAGTCTTCTCTACATCCTTGGTGACCTCAGGCAGTTTTCCATCAGTAGACTTGGCCGCCCACTCATTGATGGAGTTCAAGGCACTCTTCTTATCCCTGAAGTTAATCTTGGAGTGGTCACAGTTATAGTGCTTTTTGCTGCTCTTGACAAAATCATCTACAAAGGTGACAGAGCTGGGTCCATACAGGCGGTTGCTGATCTTCCAGGTGACATTGCGTGTCTCTGGGTTGCTCACCTCCGTCAGGAGCTCAGCCAGACCGGAGTGCAGCTGCTCGTCTTTAACTTTAGCCGCATTCAGAATGGTTTTTACCTGAGAGGCAGTGGAAGCTTTGCCCCCGAGAGCCACCAGACCCAGAGAAGAGGCCACTACTACGGGGGAAATGAGGATGTTTTCCACATTTTTCTCCTTAGCCATGTTTTGGTAGAGACTGAAAGCCAGTTTTGCACTGTTGTCAGCCAGGATGGTGGCGTGGTTACTCAGGACTTTGTCTGCTGAAGCTGAGGTGGCAGCTGAGGCTGAAGTGGCCAGGAGGACCAGGGCTACCAGGTTAGTCACCCACATGATGTGATGCTAATCAGGGAAAACCTATGAGAAGACATGAAGGTTTATAAAGGTTATTAGAATATGAATGGAAAATATTCAATTTCCTCACCAATTTAAAATTACAGCTAATGTTAGCTGTTGTTCTGTGTAGCTCAGTGAAAGTTTTTTTTTTTCACTTGAAGCCATTATTATGAACTGACTGTAAGATTAGCTGATTTCACTCAGGCCAGAGTGTTGTGAAACTCACAAGTGTCATGTAATGTGTTTGCCCCACACGTGGTCATATGTCATATTTTAAAATGTATTTTAAAATTGTAACAAAGCCAATAATCCCCATTTTTACTAAATGTACCTGTAATCTGATTACGTCTTTTTTTTTCTGTAACTGTAATGGAATACATTTTGATACACTTTTTTGTATCCTGATTATGTAATACTGTTACATGTAATTCATTACTCCCCAAGCCTGGTGTTAAGGATCATTGCAAACAATTATGTCTTTACACCAGGAGAGTGGAGCACATTACACCAGTGCTTAAATCACTGCACTGGCTTCCTGTGTGTCAAAGGATAGACTTTAAAATCTTGTTACTTGTCTACAAAGCACTAAATGGTCTCGGGTCTAAATATATCTCTGATTTGCTTGTATGAGGCACCACGACCCCTCAGATCATCTGGAACAGGTTTACTCAGTGTTTCCAGGATCAGAACCAAACAAGGTGAAGCAGCCTTTAGTTTCTGTGCTCCTCACCTGTGGAACAAACTTCCAGAATATCTGAGGTTGGCTGAAACTGTTGGTTTATTTAAATCAGGTCTTAAAACATTACTGTTTACTGCAGCTTACCAGTGAAGTCAATACGTTACATATTTTTAGGATAATCTGTAGCTATTGTTCTTATATTTGTCTGCTGTTGCTTTTGTTTTATGTTTGCTTCTTTCTTTAAATGCATTTTCTGTAATGTTTTAAACTATTTATTGTCCTGCTTTTAGCTTTTTTTAAGTATCTCAAACACAATTTTAATGTTTTTTTAATGTTTCTATTTTAATACATTTTCAAGTTCTGTAAAGCACCTTGAATTGCCTTGTGTATGAATGGTGCTATATAAATGAAATTGCCTTGCCTTGCCTTATGTGTATATTCTATCTGTACCTATATATATTCTCAATAAAGAACCAATATATTCATATATATGCTAAGAAGAAAGATAAACCTTTTTTCTGGTTTCAGTTTGAAATGTCTTGTTTAACCCACCTTTCCAAACTTATCCTGTGGTATATGTTAAGTTTACTCTGCAGTTTTTAAGGATAATTGCAGGGGGAGCCATGGGATTCACATGAGATCTCTCCCACTAGCCTACTTCAAGATTACATAACAGCCACGTAGGCAGCTGCAGGATGTGTCTAAGCCAAAATATTGGTCAGCTATTTCTGAGTTCCTTATGTCTTGGCAACACAAGAAAAGTTCAGATTTCCAGAATTCTCTGTAAAGAAATAAGTTCTGCTGATGCTCACTGGTCATCATGATGTGGAAGAACTGACCACGTGCTGACACACACAGAACCAAGGTCAGATTTTCATTCCAGTCCACGTATGTAGAGGGCTTTAAGAGGAGGAGGTCTGGTGTATATGAACAGTTAAGAACTTTTGAACTTAAAAAAACGAGTTTGTGTACTGGCAGATGATTGGTCAAGCATCAGTTCTTTGATGAAGTGCATTAAAGACACCACAGTCTACTCAAGACAGGATAACACATCAAGAATCTCTTTTCAGCAGGACCCTGGACATGTTCTTACAGGCTCACACAGGCCCTCATACAAAGATGGAGCGTTATCTACCTCAGAGTGCATGACTGAAAGATATTTCATATTGTTTTGTCTACATCATTACTCTGTCCTTAGTAGTATTAAATTTTAAAATAGTACTCACAGATGAAATGATGATGATGTGATTTAAATAGCATTTGAAAAGTAACACTGCATCTGACATTTTGAAATCACACTCTCGTTTCTTTAAATGACCTAATGACTAACACTGGTAAATTTGGTTTGTATGTATTTTTATTCATGATCTTCATGAAGATCATGATCACTCTAATTATGTCCTTATATACTACTTTTGAGTCTGTCAACTTTAACTGGACATAGTATAAATGAATGAGAAATTCTCTTTTTTTAATGCACAGTGTCTCTGTGTATGCATATATCGACAATGAAATAAATGTTTGTAACTGAAAAACAGTGTAATGTTTGGACAAAGGAAAGACAGATGTCCCATGTCACAGATCGGACGTAATCAGGTCAATCATTGCAGCCAACTCCCTAAACGTCTGAACTCATGCATTTCTAACTTTTGTGCAACTTACTTTTTACTTTTTTCGACTTTTTCTTTGTTTTTAAAACTTATCCAACAACTATGAACCACACTGCTTAAATCTACAATGGAATCTTTGACCGTATATCACAGATCTGACTTTGTGGCCTCTTTTCACATGCCTGGGCATTTCCCACCAGTTGAATACTGCACTGGACAGGATCCTCTCCCTCCCCCCATCTAACTCACTCCCAGTACTTTTATCTTACCTTATTAGGCTCTTTCAGTAGTTAGACAAGTTGTCCTCGAGCTTCTTGCAAATGTGTCCCCCAGCACTGATGTGAGGTTAATGTACTTAATGGTCGGAAACCAAATTGTATGAGACAGCTGCAGGAGTTGTCATTCCCGGTTCTCAGAGCATGAAAATCTCTGCACTGGAATCTTATTTCCAGGCCGGTCCCCGCCCATGGTATCCAGGGAGAGAGGGGGAAGAATCCTCCCCCGCAAGGTCCTAAAGCCTGGAATCGTAGCCCAGTGGGAGTCACCAGACACACAGAGACCCATAATAAAGTTACCCCTCGTTATTTACTGATTGAAACACATGATAGTTTTCCTCTTATCTTGGACAGTTTCATTGTAGTTCCTCAGCTCCTCTCCTCTACAATAAGCCAGAGAAATGTATTTATGATTTACAGTTTTTTAACCTGATCTACAAGACAAAACAAACTTTCCAGGTCATTAAAAATGCATGGTTTTCAGTGTTAACCCTTCTAATTTTTTTGTGTTTTTATCATATGCTGTTAATAATGATCTTTATTGTGTTCTCAGTGCTTCGACTGCAGTTTTTCCTCCCTCCCCCACCCTGTAATTGCACCTCTGCATGCCACATCACATCGTGGTGTGGTCGCCGGAGGTCCTGTTTAAAGGGCATTAACCAAAAGCACAAAGGGAGTATCCCTCAAGAACATTAACCGGATTAGAAGCTTAATTTTGCAATATCTTGGATGCGGTAAGGCATTACCATCGGTTCACAACACATTGTCAAAGTGTTTTTAAGTCAAATAAAATCATAAAATGCATAGTGAGGTATAAACTCTTTCCCAAGAAAGACCTAAAAGACTTTTTAAAATAGGACATGTCTATTAATAAATCAAGCTTACACTAACTATAACCGAGGTGTGAACTTGAGTCACACTTTAGACAAAATGACTTTGACAAAATCAAAAACGATTTGCACATCAACTTGGACTTGGACACCAATGACTCATGACTTCACTTGGACTTGAGCCTTTTAACTTGAAAATCCCCCGAGCCCATAGGTTTAAAAGTGGTATTTAAGAAGTGTGCCATAAATCGCTTCATTTTTCCTTTATTTTATGACTGAAGTAACATGAACACTTTTCATTCCCAGCAAGCTGACACTTAATTCCCCAGATCCACTTTCATGTGATTTTGTGTTTGAACCAATCTGACAGCATCAAATCAATATGCAGCAAATAAACATGAACTATTTAACTAACATTACGTTACAAGCTCCTGTGGGAAAAAAAATATACTAAAGTTAATTTTGTTTGCATACAAAAACTTTACCCCTGTCAAGAAAAACTGAATAGCATATGCAAAACCTCTGTGTCAAAAATTACAGAAGATGTACAAACAACGGTAAGTCGATGCGAATATCAGTATAGTTATCAGGCTAATGCTTAGCTAACATTAGCTTAACAGCTAAGTAACTTTGAAAATCAATTAAGCTGGAAACTCACTGTTACATTATGACTTGTTTAAGACTCAAAATTTAAAGTTTAGGGCTTGGGACTTGACTCTGGAATTGTCTGTTTTGACTTGGGACTTGAATGCAAAACAATGACTTGCTTCCACCTCTGCTCTGACCCAAGATACAACACTTTCCCTCCTGACTTTTAGCCCCTATTATGAGTCAAACTTAAAAAAAAACCCCACTGGATCCTACAATTCCCATAATGCAGCTCAAAAGACCACCATCAGACCGCCCCTGTCTGTCTTATGTCTTCATCTTTCAAAATTCATGGCCATGCCAAAGTTTATAATTCAAGATTTCTCAAATTCTCTCAAACTCAAATAAATATCCTAAATATAACCCTAATAACATCATCAGGGCTTTTTTTAAACTCTTCAAAAATGTAGTCCAAAAGGCTTGCAGAGAGCTCGCGAGGACGTGAGGAATGGATTGGGGAGCAGCGCAACAAGCTGCAGTCAATGACAGCAGACACGATCTGAGGGGGAAAAAGAATTATGAAGGAGAAATGGAGGAGCAATGGAGCAGCAGACAGGAAAAGCCCAAATATAGAAAGAAAATTAGCAAAAAAATTGTTATAAAGTAGCAGTAGTTGTTATAAAGTTTTAATGTAGGCCAAAGCAGCTGCACCTCCCACAGCTGCACAGTAACATGCTGCATACTGATGCTTCAGTATTAAGAATCTAACATCACTTCTTACATGTGTTTTCATGACAAAAGTAGTTTTGAGACCAGACAGACTTGGACTGCCCCTGATGAAAATCTCTGATCAGTCATGCAGTGTGCAAACCACAGATCTGACGACTTTGAAAGTCATCAAGTGTGACCGAGGCACCAAGCTAACCTTTATGTGTAAAATTGGCGGCGTGCCCCTTTAAACAAGAGACCTCTGTAGGGAAATCAGGTCACATCATGAGCGGCGCGGCCCTATCGGCAGAGGAATGTACAATAAACTGCAGGAGACAACAAGACGTAGCCTCAAGATACATGTCTGATCCCTCAGTGTTAAAACAACCAGGATGAATGTGTCACAGACGTGGTTTCACCAGACTGAGCAAATATGGTGAACGTGGCAGCAACAGCATGTGATATCGAAAAAAGGTTTTAATATTAAGATTTTACATTTCACATAATGTATTATTATATCATAATTAAATGGGATTTTAAAAACTTCTCACAAAGACTTTTTTTCTACAAACTTTTCATTTGTTTTGCATTTGTATTTCATTCTTTCTCATTTGATGAACAGTGGAAATGAATAGAAAAAAAGTATAATTTGTCTTTTTCAATTATTGATTTATTTATTTTCAGCATTTAACAAACATACCCAAACAAATAAACAAATGGTAGTGGTGGGCTAAAATGATAATAATTATGACAAAAAGAGAAAACAAACAAACAGACAAAAAAATACAAAATAGTTTGTTTTAAATGAAAAGAGAGAATTAAAAAAAAAAAAGATTGAAAAAAAGAATAATAACACTAATAATATCAGCGTGGTTGTCACAATGGAAATGTCAAAATTTGTTTGAATAAATTAAAAGAAAAGAAAAATGAGAAAAATGCACTTCTTTGCTATATATGCTCCATTCTCAAGCTGTGGTACGTGTACCCCTGGTGGAACACAAAATCACTCCAGCGGTACGTGGAGAAATGTCAGAAATATTTGAAATAAAGTAATTTAATAAAATATAATACTATCAAAATACTACAATTAATTGTATGAAAATACATAACATGTGAGATAACTGAATTTAATTAATTTTTTTTTTTTTTTTGCAGTACTGGAAGTTAGAGCATGACAGCGAATCAACAGCTTCTATGTGGACATATACATAGATCCATTACCAATTAACCTAGCATGCATGCATAGATCATTTTAACAAAGAAAAAACATTTAATTAAATAAAAATGATCAACTCATTAACTGCCTCAGAAGGACCATTGTCTGCACCCCTTACCTCCCACATGGGTAACATAACCCACATACATATATACATAAACATACACAACAAATACAACACACAACTGGAAAAAGAAGAAAAAAGGCAACAGGAATGTAGACATTTATTGATAGGTCACAGACATTATTTCACCGTCTGGTTCAAACAACTTGACTTTACTTTCTCTAGTGCCTCGGACAGGGTGTCAACTGTCTGTGTCTTTGCACCGTTGGTTCGAGAAATCCAGAGTTTATGGGGGGACTTCCACCTTAACACCAGCTTTTTTTTGGCAGCTGTCAGATCTGAAAGTAGAAGTCTTCTCTGACAGTAATTGCTGAATCATTTAGAGGTCAAACATTAAATAGACTGGGAATAGTTCCGATTACATTCCAACTTAATTTAATTTCATTTAAAAGAAGTTTTGGGAACTGTCTGTGGCTCAATAAAGTAAGCCTACACTGGAATATGTTTAGCATTGGTCATGATGGTGGAACTTGGAGAGCTCAACATTTTTTGAGGTGGTACACTGTGTAAAATGTTTGAGAAATGCTACTATATATGATATTATGACAATCCTCTTTTCTGACACTGGACAGTGTCCTGTCCAATTCAGTACCAAAGAAGTACCTTACTGGCTAAATAAGAGTGGAATCTCCAAGACGTTAACAGTTCAGATCATATACGTCTCTCTACAAGTGTTTTAGTTTTCTGCATTCCTAGAAAATACAGATGATTGGCCCTGTAAATGTATACTGAAGTCTTGAAGATAAGTAAGGTTATGTCTTTCTTAAACATAGTGGGGTAAGTTACATCCTGTGTATATATAATTTGTCATTTTAACAAACATTTTTAACAATAAAGCATTTACTTGACATGAACATACTTTCATGTGCACTTCTTGGTCTCTGAGACACAGGCTGCAGTTTACAGACTTCACAAACATCTTCCCACTGTATCCGTCTCTCCTGCGCCACGTTTGAATGAAGTGCAGACTGCGACCTCTCCTCTGCAGGTCTCCCAGAGGCCTGGTGGTCTGAACTGTACTGGATCCAGCTGTTTGTGGCAGTCAGATTTAAAAAAAAAAAAAAAAAAAAAGAAGCAGGATGTGCAGAAAGTTGACTTCTTTGTGCGACTAGACATTAGATACAGTCTGATCATGTGGTCACGCAGATCAAAAACTCCTCTGCCTCACTCAGTGCTCTGTTTCCTTAAGTATGAAAAATGGCTGAAAAATTACCGGAAGAAAGTCTTGCTGTCCTCCATAAAGGACACGGGTAAAAATGTCTATTTTGAAAGGCTTTAGACTGACATAAACTTATAAAATCTTATAGTGAATTTGTTTATGTTTCAACATATCTTTACAAATTTGATCACTTAACTCTCCCAATGCCAGAAAATGTCTTTGGTGAAATTCTTTCCATTTTGAATTGATGGAAGATATGTTCTGTTGGCCACACCCACATGTGTGTTACATCACTTGAAAGCCCAGGATGTGCTTTATAGAAGACATTAGGGCTCAAATAAACTACATGCATGGTGTTGGAAATAGAGGCCTCAGTGTCATGTCCTCCACAGAGGACAGAAATGAATTGCTGGGTCTTAGGAGGATAAATCTGGTGTGACTTTTGCCTGTCCCGTGAACACAGCAGAGAGACCAGAGCAGCAAACAAGATCTGATGTGGTTTCTGTCTGATCCTTCCTGGTATCAAAGCGCTCATTGTCTTATTCCTGTGTGAGTTTGATTCAAGCCTTCCACAACAAAGATAAACCTCCTTGTTCAGTAACATTTGCGGATATATTCAGCTTTATTGAATTATCTTTTAATTAATCCACTAAAAGGCAGCGCAGTTCAGTATGTATAAGTCTGGTGTGTAAGGAGAGCATGGGAGCTGAATATTCTGGTTGCATTCTTTCCCATGAATGCTTCCCTCTCTTCTTCCTGGTGCTCTTTGTATCCTCCCCCGGCTTGTTTGGAGGTGGATCAGGCAGCAGGAAGTCACAGAAGGAGCGGATGTGTGTCCTGTGTACAGTAAGACTGTCCTCTCTGCTCTCTTGAGTACATTATTATATGTATACAGCTGTTCTTAGGGACTTTGAGTCTGATGTAAAACATTCATAGACACATGGAGAACAACTGATCACACGCACAAAGAATTATGAATCTTCTGCTAATGCTGTCATCATCATTCTGTTGTGTCTCTCTGACACATTTCTGCCTCACAAGAGTAAGACGCACAGTCAGTATTCAGAGAAACATATCTGGAAATAAACTTATTGTAGTAAAGGACAGTTTGCAGGAGCCCATGTCATTCCCGACAAACGCTCTATGTCCCCACAACGTTGTGATTGTGACGTTTCATTCGACGTTGCTGCAACAGCAGGTTACAGTTACATTAGTTTTGTTGCTGCTACATTGTTGAAATGTTACGACGCAGCTGGTATTCTATGGTATCATTGCAACATCTGTTCAACATCCTCTGCATTATGTTACCTGTACTTCATATAAAGACATTACTGCAACAAGTATTGCTACAAACACAGTATGTTGCTGCAACGTTGTGATGTGATTGTGGTGTTATATGGTGTAGAAACTTTGCCACAACATTACACTGACTATGTTATATTGCAGCAACATTACTGCAACATTAAACATAAAATGCTCTGTTGCAGCAATGTTACTGCAACATTACACTTAAAATGTTACGTTGCAGCGATGTTACTTCAACTTTACACTGCAGCAAGGTTCTGGCAACAACCCTGTCTTTGTAGGGATGTTGTAAGCCACAAAAACCTTGTTGCAACAATGTTTCGGCAACATTACACTTAAATGCTACATTGCAGCAATATTACCACAACGTTAGACATAAAACATAATGTTGCAGCAAAGTTACTGTGACATTAAACTTAAAATGTTACATTGAAGCAACATTTCTGCTACATTACACTTAAAATGTTACATTGAGGCAACGCTCTTGCAACGTTACACTTAAAACTTTACATTGCAGCAACATTCCAGCAACAATCCTGTCTTAGTAAGGATGTTCTAAGCCGCAAAAACTTTCTCACAACATCTGGAAAAAGTGGTGGAAATGTTTGGAAAGCACACCAGCAGCGTTTAAAATAATGTGCTGGTGACGACATTTCACTTGGTGGGTTGCCTCAACATCACATGTCGCAAAAATTACTTTGCAACTACACTCCTGCAATGAGCTTGTGTTAAGGTGTAGGTTTCATTTTTGCTTTCCTCTAGTTTGTCGAGGTGTGCTGAAGTATCCAAGCTTCTTCTGACGACCATTCATAATTTAACTTAAATATTATTTATGCAAATGTGTCCATCTTCGTGGTGCAATCTTAGATAGATGACCGTTAAAGTAACGGTTGCAGAACACCTGTAAAATGGAGTGATACATGTTGCTAAAGTCCTAGTGATGTTGTACTCTATATCAGTACTCAAGAGACTGATGAAGATTATTGTGAGTAGAAATTCCTAACACTGTACTTCTGTCTGTTACTATCTTGTTGTAACGTTGTTGTGTGTGTGTGTGTTGGTGTGTGTGTGTGTGAGCCATTATCATCACTTTCTATCACAAACTAAGTCTGATAAGAAGAAGGGTTTAAACACATTTTTGATTTTATTTTCACCTTTATTGAATCATGATTAATTGATGCATGCAAGAAAAACAACAGTTGCTGCCTACAGGATGATTATACTGTTTCATTATGTAGTTCTACCTCAGATCGTGTTTCTTTATGTAGATTTCTACAGAAAAGCCCCTTTAAGCCACTCAGGATTAGTTAGTGGAGTTGACCATAGTTATTTTTGTGTGCCCATGCATGTGTATTTGTGTATATGTGTATTTGGGAAGTTGTTTCTTTAGTCGCAATCCATCCATCTGTAGTTTAACAGGGTGCGCATTACTCTTCTTCGTTGGTAGTGGTACTCCGTCTGTCTGGATCCATATGTAAAGTAGATGTAACCTGAAAAGGAGGATGTGTCAGTGGTATCATCTCAAACAGGAACACATAATGCCACTGCAGAGGCACTAACCTCTGACTGTTACCTACCTCTGTTCTCAAAAGCAGCATCCACTCTGTAGCCGATCCCAGGGAGGCCTCTGTGAATGAATTTGGGGAACCCACCATCCATTCTGCCCCTCCTTTCATTGTAGCTGTATGAGTAATACAGGGAGGTGTTCATCATGTGGTATCTGTTTCTCTCTGGATTCAGACTGGATGATTATGGCAGTCTGCATCACTCACCTCCAGTATTTGTTCCTGACAAAGAGGAGGGTTCTGCCGATGAATGACACGTGGACAGCAGCGTCCACCTTGGTGACGGAAGCAGGGAGGCCAAACTCGGTGAGAGGTTTGGGATAATCTGGCAGGACAGTGTTCCCTCTGATCCCCCAGTAGTGATTCCCTGTGATGTGAGAAAGAAGGGTTATGTTCCTTTAAAGGACCAGTGTACAGGACTGGGTGGTTTTCAGAAGTGAGCTGCCAAACACTTCACATCACCCTCCCCTTCCAAACATGCAGGAGAAACTGTGAAAACAAATTAAACCAAATAGTGAAAACAAATTTATTGCCATCATACACTGCTAATAAATTCTTGTAAATCTGGATCTGTAACGCTTTTGTTGTTATCGATTAACAAAAAATCCCAAAATGGCTTTTTGTGGATTATTAACTAAATAGATTTTGTACCTTCAAAGAAAATGGCAGTATCGGTTTTCTTGTACTCGTAAGCAGCATCAATTTGTCTGATTCCAGGCCAGACAGATGAGATTTTCTTCGTAGTGATGCCGTCCCAGGAGCGACTCCTCTTCCAGAAATACCTGAAAGGGAAACACATAATTCCATGATCAGCTGACAATGCTGTGGAAGCCCCGAGAGACAAGGGAGGAAAAAAATTCTGGTGATCTAAATCTGATCTAAATTTGTTTCCCTCCTGTTGTTTCCTCCTTGATGGCTTCACAACAGGTGTGAAAAAAAAGTTTTTCCATGATCATTTGGGCAGGGAGGCTCGTCGTTAGGCAAAGGTCGGTATTTGCCTTAAGGCCCAAGCTACGCAAGGTCACACAAAACGCCTCATAAGCTTATGATTAAGAAAGTTTTGTTTTGTTTTTACTTTTCACTAAGTAATTTTGTCTTTCTAAAAATCCATACGCTAAAATTGCATCAGAATACTTAATTCATGAGTGTCTCAGAGCCTCCCCACTAACTTGGACTATCCCATGATCTTATGATGCATCTCCAGGAAAGATTCAGGAAGACAGTAGTCAACTTGTGTCCACAAACAGCTCAACTTACAACAGACTGTTGAAAAATAAAACCAAGCTACCCCAGCAGGGCTGAAACAAGGAAGAAGCTGGAGGATACTAAAAGACAATACTCACTCCATCTACAGCCTGTTCAACCTGCTGCTGTCTGCCAAGAGATACAGAAGTATCCAGCTTCTTCCCTCATGCTGTGAGACTTGTTTGTTTCTTTGCTTGTCATTTCATTGTGCAAACCTGTGTTAATACCTTTTTCTCGCCTCTCATGGCTTCCATACAGTGGTCACACACTGAGAAAAACATCTTACTGCATGCACTTAATTTTCAAACAGCAGCTCTGTCTAATGCAGTAACATGTTTTTTGTGAAAAAACAAAACAAAAAATAGTGCATCAATGTCTCACCCCTCTTTGAAGAAGTAAAGGTCGCCCTGAATGCGGGTTGCAGCATCAAAAATCAGGTATCTGCTGCACCGGTCTGGGCCAGGCTCTGTTGTGGGTTCAGGGTCTAGTTCAGGTGTAGGTTGTGGTTGAGCTGGTGTCCCTCTGACCCCTTTGAGAGGCAGAAGACAAAGGAATGTTAGTGGTGTCTCAGACAATAGGAAGGGTGTTCTGTTTCTTGCAAAAATCAGTCTGTGAATTAGTGGAGCTCTCACCGTAAAGAGCCTGCACTCCCTGTCTGTCATCATCTGGCAGCTTGTACCCGTCCGTGTTCACATATTGGTAGTTTGGATACATCAGGGCTGTTCTCAGCTTAGAGTGGTCTAATCCCATTGCGTGGCCAAACTCATGGGCTGCTACCAAGAACAGGTTGGCTCCTGCAGATACACAATGATAAAGTTACTGTGGGTACGTAATCAGAATGTAAGAATGTTTCCTTAAAGGATATGTGGATGTCCAGGCAGTGTTGATGGTAAAGTCAGTTGACGTAATAAATTCCTCAGGGGGTACTACACTGATCAAGACAAGAGTTCTCCTTCAAATGTCTGTTTTAATTCTCTTATTAATGCAATTTTAGTGTAACTATGTTATTTTATTGTATTGTAGCTAGTTGTTTTACTGTAATTATATTATTATATTTTATTGTAACTATATCATTTTTTAGTAACCGCTTATCCTTGAAGGGTCGTGGGGGGCTGGAGTCTATCCCAGCTGACATTGGGCGAGAGGCGGGGTTCACCCGGGACAAGTTGCCAGTTCATCACAGGGCTGACACATAGAGACAGACAACCACTCACACTCACATTCATAACTATGTGCAATTTAGAGTCACCAGTGAACCTAATCAATGCATGTCTTTGGATTGTGGTAGGAAGTACCCAGAGAGAACCCACGCAGACACGAGGAGAACGTCCAAACTCTGTACAGAAAGGTCCTGCCCCAGCCTCAAACTCCTGAGTGCCCAGCCTGCTGGGAGATTCAAACTCAGGACCTTCTTGCTGTGAGGCAGCACTAACCACTGCACCACCATGCCACGTGCTATATCATTTTAATTAAGCTATATTATTTTATTTTAGTGTAGTCATATTTTATTTGATTGTAGCTATATTATTTTACTTAAGTTATATTATTTTATTGTAGCTATATAATTTTAGTGTAGTTATAGTAGTTTATTTTAATGTATTATTTTTGTGTAGTTCTATCATTTTATTTCATTGTACCTATATTGTTGTTAGTTTAGTTTAGAGACAACTGTCAGTTTTTATTTATTATTGTACCCATTATCCCTAATAGGAGCTATTAATACTCCCAACCACCAGAGCGCAGCAAAGACTGGCATCTGCCTGTAAGCTCCACTTTTATTGCCTTGAGTTAGACAGGAGGATTTAGTAGAAGAAGACCAACTGGATGCTGGATGTTAATGAAGCTTTGCTATAAGCAAGCTCACATCACGCGAGCTGGTCGGCACCAACGTCACGTTGGGTAACATTAGATCAAAGATCGGTGAATATGCTATGCCTGTTATGCTCTACAGTATATATATCACTAGTTATTGTCAAAGTAACTGCAATAATATGTTATTTTGTAATGTGCTACTCTCAACACTGGTTATATCCAAGCTGACATAGCTTAAATATTGTTATTTTTTATGTTACATCACTGGGTGAAGGAAGAACAACACATGCTGCAGTGAGTTCAGAGTGATGTATTGCTCCGATTGACTACATTTACCATCAACACCGACTGGATGTCCACTTGAAAAGTGCCAAATATTTTCCTTGTCAGTACCTGATGAGGTTAGAGTCCAGCTTTCGTCCTCATCAAAATGGGTGTCACCTCCCGCACCCTCTCCGGGGGAGAATGCGTGGGCCAAGACTCCAGCCTGGCCATCAAATGGAGCAAAATCTCCATGCTCTGTTGAGAATAATTAAAGGTTGTGTAAAGCAACAATAAATGTTTGTTTTGAATTTGTCATACTGCAGAAGCATATCTTATTAACCACACAGCCAAGTTTGAATGATTAAAAAAAATCATTAAGTATGTAAAATTATGTCTCAAAATCATGAATAAATTAGCTCGGAAACACTGTGTCTCGCTACACTGTCTCAGCTCAAACACCATTACAACCTGAAACATGGACACTCTGTCTGTCTGGCTTTATTGGACATGTCCAGACATGTTAGAGCCACCAGAGCCAAAGGACGGTGACAGGATGGTATTTTGTTTTCTTCTGTGTCTGGTTGTTGGGACTGAAGTGAGCTGAAGTGAACTGCTGGGCTGATTTGGACTGAGAGAGTCACTTAAAGGTCTTGTGAAGCAGCAATACATGTTTGTTCTGAATTCAGTACTATTGTCTAACATGTACAATGTGTTGAGGGGGAAAACTCACTTTTTCCTTCACAGACACACTGTATGAAACATTTTCTTAAAATCACAGAGGACACTGCATCACCTCGAGCCTGGAATTTGATCATAATGTCAGCGGTGCCCTGGTTGATCCTCTTGAAATTCAGAGGGATGACATCACTGTAGAGTTGCAGAGCATTGGTTATGGTGGCATCCACATCCTCCTGCCTCAAGTCTGGTGTGTAGTTCAGTATCCTACAGTACGATGAGAGTGAAAATGGTTTACAAAATTTCTCGATGACAGAATTTATTATGCTTTAATGCTTGGGTGAACTGCTCTTGTGTAGTACCTGTATGTGATCAGAGACTTGTCCCACTTTGGTCGACCTGCAAAATGGCCATATCTGGCCACATCTGTGTAACCACAGCGAGGTTGAGCCATCACCTCTACGGTGTTGGAGTCCAGCTGCCCCGTCGCCTCCAGGCCATAAAACTCCTGCATTTTTCTGAGGGCGTCTTCGAAGTTATCTAGAGAGCTGCGCCAGACGCTGTTGGGGGCACTGACACCCACCTCAGAGAAATATCGAGACAGATAGTCCTGGATAAAGAAAGAACAGGAATTCTCATACAGGCTAGAGATGAAACTTCAGTAAGTGATTCTGGAGAAAGATAGTTGATTGTTGAGTCTCATTCTTGTCTCCAGATATTGATGTTTTGGGACTCAACAATCAACTATGACGCCAAAAATAAACTGCCTACCCCAGCTTTAATTTGACTGAATATGTCATAGGGGTGTTTCTTGACATTTCTGAATGGGGTGGCCAAGTGGGGCACTGACTTATGCATGAAGTATGTGTGTGTGTGCACACATATACATAGGCATATGTGCATATTACTGAAACATTTCTCATATCTGTTTTAATTACAAACAATAAAGTATCTTAGAGTTTCTTACATTACCTCATTCATTTCTTTAGCTATAAAGAAATGAATAAATAGTCCTGCCAATCACAACACAACAAAGTGGCACCATAAAATATGATATAATGCTTTCATACTTTATTTTTTAAGTCCTCAAAAAGAAATTTTACCTCCACCTCTGTTGTACCTCTGTCCTCATGCTGAGGCTCCCAAATTCTTCCACAACACTTTCTGTGAAAAATTCTTTTATTTTTATGATTTATTATTTAAGTAAACTAGCTTTGTCATTTTAGCCCTGCGATGAACTGGCGACTTGTCCAGGGTGTACCCCGCCTCTCGCCCAATGTCAGCTGGGATAGGCTCCAGCAGCCCCGCGACCCTTACGGACTAAGCGGTTACAGAAAATGAATGAATGAATGAATGAGCTTTGTAATTTTTAAAAGTATGGCTACATACAAAACAAACAACAACACAAAAAACAACAATGCACACTTAAAATATTCATCAAACAGTTGTTCAAAGGTCCTGCTTCTCACTGGACAGATAGCCAATCATAATTGAGGATAAAGGGGTAGCAGTTAGAGTGGCCACCGAGATTTCAGGGGTGGCCAGTGCTCCCCCCTTCTACAAACGCCCCTGTAAAATTCTAACTGTAATTTAATTAAATGTTATAAGCCTTAAGATTTTAAGGAAATCAAAAACATTTCACTACTATTTATCGTTAGTATTGTTTTCTGCAATTGGAATTCAGTGTATTTACATTCTGTAATTTCCTCTCTACAGTAATTTCCAGTGTAAGTGGCGGAGTCCACCACACTTGCACTGGTTCCAGAGCACCACATGTATATAATCCAAACTGATATCAGTCCCACTGTTTACTGTTCAGTCTCCTACAGCTATATCAGAGCTGTATTAAGATAATCAATGTTCTATCACATTAAAAGTGTTCAACTAGCAAAACACAGGATAGCTGCTCATCACGACATCAACAATGACGGTTCATGCTTCTACAAACAAGACAACAGTCATTTTGGGCATTTTTTGACCACAGATTAATTCTAAATATTGCAGAGAGTGATGGAACAGTCAGGAGCAGCCACAGTGAGCTGTTAGTTGAAGAGCTGCAGCAGGCGACGCGCTGCACGGCTTCAACTCAGAAAGGTAACGTGCTCTGTTCACTGCAGGTATGTGGGAAACTACCCGCTCTGTGTCAGATGTCAGATGGAGGCTGCTCACAGCGTAATAATCATAAAAATCATAATAATACAACAACTGCTTTTATGTTGTTTTCTGACAAATTAGTGGCTCATGGAGTGTTTGCTTCTCCCAGAATTCTGGGACATGCAGTTTTAAACTGCGCAAGCTTTTACCACCAGTGACCAAAATCAACCCTTAAATTCTAAGAATGATTCTGTAACTTCAGCACAGAAATCCCCAAACAGTCTGCTGTGAGGCTAGTCCAGGTGTGCTGCAGCTTTTGTGACAATTATACATTATTATTGCAATATACGTCTGAAAATAAAGTTATGAATGTGTTTTTTTTAATCAATAATATGTATACACTAATTTCACAATACAGAGCCAAATTCTATTCCCTAGAAATATTCCTTGGAAAGCCTTCCTCTAAAGCGAGGCCCAGTTTTTGCCTGTTGTGCAGTTGCCAGATGGTGAGAATTATTAGCAGCCAATTACAAAAACAAAGCAGGAATGTACGGACCAGTCAGGACACAGTGCACTGAAAACAGTACATGTATTGTCTCCAGGCCAGACCACAGAGCCCTGCGGTTATCATTTGCAAGCAATCAGGTCCCAAGTAAGTTATGAAATGACTCCAGACTTTATAAAACTGAAAAGGTTCCTCGCTTTAATAAAAGTTGAGCACTTCTATAGGCATGAATACTAACACACTGCTTGTCCACTGTGTGGTGCTGGGGTGTTCATACGACACCCACCTCAGTAAAACACGTCCTAACAAAAAAAGAAGGGTTTTCAGGAGTTTTAGTGGATTTGGAGGAATATTTGGGGGATTATGAATACCAAGGATGCATGATGATGGAGAAATGTTAACTGTCAGACCAAGTATATCATTATTTCTTTTAAGAACAACTTTCCAGAACCTGTGGATGCATACACATTCCCAAAAAACAGTGACAGTACTGCTTGTGCCTTCTGTATTCTTGCACTTATTGCAGACAGATCTGGGCTCAGTTTATTGCTTCTCACTGGGGTAATATGCAGTGAATGATTTCTGTCAACTTGAAGTTCTTTTGCTCTGTCAGCAGAAAAACACTTTAGCCACATATCATCCCACTCTTCATCTTCAATTTCAACACCAAACTCGCTTTCCCATTCTATTTAATTTTAGCTGCATTTTCTTTCTCTATCCCAGAAAATGTTCCATATAATTGTCACTAATTTGGTATCAAGAACGTTTGAGATTGGCTATACCACAGTTGCGCAACTGCAAATATCTGAAATAAATTTTAATAAATATTTCATGAGTAATAAAGTTGTTGGAGGCAGTTAACAGGCAGTTTTCATACTACACTGTGGTGCATATTATTTTAAACCTCAGCTTTGAATCGTTCAAACCAATTTTTGATGCCAAAAGTAAGAAATTTATGTTCTAACAATGTGATTTACATTTTTCCTTTTCATGTTACACAATTTAAAAAGGGTGAACTTGTTTATTGTCTGAAAGGATATGGATCTTCCAGAATCATGATGGTCTCACCAGGTTAAAAAACACCAAGCAGTGCAATATCTTAACACAGAGACCCCCTCATGTTTACCTGGGCTTTAGAGAGCTCTTCTTGGCTGGGTGAAGCAGCTGGCGCAGCTCCACAGTGTGCCACGATCACCACTATCATCACAGCCAGTGCAGCCTCCATGATCCTGCTGTTCCACTGCACAGAAGAAGGAATCCAGGTGTGATTCTTCCTCCTGACTCTGCACAGATGCAGAGTGGCGATGCACTAGTCAGTGATTTCCTGAAACTGTGCATTTCAGTGTTTTGGTTGTTATGTACAGAGCCAAGAAAGATGCATGATGGGGCAATAAAACATTCCTGTGTCTGTGTCTGAACAGGCCTATTCAGAGCAACAAGACAGATAATAACTGTAGTGATGTGACAGGGAGTCGGGGCGGAAGAGTTAACGTCAGGTCAGCAGCTGGAGCAGCTTGTCCCTGCATGAACATGATTTTGATCACAATTAATACCAACCATCAGAACATATTACTTTGACTCAGGCAAGAGTCAACATGAAGGTCCTTTTTGTGTTTTGCTGAGTTTTATAGTTCAGTTTAGTGTTGATGACCTAAATGTATTGTTTAATACTGGTTCATCTGCTCTATTTTAGTAATTATCTTTAATTGCAAATAAATAACTGACAGCAAACAGCTGGTTTCCTCTTTGGGTTAATTTATTTTTTTTTAATTACCTGATAAAAGATCTGAGCAGCAGATGTTGCTTATGTAACACCTTTACATAAATCCAATCTTAATAATTCCAATGTGTTTCGAAATTATATTATTTAGCAAAAAACACTGGAATTGTAAATAATCAGCTAAAATCATTCCTCTCTGCACATTTTATTCTCAGCATACACCAGTCATGATTTTTTTTTATTGATATTTCAAAGGCATTTGATACAGTGGATCATGACTCTGTAGTCTTGCCTTGGATGATATGGCTTGCAGCAGTGTGTTTCTATTGGAAATGTTACACAAGGTTCAGTCCTGGGGCCTGTTCAGCTCACACGTAACATAGATGATATAACTATATTCATCTTTATGCAGATGACACCGTGTTGTACAGTGCTGCAAATGATGCACACTCTGCTGTTTATTTCCTCCAGAACTGCTTATCTGACCTACAAGATGCATAAACTGGTTGTTAATGCAGACCAAATTAAATTCATGTTGTTCATCAGATCCAAAAATATTAACTATGACAACCTCATCATCTCTACCAACAATGGTACAACTAGTGAATGAGTGAGTGACAGTGTCACATGTCCAAGCTGGTGACTACTGTAAGGATTCCTCTTTTATAGAAATAAACTCTCCTTTCCACTGTATTGTAGAAGATGCTTATTGAGGCAACTTTTTCTTATCGGTATTAGACTTCTCTATTATATACATGCACACCTCAGCTGCCATTCTGAAGTCCTTGGACTCCGTGTATCACTTTAAGATTTATTACTGGAGATAATGATAACACACATCATTGTGACCTTTATGCTAACACTGGGTGGTCGTCTCTCAGCAAGATGTGACAGACACTGGGTTTTATTTATTTATAAAGCTCTTATTGGTCTTTTACCTCCTTACATCACTTCAGTGCTTTACTTTAATGTGGCCTCTTGTCAAACTCGGCCAGATGATTGGATTTGCCCACAGGTGCCAGCTGTTTATACTGAATATGGAAAATCCAGTTTTTCATATTTTGCACCTGCAACATGGAATAACATTCTGAACAAGTTAAAAGTTTTCCTCATTTTTATCCAATAAATCTTTAACTGTATCATATTACTTGTACATGTTCCCGTTTTAGCTCATTTAGCTGTCATGTCCTTCATTTGGCTAAAGGTATATGATCTATATATGTACCTTGTGTTTAGAGTGCATGGAGAAAATAAAACTCAAATGGATGAAAAGAATGAATCATTTTAGTCCTGTCAGATCATGGAGCCTTATTTTACCAGCCAAAACTTTTTTGGGGGAATCAGTTTTTGCAGGGGTGGTCCTAGCCTGTTTGGTGCCCTGGGCAAATCTCTTTAATCACCTTCCATCAGTTACGCTGGCTCACCGATTGTTACCACATTCAACAATTATTTACCCTTTTCTCTTTGATACTGAAAATAAATTGGCTTCACAAATCAATCGTGGCAAAGACCTAAAAAACTTTTCTTTCCTCAAGATGAATGCCATCAATAGACCTTTCTCACAGTGGGCATTTTGTGTTCCATTTAGGTGTCTATGAGCCACATCTGACAAGTCAAACTGTCCACTGTGAGAGACGTCCAGCCACACAGAAGCTCAGTGTTTTATCACTGTGGCCTCACACAGCAGTGGTCAGGGTTGGACTCCCAGCCTCAATCTATGCTGTATGGAGTTTCTATACTCCACCGTGTTGGTGTGGGTTTTCTCCGGGTGCTCCGGTTTTCTCCCATAACAAAAAAAAAAAAAAAACTCTAAACAACCTCTTCAGGTCTTGCATCGCATGCAACTGCGACAATTAAATGACCATCTACCACTTTTTCACTGGCCCCTTAGAAATGAATGAAATCCCTTCACATGGCAGACATCAACCCCTTTTTCACTGTGCCACCCTTCTTCACATCATGAGCAACCGCCATGATTAAATGACCATCTATGCCTATCTCCCCCCGACTTCTTTAACATCTTGATACACACCACATTCATGATTGACAAACCATCGCATCTTCTATCTCACCTGACGTGTCGTAGGTCAAATGAGGTGGAGCGTCATGGTGGCAAAGACCTAAAAAACTTTTCTTTCCTCAAGATGAATGCCATCAATAGACCTTTCTCACAGTTGCTCAAGTTGACTCTAAAAAGAAATGTGTGCATTAAAGCTGACAAAGCCCTGGGCTGAGCATGCTGCTCATTAGCTGAACTCTTTTTAAGATGCTTTGTCTGATAAATTCCATTTTATGGCAACTTTTTTTCCCACAGGAGTTTCTGACACTGAGTCAGGGTCTCACCGACAGAACATGCACGTGCAGCTGCACTAGTACACTAGTAGAACAGCCAGTAGGAACACCCGTTTGAGAAGACCTGTGATTGGTTTAAATCTCCCGTCACGGGCCAGATTATCTAAAGGTTGAGAACGGAGCCAAGAGGAGGTGCAGGAGGTGTAGTTCTGTCTCAGACCACTTTATTTACAATACGCTGAATGGTTATTATTCAATGCCAGGCTGTTGACTGGACATCTTTTCCAATTGTTGTAGTCGTTACAGGTATCTGGTGTATCGGAGCTTCGTTAGCTAGTGCTGGGGAGTTTCCTGATGCCCAGGGCCGCTACGTCAGATTTAGACCTCCCCTTGGTTGAACCGTGACACGTAGCTGGCAATGACCTCCTCTTTGTCTGGACGCTCAAACTGTGCATGCAGGTCCTCTGGAATGGGGATCCTCTGTACCTCATCCATGTATGGTCCGGGGTCCAGAAAGACTTTTTCGAAGATGAGGTCCATCAAGTTAGCCACATATCCTGTACAATATTTAACAAAGATTTTGTTTAGGTTTTTAAATTTTCATGTGTGCATTTTGAAGAAAATCAGAAAAGACTCCTGCACACTGTCTCGCTTTCTGTTGATTTATTAAATAGCCGACGTTTGCCTGATGAAGGTTGTCCAGACCGAAACGTCGGATATGTAATAAATTAGCAGAAAGCGAGACAGCGTGCAGGAGTCTTTTCTGATTTTCTTCAAGTTGAATCTTCCTGTAACTGTCATACATTCAGGTGTGTTGAGACTTTTTTAATATGTGTGAATTTTGTTTATGTTTGCCTATTTATACAATTTAGTATTTTTCTATTCTATTTTTCTAAGATTTTTTTTTTCTCATTTTTTTGTGTTGAAACAGTTCCAACAATTGTTATAGTGCAATAGTACATATAACATGTACATACCATTTTTGGGGTAAAAATGAAAAGAATCTAAGACTCACCGAACGTCGGCTCTGTCTTCACTGGTTTTGCTGTGCATGTACCCTTCATAGCCTTAGAGAAGTTCACTTTGAAGAGTGGGTCTCCGCCAGATGTTTTGGCTTGTGGTCGGTTAGCGTTTTCATTGTAATACATTGCAGCCAGGTAGAGTCTGGAAGTACAGTACACAGAAAATCAAACATGTAAATAATGACAAAAAATGTTTTAGTAACCACAGTTTCATTTACCTGCATAGCATTCCAAGAAATGGAAACACAACATTCTTTGGGGCAAAACGGAGGATGACACTGTGGAATGCCTCCACAGATGAAGTCTGATGGTGGGGGCTCAGTTTTGCGACTTCCTTCAGAGTCCTCTTGTTGGTCAGCACCTTCTCCAGCTTGTAGAACGCAGGGGTTGCTAAAAAGGATAAAAATGATTACTTTACAATACAATACAGTATTAATTACTGATGACAGTATGTGTGATGAATTTATAAACCTAATTAATGGAGTGATTTGTGTGATTATCTTTATAGAATAATTCTGATCACTACTTTTAAAAAGATGAATTGTGATAAGGTTTTAGACTGTATATGAGCAACACACCTGCTGTCAGCCATTTATTTTTGTCCCTTGTCTGGCGTAGTCTGTGTGTGCACTTGGGGAAAAGAGGGTCTTCATGCGTATGGATGTCCTGTACATGGTTCAGGATGGACGTCCATTTCGCCACTCTCTCTGGCCCAGAGGTTGATGACGCTGCAGTCCAGTAGATGTGGTTTTTGATGCTCCGCATCCACTTCTGTAACTTCTCACAGTCCTTCATCTTACTGATCTTCTCCAGTTTTTTAGAAATTCCTACAATTCATATGAAACACATTTCTTTTCAGTAAAAAAGTCCAAATGGAAGATAAATTGAGTGATATATGGCAGTGCAGTATTTTAAAATCAGCAAGTATTAGTTTTCAATTGTCTCATAACATTATACTATAACAACACTAAGCATCTTTCATATGCTACTTAGACACTATATACAATCATACACTGTTGTGTGCCTAATACATTTGTAGTAAAAGCTACTGGCTTTGCTGCTACAATGTGCTTTTTCTAAGTAAAAACTGATCACCCATTGTGATGAAGGCCACACAAATGGACAGCTGAGGGTAAAACCATGCACACACTCACCTCACTTCTTTGTTCAATGCACATGTTAATTTAATTTGCAGTCAACCACACCCCAAACAATTCAGGTCCACACTACAAGGCCACACAAATAGTGAGTTATAATATCTTTATTTTCCTTTAGCTTTACACTGTTTAAATGGAGTGCACACATTTTCACACTGTAAGGTTAAATTTACTAATTTTCTGTTGTATTAATCATTTTTCTTTGTCTTCTTTTGAGTTACCATGCTGGTGGGGGCGGTATCCTCCTGGACAGGCAAAAAGCGTGGCCAAGGGGTGGAACCTGTTAAATCCTGTGGCCAGCTCATCAGGCCATACCATCTCCAGCCATGTCAGAGGGGGGTTTGGGTTTAGTTAGTTTTTCCTGTGTATTAGTTTTAGTGGATATCCGTTTTGTTTTCCCCTTTTGTGTTAGTTGGTTTGGCCAAGCCAGTATATATGTTCCCTCATGTTTCATTTTGTTAGGTTAATTTGTTCAGTTAACACCTTGTTTTGTTGCTGTCATTTTGAGTATAGTTATATTCTGTTGACCTCTTTTATAGGCCTAGTTATTAAGTTCCTGGTTTATATTGTTTGGCATTTTTTGGGTAAATAAAACCCTCTTTTTCAACAAATCCCTGTTCTCCTCTTTGCCTCACTGCTTGGTCCCTGACACCCATGCAAGCAAATAGTTTTGATCATGTGTTTTGTGTTGGTACATGAAAATAAAGAAATATACCTTTCTCCATGTGCCAGACATCATAGTAATGGGTGATGTTGGCCTCTCGCAGGAATTTCTGGATTTGTGGATGACGGTCGGTGATAATGCAATCCAGCATCACACCATGTGCATCCAACAATGCCAGGCTCCTCTTGAGACCCTCTTTCTCCATGTGGTAGCTACCACCAACCTCATTGCTCTGTTCCCACCAAAAATTGAGATAAAGATTATTAGAAAATGTTAAGTAAAGTAAAGTAAGTAAAATGCAGAACCCTATTACTATTTGATTTCATTCCACTCACCTGAACCAACTGGATGTCAACAACAGTGTTGGTCTTGAGGTCCATCATGGTGTAGCTTCCAAACTTGGCAGAGTGCCCTGTGTGTTAAAGTTTTATTAAAGCCCACATATGATATTGTATTACTTATTGATAGTGGTGTTCCAAATTTTATGGCACCCTCCTATTATTTTCACATAAAATCAAACACCTGTCTAAACTTTGTCATTTCAGTAAAATATAAATACCTGGAGAGTCAGCCCTCATGTCACCACCAAGTATGACTTTGTCCTCCTCACTGAGACGCTGCAGCATGACGTCCTGTGATGTTTTCCACTGGTGTATGACTGCTGGCTCAATGAAGCTTCTGGTGTGCCGTCGAAAAGTGCCATACTGGAAAAGTTGCAGCTGCATCGCCTTGAAGACCTGATGATTGATAAAGATTACAAGGGAAAAAAAATGTAGTACCGTCTTCTGTAATTTCTTATGAACCAGCTGCTATAGATCCAACAAGATTACATTCTATATTCAAAGACTCTGAGCGCATATACTTGTTCTTCACTTACCCTTTCAAGTTTGAAGAATGATGCTCCACTTATGTACACTGCCGCAGAAAGCTGGATGTTCCCGGCGGGAGTGCTTCCCAGAACAGGCTGGCTATTCCAGTGTCGGAAGAACTGACAATGGGGGCATCGCTGTTCAACCGATAGGAATGTCCCAATCCTTCTGGTCCGCACATCACACACCTTCTGGCACACTGGACACACCTCAAAGAGCTCCATAATGCAGGTCTCATAAACTATGTATGTTTTGATTTTATGTGTGGGTCTGGATGATTCAAATCTATTAAAAAAACATAGAGTAACATGTTATAAGTCATTATATGGTTTGAGCTCTTTTATCATTTGTGATGCAGTTGAACTTTTACAAAGTGATTCATTTTATTTAGTCAGCACTCCCTAATATAAATCGAATGGACAAACTAACATAAAACCTGTCAATATAATGCATTTCAATTCAACAGTGCAGCTAGAGCACAAACTATGGAGCATAAACTCCTCCAACAATGTCACAGTTGAATCACCGCCTGTCTGAACAGTCTCAACAATAACTGAGTATAATAAACTCAGTGAACAGACTTTTTTTGCAGGACTGTTGAATACTACATTAATCTGAGCAAATATATTGTCAACTACACATCCACATCTAGAGGCACATTAGAATAACTCACAACATGTCTGGTGATTCTGTCAAAGCTGTGACTGAGTCTGCAGGGTCGTACGTGTCATCCAGCCCTTGTGACGCCACCACTGGAGAGCTGCCCTCTAATGGATCCTCCTCCTCGCCCTCCTCGTCCAGGTCCAGGCGAGGTCTCTTTGACGGCCTTTTTATTGATGTAGATGTCAGGACGGGTAGGGGAACTGCAAAGGGCACGGTGGAGGTGCCAACACCAAAGTCCTGGCATGACACAGTTGCCTGGACACCTGTAATACAATAACAATTGTGATATCTCATTATAAGAACAACTACAAAAACCAGCAACAGCTAATTGTTAAACTTTATCAAAAGCAAATGTATTACAATAGGCTACAAACCTTTACTCCTGAAGTGAGGCTTAAGAGTGGTCATAGACAGCTGTGTGGCGACACTGTGCTTCTTTGGTGGGTCAGTCTGGCAACCGACATCCCTTGTTGAAGCAGTTTGTAGTGATGCAGCTGCCTGTAAGCAGGAAACAGAGGTTACAAACTCGGAAATACATTGAGGTAGAGACTTCATTTACAATGTAGCCGAGTAAAACAATAAAAATAAAAGCACTTAGGCACAGAAAGCCAAAGAGGAACTTACATAAAAGTGGAAACCAGAACAAAAAACACAATAAAACTGCAATTAAAAATGTTAAAAAAAAAAAAAAAAAAAAAAAGAGTCACAGCAGAAGCATGCATGCACAAAATATCACCATAGTCCAACAGTGATTCTCGGCAACAGCTACACATAGTACCAAAAATGTTTTTTCTTTAAATGCATGTATTCAATCATCATCATCATCGTCACTGTTAACTTTGAGACTTGGTTTGTACTGATATAACCGTGTTAACAGTCATTATTATGGACCAGTACTTCTTCTCCTCCTGCATCCTGCACCTCCACCCCCCATGGTGTTGTTTGTAATGTAATGCAGGACTACTGTTCCCATACTGTTGTCCTTTGTGCGCTTTAGTGGGGAAGCAATGTAAACATTAAATGGGGGAGGTGTGGTGTTAGAGAGGAAGCCACTGAATGGCAGACAAAAACACTTTTTTTCTGATTATTTAACAGTGATTATGTTCTAAGCACAAATAAACACAACTGCATACCTGCTCTAATCACAAGGCCTGATTTAGTTTCTGGACTTGATTTTCTGGCAGCTCACTACACATTTCACATGTGAGACACTTAGCAGCTTGGTGCTAATTTAAGTTACACAGACTCGCCATGCAGAGGAGAGAGGAGGCGTCCATAACAACAGAGCCGAAAGCACAAACCTAACAGCATGTAGTCACTCAAAAAGAACATGAAAATAGATACTGGCATCCAATTTACTGGTCTGTTCAGTTAATTAGCTTCATATGAGGTTTAACAGATTATCTTGACTCTGTGTTAGCCCACACTCGATGCTACCCACATTAGCCGCGATGCTAACGCCATATCAACCGACTAAATACACAGTAAAGCAGCATAAACATGATAAAACTTACCGCTGCCATCTTTGAAGTCGGGTCACGGACAGTGGGTACTGATCCATCCTTCAGCTTCAGTCTTGAAGCAAGTCCTGCTTTGTACTGACCCTCATTCAAAAAGCAGTCCGCCATAAAGTGGTTAGCACACACATACATCACTTTACCCAGTGTTGTGGGGACATTTCCGTCAAAAATAAAATTAATCCACTGGGTCTTCTGTGGGTCAGATGACGGGAGTAAATGCAGACATTTGTGCTCGTACCTGCAGCCATCAACAGAGCACCTGTTGTGTTTTCCTCTTGACTTGACATCTTTGTTTGCCTGTGCAGCGCTGCCGGGAAAAAACATAGCACACAGCATAGAATAGACCAGGAGGTGGACGGTACAGACACGCAGCACAAGGAGTGTCTCCTGCTATGTCGTCATAGATGGACACAAACCTAAACGGGGCGTTTTGGCCTACATTCACTGAAAGGTGGAGCAAGTGGAGAGAGGGAGTAGTGATGGGAAGTTTGGCTCTTTTCAGAGAGTCGGCTCTTTTGGCTCAGCTCCCAAAGAAGAGCCGGCTCTTTCGACTCCTGAACGGCTCTTAATTTAGGATTTTTGTAGGCCTTTATTTTACCATAACTTTGCAAAAACGCCCCCCTCTCTGTTTTCACAAAATGGTATGATCCTATATCCTCACATCTGATTGGCCGCGATGCTGACCAATCAAAACAAAGTTCTGCCTTGAGCAGAGCTCAGGCTGAGCACTGAGGTAAGCAGCGAAAGGAAAAAACTGGGAGCCGGCTCTCACTCGATGCGAACCGGCTCTTCTGATTCACTACAAAGCATTGGCTCTGAGCCGCATCTTTTGCGCATGACACATCACTAAGAGGAAGAGAGAGGACTGTTCTCATATCAGGGGAGTCTGTAGACAGGCCGGGCACACATATTTTTTTATTGGAAAACCTTGAAAAAGTGCATTTTGCATAATATGGGACCTTTAAAGGCATAATATGCAACACTGTCCTTGAAAATGTTTACACTCAGAAACATAATCCCTTCAAACATCACTTGACCCACTAGTAGTTTGTAGAAGTAAACCTTCTTTCTGGTGCATTCATGAACAGCTTGGACAAATCAGACTTTAAGTAAATGTACTGGGTTACATTATACTACAATTCCCAGGGGAACTGATCAACATCGCATTATCTGATCTCATGTGTTGCTGTCTTCACTTTCATTCAGTAAAGAGGTGGACAGCAGTACCGTGGGTACTGGTGCCCTCTGCTGGCTGAAATCCTGACTTTCAGCTGAGCAGTGGAGTACTGCTCATGACCACTAGAGGCCGACAAAGAGTTGAGAAATAAAAACAACATGCAGCATTCTTTTATTACTTCTGTTAGCAGGGTTGGGAGGGTTACTTTAAAAATGTATTCTGATACAGTTACTTATTACCTTTTAAAGTATCAAGTATCATAATATTAAAGTTATAGAACTTGATTACTTCCTGTTACTTTTGAATTTCCACAGTATAAAATATGGTGAAATTGTTTAGCCTAATATAGTGTTTTTAGGGCTTTCTTAATTACTTGATTGGTTGTTTGGTCCATGAAATGTCAGAAAATGGTGAAAAATGTCCAAGTCCAAGATCACATCCTCAAATGTCTTGATTTGTCCAAAATACAAATATATTCAGTTTACTATCAGAGAGGAATAAAGAAACTAGAAAATATTCACATTTAAGAAGCTGAAATCAGAGAATTGTGATACTATACTTTTTAAAGCAAAAATGACTCTGCTGTATGATGTTCATTGTTAGATTTATTAGTTTGTCCAGCTGTTCCTTCTTTTGTTGTGCACAATTTATTAATTGATTTATCAATTGACTTAAAGACAACAACAACAAAAAAAGGGTGAAATTTCCACCCAGTGAAGCATTTTTTCATGATAACAGGCCATGATAATGAATTGTGTGTGCATTGTGCATGGTAGGATATCATTCTTATTTTAAATGGTAATCCTGCTAATAATCTGATTACATCTTTTTTTTTTTTTTTAATCTGTAACTGTAATGGAATACAGTTACCTTTTTTTTGTATCATGATAGTTTCTGTAACCTAACCAGGCTTGGGGAGTAAGAGGTTACACTATCACTACCTTTATTATTATTACCATCACACAAAGAAATCCAATTATCTTAGTCACACTGTGATGAATTGAGTAACAAGTACAAATGTAAACATGTGCTCCTTGACATGTTTCCACACTTTTCACTCCTCTTTTCCACTGCAGACACCATGACAGGCACAGGACCAACATGCATTTCATCTGTAAGAGTGTAACTCGTGGTTGAGGGACCGTCACACTTGCCGCTGCTAAATTGTTTGGGATTAAAGGGGTTCTGACGTAATTATCCCAAGCCAAGGGTTAATCTCTGAGTGCTGGGCCTGGAATAGATCTCCTGCAAGACGGTGCTCATCTGCTCTACCTGTTTGCCAGGTGTTGGTAGCGCACGGCCTCCTGGGATCTTACAAACACTACGGAATTATTATTTATAAGGTCATTTAACACAAAAAAATCAATTGAATTACAATCAATCTCAATAGCAAAGTTGCATTAATAAAGAGCACTGTCATGTTTAAACCCTATTATGATGATTCTCTATATGTTGACAGTATGTTTGACCTTTTACACTGAAGAATGACAAGTTTTTTCAAATCAGTTTCAAAGCAAGTGTTTTAATCTAACTTGTTAACTTGATTTGAATAAAACAAATTCATCCCTGTGTAAGGATTTTTTTTTCAGTGATAGGCTCATGAAAACCTTCATAAAAGGTTCTTGCCTTGTGAGGCAGCTGGATTCACAAAATCATGCCAGAATCCATCTTGCCAGGTGCCAAGTTATCTAATTAGTGGTGCAGCCAGTCAGCGTCCTAGGAGGGACTACAGGCAGCTACAGGCGTGGTTTTAAGTGCAACAAAACAGCGAGAAGTGTCCATGGAAGCAAGGCATCTCGAACAAACAATGGCGGCTCCTGAAGAGGTTACACTGAAGGCTTTGAAGAGTTTGATCTGACTGGTTGAAGTTAGCGCATGTTAGACATGAGAGAAAGGCGGCTTATCGAATCACCTCTGAAGTATTTTTTAAAGTGCTCGCCCTTTTCCAAACAGTTTCTATGGACAAATTACCAGATTCTTCTGTGTAACAAACCATCTGACTTGTCAAGTTAAATAAGGTCATTATTCCAGACAATTGTTCCTTTTGAGCACATTGCAAAGTTCAAGAAACACAACAAACAAACAAGCAAACAAAGAAATGGCATAGGTAACAGAATTGGTGACAACAAAAAAACTTAAGTTTATCATTTATGATGTATATATGAAAGCTGACAAGAAGTCCGGGTCCAAAAAGTTCAGAAAATGTCTGATCTCCTCTTGAAAAGTAAGAACATAGTTTGGGACCAGAGTTCTGGTTATTGTGTGCACACTGTCACACCACACACACACAGTTCAGACGGTGTGGCTCCAAGCTAAGGACCTTCAGTGAAGATTTAGACCACAAAACATGGTATAAATGACATCTTTCAAGTCAACTTGGCATGTTGGAGCTTTAGGAGACTTGGATTACACCAGACGAGCAGTATGGAGGCTTTATATGTTTTTATTCTGTTGTTTTGTCCCTTTGAAAACTGGTCACCATTCACTTCCATTGTTTGCAAGGTTCTGTAACACTGTTTTCCTGTCAAACTCCGGCAGTGTTTTGAGGACTAAAAAAAAATGAACCTTAGCTTTAATCAGCATGAGGGTGAGTAGATAATTCTAATTTTTGGGCAAACTATCCCTTCAAGGCTTTCCCAAGCTCTCGACAAAAAGATATTAATACTGAACCTTTAAATGTCTTTGCACTGTCAAACTGAATGCTTAGATTTGTAGTAAATGGTGAAAACTTCTGTTTAGAGTTTTCACTAACTTAAAAATCTCAAACCCCAGTAGAATTTTCTTTCTTTTGTGTTTATTAAACTCATAATTTTCAATTAATGAGGGAAAGGGTCCCCAAAAAGGTCCCTAAAAGACAAATATTTAGAAAAAATAACTATTTTATTTATGATGTATAAATAAATAGATATATATGTGTTTTTATACTTTTGAGCTCAGATAACCTCAAACTTTTGAGTCTATGAACTCAAGAAAATTGTTGCAACTGATGGTCTCAGTTTGTTTGAGTAATGCTGCTTTATTTGTTTTTTACAGTCTACGTGTAATATTTGCTTTTTGTTATCCACATCCTCTCCAACAGCAGACAGCACAGTCCCTTTCATAGCAACTGAATGTCAGACATGCAATGTCAACAAGGTACATGCAAGACTGTTTGTCCATTTAACCTTGTATTGGGAGACAAACAGGCTGGGAAAATAGTCACACAAATGAAATGCAGCTTTTTTCACAGAGTATGAGTTGGATTTTCAGTCAGTGAGTAAGTGTGAGTAATTATTCTTGCGCTCACAATCGATTTTAGACTGTCAGTCAGGGTCCATGAAAATCAATAATCTAATATATGATATCTCTTTCTCATTTTATAAACCACTCACGTCATCTGTCCTTTTAGCCTTCACGCTCATTTCTGCTCCATGGAAACTCTTCTTGCACAGTGTGGGTCTCTTTCAGCCCTATCCAAACCTCCTCACCTCCTCCTCCCTTGTACTACTAGGTAGATTCCTGGAAACACTCACATTTTCTAGGGATGGGACCTTTGCAAAGCCTCCTTGGCAACTTCACACCCCCCACAGGGAAGTTTAATGAAATTATTTCTCTCTGATCTCTCCCTCCTGACATCTCCACGCACACCTCAAACCAGCAGCGCACATGGTTTAACCCTCTTTAAAAAAAAACTTCATCTTCATCTTCATCTATCTCCTCTGTTTCAGACGTCCTTTGCAATTTTAATATCCATAATGCCTAATTTATAGGGTAAGATTTAATCCTGCAGAAAGGAGAGAAAGAGATTTCTGATGCTCCATATGTTCACAGTGAGGTTTCCTCAGACTCCTAGCATTATCCATACATTTGGTCAAGTCTTCACATCCTCTGAAAATCCTGAAAAATATGATAGATGGGTTAGACAGTTCCATTTGTCCATGCTGTTAGCAGGGTCGAGAGGGTTACTTTAAAAATATTCTGATATAGTTACAAATAAACTAATAAAAAGTCCAAGATGACGTCCTCAAATGTCTTGTTTTGTCCACAACTCAGAAATATTCAGTTTACTGTCAGAGAGGAGTAAAGAAACCAGAAAATATTCACATTTAATTAAAGAATTTGGTGTCAGAGAATTTTGACTTTTTTGCATTAAAAATGACTCAAAAAGATGAATTGATTATCAAAATAGTTGCAGATTAATTTAATAAAATCGTTGCAGCTCTAAGTGTTTTATGTTTGTCAGTAGGTTAGTTAGTTTGTTCAGCTGTTCCTTCTTTATTGATTTGTTGATTGACTGCTTTAAAGACAAAAAATTGCACAATTTGCACCCAGTGAAGCATTTTTTCACCCGAGGCCATGACAGTGAATTGAATTGTATGTACACTGTGCATGGTAGTATATCATATTTTATATTAAAATTGAAAATCTACTAATAATCTCCATTTTTAATGCATTCAATCCCATCTTGTTTCTAGAAAGTTCCTGAATCAGATGAAGCTATGTGGAAGTCTGGAACTTGACTACAGTGAATTTTCACTTTATTTCAGAGTATTATTATTATTATTGATTGATAGTGAATCATCGTCCTGGGAATGGACTTCAGTCTCTTGAACAGCAAAATCAAATGATAAAGGATTAATTTTAGGAAGGTTTTATGAATTTGTAATTTCAACACTTTTCACGTGGATGTTCAGTTAGTTTTGATGGGAAAAAACTGAGCCAATAAATTCCTCAGTGCATGCTGTATTGACTGAGAAAGGTGAGTTCTGCTGCTGTAAACTTTGTTGTTCTTTCTGCATGCAGTGATGTCCCAGAGGTGTTGTTGGTGTGAAGGAAGAAGAACTACAGGCTGTTTCAGCTTGGACTTCTACTCTCCCTCTCTGGATAGCCAGAGGGTGTGCTAGATTAGCATATTTGTTGCATATCACTATGTTGTAGCCAATAAAATGATAGCTTATAGGAGTGAAATACACTGCAAAATGGCCATGTGCATCAGAGGCTCGAGCGCAATGCATCCTGGTACATGTAGGCACTGCAATCACTCTACGCTTCTTGACTTGCACTACTTGTTTTCCCTACTTACTGCGTTTATTCATATTATTCACCAAAACACCAAGGCAGATTCCTTGTATGCGAAAACCTACATTACAATAAACCTGATTCTGATTTATATACCCTTAATCATATTCCCTTAAAAATATTACTTGATTGTATACCCTTAATACATATACCCTGATTATATGCCCTTAAAAATATACGCTAAATATGTAGGCTACACCTAATTATAAATGTCCTGATTATATACCCTTTATTATATACCCTTAAAAATTTAGACTGATCATATACCCTTATTTATACAACCTTAAAATGCATCCTGATTATATAGTCTACACTTAATGATACATACATATTATAATACATATTATATATCCTTAATTATTTACCTTTAAAAACATACCGTGATTGTTTACCCTTAGGCGATTTATATACTCTTAAAATATACCCTGATTGTATGTGCATAATTATATAGACCTTAATTATATTCCCTCATCATATGCCCTTACACACCTAAACAATTACCCTGATTATATAGGCTAAGCATAATTATATAGACCCTGATATATACCCTTGATTACATACCCTGTTTATATACCCCTATTTATATACGCCTAAAAATATGCCCTGACTATGTAGTCCACAAGTAATTATATATACCCGATTATATAAGCTACCCTTAAAATATACCCTGATTATATGCCTTTATTTATACAGTATATGCCAAAAAATACCCTGATTATATAGCCTATGCTTATTATATATACCCTGGTTTTATACCTGTAATTATATATCCTGATTATATACCTTTATTTATAAAAAAAACTCTGATTACTGTGATTAATTATATATATATCCTAATTATATACCCTGATTATATATCCTTATTTATATACGCCTACAAATATACCTCGATCATATAGACTACGCTTAATTATATATACCCTGATTTTATACCGTTAATTATATACCCTGATTATATACTCTATGTTTAATTATAAGTATCCTGATTATATACCTTGATTATATATCCTTATTTATATACAGGCTACCCTTAAAATATTCCCTGATTTTATTTATGGTCCTAAGTGTCACTAAAATGTTTTTGCTGAAGTTAAAAGACTCTCATGGCACAACCAGACTTCACCACAGAATAGCTACAACATCCTGTTTGAACACTTGCTCCTCCATGTCCACCAGCAGTGACACTGCAGTGTCTCTGCTCAGGTCCATTTACCTCTGACAGTTATCCTGCACACTATAAAAAGTCCCCCTGTCAACGCAGCACTTGTCTCAGTGTCTGCTGTTCAAAGCGCTCAGATGGGATGTTTTTTGCAGTGTAGCCCACAGCTCCACCCACACCGTGTCTGCCGGATTACAGTTTTTAACTCTTCTATGAACGCTGAAGGTCCGTCTGTTCAGAGGGGAGCCCATACATTGATTTATGGTTAAACTTTTTTTTTTTATTATTATTAATATTTTAAAAGTTTGTTGCGTTGAAGCGCTCCTCGCTGCTCGGGTCTGCACAGTAACCTGTCTGTGTCACACCGCCGCTCACAGCAACTTTAAAGACTTAAATGAATCCGTGAAGTCCAACTGTGAAGAGACGACATTATGTCAACATCCAGGGAAATAACTGATTAACCGGCAGCTTCTGACTGTTTCATCACTGTCCGGGATACAAAGGCTGTCTGGAGGTAAAGTAAGTGTTTGTGCGCACTTTATCGGATTATCTTCATATAATCTGAGGAACTGTCACTTGGCACTGGGTTTGCTTTTGTGAGTGGAACTGAGCTGAGTGATCTGTCCTCACTGCCTCTTCATATAAATATATACAAGACAGTGACTGGAGACAAGCAGATTATTAGCTGTCATTTGTTTTCCTGCATGTTGGTTGATTGACAGTTGTGAAATCAGTAAAATTGCTTTTGTTTACTGAGAAACTTCAGTGACACCTGCTGACAGACTCACAGATACAATGAGAAGACACACAAAAATAAGAAATGATCATGAACGCGTACTAGAGGTGGGAAATACCACAGAATTTGGTTTCAGTCTGATAACAAATAATATCAGGACCAGGATCATCAATAATACTGATATCTATACTTTTTATTGTTAAAAGCAGCTTGTGTACTGTCATGTTAGAGAGTGAGATATGTCATAATTTACTATTATTCTACATCTGGATATATAAACAGCAAATATGAGGTGTTTCTTCTGACTATTCTCTGATTTAATTACTCAGTTAAATGCATGTTTAAACACAAGACAGCTTTTAACAATAAATAAGGAACTTTCATCATGTGAATTATCACTGTGTCATGCACACAACATTGATCTTTTCTAAATTAAAAACACAAAACATGTTTCTCCTAAGTAACACAAAGTCCTATTTTAAACTTTTGCTGGGTAGTGTTAAATTTACTTTGTGAAGCAGCTGGGTTCGTGAGATCACGCGAGAAACCATCTCGCCAGGCTTCAAGTTATCCATTTGTGTCCGCACCAAAAGTGGTGCAGCCAATCAGTGTCCTAGGAGAGTTCACTTGCAGCTACGGGCATGGTTTTAGGTGTGACGACAGCTCGTAGCATCAGCGGTGGTGATTCGTCTCAAACGTAAGAGGTTAGCGTAGCCACTGTGATAGCGTCACTTATATCAGAATCAGAGAATATTTCTTCATTCTCCATGGAAAAGATGTTTTTCGGTCTTCTCCTGACCAGCTTTGGCAAGAGTTTGATCTGATTGGTTGAAGCTAGCCTGTGTTGGATGTGATTCATCCAATCAGCTGCCAAGTGTTTTTTGAAAGTGCCTTCCCTTTTCCAAACAGACTTCCCAACCACATGGCATGTCAGGTTAGTGTTGAATATATAAATAAATAAATAAATAAATAGCAACTGCAATGTAAACTAATCTGCTGCTGTATAAGATGCCACAGGTTGTTGATGTAGTATAAAGAGAGACAATGTCCACACATGGAGGAGGAGGAGGGGATGGATGACTTTGTCTTGAAAGTGACATCATGTGACATAGTTATTGTAACCCCAAACATAGTCTCATCCTAAACCTAACCAAGTAGTTTTTTGTGCTTAAACAGCATTAAGCACATATTAAAAGGCTGTCTGGTGGTGTCAGATACAGCGGCTTAAGTGTATCTTATGTTTCAGTATCTGACGTGGAGGGGTGGTGACAAATATATTGGTATGACAAGTTTGCATGAGAACGTGAATGTGTTGTACTGACTAAAATAACTGTGTTTTAGATTGTAATGGTGAATAGGATAATGGAATTATACATGACTTTTCTTTCCCTGCTCTCTGAGTATCAGCATCAGCCACTGAAACACCCAGTTTGGTTCACTTCACAGTAGCAGCAGAAACACTCAATTAATTGAAATTTTATTGAAATTGCAATATGGCTTTCTCTAATTTTTCAAATTGCAGGAGGTGCAATATTTGTTAAAGGCAAAATGTGTGTCAAAAAACTTTTAAAGTCATGAATGTGGTGAGGCAGACATGTCCTGTCCTTCACATCAGATTCTACAGACATAAAAAAAAAACATCTTAATTTGGTACAGATTCCTGCAAAAAAATATACCATAGTCACTTTAATGTGTTTTTCAATCAAAATAACATTAATGATGTAAAACTTATCATTATCTCTAATATCACAATTGCAATATCAGTTCAAATAGTTGCAATTTGATATTTTTTTCAAAATCGTTTAGCCCTAATTTTGACCTGACTCCATTTCCCATCATGCATGCAGCCTCAGGGTAAAGGACAGCATTTTTCTGACATGCTAAACACCGAACTGG
The DNA here is from genome assembly GCF_056507025.1 of Lutjanus erythropterus. NCBI lineage: Eukaryota > Metazoa > Chordata > Actinopteri > Lutjaniformes > Lutjanidae > Lutjanus > Lutjanus erythropterus. The sequence continues at coordinate 6,042,341 of NC_139327.1, forward strand.
CTGACTGAAAGTATTAATCTATCCTTTTATACGGCATATAATCTAGTTGTCTTTACATGACTGAATATGTCTTCCTCTCCTGCTCTTGACTGCTCCTGGGGTCGCCTCAGCGGATCATCTGCAAATGTTTACATGTAATGAAGGCTTTAAAAAGCTGATTTACTGAGCTGCTGTGGCTTGTAGTAGGGTTTTCCCCCCTCTCTTTTTTAACAAAAAGTCTTTTGACAACAAAATGGTGATGTCATCATTTTTGCAAAGCAAATGAATAATCACATTCGTCTGTCCTTTTGTCCTCCCAAATCTGATTAGTAGAAGATCTGACCACCCGTTTTCTTCTCTATCTGTTCCCTGGCCTTCCTGCAGCGCCACTCTCAATATCTGCCTCATTTATATCACCTGTAATAAATCTGAGGTTGCCTCACAACTGGCAAGTGCTGCCTAGCTGATTAAACTGGCTCTTACTTTAAAGGGACAGTTTGGATTTTTTGAAGTGTGGTTGTATGAAGTCCGTACACATAGTCATTGTATGTCTTGGTGTACAAAGCTGAGCAATGACCTGAGGTCCCTGCTCTCTGCCTGTATTTCCTTATTTTTAAGTCATGCTCGGGATGTTTTGCTAACCGAAAACGTTGGTATTGGACGTCCTGATGCGTTTAGGAACTGCTCGGACAAATCCTACTGACTACCTTTAAGTGCATGCTATAGTTAGAATATTTTCACTGCTTTACCTTAGCCATGACCCATGGGAAACCACTGTTACATAATCCAAATATTGCTCTCTCCAAAGCCACCAGACTCCTTTGGCAAAAACGGTAATTTTATCTCACAAAACATGGATGCTACTGGTCTGCCGCTGCCTCGATTATTTGTTTGTGTTATTGTATGACACAGATTAGTTCAGATTCACCAAAATCACACAAAAACACAAACAAGCTCACCAATCGAGGCAGTGGTAGATCACCAGCAAGAAATATTCTGCAGGATAAAATCACTGTTTTTGCTAGTGGAGTTTTGTTAGTTCAGAGGCAGTGATGTTTGCCTTGTATAACTGTGGTTTCCTATCAGAAAAAGTTTTTTTGATCGCAAGGTAAAATGAAAATTCAGCTATTATCTACTCACCCTCATGCCAATTGAAGGTCAGGTTTATTTATTTATTTATTTTTAGTTCATGTTCAAGTTTATTGAAGTCAGACTAGAGTCACAAATTTGATTGCTTTAGACTTGACAAAATCAAAAAACAGGTCTAATTTTTTAGTCCACAAAACCAGTGTTGCAGAATCTCCCAGTTTAAGTGAATGGTAACCAGTTTTAAAACGGAAAAACGCCTGAAAACCAAAAACATAAAATGCCTCCATACTGCTCCTCCAGTGTAATTCAAGTCTCCTAAAGCCCCGACATGTCATTCACTTGCACACACACACTGTCACACCACACACACCCAGTTCAGACAGTGTGCAGATGAACATGGTTCCAAGCTAAGAATCTACAGTGAAGATTTAAGATAAAAACATGGTGTAAATTACGACTTTCAAATCAACTTGGCATGTCGGGGCTTTAGAAGACTTTAGAGTTTACATTTGAAAACTGGTCACTGTGGACTAAAAAAACTAAGACTTCAATCAGCATTTTTGGGTGAACTATCCCTTTAAGCTGCTATCAGTGTTTTAGGTGGGTAAGTTTTTCTGCTGATGTTCACACTGCTTAGCTTTCTACACTGGTACTCCTGCTGCTTCTCTAAACTGGGGGTGTTCTGACCTGTAGGTGATACACTGACTATGGATAAGTACCTCATATAACCCCACTTCAAAAGAAAAATCTGAACTATCCCTTTAACAAGCAGAAGCTAATGTCTTACTGAATGACCCCCTGCTGGATGCAGGTTCACATGGGGTGATGAAAAACATCAGCCTTTGCTGAAATAAACTCACTGGCTTCAGCAGCAGCTTTGTTTCCAGCCCGTGCCCTCATCCTCCTCCCTGTGCGTGTGTGTGTGTGTGTGTGTGTGTGTGTGTGTGTGTGTGTGTGGATAATGAGCACGTGGCACTAATGGAAACTCTATTTTAGGCTAAATCCACTGAAAGATTAAGGATACAATTAATGCATGCATATATAAATTTCATGAAGCAGTGAACGATGGAAGCCTGGAAAGAGGCGACAGTGACCGAGATAAAAGGCTAATAATAGAGCGATATGGCTGAGGCTCCGTGGCAATTGGTTGGCTGAGACTTAGTGGATTATTGTATTATTATTCAATGAGCCATAACTCTAACTCCACAGACGGCGTCAACACAGCAAGGCGCCTGCAGTCTTGGAGGGGTGTCGACAGTAACCAGGTTACCTCTGGGAGCTGGCAAGACAGTGAGGAGAGTAGTGAAGTCCCGTCAGGTAAGTGGCGGGTTCATGAGAGGAAACTGATCTGATGCCAGCTGAATGAGAGGTCAGCGTACAGGTGAAAACGGGTGAATTAGAGTAATATTCAGAGAGCTCTTCTTCACAGGGTTGCAAGGCGCTGGCTGCAAATGCAGCAACAAAAGACATTAAATGTGCACTTCTTCAGCTTGTCCTGAAACAGAGGAGAGACTACACTGTACACAGTATCACAGGAGCTAAAAGAAACAATAGAAAACACATTAAAAATTAATGGCACATTAAACCTGAGAGTCCAAACAACAGTACAGTTCCTGTTACTGTAAGTACAGCGTTAAAACAGCCAACACTGCTGACTCATTACAGCCTATACACTGCAACACACTGAAGTTTGAACATAGAAGGTAACTAGTAAAATGCTGCCAGTGTGTATATTCATCAGGTAAATACAGTCATCAAAAGTCACATTTAATGAGGTCAAATAATTTTGAGTTTGGTGCCCCCCCCCCCCACTCTCCCAATAATATGGTAGTTGAACTTGGGGTGTGAAAATGCATTGATCTGGACTGATACATTGATTCACTGTTCAACAATCCAATGTTATTCATGTAAAGTAAAAATATCAATCTATAAAGTCATCTTTAAGATACGCTTTTATTCTGAAATTCCCATGGCATGTCTGTATCACAAATGAGCTCAGTCATAAAACTGACGAATCATCATCAGCTGCTTTTTGTGAGTTGACATGATTGGCAAATGATATCATCCCATATTGATTGCAGGTCCCTGACTTGAAGTGAATTGAACTGAAATCATATCATGGCAGACTTATCATCTTGTTGTCTAAAGAATCCATACAATATTGTATTGTGATCAAACTTTTGATTTACACCCAGATTAGACTATTATAATGCAAGTATATGATGACAATTATTATCCAGCTATTTGGTTGAAGCTATTTATAACACCGCTTTGGTGAAAAATTTGCCACAGGAAACCACTTAAACAATGGAAGATAATGGTGACCAGTTTATAAGTGTAATAAAACAGCAAAAAAAAAAAAATCTCCACACTGCTTGTCTGGAGAATAGACAAGAGTAGACAGAACATCCTAAAGCCCCAACATTTCAAGTTGACTTGAAAGACGTTATTTACACCATGTTTATAGCCTAAATCTTCACTGTAGATCGTTGGCTTAGAGCCACGTTCACGTGGGCATGGACGCCTTCTGAACTGGGTGTGTGTAGTGTGACGGTGTGCAAACAGCATGTTGGGACTTCAGAAGACTTGGATTATGCGAGACAAGCAGTATGAAGACAGTTTATGTTTCTTTTTCTGTTATTTTTTTACATTTAAAAAATGGTCACCATTCACTTCCATTGTTTGGGAGATTCTACAATGCTGCTAAAAAACTAAACCCAACCTTCAATCTGCATGAGGATGAATAGATAATGACTGAATTTTCATTTTTGGATTTCATTTTAGCTATCCCTTTATGACAGCAAGACCTTGAGGAACTCGATAGAAAAAATCATGCTGTGATTTGGAATCAAAAACATTTTGAGATTTCTATAATAGCATTTTTCAGTGATAGCTGGTACTTCTGTTCTGGGAATTGCTCAGAAACCATTATATTGTAAATATAATTAGTAAAGTCACACACCCTCTAAATACCCCAGGTCTCTAGTTTGTGGTTGTGAGGTTTCATGAGGCTGTGATTATCCTAGAGGTCACTAAAGGTCATTTTATATACAGTGAGGCCAAGTTTCAAAAAATAGTCTCACCAAAGTGAAATAGCTTCTGTAGGGAGTAACATCATTACACATGAATACAGCTGGGCTCACTGAATCCACAAGAGACTCGGTGTTCCACTCAGACCCAATTTTTGATACTCTAATACTGTTTATGGACCCCGATATGAAAAATTATTTAAATGCACATTCATAGACTGTCGCAAAAATTTAGCCTAACTTTGAGCAAACTTGTGCAGCATATAGAAAATATCTCGATGATGAAAAGTTAATAAAAGCTTGAGTCTTTGTTGAACAGCGTTATCGTAGCGAGGCATTGAAATTCCATGTTTTGGCACTAAACAGGAAGTGGTTTGTAACTTGGTTTTACATGGTCCAATCTGCCCCAAACTTCACAACTTTGAGAGTTCTGCCTCAAACACATCTATACCGACCGAGCCTGAGGATGTTGCTGCAGAGTTTACTGATGCAGCAGGCAGAGCTGTGAGAGGCAGTTTAAGGGGCCTCTCCAGCACTGGGTGCCGTACGCACATGTGATGCACATGTACGTAACGGCGGCTCTGGTCTGGCGTTATTAATTGTCCGTGTGCGGCTGCTTACAGTGATTATACTCTAAATAGACCTTGTGTTGAAGACATTTCTTCAAAGGCACAGCAGTTTATGCTGTACACATTTCCATTAGCAGATTGTTTCTGTCAAGTCTTGATGGAAATCCTGGAATACCTTGTTTTGTCATTTTCCAATAACAGTTTCACCTCACCTTGTGTCTATTTTGTGATATTTTGTGCTTCAGCAGTCATTGCCTTTGTTCGCTGCACAGCTTTGCTCCATCATCTTACTATTGCTGCAATAAAAGGATAGTTTGGATTATTTAAATTGGGGTCGTATGAGGTACTTTTCCATAGTCAGTGTATTACCTTCAGTTGGTGGTGGTCGCCAAGAAATGTACTGCTGTGTGGACAGGGTCAGCACCAAAATGTACTTTAGCTACCTAAAAAAAAATCAATATCAGTTTTAATGACATATTCAGAATATGTTCACTGCTTTCTTGCTGTCAGACAGCCTTTTCCAATATAGTATATTTAAGTTATATAAGAAAAATATTGCTTCCTCCAAAGCCACCACTCCATTGGTGAAATCAGTCGTTTTTCATCATAGAACATAAGAGTGGTGGTCTACCGCTGCCTTGATTGGTTAGTTTGTTCATGTTACTAAATGACTTTGGTGTTTTAAAGACCCCCTCCCATGAAAACCATGTTTTTAACCTTGACAACATGTCCATTTGGTGCTTTTCATGTTTGAAACTGCAGTAAGCAAGGGCTGTCTCCAAAAAAAAACAAACAACAAAAATAAAACAGATTCAGTCAGACTGGGCATATGACATCATAAAGTTAAGGAACCGATGGGGTTAACTGAGGGGAAGATGTAGCTGTTGCTGTTTTGGATTGAGTGAGAGAGAGATTTTTGGCTTATATAACAGCTGTTTCTTGTCAGAAAAGCCTTTGTGATGGTAAGATAAAGTGGCCTATTGTAGGTAATGCACTGACTATCAGTACGTACTCTATACAACCCCACTTTAAATAATCTGAACCATCCCCTCAACCCTTCAACACTTACTTGTACTGCTTGTGAAAACATCTGCATTTTATCCACATTAGGCACCAAGTTTACACTTGGTCTATTTACTGGAAAACAAAGCTGAACATGTGGAGACAGACAGAGTTTTATAAGTGCACTCTCATATACTGAATACATACTGTACCAGACATGATTTATGTGGAGTTATTTTCAGTTCACTGTAAGGAGGTTTTAAATCACGCAGTAATAAAAGAGTGAAGTGTCTGAGCCCTGACTGAGCGGCCCTAGTTCACCACACGATGACCACAGCTCTGCACCATGGTGGAAAGCACACAGTGAGACAATAGGCCAACCTAGCTGGAATAAGGCCCCTGTGATTTCAGCTCCAGTTGGCCCTTGTTTGAGGACGGGGTCAGGATGTGAATGCTGGGTATCCGCCAGCTCCTGCTCCGGGAGAATGCTCCCTCAGGCCTGGGACTTTCTATATAATAACCAGTCAGATGCTGCAAAGCTGCGAGGTGTACGCACAACAATTTCCTCCTTTTGTAGATTGTTTAGATTAACAGTGAATTCAAAATAAACATTCACACTGATCCCCTGAGATAAACTGAACAGGACACATAGCTCAAGTACTATACAACATGTAGCCTCTGAACATGCAGTTGCATTAGATTTAGATATTCTTTTAAATGTTTTTAAAGGTCCAGCGTCTGAGATTTAAAGGTATTTATTGACAGAATATGACAGAATAAAATATTCATAAATACATTTTATTTGCGTATAATCAACTGAAAATCTATAGAGGGTATGGGTACCCTAGAGGCCACCATGTACCACCGCCATGTTTCTACAGTAGCTCAAAATGAACAAACACTGGCTTTAGATATAGCCATTCACTTTTTGTGTGACTTTTGTGGCCACCTTCCATTGGTGTTTGAAAGGAAAGGAAAATTTTGCAACGGTTTTCATTTTTACTGAAGAAAAAAACGAATCCGATTGATTATGTGATATTTTTTGGAGTATGTACCAAACAAACATGTTTTTTATATCTAGAGAACAAGTAATGTAATTTTGAAAATGTTGCAATTAATTGTGCACAGGTTGCAGCACAATAGTAACTGAAGGATCGTGTGTTGCGTTTGCTGCCACAGAAGAACAAGAAGTTGTGTCTTCCTGCATTCTTCACCACAGAGTTGGGCCAAACTGTCAAGAACTAGTTTGCAGATTGAATCAGGCTAAAATAGCCCAAAACCAGGGGTGTCCTGACCACAGTTTGGTGCTGTGGATTTTAGAGGTAGCATACAATCACATTAATCACTGAATCAACCATCTTCACGGGTCAAGAAACAGTTGTTGTTGCACAGCTGGGCTACACCTACATTTTGTTTAACCCAGGGGTCTGCAGCCTTTACACTTGAAAGAGCCATTTTTGGCCAAAAAACAACATAGGCTGTCCGGAGCCACAATTATTTGTATGTTTTCCCCTGAAATCTTCTCTTTTTTAAAATTTGGCATCCACAGCGAGTCTATTCCTATTAAAGTCTTAAGTTTGAGGGTCTAAACTCCCTTTTAAATATTAAAAAATAACCCTTATTTATTTCCATGTATCTTTTAGTTAAAGCCACTGGAGAAGGACAAAAGAGCTGCATGTGGCTCCGGAGCCGCAGGTTACTTTAACCCAAAACAACGTTGCTTCGAGGAAACGTACCCATTTCTGTCCCTTCACACTCTCAAAATACATCCTAATTTATAGTGCAATACTTAAAAAAAGAGGCGGGGCCCTAAGGAAACTAATTTTTACATGACTCTCTGGAGGTCGTGTTGAATCCGTTTTTTGCAGCCTTCCTCACATGGCTCAGCTCCATCATCTCTCTCCACAAGAATTTTCTGAAAATATCTTTTCCTGTAATTGTTATTTTTAAATTGTTTAATGCACTTTATTTAATAATTAAGTCATGGAACGCTGTTAAAATGTAAATATTGATTTGAATTAACACCCCAACCATGACATTTCTAGTATTGTGTGTAGCTTCATATACTGTTCAGCCAATATAAGATGGAGTCAAAATGCATTGATAACTATTTTATTTTATTTTATTTTATTTTATTTTATTTTATTTTAACTTATAAGCAGTGAGCCAAAGATGGCAGCAACACAACAAATGGTGGCAACATACTGTGTGACAGAAAAGACACACACCAGGAGGCTGTTCCACAATGGTAACGTCCAGACGAACAAACTTATGAAATTAGTTCATTTTCAATATTTTTCCATTTCAAATGACATTCATTTTAACCTGGTGAGGCAGCTGAATATTTTCCGTAAGTATTGTAATAAATGTTTCATTCCTTACCATTATGGTACGGTGTCGCTTTAAGGTAACGCACCCTAAAGTGTACCCAAAAAAGAAAAAAAAAGTTTACTTGGTCTATTTTATGACCAAAAAAATTACAATTTCTTTTTTACAAACTGGCATCATAATGTGTATAATAGAGGGCTGATAACTTTTTTAATTCAACATGTTATCATTATCATTGTGGACATGACACGGCTTCAGAGCCTCTGCGTGACTTGTTTCTCTGTGAATCTGCTTTTGAATCAAAAGTTTGTTTCCCCTTTTTGAGTCTTTGAAAATGTCAGAGTGACATGGAGACAGAGTGTTGGCTGTACACAGTCACAGGCAGACTCAGTCAGCCCGCTGCCCCCGTCATGTTGTAATTTCTCTGCTGAGAGATAAGGACAAAGGAGCAGTTTGTTTTGTTAAGGACTGTTGACCAGGAAACATGTCCTTATCTACCTTTATCTGGTCAGGAAATTGCTTTCCATTGCTGCCTTTTCTCAAAACAGATAAAAAATAAAATATTGGACGTTTTATTTCAGCTGAGTGTTTGGCTCTGTTTTATTTTCTGTTTAGTGGATGAGTGTTTTTCTATTTAGAAAACCTCATCCTCAAGGTCTGAATGTAAGTGGTGTGTAGCTGCTCCTCAGGTTCATGACTCCATCTGAAGGTGTTGTTTCTTTTAAGACAGTGATGCTTTCTTTAATATCAGCCAAGAGTTTGAGCGACCTTATGTTTTCTTTACAGCTCTAGTTTTGAATTTGGTTCAAATGACTTAGAAGAGGTGAGCTGCTCTCCATTATAGGGTTTTCCATTGTGATAGTCATGCTGAGCTGACACAACTCCACTGTGTTGTCCATCACAGTGTGGTGGTCAGGTCTGGGAGGGTTACTTTAAAAATGTATATATTAAAGTAATGTAACTTGATGACTTGCCATTACTTTTGGATTACCTCAATAGAAAATATGTTGAAATTTTTTAGCCTAATATTGTGTTTTTAGGGCTGCAACTAATGATTATTTTCATCATTGATTAATAGGTCCATTATTTTCTCAATGGATTAGTTGTTTGGTTCATGAAATGTCAGAAAATGATCAAAGTCCAAGATGACATCATCAAATTGACATAAAAAATATTCAGTCTACTGTCGAGGGATGGGTCATGATTTTCGAATATTTGAATAGTCATTCAATTATATATATATAAAAAAAATCAAATAGTTCATGTGACTATCGTTTCGCAACATGTATTTTCCCATGTTTTACCGGCGACTGGTAAAATAACAGGATACCATTAGATCTCGCGTTATTACAGGCCCAGGTAGTATCACCGACAGGACGTCTGCAGACCCTGATATGTTTAATTTCAGAGTGACAGGCTGTTTACTGAACATTTACTGACTCCAAACTAACTGACACCATGTCAGAGGAGCAGCACAAGTCTTTACATCAGTCTTCAGCCTCCGAGGACACAAGAGCTGAGTGGACAAAAAGTTGATTTTTGAGGGTGTGTCCGTCTGACTGCTTTCTTAACGGCTCAAGCTCAGTGATGGTTAAATACCAGCTGTTGTGAACCGACTTCAAACTTGTAAACTGTACGTTTTGCCGTGTTTGTGTTGTTTTAGTGTTTACTTTGTAGTTTATCCTGTTGAATTTGGTGCTACTATGTTGGTAAAATGGCAGTGGTTTGGACGCTGTCAGACTAAATTATGTAATATTGGACGACAGTTAAGAGATACTGCGTGGACACTGAACCTTGTTTGAAGCAACTACATAATGAGAGGAGGCGCTCAGAGGCTGTAACTGTTTTTTCATGTTGCTTTTTGCGGAGGTTTATACTGCAGCGCGAGCCGCTGAGCTTTCTTTATGTACGGAAGCCGGTTTGGCCCTCGGCTCCGTCTTGTGTACGATGCTTATATCGAATAGCTTTTTAGTTTGAAGTGCCCATCACTATTACTGTCAGAGAGCAGTAAAGAAACTAGAACATACTCACATTTAAAAAGCTGAAATCAGAGAGTACAGATTTTTTGTTTTTAGTCATAAAAATGACATGATTTTAATTGATTAATTAATCCTGTCACAGTTTTGTCAATCGATGTATGCTCCACATGTTTGGACCTGATCTTTTTTCTAACTATTATTTGCAGAATCGATTAATTTGATAACCACTTTCTCCATTAATCAATTAGTTGTTTGGTAAATAAAATATCAGGAAATGGTGAAAAATGTTGATCGTTTTCCAAAGTCCAAGAAAACGTCCTCAAATGTCTATTATTATTGTCAGAGAGGAGTGAAGAAACCAGAAAATATTCACATTTAAAGAGCTGAAATCAGAAATTTTAGATTATTAATTAAAAAAATAAAAAAAGACCCAAAACAATTGATTGATTATTAAAATGGATGCAGACTTATTTAATAGCTGATTAATAATAGATTAATTGTTCAAGTATTTTATGTTCATTGTTAGGTTTGTTTGTTTGTTCAGCTGTTCTCTCTTTCATTGTGCACAAGTTATTGATCAATTGATTTAAAGTCAAAAACTGCTAAATTTACACCTAATAAAGCTTTTTTTTTTCATTTCAGGCCATGAAAATGAATTGGCAGCTGTGTGTGCACTGTACATGGTAGTATATGGTTCTTTATTCTAACACTGTAATCCTACTAATAATCCCTAAATGTATCTGTAACCTGATTGTGTCTGTTTTATCTGAAACTGTAATGCAATGCAGTTACCTTTTTTGTATCCAGATTTCAGTATCCTGTTACATGTAATCTGTTATTCCCCAAGCCTGGTGGTATTGTGGTGGTATTGTGGTAAAAGGAGCTCCCGACCCTGATGACGTGTGTAGGATTTATAGTTGCTGACATAATCAGGGCAACACATTTCTCTTCAGTGTTGATGGAGGCTACAGCATTAAGCATGGAGCTCTTTGAGCTTTTCATGAGTTTTGTTGCATCAACACAGTGATGGTGTGACTCTTAAAGTGCACCTCGCTTGTATATGAAGACAAATTCTTGAGCCAATCCGTTGGCTGTGACGACATGGCACTGTTGCGGGTGGCTTGTGCTCCCTCAGCGTGGCTATCCCCTGCAGGCAGCGGGGAAAACACATGTCATCACAGCTCGGCTAAGATGGAGCGATCGGGCTCATGGAAAAACCCAATTAGTCTGCTTCCTCCCTCTCTTCCAAGAAGCAGATTCTATCAGATGTTCACACAATAAAGGCCACCGAAAGATCAGAAGTATTATAAACAAATAAAAGTATAGAGGTGATCGTAATGGCTGAAGTCAACTGGGCGCAGCACTGTCTGTCAAGGTCTGCTACTTCAGTTTGGTAAACTGCCCTTTTCATTTGGATAATGGACTTTCTCCTCTGGAAATGTCCTTCAGCATGTGTCTTATCCTTCTGAAGTATTCTAAAGAGTGTGTCAAGTGCTCTTTTGTACCTAACGCCATTCTCCTGTACTACACCACCTGTAATGACTCAGGCAGCTCAGTGTCTGCTGAGGCCCACTGTTGGATGTTCACCCATCACAGACTATTTATTGTTCCACCCAACACTGGTCACTGTTTTTGTACAGTCGTTATTATTATAGTTGACACTGCCTGGCTGCACTACTTTTTAATACGTTGCAAAGTTCATTATTACTGTCCTTGTTTCACAACTATTCATGCTGTCTCTTCTTGTTTGCACTACTGCATAGACATCCTTCACTTTATGACTGGACTCTGTTTGCACTTCTCGTTATATATTTGCACAGTTTTTGTACATTACACATTTCACACCCTTAAATTTATTGAGGTATACTGTTTTTTGCACCACTTACAGTTTTAATTTATTGATGTATACTGCCTTTGCACTTTCTTTACACTCTTTTTTCTTCCACCTTCCACTCTTTATACTTTAGACTATACTATCTAGTCTTTATTAGTTTTTATTGTACTGTACTGCATTGTTGTATTGAATAGTTTTTAATATTTTTTTCCCTATTTACAAAAGTTCCTATGCTCTGATATCTTTGCTGCCATGAGACCACAGTTTACTCACAGGGATAAATAAAGAGCCAGCTTCGTACCTGCCTAGAAAGAGCCCCATGAAGAAATTTGTCCAATCAACATAGCCATCTATTCGGCTAAGTCATTCTATTGTACAGGTGTCAGACTTGCATTTCATCCCAGGTGAAATCACAATCTTATCCTAAAATCAGCAGGTAGGCTAGTTAGCATGCTATCATTTGCATATTGGCACTTAACCCAAAGTACAGCTGGGGCTGATGGGAATGTCACTAGTTTTTCAGGTCATAAACCAAAGTATTGGGCAAATTCAAATGTTGACTGTGCCAAGACATTTTTACCTGCCAAAAGCTTTTCTCTAACTGGTTGATTGGACTTGGCATGGAGCGACTGTGCAGCGGTTTTTGATTTGTCCTCCACACGGCTGCGTGCCCCATGAGCTGTGTTATAGAAGCATTTCAGCAGCAAGTGTTTTGCCCACCTGATTACCTTTACTTGATCAGATTTTGTTGATTTGTTCTCTTTCCTTACTTTTTATGCTTCTACCACAGATAAGCAAGTTACATATGATCTTGACTCTGCACAGGGTCTTTTATTTTGAAAACTGACCAGATTCCCTCTGCTTTTTCTGTGTTTGACTTTCTATGTGCTAAGTCTGTGCAAATTGACGCAGCATCCATCAAAAAGACTAGAGAAAGAGTCTAGAGACTAACATTTCTCATTTCAGGTAAATTTTGATGCTAAAATATGCTTCTGAATATAATCTAAGTGAGAAATAGGCAGTGCAGTAACAGGATCTTGTTTCATATTTGATCAGCACTTCCTAGCATGATAGTTTGATCGGACTTTAGTGAGTCTGCTACAATGAGTTGGACAGACCTCATTTGCATAAATTAGATGACCAGTCATGATTATGCAAATTCATTTATGGTTATCCATCAGCCCTCTGCAACATAGCCATCATGCACCGAGTGTCCGGATCTACTCGTTTCCATAGAATATAAATTTGATCTGTCGACTTGATGTACGTCAACAGATTTGGTGTGTCTGCACCGTAAGACAGAAGAGAGTGTGAGGGCAGCACGCTAAAGGTGGCATGAAAGGAGGATCATGAAAGTCAGTAGAATTTATCCCCTAGAAATCTTGAATATTTCACTCAGAACCAATAATGTCACCCTCATGATGGCACCAGAGGAAAAGTCAACAAGAATATCGGCACAAAATCCTTTAACAATCCATCCAGTTGTTGTTGAGGTATTTCAGTTCGTACCAAAGTAGCCGTTCATAGACCCACGTCACTTAGAACAAGCAATCATACTTTGAAAGTCAAGATTATTTCCAGCGTGTCCAGGACACTGAAGTGTCTTATAAACAGAAAGGCATTAAAGGTCACATGCTCAGACTGGGAGCTTGTTCCCAGTATCCAGCTTTATGTTAAGGCATTTTATTTTTAGACAACTATATGAGCTCACATTATGCAATTCTATATTCTGTAGTCTGTAAGCTACCCCATGATCTGAAAATGCTAGAAGTAAAAGAAAAGTTAGTTATCTTTTGAGCAAACCCTGAAAAAAGAGACAAGCACAGCACCGTCTCCTCCACAGAGCCATGAAAAACACCACCCTCTGTGCCAAGACATTTTTACCTGCCACCAAGGCAACAAGCTTTTCTCTGAGGCAACACGCTGACTCCATCTTACTCTTACTTTCCTTTTCACTGATGTTCTACTTGTTAAGGGATCAAATTGTACCCATAGATAGATATCCTACCCACCAACGACTGTTTTCCACTTTTTCACAGTCAGAAACCCTTAGATCATGACTGTAAAGCATATAGCATGTTATTATGTCCGTCCCAGACGTGACTCACTACTGAATGGTGTTGACTTCCTGTCACAGGTGTTGTGACTGCAAACAGGGTCCAGGACTGTCAACATGTTCATGCTGTTTTGTGAAAATACTCCTCAGCAGCTACGTGACGTGACGTGGCATGTTGATGTGAAATGTAATTGTATGTATGAAGACTGAGCTAATTATGTGAAAGTCTGTCCTGTTCAGTAACGCTTTGATCCTCTGCAGGGTTCCCAGTCCTGTGTGGGATGTTAACGGACTGGTGGCGCGTTGAGGCTGAAGGAGCATGGTGAAACACCAACCCTTACAGGTCTATGAGAAGCAGGTCTTTGTGTCCTTTGTCACTGGGATCTATGGTTGCCGCTGGAAACGCTACCAGCGTTCCCAAGACGACAGCTCCAGGGTAAGTCAATACCACTCATCTTTGAGTTTGGATATCATAATAATGAATAAAAGTCAAATATTACTTGTTTGTTATTCTAATAAAACACAACAGTGACTTTCTATTACTGTTAAAACTTTAATGTATTACTGTAGTACTAGTATTGTTGTTGTTGTTTTATGTAGGCTTGGGGAGTAATGGATTACATGTAACAGGAATACAAAAAAAGGCGACTTTTCAGTCACAGTTACAAAAAAAAAAAAATGTAATCAGTTTACAGCTACCTGTAGCAAAAATGGGGATTATTAGCAGGATTGCAATTTTAAAATAAAAAACGATATACTACCATGCACAGTGCACACACAGCTGCCAATGCATTATCATGACCTGCAGTGAAAAGATGTTTCACTGGGTGGAAATTTCACCATTTTTTATCTTTGAATCAATCAGTCAATAAATTGTGCACAACAAAGGAAAGAAGAACTGGACAAACTAATAAACCTAACAAGAACATAAAACACTCAGCTGCAACAATTCATCTATTTTTAATCAACTATTAAATTAATCTGCATCTGTTTTGATAAGTGATTCATCATTTTGAGTCATTTTTGAAGAAAAAAGTACAAATTCTCTGATTTGAAATTCTCTAAAGTGAATATTTTCTGTTTTCTTTACTCCTCTCTGACAGTAAACTGAATATCTTTGAGTTGTCAAAAGACATTAGACGATGTCATCTTGAGTTTGATCAACATTTTTCACCATTTTCTGATATTTTATGGATCAAACAACTAATCGATTAATTGAGAAAATAATTAACCTATTAATCAATGATGAGAGACTGTTAGTTGCAGGCCTAAAACACTATATTAGGCTAAACAACTTCATATTTTATATTGAGGTAATTCAAAAGTAATCAAGTTACATTACTTATTATACATATTACTTACTTATTGTGACACTTGGATTACGTAACTGACTATATTTGTTAAAGGTAACTGTCTCAGAATACATTTTTAAAGTAACCCTCCCAACCCTGATTGTATGTGGAAATTGTTGCAGATGGATGATCAAATCATCTTTGACTGAAGCTGTTGTTGTTTGGAATGTTTAACTGCTAGTGCCAATATAAAACTGAATTGTCGTATTAAAACGCCACATTTTAGATCCCTCAAAGATGAATCAGCTGGCTGAGTGATGTCATCTGCAGGCAGCGGACAGTGTTGTCAGTGTGGCTGCTGTGGAAGGATGCGAGCACTTGAGTTTTGGGAAGGAGATGAAAAAGTTCATTTTGAGCTCTGTGCTGTAACTCTCATCCTGCTGTAAACATGTCTTCACTTACCATCGTCTTATTAAATATGAACATGTTCCTCCCATCCTTAATGACAGCAAATCTCATTTAAAACCATTACTGACTAGCATTAAAAATACCATAGATGCAGTGGTAGATGGAGGTGTATTTTGAGGAGATGTACCGCGCCTGGTGTGCGCTCCTCTTGTGCGCCTTCCTAGCATTTTTTAAAAGCTCATAAAAGTTAAAATACCCTCAACTTTTCAGTGCAGGGCACGGACACGCCCATCCACGTCCATGTAATCATATTTGATCGCCCATTAGCACACGCAGCCCACCTCCACGGCCACGTCTGTGATGTCTCCGTCTGATTAATGCAGACTGATGCAGTTGAATGACGTCACTTCTAACGTTGTGTACCCCGCTCTCCCTTAAATACCAGTCATCTTCTGAAATCTACAGTAGAACCCAATGTAGTTTTCTATTTCATAAATTAATAAATAAAACTAATAAATGAATACTCCATGTAAAACAACATGTTACTGGCTATAATAACCATGTATATTAGATTATAATGTATATGGAATAATGGATTTATGCATGACTTTTCTTTGTTTTGATATCAGCATTAGCTCTGCTCAATATCAGCATCAGCCATTTAAAAGCCCATATCGTTCAATTGCTAAAAACCCCATCAGTCTTATGTGTTCAGTGGATATGAGGACATACAAAAACATTATTGTATTTAAATAGTTTAAAATGGGCAAAATTTACATCTGATCAAAGAATAGATATAACTATGAAATTAAGTGTCAGCTTTCAGTAGTTGACAGTTGACAGTAGTTGACTCAGTCTACAGACACAGCCACTGCCAAATACAGTTGAAAGTTTAGTGCATTTTTGTGCATTTACATTTTTTCTCATTTTAAGTTTCCATATTCAACAAATGGCTCTACTAGACAAAACCAAGTCAAATGAGCTGCAGTTACTTCCATTTCTAGACTATTGATTTGTTATCGATTATATACATTTTTAAGCAGTTAAATTCTTAACAACGATTAATCAGTAATTGATTAATCACCGACTTTCCTTGTACCAAATCAATAAATAACTAAATACTGATGTTTTATACACAGCCATATATTTGAACATGTATGTCAGGCATGCTTCACTTGTCTCCAGTTTTGGAAAAGGGACTCGAAAGATGTAATCAGATACTGATTACACATTACTGATGGAAAAGGTAATGACATTACTTCACTGAATACTCAGCAGCAAAGTAATGCATACTTTATTTTAATTTCTCAGCCCAGCTGCATGTCTTTAAACAGCTCCACATCCTCCACACCCACACGCCACATGTTGTATTTAACATGTGTAGAAATAGAAAACGAGACATTGTGGTTTAACAAGCAGATAGCCCTACAATTTATAGGGATTTACTGACCATCAGCAGCTGTCTTAGGCTCAAGGCTCTCCAGAGGTCCCGACCTCAGCTGCACGGTTCACACACAGCTCTAAATAAAACTGAGTGACTCCTGAATGTAGACATACTGTAATCGGGGCTAACGTTAGCAACCCAGCTAAGAACATGTGAGTATGTGAAACATCAAGGCTGTGTGCCTGGCTGGGACAGGCCCTCACTTTCCTTTAGTGAATCGGTCAGAATAACAGGAAGCTGAACCAAAGAAAGCTGTGTCATCGTTCGACTGCTTATGACACCTGAGAGTACAGAACAGTGGTTATTAAGTTAATCACAGGTGCTTCAGCCACAGGATTTACAGCGCATCTGCTAACTGCTAATGCTGTTTAGTGGTAACCTGGCTTACAACTCGAGCATCAGTCCTCTGAAGAGTTGCAGAATTCACCACTGCATGAGGAACATTTCAGTTTTGTAGGTCTGATAGGTGCTACTGACAGTGTTGTGTATGCTCATATTTTTGGTGAACAGTGAACTAAAGGAATTAGTTTGCAATTAATAAATGTGAACATGAGCATCATTCACTCCTGAGAGAGTGCTCACGTCATCAGCTGATTAAAAAAAAGTGTGATCGCAGCAGAGACGGAGTGTGTGCAAATGTGGGCAGAAGTGTTGTTGTGATACAAACACCTTGTTTCATCACAAAGCCTCATGTGTCTCTGTAATTCTGTGGTTTATCAGCGAAGTGTATGAACTCCACTGCAGGCTGGAGTCTGTTAACAGTGAGAAACACAGATAGATCCAGGTTATACACTCATCTCCAAAACGTCTGTATCTGTAGAAGCATATTTCTGCCAATATGATGTAAAAAAGATCCTGTAAGTCATTATAATGAGAAAATTGTTCAAATAATGTCTTGGAATCTCAAAATAATGATTTAGGGTATAAAAATATTGACTATTTATCTCAAAATAATTAGAAACTTCCTCAAAAAGAAAATAATGACTTGAACATGAAGTCATTATTTTAAGGTATTAGTCATTCTTTTGAGATATTAAGTTATCATTTTCAGAAAGTTTCTCATTATCAACTACTTTATGATAGGGGAGACCGGGAGCAAGTGTAACATTTTTCTTTCCTCCATAACTCACAGACTACTGAAGTACATGAGTCATCTTTTGATATAAGAAACATATATATGTGCACTATTTAATAATACAATTGATATATTTTTGTAATATTAAATTTCTTGCAGTAATGAGTGTACCATTGCCCCCTTTGTGGGTGTTATAGTAGTTTGGGGCAGTTGAACCATTGAAAAAATTAATCATATTAACCCACTGTGTCTCAAATATAAGCACACCTCAGAGTAATCACATTACTGCTGCAGTACCTAATAATGTTACTTAGTTTTTTTGTATGCAACAACACTGATATGCTAAGTGAGATGTGTATGTTGCATACATCTGCTGCACAGGTATTATTATCTTTGCCTCCACGTTGAGTTGTATGCAGGGATCTTGTACTGTAGATGAACATTAATGTAAAGAAAGCAGACTGGCTGGAGCGTGTGGGGCCATGTGGCAAACTGTACACGCTGTGCAGCAGAGCAAAACAGGCGGATAATGAGACCACGCCATCCTGCTGAGGCTGCACTGAAACCTGATCGCACCTCAGGAATAAATGAACTATTTTCCATTTGGTGGTTTTGAAGGCCAAAAAATAGGTCAGGCTTTGTGAAAGGCAACACACAACGACACAACGGTAACACAAAGTGCAACATACATTCATGTTGATTGTGGTGTTGCAGGCTTATCTTGACTTTCCCCTTAGTTTTCTCCTCTGTTACCAATTAGTTTTCAAAATACTAATATTATTTTGGTCTTGTTTTGCATGTTTTATGTATATTTGTATTAAATGGATAGTAAGTGAGTATTTGTCTTCAAACCAGAGATTTTGCAGTGGTATGTGTCTTAGCAGAAGGCCTCCATGTCAGTTCAAATGGAAATATTTTAGATGCTCTATAGACAGCCATCAGCCATTTGTTAAATACCTAAATCAGTTTTTATTTACTTAACTAAAAACTGACTAAATCCTAGCATAACATTTGTATATCTTTGTGTTTGCAAGTGATAAAATATGTCTAGCTTCATTGTAATTCTTTACAAGTCACCTTACTTTAAAAAAAAACAAAAAAAACAACTTGATTTATTGACATATTTCATCCATGCACATGCTTATGCTCACTGTGCTGCAAACTCAAATCTCTCAGCCTGAACATGATGAAACGTAGGCATCATACTATATAGGTTCGATATTTATATTTTTTAAGTGAAACATGAAAATTGAACATGTTACTAGTTACTTAATTGTTAGAATGAAATTAAAATAAAACAAATAAAAATTCAGAATAGCAACAACTAGAAACAGGTAACATCAAGTGTAAGTTGTTTAGATTATTTCAGCTTTTGTGAGTTTCTCAAAAAAATGTAGGTTTCTTTATCTGTTATATTGTTGTAAAGCCACCTGGTTGCTTGTAATGTTCTACATTAATAACAATGTTTAAATTGAGAGGTTTGGACTAACGGGATGTCATGAAATAACAGTATTAAAAAATTGAAATATCAATATCACTTTAATGACAGTCACATGATAATATTGTGTATATAATCCAGTAGGTAATAAGTATACAGTATTCTCTTTTATCAGTTCATCTGGTTACCTTTTCATGATCCATATCATGCAAGATAAAGTAGACTGATAGCACTGTGTATGTATTTTTTAAAATCTTCTATAGATATTGCAATAATCTTGTTATTGTGAATTCTTTTGGCCATGGTAATCCTATAGTTATATTGTGACAGTTTGGACTTATCATCCTGTTTATTGTTTCCTTATTAAGTTTATACAGTTGACAGGTGAACCCAGGATGCTCGGCTACAATACCGTTACACTATTCTACGCATCTGAAAAGAAACTGAGAATATACAATACAAGTACGTTAACTCAAAGCTTTGTAAATCTCTGTTGGTTGCATCTGGCAGTTGCGGTGACATTGCCAGCTAATACTCCTCTGGTTGGTTAGGGAAAAGATAAACACTTTAACTTTAAGAACCTGCAACCTCCAACAGCATCAAGAGATAGAAGCCATCGGCCCAGTGCTGAAGACACTGGCACCGTACACTGTGTCTTTTAGGATTTTTAATTTTAAAGTTCTTTGACTTGTGTATAAAGTTTTGAATGACATTGCTCCTCCATACATCAGAGATATTTCATCTTTCATTTAATGTTCCAGCCAGATCACTGAGGTCCTTCACCACTTTCTATTAAATGTTCCTTATGGGTCTCATAAATGTACTGGCAAGACTGCCTTCTGCTTTTATGTCCCTAAACTGAGGGAACTCACTGCCTCTGGATATTAGAATGGCAAGGAAATAAAAGACCTATCTTTTAAATCTGCCTTTTAATTTTTTAACATGTTATAACCTTACTTTTTAAGCTTCAGTAGTTGGTTTTTACATATTTTTGCCTGGTGCTCTTTCTGACTTTTATTTATGAATTTTTAAAATGTTATTGTTGTACATTTGTATGTCTGTGCACATGACCATCTGGAGCTACTGTATCCATATACTACCACACCCGTCTGTCCAATATATTTTGTGTACATTTATGACTGTGTAGTCAAGAGCTTTACGTATGTGTGGTGATTCACAGTGTTTGAAACCTCAGTCTGGCAGAGGCTGCAGGTCATCCACAACTGCTAGGCTAAAAACTCTAAAGTGGCTCAAAAACTAACATCCATAGAAAAGTTTCATTTAATCTTAAACCAGCGCATCTGCAGATTCATTCCATACCCTTCTAGTTTTTACTGAATTCCTAAGTAACCTCTGTGTCAGACCATAGTAACTGGGGAAAAATGATCCTGACAATAAAGCGAGTAACAGAAGCGGTGCAGTGTTTGGATGTGCAAAGCAGATCCAGACACCCAGCTGTGTCGGATACCGACTAAGCATAAACAGCTCCTGCTGCTGGATGTCTTCTGTATCACAAAGAGCCAGTGGCTCGGCCATAAATTAGTCCATTTACTGAATGTGTGAGCCTGGCACTGATGATGTGCTGAGCAAGAGGGAAAAAAAATCAAGCACACAGCTGCTTCTTTCCCCTCTCTGTCTCCATTTACAAAGCTCGTGTAGTCACACACAGACAGTGCTTGCTCAAGAGCAGAGATGTCAGCATTCATGCCCTGAAATGTGTGTTTAGACAAAACAGTGATGTGAGACTGATTGTATTATTAAGAACAGTTCTTTATTAGCAAAGACAGATTACGCCCTCACTGCCGCTTTGGCTTTCAGGATTAATGTTCTATTAGACATCATCAGTACTCTGAACCTCTGTTTCTCACACTTAGTCAGTGAGGGTAGTGGAATCTTTGCTTATTGGTTCAGTGGCCCACAACAGCATTAGACAGTTAAAGGAGGATGTCTGTGTTTTTAAATCTGGGCCCTTTTTTTTTATTATTTTACAGATTTTTGGATCTAAATGGTGAATAACTACAAAAAGTTAACTACAGGCTGTAATGTTTGCAGCATAATCCTTGAGGGAACTGCATCCGTCTAAGCGCGGCAACTAAAAGTGCTTGTTTTGCCGTTGACAGGCTCAGATTGTTATTTTAAGTGTCTGACAACCAATGGAAATGATCCCTAACAAATCCTTTTTGTTTAACCAGGAACAGCTGTTATATCACTGTCTTCAAAACCACCAGACTCTGTTGACAAAAACAGTCATTTTACCTGGCAGAACAGAGAGTTGCTGGTCTACCACTGCCTCGATCAGTTAGTTTGTTATGTGTTATTGTGTGACTCACAAACTTTTTTTTTACCTTTTAGTCATTTAGACCCCAAAATATGGGGGTTTCTTTCAGCTCACCGTTTTGAGCTGACTTCATTGGTTTACTTTTCTGTCTCATCAGGCTGGTTTCAAGGCAGCTGTTTTCAGAGAAAATGCTCCGATGAACCTGCCCAGCCCCAAGTGATAGACAGACAAAGTTAATGACTCACTAGTGAAGAAAGTGGAACATTTGCCAGTTAAGGAAGCAGACATTTCCTCAAAGTAGTAAATCAACACCAAAACACAGCTGAAAGAGAGAGAATTTTGGAAGGTTAACGTCATTAAATTTCAACATGGACCCCATTTTGCAATGTTTTTGTGTCTAATTGACTAATAGGGATAGTTTGAAACTGGTCCAGTATTGACAAAGACCACTGCAGCCTAAAATAGGCAATTGCTTTTTTTACTGGCAATTCCAGTGGGGGGAGGAGGGGCATGGTTGGGGGGTCTATTATCTATGACACAATATGACAATGGAACATACAACATATGACTTCAAAGAGGACTCACTAGTTCAGTATCATGAACTAGTGAACCATTCATATCAGAGGTTGAATTCTGATAGTTCCACATTTTCTACATGCACCTTTAATACTTGCAAACCTGCACACTGCATTTATTATTCCTCAGCTGTTCACTTGTCTTTTTTTATCCTCAATACGCTCATGTGCACTTGCTTTATCAGTGTCCGTGTTGAGCTGACACTGACCTTGTCTGATACAGGCCGTTCTGTTCAGTATTTATCAGCACAGAAAAGAAGGAGGTGGAGGTGTGTCATACGGTGAAGTCAGCACATACTGTAGATCAGGATTTATGAGAGCTGTCACAAGTTGGGCACCAGCAGTTCTAATTGGAAAGATGGGGAGACCTTTGAAGGCCATGTAGCACTGAGGAGAAAGTGCCAGATATCAGACAGCTTCCTTGAGAATGACTTGTACTGCACAGAGACAGCAGCCAGCTGAAGGTTGGAAACAGTGATATGGAGGTAACGCCCTCACTTTTGCAGAATGGATGCAATGTAGTAAATTTGTAGTACAAGCCACAATAGCATGACACACCCTCAATTATTTTCTCAAGCTCAGATAAAACATTTTGTAGATCTCCTTCGACTGTAGCGGTGTTCCCATCAACATATTTTTGCATGCACTTTTTGAAGTATTGCATCAGAAAAGGTTGATGAAAACAGAAAATTTTTGTTAGAGTGTGAGGCAGCTGGGTTTACAAAATCACGCGAGAATCCATCTCACCAGGCTTCAAGTTATCTGTTTGTTTCCGCGGCAATCTGCATGGTGCAGCCAATCAGTGGCCTAGGAGGGATCACTGGCAGCTACGGGTGTGGTTGTAGGTGTGAAGCGCAGATACTGTGATAGCATCACTGGCTCTGCTGGTTGATCTGATTGGTTGAAGTTCGCCTGTCTTAGACGTGATAGACAAATGGTTTATCCAATCATTTGCAGAGAGTTTTTGAATGTGCCTGCCCTTTTCCAAACAGTTTGTAAGGATGACACAGTGGCAGAACTTAGATATTTTGCATTTAAAGTTCCCATGAAATGATTAGCTGAGTAATTATTGCTTATATGTTTCCTGTAAAACAGACAGCAAGAGAGGGACTGGACTTTACAGTAGCCAATGCAACCAAAGTGGTCCTTGGATCTCGGAAGTAGAGTGGTCGCATTAGCTGACTGTAAAGTTACCTTTTCATCAGGAAACTATGTCAGGGGTTCATTGGGAGGCTGCTGAGCACAGTTCTGTTGCCCACTAACAGCAGTTACAGTTAGCTACTTCAGCAGCAAAGCTAAAGCTATTCATCCATCAGAGGGAAAACCAGAAAATATTCTCCAGTTTCACCAAAGTCAGTGAATAAAGTTGTGCCTTTAGAGTAAGGCCATGCTCTTGAAAACATTCCAGTCCAAGTGCAGGATAAGTCACTTTTAACTTTTAATGATTTTTCCATGAAGAGAAACTACTCTGAAATACCCAGGAATACCTACAAAACAATGTTTTTGTCATTGTTGGGCCAGGTACTGGTGTATATGTGACGTGTAGTTCAATATATGTGATAAAAACACTAAAACATTGATTTTGATGGCATGGGTTAGGGTTAGGGTTAGTTAGTTACTAACTGAGGTTCAGGCAAGAAGCACTTTAATTTTTTATTTGAATCTCTGGCTGCATTGTGCAAGAGAAGGCTGTGTTACAAATCAATGAGCAGGACTGCCTTAATTGGGTTTAGAGGATTTTAGCATCAGTTTGATGAAAATGATCAGTTAATCTTAATTATTTAGGCTTTTTTGTCTGCCAGTTTCTGGGAAATTTACACTATCACAGACTTTATTGTTATTTTGATATAGAATTGAAAGTGAAAGTGTTCTCCATATTGACTGAAGGTCACTTGACAGTAGTTACTGAGGAGCAGGCACCTCCTCATCATCATTTTCTTCACCAAGGAGATTTTCTCAGCCAGGGATTACTTGACTTGTTAGCCACAACCTTTCTTTGACCCTGCAGGTCACCCCCAGCCTCAAACTGGAATCCTAATCTGTCAAATTACCGGTCTCTGGAGGAGACATACAAAGGAGAATTTCACATTTTTTAAATGGTTGGTCTCTGGGAAAATAACAGTATATCAGGGAATTGTATCAAATGATGCCTTTTTCAGAAACCCTGGGAACTTGAATTTATTTTACAGTGGCAGTCAGTTGTTTCTCTCTATTGCAAGCCCTCATAGAGTTGACTTGAAAATCCATGAACACTGTTTCCACTGTTGCTTGATTCTCGAGTTAAACTGACAACGTGACCCTGCCTCATTGCCTCATAGCCATGTACAGGCACCTGACCTCCAGGTACCTGCTAAACCAATTAAAATGAGCCACTCGGTGAGCCGCTGTCATGCTATATGTTGGAAGACAATCTGTGATGCATATTCATGACCTCTCCATTCCCGGCTAAAAGTGAGACCTTTCACAAGTCGTAAATTAAAACTCCTGCATCTTAGATTTCCTGGTGTAGACTCAACTGTTTCATCAGTGCAGCCATTTGTTCTTCACCTCTACACACACCTAATCATCTCCCAGCCTCTTACATAAGGTGCTGGAAATGGTGAGTTCAGGCACGCTGTGGTGCAAAGCTGATCAGCAGGATGTGTTGACTGGCCTATCATACTCTTCACCCCCCCCTCACATGGCATTAGCCCCTAATCCTGTTAACCACTGAAGGGACGAGTCCTTGAGCACTGCACAAGCTCTCCTCTACACCTTTGTCCCACATGTCAAGCCGGAAGACTGTACAGGAAGGAGTTAAAAACCTGCTAAAGAGAAAACGTTTTAAAGGGATAGGTCGGCTTTTTTGAAGTGGGGTTGGATGAGGTACTGTGTTACCTACAGTAGCTGGTGGTCGGCACGTACCCAGTTTGGAGAAGCAGCAGGATCAGTATCAGTTCAAGCATTCACTACTGTATATTTAAAATGTTTTCAACACTTTACATTGCTGCACTGTAAAAAAAAAAAAATAATAATAACTGAGACGACTTAAAATTTCAAAGCAACACAATGCAATAGATTTTTGAGGTTTGAGCCCAACTCAAACTCTTAAGTTTTGAAATAAACTTGAAAAAGTTTTGATGACCTACAATCTTTAGATCAACTTGAATCTTTGAGTTTTAGAAACATTTTTTTTAAGTAGGTCAGTGAGCTGTGGACCTAATTTGTCTTGTTTTAGTGCCTGAAAGACTGAATAGTTTTAATTGAATTAATTAATTGAGTTTCTAAAATTCAAAGCTTTAAGTTTATCTGAAGAAGAAAATTAAATTTTCCTTAAAAATAAAAAAGATCAGCAGTTGGTCAAACTTCAAAACTTAAGAATTTGATTTTGGATCAAAACTCAAAAATCTGCTGCAGTCTGTTGCCTTGAAATTTTGAGCTTTCTCAACTTTTTCATTTTTACAGTGTGCCTGAAAGCTTTCTCTGACGGGAAACCGACATTATGCAAGCCAAATATCACTTGCACTGTATTGTACACAAACAAACTAACCGATTGAGGCAGCTGTAGACCAATACCAAGGATTCTTGTTGCTTTGGAGTGATATTGATTGATTTTTTAGTTGGCTAAAATATGTCGCTAACCCTGTCCACAGCAGTGCATTGCTTAGCTTCCTACACCAGTGTTCCTGCTGCCTCTCCAAGTTGATAGCAGTATGCCTGCTGCCAGTCATTGCAGGTACACTGACTATAAGTACCTCATAAAACCCCACTTTAAAAAATGACAACTATTAACTAACTACTAACTAATAGAGCCCTCCTTAAGTAATAACACTTATGCTCTTCTAAACATCTGGTTTTGACTATGTCTTTGTAATGGCATGCAGGAATTACAGGAAGTCATCTCACAAGGCAGATTGTTTTTTAGAAAAAAAATGTCAGAACTGGGTTGTTATGTCACCGTGACTGAGCAGACAAAAACAACAGCTACACCAACAGAATCTGAAACAAAGAGAAAATCAAAGGAAATGCTTGATGGAGAAGTGATCTTTGGTAAGTACAATGCAAAGAGACCATACGAAGAATCACATCACCAAATATGTTGCTATAAACAAGCAAAAATAGTCAGCTTTAAAAAAAATATGGCTGAGAAACAGCAAAACTCATTCACTCATTCATTTGTTTGAGATTTTGTCAGTGAAGCGAAGAGTAATAAGGCTAGACCTAAAAATGATGTGCATGTGAACTTAACTGTTATTGGGGAAAACACCACATTGACAAGATGATCTGATAACCGTCCAAAAAGGTGCCTATTTACTCATTCAGGAGTTCCACAACAACTTTATAATTCATTTAGAGACTTGATTCTCAGGGCGCTTTCACAATAGGCATAATTTATTTCTTACCATGTCAGACTCGCATCGTCAACTAGACAACATTTGTTTATGTCGTGGCCACAAATAGGTGAATGCCAATTGGAAGATCTCAGATGTCATACAATGGAGTCGACTCTCATAATATTCCTGCTATTGTTAATGTTTTGGAGACGTTGTCAACAACGTCCCTCTCGCCTGCCTACTTGCATCTTCCTCCACAGTCTTGTGGCTCAGAGGATGACATAGGCCCACTTCCATGTTTTGGTCCAGTTGCTCTTGCACGTAGCACACCAAGGGACTTTAGAGCCTCCTTGCTGCAGTGACAGTGAATCAAGCAGTAAAGTTGTGGGCTGTAAAACCAAATAAATGGTCTGGGAGACGTTAAAGTGCCATACAGCTGAGAGGAACTACAGAGTGGGGTGATAATTATCTGTGTTTGTCACTATCATCAACAGCTGTCTCATTAAATGCAGATATTAGATCCATTGTTATTATAAAAATACTCATTATAGCAGCTTTAATATTTTTTCAGAGTTTGTTCCTTAATTCCTGGCTTGGAACTAAGGAGTAAACTCATCATATTCTTATATACGCTGTATGTACAGAAGTTCCCGTGGACCTGATCTGAAAAAGTAAACTGTTGTTTGTGTTTCCTTTACAGTGGGAGTGTACATGGTTCATCATCCTGTGCAGTTCTTTCCTTCTGCTTCTCTTCTGGGCCTACTTCTGGCTGGTGGCTCAAAATGATTTCAACGAGTTCAACTTGTGAGTCAGTTTTTCCACCAGTGTGACTTTTTTGACAACAATGACAGTAGTGCGTTTCACCACCAGCATAGATCAACCTTACCTCTTCACACTGCAGGTCGGTATACAACCGGACAGGAGAGTGGAAGGACGAGACGATCCCCATCCTTGTATCCACCACCGTGGGATTCAGCTACATCACATTCTTAATGGTCAGAGTCTTTTCAAACCCCCGAATGTTTGCAAGGTTTCTTATTGCTCAGATATGATACAACTCACTGAATCTTGTTTCTTTTTCAGATCTTAGCACTTTTCCACATATCCTTGGGCCAGCAGCTGAACCTCTACTGGGTTCACAAGGTGCTGTGATTCACTTCTTACATTTTTGCCATGGATTTGCACCACAGGCTCTTTTGAAATCCAGCCTGACCTCATCATTGCCTGTTTTGTCTTTACAGATTGGAGTGTTGGCTACGCTGCTCACCACCATCTCTGGTGTCGTCTCTGTTGATGACCTATGGGGAGATGAGTGGGACATCCTGCTTGTGTCACTGCAGGTTAGAATCAGAATGACACAGCTGTGCAATAAGCAACTGACCACTTGCTCATAGTTGTCTTTTAGTTAACGTTCCCTAAATATTCCTCATCATCATAATTGAACAATATTGAAATGAACAATATTAGCATTATTATATGTTATTGTTTCTAAATTACAAATCATTGTGATCAATTAAATAAATGCGAAATGGCACAGAATAATTTATTTTATTTATTCCTATTTTGTCAAAAGGTCCAAGAAGCACTTCAGCTTCAACAGATTATCATCAAATTAAATTTTCTGGCAATTATTTCATGTGTCAAACTTTACATGGTTAAGACCTGGATACCTGACCTGAAGATTCAGTCCAATAACAATTATTCACCTGGTGCATGCGCCAAAAAAAAGGTTTCTAGCCTAGTTTCTAGATTCACTTGCGGGTTAACCACCCATTCATTCCACATTGAAAATATGACCAATATACATGAGTCACACAGTGGTTTCTAGACAAAAATATATATTTTATCATAAATTAAAATTACTTCTCAAACAAATGAATCATGTATCAAAGAATAAGTACATTCTTACATTATACCAACTATCTTTACCTTTAATTAGTGTTTATGTGTGCTTGATGGTGTTTGACCTGCAGTTTTATACTACTTCTACTACTACTACTACTACTACTACTTCTAATAATAATTATTATTATAATAATCATAATACTACTAATAATATCAGAATACTACTACTAATAATAATAATAATAAATTAAAAGAACAACTTTTACCCTGGCTAATGCACACCAATAACACAATATAACAGCCATGTTTTTACAACAGTAAAAACCACATGTGATTTGATTAGCTGTTCTAACCACAAATTAACACCAGTGTTCTATATTTGTTCTTTGTTACCAGTCCACAGCACCTTTCCTGCACATTGGAGCCCTGGCAACAGTCACAGCTCTCAGCTGGTTGGTGGCTGGATACGTGGTTCGCAGAGAGAGATCCAGTGAGTGTGGACTTTATTTCAACTGAAGATATCTGCTGTCAGAGTTCTCATTTCTCGATTTCTTCTTAATAAAGGTGCCAACTAGAACCATAAAGGATTCTTTGGCTTGCCCCATAGGACCTGTTCCTGTTAGAACCTTTTAAAAAGGTTCCACTTGGAACCCTTTCAGAAAGTTCCCCCTCTAATCCAACCTAAATGGCTGCATGTGGGACCATGTGTCAAAGCTTTCACCCAGAACCTTCTACAAAGAACCCTTCTATGGCGTAATGGTTCCACCCAAAACCCTCTCTTGGGGTCATATCGAACTGTTCTGCCTTCTAAGGGTGCTAACAGGAGCCCACCCCTGGGAGTTCTCCTGAGAATCCTTTGATATTCCATGGGTTTTATCTAGAACCCATCCAGCAGCTTCTACAGAGAACCTTTATATATATTCCAAGTGTTTTATTGAGAACATGCTCAGGGGATTCTACTAAGAACCTTTTTATATTCCAAGGATTTTATCAAAAACCTATCCAGAGAACCCTATCGTATTTATACAGAACACACTGTGGGAGGTTCTACTGGGAAAATGGGTTTTATCTAGAACACACCAAGTGAGTTATACCAGGAACCTTTTGATATTCCAATGATTTTATCTAGAACCCTCTCAGGGGGTTCTACTGAGAAACATATTATATTCCAAGTGTTTTATCTAGGAAACACTTAGTGGGTTTGAGAGAGAACCTTTTTAAATTCCAAAGATATTATCAAGAACGCACTGAGGGGGTTCTACTGAAAACCCTTTTATGTTAAGGTACGAAGAACCCTTGACCAAAGAGTTGTTCAAGGATTTCAACAATCCTATCTGTCATAAAGGGTTCTTTAGAGGAAAAGGGTTTGTATTGGGTCTCGTAGTCTTTCAAAGAACGCTTGATTGACCTTTATTTGAAAAAGATTTCTTCAGAAGCCCATGGTTCTTGGTAGAACCTGAGCCCTTCAGGAACAATTATTTTGGAACCCTATGTGTATACAGTGTTTAAGACTGAAAAAGTTTTTCACGTGTTTCCATTACAAGTAGCTATAGTGCAAAATTAGAGTAAACCCATGAAGATATTTCAGATGTTGTGTGGTTCGGTGTATTTGTTTGCCTACATGCACTATTGACCCATGTCAAATTGATTTTCAGTGCTTTCCTGTAATTGTCTGAATTTTCCGGCATGAACAAATTATTTTCCCTTTTGAGGAAGTGCTAGTATGGAAGACTACTTGGGTCAGAGATAAGAGGGGAAAAATGAGAGAAGGAAGATTTTTTTTTTTTCAGAAATTTTGCACTTTTTTTTTTTTTTAATCTTCCTCCTCTGATTTATATTTTTCTTCTGCCTGGCAGTAATGCTGAAAGTTTGACTTCATTCTCAAAATGTGCAACGTAAAACAAAAATCTTTATTTGAAGGGATGTGCATAACACTATCATTACACTATCATAATCATATCATGAACATAAAGGAGTCTTTATGAATGATTATGACTAATGTCATTTGGCCGATTATGTAATTTTTAATGCAAAGTTGTCATTGTTTGAGATGTCTTTGTTATGACAACTTGAAAACAACCGAGAACAAAATGATCTCTGTTGTCACACTGGCCTTATAACATTTAAATGATCTCTTTATGTGAAGTCCAAATGGCAACACTTTAATTACAGTCCAAGAAATTATTCATGACACTGTTACCAATGCATTTGACAGTGTTATAAACTTAATGACATCTTCATGACAAGTCTAAAATGTACCACTTTATTTGAGGTCAAGTAAAATGACACACTTACAATCATCTCATAGAGCCAGTGTCAAAACCAACCACATATGACAGTGTAATGTATCCTTAAACCATATAACTTAACAGTTTGATCATGTCAAGTTGTCATAACAAAGACATCTCAAATAATTTCAACTTTGCATTAAGAATTACACAATTTACTGACTCCTTCATGTTCATGACAGTTGTTATGACAGTGTAATGACTTTTGCTAACACTTTATTTGAAGGGGTGTGCATAAGGTTGTCATAATCATGTCATGAACATGAAAGAGCGTTTAAGAATGTTTATGGCTGTTGTCATTAAGTGTCATTAGGTCAACTATGTAATTTTTAATGCATAAAATAAAGTTGGCATTCAGTTCTTTAGGTTTGATAATGTCAAGTTGTCATAACAAAGGCATCTCAAACAATGTCAGTTTTGCATTAAAATGTCATAATTGACCGAATGACACTTAATGGCAGCAATCATAAACATTCATAGAGTCCTTCATGGTCATGACATGATTATGACAGTGTAATGACAGCCTTATGCACATCCCATTAAATAAAATGTTATAATTTTCTTTTTTACTTTGCACATTTTCCAGAATGAAGTCAAAATGTCAAGAATGAAGTCAAACTTTCAGTATTACTGCCAGGAATTAGAAAAAAATAAATCAGAGGAGGAAGATAAAACATGATATAAACATAAAAACTCCTTCATGTTCATGACAAGTGTTGTGACATGGTTATGGCAGTGTAATGACAGTCTTATGCACACCCCTTCAAATAAAGTGGCCTGGCCCTAATACTGTTCCATATACCACACTCCGATACTCCAAACAGACCAGTGCAGACAAAGCATCACATTTCTTCTAACAATGAATAGACGAGACAAGGTTAGAATGAATAAATTCACTCTTTGCTCTCCTTCCTCGTAGCTTTCCAGGTGATGGTGTTGCTGATCTACATCATCATCCTCTTGGCCCTCTACTTGGCACCGCTCACGTTCACCTGCCCCTGCATCATGGACCGCCACAGCCTCAAACCTCGACCAGACATCATCGGCCGTCGGGGAGCTCCCATGGTGAGTTGGTGCTCTGCCAGACCTCACTGTCTGATCCAGTTAATTGTTCAAATGGATGATGTGCAGCTCCGTGGGAAGAGCGTGCCGCTGCCAAGACATGGCAGGTGTCCGTGTCCTGCTGCTACTTTGGGTAAAAATGTTTAATAAATGTCCAACGTATTTCTTAAAGACTTGTTTCTGATGGATCAGTTTGTATATTTTTCTGCTCATAGACTGAGTGTGTGTGTGCCTCTGCACTGTATTTCACACAGCAGTTGTGGTGTGCAGCTACAGTACATGATACTGTTATCAGGCTCAGTAAGCATGAGAGCCGACAACACACTGAACTGTCATTTCACAGCTGGCCAAGCAAATACTGTTCCAGATGACTAGCTATAAACAAATGTACAGCGATGTTCGGAGCTGTGTTTTCCTGCCCTCTAAAGGCACACACACATTCATGCAGATGAACAGTATACACACAAATCACAAAATCCACCTGGCTTTCCCCTCAGCTGTGTGGAGTTTTTTAATAAATCACAGACTAAAAGATTTGGATAAATGAAGATATTTTTATATTCCATGAGGTCAGTAATAAGGAAGCCTTCAGAGAGTCTGACCAAAATAGTTTTTTATCCTGCTTTTATGACTTAAGAACAGATGAAACAGGTTTTGTCTCATGTCTTTCTTTTGGCTAGAAATGTGTTTTAATAGTGATGTCACATTAGCACAGATTTCTATCCAACAGAAAAACATGACAGTAATGTTAAATAACTTTGTAAAACACAATATATGTACCTTATATTTAGAGTGCATGGAGAAATTAAAACTCACCTGGAAGGAAACATGAATGTTCTTCGTCCCATTTAGAACATGGGGCAGCGGTGCACTTCAGCCTCTAGTGGTTGAAATGAGTATTACAATAATTTTGATAAGACTCAGGAAATGGATCACCAGATTTTTTTCCCCCTCTTACGTCTCGGGGCTTCTGTTCTGTTCCATCATTTCCCCTTGATGTTTGTTTTCTCCACACAGTGACTGACATTAGTCTTCCTGTCTTGTCTCCTCTCTGTTCTAGCTGGCTCCAGAAAACACCATGGTGTCCTTTCACAGAGCCCTGCAGAACGGAGCCAGCTCCCTGGAGGCAGACGTCACCATCAGGTTATAAACCACACTTTAATAACATTTTAATCTTGGCTTATCTACATTTAAAAAAAAACTCAGTGTGCTCTGAAGTTTCACATAAAGATCCTGAAGCTGAGATATCATTTGTTTGGTAGGAACACGATTAAATAATTTGCAAATCATTTTGTCTCTGCCAGTGTGGATGGGGTTCCCTTTCTAATGCGAGACCAAACCTTGAGACGAACCACAGACGTCCGCAAGGTCTTTCCAGCCAGGCAGTATGAGGACGCTTCCTTATTCAACTGGACAGAGATCCGCTCTCTGAACGCAGGGCAGTGGTTTCTGGAGGTACTGAAATACACTTGACCTCAACTCACCCTGATTTCAAATCACAGCATTTCCTCTTCAATCACAGCACATCATTCGCCACATGCCAAAGTCCTTTAGTCCTTTATCACATGATAATGTGAAAAATGTATAGTTATAGTTATAAACTTTTCTTGTTCTAACAATGTAAAGTGATAACATATTCATAGTTTTCAGTCAGGTGACATACGCGGTGATCTGGAGGGCAAAAACAGTGGGCCAATATGGCGGCTCACACCAGCGTCTCCGTAGAAACACAGCACAAGTCACTAAAATTTCTGACTGTTTCAAGCCATGAATATTTGGATCACCTTTCAACTAAAGAAAAACAAAGAAATGAAAACAAACTACAGGTTTTGGTCACTTGTGATCCATATACAGCACCCGCCACCGTATTTGAGTCACTAAAGTCGCTGCTGGAACTCAACTTCAGCGATGTTTGCATCTATATTGTGGAGAATCCCTCACCTTACACTGCTGATCTGGATGAAAACGTACAAAAATACAGACAGTCATATGTATTTTTGATCTGGATGGATCAATAATGTTGCTGATTGGGAAAAGGAGGATAAGAAGTTCTTCATTGTCAAAGCAAAGATGAGTAGCAGTTAACTTACGCTGGCTATCAGGGTCATTGTGGTCAGTGTTGTAGGACAGTATCATTTTTTTAGGTTAACATAATATTTCATGACATAAATTTAGTCCAAACTTTGGTAGTGTTTGCTGTAAATCCGTGTGAGAGGCACATTTAATGGCACAAAACAAAGCCTCCTCCCTTCTGGGTTTTCTTTGTTGGGCAGGATTCTGTGGAAACACAGCCCAGGCTTGTCTCCTTGTTGATTAGTGCATCCAGTCGCACCACAACTATCTGAAACAACAGAGAACATTCAGTTCGTAAGCTGGCAAGCTGTGGAAGACAGCATTGTTTTGCCCTCTGTTCTCATACAGACTTGACGTCACATGAAAGCTATGAATTGTTATAACGCTGCCTTATTACAGTGTAAGTTATCACATTATAATTTGAAATGGTTTATTTTCTAAAAATAAGTTCTAATAAGATAAACAGTATATTGTTATAACAAGAAAAGTTTCTTGCTATAATAATACATTTTTCAGTTCATAACATGATACCAATCTTTTTTTCTTTTTCTGCTGTGGCACCAATACGTTTCCGTAGAAACCTCAACTTTTAACAGTAAAACATATTTAAAAGAACTTTAAAAGTCTTATAGAAATTAGTTAGCTTTTCCGTTAACTGCACTGGGACAGTGTTGGTTTTGAAAAACCAATTTGGTCTGTGACCAAATCCTTAGGCAACAAATACTGGAGATGAGTGTGCAGATGCATTGATTTATATTCAGTAGAATAATCATGCAAAGACAAAAAGAAAAAAGATAGAAATGTCTAAATCTAACATCTACAAGATAAACAGTCTGCAAACTGTTTCTTATGTTGTGTTAATTATTCTACAGCGTAGAGTCGCATGTCATATCTGAGTGTGTGCCTCTGTGCTGCTGTCCTCTGCTTCCAGAGTGACCCCTACTGGACAGTAGAGACCCTGACAGCGAAGGACCGGAGCAGGATCGGCAACCAGACGGTTTGCAGTCTGGTGGAGATGCTGCGTCTGGCTGCCAGGGCCAACAGCTCCGCACTGCTCAACGTCCGCAGGCCTCCGCCAGAGCACCCCCGCTACCGCAACTGGTTCATGGACACGCTGTGGGCCGTGCAGAAGTCAGGGATTTCCCAGAAGAGGGTGAGGACTGTAGGTCCCTCCATGATGATCCTTTTTATAACTTAATGGTGCTGCTTGTAGTCCTGTAACCATGAGTACAGAACCAACTGTCACTAAGACCACCAGCTGTGATTGTCCTACAGGAAACTGATTTTTACATTTTATCACAGTTTATTTGCCAACATATACATTCTTGAGAACTGGGGTTAATCATCATGTCCTACAAAAAATGATTAATACTAACACTCTAATTCCATTCTGAAAAATATTCTTTAAGGAGTCATATATGTGACATGATACGCCATTTTTAAAATGGTTTGCTTTCATTTCTTTTTTCCCATTTTCAGTTTACTCAACAATTTTTGAAATATTTATTTGGGTTTCTTAATGATTCAAGTTGATCTAAAATAGAAAAGTAAATTATCTCAACAAAACATTAGTAAGTATTAAGCTTTTTCTCATCTTGTTTTTTGTGAGTAAGTTAGTAAAACATGGATGTGATGTCGCTTGAATTCCCTCCGAAATAGTAATGCAACTCCTGAATGTGGATTTATGGGAACTGTAGTTGTGTTTGTTTGTCAGGCAAAGAAACACAAACTAATAAGACGGAGCGTGCTTTAAGGGACACACTGCATTATAAAATTAATAAATAAAATTAATTAATAATTATGTTTTGCATTGATATTTATTTATAGTTAGTCAGATTTGAACTTGAATTCACAGTAATAAAGGTATATTTGTTTTTATTTATAAATATATTTTAAATGTGTTGCATTGAAACTGAAAATTTGCTTTGCTGACATCACAAAGAGGACAAAAAATGGTTATTTTGAAAAATTAAATCAAAAATCAAATCCAAGAATGTCATTCAATATTTTGTGTTAATTTTATAAAGAGGACCTCAATCTATTACGAAAGCCTTTGGTAATAGACATTTTATTTATTTTAACTGAAATATTAAGATTTATTTCATGGGAACGGAAAAGTCACCAATACTCTTTAAGATGAATATGTATGAAACATTTCATTTATTTATTTTAATTTTTTGGTTTGTTTTCATTTTTTAAAATTTCTAAATTTGTTCTGTGTCAGAAATCAGCCTTGTCACAGACAAAGGTCTGTGACAAATGTGTTTAAAGCCTTCAAAATCTGTAACAATCAAGACATGTTGATTTCATAGGTCTAGAAATGTGCAATTATAATTATCTTTGTTTTAAAATGTATTTTTTAATGAAAACATTGGCTCTTTAAAGTTTCCGTCAACTCCATCAGATTTTTTACAAAAACACAGTTTAATCAGACATGAAAAGGGTTAGCTATACTTGAAGAACCCCTGTCTCACTTCCTGGTTTAAAAAAATCACTGGTAAACTTTCTAATCTTTGACAAATTCATTAAATAATATAGCTTTCAGATGTGTCTCAGCCATAACATGTCAACTCTGTAGCCCTTCTGAATCAAAGCTAAAT
This sequence comes from Lutjanus erythropterus, assembly GCF_056507025.1. Taxonomy (NCBI): domain Eukaryota; kingdom Metazoa; phylum Chordata; class Actinopteri; order Lutjaniformes; family Lutjanidae; genus Lutjanus; species Lutjanus erythropterus. Next base: position 6,078,897 of record NC_139327.1, read on the forward strand.
AATAATTATGGTATAAAAATGTGTATTCTGTTAGCATTAAGACAACTCTGAGCCACTTTAAAAAATAAAATGTCTGCTCACTTTTCCATCTGATGGAGTTGAGTTACCCAGCATATTTGAAGAGTAAAAATTAAAACCTCAACATACAGTTTTTTCCCAATTCTCAAGAATGAATTAGTATTTTAAATTCTACATGTAGCACCATTTAACATGAAACCAAATCATTTCTGGATGCGATGGACGCGGCATTCTGTCTGATCAGGGTCTTCCCATGTGATATGTGTTTGTGCCAGGTGACTTGGACCCCCGACACGGACAGGGGGAGGGTGCGAGGGCTTCAGCAGGCCGCAAATGAGAAGCTGTCAGTGGAAGAGATAAGGCAGAGGGGAATAACAAGTCTGACCCTCCACTACAGCAAGGCCAGCCGCAGAGACATACAGTAAGAGACACTACTGCCAGGCAGCAAGGACACTGCTCAGAAGGAGATAAGAGAGAGCGCTATCTGAAAGAAATCCTTCAGAAACAGCAAGTGAAGGACTCGTCTGGTGTGATTTGACTTTTCTTACAAAAATTATGATGATATTTACTTTAAAAACGTTTTAACCAAATTTAACTCCTCCATATTTCTGGACGGATATCAAATGTCGTCCATGTTTTGGTGCAGGTAACCTGTTTTTCTTGCCTGAGGTGCATTGACTTGGTCTTTAGCGGACTGAGTGGATGTGGAAAAGGTCAGCAGGTAAACAAGTACGGGAACTATTTCAATTCAAATCTCCTATAAAATACAAGAGATCGCCACCGACTTTAGACATTAAAGCAACATGTGCTTCAAACTAGTGAGAAGAGCAAAACAAAACAAGGAAATACTGAAAGCTGTTCTAACTTTGGCAGAAATTGTGTTTCCACATAGGAACCATAACTAATCTTAAGAAAATGATTGATTAATAAATATGCATATGTTAAAATGCAGATTCACATGAAGAAATAGCTTATCTCAAACTTACAGTGACTAATGAAAATCAATAGTCCACTAATATTCCTGTTTACATACAGCTACACGTACTTCGACTATGGAAAATTGGAGCAGCTGGAGTCAGTTGAACTATTTTGCTTCTTTGCGTCAAAATAGTAGTCAGTAGTCCCTCCTATGCTGCTGATTGGCTGTTGCATGATCTTGTGAGTCCAGCTGCCTCGCGAGGTAACTTAAGACCAGAAAAGTGGGCTTGTCTTTTGTGTATGCATCTTTATCCCGGCCTTGCAAACTGTTGAGTTTGTGTACATCGCACAGAGCTGACCAGACCCGTGCAAGAGCCATAAAACCCCAACTGAGCCACATATTCGAGCATGTACACGTCCAACAAATGCTCCTAAACTAACCCACATTTCCTAATCGAAAAATGCCTGATTCAAAACCAGGCCTAACTCAGAATGTAAATGTGCTGTTTACATGACCTTTATCAAATCTGGAAGATTGTCATGTTTGGAATAACGGTGGAAAATGATCCTTTAAACACATATGTTTTCTTCATCAGGGATACAGATGAACTATTGTTGGTTTAATGTTTCTACTTTTCTGAGTAAAATGAGCTAAGTGAAAGGTAATATGTAATATATTCATACATATTACAAGTTACTTCCATTTGAAAGTAATAAGTTATTTTACACTGTTACTGTCAGTATGGAGGGATGTGTTACTGATTACACTACTTTTGTCTTACTTCCAATGAAGTTAATCATTGCAGGGTTTGGAGGATTACTTTAAAGCTACTGATGCAATTATCAATCAACTATTAAAAAAAGGAGTCAGTATTGTTATCCAAGTATGAGAATATTAAAGTAATGTGACTTGATTACTTTCTGTTACTTTTGGATTACCTCAGTATAAAATATGGTAAAATTGGTGGTGAAATGGTGTACATTTTCAGCCTAATATTGTGTTTTTAGGGCTGCAAGTAATGACTATTTTCTCAACTGATTTGTTGTTTGGTCCATGAAATGTCAAAAAATGGTAAAAAATGCTGGTCAGAGTTCAAGGTGACGTCCTCAAATGTCTTGTTTTGTCCACTACTCAGTTTACTGACAGAAAGGACTAAAGAAACCAGAAAATATTCGCATTTAAGAAAGGGAGAGGACATTTTTTTCTTCAGCGTTGACATGTATTTTTTCTTTCCTTCCCTCAGGGAGTATCTGGCCAATAATGTGAGTGTGACTGTGTACCCAGTGAATGAGCCCTGGCTCTACTCCACTCTGTGGTGTAGCGGGGTGCCTTCTGTGTCCTCTGATGCCCCACAAGTCCTCCGAAAGGTGCCTTACCCCATCTGGCTCATGGTAAACAGCTCTGCTCTCTCTGTCTCTCATCTGACACACACACACACACCCACACACACACACACACTCACAGACAAGGTCACGCAGCGAGACGAGAGGACAGCAGGAGAGAGGACAGAGACTGACGAGGGCCCAGCAAGACTCGAGGGCAAGGACGCAGAGAAATATGAGGGAGCTCAGCGGCAGGCTTTAGCTCAGCGTGGCGTTAGAGAACAACAGGACCCTGGGAAAGAGTGTGGGACAGGCTGCGAGACAAGGACACACATCTGAAGGAAAAAAGCAGCTGTCGAGCAGGCGTTTGCTTTAGTCGGGACCTTGTGTTAGCTTCAGGAGACGTGCATGTTAACGGTGACCTCCGCTGGCGCTCACTGGAAACTGCTTTCCTCTCTCTTGTCTTGCAGGGCCAGAACGCTTACAACTTCATCTGGATCTCCTCAGACCTCGTCTCCCTCGCCGTGGTCATAGGGATTTTCTGTTTCCAGAAGTAAGTTTGGACTGGGATCATGTTGAAAACCACAGTACACACCTGTAATGCATAAGCACCTGTCATAAAAACTCACCATATTTATTCTCCCAGCTTAGGTGTTCTAAATAAGGGATAATGTACAGTGAGGAGGTCATTATTGCAAAATAAACCCCAACAGGGTGATGCACCCTGAGATCTTGTAGTGCGAGATCTCACAGTGCAAGTTTTTTGCAAATTTTAGTGTGTTGGTCAGGTCACATTTAATAAAAAAGTACATGGTTAATTTAACTTCTTTGGGGTCAAGTATGGGGTCTTAATGTAAACATTAATATTAATTTTAATAATGCACCAGGTTAGAGGGTTCCTCGTTCAATTTACAGCATTAGTTCTCTGATAATCTCTTTCATATCCAATAAAAATTGGTATTTTAACTGAAATGTCCCCAATCAAATTGATATCAAATTGAATCAAATCAAAAATCGAATCAAATCAGGACATTGTGAATCTAATTGATGGAACTGTGGATCATATAAAAGGTGCTTCTTCTTCTCAACCTGGTAAATTAGTCTCTTTTGTCTGTTTTGATGAGGGGAAGCTGAAATGTCCAGGCTGTCAATTTTAACCAGATAAAACAGGTTGGAAGTGCGTAAAGCTTCACTGAAATAGAACCAGGGTGAGCGACACGTTGTTCACTGCCACCTGGAGCAGGTTAGGGCGTCCTCACTGAGGAAAACTGAAACAACCAGCTGTTTGCCTGTGCGCTCGTTCGCCTCCAGTTAGGGTGTGGTGTGAGCTTTGACAGCCGTGCTCTTTAATGTTGCTATGGTAACAAGTTGGGTCACGGATGAATTTCAAACGGCGATTAAACTTGAGCCAAACTACGTGTGCGTTAAGTAAAGGATAATGTACAGTGAGCAGGTCATTATTGTGAAATAAATTCTGACCCCACGACACAAAACACTTATTACATGGTTACGTACCAAAACAAAATCAATAATTTGACACAAAATATTAACATTAAAAATGATTTTAGTGACATAACAATGATTTTATTGCTCCTCCAGAGTCTATGATGAGAACTGTGTCCATAGAAACGGTCTATTCTCCATAACAACGCTCTGTTATACATAGCAACGGTCTGCTATAAATAAATAATAGATCTTAGAATGCTGTAATTAGTCTTAATGCACACCTGCTGACCAATCAGAAAAGAGTATTCACCCAGACCACGGTATAATCTGCTTTATTAGACAGTGAGGTTTAATGTCCTGTAGAAATACAGTAAATGTGTTTTTCTGTAGCTCATTAACAATTTCATCACCCTCAGTATGTGTTCAGTCAAATATATATGTCTATATAAGTGTTGGCTGGAGCAGAACACATCTGAATGTATTAACATTTTACATGTAAATATGCTTAAGGTCGAGTCTGATTGTCATCGTCCAGTCTGCTGCTTCTACATTGACTGTTCATTGTGCTCTTTTTTTTCTTTTTTCCTGCCGTCTCTTGTCTTGTGGATGTTTCCGTATTTCTCCTCCGTGCTATAACCTCTCTTTGTCCTCCCTGTCCTCTCTCTTTCTCTCTTTCTCCTTTGACATTTTTACTTTGTCCTGTGCTCTGCCTGATCTGCATGCAACCTTCCTCCGCTGCCCCTGGCATCTGTCAGCTATCATATGATCAGGTAACTGCTGCGACTGCCTTGGCCTTTGTTTCTGCCTCCTCGTCTGTCCTCCTTGTGCTTTTTTCTGCCTGACGCCCTCAGGCTGATTCCTCCGTTTCCTTTCACTGCACTTGTTTACCTCATGTTTGTCAATGTACGTTCCATTAAAAGCGTGCATTATTTTATCTGTATCTTAAAGACACCATCTGGCACGATCATTATTGAACTGTCTGCACTGATGACACAGTTGGCATCATTGTAATGGTTTGCGTGTGTGTGTATGTGTGTGTGCTGTCACAGGTGGAGGGTGAGCGGGATGCAGAACTATAACCCAGAACAGATCATGCTGAGCGCTGTGACGCGGCGCTCCAGTCGGGACGTCAACATCATGAAGGAGAAGCTCATATTCTCAGGTGCAGCTTTGACCACATTCACACCTGGAAGTAAACTCTTCATGTTGTAAACATGTATACAGTCATATCCAGGTGATAACACAGCCTTTAAGGCTTTAAACTCATAAATCAGACCCTGTTAGACATTATTATAATACATAGCCATTAATAAACAATATGTCCCATTAAAAAACAAGGTTTGCAGTGTCCCATACAGTTTTGGTATGTTACTTTCAAAATGCAATATTATAATACTATTTATTACTAGTTCTTTAATTTAAAAGTAAAAAGTTACTTTGCAGTATTACTGTCAGTGTAGAGTAATGCATTATTGATTACACTTACTTTGACAAAAATGAGACTAGGCAGGGTTTAAAAATGTATTCCATTGTAATTACTAATTACCTGTTAAAAATGTAGCCAGTCATGTAATTCAGGTATCACATTATTAATGTAATGTAACTTGATTACTTTTTGTTACTTTTGGATTACCTCAGTATAAAATATGATAAAACTGTTTTGCTAAATATAGTTATTTTTTCAATTATTAGATTAGTTGTTGCTGTCATGAAAATGTTGAAAAATGTTCCCAAAGTCTAAGATGACGTCCTCAAATGTCTTGTTTTGTCCACAAGTCAAAGATATTCAGTTTACTGTCAGAGAGGAGTAAAGAAACCTGAAAATATTCACATTTAAGAAGCTGAAATCAGAGAATTTTTTTTTAATTAAAAAATGACTCAAAATGATTCATTGATTAATCAATCCTGTCAGTATCTTGGCTCTTTTAAAAACTAGGTCCAAACGTGGATGCCCAGGATGACGTCCTCAAATGTCTTGTTTTGTCCACGACTCAAAAATATTCAGTTTACTGTCAGAAAGTAGTAAAGAAACCAGAAAATAGTCACATGTAAGAATCTGTAATCTGAGAATTTGGATTTGTTTCAAATAAAAAATCGTCAAAATAGATTAATGTAATAGTCCATTAATAATAGATCAATTATTGCAGCTGTAAGTGTTTTCTGTTGGTTGTTAGGTTTATTAGTTTGTCCAGCTGTTCTTTCCTGTGTTGTGCACAATGTATTGATTGATTGAGGCCATGATAATGAATTGGCGGCTGTGTGCACTGTGCATGGTAAGATATGGTTCTTTATTTTAAAATTGTAACAGATTAATTAATATCCCAATTTTTACGAAACGTGTCTGTAATCTGATTTCTATCTGTAACTGTAATGGAAAACAGTTACCTTTTTTTGTATCCAGATTAGGTAATCTCATTACATGTAATCTGTTACTCTCTAAACCTGGTTATGAGATTGTTATTCATGTTGAAACATTACACAGTTCTGGCGTTGGTAATCCCTTCATATCAAAGATCTATTGTATCATAATGAGACTGATAATGAACCGCTGACACTGTCAACAAAAATATGAAACCACTGCAAAACCCTCAAACCCTTCTTCTTTTCTTTTATCACTTTCCTTCCCCTTATAAATAATTTATTACTGTTTTCTTCTTCTCTCTCCTCTTCCTCCTTCCCACACACATCAGTACACTGGTCACACTTACACATACATGAATATCTGACACACTCACATTCATGCACAAATAGGCCGTTTAAACATCGTATCATATATATGTGAGTACTGGGATGAACCCAGTGACTTTCACACCTGAGTCCTGGAGGTGTGACTGTAGAGTTTTATGATTTTATGACACCACTTGGGGGTGCCAAAGCTGGACATTTTAAAACTGGTTGCTTCTACTGTACTTCCATGAATAGTTGAAGTGAAGTGTAAATAGTGCACTCACTGTATTTACATTGTTGTCAGTGAAAAACAGATGATTATGAGATTAAAAATCTAAATTATGATTATGATGAGGAATTTTTATCTCATAATTGTGACTTTTTATGCCAGAATTCTGTTTTAATTTCATAATTTCAAGTTTTTATCTGATAACTTTGACTTTTTTTATCTCATAATTGCCACTTTTTATTTCACAATTTTAAATTTTCATCTCATCATTATGATTTGTATCTCATAATTTCATTCATTTTCAGAATTATAATTTACCATGGGGATATTTTTTTTCTTCCACCAGCAGAAATGTGCTTCCATACACCACATGAATCGTGTTTAACAGAATATGTTAATTTTGTTCAGAAAAGAGAGTTACAACATCATCGATCATTTTTCTGTCTTCTTTTTCAGAACTCAACAATGGACTCAGCAGCACGGAGGAGCTTTCTCTGTATCCTGAGAACGGTTATGCGAGATACACTCATGGAGGCCTCAGTCGCTGAACAAAACAGAGTCTGCCACAGCTGGAAAGACCCAGATGTTAGCTTGATTTCAGAACTTTACTGACTGAACGGTATTTTCTCCTCAGAAGGAAAAGGAGCACTGACCTGTTAGTCAACTTACCCTGGAAGTGGTGACAGCATGGACACTAAATCCAGCCATATTTTTTATCATAATACTTTGTAAGACTGCCAGTCTTGACCACATTCCTCAAAAATAGTTTTCCATTTAGTAGTTATAAGAAGTCTTTTTCTTAATTTCACTGTCATAAATTTGCGTGTGAAAGTTAGCGTGGAGCATCAAATTCTTAACTGGGATGTTATGGAAAAAAAGAGATTCTGTAAGTCAAAATAATGAGAACCTATATTGAAATAATAAGAAATGGCAGATTGTTGAGTCGTATCTTCAGGACGTGAGTTTTGTTTTCTCCGTCCTCAGCCCCTCCTACCAGACGAGCAGCGCGTGCTTTATGCACAGAACAGACCATAGCGATCGTGTGTGAGCCTGGACCAGCAGACGTCAGCAGATACCTGAAAGTAAAGAGGGAATCAGTCAGAAGCTGAAGTAGAGACTTTTAAAAACATCTTTCCCTCTGCTCTCCTTTTAAGATTCTCTGTCTGATTTTATAGCAATTTTTCCAGCGGGAGGTTCTGCCATTGATTCAGTTTGCATGAGTAGAACAGCCAATAAGAACGCCTGGTAGATGACCTGTGCTTGGTGTGGGTCTACTGTCACAGGCCAGATTCCTTAAAGGCTGAAAAGGGAGTGAAGAGGAGGTGCAGAAGTCTAGTTCTGTCTCAGACCACTTGATTTACAATGTGCTGAAAGATTATCATGGAATTATTGCTCAACGATGCTAAAAAAAATTGCCTACCACAGCTTTGATATCCCAAAATAATAAGAAACCTTTTTCAAAATAATGACTAAGAATCTCAATATATGGGGGAACTAATACTAAGTCATTATTTTGAGATACTAACTCATTATTTCAGAAAGGTTTATCATTATAATAACTTACAAGGATCTTTTTTCACATTTGCAGTAATGAGCTTCTATAGGTGTGTGTCTATGTTGCCATCACTGAAAGGGTTCGCTGACAAATGGGTCAAATATCTCAACAATATGATGAGTCCCGAAGTGAATCTGTTGACCAGGTGAAACTGGAATTTGTATTTCTCTGTTCAAAACACATTTTAATGTAGAACCTTTATTTTCTGCGCCACTCATTCAACATTATTACTCAGTAGATGTTTGTACTGATTGGGCCAAAAATCCATGTGACTACCACGACAAAAAGAGTCTGTTCAGTCTGTTTGCTCTCAGATGTCGAGCTAATAAAGGCTGTGATGTTGTATTTTCCCACGTCATTTACTTCACTGTTGTTTTATACCAGAGGAAATGGACTGTGTAGTGATCTGTATTATAAACTGATGTAAATATGAGTTGTTTTACATGTTGTTTTACATTTTTTTTTCAATGGTTTGGACATATCAAATGTATATCTTATGTTTGCATTGATTATCATTATGACTGATGTCTTCTTTGAAGTGTGAAAGACAGATTAGGACATTCATGGGACCAGTTTCATGGGATGACGGGGTTTGGGGGGGTTGTATTTTTTTGAATGTTCTCATATGTTTTTCTGCCTCTTTTCTGTCATGCCATGATTCATTTACTATTTAGTATTTTAGCGATTAAAACTTTCACATGACTGCCTTTTTGTTAAATGAATGGACTGGTAGGATGTTATAGAATATCTTTTGTCTGTTAGTTTAATATTAGGGGTACAGATTCCAAGTTGAAACTTCACTTTTAGCTGCAGACAGGTCGACTCCTCAATAAAAGTGATCTTTTTCTCTCTAAAAAATGTGCAGGCTGTCTTTTGTGGAAGATAAAGAGCAAATTCTTAAAATGGAAATAAACATTGTGGGTAAAAACTCTTGGAAGTAACAATAAATCAGAACTCTGAGCTACTTGAACAGTTGCTTTTCCATGCATACTAGCAGCATTGCTTGTAAACCTTTTTGTCACAGCAGACATTTTGACATTAAATAGTATCCTAGGGTAAACATGGGTCTTAGTAATGACACTAATTAAGTTTCTGTTCCAACAGAAACAGAGTCAGTGTGCTGCTGTTGGCTCACTGGAAAGGCTCTGAAAGGTAAAACTGACCTGAATTAGTATCACTGGTATGAACCATGAAGAAGATCTATATAAAAGGAAATTGAAATTTGTAGCCACAATGGCCTCAACTTCATTTCTTGTGCACATAGATTGGAGTATACACCTGCACCTGCATACACAAACTACTAAATTCACATACTTGCATCCATTGCCTGCATGTGCACACATGCATGCATCTGAATGTCAACAACTGATTTTATAATCCCCTCTTCAATCTCCCTTCATTTCCCTTCCTACTGAGTCGTTCCACTGTATTAAAAGGATTTCCTTTGCAGCACATCAGCACTATGCAGCCAAATTCTTTGTTTATGAAAAAAAAACCCATTGTACCGGAGCATTCCCAAAACGTGTAAAGGGTGTAAAGGGACCAATGCAGCCTTGTGAACAAAACTGGCAGAGGGAAGATGGTGCTAATTTGATCCAGTATCTAATTTCAGGTGTTAAGTAATAACTAGAAAATTTCAAACGAAATTCTGAGTGTGCCTGATGCTCGCTCCCGACTAGTATCCCCACCATATTGCTAGAAGTATTAATAGCAGTAGATGTATCATTGAAATTGTGTGTGCACATACACGCACTGTCGCACGCATGTGTGTATGTATGCAAGTGTGTGTGTGTCTGTGTATGTGCATGCATTATCACGTGTATTTGTATGTATATGGGTGAGAGTGTATGTCAATAAAAGTCCCCTTACAGACACAAAGAACAACATTTGTGTGTGTGTATATGAGAAGTTGTGTCAGTAAGCAGGACAGAAGAACAATATGGCTGACATTAAAAATGTCAGTAGGCAGCCATGGATATTAGACTCAGAGCTAGATGTTCAATTAAGCCAATCACGATCAGCCTTGTCAATTTCTGCCCAGCAACTGTGAGTGGACATGTATCTACTGTGTAGACAAGATGGACATTTAATGAATGAATGAATGAATTTAACATTAACCAGCTCAAACTTGAATTTACTAACAGTTCAAAAAGACTGCAGTCTAAAATGTCCAAGTTGGACACAGAAGGACACAGACAGACAGACAGACAGACAGACAGGAAGTGTTTTTAAACTGTTAATAACTTCACACTTTGAGCTGCTTCAGGTGTAATTCTCTGTATGAGGTTTTAACTGTCAAAAAACAGCTTCAGGTCAATCCACCAATCAGAAGACAGGACCGGCTTCAAGTTGGTAAAACTGGCCAATCGCCTGTATGTTACAACACAGACAAATTTGAATACTGAAAGAAAGAAAGAAAGAAAGAAAGAAAGAAAGAAAGAAAGAAAGAAAGAAAGAAAGAAAGAAAGAATTTAACCTGAAGCAGAGCAAGGTTTGAATTTATGAACAGTTGAAATAGACCGCAGACAAAAATGTCAAAACTGGACACAGAAAGACAAAGACAGAGAGAAACAGACAGATAGGCAGACAGAGTGACAGACAGAGACAGACAGTCTTTTTAAAATTTTGAATGAATGCCTTAATTTCTAACCAGTGCACACACTTATATCCCCTTCAGGATGCACTTTAATAACTTTTGTGATCCCCTGACTTTTAATCTAATGCTACCATCAAATCAAATTACCTCATGAGCAAATGTCAGCATGCTAACAATTATACCTGTTTCACATCAGCATGTTAGCATTGTAATTTTAAGCGTTTTAGCATGATGACACCTACATTTAGCTCAAAGCGCTGTTGTGCTAAATTACAGCCTCACACAGCTGCTGGCTGTGGTCTTATTAAGACACTGCCAAGCAAAAATTGGTTTATGTCCTGATTTCATAAAATCCCAAGGACTGCATCATGTGTGCTGCATCAATTGTAAATGGAAATGAGAATCATTTCAATCATATTTTGTTACTTCCTGTAACGTGATGAAATTCTCATGTGATGTTCAGTAATGCGCTGGTGACGTCCAGGCTAAGAAACCCGTTTCCTTGCACTACAAGTTAGGATGTGCAACCCTTTGTCTATGTTTACAGTTATGTTAGCTGCTCAGAAAATTTGTCTAGTGGTTTACAACACCTCACAATACATTACCAGGGTTTCAAACCACATGTATACAGTACTATCCATTTTAAATTATATGGATCAATAGAAAATTATGTAAAGTTTTAATTTCCAGGTCACATAGGTTAATAGTATGTATTTCAGAGGTCTTAGAAATTATACACAAATTACCACACAAATTATCCCAAAATGAATTATTATTAATTATGTGATGATTAGCAAGTACTGATTTCATGTAGTGGTGGTAATTACAAAGGAACATGTTTGAAATTTCATAGAAATTATCCACAAATTACCCCTAGATTGCAAAGTTAAATCTGTCATAACAGCAAGTAAAACTTTTACTGGTTAATTATCATTTTAATTATAATTTCTAAGAAATTTCAAATATGTTACCTAGGAATTATCACCACTACATGAAAGCAGTACTTGCTAATTATCACACAGTTAATAATGAAATCTGGGGGTGATTTGGAGGTAACTTGTGGGTAATTTCTAAGAATTTTACCATGAAATTATGGAACTTGGAAAGTAAAGTCTTACCGAAAACAAAATGATGGCATCTGTACAGCTGAAATGAAGTCAATTCAGAATCACCAGTTATGTTAATAATTGATTATTTTAGCAAAAATGTCACAAATCCACAGATTTAAATTTTTCAAATGTGATTTTGCAGTTTGCAGTAAACATTTTTTTCAATTGTTGGTCAAAACAAACGAGCTCTGGGAAACATGGTCTGCACTTTTCACTTTTGTGACATTTTGCAGACCAAAAAGTTAATAAATGAATCAATAAAATAACCCTGTGCTACTTAAAGGGCAGGAGTCAGTGTTGATGGTAATTGTTGTTCTTCCTGCACCAGTGATGTCGTTGGTGTTAAGGAAGAACTACAGAGTTAGCTTGGATTTCTTGTCTCCACCTCTGGTTACCTAAGGGCCGTGCTAGATCAGTATTTTTGTCACCTATGTTTTAGCCAACAAAGCGATGGTTATAGGTTAGGGTGGTGATATGCAGCAATGGGGCATGGGCATAAGAAGCTCACGTGCAATGCATCCTGGTACATGTAGGCACTGCTGGCCCAGCTGGAGAGCTCAGTTTTCTCAGTCAGTATAGCAACACCAAGGAATTTATTGATTTAATGGACTACATTTACCATCAACACTCACTGGGCATCCCTTCAAAACAGTCAGTGGAGTCAACAGACTTCACTGTAATGTTGCAGACAAATGAAGAGCATTCTTACATTTCATTGTCATTCTCTCTGATGGCCACAGTAAAATATAATTAGGCTAAAAAGAAAAGAGGTACATAAAATCTTTTATTTCAGGAAACAAATGAACATCTTACAGTTTATAGACACACATGCAGCAGAGGAGCTGATGATTAGCAGTGGTAAAGGCTCTGCATGGACATTTTATTGCCCATAATTAGAAATTACACCGTTGTAAGATATAAAAAACAGCAGTCATCTCAGCAGCGACATGATGAGCAAAACAGGCATCATACAGAATGGATTCTTTTCATGAAGCTGTTATCTCGGCTGGTAGAGGGTATTCGGAGATAAAGTGCAGGTCTGTGTCCTCCGCGCTGCTGTCAGGGCTGTCAGACGGCATGTGGCAGCCGGAGTCTCTTGGGCAGTTGTTCATATCTGCCTTCATGTTCTCGCCGGGGGTCTCGGCCTCCTGATTGGCCTCATTCTCCGACTGACTATCAGCTGTAAAGCAGAGGAGGAGACGGGTTGGTTGGAGGCGCTGTCACAGTGTTGAATAGATGAGCAGTAAGTAATCCTTTACAGCTATTATTCCTGTGCATTAAGGCTCAGCAGCCTATCTGTCTGCAGCTATGTCCTCGTGTGTCCTGCTCTATTCTCAGAAACGTTCTTTGGGGTTATCCTGTTATCCTTAACCTCTTTAGCCGTGGCCCGGATACCCTCCCTTTCTTATCTACTTGAGGTGCAATGTCACTTGTCCCTTTTGCTTTCCCAATCCGAACGTCCCCGCGTATCTTTTTCCGGTTTTATCATGTCACAAAATGTGTGTGATGACACAGTCCTTGGATGACCTTTTCAGTGTTTCCCATTACTCACAGCACAGTAGCTGCAGGGAGTCGACAGCGGCGAGCAGACGATGCCTGTGCTCTGGATCAGTCACATTCAGCTCCATCAGGTGATGCTCCCTCAGCCTCATCAAGTCATCTACTGTTTGGTAACCGCTCAGCTGCAGGGACGAGGAGTACTCCTGGTGAAGGGGGAGGAAAATAGCAGCGTTCAGAAGCTGAAGGAACACTCTGTTGTATGAATAATGATTGTTGCTACATTAAGAACACAATACCTCCAAACTGAGGCGCTTTAACAGCTCCTGAACAGTGGATTTCTGTCTCACTATGTCCGTTTGTGCATCAGGGCTCTCCCCTGACAGCACATCCACATAAATGAACTTGAAGTTTCCCATTTTGCCGTTCAGCACACCTGTCCATATTCCCATGGGGGGCCTGGCGATGATGTCAATCACATCCCCCACCTGAATGAAAGTTTAAACTAGTTTTATTACATTTATTTGACTGGGACCCTGCAGGAAAGAGTCACCTTAAAGCGATAGTTCACTCAAAAATGAAATTTCACTCAATATCTGCTCACCCCTGTGCTGATGTGAGGATGGGTGAAGATCTCCAGTTCACAAAAATGAGCAGCATGGAGACGTTTTGTGTTTTTTTTCCATTTTAAAACTGGTCACCATTCACTTCAATTGCACTGGATTTGGCTGCAACGCTGTTTTCCACTGAAGCTCTGGGAGTGTTTTGTGAACTGGAGATCTTCACCCATCCTCACATCAGCACAGGGGTGAGCAGATACAGAGTGAAATTTCATTTTTGAGTGAACTATCGCTTTAAGTGTGACTCATTACAGTGAGAAATCCATGACAAATATTAGGATCTGTCCACTCTGCAGGGGAAGACGGCTCATAAGCTGGTTTAGCACAAAGTAATTAAGGTCCAGGGGTATTTTTCAAATATATGGTTGTATATGTTGTAGAGCTAAGACCCACATGTTTGTCTTCATGTATCTGACTTTTGTCAGTTACCACTGTCTTCACATGTCTCTTCAGGAAGAGCTGCTGAGGTACACTGTAATGTGAAGCTGTCTTTCACCACGGTGTGCGTGTCGATCAATCACTTATAAAGGCTCATAAATGACATTTTAATAAAACAATTGTTGCCATAATAATTTTACGTCAATCTAATATTACAGAAAAGGAAGCTATGACTATTAAAGCTCATCTGCTGATCTATTTCTATCTATAGCTCCAGTTGTTCCAATAGATACACTGCCAGGAAAAATAACATCACTAAACAGCTGAATGATTTTGTTCTCATACAAACAAAGATCTAATGCAAATTTGTTGTCATCTAACAATGGGTACCTACAGCAGCATATCTATGTTTTTTGCTCTCTCTCTCTCTCTCTCTCTCTCTCTCTCTCTCTCTCTCTCTCTCTCTCTCTCTCTGTGTGTGTGTGTGTGTGTGTGTGTGTGTGTGTGTGTGTGTGTGTGTGTATGCAGTCAGCACTGTGCTCCTCTGCTGGTAGTGTTCAGCTCTCAGGGTCAGTCTGGGGTACAGGTGACTGTATCCTAACCAGGTACTCAGAAAAACCATATCCTCAGTTAGCTCCATTATATTAAAAACATATATTTTGACAAATTGGATTAGTGATATGGATGGGTCCTTTATTATTATTATCAAGCTACCATCATGATAAGAATAAAGTGAACTGACAACATTCTCATGATGTGTTCTGCACAGAAACATTGTTTTCATAATTAATTTCATGAAGTTGCTTTTAAAGTAATGATGTGAATGAATGAATGATATGAATTTGTGCAAGCAGGCTGGATGTGAATTATACTGCAGCTGTCCAACTTAAAATCATAATGTTGGTCTAATGAGGCTAAAACTGTGACAGGATGAACGGAGTGCATCATTAAGGGACTTAACTTACACATGGTTCTAAACATATACCTTTCAGACGGTATGTAAGAGAGAACTTAAGGTACAGATTGTGGCACATGTAGCACTAATGAGGCTCTGGGAGACGGGCCCCAGGCCTGTAAGGAGTGGAAAAAGGAAAAGCATGGGTGCGAGCAGCAGCTCATTTGTAACACATTATTATTCCTGGAGTCAGTGCTCAATAACACTGGGCCTGCCCAAAAACACCTGGTATTAAAATGTGATCTTTATCTGGATATGTTTTCCAGATTGTTGTATGGATTGTGTTTACGTCTGCCTAAGATCTGAACACAGTGGGAGTCAGACTACTTCCAGATGTGGTCAGGTAGATCTGATCTGATCACATCCAGAAAAAGAAGCATTTACACCTTGCATTAACATGCATTATCTGGATAACTCAATCAGATTCAGATCGCTTTTAAATAGCAGGTGTAAATGGGTTGAGTCCATGATGCTATCACCTCTGTAAGGCTACAACTTAGGACAGTAATTCTTCTAAACTAAATGCTAACATCAGCATGCTAATACACTCACAAGGTCAATGCTAACATGATTATAGTTATAGCAGGTAAAATGTTACCATGTTCACCATCTGATTTTAGCATGTTAGCATGCTGACAAAATGACAACCGAGGCTGATGGGAATGTCATTAGTTTTGCATTCAGTCATAATGCAAATGATTGGAGTTAAAAATGTGACCTGAGGGTGGCGCTAGAGGAAAATATAAAGCATCAATTTTTAGATGTTTGCCAAAAAATTAGATGTTTCCCTACTCCAGCACACTTGATTCAAATGATCAGGTCATTATCAGGCTTCTGCAGAGGCTTGATCTCGAGCTGATCACTTGAATCAGGTGAGCTGGAAGGGAAACATCCAAAGCGTGCAGGACAAAGGCTGAGAGCATTGAAAAGTTATTACAGTTTGTCAAAATATTTCACTCAAATGTCAACCTCATGGTGGTGCTATGTCTGAGAAAAGGTTGCTAATTCATCAATAGTTGTCAAGTCATTTCACTTGTCTTAAAACAAGAGCCAGGTACCCAAATGAACAATGAATAATGGGCTTGTTTGCTGTAGTAATTCTTTCTGTTCATACTGGCTTTGAGAGAGAGTGTAAGTGATGGAGGACAAAACCCAAAGTCCTTCTATCATCTGAAGCCATTAATCAGACAAATCAAGTGGATATGTTCCGAGGTGACTGTGTTTTTAGTATGATTTTTCTCCTGCAAATTTTCTAACTATCCTCAAACTGCAGCTCAGCAGGAAAAACACGCCAGGGAAACACAGAAGATGACTCTAAGTCTGGAAGATATCCACTTTGACTGCTGATTTTTTTGAATGTCTGCACAAAATGGTAATGACAGTCTATCCGGTGGTTGTTGAAATATATCTAAAGGGATAGTTCAGATTATTTGAAGTGGGTTTGTATAAGGTACTTGTCTATAGTCAGTGTGTTACCTACAGTAGATGGTGATCGGCACACCCTCAGTTTGGGAAAGCAGCAGGAGTACTGGTGTAGGAATCTAAGCAATGTGCTGGTGTGGACAGTCACCTAAAAAATCATTATCAGTTTAAAGTGATATTTAATTGTTATTTTTAAGACATGTCACTGCTTTACTTTGCTGTCAGACATAATTTTCTGTTGGGAAACCAGTGTTTTTAAGCTAAGTGTCGCTCTCTCCAAACCAACCAAACTCCATTACCAAAAACAGTAATTTTACACTACAGAACACAGGAGTTGCTGGTCTACTGCTGCCTCAATCAGTAAATTTGTCTGTGTTATTGTGTTGCTTCTGTGTTTTAAAAGGTTTGTTTGGAATCACCCAAGTCACACAATAACACAGACAAACTAACAGGTTGAGGCAGCTGTAGACCAGCAACTCCTGTGTACTGCAAGGTAAAATTACTGTTTTTGCCAATGGAGTCTGGTTGAGACTGAGTTTCCTCCAAATGAGGAACATGCTGACAGCCCTCTACTGGAGGTAATACACTGACTATCTATAAGTATCTCATACAAACCTACATTAAATAATGCAAACTATCCCTTTACGTCTGTCCCAAACTGATGGACAACCAGATTGACCACCATTTTCATCTACACAGCAGCTAGCATGGCTAAAATAGGTACTGGGCATCAACTATCATGAAGTATTCTACAATTATAGTATAATTATAATTATATAATTATATATATTTCGGACTGGTTTACCTTGAGTTTGAGGGATTCTGTGTCATATGGACTTGGCACAAAGTCTGTATGGACTCTGGCTCGGCCACAGAACTGTCTCGAGTACAATAGTTCGTCCTCCAGCCTCAGACTGTCTCTGTTACTGGAGCAGTCTGACCCACTGGTGACTCCACCTGGGGAACAGCAGAAAAACAAGAGGGTTCAATAAAGGGCGAGCTGATTACTTCATTCAGTTCCACTGTTTTCTAATTAAGTTGTCCACATGTCAATAGTAAGACAGTCGAGGATTCGGGTTTTGTCAGAGGTTAGTGCTGCTCTACAAATGAGTGCAGCTAACGGGCAGTAATGGGATCCTGGAGTGTACAAGCGAGGGTTGCATAATTCATCAGGCTGTGGTGTGGAGAGGACACTTGTCCCTCTGCCTGGAGGTGCTTACTTGAGGAGCTTTGTCCACTGTGGAGGCTGTAGAGGCTTTCCAGAGAGTTACTGGACCGCCTGTGTCCTTTGGTAAATCGTCGCCCACCAACGACTCCTCTTTTCTCCGCTTCATCTCTCTGTGTGTTTCCACTCTGCACAGTTAAAAAACACCAAGTCACGTTTTTTTTTATTTCTGCCGTATACGCTTCTGGTTCTCTGTCATTTGTTATCTTCAACTACAGGCAAACAAAAGAGAGAGCTAACCAACCAGAAAGCTGAGTCAGGCCTCTAAGCTGCTGTGTTTGATTCCTCATGTGACGGAACAGCTCAGTATCTTAGTTTCTGCCGGGACACGCAGCTCCTCTGGCAAGCAAAATACTTAATCCTGAAAGAGTTGCCTTGCTTTTTATAGCTGAGACCTGAGGAGGTGTGTGGCGAGCTTAATCCCCAACTACCTGTGCTCAGCTTTTAACTTCCTGTTCCCGTACAGGGACTTTCACACCACGGGCTGTATTTGCATCAGTCCATCAGAGTGCAGTTTCTGGATCTGGTCGGGCTGCACTTAAACTGCACTGGTGTGCATCTTACCAAAAAAAAATATGATCAGATAGGATTGGCTCCTCAAATTGTCAGGCAGACTCTTTGAAAGTGAGGGATTCTGGGAATAATTAGGTTCTATAATAAGAACACAAAGTAGACAAATTCAAAATGTCCCAATTTATCAATGCAAATACATGAAAGATGATGCTTGAACAAACTGCACACATATGCATTTTTCTAAAAAGAAAAAAACAACTGCCTTAAAGGGATAGTTTGGGTTTTGTCAAGTAGGGTTGTCAGTGTATTTATCTACAATACTTAAGAGAAGCAGCAGGAGTCCCAGTGCCATTAATTCATGCATTAAATGACATGACATGACTCATATTAAACATTTATTAAGTTTCATACCATAATTACATAGAATACACCTTTTGCACAGCAGCCATACTGACCTGAATGGAGCAGAATCTTAATTAGTATCTTAGTGTTTACCTTAATATTTCATGTCAAAAAGGCTGCTGTGAAAAAGGTCTATAGTGAATTCTTAAAATGTAATTAAAGACTGCCTTGACGCACCAGAAAGTAATTAGAGTCATTGTAAATACATTTTTGTTATAAATTACATCTTTAATGTGACTCATCAGCTATAGAAATGATGCCATAATATGACAGCTCAATGACACTGATCCACACCAGTGTAACATCATGTATCTCTCCAGCTTTTAGGCTATTTTTAGAACCATGCACTTTAGTGTACACATGCATGTATGGATTTCTTTAACCGTGAGCCACAGGGATTCATAATACATCCCGCATTTTTTTAATGCATTAAATCATGACTCGTATTATTTATGCATCACATAAGGATGTGTTTTTTTCTCCCTTATTATAAAGTGCTACCCACAATTCTAATTATTTGAGCAGTAATACATGAATTGCAAATGTCTGTACATGATGGTGAGTCGGGTCAGGATTTGATCACATCACTGGATGACAAGATGTAATTTAATGTATTCTAAAGGACCAATGTGTTGAATTTAGTGGCGGTAAGCTTGCAGATTGCAAACACCTCGCCTCCCCCTCTCCAAGTGTGCAGGAGAAGCTGCAAAACTTCACAAAACCTGAGTGGTTACCAGGGAACAAATGAGGAATGAGTGAAGAACTAACATGTTCATTAACCAGTAATTAATTAGTAACACCTAATCAAATTTTATTGAGTTGCTAAAGATGAAAAAAGTAATGGTTATGTAGTTGCTAGTTCCCCTTTTATGTTCTTTAATTAACTGATCATCTGCAATTATGTAAAATTTGATTTGGGGTTACACGTTAACTAATAGTTAACTAGCATGTCAGTTCTTCATTCGTTCCTCATTGGTTACCTGGCAACTACTCAATTTTTGTGCATCTTATTTAAAAGTGTTACCGGTTTGTCAGTTCTGGGCTACAGTAGAAACATGGCAGTGCAACATGGTAGCCTCTGTGAAACGGTTCATTCTACGGTAACAAAAACACAATAATTCCTGTTTTCGGGTGAATTTACACCAATGAAACACACTGAAGAAATTTTTTTTCCATTTCTGCTATATTCTGCCAGTAATTCCCTGTAAATCCTCCACACTGGACCTTCAAATGGAGCAAAATGATTCACACAGTTACATTGTAATTATTACTAATGATCTACATTTGTAAATATCAGAAATATAAAGGATTCTCAGGTGAAATTTTTAATATATCATATTCATATTGTTGTTTAAACCATGTTTTAAAGCTGTAGGAATTTTGACACGGCAGTCATTTAAAAAATAGAAAACTGCTGGTACCGGACATTTCCTAATAGTGTCTTTTCATTTAAAATGCTTTCATATGAATTATACAAAAGGCAAATGAAATGTGATTATTTTCACCTATTCTGGCCATAGGTGGTAATACTGACCACACGGAAATTGCCATTTTTTTGCATAGTTGGAGATGCATCTTGATTGCTTAGCAACTATCATTGTCTCTGTCAATAAAACTTAACAAGTTGTCTCCATTTACAATTTCCTGACATTAAAATAAAGTAGGGGAGACCAGCGATAGTTGTAACACTTTTTGTCTCAGCACCTACAACTCACTGAATTTTAGTGTTAAACCTTTCAGCTTTTTTAAACAAAGTACCTTTACTTATTACAAATAGCAGTGTTTCCAGTTATTTTTTTGCTTAATTTCTGTGCTCATTTCCAGCCTTTTCTCATAGGCTACAGTTATTTCTTGCTATGGTTCTAGGAGGAAATTCATCATTAAATAACATGTTGATAATCTTATAAAATACATTTAACTGATTCTCACTCAGTGATTCTAGATTATTGTAAAATTTGAATCAGATCACTGATGGTTATTGTCCTACAGAAAAATACTGCTGTCAATATATGCAATGGATTTATTTCATTTATTTCATTTTTAAAAAGATGACCACTAGTATTTCTGGTATTCTGGCATTTCTATTGTTAAACCAGATACAGTGGCAGAATGTTTGCATGCATGTAGGAGCTGTCAGCCCTGCTGTACTTTTAGCACTAATGTCAACACTTGTCTGTGAAGCCCCCTCCGAAAAATGCCAAATGATAGTGTGATTGATAGTTTGCAGTCTGCAGAGCAGGTGTGGGCCTGACAGCTGTGTCTGCTTGCTAACAGATGTTATTTCATTACGTGTGAACCACAGCAAATGCAGAGTGCCATGAAGCTAACAGAAGCTTTGTAGAGTGCATGACATACAATGATGGCTGTCAGCGTTTTCTCCGGCGAGGCCTTCACGTGCTTCCTGTCACTTTGTGATGAGGTCTCTATCTCCCTCGTCTGCAGTCTCAGTTTGGATGGATCACCACTCTGCTCCTGTTTTTCCTTCAAAAACAAAAAAAAAAACACATCTTCCTCACAAATGGTACATTTTTTCTGTCTAAATATCGGATTTGGCGTGTTGTAAAGGGCGTTCGAGAAAGCTAAATTCCTAGACTGACAAGCTGGCAGGTTGAGGAGTTTGGATCTCTTACCAGAGAGCTTCCATTATCCTGTGGTTTCATTAAAGGCGATTGCTGTCTGAAGGCGTCAAATCTCCCAAATCTGGTCAACTGTTTGGGTAAAAGAGAGATTAAAATGTGTGTTTTCTGGTGACAGATGGGCATATCATCCGCCTGTGTGTGTGTGTGTTCACCCATTGACCCCACAACATAAACAGTTGGGTGTTTATTCCCTGTTTATGATTTGTGTTCTGAATTAGGTTAAACCCTGGCAGACGTACACTTCTTAGATATGCTGTACTTTTTATATCCTGAGCCAAAATATTGTCGCTTGTATCTGAATGATCATTTTGTTCTGATATTATACTAAATATTATTTCAGAAATATTTTATAATAATCTGCTGATCTATATTCTTATATTTTCCTTATTAAAGGAGAGTCAGTATGAAAGCAGTGAATCAGTCCTCGCTGGTTTGCCGTTAGCTTCAGTTTAGCGGTTGTCAGAACATCTGTTACACTGACTCTTGGCTTATTTCCCAACACTGGCCGTTGGTGAACTGAGGCCTCGCTGTCACGCACTGAGTGGTTGGATAAGCTACTATTAATACCTCCTGGAAACAATTCACAAACATGGATATATTTAGTATAAGTGCTTTGTTTCCTTTTTGCTATTATATGAAGCTGAGTTTTTGGGATTCTGTCTGAAATTTGTGATGATACACTCTGATGTCTGGTGTCAAGTTTGATTTAAATCTTATTCGTAACATCATAATGAGAATGAAGAATCTCTCCAACTAATTTATATCTTGTGCCAGAGGATGACTGGTTGAAATCTGTGATTTGTATAAAGACACTGAAGAGGACATTGGGTTTGTGGGTTCAGCTACACAATTTGTAACGCAATAAAAGAAGTCATTTTTTTTTACCACCCTTGAAGAAAGTGGGCAATTTCATGAAAGTTTAAATTCATATACACTTACAGTATGTCTTAGATCTCATGCATTGTAATACTGTCATTTATTATGATCCATTCTGCTACATTTTGTGGATCATAAAATAATGGAAATAAAAATGGCTGTTAAAGTTGCACAAATATAAAATAATATTGATACACAGACACCAAGTATTGAACTTTTAGTAAAATAAATGATTAATATTGTAATTGAGTATTAAGGTTTTTAGTCCTAGTATTATAAAATCAACTGTTTTCTCAGTCCACTCACTAATGCTGAGATCAGCGAGCAGAGCAGAAGTCACGATCAGCAGGATTTGTCACTCTGTCTGCTTGACAATCCCATTTAGCTGCAATAAAAATGATTTAAGTGAGATGACAACAGATTAAAAACTATATCCTATTCCTTTGGGGACATAATTTGCTATTAACAACAGTTCACCCCAAAATAAAAAATACACATTTTCCTCTGTACTGCTGTTTATCTATCTGTACTGTTTTGGTGTGGATTGCAGAATTTTGGAGGAATCACTCAACATTAGCCTGAGATATCTGCCTCAAAATAAACAGAACTAGATGGTTTGGTGCTCAAAGCGTAAAAAAAAATCTGTTTGGAAAAACTCAACAGCAGTGTCTCTTTTCAGAAATCATGACCCAGTTAGTAAAAGTACCACAGTCCACAGACCTTGTTGTGAGCAATTTCATGTAATACCTTTTTTTTCTAAAAATTACACCTGCCAAATGTATCACCAGGTAGAAATGTCGTTCAGTTTGTTTTTCTGGTGATCTGTCCCTTTAACTACATCACTCCTTCATGCACAAGCCTCTCGTGTATCTTTCCTGTATTTCTGACACTGCTGCTTACTGCCTGGCTGCTAAATTTAATGTGTGAACTCTACAGGTTATTCAGGGAGAACTTCTTGATTTGCCAGTTTCAGCAGGATGGTCAGCCTCATGTAATGTCCTCACATCTGTTTTGTTTTCATATGATTATGATTATGATGTCATTAAATAGCAGTTTACGAGGCATTAGCAGTGCTAACTGAGGCTGAAAATGAAACTAAGCAGTAAAACGTTGGGTTCAGGATACACCAAAAGCAATAAAAAACAATTATTAGGTGGAAATTTCAATTACACTTGAGTTAGTTTAAATGTTCCCTTAAGAGCTCTGAGGTGCAATTAGAAAGTCAGGCCCTGCAAAGCACAGTTTAATGACATTTTGGAGATGTGGGAGCAGGCTACAGATTAACACCAACAACATAAAGAGTGAGAGCCATCACACACTCTAACCTTAATGTTGATGTCTACTGTACTTTGGCACTAAAATAAATGTTTAACAAACCAAATCTAACTTATTTAAATATCATATGTGTCACACTGTATTCATCAGCCACTTTGAATTTGTACACACCCTCTTTCACCACCCAGGTCAGACGACACAGGAAATGTTCTGGCTTGCTCTATCCTCCACCATGTTTGAATAATGCCATATAGTTTAGAGAAATAATCTTTTTTTTTGCTTTCAGAGTTCAGTAAAAACATTAATACCACCCTCATATCTGCCCGTTAAATGTACTGTAAGGCTACAGCTAGCTGCAGGTTAGCTTACATTAGCATAAAGACCAGAAATGCTGAAACTTGTTTGTATATTCCATGCAAAGATCAAAGTGAAAATGAAAATTCAGACTATTTCTTGGCTGGGAGCGCTTGCCAGACAACCACTGGACACAGAAGTTTACTGGTCCCGGCATCTTTGGTTAAATTGTTGTGTAAGTGTAAGAAATTAACCCGTCGTCAATTTCATACTCCACGAATAGCACAGAAACCACTACCTGTTGCTAACTAGTTAGCTCAGTTAGCCATGCAGCTAGCTGACCCAAGTCTGCCTGGACAGGGAGCTCGGAGCACCGGGGGATTGTCGGTGCTTACACTGCTATGGACAAACCGGAGGTTTTCAGGCCTGGGAATGGGGCGGCACAGCTGGAAATGCTGGTGGGGTGCAGCACTGGAAAGGGCACCAGAGCCGAGCAAATAATGGAACTGTGTTCAACAGCCTCCTAGTGAGCAGGATTGGGACTGACCACAGTGTCCGAGACAAAATGGAGGCAAGTATGGCTGCAGGGAATACAGCACTGACCGACCAGGACTCTGACTCTGGGGACGATGAAGACACAGCAGGAGAGGTAGCGACAATATTATTACATCAAAGAGTAAATGAAGGGTTTCTTTTGACCCAACCAGAGTTGGTGATTGTTGGAACAGAGAAAATAAGACAGTTTGGGTGAGTTTTTTTTTCTGTAGAGTTTGAATGAATTAGTTAATAAGGACATTAAGCTAGTTTTAGTTCAGTAAAAGACATAAGCTTGAATTCAGATGGTGTACAGTTGTATTCTTCTGTTCAATCAGTAAAATAGCTTTAAAAATTTTTTCTTTCTTTATATTTCATGAATTTATTTCATTAAACTAAAAAACTTGTTGCTGGAACACATCTCCCAAAGTGGTATTATGAGACGTATTATGACATAATCATCATAGTCAAAACTGTTATTCCTTCACATTCTGCTGATATTTTTAGTTAAGTATTGAATTTTTTGAATTAAAATTCTTACATATTGCACCTTTAAAAAACGTGATGTATGAATTTTAGAGCTCATTATTGTATCGATTGTAGTTACTTAAGAGACAGTTGTGAGAGTGGTATGAAAGTAAGTGGATTTCCCAGAATGTTGAACTATTCCTTTAAGATGCAAAATATTTTAGATGTTGTGGTTAAACTAGTACTGACAGCAGCACTGGTTTATAGGTTGTCAGACTGGTTTCATTTCCTGAGCGTAATAAGACAAAGGTATATCTTACTGTGTTTTGTGAGAGCTGCAGGTCTGTGAAGGAGCGGGTTGGCTGTGGAGGAGACAGATCAGGCTGTTTACTGTCCAGTTCCTGTATCAAACTCTCAAATCGATCCCACTCTGTCGTCCGGGGCAGCGACAGGGTGCCACCACAGACCCACAGTTCATGTCGGGGCTGGTGACAGGTGTGGTAGAAGGGAGTCCAGGGCTGCGGACACTCAAACGGGTTCCACAGATAATTTCCAATCCGCGGGCTCCAAACTCCCTCCTCCTCTGAGTCCTCACAGACATCTCTGGCCTGTTGTTGCTGCTTCTGTGCTGATGTTTTAGAGGGCTTCTTCTCTGCTCTCTTCCCCAGGCCAATGCAGGTCAGCACTGGATTGTTGTTACTCAACACATTTCCCAGATGATCTGAAGATTAGCAGAAATTGCCATTAATAATTATTACAGTTTCATGGACAGATTGAAGAATAGCGTCCATGTGACTCACCATCCTGCTCAGATGTGCTCTTCCCTTTTCCAGCTCCACTCTCATGTCCTTTTTTTATTTGCACCAGATTCTGTAACTTCTTCAGTCTTCCTGTGGTGTGTATTGATTCTGCTGTGTCAGCTGCACTTTCACTGCCCTGAAGAAACAACATGTGCATTAAATGCAGTGTATGCACACCTTCAGCACGAATCACATGCAATGTTTTTTTGCATTTTAGAAACAGAGGAATACACAACCCCAATTCCCAAAGGGTTGAGACACTGTGTAAAAAAATAGATATAAACAGAATGCAATGATGTGAAAAAAAATTTTGACTTCTGTTTAACTGAATGCAGTACAAAGACAAGATGTTTAATCTTCAAATGATTAACTTTAATGTGAATATGCACTTATCCTGAATTTGAAAAGTTGAGACAGTGGCATGTTTACTGTGATACATCATCATTTTTACACAACACTCTGAATAGTTCAAGTACTGAGGACACTCATTTTTGAATTTCTTGCTTGATATACAACCTCATGAGCTCAACAGTCTGCAGTCTCAATTGTTGTATTTTGCGCTTCATAATGTACCATGTATTTTTAAATGGGAGACAAGTCAGGACTGAAGGCTGGCTAGTACCCAGATTCTTTTACTACAACACCACGCTTCTGTAACACATGTAAAATTGGGCTTGGTATTGTCTTGCAGAAATAAGCAGATGTCGTCTGGATGGCAGCGTATGTTGCTCCAAAACCTTCACAGATGTGACAGTTAGTCATGACAGTTGGTCACTAACCCCCCTGTTAGTAGGAACAAGGAAAGTAGTTCCTTGATTTGATTAAACTATGCCAATCCCCTTCAACCTAACATATATTAATATATGTTATATATTAATAACTAATATAATGTCACATTTATTTATTTAGTATATAAACTGCCACACGATCTATTTAGAAAAAAATATGATCTTCATTCAATGATGGAAAATAAGTACATTTACTTAAGTACTTTATTTTTGAGGTACTGTACTTTGTATTGTATTGTACTTTACTTCATAATAATAATAATACTTTTAACCAGGTGCTTCATTTTATCATTCCAGCTTGTTCCTAATAACATCATATCATTGTTTTCTGTTTCTCTTTTAATTGGTGTTTTTTAAAACTACCAATGAATTGGGGTCACACACTGTCAGTTGCTGTGAGTGTAGTTTCTTACAGTAGTCCGGTGGTTCCCAGACTTTTTCTGATAGGCTCTCTCCCTTCAGAAGCCAAAAAAAGTGCATGCCCCCCACCCCACAATCATTATCATTAAAAATGATAGGGCTACCAACTGAAAAAGAGGATTCAAGTTGAATTTGAATGAAATTCGGGTTAGCATGAAAGCATCAGCAAACTCTTTAATGTTTATTTCCATCACCTAAATTATATTAATTCAACTTTGTTTCACTCTATGTTTCTCCCCTGGTCATCCACGCCCCCTCTGCATGTCCCCCCAGGAGGGTCCGGCCCCCGTTTGAGAACCCCTGCAGTATATTCTTGAGGTTTCAGGGACTCCAGTTAGTAGTTTTTGCGTATTAAATATGTTGGTAGGATGTAGGTTCCCAAACTGGGGAGCGGGCCCCCCTAACGAGGCGCAAGGCACTGCAGTGGGGCTGTGCAAGAGACCAGGGGAGAAATAAAGAGTGAAAAAAAGTTGAATGAATATGATTTATGTAGGGGAATAAAAAATAAACTTTTTACACCTTCTAAAAGGGGGGCAGGCCAGAAAAAGTTTGGGAATCATTGCACTAAGGCAAGTATTTTAGTAAAAGTAGTTACTTTACACTACTTCTTGCCCACTACTTTTCCAAGGCATTTTTTTCTCCTCTACATTGTTTTGACAGATATAGTTATTAGTTACAAGAAACAAAAAGCAACCAGAAAGGAGATTTTCCAGCAACATCCCACCTTTTATAACAAAAGAACCTCCTCCATAAAAGACAGGCTCACAAAAAGTTATCTAGATACATTTCACATAATATATTTTATGTTTGTTAATAGGTTTACATCTGATATTCTTGTTGGTGATGTCAGTTTTTTAATCTATGTATTTATTTCTTCTTTTATTGTGAATATGGACTTTTTTCCCCACGTCATACTTATTGTTGGTCTATTTTGTGGTATGCTGGTGAAATTTGGCCACATGGTCACTAATTGTTTGCATGAGGTGTCTTCAGTGTGTGAAGCTGGAGCTGGATTAACCCCCCGGCCATGATTTGTCTAAATGAGGTGTACTCAGTCTGTGATTGGCTGGTGTGATTCAACCACCTGTCCACTAATCTATATAAGGAATCACAACACTCCACTCCTGTTGGCTCCACTTTCCATTCATGTCCTGAAGAAGACCCAGTGTCGGTCGAAACTGGTTGACATTTAGTGAGATTTTTAACTTTGAAATGCTCCAACCAGTAAAGTCTTTTGAAACTACTGACTCTGTGTAAGTGTGCCTGAAGTAAGCCTAGTGGCTTCCCCCTTTTTTCTGTAGTTATTAATTACTTTGGAGATTACAAGTTTACTTAAAAAACCGAACAAAACTCATGACTGGGCTAAAACATGCCATCCCCTCTACAATCCTGTTTAAAAAGTCACTTTTTCATACAGGTACTGCACCATCACTTGCTCTCTTTTGTGTGGATGTGACTGCTGCCCTGATGTCTCCCTCTCAACTATCAGCTGCTGGCATGAAAAGCATCTAACAGTAGGAAACCAGGTGCTCTAAAGAACACAGGGCAGATATAAAAAGGGCCTCATAAAGGAGATTAAAGATTATAAAGCAGATTAAAGTGAACAGTGGATCTGATTTGGCTGACATACAACTGACCTCCCACAGCTTTACTTCACATTCACTTTTTACCCTCTGTAACCTCCGTCCACACCACATAAACTGTAATATTAACCAGAATTCTGTGTTAACACATTTAAATAAAAAGTAAAATATACCTGTATCCTACATCAAAGGTTCTAATATGTTTGTATTTATCAAAAATAAATAACCTCTGACATTTTCCTCACATGCACCAACATGTGCACAAGCAGACAGGTATGCCGGGTATCTACGTGCCTGGCACACACAGTCATGTGTGTCCGGGATTACAAAAGACTACTCTGCCAGGCGTACGGCTTTGCAAATAATTATCTATTGTGACACTAAAGTGATTGTGTCCACGTGTGAATGATGAGATTCTCTCATCTCAAGTGTGAAAAAAGCTGATAAGATCTACTGTGTTGCTCTGAAGGCACTGGCTTCAATCAGGAGTGTCAGAAACTTTTTTAAAAACTTTATGTTCACTTGAAACAATCACATGTTCCTTGTAGGTCTGGCATAATTTTTTTTATGTCAGCAAGTTTAGATTACTAAAATGTATAAAGCCAGTATGGCCTAAATAGTTCAAGACCAGTTAACAACAAACACATTGTGCACTTAGAAAATATTTTGATAGTTGTACATTTTTCTTTTAAAAAATGAGTCAAAGTAGTGTGTATTATAATGTGCAGGTGCAGCAGATTTCCCAGCATGCATTGAATCAAACTTGCGCATGTGTTGGTTAAACTTAATATCTTAAGCTTATTGAACATTTCCTCAAGTTCCTTTAACTTAACTCAAATTGTTTTCCAAAACAACTCAACTCAAACTAACTCAAATAAGACTTTAGATTAATTATTCAATCTAAATTCAGTTATTTTACATCTTTAAGTTGTTTTTATGTTCATATGATACGTGGTCAATTTTTATTCAATAAAATTAATAAGTTGTGTTCACTTACCGTTGCAAAAATACATTATTGCAATAAGAGCTGCAGTGTTTTGCTGAATACAAAAAATTGTCTTTCTCAACATAAAACTGCAGCAATTTCCTGTGTTTGTACCAACTTATTGTTTTTGTTGTACACTTAATTTATGAAAAATAAGTCAAAGAATGTGCAGACCCAGCAGACTTCCCAGCATGCATTCAGAGTCAGACTCTTAGTGTGACTGAACATTTCTTGGTTCAACTTAATATCTTAAGCTTATTACATGTTTCCTCAAATTCATTTAATGTAACTCAAATCTTTTTTTTTTACAAAACTCAACAAAGACTTTAAAGGAATTATTCAATCAAGTTTAGTTAACTTAAATTTGTAAGTTGAACCAGCTGTTTGTTGGTTCCACAAAAAAATTATTGATCATGTTCTCTCAGATTAGGTTTACTTAACTTGATTGGTTTAACAAAACTCAAATAAGACTTGAAAGTAATTATTGGATCTAAATTCAGGAAGCTGCAGCTCAAAATTTTTCACTGTCCACATGAAAAGTGTTGTGTAAGCTGTTTACAGTAGGTACAGTGAGGGTGAAACCTGCTGACGTGGTACGGTGATGTGGTTTTACCTGAGCAGGTAGATGTGTCTGTGTCTCCTTCACTCTGTCTTCTCTCGTCAATGTGCTGCTTTGACTGGGAGCTTTACACGTCTCTGTAGGATCAACCGACACAGGTCAGACAGTCCTCATATCATCAGATCTTGTCCAACATATAAATCAATAATGTCATTAGATATACTTTCATCATTTTCTATCTACTTTCATCTGGCTTCCTCACTCTGATAAGTTCTTTGATACCTGCTGATTCTGTGACTGATTCTATTGATCTCTAACCTCACTGGAACATGGTTTCTTAGTATAAGCACTTTGGTTTTGCTCAGGTAGACATATTTCTTTACCTTTGTTCTGGGCTTTTATTTGATGAGATAAGTCCTTCTTGTCACCCGATGACATCCAGCAGGTGTGATTTATGTCTTTGTCTGCAGCAGACGAGGTGGAGGGGAAGAGAAGCAGGAGACAAGCTGTCACACTGTGACTGTACACAGAAAGCTTTAACATGTAGCGTACGATCAAGACAATCATCTGAAAAGAACATTCAAAAATATGATCAGTGACTGTGATCATTTTAACCAACCTAATGTCTCATTGTCCAAGAATGATGTTGGCACACATGACCTGAAATGACAAACAATGAGTGAAATACAAACAAAACTACAGAACATACAGTGAAATTATTATAGAGAAATACACCATGTGCTCACTTAAAAATGTTACTAGAAAAAATGAGGTAATCAAACTTGCATACCTCCTATTATTCCTTTTTGCTTTGATTGAACTCTGAAGTTGGTCCTTTGGGAAATAAAGACAGACATGACTTAGAAAAATCAGGAAACAAGGAATTGGAAAAGAAGGACCTCTAGCGGTTTCGTGCCTGCAACTATTTTTTTATGCTGTATATCTCCTATCGCTTAAGTACAGCTTCTGAGAACCACTGGCATGCAGAGGTGCGGACTCAAGTCACATGACTTGGACTTGGGCCAGACCTGAATCACAAATTTGATGACTTTACAAAATTAAACAAACAACTTCCAGCTTTGCTCAACATTTGAAGTTGCACAAATGATGATAAGTTGAGGCTCTGTTAAAATTGTGTTAAATTGTTGAAGTTTGACATGACTTGGTCCAACCTCTGATAGAATGACTGTAGAGTCTCAGTATTGTTTGCTTGTTAATTACACTGCTGCACAGTTTTGCATATAACTACCTGGTACTTTTTTTGGTATAATTTCTGGCGAGGTTTCAAGTGAGCTGAGGCGATACTAAAATATGATGTCAAAACACTGCCGACCACTGATTAGTTGGAGATTATAGCCACTGGAAGCATTATGAGTGCCATTTGTGATGAGTGATGAGTGTCCCAAACTTCAAACTCAGTGGATTCAAATTTGGTTTGGTTTGGATGTTTGAAAATGATCCACTATATGCATCATCAATGTTGGATCAGATCAACGTCTGAAGAACACACAAAGATCATGAACTTACTGAATTGATAGCTGGATCTGAGCCGCCCCATTCAGGCTTCCGCCTCAGCAGAGCGGGGCTGCACTGGTACTTGGGCAGGACTTCCTTGAGTGTTTGGCTGTAAGCTGGTTGATATATGCTTTCTGTGGAGCCCTCCTGCAAAATAAAAAGCAGCCTGGATTAAATACTACAGCACACTGATTGGCTCAGTTTGAACTTTCAGACTAAATACATCCTGTTGTCGAGGCTCATCAAGGAGGGATTGTCCAGAATCAATCAACAGTGAGACTACACAATGTGAAATCAATGAGAAGCTCTACATCAGGGACAAAAAAAAATGTCTTCTAATCTAATGGTCTGGAATCTATGATTATTCTGCATGTACAGTTAGTCACTCAAACATGTACAGTCATTTTGTTAACCTGCCATCCCCCCTTCCATGTCCTCATAGCGCAGTGAGTGCAGGGACAGAAGGGTTGTTTATTTGTGTGTCTTGAATGTGTTTTGTTTACTTGACTCATTGATCCTTTATCTGACTGAGGTCTGTGTAAGTTAGCTTGACACACCAGACGGTTTGGTACACAAAACCATCTGGGAAGTCGTCCGTAGGAAAAGGGCTGGCACTTCCAAAAAGGTCAGCCATATGTCTGTCCTGTCTTATATGGGCTAACTTCAACCAATCAGATCAACGCTTCCGTGGAACCTTCTCACTGTCATCACACCTAAAGACACACCCATAGCTGCCTGTAGTCCCTCCTAGGATGCTGATTGGCTGCACCACTAATGGTGCCGACACAAATGGGTCTTGTGATCTTGCAAATCCAGCTGCCTCGCAAGGTCATCTGACCATGGCTCTGATTTATGCATAATAGTGCCTTTTTCTCTCAGTACTGCCCTTCTATCCATTGTGTCTTATGTTAAATTGTAGCCTATATACTCTATAGAGTAGTGTCACTTTCATGATCAAAGTGACAAGTGGCATTAAGTAGCGTCATAGAGACACACTGCTGCCTGTAGTAATGTTTCTCTGGCCAGTGTCACCAATGACCAGTACTGCTGAAAACATACTCCAGGGGTTAGGGACCGTAAGGGGTCCCTAACATTCAAGTTTCTCTCAAGACAAAAGTAAATCATCTCAACAAAGAATTATATTAAAATTTATATAATAAAATATCAACTTTTTTAGTTTGTATTGAGAACACTTCTTTTTAAAAAACATTTCATTCATTTATCATTGTTATAAGCCTAAAGTGATTCTTTCATTCTCTAATTGTAAAATATATTTCATCAACTAAAACATGTATTGTAGCGGACATCTATGGCTCTAATTTTGAGGCACCTAAGGCTAGTTGGGTGCCAAATCCAAAAAAAAGAAACATCTCAGAGGAAATGGAGAATTCAATAGTTGCAGCTACAGACAGACCTCTGGTCTGGGGGACCATAACTCTGTTGTATCACCAGGCTCGCCCAAAAAATCCTAAACACAGAAACTGTGAAGAACAGTTTATGGTTTAACTTCACGGTTCAGTACTACATAGCTCTATTATTATAATGTGTTAAGAAGAAAAACTCTGAATTCCCTTGACTTAACAATTAATGACTTGACAATAAGACTAAATACCTCAACTGAATTGTTTTTTATGAGGAAAATTAAATAAATTAAAGGTCAAACTAATTTCTTCAGCAGTATTACACATTTGGCATTGTACAAAGGGCACTGAGAAACATTTAAACCACAATGAAGGTGATACAGTTTACAGAAAATATGACTCAACTATTAAATAAATACATGTTTGTTGATTTGTTGTTTGGTTGGTGGGTGAGCTTCTGCTGGGGGAGTTTTGACTCATGACTCCAGTATTTCTAAAACCTTAAAAGACCAGTGTGTTGGATTTAGTGATGATAAGCTTTCAGGTTGCAAACATGTTGCCTCACCCTCCCCACCTACAGCGGCTGCAAACCTCATGAAAAACAGCCATATCTGGAGCCAGTGTTTGGTTTGTCTGTTCTGGGCTGCTGTAGAAACATTGCACTTTTACATGGCGGCCTCCTATGAATATTATATTCCACTTCTGGCATATTCTGCCAATAAATCCTCCTAAATCGTACACACTAGACTGTAAAAGTCAGGACCAACTGCTCATCCTTTGTGAATGTGTCCCTCATGTCATATTCTGCAGGATCAGCTCCATCACAAAAGCCACTATTGGTTTACACAACAGGATGGGACTGATGGGTTAGAAGCCCAATCATCTAAAACCATATTAAAATGTTCAAACACAGAAGCAATCTTTAATTACTTCAGTGGCAGTGTAACAGTGTATTTCCTGCCAGCTATTAGCTATAACTTCTGGGAAAACATGGGATGTGCTGGATATGTCACAGAGTGAGGAAGGAAGCTGGTAAACATGACTGGATGTAATATGAATAAGCCTCATCTATGAGTCATGTCAGACAGATTTCAATCAGCTGTTGTGGTTACTGAATGGACAAGTGTGTAGGATTTAGTGGCATCAAACGCCTCACTCTCCGTTTTCAGGTTTGTAGAAGAACCTATGGTTGCCATGAAACTTGCAAAAAATGTGGAATTATTATCCATATTTGGATCTGGTGTTTGGTTTGGCCATTCTGGGCTACTGTAGGAACATGGCAGTGCAATATGGTGCAACATACCATCATCAAACTATTTCTTTTGTTGTTGTTTTAAAGGGACAGTTCACCCCTAAATCAAAAAATACACATTTTTCCTCTGGCCTGTAGTGCTATTTGTGCATTTAGACTGTGTTGGTGTGAGTTTGGTATCTTTTAAATAGAAGGAAATTAGTTCCATCATGAAACTCTTCACAAAAAGGTCATGTGGTCTGAGTAATGATTTCTGGAAAGAGACAGTGGTTTTGAATTTTTCAAATGCATTTTTTTAGTGCTTTGGGCCCTACAAGCTGAGTGCCATTTAGTCCTTTTATACTGGAGAGAAGGCAGACATCTCTACAGCTGATATCTCCAGAACTCTAAAACTCACACCAAAACTATCCAGATGGATAAACAGCACTACAGGCCAGAAGAAAAATATCTATTTTTGATTTTGGGGTGAACTGTCCCTTTAATTTGAGACCAACTTGAAGCAAAACTTCCATACCATGCGTTTAAACATTTTTGTCCGGCCTGATAAATAAAATTCTAAATTTTAAATAAAACATTTTAAATGCACATCCTTTTCCTAATCCTTTTCTGAGAACTGGAACCAAAATGTCAAAAACAAACACTTTATTTATTTGTTCATTTATTTGTGAGATGCTTAGATTTCCTTTCTCTGAGAACAACAAAATGGCTGACATCCTTTTCATTCTGAGTGGAAAATGCAATAATTAAAGATTGTTTCTAAATTAAAAAGCATTTTAATGACATTTTTAGTGATAAATAGGCCTTTTATTTTCATAATCTACATTCAGTGGATGTATATGATCTTAAGTTTATTGGTTATGACAAATTATTTTTTCTTTTTTGACAGGAAAATGTGGAAATGCAGCATTTCTCCTATTGTTGCTATGATGGTTGCTATGGAATTTTTTTTAATGGTGCACACTCATGTCACTGTCAGTGAAACTATCTTAAATAAATAAAGGTTGAAAAAAAAACAACATGTAGCTTGGAATGCTGGAATGGTATGATGTCATCATGATGTCATCACTCTGACATTTTGATGATGTCATACTGCTTTGATGTTCGAAACTCTATAAATAGGACCCAAGGATTCAGGGCAATTATCATTATTTTACAACACCAGTTTGTGCAGCGACGAGAGTTCGAGAGAAACAGTTCGAGAGAGACTCAAAACACCAAGTTTGATCCAGACGCAAATTAATTCATAGTCATTTAGACAAATTAATTTTTGCAATGGAAAACAAGAAAATGAAAAAACAGAAGAGAGAGGGTAAGAAACAATATCTTACTTCCTTGGAAACACAAGTAAGAAATGAAGTGAAGGACAGTGAGGCAAAGCTCTCCCGTAGTTCTGATGGGAGAGTTCTCCTGGAAATCAGAGAGGAGAACCTGACTGAATTCTTCGATCAGCAGCTCCGAGAAAAGAAAGAGGGAATCAAGTGGAAACGTGAGAAGGAGCTGATGCAGAATGAGATGTGTAGCCTGAAGGCCAAGTTAGATGACTCTCAGGTTAAACATGTCTCCTCTGCAGACAAGGACATTGAGGACCTGAAATTGAAGCTGAAAGAAGCCAAGGACCTGTTGGAGAATGAGCAACTCCGCTGGAAGCAGGAGAGAACCTCCCTGCTTGAGGAGAATAAAAAATCCACAGCTTCCTATGTAGTTCAGCTAGAGGGGCAGAAACAGGAGAACAGCGCTCTTGTGGCTGCTCTGAAAGAGGCTGAGGAAAAGTTTCAGAGTCATCAAATCAAGTGGCAAGAGGAAATGTCATCTCTCGTTAACGCCAAAGAACGCCTGAGAAACAGTTTGCGTGACAAGAAGCACCAAGCAAAAAAGAACATCGAAAAAGCTCAGGCCGACCATGAAGCACTACTGGAGGAACACAGGGCAGAGACCACGAAGATCACATCTGCCCTGAAAGAGGCTGAGGACCAACTGGAGAGAGAACGTCTCCAATGGCAGCAGGAGAGAACCTCCCTGCTCAAAGAAATTGAGAAAACAAGTGTGGATCAGCTGGAAAAGCAGAGACAGGAGAACAACACTCTTGTAGCTGCTCTGAAGACGGCTGAGGAAAAGGTTAAGAGTCAGTGGGTCAAGTGGCAGAGAGAAAGGTTTCACCTTGCTTACGTCGCAGTCGGCCTCAAAGAGACTTTAGAGGACAAGGAGCGGGAAGCAAAGAAGATTTTGGAACAATATCAGGCTTCCCATCAAGCTCAACTTGAGGAAAGCAGGGCAGAGACCAGAAAGATCACATCTGCCCTGAAAGAGGCTGAGGATCAACTGGAGAAAGAACGACTAAACTGGCAGCAGGAGAGAGTCTCCCTGCTTAATGAAATAGAGAAATCAAACACTTTCAATATGGATCAGCTGGAAAAGCAGAGACAGGAGAACAACAATCTTGTAGCTGCTCTGGAGAAGGCTGAGGAACAGGTTAAGAGTCAGTGGATCAAGTGGCAGAGAGAAAGGTTTCACCTTGCTAACGTTGCAGTCGGCCTCAAAGAGACTTTAGAGGCCAAGGACCAGGAAGCAACGAAGATTTTGGAACAATATCAGGCTTCCCATCAAGCTCAACTTGAGGAAAGCAGGGCAGAGACCAGAAAGATCACATCTGCCCTGAAAGAGGCAGAGGATCAACTGGAGAAAGAACGACTAAACTGGCAGCAGGACAAGGAGCGGGAAGCAAAAATGACTTTAGAAAATTCTCAGGCAGAGACCAGGAAGATCACATCTGCCCTGAAAGAGGCCAACGATCAGTTGGAGAGAGAACGGTTCCTTTGGCAGCAGGAGAGAACCTCCCTGCACAGATCCAAAGCTTCCGTTATGGCTCAGATGGAGCGACAGAGACAGGAGAGCAGTAAGTTTTTAGCTGTTTTGTTAAAGGTTGAGGGAAAGCTTAAGAGTCATGAAATAATGTGGCAAATGGAAAAGTTATCCCTCATTAAGGCTGCAGAAGAAACAGAGAAATCTACAGCCTCCTATGTAGCTCAGCTGGATGAAAAGAGAAAGGAGAATGCCACCCTCCTGTCTGCTCTGAACATAGCGGAGCAGCAATTGGGGAGGCATCAGATGGAGTGGCAAGAGGAAAAATCATCCCTCATCAAGGCCACAGAAGATTTGAGGAAGACTCTCCAAGACCAGGACCTGGAGGCAAAGAAAACTGCATCTACCCTGACAAAGGCTGAGGATCTCTTGGAGACAGAACGACTCCGCTGGCAGCAGGAGAGAACCTCCCTGCTCGAAGAGATGGAGAAATCCAGAGCTTCCAATGTGGCGCAGCTGGACCTCCAGACACAGAACAACAACACTCTGGTGGCAGCTTTGGAGAACACTGAACAGGAGTTGAAATGTCACCAAATCGAGTGGCAAGAGGAAAAGTCATCCCTCATTCAGGCCACAGAAAAGCTCAAGAAGACATTGATGGAAACGACCAGTGAGAGGGAGGAGAACGAGAGGTTAATGGTGTCTCAGCTGGAAGAGCTTGAGAGTCAAATCACTAGAAAAAAGAAAAGGCGGAAGTGGTACAAAAGACTCTTCTAAGGCCAACCTTGGGGGTGGGGGGGGGAGGGCGCGTGGGGGGTATATGGGGGGTGGGGGGGTGTGTATAGGGGGGTGGGGGTGGGTGTGTGCATATATGGGCGGTGGGGTGGGGGGTGTCTATATACCGGCGGTGTGGGTGGGGGGGTGTATATATGGGGCACGGGGTTGGGGGGTGTATACAGGGGCGGTGGGGGTTGGGGGGTGTCTATATAGCGGCAGTGGGGGTGGGGGGGGTGTATATATGGGGGACGGGGTTGGGGGTGTATACAGGGGCGGTGGGGGTGGGGGGGTGTATATATGGGGGACAGGGTTGGGGGGTGTATACAGGGGCGGTGGGGGTGGGGGGGTGTATATATAGCGGCAGTGGGGGTGGGGGGGTGTATATATGGGGGACGGGGTTGGGGGGTGTATATATGGGGGACGGGGTTGGGGGGTGTATATAGTTTGGGGGGGTGGGGTGTGTGAGTGTACCCCACAGGGTGTTGTGATGCGTCTCGTGCAGTAGCTGGAGGGAAGGTGCATGCCCTCCTGCTTACTGCTGCTGGCTAGCCCTCGTGGTGAACAGGGAAGCAGCCGGTGCATAAGTCTTCTCCTGCCAGTACATAGCCTCTCCAACACCAAGACTCCTGCCAGGCCTCCTCGCGGCCACACACGGTAACTGGGTGCCTTGCGGACCCAGGCTAACATGGTAGGGGATCTCGGAGCTGCAGTGGTCCCCAGAGGTGATGTGCAGGCCCACAGAGTGGATATGCCCTGCCATCAACCAACCACTGTCCCGCTGCCTTGCGGGTTAGTCTGGGAGGACAAAAGGCTAGGGGAGTACACCCTGAGAGAAAAACAACGTGCTGGCAGCACGCGCAGGCAGTCCACGACAGACAGTGGCACTGGCAGCTGCCTGCAGCTGAGGAGGATGCTGGTCCACCCTCCTACAGTCAAGACGTGCCACTGTGGAAGGCACGCCCCCTGTGGCACTTTAAAAACTGTGTGTGTGTGTGTGTAAGATGGCAACTTTTGATCTATGTTTCAGGCTACATAATTTGGATTTATAGCATCTTGTCATTTGAAGGATTCTGCAGTTCGTTGTATTTTTATTTTTGTCCATTCCTATATTGTATTACATACATTAAGACTATTCAACCCTTAAGTAATGAGCTCAGTTGTGTAACCACTGACATCAATCTGTCATGGTTTGTTCAGGTGAGCAGATCATCCTATAATGTTGTGTTATTACAGTTTTGAGTTCATGACATTTTGTGCTGTTTTGGGGGCTAAATTTAGAGCAAAGCTGCGTAACTGGCACTGGGTTGAAGAGGAGTCAATGTGGTATTAACCGCTACCAATATAAACTGTTACTAAAAATATGTTTGAACATATGCAGCCCTTTTACAACTGTAAATGTTATTACTCCCAACATTAAGTTATACTACAAATGGCAGCTAATAGTATAATGATCACATGCAAAAGTTTTCATCCCATCATTTTATGATTTCTTTTCTAGTTCTATTAAAGGGATAGTTCAGATTGAGGTACTTATTGATAGTCATTGTATTCCCTACTGCTGTGGACAGGGTCAGCAGCAAAATGTATTTTAGACACATAAACAAATCAGTATTAGTTTATTAAGAGTATGCTATATTTACATCATGCAACACTTAACAAAAAACTATCCCTTTCAACATATTAACTGATAAATTCAATAAATAGTATTTATGTACAAAATGTGACTGTGGTGACATTAGGCAAAGTTATAAAGTTGTTAAATTCTTGGAAAATGTTATCATGTTAACAGGATTATTACACCTTTATATAACAATAATACACTAATACGAAGATATTACATTTAATAACTAACTAACACATTGCAGAACAAAGTAAGACTGCATCCAAGGAGCCTAATGAATCTTACAAAGAGGGAAGGCTGTTTGCAGTTTTGTCTCGTTCCCCAGAGAGCCCATTTCAGATCCTTGTCAACAACAATAACATCAGCAGTCGGTCTCTCCCACAGGGCACACACACACTTTCTTCTGCTGCTCACCAACTCTTTGAAGGCTGCAGGAACTAAACAAGTGCCCCTGATAGACAAACCTAAACTGTACAGGAGTTCAGAAGACAGTGTATCTTACCAGCGTGAAGCAGAACAGGTTCATGATTGAAGGGTCCGTGCCAAAGATCTGGATGGAGCCAAGTGAGACAAGCAACGGGACGCACAAGCACACTTTCACACCACCACCACCCCTCCCACTCAAACACACGCGCGCACACACACGCACCGTAACACACCCCTGTGATGCAAAAGCTCACGCAGCCCCCATGCTGTCTACAATCCCGATGGCCTAATCCGGCCTTCAAATCCCTCCCATAATCCAATAGATGCAGTGAGCCATCACTGTCCAACAGTGGCCTCAGAGAGAGCCGGGCCACCCGTGACAACAAGACAATAAACAACACAGGACGGCTTTGTTTGGCATGTGTCTGAAATGATTACGATAATGACCTGATAGGCAGAGATGAAGTAATCACTAAGTGAGGTTAAACTTCTGGTGACTGCGTGTATACTGAGGAAAAAAGAGTGATTTGCTA
This sequence comes from Lutjanus erythropterus, assembly GCF_056507025.1. NCBI lineage: Eukaryota > Metazoa > Chordata > Actinopteri > Lutjaniformes > Lutjanidae > Lutjanus > Lutjanus erythropterus. The sequence continues at coordinate 6,119,275 of NC_139327.1, forward strand.
ATGAGTTTCTGTTATTATCCATGCAGACAATACTTTGGAGAAATATCCTATGAGGTTTTGTCGCGTGTTATCCATGTTTTGTGTGTGTGCGTGTGTTGAAGCAAAGGTTTGCACAATGCGCTTTATAATCAGTCACGGAATACCTTAAATCATATGTTTGTTTCTGAGGTTTTGTATGCAGGGTTAGGATGGTTACTTTAAAAAAGTATTCCAAATTACCTGTTAAAAAAATGTAATCAGTAACATAATCCAAGTATCACAATATTAAAGTCGTGCAAGTAGATTACCTAATGTTACTTTTGCATTCTCTTAATATTATTAGATTATTTTCTCTATTAATTGATTAGTTGTTTGGTCCATGAAATGTCAGGAAATGGTGAAAAATGTTGATCAAAGTCCAACATGATGTCCTCAAATGTCTTGTTTTGTCCACAACTCAAAAAATATTCACTTTACTGTCATCGAAGAGTAAGAAACCACAAATCAGAGAATTTGGACATTTTTTAAATTAAAAAATGGCTTAAAATGATAAAATGATTAATCTTGTCACAATCTTGTCAATTGAACATCCAAACATGTGGACCTATTTTTCAAGTCTTTGCTGTAAAAATTATTTTTATATTCTAAAATCTAATTAGTGAGGCTATATGGTCCATAAAACGCCAGAAAATGGTGAAAGATGTTGATCAGTGTTTCCCAAAGTCCAAGACTACATCCTCAAATGTCTTGCTCAGATTGTGGACTATCATGACATATGTATGCAGATGACACACAACTTTACATAACAGTGTCATCGCATGACTACAGTCCCCTGCATTTGCTAAATAAGTGTATTGAAGAATTCATTAAGTAGATGTTCCAGAATTTTCTACAGCTAAACACAGAAAAAACTGAGGTAGTTGTTTTTGGCTCCACAGAACAAAGTCAGTGCTCACCTTGAATCCATGACACTAAAATCTACAAATCAAGCCAGAAATCTTGGTGTCATTCTGGACTCAGACCTAAATTTCAACAGTCACATGAAGACAATTTCTAAATCAGCCTACTACCACCTTAAAAACATAGCAAGAATTAAAGGATTTCTGTCTGGAGAAGATACAGAAAAACTTGTTCATGCTTTCATTTTCAGCAGGCTGGACTATTGTAATGGTGTCTTCACAGGTCTGAGTAAAAAACCAATCAGAGATCTGCAGCTCGTCCAGAACGCTGCTGCCAGAGTCACCGACACCAGGAGAGTGGAGCACATTACACCAGTGCTTAAATCACTGCACCGGCTTCCTGTGTGTCAAAGGAGAGACTTTAAAATCTTGTTACTTGTCTATAAAGCACAGGCCTGAATACATCTCTGATTTGCTCATATGTTACAAAGCACCCAGACCCCTCAGATCATCTGGAACAGGTTTACTCAGTGTTCTCAGGATCAAAACCAAGCAAAGTGAAGCAGCCTTTAGTGTCTCTGCTCTCCAACTGTGGAACAAACTTCCTGAATATCTGAGGTCAGCTGAAACTGTCGGCTCATTTAAATCAGGGCTTAAAACATCCCTGTTTGCTCCAGCTTACCAGTGATACCAGTGGATACATAACTCGCTGCTAAGATAATCTGTAGCTACTGTTTTCATATTTGTTCACTTTTGTTTTTATGTTTTAAATGCAATTTCTGTTATGTTTGAACCATTTATTGGCTTGTTTTTAGTTTTTGTAATCTCAAATGCAATTTTAGTCTTTTATTTTAATGTATTTCTATGCTTTTGTAAAGCACCTTGAATTGCCTTGTGTCTGAATGGTGCTACATAAATAAACTTGCCTTATTTTGTCCACAACTCAAAAATATTCAGTTAATTGTCAGAGATGAGTAAAGTGACTCAGAACGATCAATCAATAATTAAAATAGATTAACTTAATAGTCTATTGATAATAGATCGATTGTTGCAGCTCTAAGTGTTTTATGTTTGTTTGGCTCATTAGTTTGTCCATTTCCTCCCTTAGTTGTGCACAATTTATTGATCAATTGATTGATTTAAAGACAAAAAATGTTGGAATTTTCACCCAGTGAAGCATTTTTTCACTAGAGGCCATGATAATGAACTGTGTGTGCACTGTGCATGGTAGTATATTGTTCTTTATTTTGAAATTGTCATGCTACTAATAATCCCTATTTTTACTAAACTGGGTGAGCTGTAACATGAACTGGGCATAGATGTAACAAGGAGAGGCAGTTTGCTGATTCATGATCCACACTGTCCAATTTCTGAAAGAACTTAATTGAAAAATTAAGGATAAACAGTTTTGAATAAAGTGAACACTTAATGTGTGTGTGGACTGTATTTCTGAAAGTGCATGTGTCACATAAGAGTTTGATCACTGTCCCAGTTGTGTAAAATGTAGATGGCCCCTGGGGTGCAGACTATTTGGGGACTGAACTTACAATGTACACACTTGACCCACATTTCTTTTTTCCTTGAGTTTGCAAACTGTTTCATGCAGACACAGAAACTCTGATCATTTTAATGGCTTGTGACAACCATCCCCACTCCATTACAAAGCTACCTGTTTTAGCATGTGAGTTTGAAGGTAGCATGAAAGCAACGGATCAAATTAAACTACAGAAACTGTTACTTTAGTTTATGTAAGTCAAACCACTGTGTTGTAGACATAAAGGTTTGACCAACAGAGGTATCTACATTACAATTATTTTGACTGCAAGGCAAAAGTGATCTTGATGAAAAAATTAAACCCTTTTTTTGTCATAAAATCCACAATGTTGCTCACACAGACATGCCACTTCTCCTGTGAGCTAAAAAAGGATATGGGAGTGTACCATATTGATGACCTCACTACAGCACTTTTCTACTGTAATTGGTAAAATTGACAGGGTTACAACTAACCCCAGTGTTACAACATTCCCTGGTCTCCCCTGTATTAAAAATATCTACATTCTGAATTTTTATAAGGTATTATGATAATATGTATGTTGCAACATATGCTAGAAATATATATTTAGTTTATTTTTATTTTTAGTTTAGTTTACGTATGGTGATATTTTAGGATCATATTCATATATCTCTATATGTTTATGTGAAATAACCATAGTAAAACCATTGTAAAGTTTGTATATGTACATTATAAAACATTGTGTGGTAATATGTGTTTCTGATTAGTCTGTTTTATATTTACATATATAATATGTAAGGGAGAATGTATGTCGAGTAGGTGGTTATTACACAATAATGACCTCCTCACTGTGCATTATCCCACTTATTACATGGTAACTTACCAAAATAAGTCAACAAATTGACAAAATATTGATTTTAAAGCATGATTTTGTTGATCTAAAAATGATTTTATTGCTCCTCCAGAGTCTATGATCAAAACTGTGTCCATAGCAACGGCCTGTTTTTCATAGCAACTGTCTGTTATACATAGCAATATTCTGCTATAAAGAAATAACAGAATATTGCAATTGACCAATCAGAATCAAGTACTTAATAATGCTATGTAATACAACATATATTGACTTAAGGCATTGGGATGCATAAATATCCCAATATATATATGTATATACATATTGTATATGTCTACAATATACACATTTATTATGTACATATGCATACATAACACATCATTATAGGTCTGTGATGAATAAATAGATGAAAACGGAACATTTCTGGGACTTCATATGTGGAAGAATGAATTAAGAGGAACATGTCACGGATAAAAGTACAGTGACACCAGTTCATTCCACAGTTTGACAGAGATTTCAAACAGTGTGTGTTTCCAGAGGGAAGCTGCAGAGACATTTACCTTCTCTCTAAGTACTGATACTTGAGGAAATATCTGTGTTTCACTCCGATAAATCCCATAAACCTCCCTTATTACAGCTCTTTCTTTTCATCTATTCTGAGGATAAACATCAGTTTAAGTCCTGAGCTTCCAGCTCTTTCCAGTTTTTCTCTCCAGGCGGTGGTCCCAGTGAACAAGCTTCTGAAAATAACATTATTACAATTATTATTGATGTCAGGCTCAATATTAAGCTCCTCTTGAAGGTGCCCCCTCCCCCCTGTTCCTCCCTGGTACTGTTGTCTACACCTTCATCTGCCCTGCTGTCTTTTTGTCTCTCATCCAGAGATAAAGAAGACCTTTCATGTTGTTGTGATCAGAGCTCTGCTGCAGAATTAGGTCAGAGAATGAGAACAATGTTTCTCTAGTAATAAAGAACAAAGATGCTACTTATATTTTACTCAGGAGCCCTGCTGGTATTTATCCAACCACGCAACTTATATTTCGAGCGAGGGTTTATTTTGACTATAAAAGACATTTTATAGATGTTAATGCAAATCAAATCTGCAATAGTCCCAATAAAACTAGCATTGATTTAGTTATTTCAAGTTGAATGTTGCCACATCAGAGTCATGAGTAATGGACTCCGACACTGCAGAAAGTTACCACCATTATTAATATTTTTTTTCACATCTTAAAATCTTATTAATAAAAAAAATCCACAAGTTGGGGTTAATCATTTTGGTTCATTTTAACTCACTTATTTCAGGTATTTTCTCGAACCATCTGTCACTAAAACAAAGTGTGATGAGGGCACATCCCTCCACTGGTTTCCAGAAAATAACACGACTTGATAAGCTGCAAACCAGTGGAGTTGTCGCTGTCGCTGCCTGACTTTCTGAAACTGTTTTTAAAGTACCTGTGATTTCAAAACCTGAAACTGTACAAAATATTTTGACCCGACAGATATTTCCAGCAGTGTAGGGGACATAAAAAAAAAATGTAAATTAATTCTCATAATTTCACGCATCAGTATGAATACATGACATCCAAACTTACACTATTTGTTTTCTTCCCCCCATCTTTGAAAGGTCTATACAGAACCCTGTAAAGCCTGACACATGAAATACTTCACTGATTTTTTCTAAAACAGAAGTGTTTATTGGACAATTTTAACAAAAAAAAAAAAAAAAAAAAAAAAATCTATATCATGTATATATATGATATTTTGTTTGCATCATATTTGATACATTGAACATTTATGAAATTTCATTGATCACAATTATTTTTATTTTAGAAACAAATAACTGCTTGCAACACGTGATTATTCTGATAATAATAGCATAAATATTCAATTTCCACTCTAAATTTATCTTAGGTTTTAGAGTGTATTTGTGTTTGTGATGGAATAATGCAGACTGCAACATGAAATTCAAGAGAAAAACGACTGAGGGATTCACTACTACATGATCTTATGTAATGGTTGTATTACATTCAACATTCATTCATTCTCAGCATCATTTTACTATAAAATATGGTACAAGATATTAAACAATTATAGGTTGTTTCATTAAGGTTAATATTAGTAAGAATATAACTATATATAAATAATAATAATAATATAATATAAATAACAGTTTCACATATTCACCTGGAAACTTCCCAGTCCCACCAGTCTGGCCTCTTGCTCTCGGGCTCCTCAGCAGTGGTACAGTCATGGTCGTCTCTGTAACCTCTGAGCTACCTTTCACTGCGAGCCTGTTGTAGCTCATCTGGCGTCACAATCCTCTAAGTAGCTATTAGTGCTGCAGCATATTAAAAATGTTATGGCTGCATATTTAATATGTTATGGCTGCTGCTGCTGCTGCTGGATTGTGAGCACTGCTGCAGAACATCTGCCACAGTCAGAGCTACTGTACGACAACAGCAGTGGAGCTGCAACTCATGTCCGTGTGCCTCACACGTCTGGACCCGTTTTTCAAGTGACAAGATTGTGACAGGATTAATTTATTGATTAATCAAGAAAATAGGTGATAGATTCGGCTTTGAATTCAACAAAACTGACGTGAAGGGAAAAAAGTCACTTGTAAAAATATTTACTCATCTATAAAAGATACTTTTATTTTGGTGAAATGCATGCAGATTGTTTAAAGTATGTTTCTAATGTACATGGACACCTAAACTGTTTAGTAGAGGCTCATGATCAAACAAGTGATTTTCTTTTTACATGTTCTTGGGAGGAGTGTTGCCACTGCTGGACCCAACCTCAATAAAACAATTTCCTAATACAGAGATCCTAAACACAAACCAAATCAGAAACATTAACCAAAATGCCATTTTTGGTGTTGGTGGTGAGTGCCGGCGTGCTGCCCTCTGCTGGGACGCCTGAGGAACACGAGCTGAAATCATGACAGACTCAGCAGGCCTTACTTTAATCCTGGAATGTTCCAGCCTAATAATCAGCACTGACAAAAATAGTCTCTGTTGTCTTTGTGTCCAGATGAGACTGAAGCACAGATCTGAAACATGCCTCATCAGTGGTGGAAGGTAACTAAGTACATTTACTCAAGTACTGTACTTGAGCATTATTTTGATGTACTTACATTTTGCTTGAGTCTTTCCGTTTTCTGCAGCTTTACACTTCTACTCAACTACATTTTGGAGGCAAATATTGCACTTTTTACTTCACTTAACTTTTTGATAAGTTACTTTGCTGATCCAATTATCAATACAAAATATAATCAACTTATAAATCATGACATATTAAATATGTCATATGTCATTAAAATGAGCTACATATTTAATTTTAGTTAAATCTGGGTTGTAAATAAATCTGGGATAGTTGTATATATATCTATATTTGGTTACAACTAAATGTGGGAAGTTATTCTGATATTACATTATACAGAATATTATATAATACTTTTGTACTGTGATATATGACACATATGTTAATTCTATGTTTATAAATTGATTATATGAATTCTGATGAATAGATAAAAAATGGGGTTGAAATAAACAAGTGTCTACTTCTTCCTACTCCTTTTTGAACATGTAGTATTTAATTTGTGTTTCTTGGGTATTTGTCTGTTGGGTTTGTCTAGGTTTATTGATTACTGAACTTTATTGATATTCTTGTTTCTTTGTATCTGTTTTTTTTTCTTTTTTATTTGTTTGAAATAAATTATTTTCATTCACTCATTCATTCAGTTTTGTTGGATTTCCTCCAGTAATTAGTGATTTCTTTTTTGGCCAGAACAGACAAGTTGTCATCATCTTTTGGACCCGCTGCAAAAATCTCTTTCAGTAAATGACTTAATCCTCAACTGAGGAACCTTTTAAGGGATTCTGTACAACACCATTATGTAAATTCCTCAGCTAAGGAGAAATTAAGCCTGAGGTGTCACACTTAAGCACAAAACCTAAGACATTTTGTGCTACCAGCACCTGTTATTTACTTTGTGGTCTAATTAAACTAGCACTTGTAATCGCCCCATTTACACCTGGTATTAAAATGTAACTTGTATCTGTTGGGAAAAATTCATGTTAATGCAAAATGTAAATGTTTCAAGATCGGAATGTGATCAGATCTGCTTGACCACATCTGGAAGCAATCTAACTTGCATTGTGTTCAGATCTTAGGTAGGAAGACAATCAACCTGGACACTTAGGGAGTAACAGATTACATGTAACATAGATGTTATAAACTTATACTTTCATATATCCAGAGAATGTATGAATCTGATGAGAATATATCAACATTAGTAACATCACTCTTGATATAGGGACATACATGGTATGTTTGGGAGTAATGGATTACATGTAATGGGATTTTGTAATCTGGATACAAAAAAAGGTAACTGTATTCCATTACAGTTACAGATAAAAAAAAAACTGTAATCAGGATTACAGGATTACAATTCTAACATAAATTCTAACATAAATTACAGTATACTACCATGGACAGTGCACACAATTCATTATCATGGCCTCTAGTGAAAAAATGCTTCACTGGGTGGAAGTTTCAACATTTTTTGTGCATTTAAATCAATCAATCAATAACTGACATTACAAAGGACGGAACAGCTGGACAAACTAACAAACATAACAACAGTTAATCAGAAAATAATCAACTGAATTATCAATGATGAAATAATTGTTAGTTGCAGCCCTAAAAACACGAGATTTGGCCAAATAATTTCACCTTAGTGTAAGATAAGATAAAAGCTGCTGTGACTAGCTGTCACTCCCACAGTACCATCTTGGAAAAGTAACATCAATCAAATTACATTTCTTTAACACTGTGATACTTGGATTATGTTACTGACTATGTTTTCAACAGGTAATTAGTAACTGTATCTGAATACAACTCTGAACCCAGGCCACGTAACATCTGGATACAGATCACCTTTGAATACCAGGTGTAAATGAGGTGTGATATTCACACGTTTACACTCACTTCATCAGTTTTCACTCTCACATTAAACTCGTCTCGTGGAACTGGAGTCCTTCAAAGCACTGTGTTTCCTCTGTGACTTCACTCTGGCTGTTTCACGCTGCTCCTGTAGATGGCAGTGTCACACCTGCTGATTTAAAATGACTCTGTTCTCATCTCATCTGTCATCACACCTCTACACTTTTAATATCACCACTTTGTATTAGTAATGTCAAGGATAAATGTATGGAAAGTGACAATTTTGATTTTATCTTCCATAACGATAAATATTCTACGTGTGTTTAGTTAAATTATTCAATCTCCTTCAGTTCTGGAGTACGTTTCAGTCAGCAGGACTCATCATACATTTTGACTCTTGGAAGAATGGCTGTCATGGGATCTTATATTAGTTGCATAAATTTCATGCGATGCAGCAACAGTTACTCTTGAAAAGTTTAATTAAACGCCGTAATTCTCCTCGTGACAGTCTGAATATAATATGATTCATCAGTTCCTATAATATGCTTCCCACTGTGTATAATTATAATATTAAATCACAGTCACACCTTCAGCCTCAACCTGCTGCTGCTGCTGCTGTAGGTACAGTGTGACCTCCAGTCTCAGGAATAACACCGAGCACAATTCACATTTACTCCGACACGTTCATCTGAACGGGGGATGGAGACGACACCTTTGACCCACCGCACCCGACCTCCCGTTTACCCGGCATTCCTGCGCTGACCTCTGACCCCAGGACGCGCAGGATCTCAGCCCAGAGGCTACGACCTGGTGTCCTTTATTGCGACCTCTTGAACTTTCGACACCCCCCAGTCAAAAAGTGAAACAGTTTGTCCCCTTGGAATAAATGACCTCTCTTCCCCTTGTCCGGCAAAGGTATGCGAGTACGTTGACCCCGCTCGACCTTTCATTAGCGCTTCCTTTTATTACACCGCTTCCTGCCCTGCTGCCTCGTCAGCACGTCACGGGGAGAGAGCGGGGGAGGGAGGGAGGAGAGAGAGGTGAGGAAGAAGGGGGGTGGGGGTGAAATGAGAAAGAAGAGGAAAGCAAAAAGAAAGCCAAAAGAGAAAGAGAAGCTGTAGAGGCAGAGGGAGGAGGAAGAGATAGCGATGTAAAACAAGGGCAGCAGATAGAGCCGGGGAAAGACAGATTGGCAGCATCTGCTGCGTTGACTGAAATGTCACCTTTAAATGGCTTCCCTGTCCTTGATGCCGGACCTCCCTATCTGATCTCCATTCTCCTTGGGAGTTGTAGTTCTGATGACTTATGTTGGACACAAAACAGATCTCTTATAAAATATAGCCCCAGTTCAAGATAAGCTTCCAGCAAAGGGAAAAACAATTTCTCACGCCTCCTGTGCTTCTGTGAGTTCCACTGAAATTGACCATTTGAATGTTAAGTCAAAGGTCATCGTGCCACGTATGAATAAGATAATTGGATTTTGAGGCTCGCTGATACTGAGAGCTTACCGGGTGATGCAGCTGCTCACCCCAACAACTGTAATTCATTTTTTCCTCCTGTTTTGCTCTCATACGATATGAAATCTATTTTCTTGAACACTTGCTGCTACAGTAAGACACCTCTGCTCATCCTGAGCACATTTAGGTTAGATAGAGCTGAATACCTCAGTCTGGTAGATGTGACTTTAAATATAGCGGGGTTATCCTACAGGAACGATGGAATCTTGGTGACACAAATCTGCTGAGGTGAATTCCTTTTAAAACACCTGAAACTTATTTTATAGCAATACATGTTTTTTTTTTATTATTAGGTACATTTACATCATCATGTTTAAGTGACTGTAAAGCAACAATAAATGTGTCTTCTGAGTTTGTGACACCACAGGAATGTGTTATTAACCAGCTAAAATTTGAATGGTTAAAAAATCGCAAAGTATATAAAATTGGGTCTCAAAATCATGAAAAAAACACTGGGGGCGCGTCCTTTCCACTGTATACCTACATCAACTATGACCTGAAACATGGACGCCCTGTCTTACTGCTTCATCGGACATGTTTTCTTCTGTGTCAGGTTGTTGGAACTGAAGTGAGCTGAAGTGAACTGCTGGGCTGATTTGGACTGAAAGAGTCACTGAAGGTACGTTCGTAACTGACCGTTAGCAAGGGTGAGGTGAGGGGGAGGCGGTGGCATGTGTGTGTTGATTCTTAGGTACGGTGCTGGGGGACCATGGCTCTGGCACAACACCAAGCCATGTTTCAGGTCTGCCCAAAAAATTCTGAACACCAGTTTAACGCTCTAACTCCACAATTCAGTACTGCATAGTTACAAGGACTGGATCACCGCTGCGATTATCACCATGACTAATCGTACCAGTGACAAGATATAAGACACATACTGGTGTTAATGTGATGGGTCACCAAATACACCTGCTAAACTGGGTCAGATAATTAAAGAATAATACATAATCTAAATATGATGGCTTTCTTTTATTAGTTCTGATTGTTTCTTTAAAATTAATTGTAAACTTTAAAAAATTATACTTAAATATATTTTTATTTATTTATGATGACCACTCACAACCTACCTGGAGTACTTTCATGGCACAACATTTTGGGAATCACTGATGTACACAACATTTGTTTATGTTGTAGAAAAGACCGTTTTCGAGACCACCTTTTTCAAGTGGACCTGTGCACCGATCAACGAACTGTACCTGGATATGGTCCGAATAAACGGACTGGACACCGAGGTCAAGTGTATTCAGACCCGGGTCCCTGAAGTGAAAGCCCCTTAATTAACATCTAAACTTGATGAATCTTCAGCAAGTAGAGTTTAATGTATTTTTTTTTTTAATTATTTTTATACATTTCATTAAATAATAAATGTGGCACTTCTTAGTCATTGGTGTTACCTATAATGTCAATAACATTAAATGTTTATTTAAAAAATTCTGACTACAACATCAGTATAGGCGGAGTAGTGGAATGACAACATCGCACAACATTGCATGAATTTATTTGATTTGCACCATCAATTTTGTCTATCAAACTTACAATAATTTTGATACTAACTCCTCAATATCGCCAAATAATTACATCAACAATCACCAAACAAAATATTGCTAGAAAGTAAATAAATAATTTTTAAAAACACGTACAAGTGAATGAATATAATATCACCTGTGCCAGTAAGAGCAGCAACAAAAGTGACTGTAACACCAATCACATTTAATCCCTCCTAAGCCCCGCCCCTTCTTTCTCTGTGCTTCAATAACAGCTAAGCAGGCTTGGTACCTTGGTCAACTTTTTCCTTTTCTTGTAAAAACGATAGATATTTACATCTTAAATTAGCTAATGTTAGCAATACGTAGGCTAACTACCAAGCTAATGATTGATATAGATTATCTAGATGTTATGCAGCATTTTGCTAACAACCAAGTGTTTGTTGATGCTATCATACTAACCTTTATTTCACTCAACATGAACAACTTTGTTATCAGTTGCTTCCCCAGCTATTGTTAATATTATCGCTACATAAAATATATTGGCACGTTTTGCAGCTAATGAAGAGGGGGATGCTAGAAAAAGTTTGGGAACCACTGACCTAAGATGTGACTAAATGTCCCTCAGCAACATCTCAAAATTTGTCTTTCATTTCAACATAGCTGAGCACATGAGAGCAGGAAGCAGAAAGGGAGGAAGTTGACCGAGCTACTGAGCCTGCTCAACTGTATTCTCTTCAACTCAATTTGGGGAAAAATTATAATTTTAACAAAATCACTACCATTTGTCAGACTGCATGTCTTCAATGAGGATTTAGCTTTAGTGATCCTGATGCTAAAAAAGAACAGAATATACCCAAAAAAAAGGCCCAAAAATAGAAGAACATTTATTGTGCATTTCATATAAATCTCATGCGGCTAAATCTGCCCTAAGGCAAGAACAGCACATCCACATCTGGAAGGTGGCAGATCTTGTTAGCTGTCACTTGACATGAGACGCACTTGACATGTGTAAGAGATATGTGTGTGTGTGTGTGTGTGGGTGGGGGATCCACAGCATTTTGGGGCTAAGTCAGATCATGCTGACATTGTCTCCATGTGGTGGCTTGCCACAGGGCACAGCGGTGCCACACTTGATGTCATTTCTATCTTAAATGTCACTCTCAGTAAGCCCATCACCATCTACTGGCTCGTGTCCCCGGGGCCACGTTCACCCTTCAACCTTACAGTAATGTAGCAAAGAGGAGAGGGCAGCCAGACCTCGTCTCCGGCTCTCCAAGGCTGCTGTTTACTTCTCTTTTACATAATCTACTGTGTCACTGTAGGTCGTTAGACTCTGAGATACACCGGAAAATATAATGAGGCTCAGTGGACTTTCATGTGCGAGCTTACGTGCAGGGTTGATGGGTGTTCACCGGTCCCACCGCTGGCCCTAAAGTGACCTTTGATCCAGCGTGACCCAGAGGTCATGAGGTGCCCTTTCATTCCCACTGGTGTGGTGACAGGGAGGCTAATTACACACGCTGTGTGTCTGTGAGAGCCATAAAAGGAGTTACAGCCATAGGATGACAAAGCACTGACATGCTGGTGCTCATTTAGTGGTGCACTAGTGCTGTTGTCTTCTCCATTCATTAATGAAAAAGGTGCGTGAGCAGTGGGAGTGTACCAGCATACTGTATCATAGTCTGTACAAGGAAATTTGTGTATTATTATGGTCAGTGTTGTGCATGAATGCACTAAAAGAGCACCATTCTGTTGAATGTACTCATTGTGAACGGTGAACTGAATGGATCAGTTTGCAGTTAATGAACGTGAGTGTAATTCACTCCTGACAGAGATAATGGCGCTAACATTGTCAACAAATAAAAAAAACATGGACAGAAGTGTTGACGTGATATAAATACTTTATTTGATCATGACGTCTGATATATCTCTCTGTAATTCTGTGGTTTATCAGTGAAGTGTATGAACTAAACTGCAGGCTGGAGTCTGTTAACGCAGAAACACACAGATAGATCCATGCTACATACCGTCATCTCCAAAGTCTGTATCTTTGGAAGCCCATTTCTGACAATATGATAGAAAAAAAGATCCTATAAGTCATTATAATGAAAAACCTTGATGAACCAATGACTTGGAATCTGAAAATAATGATTTAGTATTTCAAAATACTGAGTTAGTATCTCAAAATAATGAGAAACTTTCTCAAAATGACTAACACACCATATTATTTTAAAATATTGAGTAATTATTGTGAGATATTCAGTCATTATTTTGAAATCCTAACTCAGTATGTAAACATAGGGGAGACGGGTATTTGTATAAATTTTTAATTAATTGATAATTTTTTTTACAATTTTCCTTCATTATTCACAGACCACTTGAAATACACTAGTCACCCTTTGATATGAGAAAGATATGTGTGCAATGTCACCAATAAGGACAAGACTGTAATATTAAAATTCATGCAAGAAGTCAGAGCGATTCGATTGCCTCCTTGGTGCAGCGATGGTATTTGGTATTTGAATTGACTTAAAAATAGTTTTACATTTACAAATAAAATGAACACAAAAACATGAATATTGTGCACCATTTAGTAGAATGTTATTGTGTAGACTCCAGTGTCCCTGATAGGAGGAATTTCTATTTTACATTAAGTTTAAGAAAAAAATAAAACATGAACTAGTTCATTTGTGGGACTGTGAACTTAGTTCAAAATTAAAAAATATGAACGTGAACTAGTTCATTTTAATCTCTGTGAACTGAACTTTGAGCTAGCTCTTTTTCAGAGTGCACTTGCACAGCACTGCTTATGGTATAAAAAACTATTCATACATGAATTACTCAAATCATCAACAGAATATATTAAAATGGATTTAGTGGAATTGACCAATCAACCTAACTTTTAAAAGGAAAATTAAAGGCACAAGTTATGGGGCTAGGGGTATCTCACATTAAAACAAAAAAGGTGTAGTTTAATGATGTTGTGAAGTAACAGGGAACGCGGGCGTTTCCAGACTTTTTGACTGAGGTGGCACAAATGGGGCTCTGACACATTTGAAAGCGAACATGAAACAGTAAAAAAAAAAAAAAAAAATACAGATATCTGAAAGTACAAACAGCGACAGTGGAGAGAAACTGCATTTCAAAACATAAAGATTATGTTAGAAGCTACAAACATCCTGACAGCTGAACATAAAGAAATTTTACGAAACGTCTGCCTCTCTGCTCTACTGGACACACATGAGCGCAGTATCATAATACTTCATGTCCAAGGCAGGCGACCGCAGCCTACTTGGAGGAGGGTCGGGATCCTGCAATCCAGTGTGGTATGGTTTGGCTTGGCGTGGCCAAAACCGCTGGAAAAGGCCCATAACTTATGCAGGTGTGACCTGAAGTGTGTGTGACAGATTAGCGTGAATTTACATTCCTCATATCTACTTTAGTGACTAACACTTAAGTATCTTACAAATTCTTATTCTTTTCTCTGTTTAATGTTTTATTTAAAAGATAAATAGTCTTGCCAATCACAACATAAAAGAGTGACACCACCTCACAAATGTAATGCAAAGTTTCCATACTTGAAGGCCTCAGAATAAATTGAACATCCATTCTACCACTATCCTCAGAATTCCACCATGAAAAAGTTTTATTTTTATGATTTTGTGGGGGTTTTTGTTTGTTTTTGTGAGTAGGATATAAGGATCTGCAAGTGACATCTCATTATACAACATCCTGTTGTAAAAACGATCTACAAAGTAAATGAACCTTGTAAGAATTAAAAGTAGAATACATACAAAGAAAATGCACATTAATAATTGTTAAACAGTTGGTTTAAACAAAGGCTCTGAACTAAAGAAAATCTGACGTTATGTTTAGTCACATTCGCCGACTTCCTTCCTCACTCTCTGATGTATCTGATCTGACCCGTGTTTTCTCAGAAGTGTAGCAACAAGCTGCTTCTAGGAAACGCACTGTTGTCTTTGAAAAAATACAGATTTCTCTGGGTTTGAACATTGTTAGAGACATTTTGGATAATATAAGTACACAGCTCAACAAAATATGAAACGTAAGTCTAGCATTCGCAGACATTTTCATCTGGAAATGTCAAGTATTATAGCTTTGAAAGTGGTAATTATTTATAAGTGTCCCTTTTAGTTCAGCAAATGGTTCCTCATTTACTTTTCCATTTCTTTTTCAAACTACTTTACAGGTGAGCTACAGGCTCCTACTTCTCCATTTCACCTCTATTTATCATCATACCCATTTCAAGGACATGTACATGTGCACAAACCACCACAACGTTCAGGTGAAGTGGTGTGCACATTACTGCCTGTCCAGAAGTGCTTTCTTTTTTTTAATATATCTCTGTTTAATATATGTATATAGATTAGAGAGATTTATTTATTTATAAGGGTTCTTTAATTTATCCTTGTATTTGTCTAACCTTTTGTATTTAATATTTAATACAATATGTTGTTTTCCATGCAAAGCAGAAAGGAGAGAGAGCAGGGTGCCACTGTAATACTGCACTTTTATGCTGGCTACATATCATGCTTATTGTGGATGTGTTCTTATGCAGCCAGAAAAAAATACCACCATTATTACTCAGTAACTTCAAAAACTAATATTTGTTTTGCTGTTGACCTTCAAATTGTCCACCAAGCTAACTGCTGAGACAGTCCAGCTAACACAGAATGAAAATGTGGCACAACAAAGAGCTTTTAACTGATGCTAATTTGGCTATAATCAATATTTCCCTACAAACAATGAACTAAATTGCTTATTTGTAACGTGAAAGGGTCACCCACAGCGATGAAGCCACAGAGAATTATCACCTGACTCAGAGCTCAGAGACTTTATGCTCATTGCTTTGTTTTTCTGGCAGCTTTACTGTTTCGGTTTCAGTGCTCTGTTAAATCATTTTCAGCCACAACGTTGCAGATATTTTCTGTGAAAAAATGCTAAAAAGCCCACAGTACACTACCCTCACCAAACATCAGACAGACTAAATTAATGATTAGCTTGTGAAAATATAGAACATTTAGCAGCTAAAAAGCTGCATTTTTCCTGCACCAGTTGATACACTGTAAAACAATTTTTGAGATTTAGAAACTTAAAAGAAAAAAAAATATTTTAAAACAGTGAGCTGCAAAACTGATTTGTCTTCTTTTAGTGCCTGAAAAATTAAATAGTTTTAATTGTAAATACTCAAATTTTAACGTTTACTTTCACTTCAATGAATTTACTCAATATTTGTTTAAATACAGCGTTTGGAGTTTCTACAGTTCAAAGCTTTAATTCAATCTAAAGAAGAAAAGTGAATTCATCAACAAGTTCAGTAGTTTAGTTCAGTAGTTGGTAAAAAATGTTCTAAAACTTAAGAGTTTGAGGTCAAAACTCAGAAATCTATCTATGACGCCTTGCCTTGAAATTTTGAGTTTTCTCAACTTTTTCATTTTTACAGTGTAGAGACCAGAACAGAGACCTAAACGGAGAGTGACTATTGGACTAAAATTAGGCCAAATGAATGCTAATTGTGCCATATGCTAAAAACGTTGCTACATCAACTTACAAGGTGATATGTTAGAGTTGTGTTCACTGCTTGTTTAAACGGACAAAAAGCCATTACCACAGCTTCCATCACGTATAAATGATTATTTAATTAAATTGTTAGTTAATTTGACTGAAACCCAGCATGCATGAATATATTTACAGCTGGCCAGTTTCTGATGCAGTGCTTAATCTACAAATTCTCTTTATATGTGATCTAAATTGGAACAAAATGTGGCACTTTAATAACTCAAAAAGTGCAAGAGTGTATGTATGTGTGGCCCATGGGTGCTCCTGCTCCCGCTGTAAGAACACAGCAACATGATATATGGTCACAATTTCCAAACCCTCCATTATAGAACTGCATCTTTTGCCTTAAAGCTGCTCCAGAAGCACATTACCTCATCGTAACACGGCACTCTTTAGGACAGAACAGTCTTGATTATCACCACACGCATCCAGATATAGTTTCTTCAGTCAATATGTCTCCCTCGGCAGGCTGACATGAATTGAGGGAGTTTACTTTTCACTGTAAAACTCAGTTGCAGATCAGAAGAGTTTCTGTGTCTTCATTTTATGACTTAAAGCGGTCCTGTGCACCGCAGCTGCACTACTCAGTCACCACTTTATCAAAGGCATAATAATGAAACGCTTCCTTACAACATCTAAATATAGCACGCAATGAAAGTGGTGTCAAAAAACAAACAAACACAAAATAGATAATCCATTTGTGACCCATTTCTGTCCCTGTGTGAGCTCCATTGTTTGGAATAATAATAATAAAAAAAAAATTCTCTCCCCAGGCACGTAGATATCTACAAAGCCCTCGTCGCTGACAAAGGGTTTGTCACTGTGGGACCATGAGGAAATTAGGACTCCTGAGCAAGAGGCTTGTACAACAACCAACACCCTCCTTAAAAAAAATAGAAGGGAAGAACTGTCGCTTGTTATACCACCGGTGTGATCCCACTTCTAATTTTGAGATTCCCACCCCTACGTGTGCTTTCAAGCGTGTGAAGCCGAGAGCATTAGTGCTGCCTCTCTGATCGCACGGCGGCACAGGAAGGACATTGTCACCATGTGTGTTTTTAATAGGATAGCAAAATAAACCTGTTTTCTGGTCAGCAATTACCCATTCTTCTGGCTCGGTGTAAATTAGGAAAAGCCGCAGAAAAGAGGCTTTGAAGGCCAGAAGAAGGAGGGGAGGACAGACAGGATCTTAAATTAAGTCCTGGTTCATTTTTTATTTCTGTGATATAAGCCTGGATTATACTCCCAAACGGAGGCAAACACAGACGCCTGTCAGTTCAGTTTATACTACTTTACTGGAGTCCACACATGCGGTGTAGACAGCAACTGTCCGCACGGTCAAAACAAATGCGGGTATGTGGATGTCCACACATTTTCTACATCCATGAAAGCGCAAGGCTCTGTTAGGGTCCATGTGACATAAAGGTTTTGCAAGTCACAAGAAAGTCTCAAGTTTTTGCACTCAAGTCCAAAGTCACGTCCCTAAACTTTGAGTTTCAGGTCAAAATGCACTCTTCACCAAAACTAATGCCATTTTTACAACAGAGCCTTGACTTACTGTTCTTTGTGCAATTTCAAATGTCCGATTGAAGTTGGATGTTGTTGCGTCTCTGTGTATAGTTTTTTAACCATTTCATTTTGGTTGACCAGCACATCAGCATCGTTTTTTTCCAACTGGAGCTCAGTAACGTTGGTTCTTCACGGTTCTCTCCTGCACTTTAGATGCTGTCAGATTGGTTCAATCAAAATTGATCTGGAGAATTAAGTGTTAAGTGGAAATACCGAGCATTAGTTTGACTCAGAAGATGAAGGGGAATGAAGTGTATCAAGTATTTTCAACTCCAAATTAAGTCACGGGTCACTGGGGTTAAAGTCCAAGTTGCATTGCAAGACTTTTTTGAATTTATCGACTCTTAAGTCATCAAATCTTGTGACTTAAGTCTCAACTTTAGTTCACACTTCTGGTAAATGTTGTCATCCCAGGGTGTACGCATAGGCTCTGCGACCTCACAGTCTTGTCCATGCAGCCACTACTGCCAAGTAACTAGTTACATTACAGTGTTAAGTAACTCTTCAGTGTACTTTCGCATTAACAAAAATAAAAATCCCTTTGTGATTCCTTGCACGTTAGTTATATATTGTCCAGATAATCTGACAGAAAACTGGGCAGAGGCCGTGCCAAGACACAGGCTTGCATAGCCTACAGTACATCATGTTTCAACAACTACTGTGACCAATGAACCAGTTAGCTTCTCAGAACTCAAGCCTACATACAAACAGTAAAAGTGTACAGGCTTTTAAATCACACAGACTCACCCAGCCGATGCTCTCTGTAGTTTACTCTTTTTCAAGTTTTTGAAAATATGTCAGATAGTCGGTTTCTCTGATGAGACTTCCAAAGTTAAAAAGCCTCTCCACAGGAGCACTGGATGATGTGACTGGACTGGAGTGTTAGTCTTTCTGATCATGGGTAATTGTTTAATACATCTGTCTCGAGATCTGAGTTGAGATTTCAGCTGAGGTGTCTGCTGAGACTGTGGACTGTGTCTGTGTTTTGTCTTTGTCTTTGCCAGAGTAAAATTGTCACAGTTAAGGACTACTTATTTGAAAATGTAACTAAATAACTGAGTACTCAAATTACAAAACTAACGCATTATGTTGCTTGTTATAACAAAAAAAGTAATCTGAGCACTATAAAGTCTTACTTTGCAATACATTAAGATTCATTTATGTCAAATGTTAGATATGGATATGGATGTATTTCTGCACATTTTCTGAAAGCTTATGGATATGGACAAAATAGAGCAGTGCCTCCGGAAGTCATGGGGCAGTGTTTTTAAAAGTTTATAAAAATTGCCTCGTTTGCTGTCAGAACTTTTTGACTCTTCTTCCTCTTCTTTGAACTAACTTTTGACTCTGAGTGGTGCCCTCTACTGACAGTTTTGCTTAACATCCATACCAACATAAAAGATGCATGGAAGCATTTGGGCGGTGACAGTTTATATTGTTTGAAACAGATGTATGTGTTTTTGTACATAAAGGGGGCGTAAATGAGCCGTCAACAGTTCCACCAGGAAGTTGCGATGTTGCAATGATTTACATGAATTCAACCCATCCTCATGAATTTTGGCGCAGCCTCACAATTTTATCCAAACTCTGCAACTTTTCTGCAAATTTAACCAATCATTGTTGCTTCCTGTCAGTTCCACCACCTTAGCAGTCCCCGACACAAACATCATACATGTTCCAGTGAACTGACTGAGTGTTTTGTTGCATTTTGTTGCAACACAGTCTTTGTCACAGTCATTTATCAATGCTCAGTGCACTTTTATCTTGAAATTTTGTGCTGCTTTGACTGAGCTAGAGCTTCTATGTGGAATACTGCCCAAGTGCACTTCTTCATTTACAAATAAAGCAGATTTTGGTAGAGTTTTTGTACTTGTGAGCATTTTTGTTAAGGTTACTTAGAACACTGAATGTGGATTTATTCTCCCTGAAACAAACTGCCTTTGATTTTAATGAATTATACAAAAAATTGCAAATTTCCTTTGCAATTTTCACTGGCTTCCACAGTTTAATTGCAAAAAATACCTAAAACCAGTGCAACACACACCGCATTTTTTAGAAACGCTGCCGTGAAATCAGCCATTTTAGTCCGCAACGATCCCAAAAACAACTCACAAAATCCTGAAGGGACTGATTTAAAGAACCCAGCTCTGCTGATTGCCCTCCCACCTGCATGAACTGAAGTGCAGCCGCCGATGCTCCCTGTACGGCTTTAGTTCTCTCATCCCGTCTCTTCATTCCATGTGAAGGCATGTTATCAAATGTGTTTGCTGGCTTTGTGTTTTCTACAGTGGTTATGCTGCTGGCAGGAAAGAAATCAAACACCCGTCTCTCATGGCAAACCACAGAACGGACAAACCCCACCTCGTCCTCCAACCCCCCGCGCTCTAAACCACAGCACTGACTGTCAGGAGAGCTCAGACGAAACACAGGATTATGACTACAGTCAAGTGGCATGGAGGATCATTTCACCATTTGGCTTTCTGAGAAGGACTTTCAAACTGACTCCATCTTTGCTGCAGTTAAGGACGGAAAAGATTTTCTATCAAACCCCAAATAAGAGCTTGTTCAAAGGCTGGTACCAACCAGGGTTAGGTATCATTCAAAAATGTGCAGGCAGATACAGTACATTGACTTTGATACCATCCCTTGAACAGTACCTTTTTCTAGGGCTGCGCCCAACTAAAGATTTTCCTAGTTGACCAGAAGTTGTCAGTTTAAGCCTAATCATACATTTATGATATTAATTTCATTATTTAAACATATATTTCTGGGGCTCAAAGTGAGCTGCCTGTTAAAAGCTAATGGCAGAAAGGATGATGGCTCTGAATATCTGAATGTATCACAACAACCAACAAGGAGACTGAGCATTTAGTTTTTTTATTTCAAGGCAGTACACACAACTCTCATTTAAAACACGTGAATAAATAATTTCCAACTTCACAAAAACATTTGTGGACTTTCCAGCACCATGGACAATGGATGACAAAGTAAGCTGCTATGTTAGAAACTTGCCCCTCGACCACTTCATGCCTCCTGCCCCCACCTGAACCCATCGTGTCTTCATTGTCCCCGAGGGGGTCACAGTCTGGTCAGAGACGTTGTAACGTTAAATCACCTCAGGTTCTATATTCCATGTCAAAGCAGCCCTCACTGATCTTAGAGGTTGTATCCCCATAAGGCCGCTAAATGAGCAAACTTGCTGGAGAAAAAGGTCTGTGTTGCAACAATCTCCTGGCGAGGTGCTGCTCCCACATGGAGGTGGGTTTTTCTTCTGTGACAAATGAATAAATGGAAACTCAGTTGACTAAGACTCAATGACAAATGGTTAAGTTGACTACTAGGGGGCAGTCCTATTTTTTTTATACCAATTTTATAAAATAATTTTAACAAAAAGAAATTTACATTACACATTACAGTACAATGACTCACTTCAATGGAGGAAGCTGCTCAAAGACCTGGAGCAGCTGGAGGAACTATTTTTACTCGACCTGGATAACTGGACTAAAATGAACTGATGGAATATCTGTATGGGCTATATTAAATTATAAATAACTGTCAAAAGGAAAAACCACTCTGTCAACTTCTTTAAGTACTGAAATTTGTTACAGAATGACAAGGCATTTTTCAGTACTTGATAGGATCAAAGCAGTTCCACTGGCGCCACAGAAGTATCGAAGTTCAGAACCCAGCGGAGTCCTGCACCGGTTTGGGTGACCTGCAAAAACTTTGTGCCGAGTAGAAAATGTATTTAAATAAATTTGCAGGTGCAGGGGTGAAAATGAATAATGTATCGCATACAGTACAATGTTATGTTTTTGCACTTGTAGAAATCAGAAAAGAAAATCATTGTTCAGTATTTTTAACGCTTGTATTTGCTAATACAGAAATATCAATTCTAATCAGATGGCAGGATTTTATTGTGAAAGTCTATCACACAACCTTTGACCCCACTTCCTGTCAAAACAATAGGATGTCACTGTTTGAGCTGATAGCAATGATGGCTAGCTGATAACTAAAAGTTGGAGGTTTGGGAGAATTTTAGTGTGTTCAAAGACTACTTGTAAAACGTTTCAAAAAGTATTATATTGTATTATATATAGCCGCAAGCTAACCTTGTCCTCACTATGGAAACACATCGACAGCTGCAGGAGCACAGGTGCTGCACCAGTTGAGAACACAAGTGAGTGAGTGTATGTGTCTTTAATCATTGATGCGGCCCGGTTGATATAATTGCGGGTAACGGGTCAGTTCTGGTCCTCAGCTTTGCAGGTTTGGGTGTGGGCAGGTTTGCAAAACTGGACCCTTGCAGGACTCTGATACCCAGTCATAGTGGCAAACATTTTCTGTACGGAGTGACGGATGTGATGTATGTGACTTGTACAGTGCTTGGATGGAGGTTGTTCATAAAAGTGAAGGCAGAGTGCATAGCGAGGCCTCAGGGGCAGGTGATGTGCGGCTGTGATGCCACCTGACATCTTCCTCAGAGGTGTTTCAGGCAACAAATAGCAGGTCTGTCTGCTGTCAGCCTCTAGGCCACCTGGGGGGTCAGGCCTGACACTCTGTGCCGTGACAGCACAAGCACCCCTCCCCAACCCCCCCAACCTCCCTCTCCTCCTCCCAGTCCAGGGCCAGGCTTCGGAGCCCCAGAATGCACCAGGAGCCGTCATGGCCGATGAGGAGTGACGCCGGTGAGGAGGGAGAGAAATCCCTCTTTCCTTAAGGTGCAATGAAAGGTCAGGAGCCCGGTATCACTGGGAGAATTACTCACCACGCTGCCTACCTTGACATCAACAGAGAGCCGACCTGCGGGGAGCGAGTGAGAACGAGACGGAGGGGGAGAGAACAGGTGGAGGGCTGGAGAGCTGTGGCAGATAGGCGGTGAGGGAGTAATGAGTCGGAGGGGGGAGGACGGGATGACAGGGTCAGGGGGAGGTGGAGAGGCAGGTTGAGGTAATGGGCTATAGGGAGCGTGTATGTGTGTCCTGGTGTTTGAAATCCCAGAGTGTGTGTGTGTATGTGAGTGAGGAAAGGGAGGAGGGGGGTGGGGGGGGGGTCGTTGAAGACGTCTTGCCCTTGCAGCACTTCATCACATTCAGTTTTTTATCCACGCTTCCTGAACTTCCACTGCCTTTTCCGCTCCAGTTGGCTCTCAGCGGACAATGCGATCAGAGTGTCCCTCCATGTGCATTATGCAAGCATGTTCCGGTCTATAGTTAAGATGTCAATGGTGCGTGCACCTCCCCAAGGTCAACACCCTAATGAGAAATCTCCGGGGACAACAGTAATTATCAAATAACTAAATGCAAAGCCAGCCAAAGTGCGATAATTATTCCTGAGCCCACCGTTGCTAAAAGGTTTGATTGCATCCTTTCCTTTGGCTTGAAAGAGACTTTTTTTCTCCCCCAAAATTCACCAAGTCTGAGTTGATGTCTCATACTGGTAGCCTGTCAGTTCTAGTCAGGGCCTGCCACATTTGAATTCTGGGACCATCTGCTACTTCATACATCCTCTCTAATAGCTTTCTTTTTCCATCAGGGCTGTCTCACTATCTGACATAATGTAGTTATGCACAAGACATTCACTCAATATTCAACAAAGCGCACACTATCTGCCTGCACGGCCGTGTGGCATTCTCTCAACCTGCCCGCACATAACAGGAATTTAAGCACATGAGCACTTGGTATTTGACTGCTCCCGGAGTCTGAATAGTGTGGAGGGGAGTCGGGTGGAGGATTGAGATTGATCAGCGGTGAGACAGTGACTGTGCCGCTCGCTGAGTGTTTCTGATTTTTTAAGGTCACCCTCACTAGAACCAAAAGGGCACATCAATTTTAGAGCCCTCATGAGGAGGCACCGCGTCTCCTCTTCGATCACTCAGCCCCCTGCGGAGAAACGACATCTGAAGGTGCACTTGATTTGTGTGAAACCCGGTGTGGCGCATGATCGGAATAGAAAATAAACAGACGCAACCTGGGTAAACAGATGGATAGCACCACAACATGTGGCGCAGGACGGCTTCGGAAAACATGTAACAACTGGAAGGCAACTGATTAGAAACTTGGCAGTTGTCAAAAACAATATGGTGCTTTGCGAGTCATACTTAGTGTGGATTTGTACAGTACCAGATAACATGCAGACGTGTGTGTTTAAAGGGATATATGGATTATTTGAAGGTGTGTTGTACGAGGTACTTATCCATAGTGCAGTCGATGGTGAGCCCCGTCAACAAGCCACAATTTGGAGAAGCTGAGAGGGAGACCAGCACAGTAGCTAACCAACGTACTGCTGTGGACAGGGTCAACAACAAAATACAGAAAAAATGGCCCTCTAAAACATCAACACAAGCATGCACAATATTTTGGATATTTTTGCCACTTTAACTTGCTGCCAGACAGTCTTTTCCAACAGGAAACCACCATTATATGAGCCAAGTAGTGCATTCTCTCACTCTGCTGGTCTTCCCCTGCCTTGACTGGTTAATTTGTATTATTGTGTGAGACTTCACCACTTACAAGAAAACTACCTGGTTAATTCAGTAACAAACGTCTTCATGTTTAGTTTTTAAATGTAATGTCTTTAAATGTGTGCTTTATTGCTCTCTGCTGTGCTCAGTATTTTGATATTTTGTTGTATTTACCATCTTTTTATCTAATTTTTCCAATTGTTTGTTTTCATAAAAGCCCTTTTAGGGACGGGTGTTGACAATTATCATTTGCTTTAACCACTATGATACGTGCATTGATGCCTGTTTTTCAGCCCGTCTATGTATACAGTATTTGTCCCTATCAAATAAACAATGAATAAATAGATAAATAAATATGGTAAGTTGTATTCACCGAAGTCTGCTTTTGGGCCTTAGAGCACCATCTAGGGGCTGGTAGAGACAGTGGTACTTCTAAATCGTTATTAAAATAAAAATAAAAAACATTTTTTTGGCAATATACAAAGCCAGTTATTTTTATTTCTAAATGTTCTAAAAAATTAATTTAAATGAAAATAGAAAATTTCAGTGACCAGTTACATTTGAATATCACCACACCAATCACGACACATCAAAAAACACAAACACAATGACACAAAGTGGATCATTTTTCTCAAATGAACAAGTCATGTAGGTGACAACTAACCTGAGATGCCAGATGGTTTGTTCCACTGAACCATCTCTCTTAGAAACTGTTTGGAAAAGGGCACGCACTTTCAAAAATTACTTGGCAGGTGATGGGATGAACCATCTGTCTATCACATCTAACACAGGCCTTCTTCAACCAATCAGATCAAACTCTTGCCGAAGCCAATCGAGAGAGAAGTGAAAACATGTTTTCCATGGAGAAAAACCTTCAGTGTCGTTCTTTGCTCTTCTTTTAATGAAGAAATGCTCTCCAGTTCTGATATAACTGATGCTATCACAGTATCTGTGCTAACCTCAAGTCGCTTCCATGGGCACCTCTCACTGTTTTCACACCTAAAACCACACCCATAGCTGTCAGTAGTCCCTCTGAGGATGCTGATTGACATATTTCCAGCCACAGTCAAACCCAAACCCAGCAAATTCCATAATATATGTTAGGTTATGGTGTGTTTCCTTCTATTTGCTAGTTGCTAAACAGGAAAAACAGGAAAAAAACGAGATAGGTTGGATATGTCAGAAAGTGAAGATGGAGGTCAGCCTAAAATTACAAAAGGTTCAGAACCAGTGTTCTAACAGGTGAAATTATTTATGTTGCCAATGGAATCTGGTTCAGCACCATCATATAAGCCAATTACTGCTCTCATAATAGCGGTTTCCAATTGGAAAAGGTTGCCTATTGGCATGGTAAAGCAGTGAAAATATTAGAAATATAGGGTACAATTAAACTGTTTTTATTTTAGGTGGATAATATACGTTCAGTAGTTGAGCTTGTCCGTAGCTGTTTATTGCTTAACTTCCATCCTGATGCTCCTAACTGGAAGCATGTCGATCACCATCTACTGTAGGTAATACACTGACTATGGATAAGTACTACATACAACCCCACTTCAAATAATCCAGACTATTCCTTTAAAGTAGCAGCAACTAATGTGGCTGAACAGCCAGTTGAACTTTTATGCCCCATGAGGGTTCAGAGCATTAAGTCAAAAGACTGAACATGATTATGTCTTCATTTTCAAAGAGGAAGGAGGAGAAAAGGAAGAAAAACATGCATAACAGCTCATGAACTGGGAACAAACAGTCTTGTAATAAACCCTCATGAATGAAACTGAATCTGGACGTGTTCAAAGTGAAATGTATAATTGCATAAAGTGTAATTGGCCCCGACATGACCCCTCCTCCTTCGAAAACAAAAAAGGTCAAACAGAGTGTGAAGCTGCTCAACATCCACATCCAGTAACGCACTTTTGGAAAGCGGCGCAAGGACAAAAACAATGAGGCGTTCATCCCCGAGACAGCTTCAGGGAACAGCAGTGAGTGGGAGGAGAGTGAAAAGATAACATCACAAAAAAAACACAGACAAGGAGAGGGAGAACGCGGGAGAGAGCAGGAGGAGGAGGAGAGTCATCAGAGATCAGGGTGACCCTGCGCCACTCAGGAACATGTTCTGCCTATAAGCTAAAGGAGAAGCCTAAAGTTTGCCACTGAGTAATCTCTCGGCTGTCAACATCCTGGGGACTCGGCCTTGACAGTGACCATGTTCCAGCAGCGTGGGGCCACGCCGCTCTCAAAACTCGACCTGACATGGTTGGAGTGTATTTTGGTGAAATGTTTGGCCAAGTCTCTCTGAACAGACAGAATAAATATCCACCTGCTCTAAACCGTCATACACACTTAGACATAAAGGTGCTAACTAGAACCGAAAAGGGTTCTTTGGTTCCTGGTAGAATCTTTTATAGAGATTTTACATGGACCCCTTTCAGAAAGTTATACCTAGAACCCAACATAAAGGGTTATACCTTGAACCAACTGTGAAAGAGTTCACCCAGAACCCCCTATAAGAGGTTCTAAAGGAGAACCCTTCTATGGTACAATGGTCCGACCTAAAACCCTCTCTGGAGGTTGCATCCAGAACCTTTCGACCTTCCAAGAATTCTAACAAAAACCTACTCAGGAATTTGTACTGGAAACCCTCTTATATTCTAAGGATTTTATCTAGAACTCACCCAGGGTATTCTGCCAAGAATGTTTTTACATTTCAAGGGTTGTATATAGAACCCAACCAGGGGGTTCTGTTGAAAATCATTTTATATTCGAAGGGTTTTATCTAGAACCTGCCCGTGTGGCTTCTGCCAAGAACGTTGTTACGTCCCAAGGGTTTTATCTGAAGCCACCCACGGGAGTTCTGTCGAAAGCTATTTTATTCCAAAGGTTTTATCTAGAACCCACCATTGGGATTCTACCAAGAACCCCATCACATTTCAAGGGTTTTATCTAGAACCCACACAGGTCTGCTGAAAATGGTTTTATATTCCAAGTGTTTTATTTACAGTAGAAACCACCCAGACGGTTCTAGCAAGAACCCTTTTTGTATTATAGTGCAAAGAACCCTTGGTAAAAAGTGGTCTTTAAGGATTTCAACAAACTTTGAAGACCTTCTTTCAAAAAGGGCTCTTTTGGTGATAAGGAATCTTAATGGAACCCTTTATCTTTTTGATGAATTTCTTAAAAAAAAAAAAAAAAAAAAGGTTCTTTTGAAGCAAATGGGTCTGGGCAGAACCTCTGCCATTCAGGAAGAACCCTTTTGGAATCCTGATCTCTAAGAGTGTACAGTGAGAGGTCATGAGAAACACTACAGGCTGAAGAACTCTCCAAACTAACTTCACGGAGGGGATATATTTTTCATGGGGGTGCCAAAGCAGAAGGAGGAGTGACGGAGGAAGCACGCTCACAAAAACATCCCAGCAGATGGTGTCTTGCTTTGATATATGTCAGTTTTAATGGAGCCTACCTACCATCAAAGCAAAACAAACTCCTTACTTAAATTGAGCGAGCCTGATCAAGATGTGCATTAGTCTGTGGCAAAAAGGACAGAGCTGTCTGTGGCCACAGAGACTTAAAAGATGTTAACAATCAGCTTGTCCTTAATAAGAGGCCACAGTAACATTTAAAGACAAGAAAACCTTAATCGGATGAAGCAACAGCCTGATGACAGTGACCGGAACATCCTCGGAACAGCGTATCATTTAACAAAGAGCAGCAAAAAGTATATTGATGAAATAATTTTGAAGATGATAATGTTGTAAGGTAGCCTCTGAAAAAAAATTACCAGCTGGTTTTGTAAATACAGTCATGTTTATCACTCCCCTCAGCAACTCATACTGATGCACAAGATACCATTTAGCATCTGTATGAGATGATGCAAGAAATACATGACAACACAATGTTGTGAAACAGCCACTTTGGAAGTACAAATACTTAGTTACTGTATTTTTCTGGTGTTTACTTTACTTGTGTATTTATTTTTCTGACAACTTTTTACTTTTGCTCCCTATATTTGAACACAAATATCTGTGCTTTCTACTTCTTACATGTTCCAAACAGGCTCAATACTTCAGTACTTTAATGCATTTGATGGGAATATTGAAATTTTTATTTTGCATTATTGTGCGCCGCCCTCTCAGCATCAAGACTGATTTTGATGTGTTGCTGTCCCGTCCATTTAGGTTGAAAAGACAGTTCCTCAGTGTATGCACCAGTGCATATCACACACGACTTAATACGACAAAAACAAAGTAAAAGACATAACAAGATGGAAGCAAACAGGCATAACAACATTAATGCAAAAGATGCAACGATGAAAATGACGTAAAAGACTGAACAAGACAAAACAACTTAAAAGACATAAGATGAAAACGATGTAAAAGATGCACCACAAAAACATTCTTAACGACATAACCAAAAGGAAAATGATGGAAAAGACAATAATAAGGCCATAGCAAAAGATGTAACAAGAAAAAAATGATGTAACAAGACAACAACACTGTAAAAGACGTAACAAGATGAAAATGGCATAAAAGACGCAAAACAAAAACATTGTAAAAGACGGACGAAGATAAAAATGACTTAAGAGACATAACAAGATGAAAACAACATAAAAGAAAAACAAAAGCACATTGTAAAAAACATAACAGGATGAAAATGACAAGAGAGGGAACCATGGAGAAAAGGTAAGATTCAGTTAGCTTTGCACACAAACAACTGGTAGAAATTTAATTTCATTTCCATTTCAGAGCCTAAACTTTTTCACTTTTATTGCAGTAAAGAAGCTGAATCAGTAGAGTCTTTTTTTTTTAACACTAGTATCTGTTATATCTGTTGCTACTGCTGTAGTTTGGTTAGTTCAGCAACAAAAATGGTTAGTAAGTAAAACTGTAGACAAAAACTTTACACAAAACTGACTTTTAGTATCCCTTTTAATGCTTTTAAAAAATAGCTCTATAACTTTAAAGGGTTACAGTTCACCCCAAAATCAAAAATACATATTTTTCCCCAAGTCCTGACTATAATGGGACTAAATGGCTCTTGGCTTGTGGGAACTGTGTTGGACCTATTTTCTTTCTAGTGGAAAAGTAAGAAGTTCTGGTAGAATCTACTGCAGAAGGACAGTTTTTCCTGAAACTGCTGCATCTCTGCAACTCTAGATGGATAAATAACACTACAGGCCAAGGGGAAAATCTTGGCTGTCCCTTCAAGAATGCTAAATAATTTCCTAAAGCAGTTGGACGCTGCCATTTTTAGCCAACAATACTCAAAGGAGGACAGTGGAGAACAGTCCACATGTTGAGGACCATCTTCAGCCGCAGATATGTAGTAAATATTTACAGAAGTGAGACAACGTATGTGTCCTAAAATAAACTGTGCTCATTGTAATGAAGGAACATGTCCCATAATGCAACAGTGTGGCTTATTGATGAGTTTTTGGACAACAATGGAGTGTAGAGGATCAATTCAATGTTAGTTTTGGTCTTTTCATGGGATATAAACCTTTATATTATATTGACTCTTTGTATTGTATTGTATTGTATTGCATTGTATGGACAGTGTACAGTGAGCAGGTCATTATTGTGAAATAAACCCCAACAGGTTGATGCAGGATCCCCATGCAAAGCGGAGGGGTTTTGAATCACCCTGATGGGGTTTATTTCACAATAATGACCTTCTCTCTGTACATTAAATGCCAAAACACAAGAATGCAAGACAAAATATTCATTTAAAAATGATTTTGTGGATTTAAAAAACATCTTATTCCTCCTCTAGGGTCTATGATTAGATCTGCATCCATAGCAACGGACTGCTCTTCATAGCAACAGTCTGTTATACATAGCAACAGTCTGCTATAAAGAAATAACAGACATAAGAATATGAATATCTTAGAATTGTTATATTGCATTATATTATATTAAAATGACTAACCCTTTAAATAAATATTTATCCAACTTATCTTAACAACAACACTCTTCACCTCCTCTTATATCTGATTATTCTTAATCGTGTCATTTGAATTCAGTATTTGAATTTGCATTTAATTATTTTAAATGCCCTTTTCATCCCTCTTCTTAGACTAACTCTTGCAAATGTATTCTCTTTCTCAAAGCAATATTTTACCATGTCTGATAAGTATATTAAAAGCTCACTCTCTTCCAAAACATAACCTCATATACTTCAGAGTTCACAGCTGCAGTATCCTCCCCTCTGCTCCTATGCAAACTAATAAAGCTACTAAAGCTGAACGAGGGCAGCTTGAAATGGATAACCCCAGCAGAAATGACTGGCCTGTGTTGACCCGATACATAAACAACATGGGTGCTGAGACCCAGGGACATGCTGAAATCTGTCTTGTTAGGACTTAATGCAGTGGCCATCCCTCCTTCCTCCTGACCCCGCTGAAACACTGCTGACCTCTCCCTTAGGTCCTTTGTTAGTACAGCAGCTCTTCACTGTATGCTGTCATTTGCATTTTAGAATTGTTAAACAAATACCCACCCATGGCTCCTTCTGCCTGCCACCCACTGTGACCCTACACCCACTCTCCTCTCAAGCCAGCCAAAGGTAATAGCAGGCATACGGTGAAGGCTGCTCCAAATGTTAGCCAGAGAGATCCGGGTCAGAGGTCAAATAATTCGTATGAGTGTGTGGAAGGAAACACTCGACAAAAGGGATAAAAGTTTAAAGCTATACTGGAAACCCAAATCTACAGTCAGAGTCTTAAGCATATAATAGTGAAGGTCCCATTTTTGCATCAAAACTGTAAATAATGTTCTCTGTAAGGTGGTATTCGACCCTTTATTACACCCTTATTAAATGTTATTAGAGGGTAAGTTTAGGACACAACAACAGACCTCTGTTCTGTAAACTATGCTACGTCCCTTTTTAAATACAGTATGTGAACTAGACCAAATAAAGACCAAAATTACAGAGGCAGAGGCATATTTTGTCTGTGAGTGTACAGACTTAATGTAATACTGCAGGCAGATAAAGTGATTTGATCTAAGTAGTCATCAGTCTTGGCTACTCTGCCGGTTGCTGGGGAACAGCCAAAGAAGGTGTGTCTCAAGTAGCAGATATGTGACTTCACTTTAGTTTACAGTACAATTGTAATGCTTCCCTAACTACCCTCTAATAAAGTCTAACAAGGGTCTAACAGAGGGAAATAATACACTCAAGTTACAGTACAGTTATGTTCTGTTGCAATGTGTTCCTAATTAACATGTCCAGTAAGCTTCTAATAGATAAATATACATTTTAGTTTACACTACAGTTATGCTGTAATTGCTCTGTAATAAAGTCTAACAAGGGTCGAACAATGGGAAACAATACACTTTAGTTTACAGTACAGTTGTATTGTAATGTGTTCCAAATTTCCCTCTAATAAAATAAAATACAGTTCTAATTGTGGGAAATAATACATTGGCAACATATAATCTTTTGTTCAGATAATTTACTTTTCCTCTTTAGATAAACTTGAATTTTAGACCCCCACCCCTGCAATCAAACATATTAAATTATTACTATTAACCATTATTCACTTTCACGTGAATGAATTTACTCAACTATTTTTTTGAAAAACAATTTCAGTTATTTTTGTTAAAACACAAAATTTTTTTAAGAGGAAAATTTGATCATGTCAACAAAAGATTATTGGGTGGGAAACATTTTGGGGGGGTTTATTTCAAAACTTAATTTGAGTTTGACTCAATCCTCAAAAATTAATTTAAGACAGCTGTCTTGAAATTATGTCAGATGTCAGAAAAGGGTCTCTGATGACAAAGCACAGCAGTGAAAATTTCCTTTCTTATTTTTTTTGTTGTTTTTTTAGGTGGGCATTTTTATGTTGTTTATTTTGACTATTTCAAGCCAAATTTCCTGAAGCTTTAACCATCTTTGCAGCATCATAAGCCTGCCAGAAACTCCCCGACTTGATGCTGAATGACTCGACTCAAACAGAGCAGTTTTGTTTAATTTATTAAATGGCTCACTGCACCATTCTGTAGACGTGGAGCTGTAAAACCATTGCATTATCGAACAGGGGCTGTATGGGCTCGACATGACATCGTCCCCGCTCGCATTAGCTGATGATGTCAGAGGCAGGGAGGCATATTTTTGCCACTTGGCATTTTGGAAATGTGGTATGGCCGTCGCTGTCAGAGCCTGAGTGTGTAGGACTGCGGATCAATAGCCGGCTATTGGGTAGACAGTGGCGGTGTGCTGCAGTGCAATCTGGGAGTTTCCTCTGGGGAGGAATAGGTCACCAG
The DNA here is from genome assembly GCF_056507025.1 of Lutjanus erythropterus. NCBI lineage: Eukaryota > Metazoa > Chordata > Actinopteri > Lutjaniformes > Lutjanidae > Lutjanus > Lutjanus erythropterus. Next base: position 6,152,343 of record NC_139327.1, read on the forward strand.
GGGTACAGAGCGTCGCGCTGCTCATGTTGTTTAAGATGGGAGTACAGGCTAGCGCTGTGTGTTTGTGTTGCAGCTGCTGATGCGTGAAATGGAACTCAGGTAGCTGGGCGGGCCTCGGGCCTTCGCTGTATCTTCCGCCAAGTGATTACTTTACTCCATTGATTTTTCTCCCTCCTCCACTGATCTGAGAAGATCACTAGAAAGAGGGAGAGAGGAAAAAAAAAGAGCGAAGCAGAGAGGGCAGAGGAACCATTGATTGACCTAGTACTGAGATTCAACGATTGACAGCAGAACCTTGAGTGGCAATGCTCCCTCTTAGCCCGCTAATCTATGACTGAGATCCCTGCTACATTCAGGGACCACTGTTTTATAAATCCTTACAGACAGAGGCCAAATCTTTTCCCATCCAAACATGTTGAGACACTCAGAAAAAAATAGAGTTGTACTTGTCACATGGAAAACGCCCAGAGATGGGAATAGTACACACTTTCTGTAGTCAAGTAGAAGTACAGATACGTGAAAACAGGCTCTGAAGTACAGGACTGAAATATACTCAAAGTAAAAAGCCGGCCTCTGAGGGACATTTCTGTGGACTGTTTCTGTTCAAAGCTAACTGAAACTCAACTTCCCTCCATGGTGGAGTCTCTCTCCCTTTGTCTGTCCTTGTTAAATTGTTTTTGTCCTGTTGTTTTCATCTTGTTACATCTTTGACATCTTTTAAGTCTGTTTTGTCATTTTTGTCTCGTCTTTTTCATCTTGTTACATCTTGTACTACATTTTCGTCTTATTACGTCTTTTTATCTTATTACATCTCTCACATTGTTTTCAGCACTTTTGTCTTGTTATGCCATTTTCAGCAGTTTCATCTTATGTCTTTGATGTCATTTTGGTCTTATGTTTTTCATGGATTTTGTCTTATGTCTGTTTTGTCTCATTAAGTCTATTTTCTTGTTACATCTTTTATGTCGTTTTCATCTTGTTACATCTTTTTTTCTTGATACATCTTTAATGTCGTTTTCAGTGCTCTTGTCATGTATCTTGTTATGTCTTCTACATCATTTTCATCTTCTTATGTTTTTTTGTCTCATTATATGTTTTTGTCTTTTTTTGTGCTTTTTGAGTATTTTCATTGTGTCTTTCATGTCATTTTCAGTGTTTTTTAAGTCTTTGACATTGATTTCATCTTGTTATGTTATTTACGTCATTTTCTCCTTGATTTGTCACTTTCTGTCGTTGACATCATTTTCATCTTTTTATGTTGTTTTTGTCTTTACGTCGTTTTTGTTGCATCTTTTCCAGCATTTTCATTTTGTTACACTTTTCTTGTTATGTTTACAATGTTTTCTCCTTGATTTGTCATTTAATGTTGTTTATGTTGTTTTTGTCTTGTTACATCTGTTGTGTGTGATGTACTGATGGATACACTAAGGAACCATCTTTTCTCTGTGTCACTGTCATCCATTGAAGTTGAAATCGCTCCTGATGTTGGGAAGCTGCATGCCATGATGTAAAATAAAATAATCAATAATTCCCCTTAAATAAAGGAATACAAAGTACAGATATTTGTGTTAATATGCAGGGAGTAAAAGTAAAAAGTTGTCAGAAAAAGAAAAAGTACAGATAAAGTACAGACACCTGAAATCTCTGCTTCAGTACAGGAATAAAGTATTTCTTCTTAGTTACTTCCTACCTCTTAATATGCCACTAGGAACATCTTAACCATGTCGAATACATCACCTTATTAGGAAAATACTCTCCTCACTGCACATTATGGTTGGCTGTGCACGCAGCATGTTTGTTTTTTTTCATGGTCTTATCAAGGTTTGTTGACCTGGCAGGGCTGAGTAAATATATTCATGAGTTTTTGAATGGTTTATTTTATTTTCATAATGCAGAGCATCTTTCAGACAGCATGACATCTCCAAGAATCACAAGCACACTTCTTTTACCTCCGAGGCAGATAACATAAACGCATATGCAAAAGGTGCGTGTCATTACCATAAGCTACAGTGGGGTTTGTATGTGTAATAGCTAAGTGTCTATTAAAGGGTAATTTTATTTTTATCGTGATGTTTAGCTCAGTCTGCGGGCGATCATCTGCCAAGGCCTCAGCAGAGTCAGAGGCAGAGCTGAACTGATGTTAGATGATTCAGACTCTGTAAGAACATCTAACACGACAAGCTGACAACCACAGCATGCAAACAACTTGATTTACCTTAGCAATGCATGAATATTTGCTGTTGAGTTGAGCAGCAGCACTTTCCGGCCCTTTATAAAGGCAAAAGACCTGTCCAAATCTGTCCAAAGGTCTGTCTGAAACTACCAACCTCACATTTTTTATTTTATTTTTACATTTTAAAAGATATGTCTGGTAATATATTATTGTTGCTAACAATCACCATCTCATGTAAAGACGAAAACACTGACATATGTTGTGTATTGTTGAATGCTTCTATTATTCCAGATGTTTTCAACTATGTTCAAATCCAGATAGATTTTATTCAAGATAAGATATGTACCTCTTACCTCTTATATTTACTAGAACTTAAGGGAAACATGGGGAACACCAGAACAGAGCTACCCAAGGTGGGGCCCACAGGGCCAAAACTGGCCCAACATAAGGTTCAATTTGGTCCCCCAGATGTTTCTTGCAAGAAAATAAAATAAAATAAAGAATTTTAAAACGGGTTCTTCTTATCCAAGTTGTTAGTTATTGTAATATATTTAATGTACAGCAACTTTTAGGAAACTTCAGACTGAACACACACACTGTAATTTATTTTAACTCAATCTCACACTGTCCTGCTGCAGGAAATACTCAGTAGCCCACAAAATATGTATCATTCAACAAATGAAAATAGTCCCCAACAAACACACAGTTTCCTGCTATTTCAGTAACTAAACTATAAACTACAATAGCCAGCTATTTCTAGATATTGTTAAGCCTTTTTTTTCTAAAGTCAAAGTATAGGCTTATACTTGTAATCCATTTATAAACCATTCTTTCCCGTTCTGATACAACGCAACTTTTTAGTTTTGGGACTCTTTTCTATCACTTTTAACACTATGTTTACCAAAATAAGATCACTACAATAAAGTATAAAAGGGCAAGAACCAGTACGTCTGTCTCTGCATTACTGCCAGGCTGGGACTGTGTGTGTGTGTGTGTGTGTGTGTGGTGTGTGTGTGTGGGGGGGGGGGGGCGGGTATGTTGTTATTTTTTTCCGTAGCAAACAACAAGTTGTGACAAACCATTTAGTCATCATTTTATAATGTCAAGTGCAAATGGACTGTTTTCTTAGAACATTCTGGTATCTTTTGACACTTAATACTACTGGACAAGGCCAAGTGGATTGGAAAAAACAAAGTAATTATAAAACCTGAACTAAAGACTGATTTAGTGAATAACATTCTGTGATTTGGCAGGTATAATGTTGACAATGAGCAATGGACAAAACCAGGAAATGTATATTTTACTTAAGTAAAAGTAGAAATTCCACACATAATTGCACAATAAAGATACAAAACATACAACCAATAGAAAGAGTAGCCTAAAAGGCTTATTCAGATCCTTCGTTATTAAAAAATAATAATAACATAATGCTCAGCAAAAATGACCAAAAACAAACAATAAAAAACATTAAACACAAACCAGAAGAGAAGAGAGAAATCTAGAATTCTTACATTCAAGATTTGATTTTGGAGGATTTATTGGCAGAGTATGGCAAAAATAGAATATAATATTTATTAGTATGTTTTCATTAGTCTCACCTGAGAATAAAAGTTGTTGTATTTTCGATATCTTAGGATGAGCTTGTATCTACAGAGGATGCGTGTCCTCTTCCATGGAGGCCATCATATTGTCCAGCCAGGTTTCTACAGCAGCCTCGAACAGACAAACCAAACACTGGCTCTACATTTCTTACCTTTCACATTTTTGTTTTACCATTTTCGCAGTTACCACGTGTTTCTCCTTCATGCTTGGAAGGGGAGGGTGTGGCAGCATGTTTGCAATTTGCAAACTCACCACTAGATGTCACTAAACCCTACACACATCCTTAATTAAACATACTAAACAGTTATCTCCAAAATGTACTCAAAGCATCAAATGTGAAAGAGTGTTATCATGTCATATTTTAATGTTGTAGCTAGTAAAGGTGTAAGGCTAGCTATCAGATATATGTATTTGAGATAAAAGTACAATACTTGCCCTTGAAATGTCATAGAGTACAAGTATAAATAGCATAGAATTGTGTTTAAGTGCACTTTTTTGAGTAAATGTACTTGATTTGGTTCCCACAGACAAACCTCTAATGTCAGCTACACAGAAATCCAGTTAGCTAGCTAATATGCTAATGCTACAACTGCTAAAAAATATTTTGGGAGTGTAGTTGGTGATGCTGATGACCAGGACAGTGTATGTGAATAAGTTCCATTTACTTTAAGTTTAAGAGTGAAACTTAACAAAGTACATTTAAATGTGCATAATTACCGCTATTAATTTAAATGTGTATTCCCTGACTGAATATAATATTCATAAGTACATTTTTATTAGTGCAAAATCACCTGAAAGTGACAGTAGTTGTGCTTTCATTACCTTAGAATGAGCCCTTCATATATACAGAGGGCACAGGCTATAATATGTAACATATCCACATTAAAATGTATACAACCCCTTGACATATGTTATATTTATAGATGTTATGTTATAGTTTCTGTGCCTTGCTGGGGTCAGACATGATGTACAAACTGTAACCCTCCATTAACAGAGCAGTCACTTTGTACACAAGGTCATCCTGACACCTCGCTGCACACAGGTATCTATGGATCTGTACTGACAGAGTGATTGAGCTCGATGGCGTAAGCAGATACGATGCCAAGGAGAGACGTAAAAGCTTAAATAACAAGAGTATGCACCATACAAGTCAAACACAGGTCACTTCTGTTATTGAACGGTAAAATTTTACCCTGTGTAAGAGGAACAGCACTTTGTCTGTCCAGCCGATAGCGAAGGTCAAACGCAGCGGTGTTATTGGAGCATCATTAGGCAGGGAACCATGTAAAGGCCACCGTCGTAATTAAGACCTGAGACCTGTGCTTAACATTGGCACACTCTGGGTCTGGAGAGTGATAAGTGCTTGATCCTGATCAATAAGATGCACAGCCCCGTTGCCACTTGCAAAATCAATATTGTTTTATTTGCTGTTACAATAGGCTTGTCTGGTTGCAAATGAGGTCTGAGCCGCAGAGTTACTTTGGAAGTGGAGACCTTACCCTAGACTTCTGCCCCAGTCCGCCTTAATGAATAGGCCAATAAGTGTCTGCACCGGTGACCTCTCCAGTCCTGTGCCTGGAGGAGCCCTGCAGGAGAGATCCCCAAAGGAGCCTGTCATTGTCTCTACGTGCACACGGATCTGCAAAAAACATGCTCAAACTGACTGTTTTACAGAGGTGGTAGATATACACAGAAACTGTACGCAAGTAGAAGTACAGATACTTGTTTACCAAATGACTCTGGTAAAAGTGGAAGTGTTGGTTCCAATTCTTTTCTCAAGTACGAACATTTTCTTTATGTGTCAGTATCATCTCATGTCTTTTAGATAGACTTTAGTTTTGTTATGTCTTTATCATCTTGTTAGTTTTCTGTCTTGTTAATGACATCTTAGATGTAATTTTTTGTCATTACGTCTTTTTTGACTTATGTCTTTGACATTGTTTTTATCTTGTTACATTTTTTAAAGTCTTGTTATGTCTTTTTTTTGTCTTGTTCCATCTTTAGGGCCCGAGCACCAAATGGTGCGAGGATGCTATTGGATTTGCTCAGATTCTTCTTCTTCTTTTTCGTCCTCTTCAGTCGCATTTTTGAGGAGCTAATCATGCTCGTTGGTGCATGAAACTTGGCACACATTTTTGTTGTCAGTGGATGTGGTCAAATTGATTGGGCACACCCTCTAGGCAGCAACCCCTGCTGCACATTCCACTGACATGCACAAAAATCAGACCTAGACGCACAAAAAAGTTTGCAGGGACCCATAACCTAAACCCAACAGGAGGTTTTCATCAAATCAAAAATTCATCATAATGACTTCAAAATGAGTGTGTGCCATCTAGATTAGTTTGAGATCAAAATTTATGAAAAGATTTAGCTAGCGTTTAAAGGCGTGGCTATGGCATGGCATCAAATTTTGATGACTCGCCATGAAAGTTAAAATTGCTGTAACTTGGATGTAAATAATCCAAACTTCACATCCAGCACTGAACACATCCACATGACAATATTCTGTGATAGTCATAGCACCACCTACTGGCAACAGGAAATTACATGTTTTGGGCTCTGACATGCTCCTCCTGGCAGGCTGACCATATCCAACTCAAATCTGATCAGAGAGGCCTTAAGACCTTGGCAATGCCATATTGTGAAGATTGTGATGTAAGATCAAACAGACGTTGCCATGACACCATGGCGAACTTCTATGTTTCGCCAAAACACAGGAAGTTGTATTCACTTCAGTGTACATGGTCGAATGTTCCTGAAACTTCACATGGTTCATAACAGTCCAGGCCTGAACATGTGATATGACTTTCATCACAATTTAAACAATGGGCTGAACAATTTTATATATGGAGGCAATCCAAAAGTAACAGAAAGTAATCAAAATTAATTACTTTAATAGTGTGCCACTTGGATTAGGTTACCGACTACATTTTTCACAGGTAATTAGTAACTTGGCATATATTTTTTAAATAACCCTCCCAAAACCTGTAGATACAACCGCAGAAAGAAAACAGTTCCTACATGAAACTGGAAAAAGAGACATTGATGTTAAACTTACTTTTAACACAAGTTGAGTGACATTTAGTTCCTTTATGTTCAAGAAAAGACAAATATTTATATATTCAAAATGCTACAACTCACCAAAACTGTCTAGATGGATAAACAGATGATAAGAAAAAATGGATTTGGAGATGGAAGTCCCTTTAAAATTTTAACACCAGTAGTTTTACTACATAAATGCCCTCAGGGTTCAAAATTGCACCACGGCCTTTTTCCCCTCTTCCGTTATCTACAAAAGTGCAAACTTCACAGTCAATATTATTGCTTGTCTTGAAATCTTAAGTGTGAACATTTTACCTTATTACCTCTGGTGGAGTTTATTGCAAACAATTCACATTTGATATGTGAAAGTAGTATTAGCTGCAGGATATGTGTGTAATTACATTTACATCCTCACACCTTAGTTTGAAGACAAGACACTGGTAAAACGTTGGCATTGTTGCATACTGGTAACACACTCCATAACATCCTCCTGAGACCCGGAAGGAAAAAGAGATGGGATGAATGGGAATGGATGTCCTTTTAAAAAATTTTACAGCTGTAGTTTTACTATTTTTGAAAAAAATCTGTACACAGTTGGAGATGCAGAGAATATTTTGCTGCTCTGAACGAGTGGTGTCTTTAAAAAGAGTGCTAAATGTTTGATTACCACAGCCACACATGCTACCAGCCACTCACACTCACCTGCACAGGTTCATTTCATCTGCAGTCAACCACACCCAAACAATTCACATGACACAATTTGTTTGATCTGAATCTTGTTAATTTGTTTGTATTGTCACACAGTTTAAATGGAGTGAACACATTCTCACACTGTGGGGTTAAACAAGGGCTGCTCTGTGTTTCTTTGTCTTTGACTTACTGTGGTTGTTGGGGGCGGTTCACTTCCTGGTTGAGCAAAAGGTGTGTGGGAGGGGTGGAGCCTCTTAAATCTGAAAGCCAGCTCATCAGATCAAACCATGTGCTGCCAAGTCAGAGGGGGGGGGGGGGGGGGGGGCTGGTGCCACAACAGTTTTTTTTCTTCCTTGGCCCCAAAGACAGCTGCTCCATGAAAGAGGCTTTGTATAGACTCACAGGTACGTTCAAGAATTAACTGTCTGAAATGTTTATGAGTTTTAGAGGTGACAAATGGAGGATAACCGCTTTTACTTTTGTGGTTTTCCCAGATGTTATTGGGGCTCTGGCCTGAACTCATGTGTGTATTTAAAGCTTTTGTCCAGTCTGTACCGGACAGACTTCATCACACTCTAACATCTAGTGTCATTTAGTTTATTTGAAGTATAGTTTTAAGTGTCTCATGTTTGTCTCTGGTGATGTAAAATTACCTGTTCATCATTTCCTGTTGTCCACAAAGGCCATATCACCTGTAGCAGGTTTATACATTAATGTCCTGCTGAAACCAGTGTGACTAAATGTCCTCCTTTCTGAGGGGAAGTGAAAAAAAACACAGATTTAAAGCTTTCACATAACAGTTAGAAAATAACTGTAATCAAAATTATTTGCATAAGTGTCTCTAACACTGACTGTTTCATTAACATAAAAAATAGCAACTAAAATGTGTCAGTTGCTGTGAAAGAGGTCTGAAAAATTCTGGAGTGAAGATCCAATCACGAAGCCAAGGCAGTAGCTAAGGAGTATGAGGGCGCCTCCTGAGGTGGCTGCCGGCGGGTGGGCATCCTCCTCACCATGTTTTTTTTATTTATCTTCATGCAAAAGGTCAAAGGTCAACTTCACTGTGACATCATAATGTTGAACTCTCTATCAGTCACTCTACATCTCTTTTAAAAGTTATTAAAAGATTTAACTGTCGTTGACGGACGTCACTGTGGTTTCGCCATGAAACAGGAAGTTGTTGTAACTTTGCGCATCACAGTCAAATCGGCCCCAAATGTCATGTTTGATCAAATATCCAACCTGAATACATCTACAGGACAATGTTAAGTCAGTGTCGCAAAATGGCTCCATTGCGTCCCCTACAATATTTCAAAGAAGCAAACATGTCCAGAAATCAGTAGGAACATGTTTCATGTACAGGTGTACAAAAAAGCTTCTTGGAGCTACAGCCTAAACCCAACAGGAAGTCAGCCATTTTTGAATTTTGTGGTCAATTTCGGCGCTTTCCACGTGTTGTATTTGAACTCGTCCTAGAGAGCTGATCAGATGGACTTTAAAATTTGTGTGTGCCATCTAGACTAGTTTATGATCAGAAGTTATTAAAAGATTTGGCTACTGTTGAGGGGCGTGGCATCGTGTTGAGTTTTGATGTCTTGCAATGAAACAGGAAGTTACTGTAATCTGAGCATAAATGATCCACTAAGCCCCTTCACATGTTTGATAAGAGTCCCTTCATGATCACATTTACATCCCAATCAGGAGTTACTGTATTGTGCGAGGAAGCAAGCCTCATGTGACAGTCGTCATCTGATTTCCATTGAATTTTCAGTGTTATCTACACTAAATATACTGAAACATGCCACCTAGTGGAGACAGGAAGTGGCATGTCTTGTCTTTTTTGTTTTGTTATGTCATTTTTTTCTCTTGTTACGTTATTTTTTGTCCTGTTAGGGTTTTTTTTTTTTTTTTGTCATGTTGCATCTTTTTAATCTAGTTACATCTTTGATGTCTTTTTGTCTTGTTGTATCTTTTTTACACCTTTCATATTCTTTTTCATCTTTTTTGTCATGTTGCATCTCTTATGTCTCGTTACATCTTTTCAGTCTTGTTGCATTTTATGTCTTGATATGCACTGATTGATACACCGAGGACTCTTCTGTGTCATTGTTCCATTTATTTAGGTTAATAACACTCTTGATGTTGGGAAGGGGGCCCACAATAAACACTATGAATGAAGGGCACACACATCCCCAAGGCCCGATGGGTTTGGGTGCTGTATCACAAAATATCAAGTACATAAAAAGAGAAAAAGGCAGGATCCGCACACCAAAAGAGCTCCCGTATGAAAATTTATCAGCGGAACATTGTGAGCTGGACTCTAGTCTGAGGAAGAGCGTCCAGCTTGAAACACTAATAAATTTTCACACGGGAGCTCTTCTGGTGTGCGGATCTTGCCTTTTTCTCTTTTTAAGGTGGCCCACAATGACACAAAATATAATCATCAATAATTCCCCTAAAATGCATTACAATTAAAGTAATGAGCCTGTATTGAAAATATAAGGAGTAGAAAGTACAGGTATTTGTGATCAAATGCAGGGAGTAAAAATAAAAAGTTGTCATCTCCCACCTCTGTTATGTTACCCAGTACATCTTCCTATCAGTGTTGTGTTTAGCACTGAAAGGACATGGCCAGACTAATACTTCCAAAGGGAAGTAGTTTTTATAATGCCAAGGTTGAAAAATGTGTCACCTTCCAGCATTAGGACTAACTGCAGCGATTAAGGTCTCTCTGATGTTAATTCCTTCTGACACAAGACAGTCTCAAATATAATGGAGTGCATTGTATCCATTAATCCCCCTCATATGTTCTATAGATACAGAGGTGGGATGAGTTAATCTGGATTTAGCAAACACGAATCCTAGCATTGAGCCTAATTGTCATGATAGAGCAAAGATGGGGATGGGAACAATGATTTATAAGATAGGAATCGGCCGAGTTATGGATGGCGCTGGGCAGTTCAGATAATAGAGAAAAAGGTCTAGAATAGAAGGTCATTAATAGACTCAACAAATCTATTCATTCTGTGAAAATGTACTGTGTCCCTCCACCAGTCGAATCATAGATCATGCTAATGCTCTGGCACATTTCACCTCCCATCTTGACTTGCTCTCCGCTGTTTAATTTGGGAGGATATCAGCTTCATCAGCTCCCACTGACACACTCTCACATGTGGTGATTTCAAAGGGGCTTTGTTTTTGTCTGGATTTGCAGGAAAACTCCAATACATCAGAATAACCAGTGGGTGCTCGTTTCTGTGGGCACTGCCTGAGGGAGAGCATGAAATTTTGTCAATGCTCACGTTTCATTATTGTTTTGGTAAGTGACAAAGTTAAAGCATAATCATTTTCTAAGAAATCAGAAGCTCCAAACGTTACATTACCTGGTGTTGTGAGAAAAACCCCAGAATAAATGCAGTATTAAAATGAATGAAAATGCAAACTGAACATCCACAAATTAAAAGCATTTGATTGCTGAAACGTCAGTTGACTTTTATCATGAAGCAGTCACAGGAAATGCAATGTGTTTGTCTGTAAGCTTAGCATTTGCCGCTATTGTTCATAAAATAATGCACCTATGAAACAAGGCAACAATCATATTCTGCATTTTTGACAGTGGATCAGTTTGAAATGTTGTAGGGAGTGATTAAACAAGAAGGAGCAGCCACAGTTATCTGTTCGATGAAGAGCTGCAGGCAACAGACTGCATCATCCTCATCTACGTCCAGCTTTCATTGCAGATCACGGTTGCTGGCAGAAAGATGAAAAAGGGCCAATTATTGCCTGACTTCTTTCTTAAAAACACAACAGCTTGTCTTGCTGCTCCCACAGCTCTGTGACCTGCACTTTTAACCTGCATTTGCTTTTACCACCAGTAACTACTGGTGTCACATGCACATCAACAAACCAGTGATTAAAGTTGATTAATATTTTCAGCCGATCTGGAGTGCTTTCTGCAGTTACAGAGTTGAACCATCACTCCTCAGTGAACTGCCTCTTTGGCAGAGCTCTGACAGCATTATCTAGTTAAGTAATGCTATATCATTATAGATGGCCTCTGTTTTTTAGGAGTCTGTTGACACGGCAAATAGAAATAGAATTAATTTGAATTGGAAAAAGTTAAATAATAACATGCTAATTGGACCTAAATAATTAATTTCATTTTTTAAACTCCAGCTCCCAAAGTGTCTCCTTATAAAATCCTGCCATACAAATGTAGTTGAAGACCGCTGATCTAGTGAGAATCAGCAGGTTTGGGGAGAAACTGATTACATGTAATGGAATTATGTAATCAGGATACCAAAAAAGGTAACTATATTCCATTACAGTTACAGGGAAAAAAGGCGTAATGTGATTACTTAGCAGGATTACAATTTTAAAACAAATTATATATTATCATGCACTATATTGCTACTTGACAGCACTTCATGAGTCTCAGTGAAACCAGCTAATCTTACAGTCAGTTCATTATGACATCCTCAAGTGAAAAAGTCAGAAGTCAGAGAAGAGGAACAGCACCACAGTACAGTGACAGTTCTGCCTTCAGCTGTGAAAATCATCCAGAAACTCAACATCTAATTTAAATAAACATTTAGCCTACAGGTAAGACAAACTGCTAACACTGGCTACACAGAAATCCACTACTATAATACTGAAAAGTATTTGGGGACTGTAGGTGGTGATGTGAGCTGGTAATAAAGTTAGTCTCAGACTGGAATAAGTTTGTTAGTTTACTTGAAGTTTGAATGTGAAGTTTGAAAAGAATAACATTAGTGAAAAAATGTGCACAATTACTGCTATTAATCTAACCATGCATTTGCACATGACATTGTATTGTATTAGGCTAAACAATTGCACCATTTGGTATTTAGGTGATCCAAAAGTAATCAACATACATTACTGACATTTTAAATAGGTAATTTTATCAGAATACATTTTTAAAGTAACCCTCCCAAGCCTGGGAATCAGTGCTAATGTTAGTAAGCTAACTAGCATCCACTTTCTGAGATAGACTAGCTTGCTGAATTTCACTTTCTGAGAGAAATGCAAATTTAAGAGCACAATAGGCCCTTCACAGTGTTAAATGTTGAAAAGGAAAAATGTCTCAAATCACTTGTTTAACAATAGCAATCAACCATCAGTCAAACGCTGACAAAGGAAACATCCTACGAGAAACCTGAAGCTACTGTTTTTTTTTTTTCTCAAAAATCAATCAATTTTTTTTTTTTTTTTTATGAAAATGGAGAATTGTGCACAATAGCTGCAGCAATGTTTACCATATTTCTTGACAGAAAAAGTGTGGAGAATTCAGATTTCATTTCAACTTTAACACATGCATGCAGAGGATGGACATGCGTATGATGCAACGTGGTAAATTTGCCCTGCAGTTACTGATCTTTAATAAAACACAGTGTTCCATTTTTATGGTGCTGTTGGATTGGATTGCATTATATTATGCAATGATTTTGTTATTTCATACAACCCCTGCAGGCCTATATGAGTGTGCCTGTATGCAGACCTACAGTATGCATACCATTCATACAGTGTCTATAACGCCTGACTGATCACATTGGCAGCTGTTATCTCCACCATCTCACAGGTGTTGGCCTTATATGCTTGTCAGACTCACCTTGCAGTGAACTCCTGATGCAAACTCTTCCAGCTGAAGGACAAAGAGGAGACAGACTGCAGCTCAGCCTCCACTGCAACACCTTTTGCGCCGCCATCACCTGCCTGTCACTGCTGGGCCCCCTGTGTTTTCCATTATCACCGGCACTCATACAATCAGATCAATAATGTTGCACTTAAGGCTTGTTCACCCCCCCTTAAAGATTTAAACCCGCTGCTCTATATCCTCACAGACTCCACCAACTTCATTACAGCGCCGTGCCAGAATATATTTGCCTCCCCTGCTGCTGGAATGCTCTCCTTCCCCTCGCCATAATTCACCTGCCTTTCACCTATGGGGCGCCATTTTGTCTCAGCCAAACGGCGGTGCTAATAAGGCTCCATAGCTCTCTGTGATTATTATCAGTGACAGGCACGGTCAGGGACCAGCAGCTCTCTACTGCCCCCCGCGCACATCAGATGCTGTAACCCACTTGCCCCTGTGGCTCTGGCCGACTCACCCTCTTGCCCCCCTGACACGCCGGTGCACTGCGTGGCCTCACGGAGGGGCGGAGGGGGCTGCAGAGGTTGGCCGCCGCCAGTACCCACAGCACCGCCTGCCGCAGCCAGGCAGCCAGGCAGCCAGGCCCTCCACGGCCCTCGGGCTGTTCTGTCTGTTCAGCATCTCCCTTTAACCTTCATCTAGGAAACAATAAAACAAGAACAGAGAGGAGGAGGAGGAGGAGGAGGAGGGAAAGAGAGGGTGTGAATGTGTGTGTGTTGGTGCTCAGAGTATCTGTGTGGGGGGAGATAGAGAGAGATGCTGTGGACATTTGACACATCTCCTTAAGCCAATGTCTACTTTATTATCTTTGGCAGTCCTTATTGGTTGCACTAATCAAGTGGAAGGCAGTAGCGCTGTGTCGGGGGCTAACACACTGCGTGTGACAAATATATTATTAACTGGAGGGAGACGGGCGACCTTGGCCGTGTCACCTGAGGACCCCGCCGGCACTCGCTCTGCCAGCAGGAAACGACCTTCATATTAAATCCCCGCAGAGGTCAATAAACTAAATAATTCACAAAGGTTATACGCTTTGCACTGAAATCTGCTAAAAGAAAGAGAGGTGGAGAGGAAGTGAGCGGAGGAGGGAGGGGAGATGGCAAATCTTTTAACTTGTGAGCAGCTAAACGAGGACTGGTGTCCTTGTCAGACTGTAGTCTCTTTATCATTGGGGGGGGGGCGTTTATATGAGCGTGTCAGAGGACGATGTAAATCCTGAATCTCTCTCTATTTCCTCACTGCTGTCACTCTTCAATCGATCCGTCATTCCGTGGCAGGGGGGAGAGGTGGGAGGAGGGAGCGAGGGAGCGAGGGAGGGGTTGGGGTGGGGGTCAGTGTGCTTTAATAACACAATGGCCTGTTTTAACATAACAGCACACACAACTGTATTCATAAACAGAGTTGGCACAAGTACACACATCCTGTACTTCAGAAGAAGTACAGATTATTGTGAGAGAAAAAAAGACTGGTAAAAGAAGAAGTACTGATTCAACTTCTTTACTCAAGTAAAAGTACAGCCTCTGAAATGTACTCAAAGTATTAAAGTAAAAAGTCGCCAACTGAAGGACATTTCTATTGGCTGTTTTTGTGAAAGGCTAGCTGAGCATCACATTTAATCTGTGGTTGAGTCTCCCTTTCTGTCCATTTCATCTTCTTACATCTTTTACATCGTATTTGTTGTTACGTTCTGTTACGTCTTTTGTATTGTTGTTGTCTTGTTACGTGTTGTTTTGTCTGTTATGTATTATTACACTGATTTCATGTTGTTACATTGTTTGTGTCATATTTGTCTTGTTACACCTTGTATGTCGCTTTCTTCTTGTTACGTCTTTTACGTGTTTACGTACACATTTTTGTCTTGTTATGTCTTTTACACAATTTTTTTCTTGTTACATCCTTTACGTTTTTTTCACCGTTATGTGTTGTTATATTGTTTTGTTTTGTTACATCGTCATCATCTCATTATGTCATTTATGTAATTTTCGTCTTGTTACATTGTCACAATATTTCCATCTTGTCGCATCTTTTATGCCATTTTTTTGTCACGTCATATAGTTTTTTTCATCTTGTGATGTCTTTCACGTAACATTACATCTTTTAATTTATCTTCATCTTGTTAAGTATGAAACTGTTTTCGTGTTGTTCCATCATGTTGTGTTGTTGTCTTATGTCATATTCATCTTGTTAGACGTTTTTCATTGTTTTCTTGTCATATTTTTTAGTTGTTTTTGACTTGTTATGTATTCTGCTCTTTTTAGCCTTGTTACATCTTGATATGTCGTTTTTATACTAAGCCTGTTTTAAAAATGTAAGGAGTAGGAAGTACATATATTTGTGTTGTAATGCAAGAAGTGGAAGTATAAAGTTGTCAGAAACAGAAATACTCAAGTCATAATGACAACCTGTAGATGATGGAGCCATGTTTCATCTCTGTAACTGTGTTTGAATAAATCTGCAGTTTGTTTCTCTATTGAAGATGACTGGACTGCTCATGGCCGCTCTGTGCGTGTCAGTTTTTGTTTTATGCATCTCAGAGTGATGGATGCCTTCTGTTTGTGATGGTCCACGCAGGGGCTGTTCTTGTGGGCAGGAGACAGACCTCCACACAGCTAAAGGTCACAGTTAGAAAAAGAAACGTCTGTCTCCACATTACTGCCAGGCCGGGACAGAAGGGACAGGGACACTAATTTAATCTGTGATGCAGTCATCACTGCGGATATATTTCAAAGGTTTTACAGCAAAGAACAAATCTCAACAAATCATTTTGTCTTTTGTCAATTTCAAGTGCAAATGGGTTTGTTTTAGAACACTTCGTACTGGTGGAAAAAGTAATGTACAATGGAGACGAAATTAAATCATCAAACCTGAACTAATCTTACATTCATGTGGTGTTGGAATAATTGGAAAAATGAGTTTTCAACTGGGAAAATTCACCTAAATGCCCCTCAAGTCAGAACAGACGCTCTGAAACTTGGGCCCACAACTTTTCAGACTGTTTTCTGTTGATGTCATATACGCAAAAACATGTTGGACGAAGGCAAACGTTTAAAAAAAGAGGTAAAACTCATCTTACCTATCTGCCTGTTTTTAGCGGACTTACTGAAGTTTAAAAGTCTGTGCTAATTTTGGTGTGAAGTGGTGTTAAAGGCACAAGTAGGAGGAGCATACACATACAGTTGATTATCATCAGCATAGAAGTGAAAACAAATGTCATTTCCACAGATTATCTCACACTGAGAAAAGTACATGTTGCTGGGTGGCAGTATTATCCATCTACGTGTACATCTCCAGCAGGTTTTATCACATAAGCTGAAGTAAGGTATGAAGATTTAGAGATTAAACTCTTTGTTCACCCCAGTTAACCTCAGCTGCTGTGGTAACTCATCTTACGAAGTATTTCCTGTGTTTGGCCCCAGTCTGGTTATTCAGCAGCTCGGTGGGGGAAGCAAAACATTCTGTTCAGTTTCACAACACGTACAACAGCAGATAAAAGATATTAAGATGACAGTGCAGCTAAAATTGGGTTAGATTACAGAACAACAAGCTGCAACAGAGAACTCAAGTAATGGCCCTCATATCAGTGTTGGAGTGTACTTCACTACATGTAGTTTCACTACAATTTGCAATGGTTGGGTGGTAGTTTAACTACATTCAAATCTCAGTAGCTTTTTCAGTAGTTCAGTACTATGTTGGGTCACACAGTTTAAGTCATTCAGTGGTTAACAAAGTCGGGGCGGGCCCTCATTTGTGAGGATGTAGGGGAAATAAACAAACAAGAGTCTGCTGATGTTATCATATTAACCTTCACTGCACTGAAAATCAACTTGAATCCTTTTTTGTCAGTTGTTTTGCCAAGTATTGTTAATGGTGGATGACAATTGTGGGGGGATGTGAGTTTTTTCAGTTTCTCATTGGCCACGGTTGTCATTAAACAAAATTCACAGAGTTTTTCAGATACGTAGAGGATAGACAGATACTACTTTTTACTGTGAAGTAGCGAGTAGTCGATACAGTTTTAAACAGAGGTTGGAAGTAAGTAAAAGTACTTTGCTACAGTGTTTAAGTAGAGTTTTCAGGTATCTGTACTTTACTTGAGTATTTCAGATTCAGAAATACTTTATTGATCCCCAGGAGGAAATCAGTTGTGTTACAGTTGCTCTCATTCAAAAATACAAGTATATAGAAATTATAAGACAATAGAAATAAAAGTAATACGTATGTCAATAAGAATAAGCAAAAATATGTGCATTATAACACAATATATAGAAATAAGGGAAAAGATGTGTAAAAATACAAAAATATGTATGCAAACAGTGTACATCTAGACAGTGTAAACAAAAAATAATGCTGAAGATGGAGGATATACTAAGTGTGTTATGCAAGGGTGTTACAAATAAGAGAACAGGTTGGCTGAAATGCGTCCTATAAATAAATAAATGCAGCAGAGTAACCAGTTTATTGCACTATTGAATAATAATAGGATTGCATGCTTTATTAATATTTCTAACAACTTTTTACTTTTAGTCCTTGCATCATTAAAACAAATCTGTACTTTATTTTTCTGTGTGAAAACAGGCTCGTTACTTTAGTTTTAACGCATTTGAGGGGAATTATTGATTATTTTTATTTTGCGTCACCGCCGTCCCAACATCAAGACTGATTTCAGCCTAAATGGATGGGACAATAACACACAGAAAAGACGAGTTTTACTATATCCATCAGTAGTGCGAGAGATGTAACAAAATGAAGACTATGTGAAGGAAATAGCAGCTAGAAATGTCCAGTAACAGTTTAGATTACAGCCTGCAACGTACTGCATAATCACTCCAGAGTTACAGTAATATTTTTTTTGTATTAACACTGTACCAGCACTGTACTTTCTAATACATATATGTAGGTACTGGGTAACAAGATGGAATAAGGGGGTAACAATTAGAGATTTTATATAAACAATATCCTGTAGTATTTTTTTTTTAACTACTTGGTTCCTATTCTATTTTGACGGGGTAATGATCAGTAGCGCATGTCCTGTAGTGACTGTCTGACTATATATAACAAGGGGACATTTCCTAATTAACTGGGAGAACTTCTCCCTTCTTACATATAGTTACACAGTAAGTACAGAACATAAGGGTTGTAATCATACTTACCATGTAATAACAGAATAGGTGCCCAGTAAGTAAAAAATAACTACAGTATAATTTCTTTGTAAAATCCTGAATTGTTACCCCCTCATTCCATCTTGTTATCCAGTATCTACATATATGTACTAGTAAGTGCTGTGCTGCTGCAGCATTATTTTTAAGAAATTATACTGTAAGTCCAGCGTAATTATGCAGTATGTTGCAGGCTGTAATCTAAAGGGTTGCCAAAGGTCCTTCAGAGGACAACTCTTATACTTTGAATGCATTTTACAGCCTGTATTTTCTCACTTTTATTTGAATAAAGCAGTTGAATCAGTACTTTTAGAGTCTTACAGAGTGTTTGTACCTTTGCGCCCTCTGGTTTTCAAGTACTTTCTCCAACGCTGTATAACATAGATACAAGTCAGTCAGTTTTAAACATTATCTCCAATGAGCTGACACCTAAACGTGCACATGTGTACGGGCACGCACACACACTGACACGCTTTCTAAGTAACACAACAACACACGCTTCTCGCTGTAATTAGACATTGCGTAACTGACATCTGGAACTTGCTGACACACTTGCAATTTCCAGTGAATGCAGCAGCTCTTGAGGCGTCCTATACATGGAGGGATGGGAGATGGTTTGGATTGGGGGGGTGGGGGGGGGGGTTTACCAGCCTTCACCTGGCAACCTGCTTTGGCTACGCTCTTTAAAGCGTCAAACATTTCACAGCTCAAAGAGTTTGCGGGGGAAGTCTTTAATATGGCTGGTAGTATCTGCTGCCGCCTTTGCGTCTTGCTCGTCTGCCTTTGAGGCGCGGCGGCGGATCAGACACATCAGTGCCATCACGGCTTGTCATGAGGAACAATCACGTCTTGAAATAACACAAACAGCCGTGTTCAAAGACCAGACATGAAAAGATGACATGCATATCAAGAGTTGTGAATGCGTTTTTGCGTGTGCGAGTTTGTGTGTGTGTGTGTGTGTGTGTGTGTGTGTGTGTGTGTGTGTGTGTGTGTGTGTGTGCCACATTAAGATAGACAGGGAAAGAGAGTAGAGGAGAATAAGTTTTACATAAGGTGCAGAAAAAGTGGGGGGTTTAACATGAATGCAAGTACTGTAGAAGAAAGGCAAAGAGAGGGAGGGATAGGAGGAGGAAACAGTGAGACAGGCGAAGGGGGGAGGGAGGGGATGAGAAGGATAGACTTTAACTGTCTGAAGGACAAAGCTACTGACCCGCGGATCATTCAGAGGATTGCCTTTCAGTTTCAGAGCAAGGTCAGGCTGCTTATTTTACCTCAGTGTTTTCACTAATCTGTTTTTTGTGTGACACAAACAAACACTGGAGGCCGTGCGCACGTACACACAGGCGGCACACGCGCGCGCACACACATGCAGACACTGAAACTAAGCCTTCCCATACTGCCTTGAAATAATAACAGCCTATGTAGGCTTTGCTATCAATAAACATTAGATGTGCAGGCTTTGTGCCTACATGAGTATCACACTACCTCGGACCTGTCATGAATTTCAATTTGCTGGAAGGGGCTGTCACAGACTACACATGTCCACGCTGCATCCTAATGTCTGCGAGACATTTTCCCGGCTGCTGATTATTTGGCCTTCAGATGAATAAAATACTGCGAGTTTTCTGCTTTAATCTATTGTTAGATATCCTGGTGTAATGAGCTAAAATCAGCCTCCGTCTTATATTGACAGGTCTTAAGGAGCTGACAGTGGCTGCTGGTTGGCAGCTCATTAGTAGCCACACTACATTTATGTCAACACGTTTACTGACAATCAGCAGGGGGATGCTGGGAAGCCGTGGCGGTCCCACGGGAGCCGCCAGCATCTGTGGAGGAGACGTAGCGGTGGGCGTCGAGCGATGGTTGGAGCTAGCTTAGTGCCCTGCTGTGAGTTTGAGGGTAGGGTTGCTATGGAGCAGCGGGCCAAAATACTGTTCAGAGAGTAATCTGCAACCAGTGTGTGTGTCTTTGTGTGTGAGGATGTGCGTGTGTGTGTGTGTATACAGAGTGGGTTAAAGTGCCCCAGTGTGTTCCATGCTGATCTGATAATGAGTGAGCAGGGTCAATAGGATGTTAACGGCCCCGTGGGAACGGCTGGTGGTGGATGGGTGGAGGAAGGACGAGGGCCCAGGGACACTGAGCTGTGTTTTCACTGTCCTCGCTCACCACCATCTGTGTGTGTGTGTGTGTGTGTGTGAGAGAGAGAGAGAGAGAGCAGCAGGGACAGTAAGGTGCCTCTGTCCCTGATATTTGACTCTTTCGCTCAGCCCCCGCTGTGTCCTCCCAGTGAAGTCTCAGTCAAACAAAGCAGCTCGTCCAGTGTAAAACCAACATCAACACAGCAGCTTTGACTGCGGATTAGGCATCGCTCTACTGCTTCATTTGTCACACACATGCTAAACAAATACGCACATTATACAGTGTGTATGTCCATGATCATATCAAAAAAACAACACTGTAAAAAAATCATACAGGAATTTAGTGGAATGAACTAACCCTTTCTCTTTCTTCAACTTAAACTGGTGTTTAACTGGTGTGGGATCATGGGAATTGTTGTCTTTACTGTTAAACTATCACCATAGCAGATGCAAATCTGACTTGACTCAAGGCAAAATCATTTTCATTGATGAGGTAATATTAAAGTTTTATTCACGTTATGTTTAGTCACATTTGCTGACTTCCTTCCTCGCCCTCTGTATCTGGCATATCTGTGTTTTCCCAGACATTAGCATTTAGCAACTAGCTAACAATGGCTAGCAGGAAACATCATTACCTTGAGTGAACTGCAGACTTCTCTGCATTTGAACATTGTTGCAAACCCTTGAGATCATTTAAGTGCACAATTCAACAAAATATACAACATATGTCTCGGGTTTTTAGACATTTTAATGCAGAAATGTTAAATTTTTCTAGCATTTCTTTTCAGAACACTCCAGAGCTAAACATGAGTTTTTCTAACTTGAAGTCTTTTGACTTGAAATTATGAGTGGAGTGAAGTGGAATGATGTGCAGAGTTCAATCAACTTATTAAATCAAGTGTCTAAAGGCAATTGGTTTTTCACAGTTTAAAGAAAACATATAATGAACAATTTAGAGTTTTAAATAAAATGTAAAATCTTAAGTTTTACAATAAACTCAAACATTTTGCCAACCTATAATCTGTCATTTTACTTTAATTTACTTTTCTTCTTTAGATTAACTTGAATGTTTGAGTTTTAGAAATCCCCCTAAATTGTATTTCACAGTAAGCTGTGAACTTGATTTGTTATTATTTAAATGCTTGAAAATTAAAAGGTTGCAACTGAAAATATAAAATTATTAACCATTATTCAGTTTCACTTTCAGTATATTCATTTGAGTTCTTGAAATACCTTTTTTGTTTGTTTGTTTGATTCAAAACTCAAAAATTTAGTGAAGACAGTTGCCTTGAAATTCCGAGGTTTTTTGCAGTGAAATAATGAAAACATTGTGAACCAGGATGAAGATTAGAGCTGAATTCAGTCCCATAGACTCTCCTCATACAGGAACCTATTAAGTCTTCTGACTTGAAATGATGCATTTGTGCAATGGTTCTCAAACTGGGGAGACATGAATGCACCGTGTGGGTTGGGGGGGGGGGGGGGGACCAAGGGAGAAACATAGATCAAGACAAGAGTTTGCTGATGCTACCATGTTAACCTTTATTTCACTAAAATTCAATTTGCTTCCCCAATTATTGTTCATGGTTGATTGAAACGCGCATGTGTGTGTGTGTGTGTGTGTGTGTGTGTGTGTGTGTGTGTGTGTGTGTGTGTGTGTGTGTGTGTGGTGGATGGCTTTTTTTCAGCTTCTGAAGGGCTGTTGGTTCAACTTAATATCTTAATCTTTATCTCAAAATTACCTCAGATTTGTCTTTGCAAATTACCTCAGATTTGTCTTTGCAAATTCAGTCAACTTACAATTTTAAGGCAGCCTGGACACTAACTTTTTTAACTTAAAACAAATTGTTTATTTTTAGAGTGAATGGTAGGCTTATTTTTATGCTGTCACTTCCATCCTAACATCATTCTGAAGGCATTTTACAGAAATATGGCAGCGTATCAGTCATTATGCTTGCAAATGGCCCATACTGAGAGAACAAGCGGGTTAGAAGAGCCATAAACCACAAGGTGAAAGAGTAATTGGATCACCCAAACATACGTAATAAAACCTCATACAAGAAGACAGCATGTCAGCCGTGTGTCAGTGGGAAAACTCCTGTTACATGTGTAAGCTGAGAGAGCAGCACTGATAGCTGAACGGTGAGGATGGCTACATGATCGGGACTACAACCCAGGCTCTAATCGCTCAGAAAACACACACACACACACAAAAACACAATGAAAGTATCAGTGTCGCTTTGAACCAGTGGGTCAATATGGGCAGAAAATATGGGTGCCTTTTATGTCTGACAAGTGGGTGAAAGAAGAAGAGCCATGATAGCACACTAGAGAGGGAAAGAGGGAGAGGAGGTGCAGGGAGCACTAAAAAAACATTGCGTGTTGTGTTGGCAGGCGCTCCAGTCAAATCCCTTGGCAGTTCAGAGATGTTTTTTTTTTTTTTTTTTCCTGCGAGGCCCCGCCTTTGCCATCTGATATTCAAATGCAGAGGAAACTGGAGGAGAGCTCCTCCCAGACCACCCGCAGAATCGTCAGGGATTAGTCAAAGAGCACCAACTAGGTCAACAAGATGCAGGGCCAGTGCATGTACAGGGGGACGCGAGGCAGCTCACCCACACAGGAGTCGACCTAGTCTTCGCCTGCGTTCCTATTCACACGCGTGAACTGTCTCTCTCTCTCTCTCTCTCTCTTACACACACACACACACACAAACGCCGTGCTCTCACACAGAGGCAGCCACGCTTATGCAGTGACCTGTTTTCCCATACTTTGACAGTTATCCAAAAACAACTCCAAAATTCCTCTTGATTTTTCTATTTCAGAGCAAGTGGGTACGGGTTAAGCATTAGATATGAGGACAGGCGTAGGGAGATGTAAACATTCCCACTGCTGTCAGCAGCCGCACAATTGATTCCCTGGCAGAACATTTGCTTTGCCGGGTAAAAAGCAAAATGATGAAATGATGAAATCAAGAGTTTTAATAAGTGAGAATGTCCTTTTGGAGCGAACGAGCTGTTGCCAGCGGCGTGGACTCAATTCATTTGACTTGGACTTGAGTCAGACTCGCAGGTGTGGGACTAAGTCACACATGTTCAAGTCACAAGTTACTGTAGTAAGAGTTCAAGTCAAGTCATTTGCTGTGTCTCATTTTGCGAACTTTTGTACTTACACTTCCTGTTTTGAGTGTTTAAGTGTGTTCATATTGACATTTCCAGCAAAATGAAGTGCACCACGAGTACCAGGATGTGCTACTCAAAATGACCGAAAAGTTGAGTGTGGAACGCTGAACACTTTTCACCCTAAATGATCGCCATCTTGTCTATGTAGCAAAAGAGGCGTGGCTACCAAACATGTGAACATGGCAGCCCAGGTGGCTGCCTCAGTTTGTAGCCTCAGTGACTACAGTGGCTGCGGTGAACGGTGAGCTATGCAGATACAAATCATGCAGGTATTTTTATCAGTAAGTTCCACTGTACTGTTGTCAGACTGAAGCCATCAATGTATCAAATATAAATCAATATACTGTTCCATTTTCAGCCAGTACGATGAGGGAGTGCCGGCCCGTCATCAACGGAGTATAACCTCCTGAGAAACAGAGTACAAGGAAAAGCAAATAAAGTTAAAAAGGCGTTCATGTTGAATGAAGTGAAATTGAATACAAATGAATAAACAAGCCAGTAGATGTTTTGGAGGGTGGCAGTTAAGCTCCGCCCAACTTCAGTTCCACTGCGATCTGTATTTCCAGTAAGAGCACAATGGCCGTCCTCGATTTGAGACCCTACACAAATGTGCATTTAGAGTAAAGTCAAAGTCGTTAAAAATGAGTCATTAAAAATGATCAATAAATATTGATATTGACTGAAATGAAAAATTTTAATGTGAGAATTTTTTCAGGCCCCTAAGATATATCTTGTGACCCTTTGGAGGGGGCCTGCCCCCCAAGTTGGGAACCACTGGACTAAACCTAACTACAGGTCATCATTGTATGAGGTAGTTAAAACCAGCTTTACAGACAAGACAAGGGTTTTGTTTCATCAGTATGACTCTAATTAATGTTAATATAGTAATATATCATTTGCCAAACAAGTACATTTATTTTTGATACGATTTTCCCCAAAAAACAGTGTCATCTCTTATATATTAATGTATGTGTACATATGTGAATATTGTTTTTTTTTTTTTTATTGAACATTTTATTGAAAAAAATGCACATCAGATCTTATTATTGTACATTTTATCTTTATCTTTTTCTTTGTCATTATTGTTCTGTTTTATTACGTACTTGTGTTTCTGTTACTTATTTACTGTTATTTTTTTTATATTGGAACATTCCGGCTGTGACAAAGTGAGTGAGAACACACCATTTGTCCCAGTCTTTTCCATTTCACATCATACCATAATTTAACCTTGCTTGTTAATTGTTTGCTTTAGCCACATTTTCATCATTCATGTGTAACCAGCAAATACAGGCTATCCCGGGTTTGTTTGTGTTTGCATTAGGTTTACTTATAGTTTATACAATCACTATTTCTGGTTAAAGTAAAACACATAGACAAGTATTGTTGAGTTAAAAACATTGTTTATTGGTTTGTGTTAAGTTAAATCATTCATGCCATTTTTTTGTTTGTTACTTACCATACCCACCATGTGTTCCAGGGACAAAAGGAGGGAGGAGCCCGTCTATCCCTGTATTTATACCCTGGGTGACATCACTAGTGATGTCACTGGGTTAAACCAAGTAAGAGGGGTGGAGGTAAACTCTAGGTAGAATGAACTGTTAAAGTTTAAGGGTAATTTAGGTAAGATTGGTTGCAAAAGTGCATTATATAGTACTTTAGTGGTTTTGAGCATAAAGTGTATGTGGCAAATAATTGTATTTCTTCCCTGCTTTTAGGGAAAATATTTTAATGTACCTGTGGGGATGGTACTGCCAAGATTGACTCCTGCCAACGGGAGTCTATTTAAACAGTTGGTCTTCGACTGTGAGTAGGAAGGGTCATCAGTGTAGCAGTGTGCACTTGATGCTATGTTACTTTGAGTTGAGTTTGTTTAGTTAAGTCAAGTTAACTGTTTATTTGTTTTTGTTTGTTTGTACATATTTTCAATTATTCATGAAGCATGCTGCCACCCTTTTTGTAAATAAACACTTTTTTGTACCTGGATCAAGTCTCCCTCGTCTGCCTCCTACCACATTTTAGCCACCCTGGTCCCGCTCCCTAACACCGGCCAAAGATTTTCCACATGATTGTACTTGAATAACCAGTGTGGTTAATAAATCACAAAAAACGTCTTGAATCTTGAATCATGAAAAAATGTGTGGTGGCGCCTCCATCCGCAGAAACTCCGCCCTCTTCCCTAAACTTCTAATTTTCTCATAATTTTGCGTCCTCAGAGTGCTTTACCAACTGAAACAGTCACTATTTGACGTCCTGTGACAGCAACTGACAAATCCTACTTATTCATTTAAGTACATTTTGATTATAATACATCTGCATGTTTACTTAAGTAAGATTACATGAATGACTTTTACTTGTAATACAGTACTTGTATGTCATGGTATGGTCCCATTTACAGTAAAATCAGCAGGGTACGATTTACGGTGTGACTACCTTGTGATTTACAAGTCATTAAAAAAAGGAAATTTAAAATTTCTTTTCTTTTTCTTTCTGAAAATTTGTTCAGCTATCACCCAGCACCACTTGAGACTTGTAAAACAATGACCTGGTCCCCACCTCTGATTATCGCAGCTCTTAACTCTACATGCCGTACGCGTTCAGGTCATGCAGACTATTGAATAACATCTCTGTAGTCTCACAGTCGCACCTTAACAAAACAGCTCCAGGCAGCATGGCCTTGGAGATTTTTCCTTTTCTTTCCGTAACCATAGGTGTTTATGAAGTCTATTCTTCTCCGTGCTGGTAGCAGACTGAAGAAACTGTTGAATGGGAAAGCAGACACCAGCCCCATTGTGAGGCCAACATCATGATATCCCTTCACATGCAGGGCGCTGCTCTGAGCGTGGATCCTTCCAGTCAGATCATTGGCTCTCCAGAGAAACTCAACACGGAGCTGCTGCACTAAATAACACTGACATACCTGGACAGTGACCGTAGTATCAACTGTCTGAGCGTCAATACCCCAGAAGACATTTCTCAGTGTCCCATGGTGACCTCAGTCAAATATAATGTTGCTTTCCTGGAGCGCTCTTCCTGGCAGCACACACTTAAATAACTCACAGAACGTACTGATTGTGAGCGTGATGAAAAAATAATGTGAAACGGGAGAGACGGGGTCATCATATTGAATCAGTAGTTTGGCACACCTTTTCTGACGGTGGCAGCTGTGACTTTCATGTATCTCCTCTATTAGCGCGGCGCTGCTGCATCGGACTGGAATTATCTATCTTGTCTATCAGGCACAGTTTCATCTCCCTGACACACTTCAAGGACAAAAGTGGAATATTTACTGAGACGACTGCGATGGCTGTTTAGCATGTCTGCCATAATCCAGTCATAATCACTCTTGTCTGTTTATTTTGAACAGAGGTCATGCATTTCTTTCTCCGTCCATAGTTTGTTGCACCAATAAAGACAGTTTCACTCGTTAATGAGTAATCAAGTCATCACAAGGCTGGTGAAAGATGCCGCTTTCAGGAATGTTCTGCAAGTTCAGTTTTTTTTTTTACTTAACTTTAAAAAGTGAATGTAGATCTACCTGCTTCTTTCTTTATTTGCTTTGTTGAATTAAATATGTGGCCTTGGCAAGGTTTTATTCAAGCCAAACAGAATCCAAATGCGCCTCATCTGTCTCTCCGCGGGCAGGTTTTGCTGCATCATATAGTAGCAGGAGAACCTTCCCTGCAGCTGTATACGTGAGGAATGTCGCAACCATCCCTTACTCATTCCAGTTCAAAGGTTACAGTATGGTGTGACATCCAGCGGGCCCCTCCCACCGCAGCTCGCACCTGCCTCCTCCTCCCCAAGAGGGCCTTCCTTCACTGAGAAACCTTGGGAGACGCCGCGGCTGAAATTGGGGAGTAGAGGTCAAAGGTGGAGGGTTAATGTCTGCTGACACTCCGGCTCCCTCCCTCTGAGACAATCAGGCGTCTGAATCTAAACTCTCCTCTGTTTGCACTGCCGGGCCAGGAGAGCGCCGCTGCAGAGCTGACCTTTGCCCACGCATTCATGTGTTTTCCATCTATTTTTTCCTTTCTTTCTGTACCTTGAAATATTCAGCAGAGTACAGTATAAGTTTATAGAGAAGCAATTTTAAAGAGGGCCAGGGTCAGATTATTCCTGGTTGGAGGAACAAATCAAATCTGCATATCCGATCCAAAGATTTGTATGATAATCTGCCCCAGTTACCGCTCAGTGAACCCTCGCTGACATGAAGTCACAGATGAATTGGCTATATTAGTGTTGAACAGATGAAAACTCTGTATGCTGTATGAAATATGTTTGTCAACTGAGGATTTCTGCTTTTAGTTTCTCCACGTTTTTCACAAAATACTTCTGCTTTAATTAGCTGGAGAAGTCAAGAGTTCTTTAAAACTACTACAAGGAACTGGTTATGAAACAGTTTCAATTTAATACAGATGCCGTGATATGAACTACATAAGGACATGAGACCATCCATGAGAAGATTGGCTATTTCTAAGCGGTTATTTTGAATGTCTGCCACCGGGTCCAAGTCTCCTAGAAATGAAATGGAGTGTTGCAGTGAGTAGCACATTAGTCAGCAGTTCAAAAGTAGCAACAGGAGTTTTTTTTTCTTTTTTTATAGTTAGATTTTTCATGTTGTATTTTGTGGTTGTGGCCGTGGAAACACTGTTGCTTTTTTTCCACAGGAGGTTCCAAAATCGACAAAATATGAAAGTTTCTTGTAGTAGCTTTAATTAGAGAAACAATGTTCTATGTAAGGGATAATGTACAGTCAGCAGGTCATTATTGTGAAATAAACCTCATCAGGCTTCAAGACACTCCACTTCGTGTTGAGGTCCTGTCGGGGTTTACATGGTTACTTACCTGAAAAAACATCCCAATCATTTGGCACAAAATATA
Organism: Lutjanus erythropterus; assembly: GCF_056507025.1. Classification (NCBI taxonomy): domain Eukaryota; kingdom Metazoa; phylum Chordata; class Actinopteri; order Lutjaniformes; family Lutjanidae; genus Lutjanus; species Lutjanus erythropterus. The sequence continues at coordinate 6,180,875 of NC_139327.1, forward strand.
AATTTTAAAATGACTTTAGTGATTTAACAATGATTTATTGTTACTTTAGAGTCTATGTTCAGAACTGTGTCCATAGCAGTGGTCTATTTTTATAACAACAGTCTGTTATAAAGAAATAAATTAGAATGCTGTAATTGACCAATCAGAATTAAGTATTTAACAAAGTCATGTAATAAATGAAGATATGACTTCACGACTTTAAATTCATTAGTTATGCTTGTCACTTGTCCCCAGTGGGGGAATGTCACTCAGTACTTTGACTCAAGTTATTTACCTAAGTTCAAAATTCAGATACTTTTAATTACATTAATATTTTGATGATATAGTACCTCTACTCCATTACAATGCAGAGGGAAATAGTGCAGTTTTTACTGCACTACAGTGAAAAATTTTCACAATTTTTTTATACAAAAATACAGTAAGCTGAAGATTAAAACTAAATATTTTAGATGGGTTCATTTAAATAAGCTGTTGAATCCCATAGAGATTAAGTTATCCAATATTTCACTGAAAATCCAATATTGGGGAAAAATATTAAAAGAAATTTGTATAGCAGACTTTTTTCATCTTTCCTTTCCCATTAATCATCTCACCACCCCTTAAATTTATCTTGTGACCCTTTGGAGGGCCCGGCCCTCTGGGTTGGGAACCACTGGACTAACCTAAACTACAGACCAACTATCTCTACAGACCATTGCAAGGGATTGTTTCATCAGTATTACTCTAATAATGTAATATATAATAACATATAATTTGTCTTTCCTTTGATACTTTAAAGGATCATCATCATCATCACCCATGACCCAAAAGAAATGTGTGGTGGTGCCTGCATCTGCAGAGACTCCGCCCTCCTCCTGTAATCTCTTATTTTCTCATAATTTTCTGTCCTCAGGATGCTTTAACAATCCAAAAAGTCACTGCAAAGTCAGCAACTGATGAGTCCCTGATTATAATACTTCTGTATGTTTACATAAGTAAGATTTTAAATGAATGACTTTACTTTCATGGTGTTGGTACTTGTACTTAAGTAAAAGTTGAGAGTACTTCTTCAACCCCTGCTTGTCCCTCTTTGTCTGTTTTCAGAAGAAAGCAGCTGAAATTTTAAATCATTTTTTACTGTACTCTGCAGCTGTTGGTAATTTTGATAAAATTCAATTACAAATTCCCACTCAGGCACACTTTTACACACTTAGTACGACACTGTGTTAACAAGATTGTAAAAAGTCAGTCTTGTAAAACAACAAAGTCCGTCTCCTAATGACGTTCAAATGCTTGTTAACCTTCTCTTTTATAATGCGACACACTTTTTCCATTTTCTTCCCTTCTTTTGTACCCAGCCACAGCTGCATCAAGCCAAACACTCCAGCCAGCCTGTTAACATCTGTAGCCTGCTTCTCAGCACCCTGTTAAATCCAATACATAAATAAAATCATGACAAAATGTTTTCAGAAAGGCCCCAGTCTTTTTTGTCAGCCGCGGTCTGTCCCGATACTTGAGGTCAAAGGACAGAGTTTGCTGAACCACATTTGTGTGGAAAGCTTCGGGGCCAAAGTTCAACCTGTTCTGGTTGGGGGGGGTGAAGGACTGAAAAGGAGGATATCGTATCTCCATTTATGTGGCATCCGGGGTCAGAGTTCAAAGATGAAAGGTCACTCCAGTTCAGAGGTTACAAGGTGAGATACCAGCCAAATTGCTGAGCCAGTCTGCTCATCTGGCTTAAAGGAATAGTTTGGATTATTTGAAGTGGGGTTGTACGAGGTACTGCTCGATAGTCAGTGCATTAACTACAGTAGATGTGGGTCAGCACGCCCCGACCATGGAGCAGAAGGAGGACCAGTAATATCAGCTGAAGTGTATGCTGTATTTTCAGCGCTTTACTTTGCCTTCAGGCAGCTTTTTCCAACAAGAAAACATTTTTGTATGAGCCAAATATCGCTCTCTCTAAAGCCACCAAACTCCTTAAGAAAAAAAGAGAGTTTAAAAAGAGAGTTGCTGGTCTACTGCTCCCTAAATCTATTATATATATATACTATGAACTAACCTTTTAAAGCACCAAAGTCACACAACAACACAAACAAACTAAAAGATCAAGGCAGCAGGTGACCAGCAACTCCTAGTAAAATTATTGATTTTGCCCATGGAGTTTGGTTGATTTGAAGAGAGCAATATTTGGCTTTTATAACAGTGTTTTTCTGACGGAAAAGGCTGTCTGACAGACAGCTAAAACAATGAGGTGGAAAGTAACAAATACTTAGTAGATTTTCCAGGTATCTGTGTTATACTTGAGTATTTATTTTTCTGGCAACATTTTACTCTTAGTCCCTCCTTACATTCTTAACATTTCAATAACAGAGAAAAGATGATTCCTTGGTATATTCATATATGCTCTCTCTATATATATGAATTTCTCTCAAACTGGAGGTGTGCTGACCTCCATCTACTGTAGTTAATACACTGACTATTGATAAGTACCTCAGACAACCCCATTTCAAACAACCTGGACTATCCCTTTAAGGCCAGTGTTAAAGGCTGAACACAAAAATACTGTCCTGAGCAGCACTCGTGGTGCAATCAGACCACAACAATAAACGCAGCAACATCAACTTTTTATGAACAGCACTTTGGCGAGGACTTTGATCAGACTTTTAACTGCTGTTGTACTCAAAATGCAAATTGCAGGTAACACCTATTGTGAACAACAGCCTTGTAAAAGAAAACTATCCAATTTACCTGACTGACATGTTGAGTGCCGCCTCTGTTTATACTACTGGCAATGAACTGAATCACTGTTTAAACACCACGGTGGGGGTACAGCAGGTTAGAAGGCACAGTATCCAACTGGCTGGATACAAGTGGCCAATAACACAGCAGGATGTGATAGCAGAGCAGTGGGAGGAGGAGGAGAAGCTACCCCCCCCTCCAACATGCACACACACATTCACACATACACTACCCCCCATCCTGGATTTGAAAAGGGAAACAGAGACAGGGATGGGTAGAAGTAGGTTATGTTGTTGTGTTCTTATTCATGAGAACACTGATGTTCCCCAGGTCCTTAGAGACATTTTGTTCAAGGCCATGTTGAGAAGCCAGACTGCAGGCCAGTGGACCTGATAGCACAGATTAGCACGAGTCAGAAAAGAAAGAAAGTTGCCTGTAAGCGTTTGGTGCCCAGTCATAGGTTTAGATTACTATTAAAGGGATGGTTTTGATTTTTTGTAAGTGGGGTTGTATGAGGTACTTATCCATAGTCAGTGTGTTAGCTACAGTAAATGCAGGTCAACACGACCCAGTTTGGAGAAGCAGCAGGAGTGCCAGTGTAGGAAGCTAAACAATGTACTGCTGTGGACAGGGGCAGCAGCAAAACATGTTTAATCCACCTAAAAAAGTGTAGACTATATTTAGTATATTTATTTTCACTTCTTTACCTTGTTGTCAAACAGCCTTTTCTTACTTGAAATCACTGTTACATATCAATTATTGCTCCATCCAAAGCCACCAGACTCCACTGGCAAAAACAGTTATTTTACCTTGCAGAATACATTTTTTCCCCCACAGCTGCCTCGATTGGATGGTTTGTTTGTGTTATTGTGTGACTATAGTGATTTAAAGGATAATTTGGATTCACCAAAGTCGCACAATAACACAAACAAGCTGAAACACTGAGGCAGTGGTAGACCAGCAACTGTTGTGTTCTGCAAGGTAAAATTACTAATTTCATCTATGGAGTTTGGTTGGTTTGGAGAGAGCAATATTTGGCTTATATAACAAAAGGGTGTCTGGTGGCAAAGTAATGTATTTTAGGCTCTTCAAAAAAGTGCAGACTGAAAAAATCAACATTGGTTCAAATGAATGCAATATTGAGAATATTTTCATAGCTTTACCTTCCTGTCAGACAGCTGCCATTATATAAGACAAAAATCGTTGCCTCTAAGGCAACCAGTCTCTTTTGCCAAAAATCATAAATTTGTTGCTCGTCCACTGTCTTGATCTAGTTAGTTTGTCAGTGTTGTTGTGTGACTTTGGTAAATACCTTTAATATTTACATTGCTTTACTTTTCCATCACATTTTTTAAAGGGAAAGCGCTGTTATATCAGAGAAATAGCACTCTCTCCAAACCAACCAAATTCCATACACAAAATTGGTAATTTTACCTGGCAGTACACAGGAGTTGCTGGTCTACCGCTGCGTCCTTCTTTTAGTTTGTTTGTGTTATTGTGTGACTTCAGTGAAGCCAAACAAATCTTTTAAAACACTGAAGTCACACAATAAGACAAACAAACAAACCAATCGAGGCAGCCGTGGAGGAAAAACTCCTGTATTCTGTGAGGTAAAATAAGTGTTTTTGCCAATGCAGTCTGGTGGTTTTGGAGAGAGCGATAACTGGCTTATGTAACAGTGATTTCAAGTTAGAAAAGGCTGTCTGACGGCAAGGTACAGTAAAGAAGTCAAAATATTCAAATTATAGCATACACTACATTTAGCATGCATGTTAACTTTTTTTTTTAGGTGATTAAAATGCATTTTGCTGCTGATGCTGTCCACAGCAGGACATTGCTTAGTTTCCTACACCGGTAACCTGGGGATGTATCAAAAGTGATCTACTGTAATACACTGACTATGGATAAATACCTCATCCAACCCCACTTCAAAAAACCCAAACTAGCCCTTTAATGGCCTGCTGTGAAAACTATTTCTTCATAATGAGGGCTTAAAAACATGAAGTGATATTTTTAAGCCAAATGAAAAGTTTCCATGGGCACATCTGTTGTTTGTGAATGACACCCCACTTCACACTTTAGTGACACACGTTCACACCTGGGAACTGCCTCACTGGCCTTGTTCAAGGGCACCTCGATGGCGTCGGTGCTGTTCATTTTCTCCACTTGGTCACTGTGTGCAGAGGCAGGTAGTAAATCTCCAGGACTGTGGCAGATATATTCTTTTAACTCTCATATTCTGGAGCTCATCCAAGGAGAGGCCTAATGATTTGTTTAGAGATGCTGACTAAAAGGTTGGTTGGGGCACTTCTTACTTAATACTTCATTTAACTGAAAGGGCATTTTATTAGCTCACTTTTGTTATAAAGGGATAGGTTAAGGAATTATTGTATAGTCTCCATTAAGGGTTTAGATTTTACACTGCCCATTAATTGGTATTTGACTGTCCATTATAAAACAAAACATTTGGAAATAATGTTCAAAGGTCCTAAGTGTGGTATAATAAATAATATGAATTCTATTTTCCACCATTATGTTTTATGTTAGCCCAACAAAGGATAATAATCTTTATTCCAGAATAGAAAAGAAAAGTAGAAAAGGTTACAATGATCCTCCATTAGAAGATGTCATGAAAATGACAGTTGCAGTAAATTTTATCCATTTGAGCAGACTGTGAAAAAAGGGCTGTAACTAACTATTGTTTTCATCGTCAAATAATCGATAATAGTTGCTTATTTTAAAATGTTGGAAAATAGTGAAAACTCTCAATCAACTTAAGATGATGTCCTTGAATGTCTCGTTTTACTCAGAACCCAAAAATATTCAGTTTACTGACAGAGAGGAGTAAAGAAACACCAGAATATTCACATTTAAGAAGCTGGAATCAGAGAATTTGGACTTTTTTTTTTTTGCTTAAAATATCACTTTAGATAGTTAGCAATTAATTTAATAGTCCATTAATAGTTGGCACTCTCACTCACTTTTAGACTTCAATAAAGTTGTGAAACTTGTGAAAGTCACATTAATAAAATAATTGGTCAGAATAGATGCAGCTGACATATTCAGATTTTTAGTCCTTATGGGTGAAGCTCCAAAAACAGTGGATGCATTTCCCATGATGCACCTCGATCATCCTGATCATCTTCCTCTGAACTCTCCCTGCCTGTTAAATGCTCACGTCTTTCAAACTCCATGGCCCCTTTTGTAACGCCAGCTTTCTGTTTAAAAGGTTTAAAATTCTCCAAGCTCAGACTTATACAACTGTTCTCACAGACTGAGTGGTGCTCCTGACAAGTGTACTAAACTCTATGAGTAAAAGCAGTGGAGTGCTTTTTAAAGTTAGTCTGTAAACCTAACAACTTTTAAAAAGGACTCTGTGTCCCACTGACATTTAATGTAAAGCACAAACAAAACCCAACAGTTACATAAATTAACTTTTATGTAAATGAAATCCAGTAAACTTGGTCCCATATCACTTAATGTATGAGGTCATGTTGTCAAAAACAAAACAAAATGTAATGTTGTCATCGGGTTTAGGGAGTAATAGATTACATGTAATGGGATTATGTAATCTGGATTCCATAACAGTTACAGGTTAAAAAGATGTTAGTACATTTTTTTAGTATCTGTACTTTACTTGTGTGTTTGTTTTTTTTGGAAACTTCAGACTTTCACTCCACTACATTTCAAAGACAAATATTATACTTTTGACTCCACTACATTTCTAGGAAGGTTGTTACTCGTTACTTTTAGTCTAAGCAGAGCTTTGAAGTCAGCTGTTGCTGTTTTTTCTTTGTTCCTCACAGAAGCAATCACAGTACCCACATTCAACTGGGACGGATGTAAAAGCAGAAATACATCATCCAGATGCTCTGTAACAAGCATCAGTGATGACGGCAGGAGAAAAACAACATTAAATCTCAAGATGTTATTATAATAAGAAAAAGAGAAATAATTCCAGGTAGACTTTTAATGTTGGATTGTTTTTATCAGGGTGAAAAATACCACATAATTCATGTATATACTGACCCTGAAGACAGAAATAAATCTCAGTTTTAACAGACTTAAAGAACTCCTTACAGTCTGCTTCAATCTAATTTAATGCAGTGATTTTAATACAGTTACATCAGAAAATGTTTTTGACTGAATTTCTCTGCTGAAGTTTTTATAGGTGTTTCTATAGGCTTTGTGTAGCAGAGTGGTTGTACAAGCAGGTCAGTGCATCATTAGATGGTTTCAGAGTTACAAGCTTCTGTAAATGCATCATGAAAACAATACAGCATGTACTGATATTAGAACATGTACTTTATAATTTATTCTTTTGAATATTTAAGTATTTTTAAAGCACTCTAGTACTTTAACTCAAGTACGATTTTAACTGAGCAACTTTCACTTGTAGTTGAGTAATATTTGACCAGGAGTATCTACACTTTGAATCAAGTACTGGGGTTGAGTACTTTGTCCACCACTTGGCGTGGCACTTGGGGTGGCCAATTAGATTTCAGGGGTGGCCAGTGCCCCCCACACCACCCCCTCTAGAAACACCCCTGTATTATATCCTTGTTGTATTTATCTTTCCACAAAAGTATGAAATTATATGCCTCAGAATTCTGTCTTTTTTTCCATCTGTGACATTGAAAATGGTATCAAATATCGATTTTTTTCAAGGTATTATTATATCAAATTTAGAAATTCCAATATTGTGACAATACTGTGAATCAACATTTTAATCTAACAAGTGTGAAGTAGTCATATTGACTGGGTCAGTTAGTGATGAGTAGAGGGATGGTATGAAAATTGAATGTGATGATTACAGTGACCAAAATGATCATGGTTATATTACTATTGTTGTTAAATGTGCTGAAAATGTCCAAAAAGTATTGTCACACAGACTGAGATCATTTGAGAAAGTTTTATTTTGAAAACCTCTCAATGATTTGAAATGTCATCGTGTCCTTTGCAATGTCAGTGTTTTCATTGATGCAAAACAAAGCCAGGTTGCTGCTGTGCCTGCATCTGGGACACTGCTGCTAACTTTGGTGGATATTGGACAGTATTTACTTTGAGTTATTCAAAACTCAAACATGGTTTAAGAATGAAGGTTTTTGTGCTTCACAGCTAAAACTTTGTACTTTTTTAATATCACTTTTTTAAATCAACCTTGACTGTATGTAGTGCTGCACAATTAATTGTTAATAAGTGCATAATAATGCATTTATTAACCTTATGAAGACATTATTGTAGCATCATATCCAGTAGCTACAAAAAGCATGGGTTGCCATGGTAACACACCTGGTAAAACAGCTTAGTCAGGTTTTTACAAAGACATAATAGGAAAGTTAGTGAAACTCAGTTTGTATTTCAAGCAATTATAATAAATTCATAAGGCTTCTATTGAAGTTCTTAAGCAGTCTATAACTTGTTAACATCTGTCTATAATTGCTTATGAATGTTTTGTAATCAAATAAATGTGTTTATGATGCTACTACTAACACTTATATAGTCTCATTAATACATAATAAAGTTAATAGGCATTTTATAAGGATTAATGAGGCCCTTATTACCTCTTAACTAACTCTTATTACAAGGCCCTTAATGCAAAGCATTACTCATTAACAACTTGCTGCTACAGGTTAAGCTTCAGTTAAAGGCCCAGTGTGAAAAATTTACAAGGATGTATAGGCAGAAAATGGCAGAAATTAAATATAATATTATATAATATGAATATATTATTGTTTAAAGCGTATAATTACTTGAAAAAAATGTGTTTTTGTTACCTTAGAATGAGCCGTCTACACAAGCTGTAGCAGCTTATCCACTGTACTGAGGCTCATCAGACAGCATAATAATAATAATAATCATAATAATCATAATAACAAATACCTTTCATTACTGTTGATGCACGGAGCAGCCATCTTTGATTTTGAGGTCATGGGTTGTTGAGATTCCACTGACTTTCTGAGTCAGACATCCAACTTCAGGGGGTGTTCCAGTTGAAATTTCCAACTGGGATCTTTCTGACTTTCCAGTTCAAATGGAACGTACCATAAATTACAGATTTCTCTCTTTGCATGCACTTGAACATTTTTCAAAACATTTTGAGTAACTTACCGTATAGTGAAGGGTAACCTACAACTCAGCAAAAATGTATTGTTTAGTTTTTCTATGTTTTAATGCAGAAATGTTACATATTAAAGCTTTCAATTGCAATCAACTTTTCCCATCTGATTGAGTTGACAAAATGTAACATTTTTTTTTAACCATAAGTCATATTTAGCTTTGATTCAGAAGGGCTACAGAGTTGACATGTTATGGTTGAGACACATTTGAAAGCAATATTATTTAATGAATCAGTGTTTGAGCCATATTCCAGCATATTTTTTAAAACCAGGAAGTGAGACAGGGGTCCTTAAGGTATAGCTAAACTTTTTTAAACCTGATTAAATCATGATTTTTGTAAAAATCTGGCACCGTTAACTTTAGTTTAGCACATTTTTTAAAAATACTAGTGTTACCAGTACATATTGTTAGTTTTAGATTTTGAAGGCTTTTAACATATTTTTGAACTGTTTGAAGTTGTGAATTATTGTCTGGGAAAAGGTATCTTCTGGTGCAAACCAAGTTTTAAAAAAAATAAAATAAAGCAAACCAAAACATTTCATAAATTATATGTATTTCAGACATACAAATCCTGAAAGAATACATTTTCACCTGACAATGGAATTAGAGAGTTGATAAAAAAAAAAAAAAAAAAAAAAAAAAAAAAATCAAAGTTTTTTTTTCCCCCTTGGACATGATTTGTCCCAGTTCTTAAGATCGGGTAAAATAGGCAACAAACAAACAAACAAACAAACAAACAAACAAAAACCTAATAGAGCATAACCTGTCCATTAATTAATTACTTTTATTCTTATTACTGTTATTCTTCTTCTTCTTTTTCTTCTTCTTCTTCTTGTTGTTGTTGTTAGTGGGAGTGTGTGCGCACTGTGCTGAGTGAAGGCTTGTTCCTTTAAGGGTGGTGTCAGCGGCAGGCAGGCAGGCGGAGTAGGAGGAGTGTGGCTGACTGTCTCCGCTCACTTCTCCACAGCGAGGGGACTGACTGACTCTGAGAATAAACAATTCCCTCAGACTACACACAGGCTACACACCTCAGCCCGCTCTCAGTCGCACCGCTGAAACAACGAGGCATTTTTTTGGACTAAAACTGTGATTTTTCAGAACCCGCCTCGCCGTTTCTGTCTCCTGCCAAGAGTGTCAAGACAGATGCGACCGTTTTCATTGGATTTGCCTCCTCCTGTCGAATAATAACGATGCGCCTCTCCGGCTGACTGTGGGGTGGACAACGCAGGTAGGAGCCCTATGTGCTGCTACAGATAAACGCACTGTCATATGTGGAGAATTATTATTACCGCCGGGGGTGAAAAAAACACACGGGTGAGCATACGGGACGCGGTGTGGAGGATTATACTAGATTATTGCGTGTTTTTTCGAGGGTAGGAAATGCTGTTTGTGTGTCGCATATGGATACAGCGCTGAAAACGCTGCATAAAGAAGTGGAGAAGAGAGCTATAGCTGTGTGCGGCTCCTGTTTTAGCCCACAAAGTCGCTCACGGTGTGTATTCACAGCTAACATATGAGCCGTAAATTAGGCCTACAATAGGGGTATTTATCTGTGTGAAAATGTGGTAGCTCCAGTTCAATTATCCTCACACACGGAGCGACTAAATCAAATGTAGCTACATTTTTAAGTGTATTTTCGGCTGCTGTCACGTACTGACCGCATGAACCCTGAATGAATAATGTCAGCCCGTGGGCTAATGTAATAACACGACACAGTGGAGGGATGTCCATGTCAGAGGAGTTGTAATGTAACGTTAGTACAGTCAATGTAGTTCATCACATTGGGTCAAAACAGCAGACAGGAGCCTCCTATTTTCAAGTCGTTTTAGCACCACCAATGGGAAACACTTCACAGTTACACCGCTCTGTACGCTGCTAGTACTACTGGGAAGTCCTGCTCCTTTAAAATGATCCTGGGCGGCTTTTACATGAACCTAAAGGCCTTCAAAGTGTGGTTATATGTCCAGCTGGAGTCATGAATAGGTTGACAAAATTGGGCCTATCATGATAATGAAGTTTCATATCGGTCAGTATCGATAATTATTGATCATGTAGGTTGTGACTGGAGACGTGTTGTGTACTCCAAAGGGAGGAAGCAGCCACAATCATAAAATGAGTTTGTTGTATTATCGCTGGGTGATATAGACAAAATAAAATATCACAATATTTTTCATCAATATCAGTATTGTGACTATTGATAAATAATCATATGTATAATGATGAAGTGGGTAAAAACAGAACACCCTGGTAGGTTCAGAAAATATCTGATTTTAATGTAATGTAGCCTTTAAAACCAGGAAAAGATAACTCTCATGCTACTTAACAATATCCAAAATGTATCACGATACCTAGTCTCATATCACGATACAATATATAAGTATACTGCCCAGCCATAGTTAAAATATAGCTTTGTCCTGGCTGCATAAGGGTATTTAATGATAAATCTCCTTGGTTGCCCTGACTCATAACTCAGTGTGAGATTTTTACTCTTAATAAATGTGTGAAAGGATCTTAAATTTGCCTTGTTGCCTCTGTTTTACAGTGCAGTAGGGGATGTCAGTGGCAGTGGCAGTAACCCCTAAGCATGTACAGTAAATACAGCTGAGGTAGCTGAGATGTTACACAGTTATCTCCGTATTTGTTGTTACAACAAATCTATATCACAGTACAATCAGTATAAAGGTAACATTTGGCCTTTTAATGTACTATATCTGGAATTGTGGCTTAGTTAATGATCTTGTTACACTGCATCTTAAATTAAAAAAAGAAAAATGTGTCTGTGACCACTTGTTAGTTTTCCAGTCTTGCTTGAAGTTGGTCCGTTGCAGCCTGTCACATCACTGTGTCATCATGGCAGATATATTTTGATAGAGTTCAAAGACTTGGATGTTTTTCAGCAGCTTGGCTTTTTTTGCACGGCCTCTGCGTAGGTGTTCCTTTTCCTGAAACGTCCTATTATTGCTTCATGGGACTTTGGATCAGCGTGGAACTGGAGGCAAAAGGTCGGGGGCTGGAGTTCGCTGCGAGTTACAGGAAAGAGGGCAGAGTACATCTTCGGCTCAGGTTCCTAAAGGGCAATTTACAAAAGCAACCCATCAGGATGTCGTAATAGGAGGATTAAACAAAAACAGTGTGTCGGGTTAATGTGCTACCTTGTGCAGAAACACAGCCATAACCTCGACTAACAATCTAAAGTAATGTGGAGAAAAGTCAAACTTCTTTAAAGCCTTCTAAATACTGTCTGTGTCTGGGGGTCTGCCTTTTAGCCTTTCTTTTGTTGAGCATTTAAGCTGCTTAATTATTTGACCTGAACTTACACAAGATGTTCAAGGTAGTTCAGCTTGTCCTCTTTTGCCATAGATAACTAAAACCTGCACATTTATAGCCCAACTTTAAAAGTTGCAAAGGTACTTGTGTTGGAGTGTTGTGCTCACAGCCGGCATGCTGTAGCTCAAAGGATCCTATGTACTGCATGTAGCTCGATCTGACTGGGCCATCTGCTATTGTCCAGGGAGCTGCTGTTGAGTGATGTGCAGTAGCCTGCAACAGAACCAGAGGACATTCAAATGGCCAAATGCAAATGATGTCGAGGCTGCCGAGCAAGTCACAAGACTGGACTCTGGACTGCTCTCTACTCTCTTATCCACTGGCTGCCTTTCATGACAGCAAACCTTATCAGCTATCAAAACACCGCTGCCATGTGTGAAAGTGCCGTGTTTTGACAAGTGCGTGATTTTGCTCATGTAGGTGTGTTCTCAGTATCGTCTTTGTTATTGTTTTATAGATGATGTGTTTTGGTTTAAGCCCAACCAATACTGAATTTCTACTGATATTTGGGAGTTAAAGATTTCAGATATAGCGATATTTTCTTTACACATAATACAGAATATATACATAAAAACACTCTTTGCAATGATCCCTCAAATGTGGTTATGAAATACTTGTGACAAAGATATGTAAAGGAGGCAGAATATTTTAACTTTTTAACCATAAACTTTATTGTCCAAAATGATATCAAGGCACTGATACTGATATTTTATTAATTCTAAATAAAACACAGAAAAGAAAATAATTAACCAATACAGACCTAAGTAATCAACAAATATATAAGTAATATATCAGATAGATATATAAAATGTCTGTCAAGCCAAAAAATCAAAACAATCTGCATAATGTTCTACTGCCTGACTGATATATTGGCTGACCAATATTATCGGCCCGATATAGGCCAGTCACAGCTATGTTGGTCAATATCCATATCGCCATATATGTTGTTCTAATATGCACCAATATGAAAACTTTTTTATTTTAACAGAACATATGCAAATTGTTTATTTTTTTAGCTTTACTGGCTAAATTATAGGCTAAATATTTGATTCTTTTTCTCAATTCAGGTTTCACATGTACTTTTTTATTTTCTATTTTATTTAACTGTAAAATAACCCGCCTCCTTCACATATCTTTGTCCCAAGTGCAGAACACTTTTGAGGGATTATCACAAAAATGTGTTCTGTAGAAGAGTAGCTTCCGATATATTGATATCTGAATGTTTTTCCTCACTAATATCGGTGTCCGCATTAGCCCCAAAAAACAGTATCGGTAGAGCTCTACATTGTTCTGTAAAAAATAAAACTTTATATATCAGTGCATTTTGGACAACACGTGCTGATTCAGATGAAGATAATTTGGCTGTAATTGGCCGATATCGGGCCGATAATATCAGTTGGCTGATATATCTGTTGGGCTTTTATTATGTTGTAGCATGAAAAAGTCATCAGTGAATCCCACCGCTTGCTGCTACATAGTGACTTTGCTTTCTCCTTTAAATAATTAGATGTAGCAGTGTGTTTTTATACAGGCTGATGCCACAGATACAGCAGTACCTGCCCAGGCACTTATCTCTACTAACAGCCTCTCTAACTACTACCACTGTGCCAACTCAAACCCCACTGTTTGTAAATCTGTCAGTCACAATAACATGAGACGCGGGGGCAGGCAAAAATCGAGGGCGGCATCCCGCTTTTTTGATCGCCGAGATAGTCTGCGAAAAAAACAAACTAATGTGCAATCTACCAGAACAAGTGTCATGCATTTACTGCAGAGTTTTTGATTTATTATAGACCTGGGAGCTGCCCAGCACTTGTGTTGTTGGCCACCGAACATTGTTCAAGGGCACTTTGACAGTAGATGTTGAGGAATAGAAGTGCATTTCTCATCTACTTACAGCCAGTACTTTGTCGGCCCGCTGAAGATCCAAACTTGAGACCTTTTGGCCACAAGCTCATTTCTCTAATTGTTTGGGCTCTATAATACCAGTGTGGAGCATGCATTAAGCCAAATCATTTTATTGTCCCCTTTATTGTTTGTTTATTCAGTAGACACTCTGCTAATAACAATACTCAATACTACTGCTGTTATTGGGCAGAGATTTACACCCCAACAATTATGCTGTAAATTTAATATTCGGACTAAGACGTTTATCACAAATTGACGAGACAAAAACACAAGAGCAGTCGATGTTGTAGTTAATCAAAGGGTTTGAAGTGATCAGTTTTCAGAGAGCATGTTAGCACTCCTTAGTATCCTCACTCTTCTCTCTGCCTCCTCCTCCTCCACACCTCTTATCTCTCACTGGATTTCACACAAGTATTATACAGAGTACAGCATCAAGTCTTAATACCACAGCAAGGCCAGATTGCATAAAGTTGGAACGGAAAATGTCTTGAAATGGATAAGACGAAGACAAGGCTAAAACGTCAAGGTTTGAGTGATTAAGGTGTAAACATACACAGATTGAATTAGCGACTGAAGCACCACCGAAGCCAACAAAGTTGATTAAAAACTGAGACATTAAACACAGACATTAAAACTAGCAGTGGAGCTCCACTATTCTGAGCTGATTAGTTAGGCCTACCCTTAAAGAGCGAGGCAGGGCAATATGGCTTATAAATAATATCTCAGTATTTGTAGTCGGGGTGTAAGAAAATATCAAACACTGTAGTATCGCAATATTATGTTTTATGAGTGTATCAATTCTCAAAAACATTCATGGCAGTGGTTCATTATGTGTTGTGTTTAAACTAGGGCTTCAACTGACAATATTTACAGTATCAATCTGTCGATTTTTTTTTTTTTCTTGACTGATCAATTAGTTGTTGATCAGTGTTTCCCAAAGTCCATGACGACATCCTCAAATGTCTTGTGTAGTCCACAACCCAAAGATATTCAGTTTACTGTCAGCGAGGACTGGAGAAACCAGAAAAATTCATGTTCGAGAAGCAGAAGTCAGAAACTTTGGACATATTTCTCTTAAAAAAAGTGACTCAGAATGTTAAATTGATTATCAAAATAGTTTGTGATTAATAATCCATTAATTGTTGCAGCTCTAGAGTAAACCCCAATCACTAGATAGCTGTGTTGTTATCTATCTTCACTGTTCTGATTGCACAAAAAAGTCAACTTTTGCTCAAAACACAGTTTTAGCGATTCAAATTTGAGACTGTAATACTAATCTTTAGGATTTTTATAGCTGTTTATTGTAAAACCGATTAACGTTTCATTCTTAGTGTGAATATACGATGATCTTACTGGGTGATATGGACAAAATCAAACTCTTTCACAATATTTTTAACAAAATACCTTGATATTGTGACAATATTCTAGAGATGACTTTCACTATTGGTGATTTCATAAACTATTAACACAATGAGATTTTTTTTAATAAATAATCAGTAATGTGGATATAATGGCCGTGTGCGTAAAGTCAAATAACAGAACAGCTAGAACAGTCTGGTAAGTTCAGAAAATTATATCACTTTAATGTAATGCAGCCTTTTAAACCAGGAAAATACAACACTTCTACCATATCACACTACAACAATAAAAATCTCAAATCTAAGTCAGTATCTGGTCTCATATCACAATATGGATATAATATTGATGTATCATGCAGCCCTAATGAAGAGGCATGTGGTAACTTGCTGTTTTCTCATGTTATGGCATTTTAGTATGTATTCTTAGAATATTCCACTACTAGAAAATCCAAAGAATGAGACCGCATCTGAAAAACAAGGCCCAAAACTCCTGAAGTCAATTTTGCTTTCTGAAATCAGATCATTGTGTGGGCAGTTTGCGAGTATTCCCACTGCGTGCTGCTTAGGAGATAGGGTTTTAGTGAGGGCTCTCAGTTATAGCAGCACTATCTCATTCAGAGACAATCACTCCGGCTCCTGTTGGTGCTTCTGTCATGAACAGAAGGCAACCAAAGTCAATGGGACTCATTTTGATGACAAGGCAGGAACTGCTAAATGCGTCTTTACAGCCATCGCTCCTGGATGCGGGGCTGGAATGACGAAATGCGAGGAAGAAAGATGGACGCCTCCGCTGCAACCCCTGAGAGCTATACTAGCCAGAGCTCATCTGTTGAATGACTCCCCCTCCTCCTCCTCCTCCTCCTCCTCCCCCTTCACCCTCACCTCCAACTCTCCACCCCTCTGCCTTCGCCGTTCACCTTGGCCTTGGCGCAATGACAGGCCCCTCAATTATCTCCGCCGATTGATCGCTGCTGATTGCAATTGCCGTGAATTATTTAGACTTTGCTGAAATTGCTCATTGAGGGGGAGGGAGACCAAAAGAGAGAGATATTGTCGGTCAAATAAATTACACATTACCCAACATGAAGCATCGGCCCGTTTGAAAAACAACAGCTGTGGAAGCCTAACTGTGCCGATCAATGAAGCAGAGCAGGGGGAACAGCATCAAGCTACCTTATACTGGTAACAGAGCTACCAGCTCAACACCAAATCTCCACTGTCCCTCCCCTCTGATGCGTTAAGTAAAGACTGAGGAGATGTAGCGTGGAGCAGCAGACCTCCTGGGTGATGTGAGAGGAGCTGACTCTTTTCCTGGCCGGGCTGGTGTGGTCACAGCAGAGGAGCGGAGTGGAGCTGACTCCCTCCCTCCCTCCTTCTCTTCCCTCTCCTCTCTGCCTCTCTCTTTGCTCCTGTAGCAGAGCTGCTGCCCCCGGGCTGTAGAGGTGCAGTAGGAAGGTTTCTCTACCATTGTGGCAAGCGTGCTGCCAGGATGCTGCAGTCAGACGAGGGGGAAGGTCTCTCTGCTTTGCCACAAGCAGGCCAATGTCACAGGCGTGACAGAGTGGGCGGGCTGCAAGGGGAATGAGGACAGACGCTCATGGATGGGAGGAATACCCAGCCTGTGCGTGCATGCGATAGAGAATCTTGTTTTCTTGCGGAGGATAAAGACGGCAGATACTCGTCTGCATGTTTGTCGCTTTTGTTGCAATTGTTTAGCTGGATGTGCGTAATTAAGTCTGTGATAATACAGTGGCTGATCCCAAGGATCATAGCACACATGGATTCACATGAGCTTGCGTCATGCCTCGCTCAAACAAAACAGCTTCTGACAGGCATCAGACAAGGCTGCTGCACCTCGTGTACTAAATGCTATTTGTGTTGCCTCCAAATGTATTATCGCATATGTCCCTGGCATGGTCTAAGAAGTCTAAGGGTTGAAGGCTAAAACAGTGGGTCACAAAGTCCAGAGAGTGAGGTTGGCTGTTATTCAACTGTCTTATTTTAACCAGGTTATGTGTGGCAGGAGTGCAGGGGAGAAGCCGGGGCTAAGTGAAAATGCCACTCATTCCTGAAGAGTCCCTGGCCTCGTCAAGGTTAGTGGCTTGTCTTTGTAAGTTGAGGGATTGATGCATGAGCCTGTCTGGCGCTGAATTCAAAGTCCAAAGCTGTCACAGGCAGCAGCCCTCCCTCCCCTCGCCTCGCTCCTCTCCCTCCCTCTCTTTGCAGGCTATCACAGGGCCCCGTCCTTCCCAACTTCTTAGCAGCCTGTCCTTTTGGGAACCTTGAGCAGCCCAGGCAAGGACACAGCGTCTGGTGCAGTAAGCCTGTGCAGAGGGGGAGGCTTTACGTAACGTTCTGCTTTAAACATGGGTGTATGACTTCCCTGACACGGAGCAGTGCGGTGCAGAGCTGCACAGCTCGCAGCACATGTCCCCTCGGCCCCCCCCCACCCCCCCACCCCGCCCCGGAACGAGGAAGGGGGCAGAGAGATCCCTGCAACTTAATTATATCTTTCTCTTTTAAAAGCTTTCGTTTGAAATTAAATTTTCCCAGGCAATTAACTAAAGAGGAGTTTTCAGAATTTATGAATGAATGATGGATATATTGCACAGGACGACAGGGGAGGGAGGAGGGAGAGGAGAAGGAGAGGGGGATGCATATGCAGTATATACTGCGAGGTCGTGTCTCTGAGATTTATTTCCATTGCGAAACGGGTGAAGTTCGGGGAAATTCAGGCATCATTAAACTTTGTACCTGAGAGCTGCTCTTTTTATGCCACCAGTGCTACAACACTCCAGAGTTCACAGTACACCATTCTCCTGTCAATATTTGGGTTATTTTCAGTCTAACCCTGTGAACACTCACATACTTTCACCTTGCCTGGTATTTTCAGGATTGTTGAAAATGCAGGAGCTGGGGTTTCCCCACTTCCTCATTCATTCAGAGTAGGGGTAGTGGAAATCATTGATCCTTACATGCCTCGCCATTCTCTTTTGAAAGATCATGAATCAATGCAGAAAACATAATTATCTGAAATTTAAAACCCAGTTCTCTACATTATGATCACAAGTAACAATTCTGGAATACCGGCTGTATGTTCCTTACCATAATAGACGCAAACATGTGCATCATGTTTACATTCAAACTCGGCTACTTGTTGATTTTTAATGAAGATGGCTGAGCGTGTTCTGCAGATGGATACAATTTGACCACCACCCCTTGGCTTAAAAGCTTAAAAATTTGATGCGTCAAGATGCATTGATTACCATTTATAACTGCATTGTATCGGAATCAAATTGAATTGCGAGGTGCCAAGAGATTCCCACCCATAATTCAAGCCCACACCCCGTAGAACAGGGGTTCTTAAATGTACTAATCAGGTCCACATCTGATTTTTATTTAAGATCAGAGGTCTGGGACATTTGGCAATAACAAAATGACATTTAATCAACTCACAACTTTCATACAACACACATTCAAGTTTGAGACAGTTGAAACAGTCAGAATAAATTTGAGCCTAGTGGGAGAACTGGTGCTGTTTTACTGCAGTCAGTTACTTGAACCTAGGCTAAGGAATGTTCTGCAAAGATCCACCCTATTCTGCCTACCAAGACTGTTCCTTGTTGCAATTAATTAACATCACATGCTTGACTGTGTGATGATGTGATTGGGCCAGCATAAAACCGAGGTGAACACAGCTCAGGCAGTCAAGTCCAGGCTACTGAACTGGCACATGACAATGTCAATAGTGGACAATGATATCGTTGCTGGGTCTAAAAGGGTCTGCGTC
Source organism: Lutjanus erythropterus (assembly GCF_056507025.1). Classification (NCBI taxonomy): domain Eukaryota; kingdom Metazoa; phylum Chordata; class Actinopteri; order Lutjaniformes; family Lutjanidae; genus Lutjanus; species Lutjanus erythropterus. Next base: position 6,200,099 of record NC_139327.1, read on the forward strand.
TTGGCACCACATATGCATAACTTGTGTTTTGAAAGCAGCAACGGAGCACGGAGACGTAGTGTATTGAGTAGTCAGATACAGAACTTAGGCAACAACTCTATGGTAACTCTGAGGGGACACGCTACCTCAAATACATCTTAGATGGCTCAGCGGTCAGCCATTATTACATCGTCCATCAGCCCAGTCCTAATCCAGGTTTTTCCCCAATGTATTGCAAGCCTGGTCCATTGGGCCTAAGCTAGCTCCCCATGGGCCTAAGCATTGAGGAAGTTTATTTTCAGGGGATGTATTAATAAGGTGTATTTAAAAAAAAAAAAAAAAAAGATTTGATTGAGATTATGAGATTTGTGATATGGCTTTTCTCAGTTTTGCAATTTCAAACGTGATGATGTTATCACAGAAACCACAGGGCCCTACCTTCATGCTGCCATCAGTCTGTCGCTGGCCCCTGTTTAAAGATACTTGCCACTAGGCTGAACAGCTTTGTTGGGGGAAATCCTGTATTCTATAATAATTCGTATTCTTACAACTACATTTATGCTAGGCCTAGTTGTGGAGTAGAGAGAACAAGACGCATTCTAGAAAATAGTACCCTTATATTCATAACAGAAGATATGGCCCAGGATTTATAGGCAGTTTGATCCGGATGTGGACCCAGGTCCAGACCAGGTCCAGGCTGTCTGTACAGAAGTTTGTTGTAAGTTGCTGAATGATGTTACATGCTAAACACCCAAAATCCTCTTTTGGCTTGAACTGTAATTGTGTAACTTTTTGGCTTCTAGTGATGAGCTGAATTGTTGCTGGGCAACAAGGGACCTGTGCGGGTGGCCGTGGAGAGTCTGAGCTCTGTGAGTTCAGATAGATCTGCAGCACATTATCCGGGTTCCCAAAAGAGGAATGTCACCGAATCTTCCTTGAAATACCTTCATTTTTCTGCAAATTACTCCAAGCTTGATGATTTGTCGTCAGTCTTAAATAATACTCCATTAGAGTCTGTCTTCAAAGATGCATAAAGAGCAGCCCTTGTAATAGCTCTGACATTACAGATTCCCTTCACTCCTTTTCAATTTGTCAATGAATACATAAATGACTCATTGCACTTTCAATAAACATCTTTTAACAGAGCACGGTTAAATAAGTGGCACATCTCTAAATTAAAAAATGAATGCACTCCCACGCCACAAAGCAAGGAGCGAGGACATTTGGCATAACCCCAGTCCCCCTCTTTCACTCAAAGTGGTCTCTTGAATCTCTGAAACATGCTGTCCTTTTGTGAAGCTCCAGCCCACTTTTAAATCCATTAGCGAGGTGGCGTTATTCAGCGCGTCCTCACCGGAGCCGGGTAAACAGACCGAAAGACTGCGGTTCAAACGTACAGCTTTCTCATAACTGTGTTAGAAGGCGTGCAGTAGCAGAGAGGCCATTTGAGAGGAGATGGAGAGCACTGGGCTGATGACTTGAGGCAGCCATATGACCTATTACTTTGGGAAAATGGACTGGTGACCAGAAGATTGCTGGCTCATACTCTGCTCACCCTCTGCCCTTGAGCAAAGGCAATTAACCTGGATTCCTCCAGTAAATATCCAGCTGCAGAAATGGAAAGAGATGTGCAAGAGTGATAATCGTGTAAGTGACTTTGAATAAAAGTGTCCACTAAGCAGGAAGATTAATACAGCTAATAGAATCATAGCTTGTGTTTTCAAGTTATCAAGGAGCCTTGACTGCTGAACATGTAGAGGAGTACGTTGTCACCCCTCCTCCCGCTCGTCTGTCTTTGTGCACTCTTCCACACGCACGCATTTGCAGACTACTTCTTCTTTTCCTGTAGCTTTAAGGCTAGAGCGTGACCTTGACCTGATTGCCGAGGGGCTTTTTAAGTAACTCTCCAGAAGGAGATCCAATCATGTGACACCCTTCACCCAGCCTCACCCCCTATCCTCTCTCCTGACCTTGTATGTCTATGAGGATGAGGGGGTGGAGACACTCGCCACAGGCGTGCATGCAGCTGCAGGGGCTGTCATTCAATCGCGGTGATCACCCCGAGGTCAAGCGGGGTCAAGGTCGTGCCGAAGAGAGCGCTCAAACGATCCCTGCGCCCCCCCCCCCACCCCTGACCAAATGTGAATTTGGGAATCTCCGGCCACTAAGTTTTCCACCCTGTTTGACAGCGGTGACGAACTGAGCAGGTTTAGTCATCCTCTCAATTCTTAATCACTGATACCAGCATATGTCAGGGAAAGGTTGTTTCATGTCCAGAGTGATTCATGTCCAGAGTGAGCTGGCTGCTAGGATTTGTGTTATTGCAGTTGCCTTCACTCACTCACTACAGCTGCCCCGCTGTTTAAACCACGCTGGCTCACTGTCTCGCTGTAGAGCACGCTACTGTCTCTGCTTCAGAGTATTTTTATGCTAGTACGTTAACATCTCTGCCCCCTGGATATGTTTACCATATGGCTGGGTAAATCAGGATCCCGGCCCACTTTGTTAAGACATGCAATCATACACCACTGCCAAATGTCAGTCTTTCTATACGTGTGATCACTGTTACAGAATGTCATCCTCTGCTTTGTCTTTAAACTGCAGTTGTGGAATTGGATAATCAGAGGGAGGCACTGTTTCCCCCAGGTCCTTTTAGGCTAGTTTCATCCTGTTGTGGTTCTATGTATCCATAGAGTGTGTATTGTGTTTTTGATCTAGTTCTTAAAGGGATACTTCACCCCACAATCAAAAAGTTTTTCCTCAGGCTTGTGAATGCGATGAGATGATCACAAAGTGTTATTTAAAATGATTATGTAAGTTATGTCAGTTTCATAACTTTTTTGTTTTGTTTTTTAGAGTGTCACCCTACACATTAAACTTACCCACTTGCACACTGTAAAAGATCAGATGGCAAAAAAAGCAGGGTGGCAGTTTAGTAAAGTGTGGTAAGTCTTTTTAGATCCACAACTGAAATGCAACATCAAAATGATACAATGTAATGTACCAAAAATGCAAAACTGAATTGAATTCAAGGTCCAGATTGTCATATTTAGGGGGATCTATTAGTAGAATATGGCAGAAATGGAATGTAGCATTCAAAACTAACTTTTAAAGCTGCAACAAATGATCCATTAATTGATTATAATTGGCTGTTGAGTTCTACATGAGTTGGTTTGAGTAATTCTTTAATAAAAAATGTCAAAATTCTCTGATTTCAGATTCTCAAATTTGAATATTTTCTTGTTTCTTTACTCCTTTATGACAGTTAACTTAGTATCTTTGGGTTGTGGACAAAACAAGACATTTGAGGACATCACTTTGGGCTTTTGAAAACGGTGATCATCATTTTTATGTCATTTTATGTACCAAACAACTAATTGATTAAGTGAGAAAATAAGTGACAGATTAATTGGTACTGAAAATAATCGTAAGTTGTTTTCATTAGTGTATAATATATAATCACCTGAAAATAAGAACCACTGTGTTTTTGTTACTTTAGAATGAGCCCTTTATATCTACAGAGGGCGCGGGTCCTCTTTGATGTAGACCGCCATTTTGGATCATCATGTTTCTGACTCTTTCTGCCCATTAGTTCTTCTACATGCCTTTATCGGGAGGGTGAGGTGAGGTGTTTGCAAACTGCAGCTTCACAGCAAGGTGACACTAAATCCTACACAATACTCCTTTAATCTCAGTGTAAGAAAGTTTCAATTCTGGTTTGCTGCCTTTGTATGTAAATTTAAATTTTAACTTTATTTATGAGATGATGACTAAGTATTATTTAAAATATTTATACAGTCACTTTCATAATTATGCATTTGGGTTTTTGTAGAGGCCTCAAACCCTGTCATCCTATTGGACATATTAAAAGTTTAGCTCAGGGATGAGAATGATTAAATTATTAATCACAATAAGAATTTAATTGATTAAGAATGTATTAATTGATAATTAGTGGCAGTAATTGCATCTCATTTGAGATTGTTTTGTCTGGCAGAGCCATTTGTTGAATAAGGAAATTTTAAATGAGGAAAAAAGAAGAAAAAATTAAAATGGGGGAGAGAAGTGTGTTTCACAAAATTTGTTTTGTTCTATTAACTAATATTGTTCACATAATCTTTGTTCATTTCATTACTGAACATTGTCTTAATTATCACAGTTGTGCTTTGACAGCACATGTCATAACATCAAAATGATACCATAAAAATGCCTAAATGAATAAATTAAATAGCACGCACCAAAAGAAAATTGACATTTTCCCAAGTGATGTAAAACGACCCATAATGTCATCAGTGCAAATACTGTGATTTCTAAGCTTGGCATAGTACAATAAGAAACCTAATCTGATAAACTATTAACTTACCCCATGTAATACTGTACCTGACATGAAAGGCCTCCTGGCTGCACACAGGGTCTCAGGCAACTGTCTGAAGCAGCAAACACTTAATTTCCAGTCTTGTTTTCACAAAAATATACTCCTTCTTTGCTCTCTGTGGAGCCAAGTGTCATTAATTCTCAAATCCTGTGCTTCTCATCTCACTGAAGCATTATTAGAAAACAGGCCGAGACGTGCCGTGTTCCTCGGCTTTAATAAAACTAACTGATCATGTGCTGGACGGATTGAGGCCTTATACAAGACTGTTGGACGGAGAGTCATTAGAAGGAAGATTCGTGATCCACATGAGTTTATGTCATTTTTTTTTTTGTATAATCAAGTTTTTTCTTGACAATTATTGAAATCAGTACTTGTTTATCAGGCTTTTTTATTATTATCAGACGGCCCCAGTGGTAATCAAACTCCAAAACACTTCATAAGCGTTCTTGATTATGTGCAGAGAGTCGTCTTGTTAGATGCAACTAAAATAAAGGTGATCGCCTGCTAGGCTTTGACATTTAAAATCAGACATCAGTAGCTGCCTGCCTGGATACACCTCCAGCTCTCACACACAAAGCAGCCTGGAGGAACCTGTAGCTTGCATGTGTTGGATGTTGACTTTCAGAGGTGCACCTCTTGTGTAACTGTATTATGTCCAGAGAAAGCAGCACAACAAGTGTCGCTAACTCATATGTCAGTTCAGCTTAAGTCTTGTTTGGGGTTATAAAAGGTAATGGAAGCTACAGTAAAGCTTGTATAACGTGAGATCTTTTTTATGCATATGCAAGCACACACACCTAGGGTTAGCACAGAGGAGCTGTGTGCTTGTGTAACTGTGTTTACACGTCTGGGGCCGGTGCTGGCACAAGAGCCAGACGAATGTGGTTTATCCAGGGCCTCTTTCTCTCTAAGCCACCTTCCCTTCCATTCAGCGTTGACCTTGGTGCTTATGAGGAGGCAGGGCTTGACCTACATCCACCCCCTTAACTGGAACTAGAACCTCCACCAGCCCCCGCCGAATAAAGAGACCTGACACCCTATTCTGCTTGCTCCAACAGCCATTTTCTCCCCGCCTCTGGACCTATTTGCTGCACTTTACACATAAAAGTAAGATACAGCACAGCTCCGTGGTTTTTGCAGAGTGTCTGGCAGCAGAGGAAAGTGGAGCAGCGGGCTTCATGACTCGTCTCTGAGGCACCAACATGTCTGTGTGCACTAGGTCACCATTAGCACGCAGGGGCTTAGCACCGGGCTGGTGAGAGTTTAGCGGCAGGTCAACCCTCCTCTGGTTTTTAAAGTGGAGTGTCAAACTGTGGCTGATGCAAATGAGTACACACGCAAACACATGTAGTCGCTAGCATCTGGTGGGACTAATGTTCTTGTACGGGCAAACTGTGTGACACCGGGGTGCTAACATAAGGCACACTAATGTTTGGAGAGCTATTTGACAGTCTATTTGTAAGAGGTTTGTGTAACCAAATTTTTTGAATTTGTGTACACAGGTCATGCTGTGGTTTCAGGAGGCCTAAAATGTGTAAAACCACTGATGTATATAGTAACGAGTACTTTCATTTCACTTTAGTATTCTTTGTTTGTTCCAGGATGTACACTGTTCCACATATATAACAAAACATTTAACCAGACACCATAAGAATACTGCATACAGGGCCTGACATTATGAGAGAGAGTCACTGCAGTGTGATCAGTTTAACTGCTCACTTTTACATTTAGACCTTAGTCTACACAGATAGGGGAGACCTGGGACAAGTGTAACATTTTTAACATTGTTTTTCTTAATTGTTCTCACAGACTACTTGGAATATTCTAGTTCTTTTCTTCTGATATAAGAAATTTACATATGTGCACCAATTCATAATACAATTGATGTATTTTCACTAATGAGGACAAGACTATAGTATTAAATTTAAAGCTATAATATGTAGCATTTCCGAATTAAAATATCTACATTATCCCGAATGTTTCCAACAATGTTTGCACAGAGAAATCTGTAATTTATTGAAGGTAACAGTGCGTTTCCTTAGGTGTTTCTAGCTTGCTGCTTGTTTCTATCTTCCAAGAAAACATGAAACGTCAGAAAGTGAGGAAGGAAGTTGGTGGATGTGACTAAGTGTAAAGTGAATGAAACTTTAATATTACCTCATCTGTTAACATGATTTCTGCCTGAATCGTGCCTGATAGATTTTCATCAGCTGTGGTGGTTGTTTAATAGTGAAGACAACAATTCCCATCATCCCACACTACTTGAAGATTCATCATTCAGCTACATCTTTTTTTTTTTTATGTGAGAAGACCCCTAGCAGCAGAGCTTACTTATTGCACATTAAAACAATATGTCACATTAACCCACTGTATCTCAACTAAAAGCACACCTCAAAGTAATCATAATACTTCTGTAGTATCTAATGTTATTGTGATATGTGATTTTTTTTTCTTTTTGTATATGGTAACATTTTGCCAAATTGCCCCAATCTTGGAGTCAGGATAAGATGTTATATTCCAGCTATATTAGCATAGTTTGTTCATGTTAATTTCTAACCAGCAAACCTGAAATAAAATTGATGTAAGTACAAATTCATAGTCATCTAAAGTTTAGACAGCAGAAGAAAATATTATACTTCCAAAAATTACATTTTTTAGATGAAAACTTCTGTCAAGGTGAAAAGATCCTGCTCCTTTTTCACCGACAGCAAGATAATCATACTGAGCGTGTGCTGAGTCAGTATCATCACTCTAACTCATTTCTGATTGGAGGAATTAAGTAAGTGTGTTAGAATTGCCCAGTGGTACAATTGCTCCTGGTCTCCCCTACTACAAAAGAATACAAGTATAAGAGGAAATAGCACACTGTAGCTGAAGTAGTATTATTCAGTTCAGTAAGTCTCTTAAAAGGTAAAAGGTTTTTAAAAGGTAATAATTAAATGTCACTCTCAGTGCTACAAATATAGCTCTCGAACAGAAGCTAAACAAAGGTTGCTAAGCGACACCAAGGCAGTGAGTGATGAGTGATGATTTTTGGCTGGCACATTAATATTTAAATTAGCAGTCAAAGGTGTGCGTTGATTAGGTATTTCACAAAGGCTTGAAATAGGAATCCAACAGTGATACAAAGGGCGTAGCAGAACAAACTATCTGTTTTATAAATGAATGAAACTCGTCAGAGGAACGTGCCCCGTCGAGGAGAGCCGTACTTAATGTATGGAGGGATTACAAAAGCAATGCATGACTGAGCGCGGCTTAATGAGGGAAGGGGTTTGCATGAGAGCACCGTGCGTGATCTGAGATATATCATGAGCTGTCCTAACCCACACAGAGGCATTCGAGGGGGCCAGTGTCATGCTACCAGCAGGCATTAGGGCAGCTCCCGGCTCAGCTAGCCCCGTAATGCCTCCCCTAGCCAAGAACGGCTCATCGTTTTTCTGGGTGGATGACATGTCATACCTTCACGGGTGTTAAATGACTGCAAAAAGCAGTGTGTACGTCTGTGTTTAAATAAGGCAGAGGATCCCATTTAGCATTCTGAGTAAGACATGAGATAATGGCCACCTAGAAGAGGAGATGTAGAAATTAGGAGGAGGGGAGGACTGTTGAGGTTTGTTTAAAGGGATAATTCTGATTGTTTGATGTGGGGTTGTATGAGGTACTTAACTGATTGTAGATACTGGTCAGTAAACCCCCAGACTGGAGAAGCAGAAAGGGTTACTATCACAGAAACTAAGCAATGAATTGCTGGGGACACGTCAGCAACAAAAGGTATTTTAGAAACTTAAAAAAGGTCCAAAAATTAAGTGCATGCTATATTCAGAATATTTTCAGCACTTTACTTTGGATTATATGCCTGAAAGTAAGAGCACACAGCTTTTTACATTATGCATGTGATGTAACATGGATTTGTTTATTAAAATGATATTACCATTATTGCGATGCTAATTTCCCGTAGCCTTTAATAGTAATTCCCATTATGTGTTAGCATTGAGCTAATGGACTAACTGCTTATTATGTATAAAATCAATTCAGCAATCCAAAAATCGTGATATCCTGATACATGCAAAGATGTGTTGCAGTGGTTCTTTTTGTGTTGTTGGTGTTTTCTTTTAGAAAGAAAGTTAGTTTTTCAAAAATTTTATTTTAAAAAAATAGCAATAAATCACCTTGCTTACTATATCACACTGTATTGAATCATCTATATCATATGTATCATATTGCCTGATTCTTGCCAATACACAGTCCTACACATTATAACACATAAATCTACTACAAAGTTTTTAACGGGTTCTGAAACCATCTAAGTTTAATATTGATGCCGTCAGTGTGTCCCTTCAAATTAATTCTTGCTGTCAGACAGTCTTTTCGTCCAGGAAACCAGCATTACATAAGCCAGATGTGGCTCTCTCCAAGTCAGCCACAGTCCATTGATGAAATCAGTCATTTTAACTTGCAGAACATGGGAGCTGCTGGTTGACCACTGACCCAATCTGTGTGTTTGTTTGTGTTATTGTGTGACTTTGGTGTTTTAAAAGGATCGTTCAGATCCACCAAAGTCACCAAACAACACAAACAAACTAACAGATTGAGGCAGCAATAGACCAGCAACTATCATGTTGTGTGAGGTAAAATGACAGATTTTGTCTATGGAGTTTGGTTGGTTCGGAGACAGATATTTGGCTTCCATAACGGCAGTTTCCCATCAGAAAAGGCTGCGTGATGGAAGTTATTCTAAATATAGCATACATTTAAACTGATATTGATTTTTTTTTTAGGTGAACCTTTTTGAAGGGGCTAAAATACCTTCTCATAACTGTGTGCATGCCGACCACTATCTACTTAAGCTAATACACTGACTATCAATAAGGACATCATACAACCCCACATCAAATAATCCAAACTATCCCTTTAACCTCAGGAGCAGTTGTTGTATAAAGGCGTGGGAGGGGTTTTGCCAAACATTCAGCTGCCAACTGATAAGAGTCGCCTCTATTCCAAAGGCCACAGAAACGCATCGCCAAAATGCAGAGAGTCATCGCAGAGAAGCGTCTGAGTCGGTCATTTTTAACTTCTTTTCTTCCTTTGTTTCCCTCTCTCTCTCCCTTTTACTGTCTCCCTCGATCATGCTCTGCAGAACTCCTTGCACGATCTTAGGGAGGGGAGAGAGAAAAAAAAAAAAAAAAGAAGAAGAAAAGTGGGTCAGGGCGACCTATTTTTTTTCCCACAGTTCACGGAGGCAGAGGGTGGCGGTGTTATCGTCAGTTAGACGAGGAGCAGGGCCTGATGGGGAGGCAGGGCCTTGTCGCGAGACGCAGCCACTCAGAACTGGGTCAGCAGCAGAGGCTACGTCTTGTAAACGGCTTGTCATACTGGGGAGAAAAGCTGCAAATGAACCATAGATTATACGCCCCAAGCTGAGCACTGAGGTCTCTCCTCACTCCCCAGCACCACACTTCAAAAAACACACGCACATATAAGCCGTACAGTAGCACACGCAGGAGTCTCTGAAGCACTGCCACCTCCTATAAGTTGCTCTCTTCCCCTCTCAGTCTCCAGTAATAGCGTTTGATTACTGCAGTCAGACCTGACAGGCTCAAAGCCCGAGCCACACGCGCTTTTAAGTAAGGGATCTTTTCACATTTCTCTTTCTCTGACACACGGGTTGCTGTTTTCTAAATATAGTCCACTTTCTCCCAGATTTGCTCGACTTTATTCAGGTCAGGTTATTTACTGTACCAAGTTCAACTGTGGTTTAGAAATGAGCAATACAGATGCTTATTCAGCTGCAGTGACCTCTTTGCATATCATCTGTGCCAAAGCCAGACATGTGAATAGATAATTTGCTTACATGAGCCCTCATGAGATGTTATTTTTTCTGACAACAAATAAAAGCTTTTATTTAACTCCTTCTGGTTAAGTTTGCAAAGGTTCAGCATCACTGTGTAACAATAATAAACACTGTAATAATGGATAACACTTAATTATACTTTAGGTAATAGCTATTCTACTGGTAACAAACATTCAAGTAATGTTTATAAATACTTTATAAACCATTTTTGTGAAGTTATATAAATATCAATTACAACTTAATAATGGCCTTCCAAATAATGTTTATTGACACATTTTCACATGCAGAACTGTAATAAATATGCAACAACTTTCAAAATAAAGACACAAAACTACTCGTGTTCCTCAGTTACATAAGTTTACATACACATTGAGGGTCAGAGTTAAGTGTACGTGTATTATAATCATAACTTGTAACTAAGGCCCGACCGATATCGGATTTTACTGATATTATCAGCTAGAGAGAAAATACTGAAACTGATAGATTGGCTGAAATTCTACATACAGAATATTGAATATATACATAAATACACTTTTTTTTTTTTGCACTGATCCTGTAAAGATGGTTAGCACTAAAGATATGTAATGACAGCAGGATATTTTACAGTTTAACAATAAACTTTATTGCTCAAAATGACATCAGTGCACTGAAACCTTCAACAGTATTTTTAATAAGTCATATAATAATTAATAATCGTAATAATTCATATATAATATACAAATAGAGCAATGAAAACAATCTGCACTATGATCTGTTAAAAAAAGTTTTTCATATTGGTGCATATTGGACAACATACTGAAACAGATCTCGACTAATAAACATGAGATATGCCGACATAGGGCTCATAATATTGGTCGACTGATATATCAGTCGAGGTTTAGTTGCAACCTTATAATATTCAAGTACTTAATATGTAAAATGTGGGACAATAGACGGTTAGTTTGCTAATTAATTACGCTGTAATTGTAATCATCTTTATCAGCTATGATAAAATACATCATTTATAAACTAATTACTTTACACAAACTAATGATAAAATAACAAATTGTAGGATTACTAATAAACATAATTAGTCTTCATTCCATGGCTTGTTTTAATTAAACTTAAAATCCAAAATGTCATCAGGGCACTGAAACGGTAAACTTTGACTGATATATTAATAGTTATGAATAATTATAAATAAAAACTGAAATAGAACAACTTGAATTAAGAAAAGGGATCAAATATGCATAACAGTTTGCATCATGTACTGTAAAATATACCAGACAACATACATTTTGATAACCAACATAGACTGATATATCTGTGCTAGATCAATATCGGCCTACTGATATATCTGGCTCTGAATATGAATGATGGTTATTATAAAGTGTTACTTACCACGGCAGTGCTGGCTAAACCAGGCTGATGTTGCGTTGATCTTATGTTGGAACAAAACTTAGTGGTAGGTCAGTTTTGCTCATGTTGATATTTGGCAAGTTGCCCTCAAGCCGCTGGGGAGATATTATCCACAGTCGCCATATATTTTCGATATTGATTTCAGAAGGGCCTGTGCCACGGCTCGTTGTTTCATACCCTTTGTGTCTTCCTGCTGCGTCTTTGACAGACAAAGCGGGATAAACACCGAGTTTGATCTCCAAGTCACAAATAATTGCTACGGCTGTTGTATCGAGCTCAGACCTTAGAACTGAAAATCAGGGCTTATTCTTGCATTGGGGGTCCGCTTATGGAGCAATGCAATTTTCAGGCGGTAGAGCTCACTCATATTTCACTATGTGGAACAAATCTGCCTGTAATGAATCTCCCAGGACACTGTGGTGTCTCCACAACCCAGCCTCGCTTTTTTGGCTCTTCTGCAGGGGAGATCTATAGTGGGCCTTTTAATATTTCAACACATCTCCCTGATATGAAAACTAGATTTTAGCGTTTGATGGTAGGGATTTCACAGCAAATAAAAGCAAGCTTCATTAGAGTTTTTTTTTTTTTTTCCTCTCCCTATATCAGTCCCGACTAATGTTAATCATATTGGTTTCGCTCAGTGTAAAAACAGCCTTATTAGCCAAGGTGTCACACTAACAAACATAACATAATATCCCGAGGTGGGGCTAAACATGGCGGGGGATCGGATTAGCAGCGAGACTCCGGTTAGTACACACACCCGGCTCTCCTCCCTGGTGCCACAGCTCCCGCGCCCTGCCACTGCCGGGCAGCAGACCTGTCTAATGTTATTCTTAGCCCCAGAACTTCATGTCTCTGTGCGAAAGCCCCTTAACGCTAATTGAGGAGACTGCTCATGGCTCATGCCGCTCAACAACAGCCTCAGAGGGGGTGAATGCGTGTCACCGTCTGTCTTTCTACGTGTGTGTGTCTGTGTGTGTGTGTGTGTGTGTGTCTGTGTGTGTGTGTGTGTGCGCATGTGTGAAGGTGAGACGTGCTGAGCGGTAAACCAGTCAGAACCAGTACTTGGCTTCTCCAGCCAGACCAGTGTTGTTGGGGTTTTTTTTGTTGTTTTTTTGTTTTTTTTTTGGTGATAGGGAGCCACAACAGTGCCTTTAGCAGATGGTTTCCAGCAGGCCTGCGTATGACATGTGATAACATTACCGTTTGGAAAGGTCAGGCATGAAGAGAACCAGTAGGAGGGCTAGGCCGGTCTCAGAGTGTCCAAACCTCCAGTACAGTCGTCTGCACACACACTGTCCGTCCTGCATGATGTGGTAAACAAGTCCTGTTCAGACAGATATTGTGATTGTGATTACATTTATTTATTTATTGTCAGGATTAATTGTTTTGTCTATTAAATGTAAAAAAAAAAAAAAAAGGCAGAAAAAATCCCATTACAGATTACCAGAGGCCAAAGACACGTCTTCAAATTGAATCTTTTGTCCAACCAACAGGCTCTTCAAGGGCCTGATCGATACTGGAGTTTTTGGGCCGATGCTGATGCAATAATAGGGAGTAATAAAATTCCAGTAGCAATATATCAGCCGATAGTCTTTGTACAGACTATAATATGTAGAATATAGAATAAAGCCAATTCATGAATAAAATCTTTTTTGTCCCAAATGATATCAGGGCACTGAAATTGTAAAAACTCTCCCCAGTATTTTGAACAATTTTAAATAACTACGAACTTCAAAAAAACAAGTAAAGAAAACAAAAATAAACAATCTGCATTACAAAAAAGTTTTCATATCAGTGCATATAACATATATGTGGATACCAATATAGCTGTGAAAGCCAATATCGGGCCGATAATAGCCAAGAAATCTATCTGTAGGGCTCTCGACTCTTTATCAAATCTTTGACTTCTTTGCTTGAAAATAACTGTAATGATTAATGGGAATAGTTGGCAATCAATTTTCTTTTGATCGACCAATCAGTTAATCGGCTAATCACTGCAGCTCTGATTGCGATACGCTCACGATCAGTGTGAATTAGCTCACATGGAAGATGGATCGAAATGAGCTTTCAATTTCAACAATAGAAATCCAAAATCAAGAAGCCAGAATCAGCAATACTACCGTGATTCTCTTTTCCTCTCTGCCCCACCTACTTGTGGCATCCGGTGCATGTTTGAAGAAAAAAAGAATACTTCAAAAGACGACATAGTGTAGCTGAATGCCCGTTATATCGCCATTGACAATTTAAATGACAGTTGTCAGGGCATAAAACCAATAGAGAGTCTAACAATTGCATAGCCATCAACGACTTTAAAGCTACTACAAGGAGTTTTTGTATTTATATTTTCCCAGCCGAAGTTACAGTGAGTAGCATGTTAACCAGTTAAAAGGAAGCAGGAGGATTTTTATTCGGATAATTTTATTTTTGAAGTTTTATTTTGTGGTTTTTATGGCAGAAACACTACCGCTTTTGTCTGCAGGGGCCCCCAAAATCAACACAATATGAAAGAACATCAAATCAAATTATGGATTCGGAGAATTGTGATGCTCCTTGGGGGAATGATCATTTTTGCATCCCAATTATAATTTTCACAGAAAAAATACTATCAATATCATGATGATGTTGGGACCAACATGTTTTCTTCCATCTGGAAAACAAAATTTTTACTTCACTATGATGCTGTTTCCAGTCTCAGAAGCAATTTGGATATTGCACTGCGAAATCGATAGTATTTTGATTAATTGTGCAGCCCTGCACAGTGTGTGCACGCTCTGTTCAAAACTAAAGGCCTTTTATGAATTTTCAAACACCCAGTATTGAACACATAGCTTCTAACAAGGCTATGCAAATATTTACTGTATTATTTGAACCTCGGTGGCCTGAGTCGCAGGCGCAGGGAGGGTGCCGCAATATTTGCATGCTGATAAAACCCTTCTTTGTGCTTTTACAGTAGACTGCAGCTCTAATGCAGGAGCAGGGTTTGACAGTGCAGAGCCAGACTTTGGACTCTGGACAGCGGTGTTTTCTTTGGAAAATCAGAGGTCTTCATTGGGACCCAGCAGGTCATCATCAACCTGTCAAAACACTGGCCCCAAAGGCGCCGCCCCCGCTCTTAGTCAGAGAGCCTTGATTGGCCGGTAAGCCGACGCTCATCCTTGGAACGGAGGCTGGGATATTTGTTTTGAAGCTACAGGTCGCTGTGTGCCAACGACTCGGAGCGGAGCAATGAGGAAAAACAGCCTGGAATTTCCTTGTACGTAAACAACACCTCAGGAGTGGATGGATGGACATCTCATCATCACACAGGTGTATTCCATAACGACCCCCCTCCGCGCACACCCACCGCCGCTTTCCTGAAATGGCACGGGGCTTGTGCATGAAGGAGGAGAAGGAGGAGGAGGAGGAGGAGGAGGAGGAGGTGGTTTAAAAATAAATCCGCGCAGGCCGGTCAGACATTTTGAAATTCTGTTTCTATCTCAGTCTGATAGAGAGGTTAAAGATACAGCATCCTGATAAATCTCTTCCCACCAGGGGGAACAGATAAGGAGTGGCGTAGATTGAATAAAAGAGCTGAGGAGAAAGGGGGGAGGATAGGTGGAGGAGGAGGAGGAGGGCTGAGATGTCTATCAGGCCGCGTGAAGGGTTTTTTTTTTTTTTTTTTTTTTGTCTTGCAGATCCAGTTCAAGGGCGCCCGCAGGCGAGGCAGCTCTCGCTCTTGCCGTGCCAACGCTGCTGCTCAAGGTCATATGAGCCAGCCCTGTGACATTAAAGAGGAACAGGAAAGGGGAACGGGGAGGGTAGGAGGAGGGGGGGGGGGGGCTGAAACCATCAACCACAGACATGCACACACACACACACACACACGAGATTGAGCTGTAAGGGGAAAAGTAGCCTTTAACTCGTCGAATCTTTCCTGTGACTTTCTGCACCGGTGTCTGGGTCCACAGTGGATTTTGTCAGGGCAAGAGCTTTTTAAGGGCAGTAATGAGAGTGTCTTATTCTCTCTGCACAGAGCCAAGAGATGCTTGGCTAACTGCTTTGTAGTTGCCAGCCACACATACAGGCAGCATTTGAGTGTGTGTGTGTGTGTGTGTGTGTGTGAAAGAGAGAGAGGGAGCGAGGGGGAAAGATGGAAAAGAGAAGAGTCACAGTGATAAAGCTCAGGGGAGGGAGGTAGAGAAGAGAAAAAAGGTCTTAAAGTTATTTAAAGGGACAGTGAACCAGCGGCAGTCGCTTCCAAATGTTCTCCAGTCGAGGGTTGAGGCTAAAGTGTGTTTTTTAGCTTAAGTGAATTTCACCTTTCTCGACCAATAAGCTTTCACTCCTAAGCTCACGCGCACACATATACACACACACACACACACACTGCTGCACGGGCAAACTGTAGTGCATCAGCAGGTGGTTTCAAATACACAGCAGAGTTGTAACCGTTATTCTAAGTCACACTGATTAGCAGCTGCAGAAAAATGGGATGTGAACATAAACCACTCATTCCTTTTGAGGGGGTTTTGATTTCTACTCTGCAATTATGCTGGAAAATATATTTTAAAAGATCAAACTCTTGGCTATTAAACCTTGTAAGAGGTCAATCTCCAAGTGATTTTTTACTGCATGTAAATATCAACTCTATATCAACAACTATAGCTGCAGTGAGCAGCAATTTTATTTTTTGAAGTGTCTCAGAGTTCTCTTAATGTTAATCAAAATACACATTTTTAAACCAAAATTCTTATTTGGCTTTGATTTAGAAGACCTACAGAGTCGACATGTTGTGTTTTAGACTAAAGCTGCGACAATTAAATTGATTGATCGGTTATTAATGGATTATTAAATTAGTTGATTAATCAGCTTGACTAATTTTTCAATTTAAAAAGTCAAAATTCTCTGCTTTCAGCAACTTAAGTGTGAATATTTGTTGGTTTCTTTAGTCTTCTATGACAGCGAAGTGAATATATTTGAGTTATGAGCAAAACAAGATGTCATCTTAGGCTTTAGAAAACACAGATCGGCATTTGTCACCATTTTCTGACATTTTATAGTCTAAACAACTAATCAATTAATCGAGAAAATAATCAACCAGTTACTATATGCAATAATGAAAATAAGCGTTAGTTTCAACCCCAGCAGAGACACATCTGATAGTAATACTATTTCATGAATTAGTTGAAACATAGAAAGTTTACCGGTGCCTGAGCAGTTTTCCCACCTTTTTTTTTAAAAACAGGAAGTGAGACAGGGGTCCTCATGTTTTTGTTAAAATCTGATAAAAAATCTGGGACACAACTTAAAAAGATTTTCACAAAAAATCCATTTTGATTATAATAGCACATTTTACACCTGTCATTGTAACTGTAAACACATTTTTAATTGTCTGAAGTTGTGAGTTCCTGTCTGGGACGAGGGTGTTTCTAGCACAGAGCAAGTTCTGAAATTAAATTAAAAATTAAAGCAAACCAAAACATATTACATATAATTTCACATATATGAATCATTAAACTATTAATAGTTTTTTTAAAGTTTTATTTCTGAAGATTGGGTGAATCATTTTTGACACCATTACTCAGCGTTTTAATAATGTCAGGCCTGTGTTATCCTGCACACCCAGTGGGTTCCTGAAGTGCTCATTTGAACGTCAGCGTTTCCCCATTAGCTAGAAACATACAGTAGCCTGGATGAAGTCAGGGGGGATGCAAACTTTTCAGCAGAGGATATTTTGACATGTCACAGTAGGAAAAGCTCAGTTGTAAATAATGAAATGAATGATGGCCGAACTCCATTTAGCTGCTGGTGTTGTGCTTGCTGGCTCACTGTCACGCTGTCATGGCTTACTGACACTTGAATAGAACACAGCCGCTGGTACTGTTATTTACCTACTTCAAATTTATATAAGGAGATCTGTGTAACACTGTGTATTAATTATTATACTGTAATGGTGTCTTTTTTTGATCGTACATGACAGGGATGGGCGGATGAATTCTGTAGGATTGATACAAAGAAGGGAACGGTTCTTTTAAAAACTATTGATAATTAAATGACAGTATATAAATAAGAATGTGAATGACTGCATCACTTCCAAACATTTTCAGAACTTTTGTGTAATGTTTGTGCCAATAAACAGCCCTGATGTTTTTATTGAGCTGGTCCATGTCACATGACATGAGAACTGAGCGCACATCCAAACTTGAGAGAACTGAGAGAAGAGCTGAGAGGAAACATAGTGTGATGTAGTGCAAATTATCTAGACAACTTCTGCAGTGAATATGTTGTTAGTGGCCGGTATGTGACCATTATTTTGAAAATCATATTCCCGTTTTAAAATTGATCAGTATCGGTATCAGTAAGAAAAGTTTGTTTTAAAAGTTTTAAAAGTTTGTCAGTCCCCATCCCTAGATAAAGACATGATAAATAATAAGATAATGATCCTGAATGTATAATATGCTCTGGTGGCTGTTAGAGCTGCAACTAAGATGTCATAAAAGAGCAAAGAGACAAAAAAATATTCACATTTAAGAAGCTGGAATTAGAGAATTTTGACTTATTTTGTCTTAGAAGATTAGTTACTGACAATCAAAACAGTTGGCAATTAATATAATAATAATCAATTAATAATCGATTAATCATGCAGTTCTACAGCCTATGTGCACAAAGCATTGAATATCATGACAAGTCTGTTGTTTGTGTGTGATCTTGCTCCTTTTCTGACAGGGGAGTTAGTAAAGAAAACCCGAATCATATTTTATACTTTATTTATCAGTTTATCAGTTTACACTGATAATCATTGGTTTTAATGTGCAGTATGTGAACAGATGTCATGAAATAAACTTGAATTCTATTTTTTAGGCCTGCAACTAACTTATTTACATTGTTTATTAACCTGTTGATTATTTTCTCGATTAATTAATCCTGTCACAATCTTGTCAATTGGAAAAAAAAGTCCATACTAACACGTACATCCGTGTGCTCCACATGTTAGTTTGGACCTATTTTTCAAGTCTTTCCTGTCACAATTATTTTCATTATCAGTGTGGATCATTTTCTTTATTAATCGATTACTTGTTTGGTCCATAAAATGTCAGAAACTGGTGAAAAATATCGATCAGTGTTTCACAAAGTCCAAGATGACGTCCTCAGAAACCAGAAAGACACCATAATCGATTATTCAATTCATCATTTTCATCTTCTTCATCAGTAGCAGTCATACTTTAGTTTCTGTTTTGATGTCACCGTGTCTTAGATGGTGTCCATGCATGGGCAGACTTGCTTGTCCGCTTTGTGTTTACATTGTAGTCATGTGTCCGTCGGTCAATCAGGTATCGGCTTGCAGTGCCCGTTACGCTGTGACTGCTCAGTGAGAGCAGTGTCTCGTCCTGTGACAGGACATAAGTGCTCATATCAGGGTTGCACTTAAGGCATCAGAGTGGTGTAGTGAGTTTAGAGACCGTCCTTAGTTCAAGCCCCCGTTTTTGGCAGCATCCTGTTTGTTGTACTAAATTGTCATTAAGAGAAACACTGGATCACTACCAGCGATCTGACCTGTGTGACCTCTGACCTCTCTTTGACAGGGAAAGTGACGAGGATTCCCCTCAGTGAAGTATCATATTTTTAACAGAATCCAATTATTATTTTATACAGCTGTAATTCAGCCCTGAGAGTATGTTATTCCCCCAGACTAATACGGTTATTATCCATAGCCAGAAATGAGAAATACCTCCCCATCTGTGATTTCATACCAATATACGATGAATTGGAAAAGAAGTACAAGGTGAAAGTAATTGGGATGATTTTTGGGCAGAGATAAGGCTCTGTTTTCTGGAACAGAACTAATAGCCGTCCTATCATCTAAATTTCCTTGTAGATGTAAAAGTACAGGCAGACATTGTATGAGTCCCCCAAAGTCAGTCAGGCCGCTAATGGAGCCGCTTCAGGCTATGCATCAATATGACATCACAGATTACAATCTTTAGACTTTGGGAGCACTTTAGGTACTTTCAGTGCTGGAGGAACGGAGCGAGAACTGGCCGACAAAACACTGAGTCATTATAATAACAATCACAGAGATGGGTGGAGCCGCGCACTGATACAGCCCAAACACAAATTACTAAAGTATTCCCACAGGGAGTGTCTGAGGGGCTTGATAGGGATTTTACTGTGACCTTAATGAACTTTATACTACCTCTTATCTCATGCAGTATCACAGTATTCCTTCTCCTAATGCAGTGCACCAAGGTATGACAGTATGATCAGATTGGTGTCATTGGTAACCCCATGTCTATAATGCATTATAAACATACCTATAATCTTTCATTTAATTACAGCTTTAAGCATTTATAAACATTCAGAATGCTTTACAACAATAATCATGACACATTCTAAAGCATAAATGACTTAAAAGGTCAAGTATCATAACACATTCATCATAGGGCATTATAATTCTCATAGTCATAATACATTATAATATTTTATATTGCATTATAATGTAATTAAAAGTTACTCAAAGGTGATTTAAGTAATGTTTTCCCTCATTAAATAACCCTTACCTTGCCTCTAGTGTTTCTCACTGAAGGAAAAATGGTATTGTAAATCAAACAGGCTGTACATTTAGAAATGACATACAGGATAATCAATTAATGTTACTTTTTCTTTTCATTTAACCGTTTCTTTAACAGTTGGGGTTAAGGTTAGGGTGTTATAATACGATAAGATAAGATAGAACTTTATTAATACTGAAGGAAATTCTTGTGCCAGATTGCTCCAAAATTACAGTAATATAATAACAACAGTACATGTAAAATATAAAGTGTATAAGAAGTAAATGCAAAGAAACAGTGTCTAATGGAATTTACAGTAGAAGTATGGTTTGTACGCTTTATGTAGCATGCGTAGTATGTATGTAGTATGCTTTATAAAATGCTTTATAATGTCTTGTTATTACTGCTTAAAAGCACAATGAATATTTAGAGTGCATATAACTACAATTATACAGTGCTATAAGCAGATTATAAAGCAGTATAATGAAGTATTTATAATGCATTCTAGACATTGGTGTGATAGAAAGTGTTACCCAGTAGTTGTTTGTTTCTTATCAAAGTGGCATGTCAGAGTAACCTAAGTCAGTGTGTGGTGTGATATGTTGTCAAAGGGGAGTTCTTGGGTTCCAGAGGAGTTACAGTTAAGTAAGTGGTGCATAATGTCATGTTTTTAGTTTTTATATCAGGCATGTCCAAACTATTCCACAAAGGGCCGATTGACTGCAGGTTTTCACTCCAACAAACCAGCAGCACACTTGACTCAACTAATCAGCTGTTTGAAGACTGAAATCAGTTGATTCAATCGAGCCCAGAATCAAAACCTGCAGCCACGTCCCCCTTCATGGAATAGTCTGGACATGCCTGTCTTAGAGAGACCGAAATTTGATATTTAACCACCATTAAAGTGATGGCAAGATGGCAAACATGCTGACAAAATGTCAAAGTAAGAAAACATTACAGGGATTACTAACTGTAATGTAATGAATGAATATCAAATTATAATTCCTTACACTGTACTCAATGATTCACAACTACTCACATTACTGTAATTAAGTCCTCTTTTGGATACTCAAACTTTTATGAGTATTTTTAAATGTGTAATTTTACAGCAAGCACTTGTAATCTACTTGGCTACTATTAAAATTATAATTCACTGTTCAGTAGTCCTACGACTTGAATTCCAGACTGTTTGTCAGTCTTTTTGTAGCCAATAGGGCTATCTGATCACAAACGGACCAATGAAACCTTGACATGTGGACAGAAAAAAAACACAAAACTGTGCAGCAGGCACAGATGAAGAGGTGACTGTGACCACTGAGCACAACAGAGCAGGAGTTGTTAGTAATTTAGACTGAAGATTTGGAAAAGCAGAAGCAATTTTGATGGAATTCCTCAATCAACAGTGCCTTAAACAACAACAGTTAAAAAGTAATACTCTGAGTAGTTTTTGAGAATACTTTGTACTTTTACTGAAGTATTTTTTGACACCAGTAGTTTTATTTGTAGTTGCACTGTAAAATATCATACATGCATCTTGAGGAATCAACTAATCTTTCATCATTAAATTAAAGTAAATGTACAAATTTTATTTATTAAGTTAATCAAACTTAAACTTTCTAGTATTTATTTTCAGAACACCTCAGAACTTCTAAACATGAGTTCTTCTAACTTGAAGTCTTTTGACTTGAAGTGATGAGTTGAATCAATGTACTGTACAGACTTGAATCAACTTATTAATTAAGTTTGAACAGTTGTTTGTTAAACTTAATATCTTATGCACATTAAACATGTTTTCTCAAGTATAACAATATTAATTATATTACGTTATTTGATCAGAACAGTTATTTGTTTTAACAAAATTACCTGAACTTATCTTTTCAAATTCAGTCAACTTGAAATTTTAAGGCAGCCCAGACACTCACCTTTTTAAGTAACAAATATTTAATTTTTTTATTTGTAGAGGAATAATATTTCATTAATGTAACAGTATTTCTGCTGGCGTACAGATTTTCTGTACTCTTCCCACCACTGCTGAAGTAAGTAACCACATTACTTTGACATGTTATGTAAGTGACTGCGCAGCTTGGCTGGTAAACAGTAAATGGATTTATATTATACTTTCTCAGAGAATACAGATAGGAAATGAGCGTGTTGCTACCTTGGAAAAAGTCACTTCCAGTGATGAATAATAAATTGACATTCAAATTGCAGCAGAGAAAGTCCTTTCTGTGGAGTGTTGCTCAGGGGATTTCACTGTTTATCCCTGTTGCATGCTCTAACTATATTAATGGAACAGGGCAGTTTTCCTCTGCCTGCCTGCCTGCACACTCCCCCTTCTCCCTTCAATTCTGTATGTGTGTCGGTTGACTGTCGAGCAGAGAGGACGGGTTTACCCCAGACACCTGTAGCCCAGTGAAAATCTCTCCCTGGGGTAAAGGAACATATGTATCCAGCCTGTATGACATCCAGCCTAAGTCTCTATGAACTGTACTTTCTACTCAGACAGGATTTACAGGATAAGTGTCCCTCGCACTTGTGACGCAATCCTTTTGAACACTAACCACTCAAAGCTGGATTTGAAGCTCCGCTGAACCCTGATGAACTTTGACATTTAAAGTGGAACTGAGGCAGAAGAGGGTGTAGAGAGAGTTCTCTCTCCCCGCCGTGTGTCCCCCTCCAGCCCCCGGGGGCGTTCGATTCGATCACACCTGTTCATCACCCAGCTGGCATAGGACCATTTTGACTCTTTCTTTTGATTAAACGAAAAAGCATTTAGACCAAACAATCAATAGGTACAGGCTTGAGTCCTGAATTGCTGGAGCATAAATCTTCCCGGTGCCTGGCGTGGAGTCGTCTCTGTATCATTTTTGCTGATTAGTTTTCCCATTACTCAAAACAGATGTGTTTGCTGGTGATGAATGATCCAATTATGGGATATTTGTCACCCATTTGATATCTGCTGCTAGTCTGGGACTGTAAAGAATTTCAGTGTGGCATTAGGGCTGGGCGGTATGGTCTAAAATTTATAGCACGGTATAATTTGAAGCACAGATGGCAACGGTATATATCACGATATGTTTGTTTTCCTTAAAATTTCAAGGTATCTTATGAAGAGGTGAAGCACTTGTATGGCAACTGCATGGCAGCTATCACTGTGCTCTTAACTGTGTCATGGGACATATTTCACATAGTACAGAGGTACTGTGAAAAACTGCGATAATAGATTATACACTGTTAAAACTAAAAAGTTGAGAAAACTCAAAATTTTTAGGCAGAAAGTTTTACCAACTACTAACTTTTGGTTGAGATAATTTACCTCAAAAAATGTATTTCAGAAATTTTTGAGTAAACTCATTAAAGCAAACGTGAATAATGTTTAATATTTTAATATTTTCAATTAAAACTCTAATTGTCAGGCACACAAATAATGACGCATAATCTTTGAATAGACAAACAATTTTTTTGAGTTTCTAAAACTCAAAAGATTCAAGTTTATCCAGAGAAGAAAAGTAAGTTATCTCATCCAAAGATGTGGCAAACTTTTTTTTAGTTTTTCAGTTGCGCTCAAAAATCTATTGCGGTAAGTCGCCTTGAAATTTTGAGTTGTCCCAGGTTTTTTTTTGTGTGTACAAACCTGCTCTCAAGTATATCAGTCAAGTATATCGTCTTTAAATTGACACTTGCTCCGGTCTTTTTACCAACCCTCGTCCTCCTCCCCATATGGACAGTAGCAAATTGTTAAAAAGAAGCTAAAACGAAAGCTGTCTGTTTGCAATCTTACTGCTTTTGTATCTTGAAATTCACGAAAGCTCAGAAATTATTGTCCTTTTAATGTTTTGGTATAAGTTATTATCACGCTGCACCTTCTCCCCTGCTCCCTCTGTCGGTGCTGACTCACACTTAGCCCAGTCAGCAGAGAGGCTGCAGGTGTAGACAGTGAAGTGTCACTGCCCACAGTCTCTCATCCACCGCCGCAAGCACAGCGCGCAAGCTTGACTGTGCAACGCTTTTACGCTAAGCCGCATAGACTCTCACATTTTCCAAAAAATTAAAGCTACTACAAGAAACCTTGGTAATGTATTGATTTTGGACGCCTGTGTGGACAAAAGCACTAGTGTTTCCAAAGTGATAACCAGAAAAATATGTTGCCCAAAGTAAAATTTTTATAAATAGAAAGTGGCAAACATTAGGACTCACTGTAACTTTGTCTGGGAAAATGTAAACATGGGCTCATTTTATCTGATTCCACTGAGAATCTGACCCGGTCGCAGCTATTAAGAATTACTTTATAGAAATATCCAATCTTCTTGTAGATGATCTTGTTGGATTATGTATGTGATATAGAGGCATTAATAATAAATTGAGACTGTTTCATAACCAGTTAAAAACTCCTTGTAGTAGCTTTAACTTTCTCTTCTTTGGGGGTTAAGCAGAATGAGGGCTCTACCTGTCAGAATAATACAGTCAAATTCATAGGGGGCAAAATAGCATTTATACTGTCCATCCCCATGTGACACTACCCCTCCGGTCCTGAGTCCACTCTGGCTGGGGACACGTTGACCTGGACTTTGGATTTGTTTAACTGGCCATTAGACAGAGCTCGCCCCTGTGGTGTTTTTCTGTCTGTCCCCATGTAGCACCCAGCCACTTCTCCCCCGATCATCTCATCAATCTTGCGCTTACAGATAAGAAGAGGTACTCGACGGAATACTCAGCGCTCGTCTCGTTCGGAGATAAGAATAGTTGCCCCGTCATAAAATCTCATTTAACTACTGTATCCTCAAAAGTCCGCGCACCCCCGCTGCCCCTCCTGTTGACATGCCTTAGATTGTAGTCATACATGTCTAAACTGTAGTTGACCCCCCAACTGCTCTGCGCACACACACACACACACACACACACACATACACCAAAACAATACACAAACACTCACAGCTGAAAGGATTCATGTACACCCCACTCCCAACCCCAACCCACCCTCTGTCTGTGGACAGTAGGCTGATTCTGCAGCCTCCCTCCCTCCCTCCCTTCCTCTCTTTCTCTCTCCTGCTCTGCTGTGCTGAGCCGTGTGTGTGTGTGTGTGTGTGTGTGTGTGTGTGTGTGTGTGTGTGTGTGTGTGTGTGTGTGTGTGTGTGTGTGTGACAGCTGCCTAATTGGGCATTCTCCCCTCGTCGGAGCGCCTGCCTCTCCTCTCTCTCCTCCAGCCTGGGCCGGGGCTGCTGACGAATGGCAGCGGATTACAGATGAGGACACGGTGACCCGCCTGACCTTGCTGCACAGCCGCGGGGGAGGGAGAGGGGAGGAGGAGGAGGTGGGGGGGGGGAGACAGAGCGCTAGGGGTGGGGCGGATGGGGTGCTAGGACTGCAGAGGGGGCGGAGTGCGGGGGTGGCGGCAGCAGCGGCGGCGGGCATAGGTGGAGGAGGGAGGGAGGACGGGGGTGCAAGAGTGGCGTCAGGTCAGCGGAGGATGAGGTCGTGCGAAGGTGGGCGAGCGATCGGGAACAGGGTGGGGTGGGGGGTGTGTTTGCCAGGTGGCCGGGCGGGTGGGCGGACAGGCGGGTGATCAGGCGAATGACAAGAGTGTCACATGACAGCACCCTCCCTCCCTCCTCTGCCCGTGTCAGTATGTCAAGGGCACGAGCCCCCGCTGGCAGCCGCCACTGCGGCATTTTCCCCCCGCTTTTATTTATATATTTACCCCCCCCCTTCCCCCTGTCCCCTCCTCTTCTTCTTCTTCTTTTACTTTTTTTTTTTATGTGTTTTTATGTGTCTATCAGATGAGCGGCTTCTATATGACTGCTGGCTCGCCTCCACACACCCCCAGGCCGCGATGTGGTCGGTCAAAAGGAGGCGGCAGATCCTTGAGTGTGGTGAATTTTAATTTCTGTGCGCACTGTAGATATTTCCATGCCCCCACCCCCAACACCCCCCCCACCTTCCTGCTGTGTGTGTGAGACTGCCAAGGTGAGGTTGTGTCCTCTTGTTAAGAGCGATTAATGGCACTCGTTATGTACATAATGAAATATCCCTGCTGATGCATAGGGTGGCGTTGTCTCTCCCTCTGCCTCTGTCACACACACACACACACACACACACACACACACACTCCTATCCCCTCTATATGTGTATGTGTGTGCAGCGTAACGTTGAGGACGCTTTGTTACAGCCTCCAGGCAACTCTGGTATGTGTTTGATATGGTGTAGAGACCCCCCCTTGTAAGCCATCTCTCCAAATGAAAAACGAACAGGAATTAAGGCCCTGTCAATTCACAGCCGAGTTTGTTCCTCTTTTTTCGCTTTAGATGCGCACAACACTGCAGCTCCCTGCGTGACATGTGTTCTGAGAGATAGAGATGGGTGGCTCACCACCGAGTCCCGTTTTGACTGGCGGAGTAAATTTAGATCTAATCTTCTTGTGTGTGTTCTTTTATAGCCCGAGAATGTTCACCTAACATCAGCTTTTAAGTTGACCTTGTTGTGTTGTTTGCCCGTCTGAGGCTCATGTGTGTATGTGTGTCTTTCCAGGACGAGACGCTGCTGGCTTCCCTATAGGTTTTTATTTTGACCTCGTGTGTGTTTGCTTGTGTGTGTGTGTGTATGTGTGTGCGCGCTAACACCATTCAGTGCCTGAGTCAAGCTGTGCAAGCTCTTTTAATCCCACGCCCCGGTGCACGTAGGCTTGATTAGTGGCAGCAGTTATCTGTGCAGAAGACAGCCCGCCCTCCTTTAGCATTTGGTCAGGTCTGGGGCACGGGGGGGGGTGTCAAGTCATGAGAAAGGTGAACGTGGAAGGAGAAAGGCAGAGAGAGAAAGAGGGGGCAGCGGCGGCGGCGGAGAGATGGCGAGGATGAGGGAAGAAGGGGAGGGCTGGAACCTGATTAGTATTCTAAAGGAGCACTCCTGCCAGTAGAGCAAATTGATTACTGCACTTTACCTGTATCAGCCTCCACAGCTAAGGATGACAAGGTACGGGAGCATGATGTGTGTCTGCGTTCACCTCCCCAACCACAGCAGAATGGGCGCGTTAGCATTTGGCTTAGTGTGGATTTTTTTGTTACTCTGTTGAGAAGTTTTTACAACGTTTACCTCCGGATAGTTTTCTCTGTCCTCTCCATCTCCTTCATTACAGCAGAATAATAGGCCGCTTGCAGTTGGGTGCTGGCCTTGTCTATCGCTCTCTGTCTGATTTAATAGTCAATGACTGACTGAGGGAAGACAGACTCATTTCCTGCAAGCCTTGGCCCTCCGTGCTCGTCTGCATTTAGGCTGACAGTTAGTGTGTGCTTACAGTAAAGGCGACCTGATCAACTTCCAAGCAACAAAAAACTGTGAAATGTAGTTAATTTTCATAATTTCAGTCAACACATCGGTGCTTCAGCTGTGGTCTTCAGGCTGCAGAGTCCTGCTGGTTTTCATTCGTTCTCCTCAATCAGCGGCTGATTACACCTGGGCTGCAAGGTGAAGGCAATTAATCGCAATTAACCTCTGCTCAGATAGAAAACCAGCAGTAGTTTGATCAATGACAACCAGAATTGAGACTCACTGAATTGTATACATTACTTCTGCTCATCTGCCCCTCCGCTCCTGTTCTGGATGACTGAACCAGATATGTAGAGGAAGACTATTTTATTAGTATTATTTATTAGTATAAAAGATGTGTTTCATTGTAAATTCTTAATTCAGAGCCAATTAACACTGATTAGTTCAGCTTGTCAGTGTGTTGCAGTGTTTTCACCAGGCCAACGTGGACCCAAAGGTTAGCATAGATACTGTGATAACATCCGTTATATCAGAACTGGAGAGTGTTTTCTCATTAAAAGAAAAGCAAAGAATGGCACTGAAGGGTTTTCTCCGTGGAAAAGATGTTTTCGCTCTTTTCCGGACCGGTTTGGCAAGAGTTTGATCTGATTGGTTGAAGATAGCCAGTGTTAGATGTGATAGACAGTCACCAATTACCAAAGTGTTTTTTTCTTAAAGTGCGTGCCCTTTTCCAGACAGTTTCTTAGGATGACTATCCATCTGGCATGTCAGGTTACGGGAACCCCACCAGGCCAAAAAAACTTTTTTATGCCAAAAATAACACCGAATAACAAAATATCCATTGATTTGGAAAATGGGTCACATTTGAGGGTGCTTCAGCATCTATGCAGTGCTGTTGCAATGAAACATGCACACTGTTTATTAAGCTTATTAAGTCATCCTCTCTTTGTGATCACTTTGTTTGAACTCTTGAATATGCTGAGCGAACAAAATATAAACTGCAGACGTCTCACCAAAGCCCACCACGTCAATTTGCCGTCCAGCGCGCCTTGTCTGTTTAGGTTTGTATGGGTGCGTACCACCAGGCCTGATTTCTGAATTCTAGGGGAAACGCTTTGTTGTGAATAGTGAGTGGCCACTGCAAGTAATTTTATATTCATTGCTTGTCTCCGACCTGGCTCACGTCGTGAACCCTCCATTCACTGACAGAATGTGACCATTGAAAGTTGATTAAGCACAGTCTCATCTAATCCACCTGTTTTAAAAGGATCCAAATGAGAAGCAGGTTTATTATTTCATCATAATTAGGTGATCATTAGGGATGAGTGAGTAGTTGTCACCGGTATGTGTCTGTTCAACCAACTAAATGATCTGTCTATATCCATATTCAGAATGGGTGAGATGGACTAACTAACCACAAGTTGTTAGAAATTGTGATGGGTCAATCAGAAGTTAGAGAACATGTTTGTTTGTTCGTTTTAGTTTAGCAAAAGTTTAACCACAGTGAATACAGCTCTTGCATTGAGCTTAGCTACCCAATGAGGATTTAATCACAAGTAAGTCCAGTTTTGCAAACCCGTATCTACCTGCACCTGCAAAGCTGAGAACCCATTACCCGCAATTATTTCCAAGTCAAATCTGCACCCGCCCAGAACTGTGACTTTAAGCCCTGCGACCCGAACGGCATCCATGATTAAACACACATACCCAGTCACTCTCTTGTCACTTGCAGCTAGGACTTTCTGAAACTTTTTACCAGCAGCCAAGCATTTGACATTATTCTCGCAGCCTTTTAGCCCATCAAAATCCTCTTAAACGTCCGACTGGCATTCAACAATTAATTATCCACAATTTGGGATCCTCTGCTAGCTATTTTTGCCTTAATGTCATCAGTTTTAGCTGTCAGATAGCCGCCATCACTGTAAGACGGATCAGACGGTGACGACCATTGTTTGGCAGGATGTGGTGACAAGAGTTGTTGTGTTGTAGACTTTCACAGTAACATCCTGGCAGTTTGATGTTACTGTATTAGCAAATGTAAATGTTAAATATACTGCACAATAATTTTCGTTTCTGATTTTGCCCGCCCGCAATTAGTTCATTTTTACCTCTGCATTTGTATTTTTTACAGTGTTATACAACATTATTGAGGGTCACCCGCAGGGTACATGTGGATACCTTACACAGTGCAGGACTCTAATGAGTATGGCTATTCATGTTCATATTTATAAAAAGTACACCATGCATACCATCCTCAGTACGCCTGCTAGCATATTCCTTACTTGATGCTCAGAGATAAATATTCCCTATGAACCATACACTCAACCACTGTCACATGCCTTAAGTTGTCAAAATCTATTTTATGATACATATTTTTTCTTTTCCAAATTCTCTGCCTGATTAAACATAGCTGGTGTAGACTATCTGTGGAGTCAGTAATGTAAAGAACTGGGTTAAATCTGACACGTTGCTTTGGCCATATTTTGTAAATCGTTGTAATAATGAGTTCCTGACCAAGGCAGCTCATCCACAAATCACTGGACAGACAGAGAACACCTCAGACAGGGCCTCATATCTTGTAGCGATCCAATAACCCTGCTGTATGCAGTAAGTAGCAGATCACTGTGTGTTAGCTTTTTAAGAATTAATGGTGAGGGGGAAGGCTTATATATAAGGAGGAGGTCAAGCTAAATAAAGTATGTTTTGCCCTCATGTCTCTAGGATATGGATTTTTCTCTGGATCAGATGGAGATCATGGTGATCTTGGCACATCAAGAAAAGCATTTAAGAGAGAGTTTGTTGATGCAAGCTCACATGTAAACTTTCTGCTGTACAGTTTTATATGAAAGTGTGTTTTCTCTTGTTACAATTTGCATTTTTTTATGCATATGTATCTCATTTCAGTCCATATTGACAATTTTTTAAAGTACCATTTAGAACACTAACAAATAATTGTGACATTGGTTTTGAATGAAGCTTTTCAACTGTCTAATTTTAGGATTGTATACAGCAGTGTTTTTGTATTTATAGTTTTTAAGTAGTGAACTATGCAGTAGTCAGCAGTAGAGTTGACTCATATTTGAAGTAATATGAAGTGAAATGTTTCAAAGGGGAGCTAATGTGTCTTAATTTTTTATGCTGGATGTAAAGCTTTATATTTCTGACAAACTAGAAGAGATGGACATGGTTATCAGTCAGTAACGAATCAGGTTCTCTCGCGTCTTTTTCATGAGAATAACTACATCTGATGTTTAGTTTACTAACTGTCATTTTTAGTTAAGTCTTGGCTCATGATTTATATTGAAATGCACAGTAGTGTCACAGCTTTTGATTAACATGGGTCTCTGTTTCATTGTCATTTCATTCAAGGTAGTGATTTTTTTTTTTTAAGTCTTATGGCACCATGAAACATTTAAAGCTGTCTACGACACCTGGCTTTTTTAAGACACTTAGTAGAGGTTGTATAGACTGATTGATTTTTGGGACCAATAATAATACCGATATTAGGGAGTAAAAGATTTCAACATCAATATATTGGCCAATATTCTTTGAAAACACACATTTTTGCAGTGATCCTGTCAAACACTTGTAATGGAGGCAAGATATTTTAGTTTAACAATAAACTTTATTATCCAAAGTGACATCAGTGCATTGAAACAGTAAACTTCACTGAAACTTAAATAATTATAAATAACTTTACATTTAAAAAAATATACGCACAAAATGCTGTCTGTATAATGTAAAAAAAATGCATAATGTTCTGCAAAGTAAAAAAAGTTTTTATACTGCTGCATACTGGACAAGATATATGCAAATACCGATATATCTGTGACAGGCCAATATTGGCTGATAAAATCAGGGCTGTATTTTTGACTCTACAAAAGTAAACATCTTTTCCCACAGGGCGTGATCACAAGCATTCCATCATAATCTCTGATGTAATTGAATAGGCTTATCTGATCTTAATAATTGGTTAAAATGTATTTTGTCCTGTGGTGTCACCTGAGGCTTGTAACATTAACTTGGTTAGCCTGTCTAACACTTGGGTCCTCTCCAGGTTGTGTAACAGGGTGCAGGGTGGTACAAGGTCCTTTGAGGTGGCAGGACGGCAAGCATAGTGTTTCTTGTTTTATCAGTGTTACCTAAACCCCTTGTATTGTGCTGAAGCACAGCTAGCAGCTCATTTTGTTTTCCTCACACATTGCTCTTAATGGAGCATTTACTTCATCCCCCAAGAGTCAGAATTATTAATAGTCAGGTGCTTAATTTGTCTTGATGTTTGTGCCATCTGTTGCTGCAATCGTGTTCCTTATATATTTAGGCATAGTTGGGTAATAAGTTAGATCACCAGTTCAGTTTACAGGTGCATCAACATGTTTGTGCCGTCTTCATGTGATCGCCAAGTTATAAAACTTTTTGTAGGAGCCTGACCGATGCTGGGTTTCTGGGGGCAGATGCTGATACCAATGTTATGGAGTAAAAAAGACAATATTGATATACCGGCTGATATTCTGTTTTATGTTTTTATTTCATTGACATTTTCTTGGATTCAGTTTTTATTTTGCTGATGTGAAGCACTTTGTAACTATGTTTTGAAGGTGTTATGAAAAAATGTGGCCAAATGCAGTATCCAGATCGCAGAACCACATGGCAATGTGTGCTGCATAGATGCCCTGACCAATTTCATTTTTTTTCAGTAAAAATGAAAATTGTGAAGCAAAAATGATCATTCCCATTAATGCGGATTGTGGTATCGCATACCACAGTCAGTCAAAATATTCGCAATCAGATTTTTTTGCGATATCATGTGCAGCCCTAACATTTATCTAAAAATGAAAAAGTTGAGAAAACAAAAAAAAATCACAGCAATGGACTGCAGTAGATTTTTGAGTTGTGAGCACAAATTAAAATTCTTACATTTTGGAAAAGTTTTACCAACTACTGTTCTGTCATTGAGATAATTTACTTTTCTTCTTAAGATAAACTTAAAGCTTTGAATTTTAGAAACTCAAAACAGTATTTAAAAAAACATATTGAGTAAATACACTGAAGTGAAAGTAAATGCTAAAATTTTAATATTTTCAGTTAAAACTATTCAGGTTCACAGCTCAGTGTGAAGTTTTTTCTTTGTTTGTTTCCAAAACTCAAAGATTCAAGTTTATCTAAAGAACAAAAGTAAATTATCTCAACTGAAAATTATAGGTCAGCAAAACAAAGTTGGGCTCAAAACTCAAAAATCTCTTGCAGTGCCTTGAAAGTTTATGTCATCTCAACTATTTCTTATAGTCTAATCTATATTTATATATCTCTCTATATTTTATTTTTAATAACTATAAATATAACACACAAATACACTGTAAAACTAAAAAGGTAAATAGATAAAAATCTCGCGTACGTGCTGTTATTGGAGCGTGTCAGACAACATATACATGAATATAGTTGTGGTAGGCTGATAACAGACCAGCTGATTTATCAGTCTGGCTCTTGTTTTTGTTTTTTAACCTGGTTGCTAATTTAGATTCTGAGACGGTCAGAAATATTTTGAGTGAAGCTGTTTTTGTTGTTGGTTGCAGCAGCTATCGCTGTGTGAGCACTGGGTCGGGCACCGGGGCCAGGTGTAGGACTAATCTTATTGAAGTCTCCTGTTCATTGGCATGTACTCAGCTCTGCCCTGCCAACTGGATTTGTGCTGCTTGAGAGATTTTCTCAGAAAAGGTTACACATAATTGTTTTATACTTTATTGGGTTAAATGCATCCTGTTGATTTAAAAGATTTCTTTAATTGTGTAGCTTTGAATAGGACTTGTATTCTTAACTCAAGTAAAAGGGGAATTGTGTTTTTGATGATTCTAATGGTATGTCCCTTTACAAGCCATTGTACCCTGTAATATCATTCTCCAATCTCACTCGGAGCATTAGGATGATTTAAAAACTAGAAAGTAGGTCAATGGGAGCATTATGAAAGGCAAAATGATAGCAGAGATATGTCCTCTTCTTTTTTCCGTCACTTAGACCTCTGTCACACCCCATATTACTCCAAACCATCCCAAATTACTCACAGTTAAAGGAAAAAAACTCAGTGCACTTTTAACCCAATAAAGGCGGACATCTTGCTGACTCACGGCAATAGCCTTCTTAGGGCTGATGCCAAGGATATTATGGAAATGATTCATTAAAGGCCAAGGTTTTTTAGCTGGTTTTATCCAGCTTTCAGGGCAGCCTGACAGTGGGACATTTGATCTCAATTGCAAAGTGGCCCATTTCCCTCAGACATCACCACTGCAGTCTGTTTCAAGAGCAGAGCTCTGCCTTTTGGCGTGCTGGCCATGGGGCAATCAGCTGTTCCTATTTCCAGCACCAGTGTTTACAAATGGAAAATGTGTGTTGTTTCGGGAGGGGAAATGAGCACCGTTTTGGACGAGCGATGTAAGCAGAAGATTACCTCGGAGCCCAATAGAAATGAATCAGGTATAGATTGATGGCAGCCACGGCTCATTAAGAAGGAATGTGTGTGTGTGTTTAATTGATGCAGTAATTTTCAGCCACTCAGGAAATGGCCCTTGGGTGGGTCTTCCAAATGGCACACAAATATTTACTATGGACACAAACATTTTTGTAAGCGAGCCTGGGCATGTAAGGTAAGGGGAAAGACTCTTGATACAGTGCGGTGATATCATCATCGTACTGGCTAGTTTGGCCAGGTCCTCTGCCAGTCAGCTGGGCTCTGAACCGCTTAGATGACTCATCAGTGTGCATGAATTCCTCTATGCTCTCTCTCAACCCCAAGAACTCTTTGTACTGATGAGTGCAGATGAAGTTAAAATCCGCCCCCGCGCTCCTCATCCAAGGCCAGATGCGGGCCAAGAACTTTAGCACTCCGATCCCATCTTGTCCGAGTCTGAAACGTTAGCATTCAGCCATCGCTCTGTTCCTCACATTCAAGTGCTCTGTGAGTAGGATGATTTTTTTTTTCCCCCTGATGGATCTCCTGTGCCACTTAACACAAGAGGTCTGACTTATCAGCATCACATTTCTCTTTATGTGGGGTGCATGCACAGCTTTCTGTGAGCGCACATGGAGGCATGTGTACTATGCATGACTTGTTTGGTCAATGCATCCTAAGAAGTGGGTCAGAGCGCCCTAGTTCTCATTGTGTGAGCGTGCATGTGTCTGTGTATTGCATTTCAGTGTTATTTTGTCCTGATTGACTTATCTGCAAAAAACATCTCCTTGCTCCAGTTCTCCTGCTGTTCGGTAGCATGTTATTTTCTTGTTTACCTCTCTCAAGGTGAACAAGAGAGCTTTTAATTCAACTTTCCTCCGGTTCACTTGTGGAAGGCTCGGAAACAACTGCGTTTGGTCAGGTAGCTTATGTTTTGTCTTATTTAATCATGTCAGGCCATATTGAATTTACAAATAGCGGTCACACCGCATGTGTAAGTGAGCTACCCCCGTTGAGTATGTGCAGCAGGGCTGGGCTGCAGATTACATGATATAATAGTGTTTAGGCATCGCCTCTCCTTTTAAATTCCTTTAACCTTGACTCCCCCTTAAATGCAGGGAGAACACATCTGCCAGGCTGGTGTCAGACATTAGTAATACACACCGCTCGGGCAGCATTGTCACTTTTTATTAACGCCCAGAGCTTTGCATGGACACCAGCTGTTGCATCAAGTGGAAAAGCCTTGGCGGCATGAATGACCTTGACTTTAACTGCCGCTCCTTTGGCTCTTCCCCTTTTTAATTCTTTTGTTTGGTCTCATACATTTTAAATGGCTTAAATGGATTACCGTTCCTGACAATGAAGGTCATTTAAGAACTCACTTTTTTAAAGATTATATTAAAAGAAAAAGGCTGTTTTACCAGCAAGTGTGGTGGCGGAGTGGGTGCAGTCTGGAGGTCAGCGGAGGGGGCGGAAGTCACATTTTCGAGATCTAATCCGTGACATCTGCATCGGCACATTTTTACGTGTAATTCGACGTGTCTTCGGGAAGCGGCTGAGAGAGCGTTGACCTTTCCTGTCCCCGCCGTCTTTTAAGTACAACGGGGAGAAAGCAAAAAAAGAGAGAGAAATAGATGAAGAGCCCACCAGCCGGGGATGATGAAGCTCTCGCCCCCCTCTCCCCGTCACTTGCCCTCCCTCTCACATGTACGTGGCCGAGCGTAGGGGTAAAAATCACTTTAGAATGGTGCCTGCTCTGTCATTGGCTGACATTGTCAAGGATAATGGATAATCACCACAGAAACCGTAGAGCAGCTCATTGGTGCTGTGTGGTGTCCCACAGAGGGGGGGTGGTGGTGGAGGGGGAGGCGGGTGGAGGTCAGGCTTTTTGGGTGCCACCACCAATGCGATGACATGTTAACAGATGTGTAAGGTCATTTTCAATGTATACACCAGGGGAGATAATGTAATAGTAATGCACATCACACATTCGGAGCGAGGAAAAGGAGGAGGGCTGTGTGCTTTAGGGGCTCACTATAGAGGACAACTTTCCCCATATTAAGGTCATTTATTTGTTAACAGAGCTCTGTCACTGAGGAGAACATATTTTTTCTTGCCCTTGCTGTAGCGGGGCTTTTTAACACCGGCTCTGTCATTACATGTCTCTCAAGAGCCTGAAGGTCCCCACTTTGTTTAAAGAACTATTTAATGGGAGACAGTGAGCGCAGTGGCTCTGTTGTGTATAAACTAACATAGTGCAGTGTCATAGTGTCCCTGCGCTGCCTTGGCTTCTCTGTATTGAAGTTTCTTTGGGCAAAAACATAGACAAGGTCAACCGTAATTCCAAAGGTTCACTGCCAGCAGCGGAGAGATTAGCAGAATTTCCCATGTTGAAACCGTGTCAGTGTTTCTTTTCCATTTGCATTTTTTTTTTTCTCTCACACTTAACTGGGGGGCTGTAGTACGGCGTGTTAAGTTACTTTGCCACGCTGTGTTGAAAGGTAAACACGTGTTTACAGTGCTGATCAAACGTGGTGTTACAGAGCGTTCTATTATAATTGCGTTAAGCTTGCTGGCGGGAAAGTAGCCCTAATCCTGAGCATCTAAGATTAGCATGACAGCAGACGTCAGATGGCCCAGTATGACCAGGTTGGCTTTTGTTGTTGTCAGATTTAGGTCAACAGCTTAAAAATGGCCTTGAACTGTAATTGACGCTGATGGGCCAATCTCAGTTAAATGACTCTATACAGTCAGGGCTAGGAGGGTTACTTTAAAGGGTTACAAAAATTAAAGAATGTAGTTAGTAACCTAACCCATGTATCACAATAGTAAAGTAACTTGATCACTTTCCTTTACTTTTGGATTACCAAAAAGTATAGTGAAATTGTTTTGCCTAATATAATTTAATGTGTCTATTGTTTAGATTAATAGTGGTAGTTATGCACATTTTAATGTACTTTGTTAAAGGTACTACATGAAACTTTAATATTTTGTTGATTTTGGGGGTCCCACATGGACAAAAACAGTAGTTTTTTCACTGTAATAACCTCAAAAATCAAATGATATAAATAAAAATCTCCCCCTGCTTCTTTTTTGTACTGGCTAACATAGCACTCCCTGTAACTTTGTCTAGGAAAATGTAAACACAGGCTGGCTCCAGGGAATCCAACCTGATGGAAGCCATTAAAAAAATGTATATAGAAATAGGTGATCATCTCACTGATGGACTTGCTTGCTTATGTATGTCATATAGAGGCATCACTAATAAATTGATACTGTTCCATAACAAGTTAAAAACTCCTTGTAGTAGCTTTAAGTAGCCTATGTTATCCCAGTCACCCGCACTGGATTTCTGTGTAACTAAGCATAGTAGTTGTTTCTACCCATAAATATATTTTTTAATTTAATTCAATGAATTTTTAATTTCATTAAAAATCAAAGGCAGCTTGTTCCAAGGAAAATAAGACGACACTCTGAGTAACCTTACAAAAAAGCCTCAGGATTACAAAATACAATAAAAGTGCACAGAGCATTGATGAATGTCAATAGTAATGACAAACCTTGTGTTATATTTAGTACCTGTGACAAACAATAAATTTTATTGAGTCATACATGTATGACATTTGCATGGAGAACTCACAAAAGTTACAATGATATGCCAAATTCGCAGAAAAGCTGAAAGATTGGACAAAATTGCAAGGTTGTGCAGAATTCACAAGGATTGGTTGAATTTGTGTTACTTGTTGCGATCACAACATTGCAACTTCCTGGAAGGACAACATGTCCACAGCTGAAGGCAGAACTGTCACTGCACTGTGATGTTGCTCCTCTTTATTGATTTAAAGACAAAATAATGGCAATAATATTCACCCGGTAAAAGCATTTTTTCACAAGAGACCATGATAATGAATAGCTGGTTTCAATGAGACCAGAGTGGTGTTGTGAGTGTTGTAATGTGTGCGCACTGCACATGGTAGTATATAGCTCTTAAATTTAAAATGTATTTTAAAAATGCAGCCCTACTATTTTTTTCTAAATCTAACTGTAATCTATGTTGTTTTTTTCTGTGACGTTAATGGAGTATAGTTACTAATTACGTAATCCCATCACATGTAATCCACTACAACTCAAGCCTGCATACAGTGCTGCCCAGTCTGGAGAGCCTCATCAACCTGTGGACCTTTGCTTGTTAAAATTGCTAGCCGATTGTTTTCCTACTGCTCCTCAGACTTAATTGTGCACTGATCAACTTAAACCCAGCCTCTAATCCCTGCTCATTTTAAAGGTGGCATTAAAAGTGCCACCTAGTTGGCCTTACCGTCATGACAACCTGTGGACCTTGGCCACGGGGATGGATTTCAGCCTGATTAGAAGCCTGGTGCCTTGTTGTTTTTGGCCCTGGCTCCTGCTCTCTGTGAAGTATTTAGGCTGGTGGCTGCGTGGGTTGCCATGGCCTTTCGTCATAATCAAGGGCTGCTGTCCTGTTGTGTGACCTGCTATGTTGGTCCACTCAGCGGACACCAAAGGTGAGGGCGGCATCGGGAAAGGACACGGGCAGCAGCTGAGGCGAGGTGGAAACTCTGTATTAATTAACCTTTATGGGATGCGGCCAGGACTGTCGGAGGTGTCCTGTATCCACGGAAACCACGCTGACAGGGTTCAGAGCAGAGGTCTCCCAGGGCAGCGGCGCTGACACTGTCATGGCAACTGGCACAATGCTCACCCCGGTGTCACCGGTGCTGCCCTCCTGACAGTGGTGTGGTGTGACAGGTGCACCTGATCCTTAAGCCACCCCCACCTCTCAATACACACACGCGAAAACACACTTGACAGTCAAGTACAGCTTGTCTGTTAGTTATATCCTTGCTGTGATCCTCCACTGCCTTTGTAGTACTGTACCCACAAACACGACTCACGTTGCATCAAGTTGATTCTATTTTGCGCCTGTCCTCTGGTTTAAAAACAATTCATGGTCAGAAGACCTGGTCAGGTGTTAATAAAGAAACTGAGTAGCCACCAGCAGCTCGCTCTGTGTACAAGTGAGAGAAAGCATACATACTGTTTGTATGTATGTCTTCATGGCCATTTCCATGCTTGTGTATAGGCATGAATGCTTAAATGCTAACTAGTATGCATGTGGGTGGGAGGCTTCCGCTTTATGTAGACCGAGGGTTGCGTCGTGTGAGATGCTGCTCAAGTGCATAAGGAGCAGGAGGTGGTGAGGGGGGGGGATAATCCACTGAAATGACAAGCTGCATAAGAAATTATTCACAGCTCTCACAAGCCCCTTCACTTTTGAAAGACATCGCTGTGAGGGGCTTGCAGCTCAAGACCTGAATGTTTTCAAGGTAGTGGGCTTGAATTTTCAATTTGGATCCAATCAGGCCTAATCTACATTTGTCGTCTGTTCGGTGGCTGCAAGGGGAGAGTGCAGAGAGGAGAAGGAGCCGTGTGCAGTCAATCTGAAATGTTGCTAAGTAACAGAGATGGCAGACGAGGTGGTGAAATGAATGTGATATAGTGCTGTGCAAATCCCTGCTTCTCACACAGTTTCTCCTTTTTCTCCTCTTTTTCTCTACCCCACCATCTCTCCCTCCCTTCCTCCCTCTTTTCTCTCTCTCACTCACTCCCATAGGTCCCCCATGTGAGATCTGCAAAGCTGAAAGGCGCCACTGACAGAACCACAGCCAGGCCTTAGGACAGACATCCCAAACATCCACAGCCACGGAATGTGTCAACATCTTTGTGGTGAAATCCCGCTGACTCCTCGCTTGCTACTCACATAAGCCTGGAGCGGGGCCTTCTGGGATCCTACAGTGTTTAAAGGCATATAACAATGCCTGGGAGGCCCACCTGCCCCAGATTGCCTCCAACCATGGTTGCTGTTTCACCACAGTGCTGACTGTACCCAATACAGAGAGGGATCACATCCGGCCAGTGCATCCTTCAGTCCTCTGCAGATTCACTCCCTCTTTTTGGTATTTAGGAAGTACATGCCACTGTCAACCAGATGACCTAGTGGACATTTATTTCCCAGTAGCAGTGCTGAACCATACGAGGGGATCCTAGTATTGAACATGACTCATGGGGAGGAGCCTGGCCCTGAGACACACAAGGATTCAGCTGTTCTAACTTATCTGGAAGGTTTACTGATGCATCCAGTGGTAGCCGGGCCTGGGGCCACGGCAAGCGGAAGATCTGAGGCTGCCCACAGCAACCAGGAGCAGGGTGACAAGGTGGGCGGGCCCTTCCAACTGCCCAACCATGGCCCCGCAGCTCCCAAGGCTGGAACCAACGGGCCCACACTAGGTTCTTCGCAGCACCTGAAGAAGGCTCGCCTGCTGCGCTCTGGAGCCTGGAATGATCCAGGGAACCCGCGGATGAGTTCACCCCCAGTGGAGCTGAATGGCCAAGGGGGAGGCTTGCAAAATGGAGCACTAGAGGGATCTCCTCATGCTGGGGAGAGCACCCTGTTGGCTTCCCTGCTTCAGTCATTCAGCTCCCGGCTTCAGAGTGTGGCAATGTCTCAGCGTTCTATTAAACCCCCCAGTGAGTGTTCCTCTCCCTCCAAGGCACCACCTGCAGACAAAGAACCACTTCCTGTGTATGGGACAGCCTCAAGCCGCTTGAAGGGCCTCATGAGGAAGAGCAAACTTCAAAATCACAGCAACACACCTTACAGTCGGCGGGGACACAGTCAAGACAGACCCCCAGAATCACCTCGGTCAGCACACAGCGCCACGCCTCCCTCTGCTCCCACATCTGCTGAATCAGTGTCCTGTGCAGAGCGTCTGAAGGCTGTGGCCAACATGGTGAAAATACGTTCAAGTCCAGCACCTTCTCCTAAGCCCAGTGTGGCCTGCAGTCAACTGGCCCTGCTGCTGTCCAGTGAAGCCCACCTCCAGCAGTACTCCAGAGAGCATGCGCTCAAAGCCCAGCTCTCAGGAAGATCTGCCAGCGAGAGACTAGCTGCCATGGCAAACCAGCAGCATGGCCAGGACAAAAGGCCACCTAGTGTGGGAGGGACTCTGCCAGGAGCCCCAGACACACTAAGCTCCTTAACAACCCAAAATGGAATGACAACAACAACTACAATAACAACAACACTCCCTCGAACGGCCCTGTCAAGTCCACAGAGCCCCTCTCTGCTGCGTGGCCATAGCCAAAGCTCCCCACCCACTCCCCCACATGCTCCAAACCACACTCACAGCCAGCCACCCAGGGAGAAGCGAGGCTTTGACTCACGTCCAACCCGTCCCCCCCAGACATGCAGCAGCTTGCTGCTGCTGCTACTCAACAACCACAACAACCAGAAGCAGCTGACCAAGAATGGGCACCTAGAGGACAGCTGTGGAATTCTGCCGCCAAGCGGCTCCTCTTCAGTTACATCAGACAGCGAGTGCTCCACCCAGGAGAGGAGCCTCACCAAGGACAGCAGTGATGCGGAGAGTTCCTACTCAAGTTGCTCTCCCATTGACCTCTCTATTAGGAGCCGGGCTAATACACAAGACACAGGGCCCAAAACTACCACCCCCTCTTCCACCTTCTCCTCTTCCACTTCTACCCTCTCCTCTTCCACCCCAGTGTTTTCCTCCACCCCAGGTACATTCTCCCCTCAGGCTTCTGTTCAGCCCTCCACTGCAACCTTTTCACCATCCTCTACTGTTGTCTCCTCTGTTTCCACTGTTATTTCTTCATCTTCCTCCTCCTCCATCTCTACATCCTCCCTTGACAAACTAACAGAATCTTTAATAAACAAGTGGAAGCCAGAGCCATCAGGATCAAAAGTGTCCAAAAACAAGGAGCCTGAAATGAGTCCAGACCTAAAATCCCACCCTAAAGTCACACTTATGCAGCTTCTTCTTGAGCGCAGAAATAATGAGATGGTTAATAAAAGTGTAGGTAACCAGGATTTGCCACTTGATATAACCATGGCCACTATGTCTCGAGGCCAAACAAAGGGACTGGTGCCCTGGGAGGAGACCAGGACAAAAAGCCCCCTAGATAGACCTGTAGCCCCCGCCCAGCCCCTGTACTCACATAACCGTGACCCTGGCAGCGTACTATCCCCGTATTCCTACCCCTCCCCCCATGTGCAGTCCAGCCCACTGGATTTGTGTAAATCTAAAGCCTTCCCTGCTGAGAAGGCTGCAGAACCTGCCTTCAGTGCCAGTAAACTGTTACAGAATCTGGCTCAGTGTGGCACGGCTTCTTCCTCCCCTCCCATCCCCTCTAGCAAAGGGGTGGGTCAGGAGCTCGAAGCCAGCAGGCCCCTCGCCCTATTGGAAAGGCTCAATGCTCCGATCCATAGGACCACCACCACTCCTCTCTCCGACGGCCCCTCAGGCAGTGGCACACCCTTCAGTCAGAAGGAGGCTTCTCCTCCTTCATCGCAGATCGAGAACCTTCTGGAGAGGCGCACTGTGCTGCAGCTCCTTCTAGGAACAGGCTCGGCTACAACTACAGTGAACCGCAAAAAGAGGCCCAGTGGCAGTGGTAGGAGGAGTGTGGAGATGGCAGGGGGGTGCTATGAGAAGAGCCCTGGTGCTTCTACCGTCTGTGACAGCTCCAACGGGCCCCCTTTGGACATAAAGGTCAAAACGGAGATCACAGAGGAGGTAGGACCGTCCTCAGCTGTGTCTGAGGACTCCAGTGGCAGAAAAAGATCAAGTGGCTACGAGAAGAGTAGCCCCTTCTCCGATCCTCAGCAGGACTTTAAAACAGAACCACGGCCTGCAGAGGTCATAGCAAAATATGGCCTCCTCAGCCAGTTGCTTAAACAACAGACTGCTACCTACTACACCAGTGCTGCTATGCAGGCTGAGTCACAGCCCAGACAGGTTAAAGAGGAACAGAGGGAGTACCCAAGCCCCAGTCCCAAGAAAAGACGCCTCTGCTCCGATCGGACTGATAGTTTGAACAATATTAGCTCTCCGAGAGCAGTGGACATTGGCGACACAAACATTTTTGCCTCTTCTGCTGTTCAGGAGGAGCCTGATCAGCAGAGGAGTCTGAAGGAGGAGGAGGCTCCACCCAGGAGCCCACCAAGTGAAACCCTCACCAGAGAGAGTCGCGGCTTCAACGTGCTCAAACAGCTGCTGCTCTCCGACAACTGCCTGAAGGAGCTGTCCCAGCAGCCCCGGGGTACGCCCAGTCCTTCCGTCCTGCAGGCCAATGGCAAGGCCAACGGCAGCATTCTCACCCAGCCTTCCCATAATCACAGCTTCCTCCACCTGCCCAGCTGGCACCCCCATGGCTCCCTCAACTCAGGGCTTCCGAGTAATCTCAGACCACTGCCCACCCCCCCTGCGGGCGACAGCCCTATCTGCACCCCCTGGAGCCGCCAGCCAGCTCCGTGGCCAGTCGCTCAAAAACGGGACCCCCCTACTCTAGTAAAGCAGGAGCCCGAGAGCCCTGTGCGGTGGAGTAGTCAGGAGAACGAGGAGGAGGAGGGTTGTGACTCAAACCTGGACTCTCCACGACTCTCGCGCTCCAACCCCATCCTGTACTACATGTTGCAGAAGGGCAGCATTCAGCTGAGGAAGGAGGTGAGGGATCAGACGGAGGGAGCCCAGTCTGTGATCAGAGTTAAAGAAGAGCCAATCAGTGACATGCATGCCTATGAACACAGTCTGAGCTCCACCCCGCAATCACCCACCCACAATGACAAGCACAGCCATGAGAGCCAGGGGCTGAGCCAATCATCTGAGTAGAAGTTGTATCAACTACAGAAAAATATAAAACGGAATCGAATTCATTGACTCTTTTCTTTTTCCTTTTTTAATGACTTGCCAAATTGGTTTGATGAGACAAATAACAAAGAATGAAAAAATGTTTTTTTAGTGGAAGAGAGCAAGTTCAAATTCAAATGCATACCTCAAATGCATTGGTTTCTCAAATTTAAATAGTGAGGTCATGGAATGGTACAAAACAGGTCTATCTTAGCAAAATTGATTAATTGATTCAACACAGCTGTCACAAATTTGACCTTTCCCATCATATTTCATTCTGTTCTGCAGTCCTCCTTTACAATTTGGTCTTGCTTTACTCTTATTATTTGTATCTAAATTGCACACATATCACTATTCCATGTCCTCTTTGTTGTCTGCCATAAAACATTTAGAAAGAACATTTCAGGCAACATTTATTATTGATGACTCCAAAAATGTTAGCGCTCAGTTCAGTGGACATTTATTTATTTTCTCCATCAGAACATTTTCAGATAGACAAAGTCCCATCAATTTTAGATAAGATTCCAAATAAAGTCATTCTAGGGCAGACATGGCGGCCCATTACAACAATGTACATGATAAATTTATTCAAAGGAGGACCTTGAAAACAATATTCATACTGCAATAGCTTCAGTGAGGATCCTACCATGATGAATGCTTTGTCTTGCTTTTTCCTCGAGATTTACGGTGTGGCATAATTACCAGTGGAGTAAGAATATATCAGTGGAGGTTTGAATGGTCACAACTCATCGAATTCTGCTTTTATTTGAATTGAACTTTTAAGGGCAATATTCGACAGTGCAAGCTCAGGGTGATGTGTTTGCAGACA
The DNA here is from genome assembly GCF_056507025.1 of Lutjanus erythropterus. Classification (NCBI taxonomy): domain Eukaryota; kingdom Metazoa; phylum Chordata; class Actinopteri; order Lutjaniformes; family Lutjanidae; genus Lutjanus; species Lutjanus erythropterus. The sequence continues at coordinate 6,244,492 of NC_139327.1, forward strand.
GTGCAGTTTTTTCCAGCAGATGGGTCAACAGAGCGTGTGCGGTGCTTACAGTTGAGCAACTGTATGTAAACAGGTTTCTAGAGCAACAGTTAAAAGGCTGCAGCATCAGAGGAGCGCATCTTACCATCCTGGGTAAACCCACACCATTTTTTCTTCATGCACACAAAAACTTTTGAGTGTGAAGCACATGGCTTTTCCTTTTCATTTCTTACAAAAGAGCACCCAGAGTTTGCACTACCGAAGCGGAGTCCTTGGTGTCCTTTTCCGAATAATTTAATGGCATGTAATAAAAAAATGTCAGTATTGTTATCTGTTGAGAATTTGACAGTTTGTGAAGGTTTTTTTTTTTCATCATTTCTTAACTGTTGTGGTTTATGAGCATCTTTTATTTTTTTTGTGGCAGTCTCTTAACTCATAAAATGTCAAAAGAAATGCATGATAATTAAGAGAAGACCACAGGTACATCTTTGTTTTCAAAGCAGCTGGATATGCGTACCTGCCCCCCAATAATCACCACGGCATTTTGGTGTCTTGAGGGATATCTGGTATCTAGCTCGTTATTTTGATTGTACTGTATTCTTTTCAGTTAATTTCACACACTGCTTCATCCATTTAGTCTTGTGATCTTTTTAATACATATACCTATGAAGTACGTCTCTTCGATTAATACATTTTCACAATGGTTAAATATATTTGTGTAAATAGTACTTTCAATATGAAAGATGACTATTTTGTAATGTTTAAGAAAAGATATTACCCTAGTTTTTAATGCCCTGATATGTAAATATGAATTATATGCGTACAAGTGTACATACAAAGGCAGAGGATGCTATGCCCATCTTTTTTTTTTTGGTTGGTTTGTTCTTTGCATGTGTCTCTATGTGGTAAATGATAATCTATCCTGCGCTGTGTTGTGTAATAATGTCTGACTCTCCTCACTGCTGCCTGTTGCATGCAGACGCATGGGAACTACCTGTGTATCCCTACTGGTGATGGGGGAAAATGTCAAGTCTTAAAATAGGTCTTTTTTATCACAGAGAGAGGTTCGTTTAGAATATGAACAGTCCCTAAATAACCGCAGACTGTTGAGCAAGTTGATTAAAATGTGTGAAAAATAAACGTGCATTGAATATTTTTGTGATTTTCTTTTCTGTTACTGGTTAACAAAAGCTCTGTGAAAGAGCTCGGGGCTATAGTGGGGGATTGACGTACAATCATAGACCTGCATTGTGCATCTAAGAAATACATTTGTAGCAGCAAATATTAAAAAAAGGTGTTTCATTTTTTCATGTGAAGACCTGAAACATTATTTCATTTTTTATGTTTTCATTTTTGGTGTTCATTTGCACTGATATCTCAGAAATAAAGTACTAAAATGCATGACCTAGTATGAATGTGTTCCTCTTTTTCTAGTTTGCCATTCAGAAATGTGTTTTTCTTTTGCACAAATTGGGGAAGTGTACAGATATGTCGATATTATGTTGTCTGGGGGAAGCTCTAGTCTTTAGGTGCCACCATAAAACACATTTGTACTTCTCTAAATGATTTTAAACAATACACGTTTAGCTATTCTCTCTTGTTTAACATTAGTGTGCAGGCATTCATATGTGTTGTCACTTTTAGACTGGGTTACACCAAAGATTGATGTAAGAATAATTCTAATGAGAGGTTAGCAACCTAGGTTTAAAATGAGTAAATCCATATGTGACATCATACAAACAAAAACTAATTTCTGTTTCATAAATCCAAATATATTGATGTAAATGGGAATTAAATAGAGTTCAATCAGTATGGAGATGGAAATAATGAATTTGCATGCTGTCAGGACCTAGTGAGGGGGAAACGGTTAACTTTCGGCTGCTCTGTACATTAGCTACATTATTCGTAAGCTAAAATGTTAACAAAATGTCACATTGTTTGCTAGCTAACTAAAAAGTCCCAAAAGATGTTACATTGTTTGTTAGCTAGCTAAAATTTAACAAAACATTAGATTGTTTGCTAGATAGCTAAAAGCTTTGGTTGCTCTGTACATTAGCTATATTTTTTGCTAGCTAGTGAAAAATTTAACAAAACTTTACATTGTTTGTGTCGTAGCTGAAAAGTTAACAAAATGTTAATTGTCTGCTAGCTAGCTAAAATGTAAGTTATCCTAGTTAACCTACTCCAATCTCTTCTCCTTTTAGAAAAACTTGTTGCCCCAATTAATGGAGTAATATGATATTAAATAAGATTAAAAAAGAGACAACAAAGTAAGGAAATCCAGGTTTAGTGATGTAAAGAGAAATGAAATAGTAACAGTAGTAGTAGAGTTTAATCAATATGGGTTTGCATACTGTCTTGACCTAGTAAGGAGGGAACCGTTAACTTTTGGTGGCTCTGTACGTTAGCTACATTGTTAGCTAGCTAAAAAGTTAACAAAGCGTTGCATTGTTTGTTAGCTAGCTAAATACTTAACAGAAAACTGTTTGCTGTCTGCTCTTTAATTTTTTTCAAAGTTTGGGTCACATTTTAAATTGGATTTTAATGTTTTGGTGCAACTGAAATCAATTTAATCTAGGTTTAGAGTAAAAAAAAAAATTGATTGGGGTTTAAATTGAATCTTTATTCATTTTAAATTAGTTTAGGTACAGTATAACATAATTTTAAGTTTAACCTTGATTTACCTGTGTTTAAAAATGAATCCTTGTTGGTGTGTCAGCCTCTCAGAACATGAACCAAAGCAACCAACAGGGCAAAATAAGGGGCACCATATGTCCCAATATCTGATTTACCTCACAACATATATATTATTATTAAAAAATGACATCAAAGCCAAACTGCACTTTGTGTAATCAAAGACTGGGGTCTATTAAAGCAGAGTGAGAGGATGTCCTGTATTTGCCCTAAAACTTGTGCTTCTGAGTTGGCTGCTGTTCACCACAGTGCTGAGTCTTAACAAAGGCAGGAAAGACACTGAAAGGAGGGAGGACACATGGAGGTCACCAGATGTACTCTGAATGCCCAAGGATGTGCCTTACAAAATGGAACATATATCTTTTATTTGGAACCCAAAATAGCTCTCATTGTACAGTCAATACAAAACCGTAGTTCTTATGTTCGGTGCACAAAGTTGTCCGTTTTGTTGTTGTTTTCTTGACTTGAGAAAAACAGCCTGTAGCGTGAGACTTCCTAAAGGTGAAGATGAGTTCAGGCTAAACTTCCCTTGCTCTGAATATGAAGTCCAGTGGGTGAACAGACGGCTTTTTGTCTGCAGTGCACTTTTGAAATCGCAGCGCAGTTCCTCAGCCCTGACTTCCCTTTTATTTAATACTCCCCATGACTGACTGCACTCTCTTTAAACTCCCGGTAACCTTTCCCCTCCGTGAACTTCTCCATTTCAAGATTCTTATCAAGGCTGAACCGCCAGTAACCTCTCGATTTCCTCCGATTGCTGAAGCAAGCGGCAAACATAAAGGCGGGAGTCACAAGTTTAAGCTGAGGTCAAGGTGTAAAACTTGACAATCGGCTGTTTGTCTGTGGCTTCTCTCTTTGATTTCCTGACCTCAGCATGAGGCCAAAAGGATGTGAGTGCTGCACACCAGGCCACCAGTGACTCAACCAGAGGCCAAGGACTCGGAAGTCCCACAACAGACATTTCATAGTTATGAGGCCTCCGAAAACTATTTCCTGGCGATACAGATGCTTATTCTCTGACAAACAACTTAATGACTGCACTTAATGTGCTCGCCTGGTTCAGTGTTTATAGACATGGGAACTGTTTAAAACACCAACTACCACTGTGCACAGATTGTTACCAGGAGTGAAAGTGACTACATCCACTCAAATACTGGAATTAAGTCATGCTGGGGGTATTTGTAGCCTACTTTGATGAGTATTTAGGTAGGCCTATACATTCATATACGTATGTACTTTTAAAATCCTAATTCACTACTGAGTACAGTAATTTGAATATTTATTTACCATAACATACATTGTAAAGAAAAGTTGAAAGAAAAAGCTCACTCAATTTTTAGGCAACTGTCTTCACTATTTTTTTTAGTTATAAGTCAAACTCAAATGCACAAGCTTTGAATTTTTTTTATTTATGTTTTTTTAGTTTTGCTGACACGTAATCTTTTGTTAAAATGAGTTACTTCTTTGAACATCTTTGAGTTTTAAAAATACCTAAAATTCTGTACTTCAAGAATTGTTCAGAGTGTGCTGTGAACCCAGTTCGTCATTATTTGTGTTTGAAGATTAAATGGTTATTAAATTATATTAAATATTAAATTATTAGCTTTTATTCACTTTAACTTTAATAAGTTTACTCAATTCTTTGAAATACTTTTTTTTCCAAAAAAGAAAAAGAACAAGTAGGGAAGAGAGAGGGACTTTAATCAACTTATTAAATTAAGTTTGAACAGCTGTTTGTTTATCTTATTATTATCTGTTAAATAAAAAACATACAGGTATTAGTGGAATCAACTAAACTTTTCTCATTAACTTAATGTAATTATACATTATTTTTTATCAAAATTTTAATTTCTAGTATTAATTTTCAGAACACTTCAGAACTCATAGACAGGAGTGAATGTACTGTACAGAGTTCAATCAAGTCATTGAATTATTATTAACTTTGACTGGAAAGGTTTATTTTGTTGTTTGTTTTGAATTACCTCAACCTGTCCTTTCAAATTCAGTCAACTTAAAATTTTCAGGCAGCCTGGACACTGACTTTTTAAGTTTAACCAAACTGTTTATTTTCACAATGTGGATAATATTTCAGTAATGTAACAGTACTTGTACTTGATTTTCAGTACTCTTTCTACCACTGCCTGTTAGGTGCTTTGTTTATTCACATGGAGGTCATACGGAGCTATCACTTGTCATTAGTTGTCATGGTGATTGGTGTGATGAATATGCTCACAGATGTTCGATCACCCTCTCCTCATACAACTGTTTGAACTTTGAGCATGTGGCTTGACCTCACGTTATGTAAACACACACACACACACACACACACACACACACACACACACACACACACACAATGCAATTAGCATTTTATGGGTCACATGACCCCATTTGGAGCATCGTAACGACAGAATATATGAATAAAATGCCAAGACACCACCTTCTTGCTGAAAGGTATCTGTGCTTTGCCTCGATGAGAAGCTGCAGCGGTGGCTGGATGAGCGTGAGCACACATGAGAGCAGCAGCGCCACAAGTCAGACAACAATAAAGAGGTTAAAGCAAACACCTGGGGAAACTCCTGCTCCGAGAAAAGAGGTCAGATTGGTTTATTTTCCCAACCTTATACCGGTTCCCCCAGTGGGGCCTTTGCTTTTGAAGATGTACCTCTTTGTGAAGTCTGTTCCTTAACCCCCGGGGGTCATGACCTTTTTGCCCCCTCCCCCCTCCCTCCTTGCCCTGACCTGGCTGATCCTGTTTCCCGGGACAGGATCAACTGTTGGCCTGCAGCTGTGGCAGCCCCTCCACCCCACCCCCGAGCCTCCCACTCCTCACATACACTCACAAACCACACACCACCACCCACCTTCCTCCCCTTCACAGCGTTACACTCAGGCCATTCTTCTCGTTTTTTGTGTAAATATGACAAGCGGCAGCACGGCTCAAGTCCTTTCTTTCTTCTTATGCCTGACAGCCTCTTGACCCCTGCTGCTTCCCATGGCCAACATGTATGACGTGGCAATTAGTCATTAATGCAGAGGCAGCAAAAGCACACTTCTGTTACTCACATGGAAGTACAGATACTTATGTTAAAGACTCTGGTCAAACTAGAAGTACAGATTCAACTTTACTTTATTCAAGTAAAAGGGTAAAAGTACAGATTCTGAATGTATAAAAGTAAAAAGTCGTCCTCTGAGGGATATTTCTATCAGCTATCAGGGAGGCTCCCGTTTTGTCTTGTTATATTTTTTATGTAGTTTATCTCTTCTTATGTCTCATTATGTTGTTTTCATCTTGATATGTTTTGTTACATTGTTTTTATCTTGTTGCGTCCTTTTTGTCTTGTTACACCTTGTTATGTCATTTTCATCCTTCTACATCTTTCACATCTTTCTTATCTTGTTATGACTTTTTTGTCTTGTTATGTTGTTTACATCTTGTTACATCATTTTCATATTGTTATGTCTTTTACATCTTTTTCATCTTGTTGTGTTACATTGTTTTCACTTTATCTTTTATGTTTTTTGCCTTGTTATATCTATTTCATCTTGTTACATTGTTTTCATCTTGATATGTCTTGTTATATCTTGTTACATCTTTTTCATCTTGTTGCAACTTATTTATCTTGATATGCCATTTTCTTATTGTTATTGTTATCTATTCTTATTGTTTACATCTTTTTCATTTTGTTCTGACTTTTTTCTTATGTTGTTTTCATCTTGTTACGACTTATTCATCTTGTTATGTCTTTAACATCTTTTTCATCTCATGTCTTTTCCATCTTATTACGTTGTTTTCATCTTTTTATGTCTTTTATGTCTTTTTCATCTTGTTACATTTTGTTACCTCAAATAAATGCTCAAATTAATTACAGATACCTGAAAAGTCTACTTAAGTACAGTAACGAAGTGTTTGTACTTGGTTACTTCCCACTTCTGCATAAATAAATAGTAAGCTTGATGTGCAGAGTGTCTGCAGAAGAGATGGAAACAATAAGTTAAAAGTTAAAAGACTACCTACTTCACCAGTAAGCCCACTGGGTGTAAAGTACAAGAGTAAAGTACAAGAATTTACTGTTTTTTTTTTATAGTTGCTAAGATCAGTGGCAGCTATTTCGTACAGCTTCCTTATTGGTGGCTGTGTGCAGCATGTAAACAGAGCCGATGTAATATTCATGATGAGTGAGAGTCCCTGTGGTCCACAGTTCAGCCTGTCAGCTTGAGGGATCTTGGCTGACACTGAAAGAACATGGATGATGTTTGCCATGTCGGATAAGCGCAAGGGTAAATGTTTTACAAACTGGCCAGGGAGAGCTAGCAATGTCAATCTCCTGTCTGCCAGCGTCTTCTACCTCCACGGATCTCTCTGTATGTCTTTTCTTACAGAGGTTTTTGCTCATACATGTGAGGGTTTCAATTCCTGTAGACAGAAGAAAGTCCCCTCTGGGTTCATTCAGAGGTGATTAATCTCACTCTTGACCTGACTCTGACCGCAATTTACTCTCAGTGGTGGAGGAAGTATTCACACCCTTTACTAGAAGTACTAATATAACACTGCCAAAATAGTTCATCACAAGTTAAAGTTGTGCACTGAAAATGTTATTTATACAGTAGGATGTACACTGCGAAAATAAACAATTTATTTTAACTTTTAAAAAGTTAAAATCAAAGTCAAATTAACTTGATAGTAATTCAGTTGTACTTGAGAAAACAAGTTCAATAAACTAAATATATTAAGTTGAAATTAAATTTGCCAAACATGTTGCCAACCAAATACCACCTGCAAAAACAAATGACATTCCCATCAGCCTCAGTACCACAACTACCTTGTTAATGCTAACGAGAAAATGTTAGTATGCTAACACTCTCAATACCTGGTGAACATCAGCATGTTAGCTTTGTCATATTCTCTTTAATGCTAATCAACAATTGTTAGTAGGCTATGCTAGCACTCCTACGTAGAGATAGTGAGCATGCTAAATATTATACCTGCTAAACATCATTATGTTATCTTTGTCATGTTGTGTTTAAAGTAAATTACCAAATGTAAGTATGCTAACACACTTAATACCTGGTAAACATCAGCATGTTAGCATTATGTTTAATGCTAATATATTATGACTAACGCTAATTTGCTAATGTTAGTATACTAACACCCTAATTAAGAGGGTAATCAGGCTAAATATTATACCTGCTAAATATCAGCATGTCTACTAATATGCTGATCAAGTTTCTTTAGAATCTTAAAGTAATGAGTTGATTGAACTTTGTACAGTACCTTCATTCAACTCATCATTTAAAGTTAAAAGATTTCAAGTTAGAAGACCTCATGTTTAGTTTTGAAGTGTTCTGAAAATATCTAATGTTATTAATCTGAATAAATAAAACTCATATATTTAAATTTATTTAATAAGAATAGTATAATCAGGATAATTTACTGTATTAATTTACTTTATTTGGTGCAGAAGAGACTTACAAATTATTAAAGCAATATCAAACAAGAGGCAGTGCTGTTGTGCTTAATATCAGCATGGCAGTGATACGGTCGTAGATACGAGGCTCCAGGCCAAGTGCTGAAGATAATCACAGCTATTTACTAAGTAAATTATCCCAATTCTACCAACACTGTAAAACATCATACCTCAATTTAGTGGAATCAACTAATCTAACAGTGTTTTCTATTGGATTGTAGCATTTCAGACTAACTAATGATTATTTTTATTATGGACTAAAGTCACAATGCTTGTTGCATTGAAGAAGAAAGAAGAAAATACTTAAATAATAAGTAAAGTACCTCATTTGTACTTGAGTACAGTACTTTATTAAATGTATGTAGTTACATTCCACCACTGCTTATGCTTCTGAACTTTAGACCCTGAGAAAGGTGTGCATCTTACCAAATTCTAACTCTTTCATGTGAAAAATCTCATCTTCAGGAAATGTATTTACCACTAACTTCCTGTAAGTTTCATCTCAACTGATGACGCTGTGGTTGATCTGCAGGGTCATGAACTTTCCAAGTAAACATTTCTGAAAATCCCCGGTAGAATGAGAAAGGGCAGTTCAGTGTCAACCAGTCTGGCTAAGACCAGCTAGGGATGTGAACTTTGTGCTGCGGGGGCTAAGGGCCATTTAGGACGAAGCATGCCAAATTTAACTCTGTTGTTGAATTTGTGCTCTGATGTTCCACTCAGTGTGAAGTCATACGGAAAAAAAAATAATAGAGCTGCATCTGGCACTCAGAGGGGATTCAGTTACATCTCAGAAAGAATGTTAAAAGCTCTTAACAAGTTTGACAATGTAATTCAATATTTAAAAGAGCAATCACACTGTAAGATATGAAGAGAGGAAGGAAATATCCTGCTTTGTCATTGTTAAGTATTTTGTAATGTGAAACAGCAGAATGAAATTAGAATTACAGTCATGATGACATTGCTTATATTTAATTTTTTTGACTGGTTTTTAGCTCTGTTAGCAAGGTAGCACTATGACTGTCGGTGGTCCAGACTAAAATATCTCAATGACAAATGGTAGTAACATGAAATTTAGTTCAGACCTTCACCCACAGAATTAAATGTACCAACTTTGGTGGTCTGCTGACTTTCAAAACTTAAACTGGTTCACCACTTTATGACCACATACCACCTGCAAAACCAATGACATTTCCATCAGCCTCAGCTGTACCTGTTTAATGCTAATTAGCAAATGTTAGTATGCTAACACTCAATACTTGCTAAAAATCAACATTAGCTCTGTCATATTGTGTTTAATGCTAATTATCATTTATTAGTATGCTAACACTCTAATTAAGATGTGATCATGCTAAATGTTATACCTGCTAAAGATCAGCATGCTATGTTATAAGCAAATGCTAGTATGCTAACACTTTCAATACTTGCTAAAAATTGACGTTAGCTCTGTCATATTGTGTTTAATGCTAAATGTAGTTTAATGTTTAATGTAGCAAATATTAGTAGGCTATGCTGACACTCTTCATTAAGATAGTGAACATGCTAAATATTATACCTGCTAAACAAAAGCATGTTTTCTTTGACATTTTGTATTTAATGCAAATGAGCAAATGTTAGTAAGCTAACACCCTAAACACCTGCTTAACATCAGCATTGTCAGTACACAATCTGTACCAGCTGTACGATCAATTCCTGCACATGTGCAAGTAGGCCACCATCCTGGATAGCTTCCTACGGCAACAGCAGTTGGACAACCATGTGGTTTGCAGCATTAATAGTTCTGTGTGAGTAGCAAAATACAATAACCACAGCAAGTCTGGAAAAAAAAAAAACTTTAAAGGGATAATGCAGAAATTAAGAGAAAAATAAATATCAACACACAACATAACAAAACAACAAAAGTATAAATGTAAATGAAAAAATGTCTTAAGAACTGAAAGAATCAATTCAGAATCTTGGTTTGGCGGCTGGCTAACAGGCTAATACTAGCAAACTATTTGGTTTGTCCAAGTGATGTTGCCGTAGGTAGCCATCAAAGGTGGCAGTCTGGTCAAGTATGTGCAGGAACAGGAGATTCCCCAGCCGATTGTGTGATAATAGGCATGTTAGCTTAGTTATTAGTCATATTGTGTTTAATGCTAATGAGCAAATGCTAGTATGCGAACACTTTAATTAAGATGGTGATCATGCTAAATATTATACTGCTAAACATCAGCATGTTAGCTTCGTCAAATTGTGAACATGTTAACAAGCCTTTGTTAGCATTTAGCTCAAACCCCCAAGGTGCAAGAACTGTAGTGCAATTTTGGGGTGTTTGCAGTGGCTGCTGGTCAAAGAGGGCACTATGGTGCCAACCCACCTCCCCCCACATCCTAAAATTTCAGTGAAGACTTCATTTCTTTTGAAACACATGCTGTACATTTATTAAATCAGCAAGGATAATATTGTGTAGTCAGTGAGTAAAATGTATAATCTGCAGTAAAATGTGTTGTTAAAATGGTCTAAGTCAGGGGTCTGCAACCTGAGGCTCCAGCGCCACATGTGGCTCTTTAGCTCCTCTCCAGTGGCTCTCTGTGACTTTGGCAAAATATAATATGGAAATTAATAATATTATATTTTTAAAATATCTTTCATGTTTCATTGTTGTGGGTCTATGGGAAAGTTGAGACAGCTCAAAATTTTAATCCAACATACTGCAATAGATATTTGAGTTTTGAGCCCAAGTCAAATTCTTTAGTTATGAAGAAGTTTTATCATTGACATAATTTACTTTTTTTTCTCTAGATTTAACTTAAAACTTTGAGTTTTTTTCCAAATCCCAAAATGTTGTATTTAAAAAATCATAGCGTAAACCATTTAATCTTAAGGCAACGAAATAGTAACAATCAGGTTCACAGTTAACTGTGACCAAATTTTGAAAAGCAATATTTTTGAGTTTCTCTAACTTTAACTATAAGTTTATCTAAAGAATAGTAAATTATCTCAAGTAAAGGTCAGCAGAAAGTTTGTAAAAGTTTGAGATGAGCACAAAACTCAAAAATCTATTGCAGCATGTTGTACACCAAATTTCAAACAAGTGTTAATATTTCATCAACTAAAATATACATCAAAGACTATGGCTCGGTGTCTTTTCCTCTGAATTGTGATTGTGGCTCGTCTTCTTGAGTCTCCATAAGCTATGGCTGCCAAAAAAAAAGTCTCAGGGAAAAGAGAGAATTCAATAGCTGCGGCTCCAGACAGACTTGAAAATCGACTCATAAAAGTACAAGTCCTCCAAAAATTACTTAATTACAGTAATTTGAGTATTTGTAATTAGTTATTTCTACCCCTGCCTATAACTGTACCTGTCAGGTAAACGTAGTGGAGTAAAAAGTTAAGTAGAACTAAGTAATATTATATGAATGTATGAATTCAGAATTGGACTTAAGTACAGTACTTAAGTAAATATACTCAGTTACATTCCCCCACTGCAGATGACAGAAGCTGAATGTGTGGTTTTGGTCTTTTACAAACTTTTAAATAGTTTTGTGCAGAAAAGTTGATGACACACTTTAAAGTATGTACTTTATATAAACCTGTCATTTAACCACAGAGTCACTGAGACATTTACATCTCTAAGGGAGAATTATTTACAAAAAGTACATTTTAAGCCACAAGATGACATTTTTTATTTATTGTTTAGATTTATTTATTCTTGTTGTTATTTGTTATTTTTCAATAGATTTTATTGTGCTCAAAATTTCTTCAGTTGTCTGAAGATTTGTGGAATCAGATTTCTTTCATATTTATTGAAGTACTTTTTGCTTACTTTAGTCTTACAGCAGAAATTGTAACTGTAACTGTAACTAAAGTAAACAAGTTCCTTTAGGCTATAAAAATGTTTAGTTCAGCAAATACAAATAAAGGTCCTTTTCATATATTAAAATAAACTGGTGCTATGCCTTAAGACTCCTAACTGATTTACAGTATAGCCCGCCTGCATAATGAGTGCTTTTCATGCCAATATTTTTGTAGTTATACTTAAGTAAGATATTAAAGGTATATGGTATTTGAGGGACAATTCACCAAAAACAATAAAAAAAAATACATGTGTTTCCTGTTATCTGTAGTGATATTTATTCATCTAGATAGTTTTGATGTGTCAGCCATAGAGAGTCTGCCTTCTCTCCAATATAATGGGACTAAACGACGCTCAGCCTGTGATGCTGAAAAGCACCAAACACGTACATTTGAAAAATTTAAAACCAGTGTCTTGTTCCAGAAATGACCCGGTTGCTCAAGATAATCCACACACCTTGTTGTGAACAGTTTCTACTAGATTCTACTGCAGAGAGAAAGTAGTTCCTACATGACACGGCTCACAACAAGGTGCGTGGATTATCTTCAGTACATGGGTCATGATTTTTGGAAAGAGACGCTGGATTAGAATTTTTCAAATGTATTTTTTTTGGGTAGGCTTTGAGCACCACAAGCCGAGTGCCATTTAGTTCCATTATACTGGAGAGAAGGTAGCTGATGTCTCCAAAACTCTGCAACTCACACCAAAAAGATGTCGATGATAAATAACACTACAGACCAGGGGGAAAATTTTGGGATGAACTGTCCCTTTAATGACTTGAGCGCCGTAGGCTCTTAGTCATTATTATTATAATTATTTTGAGTGACTGTGGATTATATATTGTATATGCATTTGTGCTCAGCACAGATGATCAAAAACAAGATACCAAAAAAATAAAATATGTAATCTCTGTTTTTAAGCAAATGTTTTCTGCCTTCTCTTCAACTTAAATCCATATGGATAAATTCTGTTTTGGGGAATTAACTCAGCTTTAAATAAATCATAATAAATATAAAATGTATTTTGTTACTGAAGGGGAGTGAAGAGGGGAAGTGGTGAAGGTCTACCACAATAAGAACTAGAAATCTAGAAAAAGGCTGAAATCCTCACAAACAAATATCTTGTCAGGATGCGCTGCGTCGGGCCACGACAGGGTTTAACTGCTTCATTCTTTACACTGTCATATAATCAATGCTCATATCGCACTCTGAGGAAAAGAACATCAGAGGGAAAGGACACAATCAGTGTTGTTTATAATTAAATGAACTGTGTATTACTGCTGCCGTCACTGTTTCCAACATAATACATGAATATGTTCACTGACTATAATCCTGGCTGTGCTGTGAGGCCTCTCAGGTACACTGTGTTCAGAGTTTCTGTATCGCATATTAACATCTGTGATAGACGTCCGCGTCTGTATTTGATATTAAATATGAGCATCAGTCTGTAAAATCTCTGTGTGGAGCTGTAATTTCCCCTGACCGCAAAACACACCGCGGCTTATCTTGCTTATATGAAGACCAGCACCTCATATACTGTCCTGTGTCTTTCTGGAGTCTGAAGAAAAATTGCTTTCAGATGAAACTTCAGATTTTATGGTTTCATGTTTTATGACAGATAAATATCCTGTTGGTAAAATATAAGTCAGCAGTGTTTGTTGTAAGAAAGAATTCGGAAAGGCTGAATTTGATTGATATATTGATTGACTGGCTACTTTTTCCACATATCCTACTTCTACTATGGATGAGAATGTTATCATCAGTGGTAGAAGAATTATTCAGATACTTTACTGAACCTTGCAAAGCCATGAAATACACATGAAATATGAAGTGTTTATGGGACCTTTTGACATTTGATACGTCAGACATTGATCCCATTAATTTTGCTTTAAGAGACAATAACAAGCGCTGTTCATTCAATTGGTTATCTTCTTTTTTTTCCAAACAGGAACCTTTGTATTTTGCATTTTGGTCGACCATTTTCTCCATTTATTGATTATTTTTTGGTCCATAAAATGTTAGAAAACTTTGAGAAATGTTGATCAGTGTGTCCTAGAGTCCAAGATGACGTCCTCAAATGTCTCATTTTGTCCACAGCTCAAAAATATTCAGTTTACTGTCAGAGAGGAGTAAAGAAACCAGAAAATATCCACATTTAAGAAGCTGGGATTTTAACTTTTTTAAAATGGAAAAATAACTCGAAACAATTAATCGATTATCAAAACAGATGCAGATTATTAAATAGTCTATTAATAATAGATCAGTCATCGCAGCTCTAAGTGTTTTATGTTGGTTGTTTGTATTTAAAGACAAAAAATGGTGAAATTTCCACCCAGTGAAGCAAGGCCATGATAATGAATTGGTAAGTGTGTGTGTGCTGTGCATGGTAGGATATCTTTCTTTATTTTAAAATTATAGTCCAGCTAATAATCCCCATTTTTACTAAATGTAACTCTAATATTGGCATCACATTTAATTCATGATGGCTAATTATTTCTTGACATATACACATAATTATGTTTTTTATTTTTATGTATTTCTTTGTTTTCACTGGATTATGTGTTTATTGACTGTTTTTTTTTCTATTCTGTGTGCTTCTTGTTGTCATTTTTTTGTTTTTCTTAAATGATGTTAGTCTATTGATTTTATTTATTTGTATTTTCCTAAAAGGAGCAGGGATCCTTGTATAAGCCTGTTGCTTCCTGACCTCTTCTCCTGACCTCTTATTTCGTTTTCTTTCATTATTGTATTTCATTATTTTATTGCAGTTTTATATGTCTGCAAATAAAAATAAATAAAATAATAAATAAATGAATCTGATTACACAGTAACACAGTTGCCTTTTTGTATCCAGATTACGTTATCCTGTTACATGTAATCTGTTACTCCTCAAGCCTGGTGACCAGTGATTACATTACTTATTATATTACATTACTAGCAATTATTACATCAGCGCAATTTATTACATAATTAGCTTCTCCAGCCATGTTTCCAGCTTCGTGACAAAGCATTTTCCTGCTAATGCAAACGGCTTTTTAAATAGTTAATATATCTCAAGAAATAGGAGGATTCTCTCAGCCTATAAAGGAACACTTCACCCTTCAGTTTATGGGGTATGAAAAATAACTAGTAACAAATGTAGGGGAATGAAAAGTACAATATTTGCCTCTGAGATTTAGTGGGGTAGAATTATAAAGCGGCATAACAGTAAAGTGAAATAATGTGGCTCGAAAGCGTAAGTACAGACTTCTAGTAATATTTTCTTTTCTTATATAAACTCATCTGCTAGATAATATGCCATCACAGTTGTCTAAATGGATAACAAGTATTAAGATTTACTAATTAATCAGCTGCACTCTCAGTGCCTTTAAAATGTTGAGAGATAATGAGTCTCTGTGTGCTCGGAGAAACTGGACTCGGCCTGCTTCAACAAGAGATCCCAACAATTAGATCAGATTTCAGAGCGACTCTGCCAACTCATTTGGACTTAAAGCCATTATGTGATAGACTACACTCATAAAAATTATCACAACTCAATTTCTTATAGCGACCGGCACAATGGTCTGTTCTAGAGCGCGTGGATGATAATGGATGATGCTTTGTCAGCCATATTCAGAGACATGTAATTGCAGCAAGCCCTTAGTTAATAAAAAAAAAAAAGAAAAAAAAAAGAATTGCTTTAGTCACAATAACTCTACAGTATCCATCTGCAGCCTTGGAACCTGGCCGGTCTCTAAAACCCCTGAGTGCAACATGGACAGTGAGTCAAACCTGGCAAGTGCACAAACAGACTCAAGAGGGCAGCACAGAGGAGATGACCATGGATGCATTTCAAGATTTTTGTTTCCAAAACATTGTTGCAATATAATGTGTATACAGAGCGTCTGCACGGAGCCAAGGCAACCTGGTCTGTTTGGAAAGGCTCTTATTTTAGTGACATTTGCTAAATAATGAGATTCCTGAGGGAAAAGGCTGCTTCTCCAAATATTTCCAGCTATTCGCTCTCTGTGCCTGCTGCCTTTTCTTCTTCAGGATCCCAGGAATTTGGACATGAAAATATATTTCAGTAGATACACCTGTGCATTGTGTAACCATTTTTACTACACTTTAGTTTTTCAGTATTTGTGGACAGTCAGAAAGGTAATAATTCTACTTTATGTTTATTACTGATATTGTAGTGGGTGGTGGTGGTGTACTGACGTGCAGTACTGTCATGGTTGGGGAGTAATGGATTACATGTCACAGGAATATGTAATCTGGATATAAAGAAAAGGTAGCTGTATTCCATTACAGTTACAGGGAAAAAAGTAGCAGATAACAGTTACATTAGGTAAAAATGGGGATTTTTGGTTGGATTACAGTTTGTAAATAAAGAATTATATATTACCAAGCACAGTGTGCACACAGTCTTTAAATGAATTAATCAACTGATCAATAAATTGTGCACAACAAAGGAAGGAGCAGCAGGACAAACTAAAACGCCAATAAACAAACATAAAACACTTACAGCTGCAACAATTCATCTATTATTAATAAAATATTTAATTAATTTGCATCTTTTGATAATAGATTAACCATTTTGAGTCATTTGAGACATCAAAATTCAGATTTCAGCTTCAAAAATCTGAATATTGTCTGTTTGTTTTTTACTCCTCTCTGACAGTAAACTGAATATTTTTGAATTGTGGACAAAACGAGACATTTGTAGACATTTTATGGACTAAACAACTGATTGATTAAACAAAAACATGATCAACAGATTAATCAAAATGAAAAGACATATATAAAAATCTGGTTCAAACGTGGAGTGCACAGACGTACGTCTGGGTAGATGTGACAGTGAGATTACAGATAAATAAATTTAATTATGAGTTATGAAAGACAAATACTGAGGAATAAATAATAATCATTGAATAATTCAGAGTGACAAAAAACACTGTATTCCTGAATGTGTATGTGTCACACAGAGGTTTAATCGCTGCCACAGTTGTTGAAAATATACATGGGTGCCTGCAGGGTGCAGAACTGACAACATACATTTCTTTTTGTCTCGAGTTTCTCATCATTGTAATGAAATGCTAGAACTGTCGCCACCCTCAGCAGCCGTTACAGAGCTAACGCTGAGCTTTGAAGGCAGCGCGAATGCAAAACAGCAAATTAAACCAGAGAAACTGCAACTTTAAGCCGTGTAAGTCAAACCATGAACACAAGGCAAAGAAAAATCTGAAAATGTGTTTTTTTGTTAGTATAATTGACGCTGTTGCTCACAGAGACATGCCACTTCTCCTGTGAGCTCAAAAACAAATGTTACGATATAGATGACATCACCTCAGCTCTTTCCTGAGTCGTCAAACTAACAGTGTTACAATTAAACCAGTGTTACAACACACCCCAGTCTCCCCTACTGCCATTTTAGTGCCCTTTTCATGAGATTGCATGAAATGTACACGTTTAAAACGGTAATTTTGTAATGAATATGTTTACTTAATGATTTTTAATGTCACTGATGCTCTAAATTTACATTAAAGTACAGTAGCGCTGCAGTGGTACTGTGGTGTGAACATTGACATACTGAGCACATTTCCTTACTTATATTATTGATTTCTACCATATTACTGTTATGAAAAGTGTATATATTTCAATTTTATATCAAGTTTCATGTCTGTCAGGATGTAATATTTTGTAAAATTATAATAGAGTTTGTTGAACTCCCTCAAAAAGCTTCTGTTTCATTCATTTTAACACTGACTGTAAGTGATATATCTTTAATTGTGTAATGATATTTAATCGTGAAATATCGAAAGCAGTGAAACCCTGGTATTTTCTGAGACAGTTATCATAAGATGGAAATCTCTTATCATTGCAGTCCTATATGTTGTATTGGTGGTGGATTAGTGAATGAGACAGAGAGCAGAGGGGCTTTAAATGTCCTGGTGTGAGTGAAGCTATTATCATACAGCCCTCAGGCTCACTTTCAGGCTCCGTTTTGATCTCCAACAAACAAGTCTGAGCTCTTTATATCAGCCTGTCAGCCAAGGATCTATTCAGACCGCAGCGGCTACCGTTTGACTTTGCCAATTGATTCATCAACTTATTTTCTGATTGGTTTCCTGACAGCTTCCCACATTGTCTGACTGATGGCTCTACCTCCTGCCTTGAGCTCAACTGTGTGATGTGTCTGCTGCTGTTTTTTTGAGAGGTGTTCTGGGCGCTTAAAGGTAACCTTCATGCACCCTGGTGGTCGGTCAATATTTCAGCATGCTGCACATGGAAGTATAAAATATTGATTAAGGCGCAGTGCTGAAAATTGGAAGCGGACTTTGTGATTTATAATGCTACTTGATTTACCAAGTGGAATCATTTTCATGATTCATTTCCTTTTGCGTGTCGCTGCTGCTGCTGCTGCTGTGTGGGTCAGTCATTATGCAAGCTGGTGCTGCAAAGGAGGATGGTGCCATCTGCTGGAATAAGGCTGAATGACATTTAATAACAGCCAATGTGTATACTGTAAAAAACATTAATGCAATGTAAATAGATACTTATATCTATAATATGTTTGTGCATATAAAATCAACTGGCATGGCATGATTTAAAATTCTGCTTGTGCATACATGTAATATGTATGTATGTCATATATCCTCCCTTCATAACATCCCTGTTGTAACTAAATCCTTCCCCCAATAACACAACAAAGTTCTGACTCTTCCCATTAATATTTATATGTACTAGTTAGATGACACAGTTCATGTTAACAAAGCATGCTGACTGCTTCAGTTATGACTATTACAACAATGCTATTCCTGAACATCTAAAGGATGACCCAGTTCTCTGTGAGAGGACTGTTCTCTTCCAACTTGCACTGAATTAATCACAGCTGACAGATTTGAATGCCCACTGTTTGCATGTTGGTGTTATTTTATCTGTCTGAGTAATTAGGCCAGAAATGATTGGCCGACTGAGTTTTAGCCCATGTATCCGCAAAATGACAAAAACCCCGTGTTTGGTTAACCAGTGAACCCTGATGTCACGCTGTACAGATGGTAGAGGTCAAGAGCAGAGGGCACACATGCTTTTGTAAAAAAAATACTGATTCAGTTTCTTTACTCAAGTAAAAATGAAAAAGTACAGACTCTGAAACGTACTCAGAGTAAAAAGGAAGAAGTTGTCCTCTGAAAGACATTTCTACCAGCTGTTTCTATGTAAAGCTAACTGAACATCACCTTTTTCTTCTGTTTCGTCTCGTGTCTTTTTAGTGTTGTTACGTCTTTTTCATCTCGTTAATTTTTTTATCTTGTTACATCTTATATGTTGTTTTTGTCTTGTTAATTTTTTTTTTGTAATTTTTTGGTGCTATTATCTTTTTCATCATGTTAGGTTTCCGTCTTGTTATGTCTTTTATATTGTTTTTGTCCTTTTGTTTGGTCTTTTTATGGCTTTTATATGTTTTTTTTTTTTTTTTACATCTTTTTCGTTGTGTTACCTTGTTTTTAGTCTTGTTACGTCTTTTTTGTCACTTCTTTTACAATGATTTTTATCTCATTATGTTACTTTTGTCTTGTTATATGTCATGTTTTTTTGTCTTTCTCTAACAGCAAAGGCCCGGTCACGGTTAGTCACAGTCGGGATATTTTAGGTTTTTATCTTGTTGTGTTCTATAGTCTAAGTCATTTTTGGTCTTGTTACAACCTTTTTGTGTTCTTGCATCTTTTTCATTGTTATATCTTTCACCTCATTTTTTGTCTTGTTTCGTCTTTTATGTTGTTTTTTTTGTCTTGTTATGTCTCTTTGGTCTTGTTATGTCTTTTAACATCTTCTGCATCGTTTTTTGTTTTTCTCTAACAGCAAAGTCCTGGGCTCCTTTAGTCTCGAGACGGGATCTGGGAACAACCAGCAGAGCTGCATCCATGGATCTCAGAGACTGCACAGGAAAATATGGACTTGATAGGTCCTTTATATAATCTGGAGCAAATTATTATGAGATAAAATAGTCAAAATTATAAGATTATGGATTTTTTTATCATATAATTATGACTTTTTATCCCAGAATGATACTTTTTGTCAGTTTGTGCTGTTATAGCACCTCCTAGAGGCCAAGGAGGTAAATGATGAGCATTTCCGTGTAGTTACTGAGGTTCACATGCTGTAGGGATGTAGAAGCCTTTAACTGCCTCAAAACAACACAAAGCAAACTACAGACAATGACAAAAGGGCAAAATAACTCATCTGAAAGGTTGATAGCCGGTAATGAAGCGTATCACAGTTGAAATTTAATGAAATAATAACCTTTATGTAATCAGGTGAATCCCATTGAGATAAAATCTCATTTTCAAAGAGACCTGAATGAACATAAAATAAAAACATTCCTTAGCAGATCATCTAAAAGAGAAATTGTTATACACTTTAAATAACAAGACACAATAAATAATATATAAAAGAATTCAAAACCACATAAAAATGCTGAATGAACACCACCAGTCAACCAACAAGTAAGAACATAAAAACATAAAACTTCATCACATAAAACAGTTGCACTCTGTTGTGGGAATATTTAAGGTATTATATCTAAATTGTTGGTAACTAAAAAGTTTTTTAAAGTACACTGCAGCTCATTCCGTGTGTCCAGTGCCTGGAATTGAAAAGCGGTCTGTAACTGTCTGAGAGACAATTGAGTTTATGTTTATTTTACATTTTTTAAAAAAGAAAACAATTTCATTTATATTTCTATTCAAAATGGTTAAAATGTATTTAAAATGTATTGTTCTCTATGTGAATTAAATTTGGTTAAGAGAAATGGTCGCGTAATAGAGGTCAGAGGTCGCGCCCATAGCATTATGGGTTGGGGGAATGCCTCATGGCTACAGAGCAGAGCGCAACCATGGCTACAGAGCAGAGAGATGAAAACTGAAGGGAGAGTACACGCAGCCCAAAACTACAATCTGCATGGTCCAAGAGGCGCACACGTTTTCACGGTGTCTACGGAGGATGGAAATTAAACTTTTAAAAGACATCTGTAAGATTCGTGGCCATTATTTCTTGGACCGGTGTAGTTACAGTGAAAACGTAACGCCATTACGGCCGAGAGTCCAGAGTGAGAGTCCCAAGTAAAGAGCAGCGGGTGTCCGACGAGAAGAGAGAAGGCAGCGCGATTCCGCAGCAGCGTTTGACCAGAGAAGAGACCGGAGAAGAGGCGTGCCGATTCAGAGGACAACGGGAGAGCCGCTCCTAACGCCGTTTGGAGAGTACCGCGACTTCGTCAATAGAGGGCAGCACCATCGTGGACTACAGCTCTGCAAATATCCTCTACAGGCTTCAGCGTGCAGTGACTGTTTTCATCCCATCGCTGTCAACACAGAGGAGGGCGGCTCTGCAGACGGCGCCAGATTTGACTGTACCACCTCTGCTTCTTCATAAACAGTTTCCACAACTTCAAAGAAAGCCATCATTCAAGAAAGGTACTTTGCAAGAAAAGACTTGTTTAACAAAAAGAAAGATAAAAAAAAAAAAAAAGAGAGAAATTGATTTTCTTTACATCTAAATCATTGTTCCTGCTTATCAGTGTTTGTTATTAATGTTTTAATGGTGCTTTTCTGCCTCAGAGTTTAAATTCATAATCAAAGAAGTGCATTAAGAGATTTATTTGTGTTAACTGTAACTAAATGTCAGCACTTAGACTGCACTGATAACCATATAGTGGTAAAGAGTTTATTTGCAACAACTTTGTTAAAAACAAAAGGGTTTTTTTCTAAAACAGTGCCTTTTCAAAAAATGTATAACGTCAGTTCATGGGAAAATTCACAAGGTGTTGATTTAAGTGAACAAATGGAGTCCCTTCAAGAAGAATTGACAAGTTTAAATGAACAATTAAAATCACAAACTGATAGCACTGAAAGAGAGAGGTTAGAGACACTTATAGGTGACATTCATGCTAAAATAGAAATACTTAAAGTAACAGTAGTTGAGCCTGCTTCCACCTCCTACCAGACAGTTGAAACCAGGAAATCCACAAGAGAGAGACACTTAACCCCTAAAATGCTGGAGCTGAAGCAACAAGAGGCTTCTCAAAGGGAGAGTAAATTCATCTCACTGTACGAAAAATGGAAAGAGCAGGTTAAAACTTCACGCACCAAACTGAAAGTTGAGTGCTCAGATGAAGACTTGGGTGACATGATGGATGCTGTTGAGGGGCTGGAGACACAAGTGAAAGACGTGTATGTAAATATACGCTCTCATTCAGCACCTTCTACTGAGATTAGAAGAAAAATGGATTCCTGCACAGCAGTAACAAGAGATTTAATGGGGCTGATGAAAGTGCGCATGAGTGAAGTGGGACAAGAGGAATTTGATGCTACAGCAGAAAGTGCAAGGCTTCATATGGTGCTTGACAGAGAGTATGCCCAGTCAATATTTGGGTCTACAATGACCAAATCTACTGTTCGTAGCCACCACTTAAGCCGTTCATCAGAACAGCAAAGCATCACAGCAAAAAGAGCAGAGTGTGCTGCAGAGCTGGCGGCAAAGAAGGCTGAAATGAACTTGGAGGAGGCAATTGCTGCACAAAAGCAACAACTTAGAAAACTGGAAAATCAGAGAGATCTTGATGTGATAGCTGCCAAGCTTAAGGCACACTCTGAAGCTGACTCAGGTGACGTCTGCAATGAAAATAAAGCAACACACAGTAAGGTGACCAGTCCTTCATTACCCTGTAAAGAAATTAAAGAGGAACAAACATGTCACAACAACAACAAAGAACAAACAGACAATACTGAGTACAATGAAGCATCATTAGTACAAGCCCTTCACGACACAGTGGTACTTACCAGACTACCAGCACCTGAGCCTTCAGTCTTCTCAGGAGATCCACTCAAGTTCTTAGAGTGGAGTGCAAGTTTCAAGGCGCTGATAGAACGACGATGCACAAATCCAGCAGACAGGTTGTTTTACCTGCAGAAATACATCAGTGGTGAAGCACGCTCTGCAGTGGAAGGAAGCTTCTACAGAAAAGATGATGAAGCCTATGACCAAGCATGGGAGGCATTGAACACTCGATATGGCCACCCTTTTGTGATTCAGCGTGCTTTTAGAGAAAAACTGAATAACTGGCCAAAGATAGGCTCAAGAGAGTCACTCAAACTGAGACAATTCAGTGATTTTCTGTCAGCCTGCCGCAATGCCATGCCACACATTAAAGGTCTCCAGGTGCTAAATGACTGTGAGGAAAATCAAAAGATGCTCCAAAAGCTCCCTGATTGGTTGACCTCTCGCTGGAATCGTCATGTCACAAAGCAGATGCGACAAACAGAGGAATACCCCAATTTCAGAGAGTTTGCTGATTTTGTGGCCAAAGAAGCAGATATTGCATGCAATCCAGTGACATCATTACATGCTTTAAAACAAGTCGAAGAAAAGTCACCCAGAGATGTTAAACGCCCAAAGGCTAATGCATTCATCACAAATATGAAAACATCAGATAAATCAACTACAATGATGAAAACGCACAGTGCTGTTGAGAACAGCTCAAAAGATTCAAATGGATCAAAGAAAGTAAACACCTCGTTTCCACCAAACCTAGTCCCATGCATGTTCTGTGGAGAAAGTCACTCCATCCACAAATGCCAGAAGCTCACCAATAAACCTGTAGAGGAAAAGAGAAGGTTCATATTGGACAATAACCTGTGCTTTGGCTGTCTTAGGAGAGGACACAATTCAAAGGACTGCAAGAATAAAGCTACTTGTGGCATATGTAAGAAACCTCATCCAACACCACTTCACGAGGATCGTCCTGCTACTACTACAGACAAATCCTCTTCTCATGCCAAGCAAGCAGAAGAAAACACATCCTCCCTTTCTTGCTGTGTGAGCAGAAATGATGGTGGGAGCACATCCATGATAGTACCTGTATGGATGTCCTCAACCACCACCCCTGAAACAGAGACCTTAGTGTATGCCCTGTTAGATACACAGAGTAGCAACACTTTTGTAGACCAAGGGGTATGTGAGAAAATGGGGGTGGGTTTAGAGCCAGTCAAGTTGAAGCTTACCACTATGATGGGAAAAGATTCCATTGTTCAGAGTGATAGAGTCAGTGGTCTTAGAGTCAGAGGATTTTCCTCAAAAAGCTTTGTTAACTTGCCACCTACTTATACCAGAGATTTCATCCCACTTGAACGTTCTCACATTCCAACCCCTGAAACCGCCAAAAGGTGGAAACACCTGAATAGAATAGCACAGGAAATACCAGAGCTGATGGAATGTGAGGTTGGACTCCTCATAGGCTATGACTGCCCCAAAGCCTTGGCTCCACGACAAGTTATCACAGGACGTGACAATGAGCCATATGGCATCAAGACTGACCTGGGTTGGAGCATTGTCGGCAGCTCACCACAGGTTACAAACTCAACCGAGGTGACAGGTCTGTGCCATCGCACAGCTGTCAAAGAACTACCACCATTGACACCAGCCACTGTCATCAGAGCCCTTGAAGCTGACTTCAGAGATACTAACCCTGGGGAAAAGAGCATATCACAAGATGATATACAGTTTATGCAGTTGCTAAATGAAAAAATACATGAGAACGCAGATGGGCACCTGGAAATGCCTCTTCCCTTTAAGACACGCCCACAACTGCCAGAAAACAAGCGCCTGGCTCTGGTGCGACTGAAGCAGCTTAAAGGGAAATTTGAGAAAAATTCCAAATTCAAGGATGACTACATTAAGTTCATGGACAGTGTCTTTAAGGACGGAGATGCAGAGAGAGCAAACAACCAACCTCAGGCAGGAAATGTTTGGTATATTCCTCACCAAGGGGTATATCACCTGCGAAAGCCAGAAAAAATTAGGGTTGTGTTTGACTGCTCCGCTAAGTATGAGGGCACAGCTCTGAATGATCACTTACTTACTGGCCCTGATCTCACTAACGGGCTGACAGGAGTGCTCTGCAGGTTCCGCAAGCATCCCATTGCAGTGATCTGTGATGTAGAAAAAATGTTCCACAGATTCCATGTAAGCACAGAGGACAGAGACTTCTTACGTTTTCTGTGGTGGGAAAATGGCGACACAAAATCAGAGCCGAAAGAATATCGCATGAGGGTCCATCTTTTTGGAGCAGCATCTTCTCCTGGCTGTGCAAATTATGGAATGAAGTACCTTGCAAGCCAAAATGAAAAGGACTATCCTGCAGCAGCCAACTTCATCAGAAAGAATTTCTATGTTGATGATGGCCTCGTCAGCGTAGAATCTGTGGACACAGCCATCAAACTGGTGAGAGAAGCACAAGCTGTGTGCGCAAAAGGAAAATTACACCTCCACAAGTTCATCTCAAACAATAGAGAGGTTCTGGAATCCATTCCTGACAGTGAACGAGCTAGTGGAGTTCAAGATGTGGATCTCAGTCATGATGAACTCCCAGTCCAGACCGTGTTGGGAGTAAAATGGAGTGTGAACAGCGACGCTTTCTCCTTTAAAGTTGTTCTGGATGAGAAGCCTGCAACACGGCGGGGAATTCTTTCCACAGTCGCCTCAGTGTTCGACCCACTAGGCTTCTTGGCTCCTTTCCTTCTGCTGGGAAAGAAAATACTGCAGGAAATGTGCCAAAAGGGCATTGGATGGGATGAACAATTACCCGCAGAGTTAAAGCCACAATGGGAGAGCTGGCTGAACGACCTTGAGAATCTGCAAAAACTCCAGATCCCAAGATGCTTTGCTCCTGAAAACCTAGGGAAGGTACAGAGAATTGAGTTGCACCATTTTTCAGATGCAAGCAGCCAAGGGTATGGTCAGTGCTCATATATCCGAGTGGTGACAGAAAACAAAGTACATTGTTCCCTAGTCATAGGTAAAGCAAGGGTTGCACCCACCAAAGTTGTAACCATACCTAGACTGGAGTTAACAGCTGCAGTGGTCTCCTCAGCAGTCAGCAGTATGTTAAAGGAAGAGCTGGAGCTCAAAATCGACCAAGAATACTTCTGGACAGATTCGCAGGTGGTCTTAGGCTACATTAACAATGATGCTCGAAGATTTCATGTCTTCGTGGCGAATCGAGTACAAAGAATCAGGGAAACAACTGATCCAACACAGTGGTACTATGTTGAGACTGACCAAAACCCGGCGGATCACGCTTCCAGAGGCCTCAGGGTGGCAGAGCTGATTAGTTCAACCTGGCTTACTGGGCCAAAATTCCTGTGGGAAAGAGAGATTTTGACACCAAAACCTACACCACAGCTTATGGTGGGAGATCCAGAAATCAAAACGACACAAGCACTACAAACAAATGTAGTCGAAGAGGACAAGTTTTTGGAGAGATTTGAGCGTTTCTCAAGATGGCATACAGCCTTGAATGTTGTTGCTCGGATCCAGAAACTAGCAAAAAGAGACAAAACTACACAGCCCATAACTGTTGAAGACAAAAGAAAGGCCAGTCCCATGCTTGTGAAGCTAGCACAAAAGGATGCCTTCAAAGAGGAAATGCAAATACTGAGTCATGGTAAACTTCCACGTGGCCATCAGCTGTTCCAGCTCGACCCAGTATTTCAAGATGGTGTTCTCAGAGTGGGAGGGCGATTGAAGAACGCCTCCTTACCTCACGACTTAAAACATCCAGTGATCTTACCAAGAGACAGTGTGGTCACAAGTCTGATTATAGGCTACTGCCATGAGAAAACTCAGCACCAAGGCAGAGGCCAGACCCTCAATGAGATTAGAGGAAATGGTTACTGGGTAGTTGGTGGCAGCAAAGTTGTGGCAAACTACATCAAACAATGTGTCACATGCAGGAAAGTTCGCAGACCAACAGAAACACAAAAAATGGCAGATCTTCCTGCTAGCCGTGTTGATCCCTCGCCACCATTTTCCTTCTGTGGAATGGATTGTTTTGGACCCTTTCTTACAAAGCAGGGTCGTAAAGAGTACAAAAGGTATGGACTTATATTCACCTGCCTATCTTCAAGAGCAATTCACATTGAAATATTGGAAGATCTAACAACTGACGCCTTCATCAATGCACTGCGATGTTTTATAGCAATTCGTGGAGCTGTAAGACAAATCAGGTCGGATCAAGGAACAAATTTCGCAGGAGCAAAAAATGAACTGACAAAGGCTTTGAAAGAAGTGGACAAAAACAGACTGACGGCTTATCTGGCCGAAAGACAATGTGACTTCACAATGAACGTACCTGATGCCAGTCACATGGGAGGGGTTTGGGAACGGCAGATCAGAACAGTTAGGAGTGTCCTAAGCTGGGTCCTCTCCAAAAGCGCTGGAAGATTAGATGATGCTTCTCTAAGAACATTTTTCTATGAAGCCATGTCAATTGTTAACAGCCGCCCACTCACAACTGATAACATCAATGATCCCAAAGGTCTAGAACCACTTACCCCAAACCATTTGCTTACCATGAAAAGCTCTGTCCCGCTGCCTCCCCCAGGAACATTTGTGGCTGAAGATGTGTATGCCAGGAAAAGATGGCGCAGGGTACAGTACCTAACAGAGCAATTCTGGAGTAGGTGGAGGAAGGAGTATTTAGCAAACATCACCCTCAGACAACGCTGGCACTCTTCAAGACGAAATGTTAAGATTGGAGATATTGTCATTGTCAAAGAGGAAGAGATTCCCCGCAATGAGTGGAGACTTGGAAGAGTACTAGATGTTTGCAAAGATGGAGATGGACTTGTTCGAAAAGCCACAGTACAAATAGGAAACAGAAAACTAGGGAAAGAAGGTCAAAGACTCACTAATGTGTCTGTTCTTGAACGTCCTATTCATAAATTAGTTGTGCTTGTAGAAAACAACTAAAATGTGTTCAAATGTAATCAATTTATAAACACTTACCTGTGTAAAGAGTTTAAGGTATCGGTTCAGACCTGAGAGGTATAAGATACCAGTTGTTTACTTCTGGAAATTACTTGATTTATTCAAATGTTTCCACTAAAGTTATCATAAATCATAGTAATTTGATGGGAGTGTAACTGTCTGAGAGACAATTGAGTTTATGTTTATTTTACATTTTTTAAAAAAGAAAACAATTTCATTTATATTTCTATTCAAAATGGTTAAAATGTATTTAAAATGTATTGTTCTCTATGTGAATTAAATTTGGTTAAGAGAAATGGTCGCGTAATAGAGGTCAGAGGTCGCGCCCATAGCATTATGGGTTGGGGGAATGCCTCATGGCTACAGAGCAGAGCGCAACCATGGCTACAGAGCAGAGAGATGAAAACTGAAGGGAGAGTACACGCAGCCCAAAACTACAATCTGCATGGTCCAAGAGGCGCACACGTTTTCACGGTGTCTACGGAGGATGGAAATTAAACTTTTAAAAGACATCTGTAAGATTCGTGGCCATTATTTCTTGGACCGGTGTAGTTACACGGTCAGTTTTCCAAAATTCTGGGTTGACTTTGGGTTCACAGAGTATGAGCCAATCAGACCAAGTTTCGTAAGCGCTGACTGATGTGACCAATGAGACTGTCACCCTGAAGCACATGCTTTTTTACTAAATGACTTTTTGTATGCAGGCAGGAAAAATAAAGCTCTGAAAATAACACTCTGTAACCCCTGAACAGCACGACCTCCTCTCTTTTCTCCCCACAGCTGAAGATATTTAGACTTGAATACTGACATACTGACATTTATGTGAAATCATTGTGAATGAAGCAAGAATCCTCTACACTAAATTCACAATTATTCTTCCAATAATTGGTGATGTCCATCACAATAACTCACTGTGTCAAACCTCTTGAATTTGGGTATGTATTTCTAATATTATGATGTTGAATTATAACTTAATCTACATCTCAAAAGCAGGCAAATTGAGGATTAGTTTTCATTCTTTATGTAATACGTTTTCATAATTTTATTGTATGGATCACATGCATTGAAGATAGACTTGGCTTAATGAATATGTTGACTAAACAAAATACCAGGCACCCCTTGAGGACTTGGTACAAAAGAAGAACAAACAACAGGCATAATTAGGTAAGTATTGAGCAACGTGCCTTTCATAACATCTTTGTCTGTGGAATGTAAAACAATATTCATAAAGCCTCATTCAGTGTCCTCATAAAATATTAGGATTATATCTACATGTACTTATAAATAGATCTATGGGACAAAGACATAAATGTGACTGAATATAAGAGTCTTATTGTTTCCATTGCATTCAAAACAGCACTGATCAATGGCTGGACAATGTATTGCAACACATGCATGGTCAGGTGTTGATCAAGCTTTCTAATATTCTCCTAACATTTTAATAGTGCTGCATCTAACTATTATTTTCATTGTCCATTAATCTTACAGTTATTTTCTCTAAAAATCAATTAGTTGTTTGGTCTATCAATACTCAGAAAATTGTGAAAAATGTTGATCAGTTGTTTTCCAAAGATAGATAGATCATGTCCTCTAATGTCTTGATTTGCCCACAACCCAAAGATATTCAGTTTACCGTCATAAAGGAGTAAAGAAACCAGAAAATATTCACATTTAAGAAGCTGAAATCAGAGAATTATTTTCCTATAAAAGAAATACTCATTGATTGATTGTTTTTCAGAATAGTTGGAAATTAATTTAATAACTGATTCATGGTTGATTAAATTACTACATTTTTGAACAATTTTAAAATCAATTCAGTGGTTTTTTTTTTTTTTTTTTTTTTTACAAACATAAGATTCTTTATTTTATGGTATTTTGAAGCAGGCATATAAGTTACTGTAGAATGTGTACATACACAGAGACACCAAGGAAGAACTAACAAATAAAAGTCAAATAATAATCCTTATTGATATGAAAAAGTAGGATAAACACAGGTTTTACAGATGGTATTAATTCAGGTTCTCTTCCATTTAATGTAACAGAGCCTCTAGTGAGCCAACACACAGAACAGCAGCACCCTTACCCTGTTTGACCTGAATGGAATGGGACCTAAATTAATATATTTAATTTTCTCTGTTTACCCTATTATTTTATTGCATATATTGTTGGGTTACCTTTTTAAAGAGGTTGAAAAGGAGTTTAATTTAGTCTTGTGAATGTGAAATTTTGATTCTCAGATTAAAAAAGAAAGATTAATCCAGGAAGGATGTGATCAATAGTTAAATAACAAATAGAAGTCAGAATTATATTACTATTATTTTAACCCTTTTCTTTCTTTTTGTTACTGTATCATGTTATACAAACATAATATAGGTATGCCTTTATGTTTGAAAAAAGAGGCCAAAAGCTATATACATAGGGTGTCATGTAGCATTAAAGAAAACTGTACAAATTTCTAGGCCAAGGCTATATTTGGTTTCTTTTTAGTCCATTTGCATTTGAGACTGTTGTTTTCATAAATGAAAGCGGTTCACAGAGATGAGGTTTAAAATAAGCATTTCTTCAATCAGTTTCATTTATCTTTATTTTTGACAAGAACAAGAAACAAGCAGGTTGTTACAACATAGCACATGTAAATGAAATACCAATAGAAAACGTAATATAGATATAATAAGAAAATTAATATTAAATCATACATAAAAAGATACTAATATAAATCACAGAAATATAGAAAGTAAATAATTAAATGAGAAAGACGAGAAAAGAGCACAGGGTAAAGCAAAAAAAAAAAAATGTTAGAGGTATCAGAGAAAACACTTCATAATAATTCAGGAGCTTATTATTCTTTTTGTTGTCAATCAGAGTAAGTGATTTTAAGAAAGAATTTAGTTCCATAAGAAAAGGTGCAATCTTTAATCAGTTTCATTTTCCAGAAATATAAGTCGGACATAGTCAGAGCCGTGACGTAATTGCAGTTCAGTCAGACGTGAGTAATCGATCCCAGATCTCAGGGCGAGCTCGAGCAATGTTTTCATGCCTGCTGACGACCTGCGCTAGTCACTCTGCCATGGCGTCCGTAATGTCGCTGATTAAGGAGGGGACATCGTAGCATCGAGTTTTATTTCGCCTTGGAGGAAATTATCACCCGCGTTTTACTACTCCTGGTTTGAATTTAACTACATTTATCTCTGAACCGGCCATGACCGTGGAGCAGAATGTCCTCCAGCAGCATTCTCAGAAGGTAAGCTTACAGAAGCTAACTTGGTGGCTAGCTAACTTTAGCCTAACTGTGCAGCTACATAGTTTGGGGGCTCGCAATACTTGCAGAGACGGTTAGCCAGCTCCTTGGTTAGTTTGGTTATCCTTGAATTGTCGTTTTAATTCGTATCACGATCCACCCGTCGGTAAGGAAGCGTTTGTAAATGGCAAGTAAATGTGTTTAAGCAAGGCCTACCGTAATGCTAGCGCAGAGCGTTATCCAATATTTTGCAGCTAGCTGTTAGCCAGCGATAGCTAACGGTACCACGTAAAGTTCAGTTAAACCTCAGCGTTGTCTGTGTAAGTTGTGAGCCGTTAACGATAGCTAACTTAGCAGTTCAGACGCATTGATACGGACGATACTTCCATTGGTAACATTAGCATCCTTGGCTAACTGTGTCGTCAATTGAAATAAACAAGGCCAAGTGACACTGACAGATTTAACGTTATGGTTACTGTCATTAACGCGGTGGTAAGGAGTAGTAGTATGTTTTTTATGTTAACAGGGCATTTTGGTGAAGAAATCAGATGAGTAGGCTACCACCAACGATACTGTTAAGTTGTCAGTGGATACTGCGTGTTTGTATGTGCAAATGTTTCCTGGGTTATTCATCATCACATATCTGATATCTTTGTTTACAAAGTGTGGTAGATACGCTCAGTTTACGAGAGTGCATTAAGGGTCGATTCTGTTCCTTAGGCTCCTAATTTTAGGACTTCTTTGACCACTATACCAAGCATTGTATAGCTCTGTTTAGTTATGTAAGTACCACTTGACCGATGTTGCTGAAACATAGGTTAAATGTTTGCTCTGCTTGTCTAAAAGAAAGGAAATGATAGTATTGCATATGGGTTATGTAATCGCAGTCATGTTGTACCACACTGCATCCAGTTCAGTAGATCTGTTCTGCAGTATAGATCTGTTGTGTTGAACCACATCTGACATAGCTCGCTTACCTAAAACAGTGGTCTTCAAACTGGTGAGCGGGGACTGACAAGGGTCTTTGTGTGGGTTGGAACAGGTCCATAACAAATGTAGGAAAGGAATATTTTAACTTTTATCTAGGGCTGGGGGATTTATTGATATTGTATCAACATTGTAATGTGAGATCTTAGATTTTTGATATTGAGATGTGCCATAAGTGTTGTCTTTTCCTGGTTTTAAAGGCTGCGTTACAGTAAAGTGATGTCATTTTCTGAAGTTACCAGGCTGTTCTAGCTGGTCTGTTATTTGCTTTTACCTGCTTAGTTGTTATATTCACATTACTGATGATTATCTATCTAAAATCTCATTCTGTTAATGTTTTGTGGAAGCACCGGTAGTCTTCCCTACAGAGTAATTTGGTCAAAAATACAGTATAGTGTGTTATTTAATAGAAAATGTGTATATCAGAATATATGTTTTATTGCAGAATAACCTAAAAATATCAAGATATCATTTATAAGCTATGTCATCCAGGCCTACTTTAATTATATTTTTCGGAAGTGGGAACAACAGGGGAAGAAATAGGGTTGACCATTTTGATTGACTGTAATTTAAAGTGATTCTAGTTTGATCATTGATTGACTGTGGAGACTTCGTTATCTTCAGACCTAAAAATAAAAATAAATTCTCTGAGGGGATTGCTTAAAACATCATCTCAATTTGAATCCGTGGTCTGATGGACAACTATTCTAAGGGTCCTTGACATGAAGAAGTAGGGGATCCCCTGGCCTAAAAACCATAAACTAGATATTTGAGGTGAATATCTGGGGATGGGGTGATGGCAGTCTGACATCTGGAGTGAAGGCAAAAATACATACTTAGCCTTCCATTGATGACTCCAACTTAAAAGTAGCAGTGTAACACAAACCGCATTATGCAGTCTGACCTTTTCAGGGGCTGATGTGAAACCATGATTAACAACACTGACAGTAAGACTAGCTGAAATGGTCATGTTGAGGCATTTTTAGTCCATTATACATGACGCAACATATATAAATAAATATAAACAACTTTTCGTAATAGTCCATATAGAAAGTTGTTCATATTTGATTTATTTTTTCCAGTGCATGAGTATGTGATGGGATTTAGTTATAGTTATTACGGTTGTGCTTCCTCATCAGAGTGCTTCATGAGAGGAGGGTGTGGTTCGGTTTTCATGTAGTGACCTGTAGGCAGTAAGATGAGGTCGTGGTGAAGGACTTCTGCTCCTCCTATTTGTGCAATTTGTTTTTGTTGGCAGCTCCTTCACATGCACGTACAACGCAGCTGTGAGAACCTGATAGTACATTCACTGGGAATGCCCCTGTCTGTAGCCTCCAAGTTGTTCCCTGTGCCATGCTGAGAGTTATGTGGTGTTATTCACAAGCTGCCTCATAATGGCTGATGACCAGTGTGACAAGCATCCATGCCAGACATGTCACATGGAGATGAGAAGTATGTGTGTGTCTGTGTGTGTGTCTGAGTAACTGCTCTTGTGGTTGACTTGGCCCAAATCTGTCACAGGTGTAAGTTCCATCATACCACCGTCCTCTGTGCCAGCAAACCTGCATCCATCAGTCTCTGACACTCAGCAAAACACACTTTCATCTTCATGTTTGCTTTGTCGTCAGTGGTTGAAACATGGTTAAATGAAAAGCTGTTGTAAGTGCACGAGTTACTAAAGCAATATCGCACGAGAGGCAGTGTTGTTGTACTGAATATCAGCACGGCTGTGATTTTGATCGTACATAATCACAGTATACAACAGTTTTACAAGAGTCATTTTTAGTTAACAGTAAAAACTTACACCAGATTATCTAAAGCTGCAACCAACCATTATTTTCATGGTCGATTAATCAGTTGATTATTTTCTCAGTTAATCAATTAATAGCAATTTGTTTTAAAATTTCAGAAAATGGTGAAAAATGTCAATCAGTGTTTCCCAAAGCCTAAGACGACATCCTCAAATGCCTTGTTTTATTTACAACCCAAAGATATTCAGTTTACTGTTACAGACGACTAAAGAAACAAGAAAATATTTACATTTAAGATGCTGAAATCAGAGAATCATTTTCTTTAAAAATTACTCAAACTGGTTAATCGATCATCAAAATAGCTGCTGATTAATTTAATAATCAATTAATAATTGATCAATAATCAATTAATCATTTTAGCTCTAAGATAATGATTTCCTTGTTTATTTACTCTTTCATTTGGTTCCAACAAAACAAATAGTTCTGCAACTGTATTGAAAGTGGACTGTTGCCAAACAACACAAACACTTCCCTGTACACTTAAACTGAAATGTTACCACAGTAGAGCTGTCCTTTAGTTGTCCGCATAGATCCATAAAACAAACTCAAGACTGTATTTAGGTTGCTCTGCTTAACAAATAGAATGTCCAGGTTGAGACATGGACCAAACAACTGAGACTGCTTGAAAAGGCAGGACTCTAATGTAATTAGTTTGTAGTCTGAAAGCAGATATGTGATTTTATCATGCTTTCAAAAGCTGAACTACTAATAAATCCATCTGCTGATTGTGAAATCTGTTCAGGAAGTGCTTTTATAATTGATCTGTATAAGCTTTGTATATTTTTATGAAAATCATTTTGGATCAGTGTTTTATACGTGTAAGTCTGGGTATTTTCCCTGATTAACAAATGCAAAACTGCTGTGCTTGTATCCTACTCTGCACTTTGTCAGATTAAAAAGTATATGACAGTGATCCCACAGTAATAAGACCCGAATCATGTCCAAGACGCCTCTGATCTCCTCCGGTCTCTATGGTCTGTATCTGTTGTAGCCTTAATGTAGGCTAACCTTACTGGTTGGAGGTGTTGGGGAAAAAGCTGTATTTTCTTCATTGTTAATGTGTTGTTAGAAATATCAATCAAAACAGTTTGAAGGGCTGAAACAGAGGTTTAAATATTAATATTATTAATCTATTCTGAGAGTTATAGCCATTAGTCTTTGTTTTATTGTAGAAAATGTAAATAAGTTGTAAATTATCCTTGATTGTCAGGCTTCCACTACAATATTTGTCGTTCCCTACAGTGACATATTAGATAAGTCAAAGTAGCACCTCCTTTATTACGAGTTTAATGCCGTGCCCTAACATGCTATGTGAGTATTACGCTCACTGCCGAGTTATGTATTTTGTCTAGTAAACCGTGAGCATGGTCACAGACAAACTGGGTTTAGTGCATTATTTATATGCTGTTAGTCTAACAAAAGCGTGAACTTTCTTTTCACTTTCTCCAGTGGCTGTGAAAAACTTTGCCCCTGGGGTTTAGTAAAGCACTTTTGCTTTTGAAAGCTCACAGAAAATCATAGCTGATAGCAGGATTGGAGGACGGTCTCAAACCAGGTACTAAACAGCTTCCCTGGGGCTAGAAGAGTTGAGTGTCTTACCTAATGACTCTTCAGTGGCAGTACAGATGCCATTATAAACTCTTTGACTGAGCTATCAGTGCTCAGTTGTAAATGCTACTTTTTCCCATACTTTGTTTGTTGTGATGATGATAAATTCCAGAAGTTCAGTCACTTTTTTAATTGACATTTGTTAGTGATCAGTTTGATAGAAGTCCCTCTGAGCTAGCAGCTTCAAATAATTAATGGAAAATCATTTTGATTGTTTTATGTGTGAATTTATACTGAAGTAATCCATGTTTAAAATACAACATTCCAATTCATTTACAATGCTGACAGCAATCTGAAAATATGTGCAGTGTTCATTATTTGTCTGTGTGACTGACGAGGGTTGTAAGAATAATTGATGCACTTGAGTATTGCAGTATTATGTTTGGTGATACTATATTGAGTCTCAAAAACTCTATTGTGATATTGTGATAAATGCAGAGATTAACAGCAGTGGTTCAGTTTGTGTTGTGTAAACCAGCCAACTAATAAATAGCAGTGTTGTTATCTATCGTCACTGTTCTGATTGCATAAAAAAGCTTTTTAAGTTTTCGATTTTGTGTATTTTGTAGTGTCTTCTTTATACTGTAACGGTTTAAATAAAATTAGATTTAAAAAAAAAAAAGAGCAATTTATCACCTTGCCTACAGTATTGCAGTATATTGAATGATAACCCTTGTATTGTGATTCGTAGTGAATCTTCAGATTATAGCCAATACACAGCCCCATGATTGATATAAACTGATTTATTTAACCTTTACAGTGTTATGTTGTTCTGGGCGTGCCAGACAAAAGGCTAACACCAACCTCCTTTGTGATCAACTGTCTTTCTGTCTTAAAACTTAAAAATCCTCACAAATTAGATTTTTGCCTACCTGAAATTAAATTCAGGTTACTTTCTAGACTGTGATATAATTATACACAGGCTTTTGAACTTCCTGTTTTCACATCAAAAAAGTAAAAAAAAAAGTCTTTTAAGCGCTTGGTATCATAACTTATGTGCACCAGCTGTGACTGCTCACCTTCCCAATCTGCCAGCCAGCTGGCAATTTAGTGGTTGAACAAAGAGTGTAATTTCCAAATCACTACACTGTTATTTTGTAACCCTGACAGCAAGCAATGTGTTAGACCCCTGCAGAATGTGGTAGGAGGTAATGAAGGGGATTCATGCAACATCACACTATAAACAAGACTCTGTGTGTATGTGGTGATGCGATATTTACACTTGTTCACACTTGGGCTGATTAGAGAGTTCTTTTTTCCAGACCTGAGATCTTTTCTTGAGAGTTCAATAGTTTTGGTGAGTTGTGATGTCCGATGTTAATGAAGGTGCAGTCCAGATTTATTCACCCTGATCCTTTCACATTCATAACAACACATGTGGGAATAAAGCCAAAAGTGCTACTTGAGTTACTTGAGTTGTTGTGTTTAGGGCTGTACAGATTGGTTAAAAAAAAAAGTCATATTGCCATTATTTTGACTGAAACTGTGATTGCGACATGTGATACAGTTAGTGGAAATGAACAGTTTTGCTTTAAAAACTTCATGTTCACTGAAAAAAAAACTGTTAAACTTGTGATGATGTGATTTGTATTGAGGTCTGTACTAAGCAAACATGTTTTCCTTTTTCTGGAGAAGAAGATTTTTAGGCCAGGTCATCTATGCAGCATTACAGTACCTCCACTATAATGCTATTTCTTTCACATTTTTCCTTTCTCAGAAAATTGCGATTTGGTTCTGGTTCTGCGATTTGAATATTACATTTGGCCATATTGTGATATTATTGCGATTGCAATTAATTGCATGAGTGTTGGATCGGCTCATACCTACTCCCAAGCATCATTAGTTTTCATTGCCTTTTGTAGCAACTCCATTAAAAGTGTTTAAATTTGTCTGTGAGGTAGATGGTGTGCAGTGTTACCATAGACGCATGTTGTGCAGTCAGTGTGTGAAAACAACCTACACTAATAAGTCCTGAACCACTGGAGACCCCTTTGACCTGACACTCTTATCTGTTGCCTGCTGCACCTGTGAAAGCAGCCTGTGTTCCTCTCACTTAAGACTTCTGCCTCAGACGCTGACATGAAGTGCACTCCCCCATTATTTATAGTGCATTTATTCCAGCCGTGCATTGCAGGTTAAGTGTGTGTGGTAAGGCCATGGAGTTCAGCTGGGTTTGACATCAAGAAGTCATCAGACTTCAGTGAACTCAGTAATAGGAATGAGAATCGACACATTATAAGTTCTTCAAGTTGAATTAGAGTTAAAAGTTAGAATTTATGACATTGTGATTCGACATGAGGAATGTTTTGTGATTAATAGTTTTAAATACAGTTAATACCGATGCTTGAATCAGGTCAGAGTTTCCAGAGTCTATTTGGATAATAGAGCAACAGTTTACTTGTTCCTTCTCTTTCATCATGCTCTGCTTTGACCTGCCTTGTATCTTCCTCTCTTCTTTTCCCTCCAACAGCACCAGCAGACGCTACTAAACCAGTTGAGGGAGGTCACAGGCACCACAGACGTTCAGCTGCTTCAGCAGGCCCTGCAGGTACATCATGAAACACACCAATTACAGACCCTGATATCAGAGCTGATACACATATATATTCACACTGTTCTCTAACTGTCTGTCTAAACATATAGACATTGCCTAATGTGGAGACAGGTTCTCTGTGTTTTCACATAAATCACCCACATATACAGGAAAAATTGTACAAGCCTGAACTGAAACAGGTTTCAAGGTCTAGTCAAGTGTTCCTACTAATTATTCTCATGTCTTCATACCCAACTGACATAAGCTTTTACAAATACGTTGTTGCTGCAGGTGAGCAATGGAGACCTGGCCGAGGCCGTTGCGTTTCTGACAGAGAAGAACGCCAAAGTCCCTCAGCAAGATGAGACAACCTACTACCAGACATCCCAGGTGGCCAGCGACAGATACATCAGCGTGGGCAGCCAGGCAGACACAAGTGAGCAGCTTACTTAAACTTTTGGCACAAAAGTTCTAGAGACCTCACAGGGATGATTAAAAGAAACAGGAAATATATCAGCTCAGTTTTAGAACAGAATTTCTCAGCCCCTATTTTATTTTTTAATCATATATGAAAACAATTCTGCAGTTACATTTTAGGCTTGGTAGACCAATACACAGTCACTTTCAGGTTGATTTGAATTGCAGAGATAAGTAAATATCAGCTAACTTTTTATTTCTACTGTTATTTTCAGTGGTACCTGTACTGTTTAAAGATATATACTTAAACATGGTGGTCCAACCTATCTAAACCAGCCAACAGTTACATCTCAGTGCCTTGCTGGACAAACCCAGCCATAAATATTTTAAAAACGGGGTGCTCCCCAGGCGGAGTTTATGAATCCCTCCCAGCTGTGTCCATTTTTTTCATGTCCCCATCTTCTGCGTCTAGCTCTGGCTGAAGTTTATGCTGCATAGCGACATCAAGAAGCTTCCTTTGGTTTGTGTCCTTTTCTTTGAGATAGAGAAAGAGAGAGAGAGAGCCGCAGTGGACAAGGAGATTGAGTGGGAGAGCTGTGGTAGCTAGAAAGCCAGCGAATCAGAGAAATAAAATGTTGTTTTCTGATTTTTTTTTTCACATTGGTTATGTTCAAAGCACAAATAAACACCCCCTAACCCCCCACACAGCCGCAAAACCCTGTGCTGAATGCCACAGCACCAGATTTGGTCTGAATACAGTCTAATTGTATCTAGTTTTGGGCTGAACTCAAACTGTCATTTTCTTTAGTCCGTGGCTCAGCCATTGTCATGCATATAGCTGTCAGTGAGCTCAACAGGTAAATGAGGTCTCTAACCGAACGTTAGTGTAAGCATAAAATGTGTTTTAGATGAATATGATGAGACTTTGAAACAACATCATAAAAAGGAAAACATTCAACATGCTGTCATTATATTATCTGTGCATGATGCAGGGGGTTTATACCCAGAAGTTAAATTGGTGTTCATGCCAACCAAATTCTTCTGTGTCTTTGTGTGTGTGCATTTCCTTCGTGCAGATGTGATTGACCTGACGGGAGATGATAAAGATGACCTGCAGAGGGCCATCGCCCTCAGCCTGGAGGAGTCCAACCGGGCATTCAGGGAGACGGGCATCACCGATGAGGAGCAGGCCATCAGCAGGTGGGCTCGGTATTACTCAGCATTACTGACTGACAGCAAATATTCCAAGAAATTCTGGATCCAACATCCAGCCAAACAGTTAAAAAACAGTTTGCAGCAAGCCTTGGATGAATATCCACACTTACCACCTACATTGTCTCTATCTTTGCCTAGGGTGTGATGAAAATATATCTTGTATTCATTTGTCTTGTGCAGTACTGAAGTATTGGTCTATAGTGAAAATATCAGGGATGCCCGGAGCTAATCCTAACGATTGGTTTTGAGGCCAATCAATGTATATTTAAATAGGTTGGCACTGGGTAGAATAAAGTTCAAAATCTCTACATTTTTCTGCTGAACCCTGCTGTGTTTTTCCACCTCAGCCTGCTAGTGTTGCAGCGCTGCTCTCCTTAATGACAGCCAGGCTCTACAATGGGAGCAATTCCCTCAATATTGCAAGTGAAAATAACAGTGTGCAAATATGAAAAATGGTTTGATAGCACCGGTTATTGACTCTGTTCTGACACCCAAAAGACACTGTTTTGTTAAAGTCAGAAGCCAAGCAATCTGTTATCTCTCCTCCCTCTTATCTGCAACAAGCCACGTACAAAACATTTTACAACTCATTTTTAGCAGGTGCTGACCGTCGCTATCACCTGTTAAAATGACAAATGCTGCTGGCGGCAGATCATACCAGCTGACGTTACTTAACATTAATACTGTGAGTAACAGGCCAACATCACACTTGGCTGTTGTTGGCTTTGTGGGCTCTCTGCAGCCGGTGTCTGTGCTCTGCCAGACCTTCCAACAACACCAACAGAGAGATACATCTTCTGTCTAGCAGATCATCACATCAGTTTCAGAAAATGCATTTTCCCGCTTTAACTTTCCTCCAAATCATATCAATAGTTTAAACTTCTGAACGACAGCTTTGAATGGAGACCGTCAGTATTTGGATCAAGAATACTAGCTGCATGATGACTGTACATATTTAATAATCAGTTAGATAAATTGTAAGTATGAGATTGGACTCAGTATCAGTAGATACCACATATTTAAGGACTTGGATTGGGAACTGGACCCAAAAAGCATGATTGAAACTGCCCTAATTGTATTATATGTAACAAAGTTAGATCAGATCACACACAGTTGCCACATAACAGGTCAAATCAACCCTTTCAATAGTCTTGAAAGAAACTCAGTTTTGAAATTATGTCATTAATATTTTGGACTTTTCCAGGATGAGGTTGGAGGTTTAATGTCAATTGAACAAAGGCACATTTCAGAGGAATAATGGTGGAATGAATATTTGGACAAGTAACTACTTTAACTCCTTTTAAGAGTCATATTTTTTTCCTTTCATTCACCGTCCAAAGCATTACTAATTGTCACCTACCTTGTAATAGATGTGACTAATTTCATATGTCTTGATAAGAGAGAATGAACGCCTTATGAACATTACATTTTAAATCACAGCCTTTAATATCAAGTACAATATGACCTGACTGGAGCCTGGTGTTGAGGGACCACTATCTGGCCATTTAATTAAACTCTGTTCTGACTGAACTGATGTGGACTGGTGAGATAAGCCCCTCTAAATGCTCACCATGTTGAAGTTAACACAGGCACAAGCTTTTGAGAAACACTTTTGAACTCTGTTTTCAATAGACTTCAATCAGGGCAGGGTGGATAAACTGTGACACGGGAGCCACTGAGTGACGAGTCATCCAGGAAAACATATCTGTACACCCTACTGTCAAATAAACATAAAAAAAAATTACACAGAATTGTACATAAGGTAGATAATCCCTCTACTCCCAGTGGGTTTAGTCGGATCTTTCAAATGTAGTGAGGAGGTATATCTGGCAATGCTGAGATCATTTGGTAGAAAAACAGTGTTCATTGCCTTAAATCTTTTTATTTATTTATTTTTAGAGTTTTGGAGGCCAGCATAGCGGAAAACAAGGCGAGTCTGAAGCGCACCCACACAGAAGTATGGAGCGATTCACCCAACCCGCACGACAGGAAGAGGATAGACAACTGCCCTGTGGGGCTGAAAAATGTTGGCAATACCTGCTGGTTCAGTGCTGTCATACAGGTGGGCACACACAAACACACACACACACACCCTAAATGCACTATTTACACACCCCTTTTGTGATTGTGCTCTTACCCCCCAACTTGGCTTTTTGTCATTTCTTCTATTATTTTGCTCTTACACCTGCTTTTTTGGCAATAGGAAAGTTATGAATGCCCTTGAATTTTGCAGTTTTGCCTTTGCATTCCTATTTAGTTACGTGTAATTGTAATGATGCAGGAATCAACACTTAAATCTGCTACAGTCATCCTTAGTAGAGGTGGATAGTATAACCATTAAAATGTTTACATTCTGAAAATTTTATCCCAGCTGTCTGCCACAAAGACTTAGTGTTTTGTATGCCGGTGGAGTTGATGGTAGAATGTGACCTGAGCTGAAATATGCCAGATGAACACTGGATACACCATCACATGGTGTCTGGCTCCTGTGTGTAATGCAACCCCCACCCTTGAGAAGAAGGCCCAGTTTGAACCTGACCCTGCTGCACTGGGTACAAGAACAGGAGTAAACAACTTTCTCTTTTCATAACAAGATATCCACAACTTCTCTGTTCACTTTCACCATCAAAACAGAAACTAAACCTGACCCTAAATTAAAGCAGTGAGCATAAATGGCTCCTGTTATTGCTGTTCATGTTGCATGTAACAAAATGACACCAAACTGAGTTATAAATTCTGGCAATAAAATTTGTTTTTGCTTATGTGAAACATGCCATTATGTGTGAGACTGTGCTTTTGCTCATTTCTTTACTTTGCTGCATTACCTCAGGTTGTTATTCAGTACTTTTATCACATGATGCA
This sequence comes from Lutjanus erythropterus, assembly GCF_056507025.1. Lineage (NCBI taxonomy): Eukaryota > Metazoa > Chordata > Actinopteri > Lutjaniformes > Lutjanidae > Lutjanus > Lutjanus erythropterus. The sequence goes on from NC_139327.1 coordinate 6,286,945, forward strand.
ACAAGAACTGTGCATATTATCATTATTATTATTAAGGAAAGGGGTCAGGTTTATGTCTTATTTGTGTATAATCTAGTTTAGATTTCTTCTCTCTCTGTTTATATGACAGCAGCCTTCTATAGCTTATCACAGCAGCTAGCAGTGCTTTAGCTCAGAGGGTTTAATTCCTTTCTGTTTTATGAAATTGAGCTGGTCAGAAAGTGACAGAGAAGAGTATCTTGCACACATATCATATATGGAAAGTTTTCCAACTGGTGTTAAGAATTTCTCAAACTTAACATATCAGTTATTGCAGCTTCCTTGCTTTGCAGAGTGGAATGTCACACTGTAATAGGCATGTTATACGTGTTGGTGAACAGGGCCTCTATCAGTTTAGACCAGGTGTCCCATTTTTTTTTTTTTAATTTCCTCTCATAAGGAAAACAATATAGGACATTTTAAATACTTTTTAAAAGATGTATTGCAGATATGAATCTTAAATTTGCAGAATTTCTTGCATAATCTTTTATTGATTTGGTGACCCAAAAAACTCCTGTAACCCACCTGTGGGTCATGATCTTGTCTCTGGGTATGACTGATTTAGACAGCATTGAATTTTTCAGTGCAGTTGACTGAGCTACAAGAGAGGACAGATGGATGGTAGCTCCTGGACAGTTGAACTGTGCTCCAACTTACATACTTTTTCTTTTGACAGCAAATTTTGTGCAACAGACTACAATGGATGTATAAGCAAGGGAGTCAAAGTTGAAGGCACAATATTGCAATGAATTATTCCATGGCTTTGTTGAATACTTCATTCTGATTGGTCACTAACAGACCGTTGTTATGAAGAACAGACTGTTGCTATGGACACAGCTCTGATCATAGACTCTGGAGGAACAATAAAATCATTGTTAAATCACATAAAAAATATTATTTTGGGTCAAATTATTGATTTTCTTTGGAACATAACAATGTAATAAACATGATAATGTATAGTGAACAGAGCATTATTGTGAAATTAATCCCAACAGGGTGATGCGGGACCTCTATGCAAAGCAGAGGGGTTTTAAATCGTCCTCAAGGGATGCATACACAATATGTCCCACTTGTTGTATGCATACTGCAGTCAACAATACGTACTTTGTGAGGGAAGCTGCAGTAAGTACTAAAAGTTAAACAGAAAAAGTCTGTGTTTTAGAACATACCTAGAGTTGTTCTCTGACATGAAAAATGTATGTGGGCTAAGGCTGTTCTATCACTGAATGTTACTGACATTTCTTTATCCCTCTTCAACCCCCAAGTCTCTGTTCAACCTGCTGGAGTTCCAGAGGCTGGTGCTCAACTACTCACCACCAGCCAGAGTCCATGACCTGCCTCGCAACCAGAAGGTAAGACCCTTGCCTTTTCTTTCCTCAACATGAGGAACATGAGGCAGCAAGAGCAAAATCATAGTGCGGTGTCTCTTAATGCTTTTTAATTCTGTCGCCTGTGTGAGTCCACAGCCTCACATCAGCTCTGTTTATATCATAGCAGCTCTTCTATAGCTTATCACAGCAGCTAGCAGTGCTTTAACTCAGAGGGTTTGACCCTCTTGGAGCTGTGAGCCACCATTCAGCAGCTGTGTGATCTTGCCCTAAGGTCACAGCAGCTTAGCGTTTTGCCCCTTATGGTTCACACAAGTCACTGCTAGCAAGCTACTAGATTGAAGTGCCAACTAGTGTGAAATGTTTGATGAAACCTCTGCGTTTCTCCACCAGGACAGAACTGAACATGCGTACAGAGTGTTTTGATTGGCCCCGAAGTCTTTCAAATTTGAGATGCTCAAATTTGCCTAGCCACAGTCAACACTGCATTGGCAGAATGCTCTCAGCATGTTTTTTTTTTTTTTTTTTCTCCTGACCATAGGTCAGCAGCCTGTCGCTAATCTGCTCTAAGCCTCCGCTGTGGAAGTGTGGCTTGGGGAAGTCATCTCTTCATATCACTTCCCTTGGTCTTTAATCACTGACCTTTTTTACTTAAGCAGTATGAGACTGCAAGACAGTAGAACCTTATCTTTATAACAGCATCTGTGATCCACTAGTATGAGTCATGGATGCACTATGAAGTCATTTTACCTCTGTATAATGTTTTAATGTTACTATGGTGACATTGCACAACAGCAAGATGAAGACTACAGAAGAAATTTTTATTTATAACGCTAATGTTAAAAGTGACACATTTCAGACTATGGGCTTTGCTGTGGTCCTCAAATACCACTTGAGGTTCACATTTTATTATCAAAGACCAAAATAGTGCAGTGCCCGTTCAAAATGTACCTGTTTGGAATGGACTGATTTCTTGACCTCTGTGTTGCAGCCTGCAACTTTCTTGAGAGCTGCTTCTCCAAACACGTCACACGTTGCACTGGCTGCTTACACCAATCAAGACATTAATATTACAACTCAAACTGGCTGGTTAGGTATAAACAATACCACAGGGTATCAGTTGGATCTTAAAAGTTTAAAATTAAGGCCTTAATAGTAGTGACATTTGTTAACAAAGCTCTTAATTTCTCTTGGCCGTTTGTAACATTACATAAATACCTTAATACCACATGTTATATGCAGCCTCGTATCTGTTTTGTGTCAGGGCAGCTTCTACACATACACAGACACACACAATCAAACAGACAGCGAAGTCAGTGAACAGTGGAGCAGAGACGGCGCCAGGAGAGACCTTAAAGTGAAAATAAGTCAGAGATTAGTCTACTTGAGTTGATGACAACTACGCTTGCCATAAGCCAATGTGATGTGCCACTGATGTGTCAATCTGCTCTGTCGACCGCTATGTTTGACACAAGCACAGTGCACTACCTTGTCCAATGACCAATTGTTGCAAACAAGCTAAAATGAAAGCTGTTTAAATGTCATCTGACTATTTAGCTTAGTTTGCCACAAATCTTAAAATCTGTCAAATTCTTGCAAACCCAGCTGCTGGCTCTGACAAAGCAGCCCGTCCTCCCTCCGCCAGCAGTACCTGCAGGCTATGAATCACATCAGAGGACAGTACAGGATGATTGATACTGACTGATGTCTGTTCTTCATTCTGTCTAAACTTCACTCTGTATTTTGATGACAGAAATATGATTCATTTCATGGACCTTATAGATTTGTTTGAATTCAAGTACTTGGTAAATAATTGTTTTCTAGGGCTTAAAATCCATGCTAATATTCCATTTTATCTTAATACTTTCGCTGGTATGGTTGCAAAGTTGATGCTAAATTTCATTCTGGTATTAAAAAATCATAAATTTAATTTGGAGAACCCTGCAGGTACCCTGTACTGTTAAGAGAGGATTAACCCTTCTCTCTACATAAAGGTTTGAGGCTGCGCCTAACTTTGTCAATTAATCTAGCGACTCTTTTTATGCCTCAGCGTTGGCAACAGCCCTGGCTAGAGGCATTATGTTTTCAGGTTGTCCATACACAATGTCTCAGGGACGCTTTGACAGAATTTCTTCAAATTAGGTACCAACATTCATTTGGACCTCAAGATGAGCTGATTAGATTTTAGTGGTCAAAGGTAAAGGTCACTGTGACCTTCAGTTCGTCCCATCCTCACAAACACAACATCTCAGGAACACCCAGAGGGAAAGAAGTCACTGCTGGTAGATTAGATCAGCTGTAGCTAATTAATGTAACAGTAACAACTACGTCGAAATTTTTGTTTGACGGTTAATTTGCTCTCTCCAAGCTGCCAACTGCACTCTGCCAAATATTGTTTGTGAGTGGAAAGTCATATCACTCTACAGTGATAAGTGAAGTGTTTTTTTTTTTTTTTGGAGTTCAACAGAGTGGTAACTCTTCTCTGGAGAAATGATCCAGCTGATTGCAGCTCTTAAACACAGGAGACTGCCAGTTGAACTTTTTTTCTGAACTGGGACCTCCATTATTTGGATCAAATAGTGAATCAACAGCTATTTGAGTGTGTCGGGATAATCACTATCAATCAGCGATCAGCATTTCATATCTTCTGCTGCTCACCTCATTTGTAGGTTGCGAAATTTAATTAGGCTGACTTAATTAATGTTGATTAATTCAGTAGCTGCCACTTAAAACTTTGGCCTAGTATTTCTTGGCTTCACAAAGACTAACGGGTGATATACACTTGCTTTAAACATTTGAAGTAAAAATGATAAATTATTTCCTTGCTGCTAAGCTAACTTTGTTGCCTTCAAGTATAAAGCTGGAGATATTCTGTATATTGTCAGTGTAAATAAATTCCACGAAAAGTCCCAAAACAGCTGGACACTTTAGCACAGTGTTACTAAAACAGTAGTAAATCTTGCATTTGTTGGAGACTATCCAGTTTTCATGAGATGAAATGAAAAGCACTGATTCACTAAATTGTTGATTGTTTTCCTCTGACCAGGAGCACAGGAACCTGCCGTTCATGCAGGAGCTGAGGAACCTCTTTTCCCTCATGGTGGGGTCCAAGAGGAAATACGTGGATCCGTCACGAGCTGTGGAAATTCTCAAGGACGCCTTTAAGTCCAGCGAGTCGCAGCAGGTAAGTCTATTTTTGCCATAACCTGCTTGCCATAGTAACAATCACTTAGTACATGGAGTATTGCAAGCAGGTGAGGGATGATGCTCATATTACTGCATTAGTAGAGACAGGAAACATTTTATCCCAGATAGCATCCATAATGTGCAGTGGAAAACACATGGCTTCACATTACAGTTTTGACCTGGCAGATGCTAAGATGTTCAGGGAAGTACTAACAACATTTAAGTCTTCTAATTAGGTTTATTTATCACCCTCTGCAGCTGGGTATTTACCCTACAGCATTTAAGACAATGCTAGTTCTGTTAGTTAGCCTAGATCCATCAACACCCATTAACTACAGATCTCTAATCTCTAATCTTCCGTTTTTAAGCAGCATTTGAAGTATTAGAAGTAGAATAAATCTAGATGCACTGCTTGAAAAAACACATTCGCCATTTCTGTTTTTCAAGTTCCAAGTTCATGTATACTGTCTAATTATCAGGTTGTCAGTCATCTGTAAAGCACAAATGAATTCCACTAACTGGTATGAAATGTGCTGTACAAATAAGGTTTGATTGACTAAGTGATAAGCACCTACATGCCCCCTCATTTACATATTTTTCTCTCCTTATGCTACCACTGTAGACCAGATGATGATTCCAGTCTGTGTGCAGGTGGCTCATGCTGCATTCACATGGATTCATGCAGTCAGTAAACCAGGTTTCATTTTTAGTGGACAAAAGCATTATGGTAACATTAGGTGAAGCTGGCAGAGAGTACTTGTAACGGTAGATGGCATTGCCATCCAAAGAGCTTGGCTTGATACTCTCACGATTCCCCGTGTCTTAATCCACATTGAAAAAAAATTCACAGGACCAGTTTACTTTGGCACACACGCACAAAACTGGTGGCGCAGGAAAGGTGTCCAAAGTTAGAAAATTATTCTACTAAATCCAAGTGATAATCATTACTGAGAGGGAAAGGTCAAAAACCATGTGACTCCAGTCTGTGCTTGCCTGACTGACTGCCCTCAGGTTAACCCCAAAACTCCCTCCTCACAGGAGCATCAAGTAAGGTAATTAAAGGTCTGCAGCTACTTGGAAGCACCAAACAGTTAATTACTTCCAACCATTACAAATAGAACATGACATTTTTTTATCCATTTTGAACACACATTTGAAATGATTAACTTCTTACATCATTGTACATATGAACTCTGAATCATTTAAGTTAAATTACTGATGTTTTGCTGTTGCTTACTTTGCCTACTTTTGTAACCAAACATCAGTGAATTGCATTTAGACAATGAGAAGCTGATAATGTTGGTGGAAGAACAAACATAAACAAGAGATGCGCCAAGTGCCGCTCTCTTTTCACTTCCCATGTTGGAAATGAATGTATTTACGTTATGGACTAAATTTAACATTAATTTTAGTTTGCAATGGGATATTAAGAGAGAGCTGCATTTTATAGCTACATGCATTACTAGAAAAATTACATAAAATAACACATTTTTTTTGGAGGGCATATATTGTAATCCAATTTTTGTAAACAATACAACATCACCATAGCAACATATCGCCCTGCGTATTTCGTTTTGTTGTCCTGCCCTTCTGTTGGACTGTTTGTTTGTTTTTCCCAATGTGGTCCAGAAGGTGTTGTCCGTCTGCTGTCGACCGCCTGCCTGAATCCATATGTACGTAACATAATGGTAGCTGCTTGCCAAAACACAAAACAACGGCTTTGGATGCACTTCAAAACATACTGTAGCTTTACAGAGAGAGCTTTTTGTGAGCATTTAACTGTTCTTAAGTACTGAGTAGTATTATTTTCTTATTTGATGTTTCATTGTATGTTATTGGGTTTTAATAACCAATTGAATATCACAATCTTACCACATGAAAAATAGGTCCAAATGTACTGTAACAATTATATTCATTGTTGATTAATCTGTCGATGATCTTCTCAATTAATCAATTAATTGTTTGGTCCATAAAATCTCAGAAAATGATGAAATATGTCAATTAGTGTTTCCCAAAGCCCAAGATGACGTCCTGAAATGTTTTGTTTTGTCCACAACTCAAATATATTTAGTTTACTGTCAGAGGGGAGTGAAGAAACCAGAATAATTCACATTTAAGAAGCTGATTTCAAAGAATTTTGTTTTGTTTTTTCTTAAACAAATATTCACATCAACTAATCAATTATCAAAACCACTGCCAATTTTATTATTGATGAATAACCGATTCATTGTTGCAGCTCTGATAGGATGCAACATTAAAAGTTTAAAGTTTAAACATTAAACTTTGTCTCCCTTCTGTAGAATTCTCTCATGAAACATATTTGTGGTTGTTTATAGCACAATAACACCTGGTTTAAACAATTTGAGCATGTATATGTATATAATTTATGTCATTTACCACAACCCTAAGGTGCTAGAAAAGCTTGAAAATGCACCTGCAATAGGCATGAAAAGTTCTGTAATTTAACGTCAGAAAGGCTGTAAACTGTTAGAAAAGCCGCAGTTTACTATAATTATTGAGATTATGGGTTATAAATTGATTAATAGACTGTGAAGTGCACAATAATGCAGTTTCTTTTGTGCATATTTTTCATCACTACATGAGTGTTTGGCAGTTGCCTTTACACTTAAAAAAATGTCAATAACTCCTGTGTGTGTTGATATCATGCATCTTTTGTCCTTTAGCAAATAAGCTTTTGCTGTTTTACTGTTTGCACATACCGGAACTATTTAATACCCTTTATCCCCTTTTTGTGCCAGGTCCTTTCAACCATGGGCTTGACTGCTCAGTTTCATCCTACTGACTCAGCTGAACAGAATCCGAGACACTTAACCTCTCTTATCTAGAACAATTAATCCTCAAACCCACATCATCCCCTCTGAACTTTGCAAAAACATAATATTGACAAGGAATTAGCTGTTTTGTGCATACGTCCTATAATGTGACATCCGCATGTCCAGTGTACAAAACTGTTCTGTCCTTCTCCTTACATAAGCGTTAGCACTAAGCAAGTGTCTCAGCGGAGGTTAACTGAGGTCAGCCCTCTGGCCCCTGCACTCATCCGTCATGTCACTACTCTGTGCATGAGTCAGGTTGGATAGGCATTGACCTGAATCACCGGCCGGCATTGATGTTCAAGAGAGTGGCCTTGTGGCACGCAGGTTCCCTTTCAAGTTCAGCCATCAGTGAACCGCTAAGACAAGTCATCTTTAATCCAAAGCTCAGGGTCCATCAGCAGATGACAGGCACAACATTGATTTGACTGATTGGACTTTCTTGCTCGTAGGTGCAGTTAAGTCTTGTAGTTTGACTCTGCGACCTCTGTGTCCCAAAGGCAGTCCTGTAATTGGTCATTTATGTATGTCTGTCTGTGTTTCGCTCCAACAGCAGGATGTGAGCGAGTTCACCCACAAGCTGCTGGACTGGCTGGAGGACGCCTTCCAGATGAAGGCTGAAGAAGACAGGTAACCAGAGCTGACACAATTCATTAATTGATCATGTTAAACCTCATCTGAAAAAATACTGTGTGTATTAAGAGTCAGAAGCTGTCGAATTATATATGCCACTGAAATGTGTAACCCTTTGTTTGCTCTGAGAAGTTCAAGCACCTAGTCAGTTGTTATCATGTTTTGGCCACAGAGGAGTGAACTATGAGGCGATTAATGTGTTAGTGAGGTCTGTTGAATCTAAAGTCAGAGTTTTCAATATCATGAAGGTTGCCTGGCTAGATCACCATGGTAACTTATGCTGAACTCATCAACTGGTCAGAAGCAGGTTATGTTCAGTTTCAGATTCAGTCAGCTGTAAAAGCATTGCTCTTTCACTGATTCTTTTCCTGATGTTCTTTTTGAGTTAGATTAGACAGATTCTAAACTGGGGGAAGACATTATCTATGTAAAGTTACTAAGCTCTATGTTCATAAATTCCTCAAATAAAACCATATTACAGCAGCACAAACTGTCACATTGTCACAGGAACCTCAGTGTGGTGATGTAGATTCATTATTTTCCTGTTTGTTTCAGCTCATATTAACACTTAAAATTTTACAAGGCAGATCATCCACACACTAAGAAAGTAATGAAGCAGCTACAGTTTTTACGCTTCATCTTGCCAAGTCCGTTTTGTACGACTGCTGTTGGAGCTCAGAACACTGATTAAAAATTGATTAGTCAGTCTTATTTATCACTTCCATCAGTAACTTTCATTTTACTTTCATTTGGCCATAAACTTAAAAAAATTCCAACATATCCTCTTTATGATGGGGTGGTGTGAGACCGACAGCATCATGCTTAAATCTGCTCTATAAAGTTCTTTAATGTGCCAACTGCAGTCAGTCGATCAGTAATTTTCTGACAGCATTCCTTGCATCTCATTTGCAATAACAGTGCTGCTTTTGCTGTAATTTATATTTTTTATGTTCTCCATAGCTCTCCATTATAACAACCTGTTCATCTTGACTGAAGTGGGTGGAAAGAAAAGTCAAATTATGCAACAGACGCCCATTTTTTATGTGAGCACGCACAGAGCCTGAAGAAGAAAGCCTGGGTCAGCAAAGCAAATTCATAACCATCGTTGCGATACCTGTTATTCTGACAGCAGTTTGAGGTTTTGCCAAAGCAGCTCATGCAAAGAAATGCTGGCTTTGTTGAGTTTCCTTCATAGTATAGCCCTCTGGTGCTGAGGTTAGCAAGCAGCCTGCCACACAGTGTGGCTGTTAACTGTGCAACAGTTAACTGGCATAGTACATGAATAAAATATTCATTAACACTTTACCTGACTAGTATTTCTTGTGCAGACTAACCAGGGTGGCAGAGTTTAATCACATGGTCGTCTGATCGTGCACTGAATCTGAGATGCTCCCTGTAAACAACTTTGGCCTGCGCTTTTGAACTTTTGAACACCACCTGTTTTTTGTTTTGCTTTCAGGGAGGGTGAGAAGCCAAAGAACCCCATGGTGGAGCTTTTCTACGGTCGCTTCCTTGCTGTGGGTGTCCTGGAAGGTGAGATGAAGTGTTAAATTAAAACCAATAAAAAGAAAAAGTGAGGGGTGGCTGGAGAATCACAGAGAGATAAAGCATTAGCATGGTCTGATTGCTGCAGCCAGAAAGCAAGCAAGTCCTTGCCCCTAGTAATGAAAGGTGACCTTGTCTTAATGAGATGTGGGCCATGTAAAAGAGGAGAGCGGCTGCATTGATCGCGGAAGACCTTGATGGCTGATTGACATTGCGCTTATTATGCATGACAATACTGGCCCAGAGCCACCAGAAGCTGGGCCAGTGGACTCTGCTGCTCACAAAATGACCTTAATGCCTCATCTACATGTCCGCTAGCAACTCCTCTCCTTCTCTTTTTTTGGGCTCCTCATCAGTAGTTGAAGCGGGCAGGGAGGTCTGTGCAGCTGTTTAATGATGAGTGAGTGACTGCTGAACAAGTAAAATCAGCTTGGACGCAAACGAGTGTGAAATGACTCGTTAGTGCTTTTTGTTTCACGCTCTTTGCTTTTCCAACTCTTCAGTCACGTCTGGCACACCTCTGACCCGTGTATGTGATATGACGTATAAAGACACAGAACTACCAAACCCTCTTTCACTTAGGTCAGCAATTGTAACATTTTATTGATCATTAATTACCAACTTATGTCCATTGTATGTGTGTTATTCTTTTTTTTTTTTTTTTTTTTTTTGTTATTAAACTCTTTATTTGAAGAAAATACAGCTCATACATGTTGCTCTTAATTTTATACACAAGTCATCCAGTCTTATCATCTAAGCAGATACGACAAGAAAAACTAGGTTAAAAAAAGGAAAAGAAGAAAAGAAAAAAAAAAGAAAGAGGAAAAATAAAGAAATAAATAAAGAAATAAAGAAATAAATAAAATAAGATAAAAAAAATCACATAATTACAAAAGCACCTACACTCTCTATCATGGTACTCCTATACAGTTAAACTTATAACTGGATTGATAGGCAACCTAATTATCCAAAAAAAAGAGAAATTATAATAATAACAACTAGAAAATAACAATGACAACCGTAATAATAAATAATTTGTCTGCCCCATATGCACCTTCCTTTATCCATGATTTCTCCTGTTAACAATATCTTATCATGGGGTGATAACAGCGGTGACAAGAGCAACAGCAACACAAATTATAATATTAACAAATCAAATGAAGATAGATTGCTGCATACATGTGTAACACTGTAATAGTGTAATTATTGAACAGAAACAAAAAACAGAACCAAATGAGTGGAGTCAGAAACTAGGGGTTTTTTATCACTTTACCCATCATCTTGTCTATAAGTTGCTAGATAGTTTATCCAGCTTTTCCAGTAACTTTCAAACTTATCTTGTTCAAGCCTGAGAATGAATGTTAGCTTCTCCATTATAAAGATATCTTGAACCACTTTGATCCAATCCTCAACTGTAGGAGAATCTTTTACCAACCATTTCCTTGTGATTGCTTTCTTACTCGCTAATAGTAGAATATTGTACATATATTTATTTTCAGGTCCCTTAACAATGTCCGGTCTTAGCCCCAGACATAAGGTCTCAAACCCTGATGGAATCACTATTTTCATGACTTTCTCTATATTCAGTTTAATTTCTTCCCAATATTTTAAAATGACTGGGCAGTCCCAAAACACATGAAAATGTGTTGCCTTGCTCTCGCCACAGGATCTCCAGCAGGATGTACTACCTCCCAAAGAAGTCCTTTGAGCTGGAACTCTAAAAAACCTAACTATACTTTTCCACCCAAATTCTCTCCAGGACAGAGCAGATGTAATTTTCCACTGTTGTAAAATTATTTTGTCCCATGTTTCCATCTGTATCGTGATTTTACTCTCCTTCTCCCATTTCTCTTTGATATATGCAGTATCCTCTCTTACTAGCTCTTGTAACACCTTATATATCTTCGATATATTTCCACGTCCAGGGTCTGACCTGTAGCTGAGTAGAAATATCTTCACTATACCCAAATTAGTTTGTTGCAATTCTTCCTTATTCGTTGTTTTCTCTAGGTAGTGTCTAAGTTGCAAAAATCTATAAAAGTCTTGATTGGTTAAACCAAATCGATTTTTAAGATCTTGAAATTGTCGCATTGTGCCCCCCTCGTAGAGGTCACTGTATTTTATTAGCCCTTTACTGGCCCACTGTTTAAATCTTGCATCCATCCTGTTTGGCAAGAAATCTGAGTCATATCCTATCCTATGTATGTGTGTTATTCTACAGGTAAAAAGTTTGAGAACACCGAGATGTTTGGGCAGTACCCCCTGCAGGTCAATGGCTTCAAGGATCTCCACGAATGTCTTGAGGCAGCAATGATTGAGGGCGAGATCGAGTCGCTGCACTCAGCAGAGAACTCTGCCAGGTCTGGACAAGAGGTCAGTGCCAAGTAAAACAACAGTTGTTTCCATGGAAATGCTCAGTTACTTTTCAGAAATTGTACAGAAAGTTCTGGTCTCATCCTCAGATGTTTCTGTAAGTAATATAAAGGTTTTTCCTCCATAGAAATGATTTATTATGAGCACTTGCAAACTGTATCAAGGTAATATATTCAGCATTACATAAAAAGGCTGCACAAGGAAATGAAAGTTGAATGGTCAATGCTACACAACAGAACATGAAAATCTGTAGTAGGGGTGGGCAGACATCTATTTTTTGAAGATCGAGTATTGCGTCACTAAGATCAATATTAAAGAAGGGATCAGTTTCATTTTCTCTCTTCTACATTTTACCACTTTTATTTCATCAAAGAGCAGAACTGTCTGTACAAACATCGCTCAATATCAGTGATCTCAATATTATATCTATTTCACACAGTCCTATCAAAGCTGAAATATAAAAATGACTGAATATAATGACCTTTAGTGTAACAGTGAAAGGATTCCTATATGTCTGCAGATTTAGCTGGTTGATGATGTATGTAACTCATAAATAATGACCCACTGCTCTGCCCTTCATGAAAATACAAAAAGTTAATAATAAAAAGTATTGTTATTTGCGATTCTGCCCCTATATTTCTTTTTATTGGATCGAAACCAAATTTTGTGGTATTGCCTACCCCTAATATGTAGTGCAGTTTTTGAATTTGTGTCTTAGGGAAGGTAAACAACAGCAATAAGATATGATAATATGGTGGGCATCTCATAAAAATTGGGGGAATATTGCCCCTTAACTTTGAATATGTTTTATCATCAGTTATCATTGATGTAAACACACAGTCCACCTCCAATCATGCTGCCATAGTCTTGTAATATCATGTACATTTTATTGTGGCCCCATCAAGTCAAAGAACATCAGTAGCTCTCTTCACAAATGAAGACAGTTTGGTTAAATCATTTGGTGGATCCTTTTCAAAAGAGATGACCTCCTTACCCTTACGTGACATCGTTCTATTCTGGATTTGACCTCTGGTTAGCCGTAGCCTTGCCTACGCTGTCCCACAGCAGCTGTGAGCAGCTAATTATGACACCAGGGCACAGATGTGTATGGCACCCAGCCCTCTGGAAAAGCCCCAGCCTTCAGCACGAGGGAGCATTGGAGACAGAGCAGGAGTGACACTCCGTCCGTATCATATAGGAATACAGGAGAAACAAACATGTCTTTGGACCTATTTTTCAAGTCATCCCTGTAACAATCATTTTCATTGTTGATAAACTTGTCACTGATTTTCACGATTCAGTTAACTGTCAGAGAGGAGTAAAGAAACTATAAGAAAATATATTTAAGGAGCTGGAATAAAAGAATTTAGATATTTTTAGTTGGAGATTAATTTTATAATCAATTAATTATTGCAGCACAAATAGAATGTCAAGTCTACTTACAGACAGTTGTCACTTTTTGAAACATTAACTTTGTGTTTTCCTTTAATTTGTCTCCAATTTGTAGAATTCTGTCATGGAACAAAATTTTGGTTGTTTATAGCGCAGCAACATTCATTTTTTAACATTTTTACCATGTACTTGTATATAAATATGACATTTACCACAGCTGTAAGGTGCTGGGAAATGCTTAAAAAGCTACTGAATTTTACATCGGAAAAGGAACAGCTATTGTGAGTTCTAATCCAACCATATTTCTCAGTATTTTGGCACATCATCAAGAATATTGTCATTGCAAAATACCCTAAAATATTGAGGTATTATTTTAGGACCATGATGCCCACCCCTTCTGCGCTACTCCACCACACACACACACACACACACACACACACAAACAGAGGGAACAGCAGAGCAGACAGAACTGTAGAACTGTAGAGGAGAAGATGAACCCAAGAGAAGTAAATCCCTCCGACTGGCAGGGTAAATCTGGTAGGGAAAGTGAAAGGCAGCACTTGCCCCTCCCTCATTATCACTGCTTAGGTGCCTTCGAGCAAGGTCCTTAACCCTAACTGCTCCAGTGGAGCTGCTCAAACTGTGGTTGTACTGGGCAGCTTCCAGCTGTGAATAACCGTGTGAGTGTGATCAGGACGTTCCTGCAAAAGACAAGCCTCCTCTCAGTGCACTTCCCCTGAATAAATAAAGGTTTAAAAGGAAAAAAGAATATCCTTGAGAAACAACTACACTTTTTACTTTAAGTGCAATAAAACCTTTGCAAGTATAAAGCCAATAATCACAGTTTACTGTTTGCAGCCTCAGTGTTTAGACTAATTTCCCATGTATCTTAAAACTGAGTGAATTCTTGTGCTCTTTCTGTCTGAGACAGCAGCCCCCACTCCCCAACCAGCCCCTCCTCTCTTCACCAGCAGTACCTGCCAGGCAGTGAATCCACATCAGCAGTGAGAGAGAGGATGATAGAGGGCAGGATGAATCACTGATGATGACTGATATCTATGTTCTACATTTGCTTTAAACTCAGTTTTTTTTTACCCAGGAATATTATTTATTTTATTCTGATTTGAGATTTGTTTCCAAGGAGATATTGTTAAGTTTGTACTTTGCAGTGTCTGTTGAAAATGCTGCTGTTGCTCCTCGACAAATCAAAATATAATTTGTAGTCCTGTTCTAATTACCAGTCCCCCTAAAAAATGTGAGTGTAGAGCTCTGATGTACAGAGTTCAGGACAGAAATCCCAGTAAATCACATTATCATTGTGACCTGAATTGTAGTGAGCTCATACCTAAAGTATTTTCTAATCAGTGTCATGCAAATGCAGTGCAGAAAAAGTGGTCAGAAAGGAGTTGTTTTGCCACTCTCCAATTCTCTTCCCACAATTCCTGTTTGTGTCTCAACTGATACTGACAATTAAAAGAAAAATATCCACAAAAAGGAAATAATGATTTGGTCATCTAAGCCAGATATTTTGAGAGGAGGAGGGACTCCCCAAGGGAAGGCTCCAGACAGCTTTAGGGGGGCTAAAATGAAATTAGTTATCAAAAGGAAATCACATAGAATTGCCTAAATGTTTGTGATTTGGTTACAGCATCACATTATTGGGGAATTTATGTCTGCCGAAAGGCTTGGGCCCGAAACATCACCCGAGGTGATATACTATTAAAGATGCTATGAGGAACAGTTTCTGGTGTGCTGACTTTTATACTTCTGTATCAGAATTTGACTTTTCCCGCTTCCTCAGAGTCAAAAGCTAACAAATACTTCAGGACAGACCTTATTTATGTATTCATTGTAGTCTGAAGTTATATCAAACAGTAGTGTTAGGCTATCTTGGCTCAATTGTTGAGTGTCTACAGGATCAAATAGTATTATTATGATCCCATAGAAATCCAGGAATTCAGGGACACAAAGCAAGTAGACTACGGAGGGTGTATTTTTTGAAGCTTTGGCTTCAAAAAGGCTTGATTTTCAGAATTGTTCTGCCTCCATATCATGTTGAATGCAAGTCAAATCTAAAGCCCTCCAAAAAATGATGTGAGACAGGTGAATGTTTAACAGACTCTGTGTCTTTACCAAACTGTATATTCTAACATGATAAGAGAATAAATCGAATCCACTTTTCTTTCAGCACTGGTTCACAGAACTCCCTCCTGTGTTGACCTTCGAACTGTCAAGATTTGAATTCAACCAAGCGCTGGGACGACCTGAGAAGATCCACAACAAGCTTGAGTTCCCCTCCATGCTCTACATGGACAGGTAATAGAAATATTAGGACCGCCTTTATTGTAGAATCTGCAGTGTCTGTCCCTTTAGATATAAATCCCAACCAAGTGTATTTAAGACTGAAGCCTTTTTGTGGTGTTTGTGCTGTTAGGTATATGGACAGGAACAGGGAAATAACCAGGATCAAGAGGGAGGAGATCAGGAGGCTGAAGGAGCATCTGACGCTACTTCAACAGCGACTGGAGAGGTACCACTTTTCCAGCTATACCTGTTTATTTAGCCAAGGTCAACAGTGCTCTCTAGACAGCCCTGCAGAGTAATTTCTCACTTTGACCGTACCTCCTCTGCGTCTGTCATCATGCCCTCTATTCTTACTTGTCTCTCTCTGCCTCAGCTTCCCTGCATCTCTTTGACACTTCTGCTCTCTCTCTGTTCTCTCAGGTATCTGAGTTATGGCTCAGGCCCCAAGAGGTTCCCTCTGGCAGATGTCCTCCAGTATGCCATGGAGTTTGCTTCCAGTAAGCCAGTCTGCACCTCCCCAGTGGAAGACATCGACTCATCAGCGCCCCCCGGTGGCACAACAGGACAACAGCTTCCCCCACCAAGGTAAGTTTCATAACAGATGGCCTGCTGTTTGTTGTCACCGCCTTTCTTCTTTCCTAAACTCGATGCTGTGTCCAGTCTTATCTCTGTTCTCAAACGTCTTGTTTTGTCCTCCACCTATAGATACAGAATTAAATTTTTAAATTTTTCATGACTGTAGACTCTTAGTCTTGTTTATCTATTTCTCAAATAATAATTCTACAGCAACAAATAAGTAATTTTTTATTATTGTATGGTGCACAAGCAGTGTGCCCAGCCAAAAAAGGCACTGTTATTTTGCAAAACAGACCAGATGATCCTGATGCTTTTTTTTTAGCTAGTTTATAAACATTAACATTAAACAACCATTCCATTTTGTCTTCATCAGAGCACCAGAACATTTCCAGATTTTGAACAGACATGTCACTGAATGTCTGTATTCTTAACTCATCATAAAAAGGACTTGAAAGGAATTCAGAAGAAAATAATGATTCATTCTCAACTTCTACCTGTCGTCTTCTTGGTTGTTTTTAAATCTGCCAGCTTCAAGGTTCAGAGGAAGGATTCCTGTTCTCAGCTGTGCAACTAAAGACTTTTGACTCCTTAAGTTTTCTGTAACATAAGATTCAGGGCCGTAGTTGTGTTTGATTTGAATACATGTTCAGAATTTTGGTTTTAATAAAATATATTCCACGGTCTGATGATTACACATTTTTGCCTTATTAAACTAGGAATCCAACCCAGATCACCCTGAACAGCCAAAATTAGAGCAAACTTATGAACGCCAAACAAAAAACAACATGCAGCACTGTTTTGTATGGAGTCCGCTACTTTCAACAAGCAGTGCAAGTGCAGTACATGCTAAAAAAACAAACAAAAAAATTGAATCTGGATGACTACATCTTAACCTGAGTAGACACACCCTGTCTGCTACATACTTTATGAAGCACAGAGTTACATACCTCTCAGACAGCACTACTGTGAGCTGCTTTGTTCAGAGGCCACGCTGCACACTGCCCTAAGCTAACCTCCGTGGCAATGTCAACATTTCTGCTTTGACCATCAAACCTGAATAGGATTCAGTTTTTCATTATTTTAAGCTGAAAGCAGAGAGGCTGGTAATGGAATGTGGAACCTGCCTTCTTTTATTTTTTAATTTATATACTGTTTTCTCACTCTTCAGCACAACCGAGCAGGACTCCTTGCCTCCCCTCGAGAGCTCAGGCCCTGCCTCAGGTCCCACTACAGCTCCCACTGCAGCCCAGCAGCAGAGAGTACCTATTCATAAGCCCTTCACCCAGTCCCGGCTACCTCCCGACCTCCCCATGCACCCTGCGCCGCGCCACATCACTGAAGAAGAGTTGAGGGTGCTCGAGGGCTGCTTGCATCGCTGGAGGAGTGAAGTGGAAAATGACACACGTGGTGGGTCTAACTGTCTCCCATTTGTAGCCCCTAATTATGAGTCTCTGTTGTGGATCCTTCAGCATGATTTAACCTGTCCATTGCTCTCTATAATATTGCAAAAATAAACTTATTAATTGATTGTGTATGATTCTTTTCCACCAGATCTGCAGGGCAGCATAACCAGAATCCACAGAACCATTGAGCTAATGTACTCTGACAAATCTATGATGCAGGTGAGCAGCAGTTTGCTGTAATCGGTCATATTTGCAATACAGAAAGTCACATCAACTGCTCTATTTGTAGTGTTTTAAATGCTCTATGTGTTTTTCCAGGTTCCATACCGGCTCCATGCTGTGCTGGTCCATGAAGGCCAGGCTAACGCAGGCCACTACTGGGCTTACATCTATGACCCACATCAGCGTTGCTGGATGAAGTACAACGACATCTCTGTCACCAAGTCATCCTGGGAGGAGCTGGTCAGGGACTCGTTCGGAGGCTACCGCAACGCCAGTGCCTACTGTCTCATGTATATCAACGACAAGAAGCCCTTCCTCATAGAAGGTACACATGGATACAAAGAGTAGAGTTCATAAACTGTATGTCTGCTGAACAGTTGTGGGAATTGTGCAGAGGGTGGTCTTTTTCTCTGTTTATTAATTCAGCCATTTTTCTCAAAAACATAAGATAGCATGTGCTACTTATTTATCAGGAAAAGGACTGATTCAGTCATGGGCGACATGTCTCCTGTCATCAAATGAAAGACCTTTCTGCGTAAACCTTTTTGCTCCCTCATCAGTTATCATGTAATCTCAAACCTTCAAATGTGGGGGGATGTGAACTAGAGCTGCAACAATTTATCATTGAATTGTTTTTAAATCGATTATTAAATTAATTGACAACCATTTTGATCATCAGTTAATCGGTTTTAGAAGAAAATATCCAAATTCTCAGATTTCAGCTTCTTAAATGTGAATATTTTTCTGGTTTCTTTACTTCTCTCTGACAGTAAACTGAATATCTTTGAATCATCTTGCACTTTGGGAAACACTGATACTGTTCGACATTTTATGGACTAATATAGACCAAACAAGTTATTGATATATGGGAAAAATATCAACAGATTGATCCATCGTGAAATGACTCATTACAGAAACGACTTGAGGAATGTTTGGACCTATTTTTCAACAGATAAGATTGTGACAGGATTAATTAATTGATTAATTGTCAGTGGAAATAATTATTAGTTGTATCTCTAATGTGAACAAATACAAAAACATTATTTGTATATGAGCTGATAAAACCTTCTGAAGAGATATGACAACATCTAAATTAAAAATATTACATTTCTGAAAGAAATCAAACTTTTTTGTACATGTTCAGTCAGAGTTGATGATAAATGTAGAGACAATAAATTCCTCAGTGCTGCTATATTGACAGAGAAAGCTGAGTTCTCCTGCTCACAGAGCCTTGCTGGCGGGACCTACATGTACCAGAATGCACTGCACCCAAGATTGTGATGCCCACGCCCATGTTGCTGTATATCACCACCCGAGCCAATAGCTACCACTATGTTGGCCAAAACATAGCGTTGAGTGACAAAAATAATAATCTAGCACGGTCCCTTGCTACCCAGGTGGTGACTAGAAATCCAGGCTGAAACAGCTTGTAGTTCTTCCTTAACCCCAGCGACATCACTGTGACATCACTGGTGCAGGAAGAACAGCACATTTTGCTGCAGGAGAACTTGGTGTTTAATATAGCAGCACTGAGGAAGATATTGCTTCAGTTGACCACATTTACCATCGACATCGATTGGACATCCACATTAAAAGAAGCAAATTTTCCCTTTAAATTTGTCAAACAGTAGTGGTTCAAAATATTCAGTTGTTTTACATGTTCTGTGAGCAGTCTAGACAATTTCTACCTACTTCTGTCTAGCT
Source organism: Lutjanus erythropterus (assembly GCF_056507025.1). Lineage (NCBI taxonomy): Eukaryota > Metazoa > Chordata > Actinopteri > Lutjaniformes > Lutjanidae > Lutjanus > Lutjanus erythropterus. The sequence continues at coordinate 6,306,463 of NC_139327.1, forward strand.
TTGTGTTGCACCCCTAGTGACCAACTTACAGAATAAAATAATTTTTAATAGATTTGGCGTTCTGTTGACTCAATTAAATCAAGGTAGTGAAGCTGAAGGAACTTTGATTTTGTGTGGATTTTGGAGGCCCTTGTGGACAAAAGCCGCTATTTCCACCGCCATAATAACAAAAACTAATGTCAATAATAAAATCATCTAAATGAAACTTCTCTTTCTTCGTTTTAATTAGCTGATGTACTACAGTCTGTAACTTTTACCAGGGAAAATGTAAACAGACTTGTTTCATCTGATTTTATGGGGAAACTGCCCCAGTGGCAGGCAGCAAGAATGACTATAAATTTATAAAATATAAATGGCATCTTCTGTCTGATTTGCTCATGTAGGTCATAACGAGGCATCAGTATTAAATTGAGACTGTTTCATAACCAGTTACAAACTCCTTGCAGTAGGTTTAAGTAAAGCACTTTTGTTGTATTTGTATAGTGTCAGTACAAAGTCTTTAAAGTTTGGAAAATGCTCAGTTTTAATTATGCTTAAATATGCTAACTGAAAATGATGTTTACTTAAATTTTATTGCTTTTCAATTCATTATCACAGATCAAATGTACAAAACAAACAAAATAAACAAAAAGTGTCACTGAGGTACATTACAATTACACAGGTCATTACAGTGCTCATCCTAATGTTCACCTGAAACATGTTTGCTGTGACCATCAAGAGATTTAGATTTAGATGGTTTAGATAGGTCTTTATATTCAGTCCATTCGGTCCATTTTTCTGTGAATTCTGACTGTTGGAGTCTCAGTAAATGAGTGAGTCCTTCCATGTCATACATCTCAACAATGTCTTCCCACGTACTTAAAATAGGAGGGTCCTCTGTGTGCCATTTCCTGGTAGTAGCCTTCTACGTTGCTGCTAAAAGGATTTTGGTCAAATATCGGTCCTTACGTTGAGCAGTTTCTCTTGTCAGGTTGCTTAGGTACAAGACTTTCCATGTGTTCGGTATTTCATATCCCAATATTGCCTTAAGCTCGACTGAAAATGCTTGATTTTCAAGAAATCTGATGTTTCATCTGCAATCACACATCACTCATGTAAGCCAAAAATATTTTAATATTTTTTTTTTTATTGACAAATTTGGAATTCACAGTTAGATATTGTAGTAAAAATTTAGATGTGATGATAAAGGCTTTGAGAGTCGTGTTTAGGTGCCTTGAAAGTACTTGAAACATGCTTGAATTTTACTGGTGTATGAAAGGTGTATGAACCCTCAGTATGACAATGAAAATAAATAGCAATTTCAGATTACAGCATTAATACAAAACATACATTTACTAGTCTGTTTTAGCAGACCAGATAATGTTCATTGTCTCTTTCTGTCGCCTGCGCAGAGGAGTTTGATAAAGAGACGGGACAGATCCTCAGCGGCATGGACAAACTGCCTCCAGACCTGAAGCAGTACGTGAAGGAGGACAACGAGCTGTTCGACAAGGAGATCGAGGAGTGGGACACCCTGCAGGCCCGCAAGGCCCAGCAGGAGAAGCTGGCCCTTGCCACGGCGGCCGCGGCTGCCTCAGCAGCATCCAGCACCTCCACTTCCTCCTCTTCCCCTCAGCCCATGAGTATTGAGTCCAGCCCTCCAGACAATGCAGGTCAGGGTCATGGCGCTCAGAATACGGAGTAGAATACTTAATAGAGAATCAATACATGGTAGGAAGATAAATACGGATAAAACTCTTCTTCCCTAGAGAGTTATAAAGGATGCAGAAATGACCTTGAAATATTGGCAAGCAGCCTTATAACTCTTAACTCCCTCAGACATACTGTTGTATATCATATTGTATACAATATATTACAGTAAAGGTCTTGACTGAAAAGTGGTTGCTGTTTGAAAGTAAACTAAGAAGTTCACCACTCAGGCCACAGTACTCCAGTGTATTTCTGTTGAATTATGACAGGTGGATAAACTCTGCAATCATGTTCACACAAAAGCAAATGCATTTACACCCAGTATACTGCTGTTTTGGCATTTTTGTGGATGACGAACCTGTACAAAATGCTTGTGTAAAAAGAAAACTTGAAATGCATTTGTACATTTTCCTGATATCTTTGTTTCCTTCCTGCAGTACCCCAGCAGGACCCAGAGTACATGGAGCAGCCGTCGCCCACAAATGACTCCAAGCACCTGCAGGAGGACACGGAGCGGGCCATCTCCAGGGCTGTTGCCGAACAGGATGAGAGAAACCCTGAGGCATTGTTAAATGCAGTATGTAAAAAGTCACTCGGCACACAACAAACGCCACAGTTCCACCAAATCATCGTCACCCATCATGTGCCTCCCGTCTTTTTTAACATGTCAGTTTGTTCATATTAACCATCAAACTGAATTGTATATGCCTGCGTTTTTATTTTGTCTTATTTTATGTCATCCACGGTCATATTTTTCCCCTGGAGTAACTCGTCTCAGAGAGCACCATTAGGAGAAGTTGTGAATCCTGTTTTATCATTTATTATATTAAATCTTAGGGCTGGGACGATACACATATCCCCTGATTTAATAGGATCACTATCCTGGGTCCTGATTCGATGTTTTGTGATTCCTAAGTGTTTCAATTACTGTATAAATATAATTATAAATATTACAATTTATTTCAATTTTAGGTGCTTTTTTAGCTCTAGATCATGTGAATTGAATTATACATTTTTAGAGACTTTATAATCTATCGAGTTTCCAAAAACTTTATTTAAGCAGCATTATTGCTATACTGCTTATAGTAGTATTAGTTAAGTAGTAAATACTTTAGCTTATGGCTGCACAGTATAGCAAAAAAGTCATATTGAGATTATTTTGACTATTTAAACTATTAAAGTTGTGATTATGTGATATTTGTTGGGGTCTGTACCAAAGAAACGAAAGTTTTTCTTTCATCTGGAGAACAAGATTTTTAGGCCAGAGCAGCTCTGCAGCACTAAAGTACTTCATTATAATTCTGTCTTCTCACACAAAAATTGTGATTTATTTCTGGTTCTGCGATTTGGATATTGCACATGGCCAGACTGATTTTGATAATATTCCATTTAATTGTGCAGCCCTGCTTTAGCTGTTCCTGCTCATCAATCTGGTGCCATGAGAAAATAATAAATAAAACAAGATGTTAGGCCAAAATGACTGATGTAGTTGACCAGTGTGGAGTGATGAAGCAGACTGAGTTAGTTGAGTCAGCAGCTATTATTTGTTTCCACAGATCAGAGGAAATAAATGCCTAAAATTATTAACACACATTGTTTTATGCTATGCAGGTGAAGGAAACTGGATCTGTTTAAGAAAATATTACTGCAATGCTAATTTTTGTCGGTACATCAATATGAATTCCCATTATATGTTATCATCAAGCTAACAGACTAAGAGCTAGTTATTTATAGATATTTAAACAAATAATTCAGCAGTCAAAAAAATCAATTTAAGAATCATAAAAAGAAGAAAAACATTATTTCGCAGAATCTTTTTTTTTCTCTCACCCCTTATAAATGTAGTCTCATCTTTTTGGCTCCTAAAATCAACAATTTTAAGTGCCAATACAAGAAGGTAAAGCTGCTGTATTTGATATTTGGATTTGTGGAAAATGAAGTGGAAGTACCAAAAGCAAGCTGAGTTGAGTTGTAACAGCAGTGGGAGTGTGGCTTAAGTTTGGGACTAGCTGGTGAACAAAAAAGACCAAACCAGAGCCAAAAGGAAGAAAGTACTGGAATTACAATTGTCGACTAGTCAGAAACACAACTCAAAATGAATAATAATGTTGCTCCAGCTACTGGTTGTGTAAATAAGTACTGATTGCTAACAAATCCACCATACAATACAGTATGTTTGTCTTGTGTTTAATTGTTTCCACTACCCCCAAGTCAACAGAAGTCAGTCAAATCGGGTCTAAAGAATCGGTTCAAATCTATTCAAAACACTACAGTTTCCTTGCTGAGCTGCCGTGAAGAATAGTAACACTGACATTGGCTTCAGCGGAACTTTAGAATGCATTTTTGCACAGAAGGAGAACTATAGATTTTGTCCTCCCCTTTGTTACATTTGAATTGCGTCAGGAAGGGAGCTTGTCACAGCTATTATCAACCCTATTTCATGCTTATTTAACTTTCCAACACCATGTCCACAGTTGTTCCCAGTGAGTCTGACCAAGTGTTGAAAGTTATTTGAGCTATCAGGCAGCCTGGTTTTGGAAAAGACAGTGTCAGTGACAACATCAAATCTTGTAGTGTTCAGCTTTTATTATATTTAAACGTAATATTTTTCAAATATTTTACTGTATTTTTCCCTTTACATTTAAAGTTCCTTGCCTTTCCACCAGTACTCCATCCTTCATGTTTCATCTGTCCTATTCTCTCTACAGTCTCTTCCCCCTTCCACCTCCCCTCAGCCTGAGGTCCAGGTGAGCACCCCCTCCACCCCTCCTCCTGACCTGGTCACGGACGATGAGTCCCCTGGCCAGCGCACGGTCGAGGTGGCCATTCCTAATGTTGGAACCTTTGTCATTGAGTCAGAAGAGGGGGGGTATGATGACGAGGTAGCTCTCGCCCAGACGAACCTTCTCTCCCTTTTTGTGCTGAGAAGTCTGTGCCTGTTTGATATTTATGGAGTGAGAGCATCATTGCCCATTCACATGGCTCTACACAAGGTTTTTCACACCTGAGAAAATCTGACACTTGACGCCAACTGATTCCCGAATTGGCTTGAGGCTGAAAATGCTGCGCAATAAGACTGACCTCTTTGTTGGCCTTCCTGTGTTACTCTTGTGTGAAAAGTCTCTTCTTGAGCCAGTCTGCATCTTGGCACAAAGACAGGGTGACCTTTTGCGGAAAGCTTAAAGGGATAGTTTGGATTTTTTGAAGTGGGGTTGTATGAGGTACTTATCCATAGTCAGTGTATTACCTACAGCAGATGGTGGTCATACGCCTCCAGTTTAGAGAAGCAGCAAGAGTCCGGCAGTAGGAAACTAAGCAATGTACTGCGGTGGACAGGGTCAGCAGCAAGATTTGGTTATTTAAAAAGCTTACCTAACGAGAAGTTGAATCTGTTTATGTGCACGCTATATTTAGAATATTTTCACTGCTTAAACTTGCCATCAGACAGATTATCAGTCTCTCCAAATCCACCAGACTCCTGGCACAAACAGTATTTTTATCTTGCAGAACACTGGAGTGGCTGGTCAGCCGCTGCCCTGATCTTTAAAACACTGAAGTCATACAATAACACAAAGACACTAACCAGTCAAGGCAGCAGTAAAACAGTGGAAACAGCTGCCCACTCTCAAAAAAGAGCAATGAAAATATTCCAATTATAGTTGCATACACTTAAATTGATATTAAGTTTATTTTTTGAGTGTGATTTCTGTGTTTAAGGGGTAAGTTTGGTTTCACTCAAGTCACACAATAACACAAACTAACCAATCGAGGCAGCGGTAGACCAGAAACTCCTGCGAGGTAAAATTACTGGGTTTTTTTTTTTCCAAAGGAGTCTGATTGCTTTGGACTGAGTGATATTTAGGTAATATATAAGAGTGATTTCCCATCGTAAAAAGGCTGTCTGACCTTTTTTAGGCAGCTAAAATTCTTTTGTTATAACCGTGAGCACAGTAGTACATTGCTTAGCTTCCTACCCCAGTGTTCCTACTGCTTCTACAAACTGGGATCCTGTCAACCCCCCTCTACTGGTACGTAATACATTATGTAGGGAATACATTAACTATGGATAAGTACCTCATACAACCCCACTTAAAAATCCTATCCCTTTAATTGTGCTTCTTCACACAAGTGACTCTAAGGTGAAAAAAGACAAGAACAAAGGCTCATGTTGTGATTTGAATAAGCTGTTGTATGTTGGTGCTTGTATATAAAGCAGAATGCACTTACAGGGGATGTCAATTATAGTTTGCACAGATTTCATGCAGTTTTCATGGAATTGCAGTGCCTTTTTCTTTTGGGTTGGCTTGATAACAGCAGTAGTTTTAGGTCAGTATGTTCTGAGTTGTCAGTATTCCAGCCTGTCCCCCGCACTGTTGGCTATCTGTCACACACAGCTGTCACATGGCTGCCTTGGTTTTCACACATTATCCTTGTGAGGATTGCGCATTGTGCCATTGAACTGACTGGCTGTGTCCCTCACAATCGTGTCACTCTAACCAATGCATGGACTGCTGAGTGATGTCTAGCATGCCCAGACTGTGGTATGCTTTATTGTAGCGCCTCAGAGCATGTAAAACATAGTGGTCGACCTTGTTCGGCTCGTCACAAGGACCTGTTGTTGTGTTTAACATGGTTCCTGCTTCCCGGGCAGGCGATGATGACCCCCAACATGCAGGGTATAATTATGGCCATTGGCAAAACCAGCAGCGTTTATGAAAAGAATGGGCCTGAGGCAGCCTTTTTTAAGGTACACACCATCTCTTCTTTTCCTTCCCTCATTTCTAACCCACTCCACCTCCATAAACCTTCTTCTCTTCTTTTATGTGCATCCATTTCTTTGTCTTCTGCTGTGTTCTTTCTTACAGTGCAGTGAGACAGATAAAAACACTATTAAAGTATTTAGTAGGGATGCCCAGATCGATACAGTAAACTTCAGCCAATTCTCAGCTGAGTTGGTTTTATTCTTGCATGCTAACTAACCACAAGGAGCACTCCTCCCACAACATGATTTGTCAGTTACTCACCCCATGTTGCCTTGTGTTTCCTCCTGGTGAAGGTAGAATCAATTCAAAACATGCTCTCCAGGTTTATTATTGATGGTGCATCCATTTTTAAAATGGCAAAATTATCAAAACATCCGTTGAAAAACTCTCACACAGCTTGCACAGTAAAATCCAACCCTCATTTATCTAGTCAGTTAACCTTTTCAGGTTTTCCTTTTCAATGTAACTAATAGAATTCTTTCACTCATGCTTATCACTTCTGTTTACTATATTAGTCAGGTGATCAGTCAGCTATAGTTTGTCAGTAGGATCCATTTCAGATTTACATCAATGGTCAGTAGCAGCAGAAGTGCAAGGCCTTTTGATCAGCTGCAATTTGCCCTTTAAAAGTTACAGCTTCATGTTATTAATACAAACTCAACACTTCCTGTTTCAACTAAAAGCCCTTGAGCGTTTCAGTGGACAAAAACCTTTTGTACATGTTGAGAAAACTCAATGACATGCAACTCCACACACATTCAGCTCATTATGTTCCACTGGGAAACAGCTGAGTCACTGGTGACACCGACTGCTGACATTTGGTATCAGTGGTATGATTTGGCTTAATGTCAAAGTGACCTACAGTACTGTTATCAATCGATATCAGCAGATATGGCTTATATATGATTGGGATCGGCAGCAAGAAAACATGATCAGGGCATCCCTAGCATTTAGTAACTATTATAGTAACTGTAACTCAACAGTGATTGAAACCTTACAAACCACATGGGTTGTGTTTGAGGTGAAAGTTGACTGTATTCAGACTTGTCCTGCACAGGTGCTCGGCTCTTAACTCACTTAACTTTCGGTATAGCACGTCAAATTATTGTAATGACTACATCCAGCCAGAACCTTTAACGTTTCTAGAATAATCATTGTTTTGAACTTTTGTGGCCTGCCCTTTTAAACTGAGCATTTGTGTCCCAAGTCTCAGCAATCAAAACGTAGCCTGAAGTCACATGTGACAGATCTATATTCCAATAGAAGCCAATAATATATTGAGAAAGATTTCCACAAATGCATTATTAATAATACTCAATAATAGTCTTGTTAAATTGTATATGTAACCGTTTTCCAGTTCAGAGAGAGAAGTGCAGAAGCGACATTGATATATTACTGAAATATTTTCTATGATATTTGAGATTAATGTTCTAGTCCTATGGAGACGCATTTAGTCTCCTATAGAGATGTTCTGCACTGTGACGCAGTAAATCAATTCAAAATGATCTGTCCAAAAGTTTGCTTTATGATGGAAAAACACTCCAAAATTCATTTAATTGGAAACCTTTGCGGGTGGCCTTTTAAATTCTCAACTCCAGAGGACCAGAATAACTAGTAGTATTCATGTCAAGTTTTTAACCATGATGTTGCTTCTCTGTCTGTCTGGTTAGGCCATAAAGCTGGAGTATGCCCGTCTTCTGAGATTCGCCCAAGAGGACACATCTCCTGAGAATGACTACCGACTACAGCACATCATCGTCTACTTCATCCAAAACCAGGCGCCTAAGAAGATCCTGGAGAGGACTCTGCTCACACAGTTTGCTGACAGGAACCTGGCCTTCGATGAGAGGTTGGTTAGACCAGTGTTTGCTTTTTTTTTTTTTTTTCCTGGGAATCCACTTTTTAAAAATGACAAAGCATTATGACCAAATTCTCAATAGGCCTTATCAATAAATTCTGGGAAGTATTCATTTGTGCATAAATGAACATTCCAGATTTTATAGCCATTTTTACATCACGTTATATTATCTTGACACTTTATTGAAAACATATAAACACATTAAAACTTTAGGAGTAAGAAATAAATACATATAAATAAGTGCATTTTAACGGAATTAACAGGTCCTTTTCCTCTCATCAGTAAAATAAGATGCACATTTTCAATGCTTTGCAGATATAAATCTTAAATTTGCAGTATGTATTCAATGTTCTTTTTTATTTACGGAGCTAAATAAAGTTTCCCTCTCTCTGGGAATGTGTGGATTAGACTGAACACTCTGCCTTCAACTTTGCATTTAAAAATGCAATGAAGTGCTTCCTGTTCTTTTTTCTGGTAGTCTTAAACTTGCGCTCCAAATCAGGCTCTCAGTACGACCAGCAGGTGGCAGCAGAGACCTTGACTCTGACGTACAGGTTTACTGTCATCACTGGCAGTTCTCTCATCTGGACAATGCACTTCAGCTGCAGATCCTATCTGATGGTGTTCCCTCTGTCTTTTGTTCAAACACAAATCTTAGGAGACTCATGTCTAATAATGACTTTTTTTTTAATACTGCTGGCAAATATCAAGACTCCCTCCCCATTAACATTGTGATGCTCTGTCATTAGGGTATGTAATGCCCCCTACTATCTCTTAAAACTTTTCAACTACGCTTGTTGGCCTTGATCCATATTCATGAGTGAAAAATTGATTTCTCCCTTCTCCTCTATTTTGAGCGAGATAATTAGATTTATGTGTGCATGTGGCCTCAATAGGAGCCTCCGGAGGAGCGTTTCACTTCTCCTCTCAGCACTAAAGAGTGATTCATTAGGCCATGTTAAGGCCTAGGGGCAGGGTGGACTCTTTCATCTCCTGGAGTACCTCACAATGACTCACCATCTCGTCGCTAACGCCGGTCCCTCCTTTCCGTCTCCCCACCTTTCCCCACAGATGTAAGAGCATTATGAATGTGGCACGTGCCAAACTGGACCTAATTAAGCCCGAGGAGGTCAACATGGATGAATATGAGGTGAGCAGAGGTGTCTCCTGGGTTTTATTTATCTAAAATAGTAGATTTGAGTCCTTGTGTACTGACTTTAATGCAGTATTATACATTGTCTTTATAGCCTTTGCTGTAACACAGTTGTCCTTTTAAAAATGCAAGTATTAGTATGCCAGTCAATGTGACTTGTTGGATTCGGACTTCAGTGCCTTCAGTTTGCCTATGGTAAATTATGTTTCTTGTTATCAGATGTGGCATCAGGCCTACCGGAATTTCCGCGAGACAACTATCTTCATGGTGACCGGCTTGGAGCTCTTTCAGAAGACAAAGTATGGTGACGCCTTTCCAGTGCTCATCCTAATATTCAACATTGTAAAAAAAAAAGAACACTCAAGACTCCTACTGTCTTGAAAGAGCTTTGGGTAACACTTTCTATGACCACATGTATAATGCATTATCGGGGCATTCATAATGCTTCAGGACTACACTCATAAACACACATAATGCTTTCTGATTCACTATATCAACAGTACGCCTGGGTATTGGTACTCAGTACCTTTAAGGTATCGACTGAAATAACCCAGCATGGAGTTTCTAAACTTCTCCAGTCCAACAATACCTACATTCAATCATTTTATACTCAGATCTAGAAAAAATTACTATTTGTATGGTTTTGCATGCAGCCAATCACTGTGTGTTTTTTTGATTCAAGTGTGGCCCACTACCATCGCTACAACTAGCAGCTACTATCTACAGTCTATGGTGATGAAGTCGAGCATGGTGTATTTGATAGAGGTGGCATTTTAGTCTGAGATGCCACCAAAGTGAAAGAAAACGTATTGAGTGAAGTACTCTATTGGTATCAGTATCACTTTAAGGATACTTGTATCATAATTTTATAAACAATAACCATCCCTCTGTACCAGCACCAATTTTCAACAGTCATTTTAACATTATAGATTTGACTTACTGTGCAGTATAAGTTCAAGTGTCTTATGCATGCTCTTAACTAGTTATAAACTTCAAGATAACTGACAGGGCTTATAACACATTATGACGATCTATACTTAACTGTACACACCTTATCAATCAACTGTAATAAGGACTCCTTGTAAGTTATTATAGTCCATGTAGTATCATAAGTTATCAGTGTATATGTTTAAGCTATAGTGTGGAACGTTTCCATATGAGTGAAGAAACAGAAAATATTCACATTTGAGAAACAGAAATAAGAAAATTTGGACATTCTGTCATGAAAAATGACTGTTTCACGATGATCAAAAGAGGTGGTAATTAATTAAATAATTCACTGATTTTAGGTTGTAGCTCTACTTTTAATTCATTATAAGTCACATCTATAATGTTTTATGTCTGTTTATAGAGCATCAGAAAGCATTGTGTGTTTAACTGCAGTCAAAACGCATCATGAATGCATCATAATTCACAAAGCCCCAGTCAAACACCATAGATGTGGTCTTCATAGAAAATGTTACCAAGCTTTGTGTTGCAACTAACATATATTTTCAGTTAATTTTCCATCTGTAGCAGCCAGTAAATGTTGTATTGTCACCTGGAGGGTTTGTACAAAGTCATGAAATGTTGGAAAATGCATAATGTTAACAGTTTTTAAAGGTTTTTAAAGTTCAGAATATGCATGAATTTGAATAGACTCTAATCTTTAACATGTTCTGCCGTTTCATTTCAACACTCACTCCTTTAATCATCAATTGTGTGTTATTGTACATAAGAAGAGAAAAAAAGATAAAAGATATATATATATATATATATACATACAGATGACAGAGACATGGTGACAGGGAAGTAAAAAGTTAAATGAATAACTGAAATGCGCAGAAAGAGCCAAAAAACGTGAAGGCTTGTTGTTGCCCTCCTAATGTGACACATTCAACATGCAGGCAAACAGACTTTATCTGTTTGTACAAAAAATAGGAGTGCAAAAACTGCATGACACAGCTACAGAAAAAAACATTATTGGTACATACATACATGATTATGGTGTTGCATTGCTGAACCAGACCAACAATAAATGGATGGTTTGCTTCTTGAATGAATTTGGGCTAGTTTTAATTCTAATGTGACTTGGTAAACTGTTCCAACAATGAGGTCCTCTGGATCCAACAGAAAATAGGGGAAAAAGTTTTCCTGAAGAAGTTGGGATGAAGATTTCTTTCTTCTTCTTTGTGTTGTAATGATGGATTTGAGAATTATGCTGAAATATATTTTGAAAAGAGACCAGGAGTAAGTTGTGACTGGACAGAAAAACAAAAATACAAATTTGAAAATGGTTTCGATCAAAGATAGGGGCGATACTTAGTGATAAAGGAGAAGCACTGGTAAATGAAATAAAGAATGAAAATAGCGAGTATTTAATAATCATGAACAAAGCATACATAGTTAATATGAACAGCTGGCAAAATAAATAAAGTGACTGTATATATTGATTGCTGTGTGTATAAAGGTTCTGGTACTTTACAAATGCTTGACTTTTCCTCTTTAAATGCTGTTTGTATCCTGCACCTGCAGAGGGCAGCAGCTCTCAGCCTTTGTAACTCCTTGCTTTATAGTTGTGCAGTGAGTTCATCGAGTTTATTTCTTCTTTGAAATGTTTTACTCCCCAAGTTCTTAGCACAACTTTGATTCTTTTTTATCTGAACGTTACATCTGTGTATCTCTCCCTTTTGCAGTTATGTGGAGGCTCTGATGTATCTGATATACTCGTACCAGTACAACAAGGAGCTTTTGTCCAAAGGGCTGTACAGAGGGCACGACGAGGAGCTGCTCGGTCATTACCGTCGAGAGTGTTTGCTGGTGAGGCATTCAGGCAGTAGCACAGTGATTTATTTCAAACTATTAGTGGATATGTTTATTCCTTTATGTCATATTTCTTCAATTAAACAAAGTGGGCATTAGCTGTGTGCAGGGTGTGACACCTTTTGCAAGCAGCAGTTCTCTCCCTGTGATCCTCCTTGTCGCTCCCTCTCCCCTGTATCAAACTTCCTCTGTTAAAGTGACTCAGCAAAACTAACACGGCCAGACGTTTCCCCTTCAATACTGAGCCGTGGCACTATAATCAAATTGCTTTTGCTGAGATATTGCTTTGGCTTGCTCGCAGCCCACAAAAGATTCCACTGAAGGTTTTTCATCTGATACTGACAGATGAAAATCCTCTCAGTGTTGCGATGTGAGCCCCTTTTCATTTCACCCCCACCAGGCTCCAGGCGGTGCTCTGGTATTATTGGTTAGGGCTGAGGGTATTTTGGTCTGATCAGCCTCATACTGGTCTTTAGCGGCCCTCTTGCTGCTGCACTCAGTAACCTTACACCAGCATTGTGCTCATAATGTAATCATTGGAGTGGGAATAGGAAGCAGGAGGGCCAGCGAGTGTAAACACATTACCATGAGACACAAGCGTGTCCTCAGCTAACCTCAAACCTCAGCTCTGCACAGCCTGATCGGTCATCTCAGATCTCTGGCCAGAACCTCTGGCTGCGTCCGCTCAGCTGTTTACCTTCAGCTCTTGTTTTAATTGAAAACACTGCTAACATTGACACAGTTAATGTACTTGGATGTTTTGCAAATCCAGCAATCTCACAGTCCCCGATTCCAAACTGGCTCGCTAAAAAACGTGTCGTTTCCTCAGAGAGGAGGTCAGGGAGTTTGTCTGTGACAGCAAGGTGGTTGTGGCCAAGAACAGGAAGAAAAGCTCGTATCCACATGCAGGCAACAACATCAGGAGCCACTTCAGTTCAAGTGGATGTAGTATATTATGTGATATTAATGATATCTTCGGGATTACTGTTAGTACTTCAGCCGTCTAGCACTTATGTATTAGAGCAAATGGAAAACTTCACTAGAAAGAGCAAGAATAATGAAATTAATCTAAAATGAAAGCACTCAAGATAATAGTTTGAAGTAAAAATAATTACAAAAGGTAATACAGAGATAATAAATTACATAGTCAGAAAAGTGTGTTTTTGACAAAGTTGACAGTTTTGCCTTCCTGCTTGAATCTAGAGCAGAACGCTTCAAACTGTGAGGCACCTCCCCAGGGGAGGTTTGAAGGGGAAAGTGGAGTGTGAGACATGTGGCAAAGATACTGTATGAGGTGAAAGAGACAGGTGTGTGCCAGTGGTTTAAAAACAACAAGAACTTAGTTATTAACACAGCTCATGGTGGCATTTAAGGTCCTTACTGGTCCTTTTCCATACACAGAGCTGGCCTGGCTTGACTGGGGTTGACTCGGTCCATCAGTGGAGCACGGCAGTGGTTTGCATTTCCATTACAACTGGGCTACCCGGTTGAAGGTGTGTCTTGTAAATGAAGATGAGCTCAAAGAGGCTCATGTCGAGCGGATAAACCGTCCATATACGTCTCTGGGATTCACACACTTTCCTTAAATTCTTCACAATAAAAGTCCCCTGTTCTTTTGGCTCAGCGGTAAGGCTTGGCTCAGCACAGCCAAAAGCCCAGGTAGAAATGGCCCATTACATATATGTGTCCAGGGGCCCACTGCAAGCAATCCAGTGATACTACATCCATGGGTACAGCGCAGCCTGAGGCTGCTAAAAGCTAATTCTGCATGTTTTCACTGATGTCACTTTGACAAAACTAAATAAATATTGGCTTAAAAAACAGGTCTGTGTGGCCTGGTGGCTCAGTTGCTGGGGCGTTCGACCCATGTGCCGAGGTTGTGGGTCTGACTTCCCCTTGTGGCCCTTCGCTGCTTGTTGCCTCCTCACTCTTTCTCCCACTTTCTTGTCCTCATTTTGGCTGTCCTGTCTAAATAAAGGCCTAAAAAGCCCCACGAAAAGTTTAAAAAAAGGGTCTCAAGTTGTAGCCCACAGCTAAATAACCGATGCTATGGCAGCATTATATCTCCTGTATACATTCACCTAAATAAATGAATGTATTACACAGTAGTTTTACTAGCCCATATAATCTTCTCCCCCCACAGAAATTAAACGAGCAAGCAGCTGCCATGTTTGAGTCGGGAGAAGAACCGGAGGTGACCACAGGGCTCGGCATCATGAACGAGCTGGTGGTGCCCTGCATCCCTCTCCTGCTGGTCCACGACACAGAGAGGGACCTGCTGGCAGTGGAGGACATGAGGAACCGCTGGTGCTCCTACCTGGGCCAAGAGATGGAATGTGAGTCCCCGGGAGAGCAGGAACAGATCTATTAGATATTTCTGGAGAGTTGAAGTCTTAGGTTACTAGTACATTCCCCGAACCCCTGCCAAAGATCATCATAATCAGGCCACTGCTCGGTTCACACCGAGGGTGAACAGCATTTTCACTTGTCCTGGGAAACCTGACAGTGTCAATGTTGAGTTTACCTCGAAAAAAGAGATGGAGACAAACTTTAAAAATGATTTAGATGATTTCAGCTTTCCAGCTTTAATGGCCTCATCAGTTCAAGTCAAAGTAACTTGGTAACACTTTACTTTCAGTCCCAGTAATCAGCATTAATAAACAGTATACATATTTAAACATTCAATATAATACATTAAGATAATGTAGATGTATTTTAAGTGTTAATTAATGCACATGATTTACCAAACATAACTTCTTTTGTGAAGATATATTTCACATTATTACAGCTGTTTTATTGTCATTCATTATCTGTGTAAAGCAGCCTCCACTTTGAAGCTGCAACAATTAATCAATTATTAAACAATTATAAAATTAATCATCAACTATTTTGATAATCGTTTGTTTTGAGGTTTTTTTTTTCTTGAAGAAAAAAGTCAGTAAACTGAATATCTTTGTGTTGTGATACATATCCATGTGCGCTGCAACTTTTTTTGTTTGTATGTCAAATCAAATCCCCTCCCCTGTCTAAAGTTAAAACAATTAGTTGATAATTATTTAGTCAATAAACTGTGAATTAATGTGTAACTGTTTTAATAATTGATTAATCATTATAGATATTTTTTAAGGAAAAATGACAAATGTTCGTCAGTTCCAGACTCTCAAATGTGAGAATGTCATGAGTTCCAGTTAGTCAAGAAAATTGTCTGCAGATTAATCAATGGTGAACATAGTCATTAGTCGCAGTCCCATTATAAACCATGTCTTAGATTTTTTTTGTATTTCTTATAAATGCTGAATAGTGAGACTTAATGTGTTGCTAACATTAGATTTGACTTGAAGCTGAGTTGAGGGGATGTATCTCCCTTCTATGATACAACCTCTCATGAGATTACAGTGCATTATAGCAGATAACCATATCGTCATATTCAAGTTCTGTGTGTGTGTGTGTGTGTGTGTGTGTGTGTGTGTGTGTGTGTGTGTGTTTCTGCTGGTCGCTGCTGAGCAGTAGTTAACTTCAATCAGTATAATAGCTACTGGAAAGATGTGCAGGCATGCAAACTTGCAAAATTTGCCATTTTGAAACCAAAATAGGTCAGCTACATGATTGATGCGGAGACGATGAGAAATATTTTTTCAGGCCTACAGTACTCAAAGCAACTTCTCTAAACACTGTGGAGCTCGAACATCTGATGCTGTGGATGTGTGTGCATGGACTGTCAACAAAACGCAGCAAGCACCCACAGCCAATCAATTCACTAGTCAGAGTACAGCGTGAGCCTAGACCATCAGACTGTGACCCACTGTGTGGGCAAAAAAAAAACTGAAAGGAAGTACCACAGGCAGCCTGACGTAACAGATCAAATTGCAGGAAACAGAATTTTTTAGCAAGCTAGCTAACATTGTTAACTACCATTAATACACATTATGTGTACAATATGTAATACATGCATTAGTGAGCTCTCGACCAAAGAAAACGGGACAAAACTGATTTGAAAAGGAGTTTTTTGCTGCTGGTCTTTACATTAACCAACAATGACCAGATAAATGAACTATACAGATTGCTGTCTTACTGGCTTGCAGTCACTAATGATAGAGAAAAGGCCTGTTTTAATAATTGAGTGTTCTCTTTTATTGGCCAGTATTAATTTTGTGGTAATGACACACATCCTTGAATTAAAATGCAACTTTTGCCTTGAGTTTATTCTAATGTATTCTTATAAATGATCCTGCAGGGTAGAACAGGGCAAGATGAACACTGTTGAGATTTTAAACAATCATGGCCAGACAAATTTTGATATGATAATAAAGTGTTAATTATCTGGTCTATACTTTGCTGTTATCCTTAAAATATGTTTTCCTATTTCTTTGTACTCAATCTTGTAATTCTGTTGGCTTTTGACCAGCACCAGGGCGATCCTAAAATTCACCAAAAAGTTCATTTTTTTTTTATCTCCAGGGAGCATAACCACAGACCTCTTAGCTGATCTGTGTTTTTATCTGCTCACACGTCCTTCTCACTGTCTTCACCCCCGACCAGTTTGCATGCCTGCTGTAAAAAGCTGGATAGTTTGGTGCTACGAGTCATTACAGTTTTTTTTTCAAGTGGGGGAACAAAATCCCAAAAGAAAATGCAATCGGTCATATCATAATCTGAGTCTGATAATATCTCATCTCACTCTTTGAGATCGCTCAGCTCTGCTGCTGCTGTTTTGTTAAGCAATTAATCTTCATTTTTAAAGCAAAATGGCTAAATATTTAATGATTTTTCAGTTTATAAATCATTGGAAATTGAATGGCTTTAGAATTAATTGAATATTCAGAGAAATCAACTGCAGATTAACAGACAATGAAGTTATTTCCTTACAATGAATCATTTTTAAGCTTGTCTGTCAGATGGCACTAAGAAACGTCCAGAGAGTCCTCCTGAATATCATGTCTTGGTAGAAAAATAGGAGTGGAGGGGACTGAGCTTTTATCAGTATGTCCCAGTATCAGTGCAGAGAGCCAGCTGTTGGCCTTTGTTCAGGAAAAGCTGAGTATTATCACCCAGACCACTATTCACTGGAGTTTTACAATCTCTGTCTGTTGTGGAACATGCTTGTGATATCACACTGAAAATATTTACCCTGTGATTTCTTTGTTTAGAATCATGCAATTCAAGGCCCGTAAAGTTAATCATTGACCGTCTTTCTGTCTGTCTGTCCGTCCGTCCTCCTTTTCCTGCTGGCAGCCAACCTCCAGGAAAAGCTGACCGACTTCCTGCCCAAGTTACTGGACTGCTCGACGGAGATCAAAAGCTTCCACGACCCTCCCAAGCTGCCCACCTACTCCACCCTGGAGCTGTGTGAGCGATTCAGCCGCATCATGGTCGCCCTCTGCAGGGCGCCCGCCGAGGGGAGATGAGCTCAAGAGGGACAGCCAGGCACCCTTCCCTTATCACAGGCCCGACCCGGGGCAGAAATCCATGGACCTCTCTTAACCCATGCCTTCCTTATAAATCCAGGGGTCACTCGCTTCTAGCTGTTATTCCTCTGTTACTCTTTTGCTGCTATAGGTTTTATCATTATAAATATTAGTTCACTTTTATTTTAAAACACAACGGAGGGACGAGGAGAGGACAGACTGGACTGGACTGGACTGTAGGGAGGGAATAAAGAGTCGAGAGAGGAGAAGTTGATGGAGAAACAGTGGCAATCCTGCAGTGGTTGAAAGCCAAGCACATTCTGCTTCTTCAGCTTTGCAAAAAAAAAAAAGTTTGAGGGTTTTTCATAGTTTATTATTGTTGTTGTTGCTGTTTGATTCAAGCTTCCCCGACCACGCTCATAGCCCTTTCTAAAGCATCCCTCTCTGCGTGAAAAGGATCACCCTGCTGCTCTGCCTCCAGTTTGGTACAGTATTACCACGTTTTGTTTTATTTTTCTAAGGAAGTAAGGAAGAGAGCCTTCAGATTTATCAGCGGCTCAGAGTATCTCAAATGGGTCTCATGTCTTTGTGGACTGCGCCAGAATGAGATGTTTTAAGTGCTGTGGTAGACAGCCATGGACTTTCTGTGGCTTGTTAATAAATCGAGAGAATAAAATTTTATTTATGGCCCTTTTAGGCCAAATAAACAGATCTTTTGCCTGATGTTGATTTTTTTCCTGTGCTTTCACAACACTAACTTGTACTGACATAATTATTACCACTGCACATCATTGTTAGAAGTGAAATATTCCCTTTCACCCCAAAATTTTTCCTCTTAAGCTTGACATACACTGTATTGTTTGAGCCTGTCTCTGACCTCATTTTTGAGTCATACAACATATTTTAGAGTGACTGAATTTCAGTTTCATCTAGCATTGTTTGAGGAGGAGGAGGAGCGAGGACCAATCTAGGGCTGCAGAAATTGATGGCAAAATTAGATGCCAACGAATTTAATTGTTGAGAAGTCGTTGGTTATGTCATTGCTCATGTTTTAAACACTCTGGAGCTAAACTAAACATTGTTTTTCCGGAGCTGATGGAAGTAGCGAGTGAGCCATCTTCCCGTTCCTTCCCATCTCTGCAAAGAGGTGCACATGCGCCATAGCAACCAGGAAGTGACAGGTAAACAAAGCACAGCAAAATGTCTACATTCTGGGAGCATTTCACCTGCCTGCAAGATCTGTAAGATGGACCTTACCTATCATGCTGACATGGCAGTAATGCACAAACATTTGAAGAGGAGGCACGTAAGATGGTTTGTTAGGTAGTTTGTTGTTAAAAGCCAAGACAACTCTGTCTATACCTGCATGCAGGATTCCAGAATCAAGAAAAAAAATCTGGCTTGAATGTCAGTGTTTCCTTGAATTTTGTTTATGTGTGGTGACACAATTAAAACAAGGGCCACCACAAATTGATTTTCTATTTTTGGGACTCTGCTCCTCTCTCTCAGTCCTGTCTAGAAGGGAAACCTTGGTTTGTAAAATTCTGACAGAAATTCTGCTCGGCTGTCTCACACACTTGGAAGTGCAGCCACACGTTCATTCCCTTCCTTAGTAGTCCCCTTATACAGAGTGTCAGTGCCATGGCGATGCAGCACGTCATGTGGACAGTAAGTATGGACAGCAAGACATAACCAACTTACCTCCGTTTCTTTTTGCAAAATGGATAAGACATACTCTCCATGTCTTCCCAGCCAACTACCTACAGTACCTTTCTGCACACAAGATGACACAGATGATCAAGGTACTACTTTTCTGCCCTGTTAGCATTATTGCCAGAGGTGGGAAGTAACCAAGTACAAATACTTTGTTGCCATACTTTTTTTTCCAGGTGTCTGTACTTTACTTGAGTATTTATTTTTCTGACAAATTTTTACCTTTACTCCCTTCATTTGCGCACAAATGCCTGTACCTTCTACACCTTACATTTTCAAAACACTCCTCACTTCAGTTTTAATGCATTTGAGAGGAATTATTGATTATTTTTATTTTGCATCATTGATGGTGTATCCAGCAGTGTATATCACACTTGATAAAGAATAGGACGTAAAAGACACAACAAGACAAAAAATAATTCAAAGAGATGGAAAAACAACAAGACGTTACAAGACAAAAGGATGTAAAACGTAATGACAAAAAAAGACGTAACAAGACATAAGATGAAAAACAACGTAAAAGATGTAACAAAGAAAAAGACAAACCACACCATGACATAATAAGATGAATAAAAATGTAAAAGACATAACAGTCAGAGAAGGACTCAACCATGGGGAAAAGATAAGGGCAACTTTTTATGAATCAGTACTTCTACTTTTACCACCGTCTGAACTATCTGTACTTCTGCTTGAGTACAGAATGTGACCTTTTGCCTCCTCTGATTATTGATAACAAACTTCTGCCTGCCTCAGACCTTTCAAACAATCATTTATTGACAAATGCAATAACCAGAACAGTCCACAAGGACCAGCTGGACACTTAATTTCATATTTTACTCTTACACTGTGAGCACTCAGGTTGTGGCTTGATGATGGGACCATACAGTGGGCACATAAAGCCATGAGCTTTGGCTTTACATAGCTGGTGTTTTACTCATATCGCAGCTGTTGGAAGTACACGTTATCATTTCTAAAATCATGTAGTATATGCAAAACTACCTGCAGTGCTGCTTATCCAACTAGATATCTGTGGTGTGAGTTGTTGAGTTTCGGAGATGTCAGCAGTAGAGATGTGACACAAATACAAAAATTCAACAATGTCTCTGTCCAGAAATAATAACCCGGTTCCTCAAGACAATCCACAGTTTCATGTATGAACTATTCTCTTTCTACAGAATTACACCAACCGAATCACCGTGAGGCACTGAGTGAGTTGAATGAGTTTTTTTTTTTTTTTTAAATGTATTTTTTGGCTCTTAGTGTGTGTTTACATCCCGTGTGGTCACAAGCACGACCTTTCCTCCATGAGTAGATGCACAACCTGAGTTCTAGTTCTGGTATCCTAGAGAGAAGGCAGCTATCTGCGAAACTCTGCAACTCACACTAAAACTATCTTGATAGATAAATAGCACTACTAGTTAGCAGAAAAATATGTATTTTCATTTTTGGGGTGAACTGTCCCTTCTAAGTGCAGTTTTGAGTTACTATATGCTACTTTATACTCCTGTTCCATTACAGTTCAGATGGAAATATTATTTATTCCACTACATTTATTTTACAACCAGTTACTTCTTAAGTTTTTACTGAAGTGTCGTTGATTTTAGGGTGAACTGTCCCTTTAAGGTGATAAACAGAGCGACTGGCAGTAAGCAAGGTAAGTAGACGTTGATTATCCTGCTCTAAGTCACACTGAGATGACATTCTGTATGAATCAAACCTGAGATCTTTGTAAATCTCATGTCGTCCTGCTGCGCTGGTATTATGCAGCTTATTAGAATCAGACTTTCATTAACGCGGGGATACAAACTCCAAAGCAAACAGCATGGGGCCAAAATAATAAAAATACAAAACAGAGACTCAATTTTAGCTGCTTTGAAATGGGTGTTTTTTTAATGATGCAGTTTGGGACTAATTTCCTGAAGTAATACTAATTTCCGGGGGAACGGCGATCACTACAAACAACCCGAGTGATGAAGGCAGGAAGCGTTTTCAGAAGCCTCTTTCAAAAACGTTGCTACCAGCATCGTGCAGGTCATAAAATGAAAGTCATCTTCTCGAAAGGCTTTGAATATGCAATGACATGTTTTGAATTTTTCTCCGAGCTATAATTCAGAACCATGAAAACTAATCACTCGGGAAGAATGCGACTTTTAGATCCTATTCAGTGTTTCACAATTTCACAATTTTGGTGGCATGCACACTGCACTCACTCTGTACCTGTCTGTTATTTTGTCAGCTGAATTTGCACAACCTCACTCCATAAAAGTTGGGACGTTGTGCAAAATGTAAAAACAGTTTTAACTTTTATTCAATTGAATACAGTACAAAGACAAGATATATAATGTTCATAGTTTGTTTTTTGTAAATATACACTGCTAAATTTGATGCCTGCAACACTTTTCAACAAAGTTGGTATAGAGGCAAAAAAAGAAGTTGTTCATTCCACAGTTGTGAAATGTTAAAAGAAAAACACCTGTATAGAATTTCCACAGGTAAACAGGTGAGTCGATATCAGCTGACAGTATCATGATTGGGTATTAAAAGGACATCGTCCAGAGACTCTGTCGTTCAAAAGCATGGATGGGGCGAGGTTCACTAACCCTGACATGGTTGGTTACACAGAACCATCTGGGAAGTCGTTCTTAAACTGTTTGGAAAAGGGCAGGCACTTTCAAAAAGGCAGGTGACTGGGTGAACCATCTGTCTATCATGTCTGGTTTGCAAGATCGGCCAGTTGGTTAAATCAATCTCTTGCCAAAGTCAGGAGAAGAGTGAGAACATCTTTTTCATGGAGAAAAGACCTGAGTGTTCTTTGCTCTTTTTCGAATGAAGAAATACTCTCCAGTTCTGGCATATCTGATACTATCACAGTATCTACGTTAACCTCTTCACTGTTTGTTCTAGACGAGTTGCTTCCATGGACACTTCTCGATGTCGGCGCACCTAAAACCATGGCTGTAATTGCGAGCAGTCCCTTGCAAGATGCTGATTGGCTGCACCAGTTTTGGTGCGGACACAAACAGGATTGCATGATCATGCAAATCCACTATGTGAAAACCTGCGTGGGAAAACAGTCAAACAGTTTAAGAACGTTTCTCAGCATAAAACTGCAAGAACTGATGGGTTTAACCAGCTGCAATCCATAATATCATTAAAAGACTCAGAGAATCCAGAAAAATCTCTGCATGTAAGAGGCAAAGCTGAAAACTAAGACAGAATGTCAGTGACCTTTGACCCCTCAGGCGGCACTGCATTAAAAATCCACATAATTGTTCCTGCATCTCCAAATGCAAGTTAAAACTCAGTCATCCAAAGAGAAAATCATAACGACTTCCAGAAACACTGCAGACTTCTCTGGGCCTGAGCTCATCTGAGATGGACTGACATGAAGTGGAAAAGTGTGCTGTGGTCTGCTGAGTCCACATTTCAGATTGTCTTCAGAGATTATGGACATGGTGACTGTTGAGCTGAAGAGGAAAAGGTCCATCCAGATTGTTACCAGTGCTAACGTCAAATGACAGCATCTGTGATGGTATGGGGGTGTGTTAGCGCCCATGGCATCATGGGTAACTGTCACATCTACGAAGGCCTCATTGTTGCTGAAAGGTACATCCAGGTTTTGGATCAACACATGCTGACATCCAGACAATGTCTCTCTCAGAGACGTCCCTGCTTATTTCAGCAAGACAATGCCAAGACACATTCTGCACGTGTTTCAACAGCGTGGCTTCATAGTAAAAGAGTTCAGGTACTAGACTGACCTGCCTGCAGTCCAGACCTGTCTCCCATTTAAAACGTGTGGTGCATTATGAAGCACAAAACACGACAACAGAGACTCCAGACTGTAGAGCACCTGAAGTTGTACATCAAGCAAGAAAGAGAAAGAATTTCACTTTATAAACTTCAACAATAGTGTTTTCAGTTTCCAAATGCTTGAGTGTTGTTGAAAGGCAGCCAGACATGTCCTTGTCCAACTTTATTGGAACAAGTTGCAGACATCAAATTCAGAATGAGTGTATATTTACAAAAAACAAAAATGTTTATTAGTTTGAACAATGATTGAATATACTCTGAAAAGTTTTTGTAAATCATTGCATTCTGTTTTTAGCCATGTTTTACACAAAGTCCCAACTTTTTTGGAACTGAGATTATACGACCTGATGACTCACTGATTTCTGTATGCTGATAAAAAGCTTTTTTTTAAAATGTTCTTTATTATACAAAGTAGTACAAACACATTCAAGCGCCATCAATCAGTCAGAATAATTGAACAAGAAAAACATAACAAAATACCAGGTGACAGTATATGATTAATTACTAAGCCAGAGGGTATTATTCATTCATACATAAAAGCAAGTGAAATCTACTAGTCCAGTCTAGTCTAATAAGCTTAATTAAATCAAGTCTAGTCTTGATAACTTTCTTGTTTTTGGAGGAGAAAACAGTTTTTATGTCTTTCTTGGTGTCATTTTCAAATATGATAAATAAGGGTTTAGAGTTATTATCCTTTGGATTTGTGGATATAAAGTTCGCTAAGAGAACGATTAAATTCATAATATAATATTCTTTGATTTTCTTGCCATTACATTTATTGAAACCAAACAAAACATTCTGTGAGCATAGCGTGAAATCAGCCTCAGTATTATCAAGTCCTCTCATAGACTTTTTGTGGGGTTACAGTGCCAAGACAAATAATAAAGTGTCCCTGGGAGTGCATCGCAGAATGAAAGATTACACTGATATCCTTTTTCAACTTGACAAGATAATGATTTGCTGGATAGAATCTGTGTGTGATTATAAAGGAGACTTCTCTTATTTTAGGAGTCAATAAATTCCAAATATTTTTCTTATTAGGGTCTTTTGTAAGGCACGAAACAAAATATGGAACAGAAGCAACTTCATTCTGAAAGTAACTGTTTTATTGCATCTCTGATTACAGCATATTGTTTTGGAGTTACAGGTATAGATTGTGCGCACTGTCCACCAGGACGCGCCCTGTCAGTCCAGCTGAGTGGCAGACGATTCTGCAATGTGGCTCTTTAGTAAATTGTCTATGTAAATTAAAGGCAGCTGGACTTGACAGCAATACTTACAGTTGACCAAAGACACAGTGGTTCATGGACACTAACATTTGGCCAGGTACTGGGTTTCCTGACACTTATACGGACATGATTTCAACGCCAGGGAAATACACAAAGCAGAGAAAGCATAGAAAAAGCCTACAGACGTGTTCACACTCACACTTTAATTAATTAGTTAACAAGCACAAAGTGCCATGAATTCAAACACGTCTGACCCTTACTGCAAAAGATTAAGCAATGAAGATGGAAAGTTTGCGCTGCACTCTAACAAGGGATAAAATGCGCTGGAGTGAGGTTTGCTGCAACATTTGGAATCGCCAACAAAATTCCAAGTGAAAGCCCAAAGCTTCCAGAACACTGGATTCATACTTTCTCCAAAATACTTCTGGGTGAAATCCTGGCAGAGACAGCAGCTTATGACGGATTTACAGTTGCTGCAACAAAAGGCGCCCCTCACTGAAGAAAGACGGCCAGAAGTTCCTGAAGAATGCATCCAAAATGTCACACCAAATGAGTGAGAGCTTTTTTCAAGCTTTGCTTTTTAAGCTTGAGTGATCACAAACTTTTTTTAGGGCACTGTTTTGAACATAGTGGTGCACATGGTGCCAAACTTCTTCTGGAGTCACAGCAGCAGCCTCTGAACGCAAACAGAACATGAAATCTGTCTCAGCTCGACAGAATGTCTTTGAAAACACCAAATGACCTGTTTTAACAACTTTTATTTGTTTAGAATATGAAGAATTGTAAAATATCACTTCCAGAAGGCTGTTCAGTCAGACAGTGACAGATCACAGGCAATAAACTGGGTATTTCAACGTAGCAGCTGTGGCAAAGGTCAAGCTGCTGCACAGTTTATATTATGTTCATTAGAATGTTAATTAATGTTATAATGGTTCCTCTGCCTCAATAATTATGATTACTACCAGATAGTAGACTAAAGCAGTCAAGTTTTCAACCCACAATTCTCTTCTTCTGCCCAAAGTAGGTGATGACCAGTGTGTTTTGACAGTGTAGTTGAAATTAAACACTGCCTGGATTTAACTCAGCAAACAGGTAAGAGCCCTCCATTGGATAATTACTGCAGTGATTAATATGTTTCAGCTGGCAGCAAATTATTTAACCATAACTGATGCAGTGATGGGCGGCACGGTGGTGCAGTGGTTAGCACTGCCGCCTCACAGCAAGAAGGTCCTGAGTTTGATCCCCCGGCTTGCTGGGGCAGGGCCTTTCTGTGCGTCTGTGCATGTTCTCCCCGTGTCTGCGTGGGTTCTCTCCAGGTTCTCCGGCTTCCTCCCACAGTCCAAAGACATGCATTCTAGGTTAACTGGTGACTCTAAGTTGCCCGTAGGTGTGAATGTGAGTGTGAGTGGTTGTCTGTCTATGTGTCAGCCCTGCGATGAACTGGCAACTTGTCCAGGCTGTACCCCGCCTCTCGCCCAATGTCAGCTGGGATAGACTCCAGCCCCCTGCGAAACTTACGGAATAAGCGGTTACAGAAAATAGATGGATGGATGATGCAGTGAGGAGCTGTGGTCAGGGAAAAGATGTTCCTCTGTTTCAGAAGAGTCAAATTATTGTCCTGCATCAAATAAAGAAAACAACTAAAGAGACTGATTAAACTACTAAAACTGTGTTAAGAACTGTCCAACACATTATTAAAACCTGGAAGGATGGTGGTGAACCATCATCTTCAAGGAAGAAATGTGGTCAGAAAAAAATCTTGAATGATGGTGATCAGAGATCACTTAAATGTTTGATGAAATCAAATCATAAAAAATCAATAGTAGAACTCACGTCTGTGTTTAAAAGTGAAAGTAAGAACATTTCCACACACAGTGTGAAGAGAAGTCAAGGGATTGGGACTAAACATCTGTGTCGCCTTAAGAAAACCACTTATCAGTGAGGATAGTCAGAAAAAAGGCTTCAGTTTGCTACAGAGCATAAAGATTGGACTGTGGATCAATGGAAAAACTCTGAGTCCAGAGTTACCCTGTTCCAGAGTGATGGGGGCATCAGGGTAAAAAGAGAGGCAGATGAAGTGATGCTCCCATCATGCCTAGTGTCTACTGTACAAGCCTGTGGGGGCAGTGTTATGATCTGAGGTTGCTTCAGTTGTTCAGGTCGAGGTTCAGAAACGTTATGAGGTCAGTTCACTATGAATATACTGAATGAACAGGTTTTCTTCTTCCCTGGTGACACGGACAGATTCCAAGATGACAATGTCAGGATTCATGGGGCTCAGATTGTGAAAGAGATGTTCAGGGAGCATGAGACATCATTTTCACACATGGATTGTCCACCACAGAGTCCAGACCTGAACCCCACTGAGAATCTTTGAGATGTGCTGGAGGAGACTTTACACAGCATCTGACTCTCCAATCATCAATACAAGATCCTGGAGAAAAATTAATGCAACTCTGGACAGAAATAAATGTTGTGACACCGCATAAGCTTATCGAAATGATGCCATGGTGAATGTGTGTGTGTAATCAAAGCTAAAGGTGGTCCAATGAAATATTAGCCAGGCAGTGTACCTTTAAAACAAGTGAATGTGCCAGAATAGTGTGCTTCTATTCCCAGGATATAAAATGTCTTATTTTGGGGAAAAATATTAATCCCTACTCCTCATCACACCAATTAACATTACAGAGGGGCAACGTTTTTGCCCCCTCAATGTTTAACCCCGGTCAACAATCGTGAACATTAGTCAATAACAATATAGAACTTAAGGAACGATTTTACCTCAGAATCCAACGCACAAAATGGCAACCACAAATCCACTTTCCACTGCCTGGACTCCAGATGTTCCTGTAAATTGCAGCGATCCATTTGCTTCTCTTTTCTTTCATTTTTGTCAGTTTGTGAAAAGATTGCTCCAATTTCTTGTTGAATCTATTTGTTCAGTCAAACACCCAACAGCTCGTTCCCATTTTAGACGTGTTCATTGTGTTTCCAGGGTGTTCGAGCTGAAAGTTAACGCTGCCACTCAGTTGTCTTTTTGCCACTTGTTACAAACTGTCCACAGAATCTTTGGAAAAAAAACACAACTTATTCAAAAGAATTCAGGAAATCTGAAGACTTCAGTATAATTCTAATGATTTATCACCCACCACAGCACAAAATGCGAAAAGTCCTGATCTTAAACATGTCACTTAGAAAAATCAGATTTTTTTCTTCTTTAGAAAATGATATCTCAACTCTGCGCTGACATGTAGAAACTTGACAGTGAGACAGCATATTGAGATATTTAGATGTGTGTGATTGCACTTTTTAAAGACATGCAGTGACCTCTTGGTTAAACATCGTGTCTCTCCTCTCAGAGGGAAAATGAAACCTGCACCTTACAGTGCATGTACGGCTCGTCTGTATTGATTGAAGGCAGAATTAACTGGAGGTTGGAAGAACAGCTGTCACAGGATCACACATTTTTCACACACTTAAATAACTTTGGCTTTAGGCTAACAAGCAGCCTGACAAACAGTCTCTCTGATGGTTTGCAGCATTTTCAACCAGTGTGTGTCTGTTGTGGCCTAGGATGAACTTCCATTGGCAAGTTAACAATTGCCCGTGCATTCCTTCACGTCTTCCTGTAGCGGCGTTGGGCCGTCCGTTGACAGCTCGTCTGCTGCAATTGTCTCTGCCTTCTGTGGCCTTTTTATCAATGAGCCACATTTTGAGCCACAGGCCCGTCATGATGTCATTGACTGGATGATCCTCTGAGCGGTGAGGCCATGTTGTGATACACAAGCTGTGCAGGATTAAAAACTAGTAGACGAAACAGTTCTGGAAACACTTAGACTGTCAGCCCTGGCATGTATTGACTCGCTCCATTTAATCCTCCATAAGAGTTTAAGCTTTTTTCTGAAAACTGTACCCATGTTAACAATGGTGGAGGAAGTATCCACGTCCTTTACTTAAGTAAAAGTACCTATATGGCAATTTAAAACTACTCCACGAGTAAAAGTCCTGTGTGGAAAATCCCATGTAAGCAAAAGTATCAACATCCTGAAGGCTGTGGAGTGACAGATCATTGTAAATACTGAAATCATTTTTTTTTTTTTTACAAAAGGGGATTTCACAATTTTCTCTACTCAGCGGAAAATTTAGATGTCCACTGGGTTCATACACACAAAAGTAAAAGTAAAATGACAGATATTGCGATTCTAATCTGTAAATCATCTCTACTTAAAGGGATAGTTCACCCAAAAAAGAAAATTCAGTCATTATCTACTCACCCTCATGTCATTGAAGGTCAGGTTTGGTTTTTTTTAGTCCACAAAACACTGCTGGAGTTTCACAGGAAAACAGTGTCGCAGAATCTCCCAAACAACTGAAGTGAATGCAGTTTTGTAGGTACACACTTAGCAGGGGAGTTGGTTGAAATCTGCTATTTCACCACTAGATGCCACTAATTCCCACACACTGGTTCTGTGCTTAAAGGGATAGTTCACGCTAAAAGGAAAACACTTCTCGCTGATTGGTGACCGGTTTTCAAACATAAAAACCAACCGAAAAAAAAAAAAAACTAAAATGCTTCCATACTACTTGTCTGGGGTAATCTAAGTCTCCTAAAGCCCCGACATGCCATGCTGACTTCAGATGTTTTTAGCCTGAATCTTCACTGTAGATCTTTAGCTTGGAGCTACGACCATGTGCACACACTCACCGTCTGAACTGGGTGTGTGTGGTGTGACTGTGTGCAAACAGCATGTTGGGGCTGTAGGAGACTTGATTTATGCCAGACGAACAGAATGAAAGCATTTTATGTTTGTTTTTTTTTTGTTGTTGTTTTTTCCATTTGAAAACTGGTCACCATTCACTTCCATTGTTTGGGAGATTCTGCAACACTGATTCCCTGTGAAACTCCAGCAGTGTTTTGTGGACTAAAGAAACTAAACCTGACCTTCAATCAGCATGAGGGTGAGTAGATAATGACTGAATTTTCTTCTTTGGGTGTTAAAATAATGTTTGCTGTTAAAAATCATAGTAATAACTAAAATAAAGCAGTAATTACAACTTGTGTTGCCATGGACACAGTGTTAATGGTAAAACTTAATAATGTAACCTTCAACAATAATCTACTGTTTACATTAGCTGGATTATCATGCAGTCTCGCTCAGTACTGGAATAATTCACAAAATTAGTCACTTTGACACAAAAACATGAGAAATTAGGCTCCAGGTTGAAAAATACTGAAGTTACCATTTGTTTACCTCAAACTCTTCCCGTAGGGACGTGTTGCAGAAATGACTTTTTCTCTCATTTTGCAGATAAATGGCAGCTAGACATGTTTGCTATGTTTGGACTTTGGGGGAAAAAGGTTCAAACTTTGTTCAGCAAATGAGACAGATGCATTTTATAGATTGAAAAAAATAAATTATAAAAGATCAATAGACAAAAAAAGAGTTTTTCAGTAATATTTATAATGTCATCATGTAATTTTATTAACTTATTTTAAGTATCTGAATACTGATACCTCAGGTGTGGGACATGAACAGAAGGAATCTTTAAAAACAGAGTGTACAGACAGACGAAGTATAAGAGCAGGATACACAGGAGGCAAAATAACAACAGAATGAGGTCAAACAGAGCTGGACACAACTGAAGAAAAACTAAGGCACAAGAAGAAGACACTTGAGCATAGTGAAAATAAGACAGAACATTTGAAGAGATAAGAACAGGAAAACAAAAAAAAGACATGACAATAACAATAAATGAAAATAGAGGGAGGAGAATGGAGAGACGACATCGAGTCATTTTGTCTAGTCAATAAAAATAAAAGGAGTGAAATGGATAGTAAGACAATAACATAATGTCAATATAAATACGAATAAAAGGATTAAAATAGTCTAAAAAGATGAAATCATATAAAAACAAGTCTATAAAAATGGGTTTTAAGAAGTGCTTTAAAAGATGTTCCTGATCTCCTCAGGCGGATCGTTGTACACTGGCTCATAAGAGGTCAACAAAAGTGATGTTTGGACCCACAAAATGCTTCATAAATGTTATTAAATCACATTATTCAGTAATTCCTCTTGGTCACGTTGTTTAGTAATACTGCGTATCTATTTATCAGCTGAACCAGAAGTTAAAACTTCTTAAAGTGTACATGTCTGTGCCCGGGGCCCAGCTGTCTCATAACCTGTCCATGTTTTTATAGCTGGAGGGGGACGGGCTCACTCCGAAGGGTTCACCAGATAAATCTGAAGGCTCGTGAAATCATTAACTGGAAAGAAGAAAAAAATGTTTTGATACACGAATCTGGTTATAAATCTGCTTTAAATTTTTACGTCCTTGGGCACCGAAGAGATATTTTAATGAAACCATGTGAGAAATTAAAGTGGAAAATCAGTTTGCTAAAACTGCTAACAACTCATCTGAAATATGACAAGGGGCCCAAACTCCACACTGCTTTATATTAAGGGTCACAAGCTAAAAATGTTGTAAATCACTTTTATTTATATGGTCCATTATCACAAATTAGCCTCAATGGGCTTTACAGGATATAACTGCCTCCGTCCTTTGACCCTTCATTCAGATTAAAAAAAAAAAAAAACATCAACAAGGAAAAAATGGAAGAAACCTCAGAGCAACAGAGGAAGGATCGCTCTCTCCTCTGACAGACAGGCAGTAGATGTCGTGTGTACAGAACAGACCAACAAAATAAAACAGTGCGGACAGTCAGGATGACAAAATTCTACAACATACAATATGTGAGAAATATGGATCCAGGCGGATGTCTCCGCTGTGGAGATCTGGAAAGAGGACAGACTACACAAACACACAGAAAGAGACAAGACCAAGATCCACATCCAAACATCTGGAATGAGGCACCAGCAGCCGAGGGAGAGAGAGAGAGAGAGAGAGAAATTATTAAACCACCGGTTCCATTATCAACAATGTGTCCTAGTTTATGAGCTCATGGTATTTTTCTTTGTGTAAAATCTTAACCCGGGGAGGAGAAGGACAGTGCCAGGCATGACAGGGAAAACTTAAGAGGAGGGAAGGTTTTTTATTATTATTTTGCATTTTGAAAATTGCATTTTTATTGAGGGAATTTCACAAATCATTCGTCATTCTGAGACTTCCAACAAGACCTTTTTTAGCATGACTCATTTTTTATATCACAGACTATAAAGAAAGACGAGTACTGAAAAACACAGAACAACATTCAAAATCACACAAACTATATGAAGGAATCAAAACCAGACAAAATAGACTAAAAGAAAAACAAAACAACAAACACACACTTTCATAATAGGGAAATTATCTTGCTATTTCTTTACAACCAAAATTCAAAAACTAAATTGCATGCTATGAAATTATTGACCTGACACGTCAGACGGTTTGTTACACAGACCCAACTGGGAAGTCGTCCTCAGAAACTGGCACTATCAAAGAAACACTCCACAGGCGATTGGATGAACCATCCGTCTAACACAGGCTAACTTCAACCAATCAGATCAAACTCTCGCTGAAGCCGATCGGAAGAAGAACGAAAACATCTTTTCCATGGATAAAAGTCTTCAGTGTCGTTCTTTGCTCTTCTTTTAATGTAGAAATTCTCTCCAGTTCTGATATAACTGATACTATCACAGTATCTACACTAACCTCTTCAGGAGCCGTCATTGTTTCTTTGAGATGAGCTGCTTCCATGGACGCTTCTCGCTGTTGTCACACTTAAAATCACGCCCATCGCTACCAGTAGTCCCTAACTAGGATGCTGATTGGCTGCACCACTGCTGGTGTTGACAGAAACAGATAACTTGAAGCCCGACAAGATGGATTCTCATGTGACCTCTTGGTGTGAATAGAATCTACTTACTTGCAGCTTTAAAGAAAATGTTAGCTTCTCCATAACATAAATAGTCTTAATAATTTTAATAAATGCTTGTAATATAGGTGGTTTTGGCTGTAACCATTTTCTAGTTATGGCTTTTATTACTTGCAGGCTCTTAAAATTATGGTTTTAGGTAGTTGGCCTGAGTATAATACATCAAAACCTAATATCAAACAGTCTCTGTTACAATATGCATTTCCTGCCAAAAAGAATGAATTACAAAAAAAAAAAATATGATAATGATTAGCATTCACACAGCCATGTTCTCTCTAGCACTTTGAGTCGTCTGTAAAATGTTTTTTCTGAGTTGGTGTAATAATAATTTTATGAAAAACTTACACTTGGGAGAAGTGGTTGTTTGCCATTGGTTAGTGCAGATAGACTCCCATTCTTCCTCCGTCCGTGATAAGGAACATTCTTGTTCCCATCTTTCTTTAATATATAATGTGGACGAATAAAATTCGAGGAATAAGATTAGAGCCAGGCAAAGATTAAAGGAAGATTTATTTGCAATTTTTCCTTTTTTTTTTTTTTTTGGTTGCTCAAGATAATTCACAGATCTTGTGTTGAGCAGTTTTATGTAGGTACTAGTTTGACAAGGAAGTATTTCCAGTCGATTCTGCTGCAGAAGGAAAGTAGTTCCCTCATGAAACTGCTCACAACAAGGTGTGTGGATTATCTTGAGTAACCGGGGTATGATTTTTGGAAGGAGACAATGGTTTTGAATTTTTCACATTTCTGTCATTGTGTGTGCTTTGAGCACCACGAGCCAAGTGCCATTTAGTCCCATTATACTGGAGAGAAGGCAGACGTCTCTACAGTCAATATCTCCAAAACTCTGCAACTCACACACACAAAAAAATCTATATGGATAAAAAGCACCTTTAACAAGCCTAAATCTTAAAGTGTAGCCATATCAAAGACTAAAAGTTTCCCACTTACAGAAAGGAGGCAGGTCCACCCTGCTCTCTCAGATAAAGTCTCAAATTAAACGTCTACACCCACACTAAACAAGGAATGGGAATTCAAAACTAGAATACTACAACAGCAGCAAAGCAGATCTTACTCATGTTTGCTCTGCTGATTCATATTTACAGTCATTAATGAGACAGCAGGTGGTTGATTTGTCCTTTCAGATTTCTGAGTTGGTGGTTCAGGGATCGTCTGTTTGACTGTGTGATTGTCCTGGTTTTACCCTCGTTTTAAAAATACCTACAGCACGCACATCTGCATTGCTCTGCGAGTGTGTGTGTGTGTGTGTGCTTTTTGTGTGTAACCACCTTTCAGTTGGCCTTTTGATAGCCCTATCTAAGCAGGGTTGAAAATGTTTATGGGGCATTAATTATCATTATTGGCAGCGGCATCCCCTAATTTTTGCTCATTATTTCTATTGACTTGAAGTGGGGCACGAGGCCAAGTTCTGTGATGATTATAGAGTAGGAGCGGTGGCAGTTTATACAGTCCATGATACTGATGGACAGCCTTAATTAGTGGTTTGAACTGGTTTTTCCAACAGCATCCAAATTTAAACCCCACAGACCCAATTCATGACCTGCTCAGGAGAAAAACAGCTGAGACAATACACTCACCTCTGCCAAGGCCTTCTAATTATATATCCAGTGGAATTCCCATGTGTGCATAATATATATCTTACACACTGTGTGTACACATGTATGTGCACAGGTATCGCTGCTTCAGGTGGCCTCCTGTTGATATTTTTTGCAGGTGAGAATTGGCTGTGCTATAATACTTGAAAACAGGGGTGAGAGGGTTGCTGTAAAAAAAACCAAAAAAACATGGCGGTGCAACATAGTGGTCTCCATTCACTGTGGGAAAAAAAACATCTTAAAAGGTCAAATGGTTGGAAGCAGTGGCTGCCATACAAACAATGTAAAATGGAAGCTAAATATCCTTATTAAAATAAAGTGCAAAACCATGAATTTACAGAAATTTACTGCCCGCCATTTAATGTTTTTTATTTACTTTTTAAAATTGCAATCTCTTACCTTCAATAAAGTGATAGAGCTCTTAGTTTGGTAAAATATAAGCTTTACAATTACTGTTAAATATCCAAAACTGAAAACATATTGAAGAAATGATACATCTGCAATTATTTCACTGTTTCAATGAAAGAGTTTCAGAATGCAAAAGGGCGTATTTAGAGCCAGGATCTGGGTTACTGCAGGTACATGGCAGTGCAACATGGTGGTTTCCATGCACTGTGAAAAAGAAAAAGAAAAAAAAAATCAAATGGCTGGCAGCAGTGGCTGCCATAAAAATAATGTAAAATTAAAGCAAAAATATCCTCATTATAATAAAGT
Source organism: Lutjanus erythropterus (assembly GCF_056507025.1). Taxonomy (NCBI): domain Eukaryota; kingdom Metazoa; phylum Chordata; class Actinopteri; order Lutjaniformes; family Lutjanidae; genus Lutjanus; species Lutjanus erythropterus. Next base: position 6,341,088 of record NC_139327.1, read on the forward strand.
TCAACAACAATAAATTTACAGAAATTTTTATTAGAGGTTTTTCAGAAAATACACTGTTATTTTACAGATTTATAAGTTATAATGATCAAACACATTCAGTAACCTGGTGGTACTCGTGCTTTTATAGGGAAAACTGTTTTTTTTTTCTGTCTTACTACAATCAAACACCATAAAAAAGTGATAGCACTAATACTTTTGTAGAAAGACATTTTTTCCCTGTAAATGTATTGTTTTCACACTTATTTTGAATTAGGATATATGGCTTAAAGTTGCTTAAAGTTTACATTTTTTTTGTTTTGCAGCCATTGTTGCCAGACATTTGACTGTTTTTCCCACTTATTTTTTTTTTCTTACAGTCAAACACTTGGAGTAAAGGGATAGCACTAACAGTTCATTAAAATATAAGCTTTAAAATTACTGTTAAATGTCCCAAACTGAAAAATACTGAAGAAATAATGGATCTACACTTATTTCACTGTTTCAATGAAAGTAGGGTTTCAAAACACAAAAGCACATATCTAGAGCCAGGGTTTAGTTTGTCCATTCTGGGTTACTGTAGATACATGGCAGTGCAACATGGTGGTTTCCATGCACTGTGGAAAAAAAAAGAAAAGAAGTGGTCAAATGTCTGGCAGCAGGGGCTGCAACACAGACAAAGTCAAATTAAAGCAAAATATCCTCATTAAAATAAAGTGCGACAACAATAAATTTACAGAAGGTTTTTCAGAAAAACACTCTTATTTTACAGACTTTTTCCAAGTTCCAATTATTATCAAACACCTTCAATAACCTGACAGTACTAATAGTTTTACAGGGAAAACTGTTATTTTACTGATTTTTTTTTTCTAGATTATCACGCTCAAACACCATCAAAAAAGTGAGAGCAATAATAGTTTTGGAGAAAGACATTTATTTCACATAGTCTTCCTGTAAGTTTTTGTTTTTGCACTCATTTTGAATTAGGATATTTTACTTCAGTTTAACAGTTTTTGTTTGGCAGCTATTCCTGACAGATATTTGACTTTTTTTTTTTTTTTTCAATTATTTTTTTCTCCTTTACGAACACGTCCAGTAAAGGGTCAGCCCTCACAGTTCTGTAAAATAATAAGCTTTAAGATTACTGTTAAATATCTAAAACTGAAAACAGACGAACAGAAGAAATGATACATCTACAATTATTTCACTCTTTCAGTTAAAGTTTACTTTTAAAATGTGAAAGCACACACAGTATCTAGCCTGGGTTTGTCCATTCTGAGCTACTGTAGAAACATGTTAGTTCAACATGTTGGTCTCCATGGAAGACGACTCACTTTCTTATTTTCAGGTGATTCTACACTAATAAAAACATACATATGAATATAATATTCAATTTATCCCCCTACATTTTACACACTGACCCTTTAACTTGATGAACTTTGTATTTTAGGAGTTTATCACAATTAAAATGAGTAAATTAATCAGAGCTCTATTACACATTTAAAAATTAATCTCTGTTTAGTAAACCCAAGTTTATTCATGAGGACTAAACCAAAATTAAGTAGAGTTTAATCAGTGTAGAGATGCTTGCCTGCCCAAATTTAAATAAATAAATTTACATGATGTTAGGACCTAAATATAAAAGAGGGGGTTGGCGGTCACTTTTGGCTCTTCTGGAAACATGCGGTGATATAAATCAGGGTTACCATGAGTTGAAGCGTTGGTGGATGGCTGCATTTCTTTCACTGCCATGTTTGCCAGCAGGTCTAATCTTGTTGTTCAGCTCCAGAACAGTTTCCCTGCTGAACCAGTATCTTGAGAGAAATTCAGCAGCATCATAAAACTCACCTGGGTTGAGTTTGTCCCTTAACTTTCTCTGAGGAACTTCATTATTTTTGATCAATCCATTGAAGAGATCACATTTTAAAATGGGGTTCAAAAATCTGCTACAACTATGCACTGCGGTAGGTTTAAATTCAATCTTTCTTAATTTAAAGATATTTTTTTTAAGTTTGTTGCAACATAAAGAGTTAAATCATGATTTAATCAGATTTAAAAATGAATCCTTGTTGGTGCAGCCCAGCTTTTTGTTATAGAACCCACATGTCCATCATCTCTGTGCTGCCTGCTCCAACCAGCTCCAGGACTGAGGACCGAGGTGAGTGTGTTTGTCTCGGTAGCGCTGTCAACAACCTGCTTAATAAACACTTGGTGATTATGACTGGAAATTGCTGCCGCTGTCTTGGCTGTGATTTTGACAGGCTGTGACTTTGGGCGTTTAGACACGAGCATCACTGTGACTAAGCTGTGAACGACAGAGCGTCTGGTCATTTTGGACAAGATTCATCATCGTTCAACAATTTCCTGTTTTATTTCAAGTCTGTTTTCCCCTCCGTGTTTCAGTGGTAGTTTTTTACTGGGCTTTAATGTAGCTGAGCTTGTCTCTCATATATTTTCTTTCATTGCTGTGATACTTTGTTTTTGTTTTTTGTTCCATTTGAAATAAAAATTGTAGTTTGTGAATAGTTGCAAATCTTACAAATTGTTTTTTGCAGAATATCAAGTTTATTAAGATGGCAAAGCATTGCCCAAACAATATTACCATAAATCAAACAGGGATATATCATGGAATAACATAAAATTAATAATCCGGACATATTTATGAAACTTTGGAGTACTAAGATGCCTAAGAAATATTTGAGACTTCAGAAATGTCTTTTCCTTCTTCTGACACAGCATAATCACTTTCATACCTCCTACCCTTTCCTGCAAATATTAGACAATTTGACTTTTTAATATTAAATGAGAGCTTATTGAGCTGAAACCATCTTGTATTATTTATGAGAGTGTGTTAGTCAGTTTGTGAAATCTGAAAAGAAAATTTATGAGCTAATGAAAAATCATTAATGTTAATAAGACATAATAAAGGTCCTAGAAAGGATTCTTGTGGTACCCCACATTTTATATGAACTGTCACGTGCACCAGTGGTGGACACAGGCTGTCTGAAGGACAGTTGCGAAAAAAATAAAAAGGCCTCCAGCGCAGTTAAAATCATTATGCATTTATGATGAAACAATTCTAATTCCTGGTTTAGATTAAATTATTTTATTATGTGCCATAAAGTACAACTACCACAACTGTGTAATAAACACACACAGGGAACTAGTGAACTATTTAAAGGCATCGAGAAGCCAAATATTATTTAGTATGTACAGTAGTCCATATGGCACTGCCCTGTGTTTTCTGCACTGGAAGAGCACCCTAGAGGGCACTTTACCACATTTTACCACATTTTGCCCAGTAGGAGGGCACCTTAGAGGATACCTGACCACATTTTACCACATTTTGGCCAGTGGAAGGACATCTTAGAGGGCACTTTACCATATTTTGGCCACTAGAAAGGCACCCTAGAACACATTTTACCACATTTTGCCCGGGGCACCCTGGAGGGCACTTTACCACATTTGGTTCACTGGAAGTGGCCACTGTTTCACATTTTATCTACCATAGGGGCATCCAAGAGGGCACTGTTGCATTGAACATGGGGGCACCAGTCTGAAGCACAACCATTTATTAATACATATTGCTTTCTTTCTCTCATATACCTACTTAACCACTTTAGTATATCACCTTGGAAACCATAGTGTTTTAATTCAGCTAACAAATATATCATGATTGGCTGTCAAATGCTTTCAGAGAGATCTAAAAATGGCTGCAGGTTTGCCGTAACTAACAGCTTGGCTTCCTATGCCAAAAGACCGGGCAGGTAGCATCATGCTAACCACCCCACCCCCCCCCCACCCCACCCACCCACAGCCCCACTGTTTTACTGCAGTGAGCTGTGCGGTGACAGCCTGTGAAGCATTTGAAGCCGAAAGATGGCAGAAGAAACAGCGAACGGTTCCAACTTTGCAGCTAATAAATGTTACATAACCTCATCTTCCCCTCCAAAGTTACTGTAAATGACTCACCTTTTAGTTGAGTCAGCATTTCGCGTTTGTCAAAAGAATTTGTTCTTTAGAAATGTGCAGAAAATGAGTGTGCAGTGGGAGCTCAGCCTTCTGCAGCTGCAGTGGCTGATTCAGGCGAAAGCCTCTGAGAGCACAGAGCGCTCCAGGTTCACGCTGCTGGCAATTTGCAGCCGTCGCATGAATAGAAAGCAGCGGAGGGCATTCTTCACATAGCCATTCTGAACACATATTTAACATCTTTGTTCATGTGGGTCTTTAATCCCCCTTGAACCGAATATCAATTAACAAGCACCTCTTTATAGTCAGGTTTGAGAATAGCTGATGGTGAATTGCTGCCCGTTCACTTAGCACTTAATGGTGCTCTCTGAGAGCCCTGCCCTCGTTGGCCTGTGTTTTATGGTCAGATAAAAGTTGTGCAGGGAGAAAAATGCTATCTGGGCTCTCTGCCAGAGGCTGGTGTTTCACAGCGGCCACCGCCTCACACCGGGACGTGATGAGAAACTTGGTGGTAGAAGAGGTCTGAGGTGAGGAGCGGGGGGGGGGCCTCTCAAGGTGCCAGTTCCATGGAGACGCACTTGGTCCAAACAAGACTTCCATCGGTGGACAAACAAAAGGTGAGGTGGCTGCCTGACTGCCTCATTACTGGAAGCCCAGCAGCCGCCACCAAACTGCTGAGATCTGCTTCTTTGGGCCGTCAGTGAGGGCAACGCTAATCAACATCTTGTGGTAATGAGTGATGTTGAGCATAAATCTTTTCTCATGGGATTGGCTGTGTTGTTGCTGTTGGCTCAGTTGCCTAGGAAATAAGCATCTCACTGTAGGCAGCAGCAGGCTGCGGCCTGTGTGCACTTTCCCTCACATCTTTTTTACTTTGGAGTTAACTCCAACCTCAAAACTGCACATGCTTTCTCTCACTTGCTTTTGTTTTGTTTAAAGGGATAGTTTGGATTAAATGAAGTGGGGTTGTATGAGGTACTTATCAGTGTTCAGTGTATTTGCTACAGTAGATGCAAGTCGGCACATTCCCAGTTTGGAGAAGCAGGGAAGAGCACAGTACTGGTGTGGATCTGTGGGCAGGGTCAGCAGCAAAATTTATATTAGCCACTTAAAAAATCAAGTTTAAGTGTAGGCTATATTCAGAGTATTTTCACGATTTAACTTTGCCATCAGACAGCCTGATATTGTTCTTTTCAACTTAACCAAACTCCACTAAATCTAAATTATTTACCTTGAAAAATCACAATTTGTTGGTCTACAGCTGCCTTAATTTGGAAGTTAGTTTGTGTTGTTGTGTGACTTTGGACACCAGGTTGGGAACCAATGATTTAAAAGGTTGGTTCGGATTCAGCAGTCTCCCCTTAGGGGGCCGCCAAAAATCACAGCGGATCCCAGAGACTTTGTCTGCTCTGAGGTTGTCAAATTTAGATTTATACATGTTAACTAAATTAATAAGTAAAATTAAATAAGATTGATAATAAAAATAATACTAATCAGAAAATAAGATTCATATACAAAAAAACCCTAAAACTAAACTTTTTATTAAAATCATTTTATCATGTTGGATTTGGCATGTGACATGAGATATGGAATTTATAAGAGTCCTTTGGGCTATATGATGTTTGCCAACTATTTGTCAGATCTGATTTATGAACAGGGGAAAAACCTGATGTCGACAGAGGGGAGTACAGTTGTTTTTTTTTCCTATGTGTGTCGATGTCTGAAAAAAACCACAGATGAATATCTGTGTAGAGTTGAGCTGTGTAGTTCACTCTATGTGGCTTCATTCTATGTGAGGTCACAATCAATGGTTACCCTCATCTGGCAGCTCACCTGATGATTTAAGCAGTGACTGAAGACTTATACAGTATGTGCACACACCGATGAAGGCTGGGTGGCCAAAAATAGTTTGTGTGTTACTTAAAAGCTCATGAAATGATATTGCCTCTGAGTGTGACCCTCTTTTCTTGATGCATGGATATATGCGAGGTGTGTCAGAAAAGTAACAGGACTTAGTGTGCTGTGTGAGCTATGAGTGAGGTAGGGATTAATGGGTTGCATCACTGTGTGACGTAATATTGGGGAGTATATAACTGGAATCTCAGCTCTCTGCAGCCATTGTATGTTTTTTCAAGTGCTTTTGTTAACAGCTCCTTAATTTCAGGCCGTCAAGCGATGGGCACAGAGCAATGAACCACCCTGAAGTTTCTGGTCCGGGAAAAGTTCGTCAGAAGCACTTGGAATACTGCAGCAAGTGTATGGAGATGAAACGCTCACACGGGTTTTCGAGTGGCACAAGAGGTTCAAAGAGGGATGCGAGGACATGGAAGATGACCTCAGAGGTGGAAGGCCTTCAAACGAGCAGGAATGAGGCCAGCATTGAGCGCGTGAGGCAGGTGGTGTGTTGCGATCGTTGGCTGACTGTTCGACTGATCACAAGTGAGCTGGGCATGAACCACGACAGCGTCTGGAAGATTATCACTGAAGATTTGGGCATGAAGAAAATCTGCATGAAGATGGTGCCGAAGCTGCTGAACGAGGACCAGAAGGAGCAGCACATGCGGGTGTGTCAGGACATCCTCGAGTGTCTTGTAATCTTCCAGCTTCTGACGGAGTTTTCCTCAGCCGAAACTTCAGGTTGGGTCGTTGCTCTGTGCCCATTGCTTGACAGCCTGAAATTAAGGAGCTGTTAACAAAAGCACGTGAGAAAACATACAATGGCTGCAGAGAGCTGAGATTGCAGTTATATACCCCTCGATATTACGTCACACACTGACGCAACCCGCTAATCCCTACCTCACTCATAGCTCACACAGCACACAAGTCCTGTTACTTTTCTGACACACCTTATACAATTAGGGTACCGCACTGCATGGCCAGACTGCAGTGGTAACCTTGCAGAGAGAGCAGATGGTTACTAAAATCACAATTCATTCAAAAGTCTGTATACAAAACTATTTAAAAAGCCAAATTTTTTTGTCCTGAATTAAAAACAGCAGGCTATTTTGTAGATCACAACTCTGTGACCTCTCAAACTCTGTGACAATGACTAATTATTGTTCTTTTGGTAAGGATGAGTGTATATAACCTAACTCCATTGGGACATTAAATTGAAAAATGTTAAGCTCATACTAGAAGAGACATTTACCATCTAAGAATGGAAACAATTTAACTGCTATTTTTTTCAGGCAGTAAATCTTTGGAATTAATCACTTTTACTTTTGGTTTATGTACATGTATGTGAGGGTTGGAGGGGGGCTCAGCTTTTCTTGGATACAAGTAGGGGGGCTTTAAGGAAAAAAAGTGGGGAACCACATACTCACAGATCAAGGCAGCGGTAGATCATCAACTTCCATCTTCTGTGCGGTAAAATTACTGATTTCGTCCACGGAGTTTGGTTGGCTCGGAGAGAGCGATATTTGGCTTTTATAACAGTGGTTTCCCATTGGAAAAGGTTGTCAGACGGCAAGGTAAAATGGTGAAAATATTCTATTCTATTTATTTACATATACACTGTCTATCTGTAAGTACCCCTTCTAACCACACTTAATCCCTTCAACGCATTTTATTGCCTCATTGACTTTCATGACCCTGTCGACTCAGAGAGCTCTGTTTTCAGCACTCCCCCTTGTGACAAGTATGAAGACAAGGAGGTAAAAAAGCAGGCAGTGAGGTCACCTCATACTTGACCATCCCTCTCACCGCTCCTTGTTCCCTGTAATCATAGACACGGGGACTGTTGTGAGTGTTCGCTGAAAGTGCCACCAGTTGTCCTTTCTAAACACACAGCGTGGCACCGCATTCATGATCTGCATTCAATCAGCACATGTGGAAAGAACCCAACATGTGTTTGCCCTGATAAGACTGCAACAGGAAGAAGCCTTGACATCACAAGATGGTCAGAGGGGATTATGGGATTGTAGTAGTATGCAGACTGTAACCTTCTGTGGCTCTTCGCAGGAGTACTTGAATGATTTTTTTTTTTAATTGCCAAGAGTATGAAATTATGTCTTAAACTCATACGAAATGATCAGTTTTCTCTGCTCTGAAACACTGGGGGTGTGTCCTCCAATGTCTCAGTGTCAAACACCACCACAACCTGAAAACCACCTGAAACATGGACGCTCCGTCTAGCAGCTTTATTGGACCTGTCCAGACATGTTTGAGCCACCAGAGCCAGAGGACGGTGACAGGATGGTATTTTTTTTTTCTTCTGTGTTGGGTTGTTGGAACTGAAGTGAGCCAAAGTGAACTGCTGGGCTGACTGACAGGGAGGGTGAGGAGAAGGGCAGGTGGTGTTGTTCATTTTGTGAGGTTTATACAATGCTTGGGGGACCATGGCTCCCAAAAAATCTTGCTCACAATTCAGTGCTATATAGTCCTCAGTCTATCACACATTTTAAGCAAACATGTTAGAAGAAAAACTCCCTTTAAACTTTACACAGGCTTTAAGTATATGCTATATTTATTTTCACCGCTTTACCTTGCTGTCAGACAGCCTTTTCAGACGGAGAACCGCCATTATACAAGCCAGATATTGCTCTCTCCAAACCAACCAGACTCCACTGGCAAAATCAGTCATTTTAACTTGCAGAACACAGAAGCTGCCGGTGTACTGCTGCCTCAGTAAGTCGCGCTATTGTGACTTCAGTGTTTTCAAAGGTTAGTTCGGATTCAACAAAGTCACACAATTACACAAACAAATTAACTTAGTTCGGCAGGTGTAGACAAGCATCTCCTGTGTTCTGCAAGATAAAGTTTATGTTTTTATTGAAGGAGTCTGGTTGAGTGAGAGAGAGCAATATTTGACTTGTATAACAACAGTTTCCCATCAGAAAAAGCTGTCTGATGGCAAGGCAAAGCAGTGACAATATTCTAAATAGTGAACACTTTATCTTTTCATGTGGCTAAAATACATTTTGCTGCTGTCCACAGCAGTACATTACTCAGCCTCTGTGCTGGTATACTCTGCGTATCAACGGGTTTCTTCTGTAGGTAATACAGTGACTTATTAATAAGTATCTCATACAACCCCACTATAAATAATCCAAACTATGCCTTTAATGTATCATCAGTGTAGAGACATACATTATTTCTGTCTGAGACACACCAAGTGAGACTATCATGGACAAATACAAACAAGCCTAAGAAAGAGAAAGACAGCTTTGACATTGACAGAGCAATGAACACTTTGTCCGGCAGCCAAAAGAGGCCTGTTTAAAAATAGCTCTGCAAATGAGGTGTTTGATGAGACTGGCAGACTCCCTCATAATATACTGCTAAAACCAATAGTAGAGCATGAAGGTTGGGTGGAAAACTACAGCTGTAGCGTTATGCTTCCTGAAATGTTATTCTATCAAAGCTGCTACATGTATGAAATGAGCCTGTGTTTACATTTTCACAGATAAAGTTACAGTGAATAGTAAAAAAAAAAAAAAAGCAGGAGGATTTTTGTTCAGATAAGTTTATTTTTGACGTATTTTGTGGTTATGGTGATGGAAACGCTGCTGCTTTTGTCCTCAGGGTCCTTCAAACTCAATAAAATGGAAAAAGTTCCTTATAGTAGAAAAACTCAAAAGTGACAGTTCCACCCAAAATCAAAAATACATATTTTTCCTCCTACATGTAGCCCTGTTTATCCATCTACTGTTGTGGTGTGAGTTGCCAAGATTTGGAGATGTTGGCCAAAGAGATGTCTGCGTTCTTTTGAATATAATGAAACTATACACAGCACAAATATGAATACAAAACTTTTGTTTTTGCTCTCATTTTCCACGAGTTAAAGTAAGACTTCTTCTATGCACACAAAAGCTTTATTTCACTCAAATTTTGATCACAGATTTGCAAATTATTGCACAGGTGTGTCTTGGACTGGCTACAATAAAAGGACACTCTAAAATGTGAAGTTTGATCTTGAAAAAGATATTTATTAGGCACTGAAATACAACTATTTGACATAGGACTACACATCCCATTTTTTTCCCAGAAGGGCAACGTCATGACCTGCCTTTCTCTGCCTCTGATTGCCTAGTGCACGTTGCCTTCGTTGGCTTGGGTGGTTCGGTTTAAGCATGAGGAGTGATTGGTTAGGGTTAGGGTAAGAATATCAGAGTAAGCCAATCAGAGACAGAGTAGAGCGAGTCATGACTGTAGCGATATATGAAATAGCCATGGCTCAGTTCACCTGTCAGGTGGATGGATTGTCTTGGCAAAAGAGAAGTGTTCACTAACATGAATTTTAACAAATTTGTGAGCAAAATTTGAAGGAAATACACCTCTTGGTACACAGAAGAAGTCTCACATTGTGACAATGTGCAAGAATATTTTACTTCAACTAATGAAAAATGGAAGCAAAAAAAATGTTGTGTTTATATTTTTGCAGAGTGTAGATGACTCTAGGTCTACCTTGCTAGCAAGCTCAATGATGCAATCATCACAGCTAAACTGAGGAGGACACCATTAAAGTCACATATTAAGAAAATACTCAGCAGGTAACTGGATAAACCATCTGTCTGTTATGTCTTACACAGGTTAACTTCAACGAATCAGATCAAACTCTTGCAGAAGCTGGTCGGGAGAAGAGCAAAAACATCTTTTCCATGTAGAAAAGCCTTCAGTGTTGTTCTCTGCTCTGTTCTACGCATTGTTTGTTCGAGACGAGTTGCTTCCATGGACGCTTCTCACTGTTGTCACACCTAAAATCACACCCGTAGCTGCCAGTGGTCCCTCCTAGGACGCTGATCGGCTGGCACAAACTGAAACGAATGCAGCTTCCTCGCAAGGTCAGCGTTCCCCCCAATGGTCTGTACACCTCACTAGATTTGTCGCTAGTCACTTAATTCATATAGTAAAAAGACGCTTGGCTAAGCATTTGACGGTGGGAGATGCAATCTTTAAAAAGTCAAAACAGGTGCTTTACCACAAAATTGAATCTCACTAACTAACACTGATTAGATGCTGGTGAATACCAGTTTTATTTATTTATTTTTTAATCCAAATCATTGTTATGGATATTTCAGTAGTCCCTGGAGAGAGGGGAGACATCTCTACAGCTGATATCTGCATAACTCAGCACCTTTCACCAAAATTATCTAGATGGATAAACAGAACTACAGGTAATGCTGGAAATATACTTACTTTTAACTACGCGTTCGCATACGCACCCCTACGCATCCCTAAGCTTCATGGCTGCCTCACGTATCCTGCGTCCATTTGGAGCAATGGTTATGCACGTCCTCAGAAATTAACGCTACGCATACATGAATGCAAACACATGGTTAAACAGCAAGTATATCTCCAGCCTAAGAGGAGAAACATGTATTTTTGATTTGGGGGTCAACCGTTCCTTTAAAATAATGCCAGCTTTTGCATATTTCTGTAGTTTTCTTTACTCTTTCTGTCTGGTTTTATATCTGCAATAAAATGCATTACTGCACCTGGTTAATTCCCTGTAATAAGTTCTTAATTAGCGTTGATGAGGTAACTCTTAAGTGCTATTGAAAACTTTTCTTTCAGAAGCAGCCAATAAGAAATGAAGTCATGAACACAGAGCGAAGGAAACGAAGCAGGAGCCCTAAGCGCTCCCTCAAAAAGCACTCCAGACATTCAGCATTCAATTTCCCATTTAGGCAAAGTCACAATCAGCAAAAAAGAGCGTCTTGGCTTCCAGTCAAAGGGAAAAAAGAGAAAGGACTGATGCATTTAATATACGAAGAAACATTCAGAGAAACCCAAGGCCATGAATCATTACCTTAAGCCCTTTCAGACCCGCAGTTTTCTTCTTTAATTTGCCCTCCCTCCCTGCACCTCGTGGCCCAGATCACTGAGGACCTCACTAAAGAGCATTGTTCCTGCTGCCAGCTCACTTGGCATATCTAGTTTTATTTAGAACCCTCTGGCTGTTTGGCAGGAGGAGAGAATAAGCGGTGTTAAAGGTATTTATGAGGTTGTCCTCAGAGAACCTTTCTTTATATCAACAGTTTGACTAATGCATGTGACAGTAAACTTGATGTTGGCAGCAGCTATGAAGAAGTTGTCTCTATGACTGATGGTGGTTGTGGTAGCTGCCAAGCCAACATGTATTAATTATAGAAGCTTTTAAACAGACTGATTTTCATGAAAGACAATGTTTGAGAACTACTGAAATAACCAGCCTGTTAATGATTACAATTCCCCAAAACATATAACTCAAAATCCATAACTGTTTGGATGGTTTCCTATCAGCAGCAGGTACATAATTAAACCATGTTTCAAATAGGAGCAGGACTAAAAGCTGGAGGGATGTCCTGTTGGACCAGAGCTCCAGGACACGTTCCTACAGCATCCCTGCTTTGAATCCTACAGGTCAGTGTTTCCCAAACTTTTTTTCTTGGGGCTCGTTTTTTAAAAATCACAAAGCATCGCAACCCAGTTCACAATAGGTCTGATCAATAAATCTTGCATTTTTGCATAAATGAACATTCCCGATCATTTTTACTGCCATTTCTGAATCACCTTAAATTTTCTTGACACATGCATATAAACATATTAAATACTTTATAAATTAGAAATAAATGCATTTAACAGGTTATCTTATTGTTCTTATTTCCTCTCATCAAGAAAACAAACCAAAAAAAAGCTGAGACTCAAAATTTCAAGGCAACTTACTACTCTTAAGTTTTGAAATAAACTGAAAAAAGAAAGAAAAAAAGAGATAAGTTAGTTAAACTTCACTCTTTCAAGTTAAGAAACTAAAAAAAAAAAACGTATTCCAAAAAGCTTTAAGCTGTGAAGCTGATTTGTCATTATTTGGGTGCTTGCAAAATAAATGGTTTTAATTGAAAATATTAAAATGTTATTATTAAAGACCAGTGTTCACTTTCACTTCAACTTGTTTATCCAATAATTTTTGAAATACAATTATGAAAGTTTCTGAAACTCAAAGATTCAACATTATCTAAAGAAGAAAAGTAAATTATCTTAAAAACACTTGAATTAACAGGCTCTCAGTTTTCTGTTCATCAGTAAAACATATAAATGCTTTTGTAAAAGGTGTACCGCAGATGTAAATCTTTTAAATTAATTAAAATTAATAAATTTTATAGAATTTATAGAATTTTATAGAACATCTCCTGTGACCAAAAACCTCTGTGAAATATTAACATCTGAGTACTTTGGTTTCTTTTGTGAAAGGTTTACAAAAACGTTTTTGTAGAAAAACATATTTATATTTCTCAAAGTGAGCATTTGAAAATGCTCTCGCTTTGGTGTCCTGGCAGAAACTCAGTTACTGTGTTTGCATGTTGAAAGATTTAAAAAGAAATCCAGGCTGATTAGACCAAACACCAGATAACAGACAGTGAAAAATTTAAAAATTTAAAAACTAATGTCAGGTAAATCTTTGTTATATTCTTTTTTACCCAATCCGTTGGTCTGTTGTCTTGAATCCAACTTATTTATAATTCCTGTTCCTCTTTTTTTTCCATATGCATATTAGATTTACATAGCTTAGATTTGCCCCTTCTGTCCACACAGTAGCTAAAATATGGTAAAATAAATGAAATACTTTTGGATGTCTGAACCCATATCATACTTTAATTTGAAGCTTGTGACAATGTGCAAGAATGTTTTATTTCTGATATGTTTTTTTTCTCATTTGTGGAAATACTCAGACCAGTCAGACAATAGTGTGAAGAATACTTGACAAAGCTCTACAGTAATACAACCCTACACAAAGTGTGTTGCTTTTTTTCAAGAATTTATTTATTATTATTTATTTTCTGTTTCACTCCTGGACCTGCTTCTCCATCCTGTCCTTGTATTGGCGGTGATGTTTGGGAGTGAGCACTTTCTTGAGTTGTCTCCACAGAGACACTCTTGGTGGCCGTTCCTGGACCCTGTCTGGTGTTTCCTGGACAGTGTTTGAGGCCTCCTTGTTGTTGTTTGGAGTCTCCTCATTGTTGTTTGGAGTCTCCTTGTTGTCATCTGGAGTCTCCTCATTGACGTTTGGAGTCTCCTCGTTGTTTGGAGTCTCCTTGTTGTTGTTTAGAGTCTCCTTGTTGTCGTTTGGAGTCTCCTTGTTGTTGTTTGGAGTCTCCTCGTTGTTTGGAGTCTCCCTGTTGTTTGGAGTCTCCCTGTTGTTTGGAGTCTCCTTGTTGTCGTTTGGAGTCTCCTCGTTGTTGTTTGGAGTCTCCTCGTTGTCATTTTGAGTCTCCTCGTTGTCGTTTGGAGTCTCCTCATTGTTGTTTGGAGTCTCCTCATTGTCGTTTGGAGTCTCCTTATTGTTGTTTGGAGCCTCCTCATTGTTGTTTGGAGTCTCCTTGTTGTCATTTGGAGGCTCCTCGTTGTCGTTTGGAGTCTCCTCATTGTTGTTTGGAGCCTCCTCATTGTTGTTTGGAGTCTCCTTGTTGTCATTTGGAGTCTCCTCGTTGTTTGGAGTCTCCTCATTGTTGTTTGGAGTCTCCTTGTTGTCGTTTGGAGTCTCCTCATTGTCTTTTGGAGCCTCCTCATTGTTGTTTGGAGTCTCCTCGTTGTCGTTTGGAGTCTCCTCATTGTTGTTTGGAGCCTCCTCATTGTTGTTTGGAGTCACCTCATTGTCATTTGGAGGCTCCTCGTTGTTTGGAGCCTCCTCATTATTGTTTGGAGTCTCCTCCTTGTCGTTTGGAGTCTCCTCATTGTTGTTTGGAGCCTCCTCATTGTTGGGAGCCTCCTCATTGTTGTTTGGAGTCTCCTCATTGTTGTTTGGAGCCTCCTCATTGTTTGGAGCCTCCTCATTGTTGTTTGGAGTCTCCTCATTGTCATTTGGAGTCTCCTCGTTGTCGTTTGGAGTCTCCTCATTGTTGTTTGGAGCCTCCTCATTGTTGTTTGGAGTCTCCTCGTTGTCATTTGGAGTCTCCTCGTTGTTTGGAGGCCCCTCATTGTTTGGAGTCTCCTTGTTGTTGTTTAGAGTCTCCTCGTTGTCGTTTGGAGTTTCCTTGTTGTTGTTTGGAGTCTCCTTGTTTTTTGGAGTCTCCTCATTGTTTGAAGTCTCCTCGTTGTCATTTGGAGTCTCCTTGTTGTTTGGAGTCTCCTCGTTGTCATTTGGAGTCTCCCTGTTGTTTGGAGTCTCCTTGTTGTCATTTGGAGTCTCCCCGTTGTGTGGAGTCTCCTTCTTGTCATTTGGAGTCTCCCTGTTGTTTGGAGTCTCCTTGTTGTCATTTGGAGTCTCCTTGTTGTCATTTGGAGTCTCCTCGTTGTGTGGAGTCTCCTTGTTGTCATTTGGAGTCTCCTCGTTGTTGTTTGATGTTTGCTGTACGTCATTAGCCATATCAAGGATGTTGTTTGGCAGCTCCTGGACATCTTTTGGCATTTCAGGAATGTCAGTTGGCATCTCCTGGAACCTTTGAGGAGCATTGGTCTCTGGACACTGCTCAGACATGTACTTGCTCAGCACCTCCAGAGTCCTCCGCAGCTCTTGATTGGCCATTTCTTGAGCTTTCAGCTGAGAGGCCAGCTCGAGGTTGGAGGTGGTCTTCTCCTCCAGCTGCCTCTTTAAGTCCTCCAGCTCTTTTCTGCAGACCAGTTTTTCTTTCCTCTCCATCTCCACGTCCTGCTCCAGGGCTTTGTTTTTGTCCTGTAGCCTCTTTGCCAGCTTCAGGTCCTTGGTGACTCGGTTGTGAAACTGATACAAGACTTCCTGTAGCCTCTCCACCTCCTGTTCAAGCTGAATCTTTAAGCTCCTCTCCTCCTGCAGCTTCTTCTCTGCCTCCTTCGGCAGAAGATATTTTGTTTCCTGCAGGCATTTTTTCAGATTGCCCTTCTCTCTCTGGGGCTTCTGATGTGGTGATCTTGCTCGTATGGAAGTGGTTGCGGCCCGGTCACTGTTCGCCTGGAGGTGAGCAGTGTGCTCCTCTTCCCTGGGTAATGGACGTGGTTGTCTCAGCCACGCTGGATGTTTTGAAGCCTGGGAAGGGGGTCCATTCTCCGTGTCTTGACGGGGAATCTTAGCTTCTGGCTGTGTGGGGAGGTTGGTGTCTTTCTCTGGCTTTTTGTTGTTGCTGCCAAAGAATAAGGCTCCCGGCTCCGTGTGTTTCTTTTCCAGATCCTCAACCTCCCTGTCCATGATCTCAGAGAGTGACTCAGTTTCACTCGTGTTCTTGTTTGATGCCATTTCTGTTCTTCCTGGAAATAGCTGATGTGATGTGTTTTCGGTCGGTTTAACTTGTTGAGGTGACTTTCCAACAATTTTGCGTCGCACTAGAAATACTGTTCTGGTAACGTGTTGAAGGCTCTCTCCAGTAACGTGTCTCAGACGGTATCTGTGAAGTGTTTGTGTGGAGTCAGGCTGGTGAATTTATATTCAAATAACTGGTTTTGATGATGTCACATTCCAGAATTCTTTCTCTCTTTGTTTTGGTTCGTTTTGTATGTTTTCTTTTGCCAACATTCTATGAGGAATTGAATTTAGAAAAATAAATAAATTTTTCAATAAAAATAAAAATGAATGTGGATTGAAAAACAGAGGTATAAAAAATCTATGTGAAATTAAAAATGAAGTGACAAATTATCCTGTCAACAGTGGCATCAAGAGTGGAAGTAACAAAAATGAATTGAATTTGAGTCTGATTGATCAGATAAATTTAATCAGTTCAACTGAATCAATTTTAATCTACTACCAAAGAAAGATCTGAAATATAGTGAGATTATTTTTATGAGCACACATGTTATCTGTTATATGTATTTAATATGTAGGCCTTTGTAAGTCTCTATATGTTTCAGGCTGTCAGAGAATCCCCAATATTTTGTTGTGCAAATAAACTTTATTAATTATTATGCAAAATTGATTAATTAATTGTACCAATAATCAATTACGGAAGTGCTTACAATTTGTAACCCTATTTAAAGCTTAAATCTTGAGTTTTTACATGCAGTATTTCTCTAGTATGGGAAATAGAAAGCAAGTACAGTTAAAGTGGCAAAATGAAGATTTTAATTTTAATAAATGTCTGTTAAGTCACAATCTATTGCTGAACAAGATGAGTGAGCCCATGGCTTAATGTTTAAAGTACTGCAGTACTTCTACATGTGCAGTATTACAAACTGGGTGCCTGTGGTGACACATTTTAAGTTACTGCTAATGTAATCACTACAGATATCTGCATATTATCAGATGATAGCTAATGGGATCTGAGACTGCTGCTAATGCAAACTGAACATCTTCTACAGCTGCAGCTTCATACTGAAAGCTTTTATCTGGTAAAACATGAGTTCACTTTTATCATGAAGAAGTTTCAGGAAATGCAGTGTTTCTGTCAGTTAGCTGAGCACTGGTGCTAAAACATGATAATGGTCATTTTTTGCATTTTTAGACAGGGGATCAGTGAGTTGTGAGATGAAGAGCTGCAGGTGACAGGCTGCACACCTCCAACTTCTCAGCGAGGTAACCAGCTCTTTTCACTGTGCCCTGCTGTTCACAGACTCATGCAGAACGCAGCATAAAATCAGATCACGGTTGCTCACAGAAAGATGGAAAAAGGACAATTATTGCCTGATTTCTAAGTCAGGGATAATCAAAGAGTAATGTGTGTTCAAAGAGGTTTTTTTTGTGAAAGTTTTGCACTCAAAATCAAAAGTTATGAAGAGTTGTCATGAGAGGGACTAATTCTGGTCCTTTTTACAACCAAACTCAGCTGCCTCGCTGCAGTTGATAAGAACTAATGGTTCAGATACACCAAATCCATTCACATACATCAAGTCGACGGATCCAATTTTTTTTTCTATGGAGAGGAGTAGATCCGGCTGTGATTGGTGCAGCACAGCAAGTTGACAGACCGTTCGGCATGTCTGAATTTGCATAATCACAACTAGACCTTTATTTCATGCAAATGACGTCTGTCCAACACAATGTTGCAGACTCACAAAAGATGGATCAAACTGATCAAACATGAAATAAGACACTGTTACTGCATCACTTGTTTCTCACCTAAAAACAAACATATTTTCGTGGACCTGGCCACCATGTTGAAAAGATTTGAGACACAATAGACAACAGATCAATATCAAGCACCGCCCCAAAATAGTATGACTGAGAATTAAAATCATTTAAAAGGAAGAAAAGATAAAATATATTAACATGAAATAACTAATTAAAATCAACAGTTGACAAATGAGAATATAAAAGCGTGTGAGATAAAAGATGAGTGTCACTAAAATAAAATAAAAGTTAAGAATGACCAACCAGACTACTGAAAGGTGCTACTAAAAATGAATATTTTCAGTTTAATTTTAGATAGCTCACAAACATGTATGAGAGATACTGAGGTGCCACACCATATACAGCCTTAAAAACCAGTAATAAAATTGTATTTATTTTTTTAAACTGGGAGCCAGTGGAATGACTTCAGTAGAGTTCTTATATTGTTTGAATTCCTTTTTCTTGTTAAAACTCTATATTATATATTTGTGTGAGCAGCACGTTACCATAGTCTAGTCAACTGGAAATAAAAGCATGAATGAGTTTTTCAATGTCGTCCTGGGATGAAAGGATCCTAACTTTGGATTCCCAAATTATAAAATCTGGTTTAAATAACATTTATTTTTATCATTATCAACCACACACAGAGATATGTTTGAGCTGTTTTTACTGACCACAAGGGGAAATAAAAAGGTTCCTGTTCAAGCAAAGACAACCAAAACAACTGAAATATGCAAATACTTGTTTGTTTTTTTAATCTAAATGATTGGAAATCAATTAATTTTCATGACTGCTCATTGTATCACATATGATACCAAAAATATTATTATTATAATTATTAGGGCTGGGTATTGATTCAGATTTCCTAAATTAATACGATTCGATTCACAAGGTCCCAATTCAATTTGATTCACGATTCAACTCAATTTGATATCAATGCATTTGGGGATATTTCTCTAAGATTCTCAGTGAGCTAATGCTGTATATTATACAAGGACTAACCTCTGCCCTGGCACATTATTAAAAATATTAATGTGAAAACTATGAATAGTGCATGTTGGCTCACTGGAAAGGCTCTGCCACACTAAATGGAATGGGACCTTAATAAATTAGTACAGTATCATGTGTAACATCTGTGTTTGTTTTACTATATTCCTGTCAATATGGCTGACCTGGACAAGTTCATACTCAGTAAAGCCTTGGGATGAAAATCAGTATGTGGCTTTTAACCCTGAAAATGTGGCTTGAAGGAAGTCAGGATATCTGATGAGAATGACTTCGGTTTATTTTGCCTCAAATGTCAGAATAACAGACCTAACTACCACGTTTACAAGCCAGATAACTTTGTTTTTATTTCGAGCATTTAACACCCACATTCTCCCATAATCCATTGCATTTCTCTGCTGTAGTTACGACCAGCGGTACCTACCCGGACATCTTTCTGTCAAGGCTCTTTGTATTATATGCCCGTCAGATTTATGCTACCTGTTAACGACATGACAAAAAGTTTACAGGTTTTCAACTGCTTTTTCACTCATTTTTATTGTATGCCATGTGACAGGCCTGTCAATATTTAACATAGCTGTTAAGTTTGCTTTAGTAACGGTAAGTCTAGCCTTAATAATATATATTATTATGTATATAATATATGTTAATGTTGCTACAATTTTCGGTAATTCGCCTCATTTGGTTCTGTTAACTAGCTTGGTTATGTTAGCTTGTAAGCTTCTTACAGCTAGTTGTTATTAGCTGGCTCGATATCCAGGAAAATTACCACTCTTTCATTTGGCTAAAATTATGCAACAGTAATATGGAATATGTAGAGAAGGGTGTGAAAAAGTTCAAATTCATTTTGACTTATTATCGCCGCAGGAATGAATGTTTTTTGTACAGTAAAATGCAAGTTGCCAGGAAAATTGTTGCCTCAGCCAGTAAAGTTTGGGATCCTTCTTCTCCCTCATTCGGAGCTGACATCCCTCTGGATTGTGAAATAACAGAGGAAACCATAGGGTGAGTCCAGTCAGACATTTGTCTCTGCTTATGTGCTTTTGTGTTTTCTTTTAACGCTGCAGGAGCTTCCTCTGCTGCTGTTGAAATGTGACATATACATGTCCTGTTTTGTAATATCCTCCATTTCTCTTGATGGGGCAGTGGCAATAGACCTTTTTCACTGCTTTTACACGAACCAGCAGGATAAACACAGGTGTTACCAATGATACTAATGAAGGTTCACTTCCATTCAGGTCAAACAGTCAGGGTGCTATTATTGTGAATGTTGGCTTACACTAAATGGAACGGGACCTTAATTAGTATCACTGATAACACCTGTGTTAATCTTCCTGCTCTATATCCATATGGCTGTCATGAAAAGGGACTGTTGACGTCTTTATTTATTGAAAGACACAATGGAGACATGGATAGACTATTAGTTGTGGTCTACATTTAGAATTAGATTTTCTTTTGTTTGTTTTCATTTTAAATTGAATTTTTATCCAACAGTACTGTAATTGGAAACCTGGACATTCAGTCAGTAGGTAGGTTCAATACAGTCAGTGTTTGAATAAGCACTGTCGTACTGTAAGAGCAACGATTAATTGATAAATCCACTATTAATGGATTATTTAATTAATTGCCAGCTATTCTAACAATTGGAGAATCGTTTTGAGTCTATTTTTCTGTTAAAAAAAAAAACCTCTGATTTCATCTTCTACAATGTGAATATTTTCTGGTTTCTTTACTCATACTTCAAATATATTTGGGGCGTTGATAAAACAAGACATTTGAGGATATCATTGTGGACTTAAAACACTGGCCAAATATCAGTAAATGGAGAAAATGATTAATGAATAATCAATATATAAATAAATAATGAAAATAATTGTTACAGGACAACACATGTGGAGGACATACATCCATGTGCTCTGCATGTTTGGACCTATTTTTCAAGTGACAAGATTGTGAAATTGATTAATCAATTATTGTTTTGTGTAGTTTATTAAAAAAAAGTCAAAAATATCTGTTTTCAGCTGCATAAATCTGAATATTTTCTGGTTTCTTTACTCCTTTATGACTGTTACATGAATGTATTTGGCTTGTGGTCAAAACAAGACATTTGAGGATGTGATCTGGGCTTTGGTCAACATTTTTGTGACATTTCATGGACTAAATAACTAAAGTTAATTAATAGAGTAATAATAGTCATCAGATTAATCAATAATGAAAATAATCATTAGTTGCAGCCCTAATACACCCATTTACTGTGAGAAACTAACCTTACAAATGGGAATCCCCATTGAATACCTGTGGCCATTTTGTTTACTTCAGTGAAATTCAATATATTCAGAAGTTCTATGTTAACATTGCTAACACTGTTGCATGATGTGAATAATGACATTGGAGATTCTTTCTGATTGGCAAGTTAGTATTTGTCACTAAGCAAGGTGACCACTGACCAATGAATTAACTAAACTGAGGAGCTAGAAATGAAGATAAATTTCTGCACATGATTCAGCTTCTTTGCCCTTGAATCAGATTTTCTTGTTTTTTCTTTCTCCTTCATTCTGTGTAGCATAACGCAAGAGAGGGAGTGTGACACTGGGATATTGGTAAGTGTATTGTTTCTCTGCTCTGTCATGATAATTAATTCATTAACAACACTGACAGGCAAGTTTTGAATTTTGGTGGGGTATTTTTCTATAATTTAGTCTTTAGTGAAGTTATATCCTTTTGCTAATATTGATATATCACATAGTGTGTATACAGTATGTGTGTGTTTGTAAGGCACAGAGTCTGTGAGGGAATCTAGACTCCATGGCACTCAGTCTCTTTGTGTCTACACACCCCTCTGACTGTTTATGAGTGTAGCCTCGCTGTGATTGTTGTATTAAAACATGCAGTTTTCCCATAAAGAGGAGGAAGGCTATCAAAGGTTTGAAGATCTCTAATCTGCTGTGAAATCTAACGCTGGTGGCGTCACATTGAGAATCAAGTAAACAGATGCTGTGAGACCTTTCCTGTCCGGTATAGCACAGGAAATTTTTTTTTAATGTTCTACATAAAAAAAGATGAGGAGAAAAAAATTGCATTCCTTTCTTTTGAAAAGAACACATAATTTATCTTCTTACTTAACAAATCCCATTATATGAGAAACAGACAGGTACAGTCAGGCATGAATGTGGCATACTTTAAATGTCTTTCAAATTTCTGCCTTAGATCATATATGTTTAATTATGAGCCCAAACTTAAATTCTTCCCAAAACACAAACACAGCGGTGAAGCTATTTGTTGTTGGTGTTTTTTTTAGAACTGATACTGAAATGCTTTGCATTCTCAATCTCTGTTCTCCACTGAGCAGTAGCTGAGTAGGTGAGTCACTTTATTACCTGTGGAGGGCAGCAGTAGGCTTGAGATGCATCTCAGCTGCCTGTAGTGTTAAAAGGAGAATAAGAGTAGGAAGGAGAACAACAACACAGCAGCCCAGACCAAAGCTGAAAACCTCATTGTACTTCTACTGTACCTCAAGCTCAGCCCTCACTGACCAAATCTTTTTAAAGTCATATTCACCTGTTTTCAAGTTACAGAGCTGAGACATATCCATTTTTAACTGACTCAACATTACAGACTGAGATTTAACAACAAATATCTTGATGTAAATACAGTTTAAAATGTAAACACATTTTCAGGACCATCATTCAATAAGAAGCAGAAAGGAGACAGACCTTAAAGAGATGAAGAGTTACACTAAATAATGTTTAGTTTAACTGTGATGGAACTGGATGTTGTTCCATTCAGTCATTCAGAATAATACTGAACTTATTACCGATACTTTTGTTGTGGGAAAAATAGTTGGATGTATTACTCCCAACCCAGTCCAGCTCATAAACCTTTGTCCTACTTCTAAATACCGTAGCATCTCGCATGATGTGGTCATTAACAGTAAGATTAGATTATGACTTATTAAGTATATTGTAGGTACTGAAAAAATGCCTATTTTTACAGAAGATGATAAGAAAAGCACCTGTAACAATGTAACTTTGTTTTCTTTTCCTATTATAGCAGTATGTGGAAGTATAAAATTTTAAAGGCTCCTGAAGTTCTAATCATTAGACTTTTATGAAAGGAAAAGTGTGGGTGATGCTAATAACATTAATGATGCTTCTATTCTATCTGTGTGTCCCAGTAAGCCATGCCAATAACAAAATGTTTTCACAGATTATGAATTGATGCAGAAAAGTCAATAATTGTAAATTTAAAACCTAATTATTGACATTATGATGGCCTGTAACAATTTTGTAAGACCAGGCTGTACAGCTGAACCAACTGAGTGCTAAAACATAACAGACGTAAATATGTGCATTGTGTTTACTTTCTGAACTAGGCTATGTCTTGAGTTTTTGTGACGCTGAGCGTGAGCAACTGCAGATGGATTCAATCCAGTTGGTGCCTCCTGGCTGAATAGCTAGTGTATGGAAGCATTTTAGCGTCTATGGGGTTGAAGGCAAAAGCTGCACAAGAGCCACACTGTACGGATGTTTTTCTAACTAAACTAATTATGGATCATTACAAATATGTTTTAAAAGTAGAGAAAAATTAAATCGTAAAAAAAATCAAATATTATGATGCATCAGTAATCACTTTGTAATCTCATCTTAGCCCTCTGAATCAGAATCGTACTCTAATCGAATCGTGAGGTTCCACAAGATTCCCACCACTAGACAGCAGTAGAGTAGTAGAGCACCCATCTGATCCGATATTGGTATCAGGTGCTGAAAGACATAATTCACTTATTGGATATCGGACTGATGTCACTGATGCACAAACTGATCAAGATTCCATAGTCTGATGTTTTCATGAATTATGAACCATAACCCGATAGCCACAATGTTGCAGCACAAATTAATTATTAAATAATGGAAAAGTTCTACAAAGATATGCAGTAGTCCCCATGTATTTTTATCTCTTAAAATTCAATCTTGAGTGGGTTGCAGGGGGTCCCCAGCAAAAGGAGGAATAAAGTATTTTAACTTTTATCACATTTGTTGTAACAACAAGGAAAGAAATAGGTTGTGGCTGTTTTGATTGATTATAATTTATAGCTATCCTAGTTTGATTGTTGACTGACTATTAATTATCTTTAAAACTAAAACTTAGTCATATTCAAACTAAAACCTAATTATCATGAATCCTACAAAAAAGAAAAAAATGGGACTCTGTGGTCGTTTGCATCTATAATGGGGGTCCCTGACATGACAAAGGTTGGTAAGGTCCATCTAGACATACATGGAGATTGCACCAGACCATGAGGCCAATGAACAATCTGCCACTGAGTGTACTAGAAACAGTCAGCTAACTCAACATGTCCTGTTTGGAGATGCTTTAGTCTGGAAACACATAAGACAGCAACTCGAAATATCTGTAAAGACAACATTCTGCGGAATGGAAGTTGTGCTTTATCGTACAATACTAACAATTTGATGAAGCGTTTGCTTAAGTATCACATGAAAAAGCACTTTAAGGCTAATACTGTAATCAATGTAAAGGAGTTTAAAGAAATCAACTAAACATTTTTTACATAAATACATACATAAACAACAATCTTGATCTAGATGGTCTTCTTTTTTCCTTCAAAGAATTGTAGCCAAGGCACACACTTGAGTGAGACGTTCTACAGCTGAAAAATTGACTCCCTGGTGGACAAGCCATGTAATTGTGACACTTCTAAATGACCTCAAGCCTAGTTTGGCATTCTGTACTATGATTTCCTGTTATTTATCAGCCAACATGTGCACAGATACTGATATATCTGCAATCTGTCTCATTTTTGGCTGATATGTTGGCCTGACTGATTATAGATCTGGCTCCGGTACGATCACATTATCCCACTTAAGGTGTGAAAAATTTTAATCACACCTGAGGTTTCCTGCGATGACATGTCAAAATTTCAGCTGTGAAAAACTCCTATAGCTAACAGGAGGTAAACTTGGAACAGAGCTGTTTAGCAGTGCAGTTACAGTGAAATAGATCCATATAAAATGGTATGTCTGTGGAGGTAATGAAGTGGTAAAAGAAATAGCATGAACTGGACTGTTGTGGTCAGTGGATTATTTTAAGAGGATTTGCTCACAAGCTAAGTTGAGAAATATTTACATGCTGAAAAGTCAGGAACTAAATACTGAAGTGGTTGTGAAGGGCTTAATGAATAAGCCAGACTGTGTGTGTGTTACAAATTCAGTTTGTAGCTTTCATTATTAATACATGGTTTTATTTTCTATTACACCTCCAATAACAGCATTTTCACTGTAACAAGCAAACATATTTCTAAAGCAGTTTCCATCTGTATTGAACATTCCAAAGCCTTTTACCAGAAAAGAATGGCTTTGTTCTTGTTTAATATAGGTATGAGAATCTGACCATTCATTCAGTGTCTTTGGTTCATGGCTGTCAGTTTGGCTTATAGGTGAATAGAAGTGGCTGTCAGCAGAACAATACTGGAAAAAACACATGCTTTTTGTGAATAAAATAACCCAGAGGAAGCAGCTAAAGTCAGGACAGAAAGAGGCCCAAGATGGAACCCTGAGGCATTCCACTCGTCCTTTGTGCCAACTTGGGTACAAACATGGTTTCTAATTTAATTTGTAAAAGCTATTCTGGGTGATTCACCTCTGCCAATTGCCAATTAATCTTTATTGGTCAAGAATGCGTTAACTACAGTTAGATATCAATGTTGTGACATGTTGTGAATGGAAGAAATGTGAAGAATTAAACCACTTTTTCCACACAGGTTTAAAGATACATGAGTATCTCTTATTATATTTAAAGAAGTGCTTTGTTCTTGCATCACTAATAGTGTAGCTTACTTCATTCCTTAAGTTTTGCCACAGACTTATACCACGGGAAAATTCATTTTACCAAATGGAAGAAGACAGTGACTCTGTATACACACTTTATAAATCATGTATTCCTTAGAACTGTTTTTTACATATAAATAAGGCAAATCAAATCAAAACTTTACATAAAACATGAAAACCATCAAGACAAAAACAGGAACAGAAATCAGTATAAAATGACATTTCAACACAATTTAGGGAGTTAAATTGAAAATAAAAATAAAATAGAATGAGGAAGGAGAGTAAAAATTACACTGCCGTTTAAGATATTAATCAAAAGCCTCAGATTAGGTGTAATGAAAGACAGCAAACAGAGAAGTCTTCAGCCTTGATTTAAAAGAACTGAAAATTGCTGCAGACGTGCAGATTTCTGGGAGTTTGTTTCAGATATGCGGTGCATAAAGACTGAATGCTGCCCCTCATGTTTAGTTTTGACTTTGGCAGAAAGTAGACCTGTCCAGGACGACCTGAGAGGTCTGGATGGTTCACAATGTAGCAGAAGATCAGAAACGTATACTGGCCTTGAACCATTCAGTGCTTTATAAACCAGCAGCAGTACAAAAGTGATAGACAGGAAGTCAGAGTAACAACCTCAGAACTCTTTGCATAATCAGATAACTTTTTATATTCAAAAACATGAGAGTGGTGATAGGAGCGGACTGATCATTGTGACTAATGCTCTTAAAATCAATTATTGGCACATTTCATGATAATAACAAGAACTCATTAATTTACTGACAAGCAGTCCTCAGAGATGAATCTGTTAATTTTGTTTTTACATTAAGTAGTCATTCTTGTCTTGAGAGTGGCAAAAAAAGGTGAAAATATAACCTATTTGGTATATTTTTAGAAACTCTGAATCAGCAAGCGTATTAAATCACAAATTATGAGGCAACTCAGATGTTTTGCATTTTTAAATACTAAAAATGCTCATTTAAACCATTATTTTCTCACTGTGTTATGCAAGCTTAATAAAAATGCAAATATATGGGACCTGAGTATTATGTAAGCATTTGAGTGTCCAATTGGGTAAGGTTTTCCTTTTATGTGGGGTCTATAACCTCATTATACCTCACGTCATGATATGAGCACAGCTGAGTCCTAGAAGTGGATGCATAATGTATATTATTCTTTTAACAGAATCATCTTGGTGAGACTGACCTGGTTGTAACAGCAGAAATATGAACTTCCGGCTGGTGAGTGTTTGTTTACTTTTTATTGTCATATTATTGAGCTGTTAAGTGTATATCACACAGTGTTTGAATGAGAATGAAGTATTTCAGAAATGTGCTTATATGCAGTTACATTTCAAACTTAAAATATAAATATATTCACACTTACAAAAGGAAATTACATCATCTTCAAAATCAGTTTTCTTTGTTTCAGATATTGACAAGAGAAAAACTGCCCATAAATCAGAATGTAATGTTTTTACCTTCGTATAACTGTTGGTGAACATGCGTTTGCTGAAAGGTTTGTGCTGCTGGAGACTTTGTGTGTTTGAGGGAGAGAAAGAAAGCCGGAGAGACAGACAGACAGGGAGAGTGAGGGCAGGAGGGACCCGTATTAGCCGGGACACTTGAATGAATTTGAAGAATAGGTTTTTACATGCAGAACAGCCACAATACTGGGCCCTGACTGGCAGACAGTACCAGCTTCTCTGATTCAAATGACGCACACCGGCCTGATTGGATGGATTTAAAATCTTGTTTTAGCAGTGTCCAAACAAAACCGAGTCCAGTTGTGGAACTTTTACTGCCACTAATTTGAAATCTGAAAGAAAGACACATGGATAAACGTTGGAAATCTCTCTAATGCCAGTTCTAGCTGTGTGTGACAGTATGTGTGGATTACTAAAATGGATCCCATAGAATTACTGGGTTAGCTGTTATTAGCAATGACTTTATTCTGTCTATTTTATACCAGTGTTTCAATTTTTTTTGAAGAAATCCTCAAATATAGATGCAAACAAAATTCTTCAACAAGGCGGCACAGTGAATGTTGTCGTAATGATTGGACATGCTTCTGTAAAATAGAGCAGGTCTACACCGTGCTCTTTATAAACCCAATTTTTCCCACCATCATATTTGTCATTCATAACTAGATAAGTCCTCTATTGATCCCTTGCTCTGGAAATTAGCGAGCATTAAATAATCATGATCAAAACATACAGTCAGTGTAATATGAGCAGCTGGTCAAATAAACTGAAATGAAAATGAAAATTAACATATTAGGGCTGCAAACGAACTAATTATTTTTATCATCGATTTTTCAGTTGATTATTTTCTTGATTAGTTGATAACCGGTTGGTCAATAAAATGTCGGAAAAAGGTGAAAAATGTCAATCAGTGTATCCCAAAGATACGCAAGATGACATCCTCTAATGTCTTTTGTTTTGCCCATGACCTAAAGATACTGAGTTTACTGTCAGAAAGGGGAGAAAAAAACAGAAAATATTTACATTTAAGAAGCTGAAATCAGATCATTTTTACTGTTTTTTCTGAATAAAATTACTTAAACCGATTAATCGTTTAGCTAAATAGTTGCAGCTCTAACACATATACAATTTGCAAATGCTTTTTTGCTCTTTTTTCTGGAATTTTTTGGCTTAGGTTCCTTGAAAGAGCTTAAAAATACTTGAATTACAAGTAACTAACGTAACTAAAGTAAATAACTCTGGAAAAGAAAAAAACATCTACCTTTGAGTCTTCAGGACTGTAGCCCATAAACGAACATGTGACAACTTCTTCAAATTCAATCAATTTAAAATCTGATTTAGCAAACCACACAAAATGAATAACTTAAAACCACTATGAAACTGAGGAAAACAAAGTTAAAAGTGAATAAAAAGGCTCAGTAATGTAATATTTTTTGCACATATAAACCAGCGTAACACAATTACTCTCGTGCAGCGAAGGCAGCTTTTGTGTGCATGTAACACCAGTCAGTGGTACATTGATTGTGACTCACTACAGTGGTGTGAGTGTCCCACAGTATTATCTCTGTCAAGTGGCTGTCCGGTATACGGTTATGTGATCCCGTGAGGCGAAGCTGGCCCCCACAAATTTAAGCATACGCAGACACAACTAAAGCTCCCCGCCCCTCCCTCACACACATGCACGCACATGCACACACACACACACACACACACACACACACACACACACACACACACACACACACACACACACATACACACTGTGTCTGACCCAGGGGTCAAGGTGCAGTGACTCTGAGGGTTGTCTAACTGGGCCTCTTGAAACTCTTGCCTTGCATTCCAGCGCCGGGAGGAGGGGGTTGTTGCAGCCAGGCTTATTACCAGAGAGAGAGAAAGAGTGATAGAGAGTGAGAGAAAAGAGAGAGGGAGGGAGGCAGGGAGGGAGAAGTGGGGGTAGAAAGAAGCTGGAAGGTATTATGCACTATTTCCTTGGCTTCCTAGAAGCTCCCGCTTATTCCCTCCCACTCGGCCGGCAGAGTTCTCCGACACAGTAAAGGAAACGCTGAAAACTTGAACCTGCTATTCTCCAGCTGCCTCGGCCTTCTAACTAGCCCACTTGTTTTCTTTCACTGCCGTCCCCTCTCTCTCTCTCTCTCTCTTTCTCTCTGTGTCTTTCTCCCTCCCTCGCCCTCTCCCTGTTTGTCTCGCCCTCTCTCTCTCTCTCTCTTTCTCCGGGCTGTGTGTAAGAGGATCACTTTGTGTCCGTTGCCTTTTTCCGCGGTGCTGCAGACACACATGGAGGAGAGGATTTGGATTTGAGGAGATACTGACGGGGGTGCACAGCTGCAACAGTCCCCTCCATCTCCACACCAGGACTAATGCCCCCCTCTCTCTCTCTCTCTCTCTCTCTCCCTCTCTCTCTCTCTCTCCCTCTCACTCTCTCCCTGTGTGTTTGACTCTCCCTATGTCGCACTCTCTCCGCTTTCTGCCTCTCGGAGGGGTGGGGGGTGCCATATGGGAGCTCAGAAAAATGGAAGTGGATCGGAGATAGACAAGAGAGGAATCTGTCATTCTTGGGCTCGGGTGTCGGGATCTATGTGGTAAGTGCTTTTCTCTTTCTCTCTCTTCGCACTTTTTTAGAAGTTCTGTGCTCCCCAAGAATCTTCTCAGCAGTGTGTTTGATTCTTCTTTGCTTTTGCCAAATGTTACCTATTTTGAGTTTTTGTTGTTGCACTCGCAGTTCTGTTTTTGAGCCTAGAAATTTTTTATCCACTTCGTTTCAATGTGCACAAGTTCATGTTTCATTGTTACAACAAATCTGTGAGCTCTGGTGATAAGAGGGGCTTTGTGCATTTGAATTTGTACCAAGTTTTGAGGGTCAAGGTGGAGTGAGAGGGGAGGTGGAGTGGAGGCCGACTGGGGGAAGGGAATTCAGAGGGGTCAAAGAGAATGGCACTTGGCGCAGGCAACACAATAGCTCAGAAAACTTTTTTAGTATGACATTGTCACTGCGAAACATGTGCCTGCCTCAAAACCTGAAAACTACTGCATATTTCATCTTATTTGTAGGAGGTTTGTTGTAGAGGCCATTTATTTAGCTGATGAAACTGATCATTGGTTTCTCTGCAAGTTTTAAGTCTGTGTTGAGTGTAGTTTTAGAGACAATGAGTACTGAAGTTTTATGTCACTCATTATATATTTTAAACTAATTTCTTTTACAGAAATGATACCATAAAATGACTTCCAAAGATGATAAGTGCATTGCTAACTTTTTTTTAAACAAAGAAATCAGTTAGAAACTTAAAATTCCAAGTTCACACTGTCTCTTGTAGCAATGTTTGAGATGTGGATAGTTTTGTTGAAAGGGTTCTTGTTGCAGGTTATTTTCTGCTGGTTCATCCCCATAGAAAACAGGTCATGGTTGATGTTGCTGCCAGTGCAAACTAATGCATTACCGCAGGCTGACTGAATAACTCCATTATGTGATAGATGGAAGTGATACCTCTGGAGCACTGGACTTGCAAATAGCTCTTAAAACTGCACTTTGACTTGTTTCTATTTGAATATTTGTGGTAGATTTGACAGCATTGTTTGTTATAGGCATAAAGTAAAGAAAGGAACA
This sequence comes from Lutjanus erythropterus, assembly GCF_056507025.1. Lineage (NCBI taxonomy): Eukaryota > Metazoa > Chordata > Actinopteri > Lutjaniformes > Lutjanidae > Lutjanus > Lutjanus erythropterus. The sequence goes on from NC_139327.1 coordinate 6,371,909, forward strand.
CTCCCCGATAAATTAATAATATGAAATTGATAATGATACCCTTTTATTAATTATGTTTTGACAAGATCATAGATCATTTCCTGAGATAAAACTGGGCCATAGAAAATGTGTTCAAGTTCAAGACTAATCTAATACCTGACCAAACTTATTTTAAATGTCCTGTATTCAATCTCACAAAAATATTTACTCTGGAATAGATTTTTTTGAAAATTCAAATACACTTCAAATAGCTCTTCAACAAACCAGAATTTTCTGAGGGGCCAAAGTTCCTTAGAAGTTAGTGTTCTTAACTCTGAGAAACTTTTCACTTAAAATTACAGCATATTTGCACCCTAAAAGAACTTATGTGTGTGTGTGTGTGTGTGTGTGTGTGTGTGTGTGTGTGTGTGTGTGTGTGTGTGTGTGTGTGTGTGTGTGTGTGTATAGGTCTGAGAAATGAGTTGAGCTGAGTAAGTGAGTGAGTGAGTGAACTCTTTACAAAGCTATTGAACTTGAGAGCTGTGATTTATGTGTCTCACCTTGATGGTTCATTGGCAGTTTGGGGTTTTGACCTCACTCCCTTCACTCCCGTCTCTTTGAGGAAATCAGAGCCCGTCTCTCTCTGACTGACTCATTCTGTGCCTCCCTCGCTCCCTCCGTTCATTAGACATCTTAGTAACATGGGAATGAAGCGTTTCAACCGGCACCTCTGAAAAGTGCTATTAAAGTAAGATTTTTAAGTTAAGAGTTTAGCTGTGTCTGTATGAATTTATTTTTTTTGTATCCTCTCTGTGCAGCATCATGTCTGTTTAACTTTTAACTACTGGGAAGCTTTGCAGGATTTCAGTCACTACTGCTGTTTTTTATGCATACACACAAACTGTGTCTGCTGCAGAATTTAGTTCTCTATTTTTGACATGTGGGTCACAATCTAATGAAGCAGCACTGCACACCTTCTTAATGAGGACTCATGAAGTTGCTGTCAAAAAGTTGTATTCTTTGTTGAGGTAGCTACTGATTCAGTTTCAGTCCTGTAATATGACAAAATGTATAAAAATAAATCGCCTGCTCAGCATTGGAGAAAAGAAAATGAATTTGTGGATAACTTCAAGAGCTTCCCTCAAAGGCACAACACTTGAACAAATGTAATTCAAAGATTTAAAATAAACTCAGGAGCATATTTGTGTTGTCTGCCATCCCCAAACTTTCTGTGCTTTAATCAGGGAAAAGAAGTTGATGACAAAATACCTTATATAAGAGACAATTTGAGGTTTGAGGGAGTGTTTTGTGTCAAGTAGCTTTTTGGACCACCAGAATTTGCTGTTGTATAATAGAGCTGCAACAATTAGTCAATTAGTGAGTCAAAAGAAAATCTGATAATCGATTAATCGTTTCAGACATTTTTCTAGCAAAAATGTCAAACGTGCTAGTTCTGCTTTTCTTTGTGATTTCTGTCTTTTGTCTTTGTGTTTTGGATTGTTGATTTGACAAAAGAAGCTACTTGCAGATGTCACTTTGGGAAATTGCGATACACATTTTTCTTTTGTTTTGTTTTTTTCTTGTACATTTTATAGACTCAATGGCTAATCAGTTAATAGTGAAAATAATTAGCAGATTAACTGACAATAGCCAAAGGATGATATGGATTTTTTTTTCCAGCTGATATGATCATGATAATTACTGGTCTCTCATCATGACTGATACCAATGATGGTGACCAAGGTGGTGTGATAAATTCACATTTTTGTATTTTAAAAAGAAGTTGTTATAACCTGTATTTCATGCACACCTGAGGGTAAAAAAAGCTCAGATGTAGTGAGCATAGATGAATGATTTAATATTCTGACTAAATCTAACTGACATCAGAACAACAAAAGCAAAGAGCAGTTTTTCTAGTAAAGGACATAAAAAAAAAATCACAAACACACTTTGGCTTTTATAAAACATTTTGACTAAGAATTCAAATGGAATGCTTTGACATATTCTGCCAAATCAAATATTATTATAGCTATATTTATTGGTTATAATTTTATTATTGTAATAATTAATAATGATATAAATTTCCCATTATCTGCCCCAAAATTTGTCATGCATCCCTAATTAATTATCAGATAGTTGCAGCCTTAGTGTATGTAGTATTGTTCACATATTTCAGTTGGATTGATATCATAGAGCACAGTTGTTAACCGATTAAGTTATTTAGTGAAAACAAACTCATTTTAGGTGAGTTAAAGCTTTTCTGAGGAGTAAAGGTGCTTAAAGAAGAAAAGGCTTCATTGTTTTGTGGCTTTCTATTCAGTACATTGGTGTGGTACAGTTCATCTGCTCACCAAGGAGCCTGGATTATTTGAAAGTGGGAAATATTTGATGTTTCCTTTATTAATAGTGCTCATCTGGTGTATGTCTACAGATGATCTTGGTTGTTTGTTGTCTTTCATGCCAGGTGAAGACATGTTGTCAGATAACCTGCCTGACCTCCACAGCCAATTTTAGCCTCTCCCTCATGCCTCCTCTGGTTATAAATTAGCCAGGTTGTTGTTGCAAGTAGTGAAAGGAAAAGCTCACTTAGTAGAAGTGATTTATTAGTTGCTAGTCTGCTGCTGCCATGTGAATGACAGAGGTGCCATTCAGGATGAAAACAGAAACTCAGAAAGCAGGCAGGATCTGACTGCTTCAGGAAATAGGAGGTGGTTTCCTTTTCTGCCACTCAACCAAAAGAGAAGTTGCATGATTTACCATTTAGTATTCCTTCCAAGGAAAGTTTCTGTGGCACAGAGAGCATGTCATATTTACCATGATTATAACAGGGATACATCTGTACCACTCTCTACTCTGTATTAATTGTTTGATAGACATCCATAAGCATCAGTGGAGGCCTACAGGGAAACAGGAAATGGGGAATCTATGCACTTTTGTGTTGATTTATATATGCATCAATTTAACACAACTCTGTTTCATCCAGTGGTGCTTACAACAGAAAATCCCCCAAAAGCATGTCTTTCTTCAAAGACCCTGCTTTGCATCTGGTTCACTGTAGCATGTGTGCAACATCAAAACATTGAGAGAAACCAGGCTATATGGCGTGTATACTCTGCATGTCGAGAGTCATTTGAGAGATCGATGAGTAATCCATCTCTGTAAATCTAGTTGTGCTTACTCCGATTACAACCTTAATGCAAGTAAGATAACTTTGTTAAGATGTTTGTATGACAGTCGCAATAATCTCAGTATTACCTTACTCGGGTGGTGATCAAATTACTAAAGTGCATGTAAACACAATGACTGACAACCCTGTTGACCTCTCCTGTTCTGTCCACAACACATGTAAGTATTCAGGCTGGAAACCCCTAGTTTTTACCTAGTCTTTCCCTCTTTAACAAGAAATATTTGTAGTAACTAAACTCAGACCTTCAGGTCCACCATTGAATTCTATCAGGGAGGCTGTCTCTGCAGTGAATGTGAAGAAAATGTGAAGAACCCTTATTGAAACACCTCAGTTCCTCTCTGGCATTAGACCAATGGCAGACACAAGTTACAGTCTTGAGACCAGATGGAGGTATATGCCTGTACTTGTGTACTGCTGACTAACAGAGTTGTGAACCTGAATGCATGCTGTTCCAGGAAGGAATATAATGTCAGTAGTTTTTAAGAATAACTGCTCCAACAAGCACCTTTGCCTCTTTTCAGTGCTTAGATAGATCTGACTAATGCAACTATAATTTTCTGAGAACAAACTCTTCAGATTCTTGATCAAGCTTGTGTAGTTGTTCCTTTAATATCTTGGCAACATCCTGCCATCTATCTGGATCCATCCATCCATCCATCCATCCATCCATCCATCCATCCATCCATCCATCCATCCATCCATCCATCCATCCATCCTTAAGCAGGAGGTCTTACCCAAATTTGTTTGGCAACCTTTATTAGACTGAATGGCCAACTTTGTCCTTTGTGAGGCTGGAGTGTGTTGAAGGAGAATTGTGATGCTGTGCATGCACCCATCACTGTCGCAGTTTATCAACATTATGTGCCATTACAGGGTGGGTTTATTCTGCTCAGAATTTGAATAATCTTCTCTGGTTTAGATCACTGATAGAAGCTGTTTAAGGCCACTCATCAGTTGATCAAAGACTATGTCATCATGTTTCTTGAGAGGGTTTTCTTCTTCGCAAGATACGCCATGGACTACATAGCTTCTCTGTGGTTGATTTGGTGGAAAACTGGTTGAGCTGTCTTGCCTGGATACCTTTATTGAGTTGAAAAGAATTTTGCACACCTTGTGCCCAGTCAGAACTCTTTGGTCTTCTAGTATGTACCCAACAGTAGTCTCAGGGTCTTTCCCATTGACTTGTTAACACTTTGACAAGTCTATGTTGTCAAGACCCTCCAGCTCTGAGCTGTGCTGTAGCTCACTCCACCTGGGTGGGAGCTTCCTTGTGTATTGAGAGGAGCTTCAGGAGCCTCAACATATATGCAGCTTCTTAGTAAATCATTTCAAAACATTCACTATGTTTAAACCGATAACGTGGCACCGACACTGAGCCGGCACAGTTCTGTTGAATTCTGATGTCAAGTGATGTTCTGAAGACAGAGACATCATTTTTCACTCATAAGACATTAAAATACTGACATTTGGAGTCATGTCAACATGAATCTTCAAGCTGTGCATTAATCTAATTATGCCAATTAGGCATGCCTTTTTGGAATTCCCTGTCCAACGACAGGTCCTAAAAGTACTAAACCCAAAGACAAGATAAAATAAGATAAATTTAGTAAAATAACTAAAATAAACTAAAATAGAAAAAAATGGCATTGATGTTGAAAGTAATATTGCACATGACTGGAAAGTAATATTGGCAATAATATTGATGTAATACTGCACATGATATTAAAAGTAATACTACACATGACATTGAATGTAATATTGCACATGAAATTGAAAGTAAATCTGCACTTGACACTCAAAGGTGACCAACACCATGGTTTGTCACTAAATGTCTCAAGGTATTCCATGAAAATCACGGATACAACTTAAACTGTAGTCATATGATGAAAGACAGGCATAACAGTATGGGTCATTAGCATGACTTACTTTGATTAATAGTATCAAGGACAGATGGATGCAAGATGTCATTCAACACTAAGATAATGATGACAGATGATATGCATCATAAGTCAGATTCTTATTGAATTATTAATGACTTGAGCCAAGTCTTGGGCCTTGCCAGTGGAAAATAACACAGATGTTTAGTGTTCATTGTTTTCTATAATAAATCAATACCCACTAGTACATTTTCAGTTAAACCATATGAATAAGAAAAGTAAAACAACATGTTGGTCTTTGAACAAAGAGTGATATGAAAACGATATTGCAAAGACAAATAATTTACAGCTTGCATGCATGCACACGCACACAAACTCTCACACACTCAGCATTGAATTCTAGCACAAATGGCCCCCAATGGGTTGGTTATAAAGGGGGTGATGTCATGTCTGTGATGGAGACTGTGTGTCCCTTTACCAGTGATCCATTTCTTATCCAGCTGCCCTCACTGATGCAAAGAACAAAAGAAAGACAGACAGAAAGAAAGTGGACAGTTTTTTTTATCCCTTCCTCACTCACTACCAGCCAACCTTGCATCTGCCATTAAAACCTCCCAATGATGGTAAAATCAAATTTGCTACCAGATCTTGGCTAGCTGAACACCTTATTTTAAAAAGTGCTGATCTTTGTTTGCGCTTAGATGCATCCAATTTACATATTATTTCATATACAGTAAATTATTATCTTATTTTGTGTTCCCTGAAATTTATTTTGGACACTTGCCTGTTCTTCGGGTCAAGAGATCATAGGCAATTTGTCTGACAGGAGCTTGTCCTCCATGTTTGCTAGCAAGGGGGTGCAGGATCTCTTTGTGGAACCCGTCTTGATCTTGTGTGTGTTCGTGCATGTACGTCGGGCCCAGTGTTTTCTAGCCACATGACTCCCTACACCATTTTAAACAGCTCGCCTTCTTTAACCATCTCAGCCTCTCTGCGGTCACACAGACGTTGGGGGGGTTGGGTGCCCATGCAGAGCGCTGGGGCACACTGGGAAATGGCTTCCATACATTTAGTATTTCCTCTTTGACGGCAGTCCAGTGTGGTGCAGTGGGGTTGTCGCGTCAAAGCTGTGCTGCAAGAAGGGGTGGAGGTGCTGGATAATGCAGACACAATGGGCTAAGGCAAACATTAGGAGTGAGACAAAGGACACTCCACTCAGGTCACAGGGGGGGCAACTCTTCCCATTATCTGAGGGAAGTGATCTTAACTGAGGGACTTTTTAAACCCATCAGCAAATTAGGGGCTGCGCTGAGTTGCTGTGTGCGTTGGGTCATGATCAAAGCCTTGAGAGTGCGTCTGTTTATAGAGGCAGGCTGTAAAGCATAGGACAGCAGTCACAACACGACACAACATGGGGCTGGGTTAGCACTGAGCATGCTATCATGACCATGTTATCATTGTCACAGCCAGGGTATTTACTCATGGGAAGCAGAGGATAAGTTCTTTCTCATCTACACTAAAAACACCACAAGCACCATATGTCATAGGGTCAACTGAGGTTTCCCATACCATATGCATGCACTTCTGTTCCTAAATTATCCAAAATACTGTCAATTTCTCTATTCAGAATAGAGGTTAAGGCCTTGTTTTGGTTGATTCAATTTTCTATTTTCTCCTGCACTGTAATGTTGTGAAATGATTTCTAATGAATAACCAAATTTCCTTTCTTTTCCATTTTGTAAAATGAGCATTGGTGTTGTTTAAATTGTGTTTGAAACAATACCAGGTTTTATCAATTAGACATTTTTTTTTAATTTGCTTTCTAACAAGACATCCTTAAAGTAAAAGAGGAGTTAGAACTTAGAACTTTTTTAATTTCTTATATATATTATTTTGGAATTGCTCAAAAATGACAGTAACATAAGAATAAAAAGAGTAATAAAAAAATAATTTAAATGTATAAAGAGTAAATGCAAGCACCAGTGTCTAACACACTAACAATAAAAGTAAGATAAATTTAGTAAAATAAGTAGCTAAGATAAACTAAAATAGAAAAAAAGAATTGGCATTGATGTTGAAAGTAATATTACACATGATATTGAAACAGTAATACTACCAATGATATATTTCACATGATACTGAAAAATGCACTACTGCTGCAACTAACAATTATTTTTCTCACTGTTTAGTTATTTTCTGAATTACATTGGAATTGATTCATCATTTGGATTGTAAAATTTCCTAAATCCCAAAGTGATGTCTTCAAATTGTCCAGAGTCCAAAGTATTCAGTCAGTTTACCATCATGTTAAATGAAGAACATCAGTAAATTTTGACAGGAAGACAAAAGCAGGCAGGAAACATTATGTTTTATATTTTTGCTGAAAATGACCTATGCGATTAATTGATTATCACAATAGTTGCTGATTCATTTTCCGTCATCAAAGTAATTGATCTATTGACTGCTCATTTAAGCTCCACTAACCACTTTACTGCTGTGATGTAGGTCAGCCTTTAGCATTTTTTATTAGCTAAACAGCCTGTCAAGTTGTGCTCTAATTTATTACTTGAAAACAAGGCGTCAATTACATGGTAATTACACGCTCTTAAAGCTACTGCTTAACTGCTAGACATTATGAACATTTATGTTGTTGTCTTGCAGTAAACATGCAATTTACTTAGGGTTGTTTAGCCACTAGGAAACAATATAATCACAGCAATTAACCGTTTTGCATCAAAGTAAGAAAAATCACTTGAGAAACCAAAAGAAGAGGAAAACTAGCAAACAAATACAAGCAGGCAGAACTCTATTTTAGGCATCTTCAAAATGTTTTGAGTGAATATATATATATATATATATATATATGTGTGTGTGTGTGTGTGTGTGTGTGTGTTCACATGTGGTTGTCCAACTGTATGTGCTTTTTTTTGTATGAAACCCTATGCGTGTTTGTGTGACTGAAGGGCCATTATGGGACAGGCTTTTAAGGGAGATCTGGGAAGTGGAAACCTAATACTGCCTGACTGCTGCTCTTGTGTACATGAACCCCACAGCTGCTGGAGAGAGAGAGGAATGAGGGAGAGAAAAGGGGGAGGAAGAAAGGAGGAGGGGGCAGAGGAGAGCGTGGTGCGCTCAGTAATTAGTTGTCTGGTTTTGTATTGACCAGTCTGGTGCTTAGGCCTTGGGGACTGTTAAATTTGCTATTGAAACTGAAAGGATTATGCACCCAAAAGAAATTAAACGGGAGCAATGAATAGATTGTGGGCCACATGGTGGACTACTGTTTTTTTCTTCCTCTTGTTCCTTCTCTTTCTTCCACCGGCCTTTACTCTGCTTCAGTTAGACAAGGTTGTATTTTTCCTGTCAGTACCTGCTGTTTTTCATGTTATAGGTAAATTGAAAAATGCACTAAAGGTCATGACAGTTTTATGTTGTGATAATGACACCTCATTTTGAGACTGACCCATTAAAAAACAATACACTTGTTTACTCTTTGCCAACTGTCAAATGTAGAATCATCATAGGGGTCTGTTTATTAAACGAAGACAAAATCCAAAATCATTTCCGCATGTTAGCCGTTGAAGGGTGTGATGTTGCGAGGGTGTAATGAAATCTGTTTGAATGTAGACGTGGTGATTGCAAGGGGGAATTGATGTCTCCTGCCTGGGCCGCCCAGAGGGAAGGGAGATTTTCGTCTCTGTTTACTCCTGCTGAGGCTGGTCGTTCTTATTACAGTGGGCACGGTCAGGAGGGAACGTCCTCCACATGCCTGCAGAGGCTTACGGCCCACAGTGACTGTTTTCCCTTCATGTCAACATCCAGCATGGTCGGACTGTTGTCTGTCTTCCTCTGTCACCAGTTTAGTCGGGACAAAAAAAAAAAATCTGCTTCAGACCGAACCGTAACACAATCCCCTTGTAATGACTTCCAGTGTCTGTTAAGCAGGCCAGCACTTCGGGGGAAAGTTTAAAAAAGGAGGCTGTGACACTTTTCTACCATAGCGGACAAAGCTCTTTGCAATTTTTGCCTCTAATTCACTCATTCACACACTGGCTCACACGCTGATGGAGTCATGTCTTGCTCAAGGACACTTGAACAAGTGAACAGGAGGGGCCGGGGTTCGAAACTGCCAATGACGATCCGCTCTATCCACTGAAGCAAGGATCTCTTGCCTCAGTGGGTTAACATTAGCCTCCATCTGCATGGAGCATTTGAACCTGCTGAACTGTGAGCCTCGAGTGTATCTAGTGGATGATAGAGGGGTGATGTCATGTTCTCTCACTGTTTGTGTAGCTGGCAGAGGCCGGTGTGCTGCTGGAGAAGGTCGCACAATATGACTCAGTCAAGACAAGAGCAGCCCAGTAGGACATTGTCCAAAAAGTAGGATAAAATCAAGTCTTCTTTTTTTGTCCTCGCTGCCACAAAAACCCATAGTTTTTTTGTGAGTTTCTGTTTTTCCTTTGATTCTGTTTTGACAAGATGATTTGAAATCTTGTACCAACATTCCATGTTTTTAATCTGCTCGACTCTCTTGTAACTTTTTGATCCGGACGGGAGTGAGCGCTCTTTGTAGATAAGACACACAATCTGGTCGAGATCCCTCTTTGTGATTATCGCAACATAAATACAGGACGGCCTGTGCACAGGTGGCTGGTGCTGGGCTGATGGTAACCAGACCAGAGTGATGTCTGCACGCAGAAAATAAATCACTGCTGCAATATCACAGAAAGCACAAGTCTATTTTTTAAACTATGCCATGGTCACTGAAACATCATACAACAGAAGTTTTTCATTGTAGATATCGCAGTGCCAAACAGTGAGCCGACTCTTACATAGCAACACAATCAAACTTTGTTAAATATCATCAGGTTGTGGACAGTGTAAATCTTGGGAAGGTCTCACAGTGACTGGTCCTAACAAATATCGTCTGTGTGTTACTGGGGAGGCTAAGTTCCTGCTGTCTGATTGGTTCTTTCTAAATAAAAACATGTACATACACATGTGTCTGTACCCAAGTGATTAGCAGTGACAGATATTTCTGAGTAGCATAATTCACCGTGCTTGAGACCCCAGCAGTTGTGAAATTGATCCCAGCATTAGTCCCAGAAAGAGGACAGAGTCAGGGGGGAATCATCACTCTGCTCGAGACTTTGGACTGAATCTCACTGGCTGAATTTACACATTAATGCAGTTACTTGCACGTGGGATGGTTACAATTAGATTACTCTGCAGTGTTGTTGCAAAATAGCAGGCTGTTTGCCTTTCTCTGTGTTGCAGAGTTATGGTTAGAGTTTGTTTGTGGTGCTGAGTTTGTGATTACTGCACTGTGGCCAGCAGTGCATTCTGCTCCCAACAGCAGAAAACAGTAAAACAGGATTAGGCTATTTGTTTTACAAAGAATACACTAATAGTAATTTTACGGACACAGTAGTAAGTATGGACATAGACATTATTAAGGATGGACCAAAGCTACACAATTAATTAATATGGCAAAGTGCAACATCAAAAAGGAAAAATGTGTGAGAAAACAGGACTATAATAAAGTATTGTAGCGCTGCAGAGATGCCCTGGTCTACACATCTTGTTCTTTTTTTTTTCTTTAAGTAAAAATGAAAATTGTAATGCAAAAATGTTCATCTCACTAATAGTATTGCATATCGCAATTGCAATTTCAGTCAAAATAGTCACAGTATGACTTTTTTTTATCATATCATACACCCCTAGTATGGACTGAAACACATTTTTGTTTTATTAAAATTGCAGTGACTTATTTATATTACACATGGTTGCATCACCGCTGGATACAAAAATATCTGCACACTCTGTTAAATGTCCTAGTTTTTGCCCAGCTATTGCCTTAAAGAAATAAAATAATATAATATGTAATATAATAATGAAAAAACATTAAGTCAGGGTTGAGGTTCTATTGCAAGGATTCTTCATTAGGATTTCTGTTATAAAAAGTGAAAGGTGCTTCTGTTAATCAAACAAATGACTGATGTACTGCATGTATGGAACCAGTATATTTTTCTTAAAGCATTTAGAAAAATAGACTGGTTCCATACATGGAGTTAGATATTCAGGATTTTTATTTTTGTTGTTTTATCCATGCTTTGTTGATTACTATTACCAGACAAATTGATTTGATAATCAGAAGGTATAGAACCAACAGTAGAAACACAAAGTGATTGTTTAATGCCAAAATAGTCATTTCTGTTAGATTAAACAAATGAGTTTGATACTTCTAACCATGTTGTACAAAGCCTGCACATGTACTTAGTTTACTTCAGGAGGTAAAGTATTGTCTGAATAAGGAACGTGATTGGTGACTTCCCCCCATTTATCTTCACTGTTTAATGCAGTGCTGTATGAAGTCCATATTCTATCATTTCTAATGTCTGTGGAAGTTTATGGATGTCATAGTGCCTGGCAAAATTGTTGTTGTTCTGTGCTGTTGCCTTTTTCCAAAAAGCAATCTAGTAAAATCAAGACAAAAAAAGATATATAAGATATATGATATTACAAAAAGGTAATCTCTTCCTCTTCCACATCTCTTTTCCTATTCCCAAATGAAAGGTAAAAAAATATGATTTAGTGTGTTCTTACTTCAGTGGTAAATCTGAAATGGTGTTTTGGTTGTGTCTGTGTGTATCTGAGGACACTCTCATCCTCAGATGCGGCGGGAGGCTCTGGGCTCCTGGTGCTCACCGGCAGTTATAAACCGAGCTGACTGAGCTCTCCCCCTATTTAGGGGTCTCTGTCTCCCCCTCCCCTCATCCCTCCTGGTAATAGATGGCCTCACCGCTCTGGGTTTGAGCCCACCTTTAAACAGCTAGACAGGACTGGGGTTTGTCTCCGGCCAAACGATGGAGTGGAACAATAGAAGCGTGTGACATTGTCTGTGTGTATTAGGAGGCCCACGTCTGTCCGGAACACATGTATAAGCACGTGACGGCGTGGTGTTGATGCTACCCGGCTTCAGCCCGGGCCTGCCAGGTATAGCAGAGGGAGGATACAGGACATCCAGGGTATGCAGATCTATGCTATTTGTGCTTTTTTTTAACTCTCATGTCTTTTCAACCCACCACTGTTTCTCCAACATGGCTTCATACGTCTGGGGGTCCTTCGACGCGTACGTCTGTGCATCACGTTCATTGCCGTTTCCGTGCTTCCTGCTGTTTGTCTTTCAGGACAAACCCTTTGTCTGGCTAAAGCCTTTATACAGAGTGGCTGCGATGTAGCCTGCATGGAGCTGTTCTTGTGCATGCGTGTGTGTGTTTGTCCATTCATGATAAAGCCTTTTCTAAATATGTGTATGCAATTGTGTTTTGATTCATAAGCTGCTCGGCTGACAGCAGCGTTGACCTTGGCTGGGTTTGAATGTGTGTGAAGAGGAGATAGAGAGAAAGAGTTTGTGTGTGTGTGTGTGTGGAATCTGTTTTTTCCTCTTTTTATTATTCTATCTAAATGTGCTTATGATGCCAATATTTCTGTTATTTGCCATGGGGGAGGATGTGGAGTCCTCACTGCAAATGTGTGTTTTCTCACCCGGCAGTGGCTCCCTGGGACAAGGATCTTGCTTGTTTTTTTTTCTTTAGCATATTCCACATTCATATGGAAATGGGGGGCAGAGGAGGGACAGAATCTCACATCAACTTGATCTGGTCATGAATAGCTGCCAGTGTTTGGACTGACCCGGAGCCGGCTTAAAGGCACTGCCCAGCCTCTGCCCTCAGACCACAGAGCTGAGAGCCGAGCACATTTTCAGCTGCAACACACACACACACACACACACACACACACACACACACACACACACACACCTATGCGTGTGTGTGCTCACATACATTTGCTTACACTAAAGATGAAAAAAGCAGATGCTCATAATTGCGCTCACACAATTAGATACACTTGAGCACTTGGGAACACTGAGCGCTGTCTCATTCTCTGTCACTGTCTCTGTCTTACACATACACAGACAGCCATGCTAAATCCCAGGGAGACGCCAGTGTTGCAATACACTCTTCTTTTTTTCCCTCTCAAATCCTTTCTTTATTTTATTAACCCTCACTTTCCTCTTTTGCCCACCCAAACCACCCCAATACCCACATGATTTTTACTCCCATAGCAGTAAGAAGGAAGTTTCTTTTTAAATTTATGGTCTTTTTTAAAAATGTATTTGTATTGTTGAACTGACTGGAAAAATTATGTAATACCCAGATAATGAAGTACTTAGAATTAAAAAAGCAATTAATTGTACAGTTTTATTTTATTAGATTATTTACTTTAATTTAACATTTAATATTGTGTGTTTATCTGCATTTAGGATAAAAGGAGAATGACATGAAATACTTTCTGTATTTATTTGAATAACTGCAATTAAAACATAGATATAAATTTCAAAAAACATTTAATTGAAACGAAAAAGATGCAAAAAATATTTACAAACCTTTTTTGTGGTTTTGGTTGAGAAGATAAATACAGGAACAAGAATATTAAAATCATACAAAAATGCGTGGGCCTCGGCTGGATTAAGATAATTTGCTTTTACCATGCTGTCTGTGAATTAATATTGTATTTGAGGAGTCCCGTTTCTAATAAATTTTGAGTGTGTTTCCTTCCCGAGCGTCTCTGATACAATGGGCCTCCCAGACCGGACTGCTGCAGTTGGATCTAGCAGCAGGGATCCATCAAACAAGATTTGTCTCGGTGGATATGCTGGTTTTGTCCTTCAGGATTAGAGCCCACCACCCATATTCGACCCCAGTCTCAGTAACTTTGTCTTTTATACATCGAGACAGTTGCCAAAAGTGTGCCTGTAGAGTTTTAATGAATTTAGCAACAAATCGGCCTCTTTTTTTTGTTTCAAACCTTTTAAAAATGATCTTGGCAATCTGGTTTATTTCACTAATCCAAACATTTTACACATTTAAAAATATAAAATATGATGAAAGAAATAAAAAAGAGCCGAATTGCTTTTTATATTTGATTTAATTTAATACCAAACAGTTGTTTAAAAATAAGAAAGAGTATTTCAGGAAACCAAATTTGTATTTATTTCACAAAGACTGCAAAACTTGCTTTGACAAATATTACAACAACATTTCTTTGCATTGTAACAGTGTTTTATTTTTTATTTCGTATTGAATATATTTAATATTAGATATTGAATTCAACATATGTTTTTCTGACGAATTTGCCTTTATACAATTGTCATATTAATTAATAATTAGATAGTAATTGTTAATTTTATTTATTTGAAAGCTTATGCTTGCTATTTCTCTTCTAGCTTTCGTTCCATTTTCAGAGTTTATGGTTATATTCAGTCGGAGCTTAATATCCGACAATCCTAAGCATGGTATGTCGTCCCTCAACTTATAGGCACAAGTGTTCAGTCTCTATAAAAAGAGCAGCGCGTTGCAGGAGGGCCTCAATGTGTGTGTGCGCGTGTATGTGTCTGTGTGTGTGCTGTTTTGTCTCTCCATTAGCACCCATTCAAGAGACAATGAGTTAGAGAAGCAGACGATGGGCTTGTTAACACACAGGCATTAGTGAATCAGTGTGTGTCTTTGTGAGGGAGGGGACACTCCTCTAGTGTTATGACGGGAGTCTTTCACTGTCGATACACTCCACTCCAACACCACAAGTGTCCGGCCACTGAATAGGGAGGATTTGTTGCTCTACACCTAATTAAAGCGTGCTTTGAGTAGTGGTTATGGCGAGGGCCCCTTTGTTCCAATTCACCTTCTAAAGCACCTTCGAAAGCTTAATGTTTGACTTTGGTGACAGTGATGGTGCGCAGCCTCGCTGTGACAAATACAGGGAACTGCCTTTCAGACACAATGATCACAGCTCTTCTCACTGTTTGTGATCTACAGGGTGTCCAACGTTGTATTTCATCTCACAAATTAGAGCAAGTTTTCATGTAGAGAGTGTTTAGTTTTGCTACGATGGTCCCTCATGTCCACTGTCATTATCAAAACTGACCTATTTAATTATATTTCATGTTCCAAAAATTTTAATAAGCATTCATAATTGAAATGGATTTTTAGCACCGAAGCCAAACATAGTGAAACAGTGTGAGGCAGATAATGTAGTGAAGATGTTTTGGATGTGCTTAGCGTTGTGGATTTTGAGCAGGGAAGACTCCAGGGGGGGTTAGGAGATTATGATGCCCTCTGTGTTTTGTGTAGCAGCCTATGGGCTTGACCTGAGGGAGGGAGACACATGCCTTTGTGGCCCTGAGAAGGGACAACACATCATGAGTAATGGTGTCTAAGTTGGTTCAACTAAGAGTTTGTGTGTGTGTGTGTGTGTGTGTGTGTGTGTGTGTGTGTGTGTGTGTGTCAGAGAGGTTAGAAGTAGTGTTACACTGATCTGTTGGTGTGTGGAAAGACTGGGTTGACTTGTGCCTTTTGTTAAAAATTACACATCAGCCTGTCATCTAAACCAGACGCTCCTCCTTGACCACAAGAGCTATTTGTAAGAGGTCTGCAAAGAAATTTAATTTTTCTTCGCACATTTTATTATTTTGTTCAATTATTAATTTTGTAAATTAATTCTTTATTTAAAGGCGTAATGTCTCTCAGGGTTTTCACGCCTCTGAATTGATAGTCCGTCACCCTGACAACCCTAAAAGAATTTCATTAGTTAGAGTTTTAGTGTCTCATGATGGTCTAAATGCAGTTTGAGAGACTTTTACCATTTTAAAGACCCTGACACTAACAGACTCCTGGGCTGATGTGTGTGTGTGTCTATAAGTATAGGTGTGTGTATATATATATATACATATGTGTGTGTGTGTGTTAGTGTAAGGGATATTTAATATTTCCTGAAATGTATCTGTGCCTGTAATAATCAGTTAATTAATTTCTCGATTAATCAATTAATAGTTGTTTGCCTAGAAATTGTCAGAACAAGGTGAAAAATGTTGATCAGTGTTTCCCAAAGCCCAAGTCTTGTTTTGCTCACAGCCAAAGATATTCTGTTTAATGTCAGAAAATATTAAAGAAACTTAAAAATATCCAGATTTAAGAGGCTGAAATTAAAGAATTAATATTAATAAAAAAAATATTACTCAAACCGATTAATTGATTATCAGAATAGTTGAGGTGATTAATTTAATAATGATTCATAATTGATAATTAATAGTTAATTAATCATTGCAGTTCTACTTTTGTGTACTCAAACTCTAATTCACAACAGCAGTAATCAACATTGTCTGTGTTAGCGCTGCAACAATTAGTTGATTAATCGATTAGTTGTCAACTATTAAATTAATTGCCAACTATTTTGATAATCGATTAATCATTTTGAGTCAGTGTTTTGAGAAACAATTAATTCTCTAATTCCAGCCTTTCAAATGTGAATATTTTCTGGTATCTTCAGTGTACTGCGACAATAAACTGATTGTCTTTGGGTTATGGACAAAACAAGGCATTGCAGGACGTTGATCAACGCTTTTCACCATTTTCTAACATTTTATGAACCAAACAACTAATGATTGACAAATTCATTGATAATGGAAATAATAATTAGTTGCAGCCCCAGTCTGTGTTTTCTCCTAACTACGGATAACGTTAAAATGAACAGTAGCTGTGGATAGAAGCTGTAGTCGGACTGTTTGGTGTGTGCTCAATCTGCATTCAGGAAACCAGGACAGGATCAGTTCAGGGACGAGAGAAAAAAATCAGAAATCAGAGAGTGGGAGCTGGAACTCCTCATCCTTTGCAAACGCTCGCTTGTATTTGGTTAGCTTGGCTGCCTTGTAATGATGCGTGTGTGCTGCTGACACCGGGTCGTGTCTTTGCGGCGGTGCGAGCAGACGTGCTGGAGCTGCACTTGGCATTCGGCTGCCACTGTTTCCAGGCAGGATGATGGTGATGATGGGATGCTGGTTTACTCGTATGTCCCAGGGAACATCTGCCAAAGCTGTTGTTCGTGTGTGTGTAATTGTGTGTGTGAGGTACAGAGAAATCCAATGCTGTTCTTTGTTATTTTTTAATGGATTTATGCTCTGCCTGTCATTTAGTTACAAGCAGAATGTGATTGATACAGTATAAACAATACCAGATCTGTACGTCTCAGCTTCAGATCCCCTCTGTAGTACTCTGGAATAATTTAAGATGATGAATAAAAGAAAACTTTATTAAAAGTTATTAGAATTATTTTATTTATTGTATTTCTGTTTTTATTTAAGCTCAAGTTCAAGAAAAACCCACAATATGGAATTGGTTTAATGAGTATGAAAAGTGATTTTTAGCTTGAACTGGAAATATATAAAAGCATCCCTATTTTATTTTATTCCCTGCACACCATTTTATCATTTAGTTGTGTATATTGTATATCTCTGTAAAATTCAGGCTCGTGCTGGTGTGTAATATGAGACAGGGAGGTTAAGCGTGTCTTTGTGGCAGATTTGGCCGGCCTGTCCCTGTCGGTGTGTTGTATGTTGGTTCAGTCGAGACATCCCCCCCCCACACACACACACACACCACCCCCCCACCCCCCATCTCCACCATTGTTCCTGCTCAAATCAGCCAGCTCTATTTCCAACATGCCACATCTGTTGTTAGTGTATCACTGGTCTGTATTTTTTTATTTAGCAAAAAGATTATCATTATTTTGCAGGACTTAATACTTATTTATATGCTTTCTTCATTTTTAGATATCCCTTTTTAAGTAGAAGAGATTCCAAAAATGTGTATTAATATTAAGTAGTCACAATTTTCTCTGTTTTCTCTTTAGAATTATTACACTTTTCAATAATGTTATTATAATTTTTGTCCAAAATAGCAATGTAAAACACTAAAAATTGTAATTGCAATTTCTTTATTTCCCCATTTATTTTTACACTGTTACATACACAGTGTATACATGTGTATATATATTACATATATTACATAATGTGTCGATACAGAAGTATTAAGCGGACAGTTTTATTATTTAGACCAACATTTGTCAGAATTATTTATGTTAATGAAGATTTGTTTCTCAGATCAAAGTAATTAAATACAAATGTTGTAAAAGTGTTTTTGCTTCTTGTTGGTGACATTACTTTTCCATCTGTTTAACTCCATCATTTATTTTCACATAAAGCCACATTTTCATCAACCAGTAGCAGACCTCCTGCTGCAGCCCTTTGGTTTTGTGCTGTTTGGATGTGGCTTGTGGTGGTAGCAGTATTTTCGGGAGGCAGGCCTGGTACTCACTGTGGGAGCAGCCCTGATTGTTGTGCGAACACAATGCCTTTGCCTTCTTACTTCACTGGTTCCTTTGCTTTCCTTCCTCTGCCTTTGAATTTGCTCATTTTCTGCCCTGTTTTGTTCCCCCTTCTGCCCCTTTTGATTGGCCCCAGCGTAGCAACTTGTCACATGGAGCATGGACACTAGAACTGCTCCTTTGCTTTGCAGCCTTTGCTTTATAAATTTGATCCTAAGTAGTATTTAGTAGTAAAATCTTGACAGTTTGTTTATGTGCTGTATTTTTAACTCTCATTACACACCAAGTCACACTTAAATATATTTATTACCTCAGGCTGTTAAAATGCATTAAATCTTTTGATAAGATATTCAGTCACAATATTAAAAGAGATGCTATTATTAATTGCTATTATTCACTGACAGGTTTAACCTGCTTTGTGTGCATTTATAAACAAGATTATGTTTATTTCTTTTCCCAAACTAATGTGTTAGATAAATGATTAAATCAACCCTGGAATTAATTTAGCTATTTTTCTTTCTATAACAATTTTAAAGTTAAAGAGAAAGCAGACAGTGAAAAATCATAAAATCAAATTTCAGTTAAACAATAAAATGAGTTTTGCTTTATGAATCTGGTGGAACAAATAGTCACCTTATCCGCGGCCTCGTTCCTGATTGAACAATATTGATATGTTGACATTGATCGTCTCACCTTTTACTAAAGCTGTCATCGAAGCTCTCGCCTGCCTCGTCTCCCTCTGTCGCCCTGTCAAACGCACCAACACTCACCCATAACCATTTATTGCAAGAGGTCAATATATAAACACACACACTTCTTGATAATATAAGCAATATAATTTTATCAGCCTTGAAATAATGATTATTGTTAAGTCATTGTTGTTAAATGCCACCCTTGATAAATTAAGTGTGTTTTGACATAAATGATAATTGTTGTTATTTATGTGTCATATTGTCTAAATTTAAAATGATTAGTTTAGGTCAGAAAACACATAAATTTATGTATTAATCTTAATTTTCTCAATTTCAATAGATTCTCTAATATAAAAATGATGAACTGTTGCCAAGGAAAATATGAAAATAACTAACCATTTTTTAAATAGCATTTTTTTTTTGATGTGACTGATTTGAATATTAAAAAATAAAAACTGTAAATCATAAAACAGCAGTTTTTTAGAGCAGTTTTTAAAAATCAAGCTTCAGTTGAAAGTTTTTAACCATTTTGCCTGTTTTTAGATTTAAGTTATTAAAACAATGACTCAGATTTATTTTTGGAGTGTAGCAAATGCCTAAAAAATGAATATGTAATTGTTTCACACTTCTGATTGCACCTAATGTCAGTTGCTCATTTCTTGATTCATTATGGCTCCAAAATGTTGTTGATTTTTTTTGCACTAGTACATGATTTTAGGTTTGTGTTTCACAAATAGAAATTTCCTTATTCAATAAAAACAATTTCAAAATCTACACTCAAAATAAAAAAAGTGATGATAGATAAATGAAGAATGATAAAATCCATCAGACCTCATTTCTGCATTAAGCACATGTCAAAATATCAGACCACATCAGAATTAAACGTAGCAGCAATTATTACAGAGAGATAAAATGTTTGAAATAAAAATGACATTCTTACAATTAGTGAGAAAATAAATCACAGCTTTGGGCCCACAACACAGACCTGAGAAGAGAGAGGGAAAAAAATGCTTGCTAAGCTATCCGTTTCACACACGCAGGGACAGAAGGTTCGATATTCATTCGATCGATGAATGAAAAGGCACAATGGCAAAATCGGACGGGCTCCTTTTCAAATCCACGTCTCCAATGTCCCCCCCGCCACCCCTCCACAGTCTGCAGTCGCTGGGCGGCTGGTGTGGCAGGCACAGAGAGAAAGAGAGAGAGAGGAGAGCAAGGGTTACATCAAGGCTGCTCCCTGGACCGTGCAAACAAGTCTAGACCAGTGACCTGTTCAATGGCTCCTTTTGAGGAGTGGGGCAAGTTCGGTCAGAGCGAGGAGAAAGGCAGGCATAGCCTCTTTTCACTGCCGAAGCAGCTCACAGCCTGCGATCGACAGGAGGTAAGGAGGGCCGGGAGGGCAGGCATCTGCTTCCATGGTTACGGGCCGGGTATGGGGACCCTACTATTGAGGAAGCTCCGTTCTCATGCTCCCACAGAGGCAATGTCACGCATTTTAAAAATGCGTCAGGCCGGGGCGAGGACCATATCCACCAGCGGCAGAGTCGCTCTTTGAGAGGGGAAATAAAATGATAGCACGTCAGTTTGAGGAGGGAAAAAAGAGTAGGGGGAACGCTTTGGGATGGGGGTGGCAGCATGTGCTTGAGGAAGAAAGAAATGCGTCACATGATCGTGGCAAATCCTAATTCAAAGTAAGATGTTTTTTCGGCGAGCCACAGCGATGTTCTCAAATTTGATGCTGCGTCTATATTTTGAGCTGCTTTTGTGGTGAATTTGTATTGTTCTGTGGGAGTCAGAGGCACAGATGATTTATCCTCGGAGAGAGCAAAGGTCAAGGTTTATGTGGTGAACTCCTTTGTTGAGAGCCAGAGATGTCATCTTAATGAGGATTCTCTCAACCAACAACTTTCATGTTTTAATCATAAAAAGAGGGAAAGGAAATTATCTGTTTTGACTTTCTTTAACATTTGCTTTTAATTAGCAGAAAAGTGTAACCTGGTAAAAACGTCAGTATTTATAGGCAGGTTTAACAGATCAGTTGTAGCAAACTGTGCGTAATTGTTACAATAACAGATTGTGTGTGAGCGCTTTGGATTGCAAATCTGTCGAATGTGAGGAGTCACATCTGACTGTTTGTGTGTTGATTTGTTTGTGTTTGGGCACAAGCTGTGTGTGTGTGCGTCGACTTGAATGGATGCTTTGGGCTTTTCTTCATGAAGGAGGGGTGTGTTGGAACGTTGAATTTGGTCATGCAGCTGACGCTTTACCCCCTAACACACTCCAAACAGAACGGACAGATGGCCGGCCCTCAGGAAGGGCTCGGGGCGTTGGATTTGCTCTCAGACCGTGGGAAAGTCTTTGGCTGACTTCACCTGCTCAGGGAGCCGATGTGACTGGATTAAACAGCAATGAAAGAAGTGAGAAAAGAAAACTAACGTGGACAACGGTGCACCAGGCTTTGTGCAAGGGCGAGCATTTTCTCCTAACTTGTTTAAGAGAGAAAAATGGGGCAAATGCAGACCCATGAAAAAGATTTACTCTGTAAATTTAGATTTATTTTTAAAGAAGAACAAACATGCCATGTAAAATATATTTTGTTTTGTGTGTGCAAAAGGAGACAGGGTGGATGGGTTCATTCTATTTTCTGCATGTGTCTTTGTAATCCTAATTGGAAACAGTTGATCCTCAGTTTGCTGGGACATTAGACATGATGTTTGGCCATCTCTCCCTCTGCTTTTGATTATCTCTGTCTCAGAGAGACGGCAACGTGCATGCTTTGATTTATTGTTATTAAAAAAGAATGGGGCCGTTTGTCAGGCTTTCATCTGATTGATGCTAAGCTGCATGCACACTTCAAATTCATACTCATAAGAAACCACAAGGCCGTGCGTTTAAAGGGTCATTAATTATCTGTTTGAATGTGCAATAAAGTTAGATGAATTAGTTGCACTGTTGTGTTTTACTCATTTTATTTAGTGTGCGGATGTTGGAATTTATGAAGAAGCCACTTAAAGGTGTGCTGACAAGTGTGAAAGTCCATTTTAAGGCATGCAAATGAATGATCAAAAACAAAAACAGCAAAAATCACTGTCATAACTGGACTAATGATCAGTGTAGCATGAAGTCCAGACAGGTAGCTCTTCATTCACCACTCAAGGATCCCCCTCTGTGATCTGAGTGCAGATTACAGCAAAAGAAAGGGAAAAAAAACAAAGATCCTCACGTTCAAACACCATCACCTGTACTCTGCATATATCAGCTCATATTCTGCTTGAATTAGATAGTCTATTATTTATGAAGTAGCTGTAGCCATGTCAGTATACACAGTGACGATGGTGTGTGTTGTTGAGATAATTAATGACAATATTATCCAGTTAATTCTTATGCACTTTATGATTTATTTTGTTTTATTTTAGTTTATTTGTTTATTAAACAGGGACAATGGGCAGCCATTGACTGTCCCAGAGTTAGTTAGATAGCTAAATTTCATCATTTGTTCCTGGCAGGCTAATCCACAAAAAGTTAAACCCTCAAAAGTTAGAATTCAGACAGGGTTACAATGTTAAAAAATTACATTGTACAAAGCTAAAAGTACTTTTCATTTAAGACATTATGTCATACGCATACTGTTACACATTTTAGAAATAGGACTGCACAATTCATCATTGTCATTGAAATTGCAATATGTGTATCTAAATCACAGAGGCTGCAAATTTGTTGAAAAAAACAGTATTATAATGAAGTGCTGTGTCTGAATACTGACATACTGTTATCTTGTACTCCAGATGTAAGAAATCATGTTTGTTTGGTTGTTTTACAGACCCCGAAAAATGTCACATCATCGTGACTTTCAGTAAAAAATGAAAGTTATATTGCAAAATTGAGTATTCAGATAAGATAAGACAAGGTAGAACTTTATTAATCCCAAATTCGTGTGCCAGATTGCTACAAAATTACAGTAATGTAAGAATAACAACAATGGAGCCATAAATAAGTGAAATATAAATATAAAGTGTGTAAGGGGTAAATCCTAAGAAACAGTGCCTAATAGAATAACAATAGAAGTAAGATAAGTCAAAAAGCAAGCTAAACAGACAGAGTTGAAATGGCAGTTACATTGAAAGTAATATTGGCAGTGATATTGAGAGGTAATTAAAAGAAATCATTATTGTATCACAGTTATGATATCTGTCAAAATAACTGCAATATGTTTTTAACATATTGTGCAGGACTATTTAGAAATTTTAAAAAATGGTATTATCATTTTTTAAAAAATATTATTCTTCTCTGGCAGTGACTTGGTGGAAACTCCAGAAAATAAAATTTGCCAAGTATCTTTGTGCACTGGCAAACAGTCACATAGTTGTCATGTTTATGACACCAGCCCAGGCGTCTCCGAATGTTGATTCATAACCACAAGAATCCCTGATTGCTGCTACTTTGAGTGCCATGCTCTCAGTGCAGTTTGGCTACAAAAAGGCATTATCTTTCATACAAGTAGAGTGCATAAGAGTTCAATTTGGGTACGAGTCAAGTGCTCTCCATCCGAGAAGGGTGTGTGTGTGTGTTGTTGGGTGGAGGGGGCTGTGGAGAACTAATCAAATGTGGTTATGCGCAGAGCAGTGTAGTCAGTGTTTGACAAGAAATGTGAACTTGACTCTGCAGTGCTCAGGAGACCCGTCAGGAATTTTTTGCGGGGAGCAGTTTAGTTGTAGGTTTACTGTGCTCTTTGGACTCATTTCTGGGAATGTTTTGTGCCATACAGATCAGGTCAGGCTGTGGTAAATTTGATATTCGTTTGCACCACATTCCCTTCCAGAGCAGTGATGACGGGACAATGTCAACAAGAATTTGGACAACATTGTTGTTTCTTCTTCTCTCAGCTCTTAAGTCATTATTCAGACTAGCTAAGGACTTCAATTTTCAACTTTTTTTTTCTTCAAGTAGTGTGAGTGTGAGCCCATTTGCAAAAACGCTAACAAAACACACTTTTTTCCCGACTGCAGAGCTGCGTAACATTGATGTAGATGGAGCTGGTCTCTGACAGTGGACGAACACTAATTGGGTTACTGGAGCTCGTTCCCCATTCGCTCATACACTGTATATATATACACACTAAGAGACATTTTGTGCTCTGGCCCCGCTGACCTGTTCACATCATGGTTTATTTTTATAGTGGTAATTTGCCATTGGCCCGATGGTTTGGTTTCAGAGGCCCACATCATTAATCATGGAGGGCATTACTGCAGTATAATTACACTTTCTCTAAGTGAACCCGCAACATTTCCCGCGTGTGTGCTCTCTATCTCTGTCCATAACACAAATACACACACGCAGTCGGGATGTTGTCAGTTGCAAAGTATGCTCAACACAACAGAGCAGAGGTGACTGGTCTATACTGCTGAAATACTACATACCAGTGTGCATCCAAGGAATAATATGAGGTGTAATATCCTCATATAAAATGCAAATGCCAATCTCCGTCTTAACCACATCTGTGAAGAATGAGTTGTTTTAACAACAGCTGTGTCGGTGTGGATTGACTACACGGGGACATCCTCTTAAAGAATGCCGTTTGAAGGTGTTTGCTGGAACTTAAGACAAGAGTTGACAATAATTGAAACTGCAAACACCCCAGGAAACAAATGAATGTGTGTGTCGGGGGGGTGACGGGTGTGTGTGGGGGGGGGTTTGGAATCAGTGGCAATGCTGTGTAACCCCTTTAAGATCATTATTCCACACAAAATGCACCCCCGGGGTGTGTGACACATTTGTGAATGGGCTCTTCCACGGGATTTAACGGGTTAACAGCAGACAAAGGGAGCTGGGACCATGTAGCCCAGCAGGGGAGACCCCAGTGGAAACACCAGGCTGCCTTATAATCCCTGCTCTGTCCCATCCCGTTTGCTCTGCCTGCAATCACGGCTGACTGACATGTGCTCTGTGAGGCTACATGGCTTTGGGGTGAGAGGAGCCACATGTTTTCAACTGGAGCGCATCTCTACAGACTTCCCTACACCACTTCACACACACCTAAACACACACACATACACAAACAGCCCTCCAGGCCATGTTAGGATATTTCACGCTTTTGTACAGGCTGACCAGAGAAATGATAATTAAAGACAAATGGTTTAATTCCGAATGGACGGACATGAACTTTGGACAGATGCCGGAGTTTATTATCTTGACCAGCTGCATGTGATTTCATGCTGTAAGCCCTGATCTATCATACATACAAGTATCATGCAGTTTATAGAGCTGGGTGTGTGCTGGAGATCATAGAGGCCTAGCAGAATAAATCCAGTACATAATACAGAATTGCACACTTGTCAGTTACTCTGATGTTTGCAGCATGTCTTCTGTCTGTGTTATACAGTATTTATATAAAAAAGAAAGATCAGGAGAGGATAAAGATTTTCACTTTCTTTATGAGTCTGAAGCACTTTAAGCTAGTTTAAATTCCACATTTCTGTGAAAATGCAGTGAGTTTTGCTTATTTGGATTTCCTCCAAATATTTTCTTTAATTCAGGCAAATTTTTATGAAAACTCAGTACATAAAATATAACTTAATAATACTTGCGGGAAGATTGGCTTAACATCAGCATGCACAGATGTTTTGAAGGCTCAGTCACAAATCTTCTACTTCGACACCACTTTTAATGCTGGACTAAGGTGGAGTTTTAGTTTTTACACATAAGGCATAAACCAAAACATATAATACTGATTTATTCAATTAATTGATTAGTTGATTTAAAGAAAGAAAGAAAGAAATGACAAACTATTCAGGTAATCCATTAATTGTTTCAATCATTTTTCAAGCCAAAATGTCAAACATTTACTGGTTACAGCTTCTTAAATGTGAGGATTTGCTGCTTTTCTTTGTCATTTATGCAAGTAAATGAAGAGTCTTTGGCTTTTAGGCTGTTAGTTGGACAAAAGAAGCAATTTGAACAGAAAAAGAAAAATTGTGATGAGCATTTTTTATTATTTTTTAATCATTTAACATTTTATAGACTAAACGATTCATTCATTTATCATGAAAATCAGAGGCAGGTATTTACCTTCTTCTAAACAGCAGTAGTGATTATTCTAAATAAGCAGACAACATAAATCATGACATTCCAGGCTCCTTGTCTTATAAAGCTATAATTAGATTTGCACTACCAGTTCAGGCTTTGATTTCCACTCTTGCAATCCTTGGGTCAAAGCTTTTCCAAAACCTACCTGTGGATGTAAAAAGGCAGTAAAGCAATTTAGGGCAGTATTTTCAATGACATAAAGTAATTTCCTCAATGGCCCGTAAACTTTGCATATGTGTGTAGTTAAAGTTGCTACAAGGAACTTTCATATTTTGTTGATTTCAGAGGGCCCTGTGGACAAAAGTAGCAGCATTTTCACCACCATAAACACAAAATATAACGTCAGACATCAAATTATCTCAATAAAAATTATTATCATTTTAACTGGCTAACGTACGACTCACTGTAACTTTGCCAATCGTCTTGCAGATGGTCTCGTTTGCTTATGTAGATTATATAGAGGCATCAGTAATGAAAATGGAATTTTCTTACAACCAGTTAAAAAGTCTTGATGGAATCTTTAAGTTGAAGAAATGCTTACTTAGTTATACCAAGTATTCAAGGAATGATGGTAATCTTAGCTCATTTTAGGATTATTCTGTCCAGTCACATGTTTGAATCGTAATGTTTCTTTAAGGATCATTAACACTTCTAACAGTCTTACCAGATTTTGGCATTACTTGAAACAGTCTGGCTCCATAAAAAGTTTTATGTTGCAAGTTGTTGACCTCAACCTGAAATCTGTAGGGTGCTTTGTGGGCGTCTTACGCATTCAGAGCATGTTTCTGGACCCACTCAGACAGTGCTTAGGAAGTCAATTACAAGCTAATGGCCATTTTCAATGGAAGGCAGTGCTGATTCACCTGCTGATTTACCTGCAAGTCACCTGCTTTATTAGCCACAATAAGATCTGTGGATGCTTCCCACTATCTAGTACCCAACTGTGAGGGAAAGGCATCTGAGCTCAAATAGCCATTTAAAAATCATCAAATATTAATTCATCTCCTCTTGCTTATGAGTTTTAGCTTATTGACTGGTACCTCCTAATTGTGTCTGATTGTTTTGCAAGGGCCTAATTAAAGTCTTGAATCGGCAATCATTTTTCCATAGTCCTACACTAATTCACGTAATTTCCAGTGTTCTTCTTCCCATTGTCAGGAGATTGCTTTGATAATGAGAGGTTGTGCGGAGGGATTATCTTTGGGAAAGCATTTGGTAAGGACACGCAGAGAAAAGGTATCATTATGATAACTGCCTTCTCTGCCTCCTAAATGAGAAGTCATCCTTAATGTAGTCGATTACGGCCCGCTCCTCTGGAGATAGCCCGTGGAAAATTATTTGTGCCATATAATGTTCTGACTTTCTTTGAAATGTACACACCTGTCTCTGAGATGGAAGAAATAAGCAGGAAACTGTCTTTGAGTTTGGCAGTGTTACTGAACTAGAACACAGGAGTGAATGTTTACTGATTCCTCAGATAACCTTTAGAGTTATACCAGATTCAGACTCTTTTGAACCTTGTCCATTGAATACTTGAATAAGGCTGTTAAGGCTAAAGAATATCGGAGTGTACGCTTTAAGTGGTAATGACATAAAATTTGATTTTTTTATAAGGAATAATGGCATAACCTTTTGTGTCTCTTTCACTGTTGAGTGTTTTAAATGAGTTGTGTTCACGAGCCCCTCGAGTTTTAGCTCACCTGCACTAATGTGCTGTTTATGCTCTCCTGGTTTATTATTGTGTTATATATTTCACATGAACTAATAGCAGTAATACTCTGCTCTGTTTCAGCCTCCAGATTAAATGCTGTTTTGCTTTTTTCAGTCATGATAATGTCAAGAGCATTTGTCAGTTATCTCCACAAGCATCTCTTCTAATGGCAGACCACATGAATAAAATCAGCAAATGTTAAAATCAAAACTGTGCACCTACCTACTCACACGACTTCTAATGAGCAGAACATGATCAGAGGATTTATCTAAATATCCCACAGTTTTTAAAGCTGCTCTCTCTGTCAGTGTTAGGTGTTAACATTGCAAATTATTAAAGCACATTAAAAAGACAGCCACCTACTTGTAAGGACCTAGCCATGTAGGTGGTGCCTTAAGGGACAGTTTTGCTATCTATATTTTTAAAACTGGCTTGAAATATTTTATTTTATGCAATGAAAATACAGCACATGAAGAGTTGTTAATATATCACACAAAAGCATGTTAAATGTTGACTTAGATTCATCACTGTTTTCTGTAGCATCTTTTGTTCCTTAACATTTTTGCACAGCATCTCTGTCCTTTTTAATTACATTTGATTTGAGGACAATATTAACCTTATCTCTGCATAGTGCTAATTCCATCACTATGTAAATGCTAAACTAAGCCTTTCATTTCTCCGTTGTTTTTTTGCTGTATTGCCTGAGCTGCCTGATAGCAGACAGCGGTAATTAAAACACAAGGCCAGGTCATGAGGTGAGCCGAACACACAATAAAATGCTCTCGGAGATTCCAGGACGAAGGTGCCACACAGTCCAATCCATTTTAATTGTCGTTTGAATTAATTTGAAAATGCTCAGGTCAATTAAGAAGATGCATTCCTCTGGCTGTGTGTAATGTCATATTCATCGATCCGTAGAGGTTACTTCATGCACTCATGTGTAGGATACATTTATGTTTCTGAAACTCCGCCGTTTGGAATTCATTAGGTATTGATCCCCTCCAGCGTCGGTAAAAGCACGGTCTGATAGCAGCCTTGTCTGAAGTCAGGTTCAGTGCCATTCACAAACAGATGCCCTTTTGTTTCGTTGTTGTTATGGTCAACATTTGATACCCCAGTAAAGACTGCTTATATCTCTATCACCAAATGAAAATGCAGCATTATGTTCCCAAAAACAAACCCTTTGTGATTAGTGATAAAAAAATGGTGAGATATCTCTGTTGAAAAAGAAGAATTTGTCGTGTCTGCTCGTTGCAGATTTTGTTTTGGCGTTATTTCCTCTTTGGAGCTTCTATGAGGTTTGGTTGTCTCTGCACTACCTCTTCCTCTCCCTTCCACTCTCACAGTCTGATTCTTGCCCTCCATCCATCCCTCCCTGCGCACTGATTGGCTGCCGGTTTGTCAGCTGCAGCCAATAAGCCTTGGTAAAAATCTCAGTGTTTAGTCTGGTGCTAGGCAGCAGGATCAACAGACAGGTGGGTCAGGCAAAGTCATCGCCCCGGCTGGCTGCACGGCAAAGCTCTGTTAGCTTTTAAAGCAACATTACACCCCGGGTTAGCAGTCGCAAAACATTACTGCTGTCATCCTAAACAGTTTGGTCAATATTTGAGAGCATCAACAACTCTCTTCTAAAGCTAGGATGCTGAGAAGCATCGCTCTGATTTTGTAATATATTCAACAGAAAGAGCCTGGAGCTGCTCTCATGACTCAATTTTCATTTTGGCTTTTGTACCCAGTTAGGTCGTATTTTGTTGTACTGTTTACACACAGATGGCTGCATGTCTCTGATCAACAAAATTTATCTCGTGCAACATCTGCAAATGTCCTTACTCTCTTGGTTCTACCTGTTCACATCGACAAATCTTCTTTGTTCTAATACTGAAGTTTTGTGAATCCTGTGTGCGAGTGGGTGAACACTGAAAAAGAAGGGGCCAGACTAGGGCACAGTAAGGCTAGGCCTCTGTACAGGGGAAGCAGCCTCAGCTCTCTTTCATTGCCAATCATACTCTGCAGTCTTTTCTTCCAATATGCAAAATAACTCAGGAAACAGGGCTATCCAAAATATTCTTCGCAGAATGTCAAATTTCAGCATTCTGGGTTTTTTATTGTGTTATTCTAGCCTTGGCAAGTCAAGTCACATCCTCAAACATCATGAAATGGCTGGATGGGTTTGTCTCTCATTAAACTGAACTGTACAAACTTCTGTCTGGATTAACCTGTTGACTGTTTTTCTGTCACGGCTTGAGGCAACATTAAATTAATGGAGATAAGAGCTTTGAGCCAAAAATAACACCCTGTCTCTGGTGTGCCTGTGGAGAATAAAATAGCACAAATTATCCTCCTTCAGAGTTTTGGCTGCCAGTACGCAGGATTTTGGTTAAAAATAACAAAATGTCTAATGTGTTAGACTTTGAAAAATGCCAATTGTCAAGTGAACAACTCCTGATTAACACAGCATTTATATACATATTTATTTTCATCTTTAAAAGGATGGTTATTACTGCCTAATAATGAACTACTGTGTGTAGTTTTTTTTTTATTTCACATACAGAATATCTCAGCTTCTTTCTTTTATTTGTTGTTTTTATCCATTAATGATATAATGTTTCTGTCACTAAACAGATGTATGTTCTTGTTAGGGTGTTAACAGGAGTTTTTAAAAACCACTACAGGCTCATATGATACAGCTTTTTATATGCGTGCATGTCTAAGGTGTTTTTTATGGTCACCTCTAACTCTCCCTCCCCCACTCACTATAGATTTTTCACATCTTATGTATTACTAGGTTGAGTAGTCTGTCTGATTTTTCCACCCCTGTCTGGTGTGCAATGGTATATCCCCAAGGGAAGTCCTTTGCCGCCCCCATTCTCATTTGAACTCTGACCCTGGCCTCCTGCCTTTCAGGATATGAAATGACCCTCTCAGTGGGAGAATGTTTTGGAACTGTTTTAGCTGAGTCTGTCTAATGTAGGACAGAGCAGATGAGCAGCTCAGAGGGCTGTGTGGCCATTTTGTCGAGAGATCTAAGGTCTCTGTTTTAACTATGCAACCCAAATGAAAAGTCATGTGTCTAAAGACAACAAGGATATGTCTAAGTGGACTCTATTTTCTTTTAATTAGTGTGGCTATGCACAAAAGGGTGGTGTGACATGCAATATAGATTGGGTGTGGTGGTTAATCATCATCCCCTCAACCAGTCATAGCTTTCGTCTCATGTATTTAATCATAAACAGATGTGCCAATCATGGAGCATGATGAAAATGGCTCATCAGTGGAGAGTACAGTTTCTCTTAGTAAAAAAAAAACTCCATTTTGTTGTTTGCAGAGTTGCAAAGTGTCAGTGTGTCCCCAGGATGTCACTATTTCTTACACCCACTGATTTGCAATAAGTAGCAAATATAAATGAATGACCAGATTGATGTGCAGAGAAGCACAGAAATTTGTGTGGCTGTTTTGCATCACAGAGGTGTTGACACAATATAATCAACATATTGTACATGGATCTCCAAAATGTTTGTGCCTTTCAGTCTAAGGTTGTTAAAAGTATCACTATCATAATACTTTTTGCAGTACTGCGTGTTTAAAATGATACAGTATCTGCCAATTATAGCATTGAAAATACTGAAGCTAGAAAAATTATCTTAGTGCTCATTCAAGACTTTAGTTCATTCTCTATTGTCATGCCTGAAATTTGGCTTGCAGCATAACAAAGCCAGACAGTATTCACTGATTTTGTCTGTACCAGCACTGTGTGCAGGGTGTTAATTTAAAAAAAGAAAAAAAAAACACTTTTTTTTCATGCCATGGTATTCAAAAAGGTATTGAGTATTATTTTTTATACGAGTATTGAACTTTGACATTTTAGGATTATGACAGCTCTACTCTCCTCCCACCTCTGTGCTAATGGTGGTGCATGGCACAGAGAAAAAAAAAACACAGTTTGACTACCAAGATGTAATAATGCTGTTTGCACGAGTCTTTTCACCACCATGAAAAAGCGATCTCACACTGCTTGTCCTGGCCACCACACCAGTCTGTGGTCGACAACACTGGCTGTAAGATGGATGGCTTTTGGATGAATATTCTATGGTTTATGCACTCGATTGCTTATATTTTATTGCCCTCTCTAACCATTATAATTCAGCTTCTCTGCTTTTTGTCATCAACCATAGTGCCAGTACATACAAAGGCTTACCTTACTTTATTGACTCTTTGCTCATTAAAATCAGATAATAAACTCTAAATAATGAATGTAACTCTTCAGATGAACACAACAAATATTTCAAATTTCACCACTGCATGGACTGACTTGCAGTATATTTTTCTAAATATGATCTACGCATGGTGTCTTCAGTGCTACGTTCTCTCTGTCTCAACCCTTAAGTGCTGTTTGTGCATTCAATGTGATGAAAATCCTTGAGATATGTATTTATGTTATTATACAGAACTATTATTATACTAGCCACTCATTCTTAAGAATTGGGCCAAAACTTTATTTGAGGGGTTTTGATTTTTACTCTTCAATTATGCTGGAAAATATATTTTGAAAGATCAAACTTTTAGCTATTAAATCTTGCAACGGGCCAAACTCCTAGTGACTGCATTTTTATTAAATGTAGACGTCAGCGGTGTTAGATGGAAAATCTGATGGAGTTGACGTCTTACAGAGTTCATTTCACAGCAGAGTCGTAGTGAGCAGCCATTTTATTTTTTAAAGTTGATCAGAGTTGTCTTAATGCTAATCAAAATACACATTTTTAAAACATAATTCTTATTTAGCTTTGATTTAGAAGGGCTACAGAGTTAACATGTTATGGTTGAGACACATCAAATAGCAATATTATTTAATGAATTTGTCAAAAAATAGAAAGCTTACCAGTGCTTGAGCAGTGTTCCCACCTTTTTTGAAAACAGGAAGTGAGACAGGGGTCCTTAGGGTATAGCTAAACCTTTTTTAAAGGGCCAACATTTTCATAAAACAAAGATGATTATAATAGTGCATTTTTACACTTCACATCAGTAGGTATTGTTGGTTTTAGATTTTAAAGGCTTTTAAGATGTTTTTAAAAAGTGTTGAATCCTTGTCTGGAAAAAGGGTGTAGGGAAATTTAAACTAATAAAATAAAACAAAACATTTGATAAATATGTATCTTTCATATAGATGAATTCTTAAAGAATACATTTTCACCAAAAATTGGAATTAGAGTGTTTCTTTTAATCATCATCATCATCAAGGTTTTCTCAAGAATGGATATGGTGTTTACCGTGTAAACAAGAAATATGATTTGATTACGTGTGACCAAAATAATTTCTACATACATACTGTTTAGGCACAGAGCTTATAAAATATAGTGAGAGAAGAAAATCCAAATAATCCAGAGTTACGCAAGTATCAAACAGCCCTTGTCATAGTTCTCCTGCTCCAGTCACAGTTGGAGCATTTTTTTATTTAACCATGAACAGAGTTGAGTAAGTACGGCAGATGCTCAACAGTTTGGTGTTAAATTGAGTGAGAGAGACGGAGTAAGAGAGGCTCTCGGGGCAGAACTTTAATCTTGTCTCTGGCGGATACCTTGCTCTTTAGTGAGTCACAGGTCCATGACATATGCTTGTGTTATTGTTACAAACCACCTGATTATATTTGGCTACTGTTCTGGCTAAACTGTACAAGTATGCAGCGTGGGAAAACATGCTCGTCTGCTGCTGATACATGAGAGCCCTGTAAGTCAGAGCCTGTCTATGTTAAAATAATCTCCTTGCCATATTTATTCACACACTGAAGAAAACAGGACTTCAGCATGAATCTAAATGTAGTGTATGGACAAAAAAGCAAGTGAATTTATTGGATATTCAATCACAATTTCCTCATATCTCTGAGTCTCCAACAGAGCCACGTTAATTAAATGACTTGTTTGATATATTATTAATCTGATCCGCTGTTTGTGTTTGCAGAACGAGCGCACATGGTTTAGAATAATTGTGTTTTAAAGCAGAATCTTGTCAACTTTATAAATATCTCTGAATCTGGAGGAATAGTACGAGCTTGTCATGAGTTTGTCGTGCGTCCAGTCTTTTGTATTTACTCTGTCAAAAAAATTCTGGCATCTGCGCTGAAATCTTAAGCAACCAGCACGCCCATAGAGTTGACTTTGGAAGGCACTAAGCATTCCTGCTCGACACCATATTAGCCCCTACTTCTCCCCACCTCGGGGTGCTGGGCAGCCTGCCAGGTAGAGGTTGCCATGACTCCTAACACCACCCTTTACACTGCCCCACCACCCCCCGGAAGGTGCCAGATTTTGGGAGGAGGCAGGCCGGGGCTAACATTTTGATTTAGACAAAAGATGTCTTCACAATGTCAGCAGAATACTTACTGGGAATGCTGTGGCTTTCTGGTAGGAAATCATGTGATCTTTCCAGCCAAGGTTTTGTAATGGTGCCAGGCGAGACAGAGCAAGAAAGACACACAGAGGGAGAAAAAGGGGGAAACTTTGAATGATGATGCCAGCTAATCGTTTTTATCCCGTTTTTTCTTCTGCTCTTCTTGTTTGTTTCGGAGAAAATGGCGGACAGCATATCGCTGAGCTGAACCCGTATTGTCAGTGAGCTGAGTTTAGAAGTGCCCCTCGGTCTTTTCATCATTCCTCTCATTACCAAAAACACCCCCCAAAACAACGGTTGTATCGCTCGCAGCTCCTTTCTCACACCCAGGTAGAAAGTGTGGATAGAGAGAAATAGAGATGATAAATCAGACAGGATAGTAGAAATCTGGGTAAGTGGCATTTTCACTCTCTTCTCACTTCAGACTTTCTTTCCTTTGTCGCACTGCGGCCGTAGGAATATTCCGTTGTTTGCGGCTCTCTGGCACTGGCACAGTTAATGGTAGCTGACCGTGGCATGCTTGATTACACTGGCATCCCTCTCAGGCTCTGCTCTCTGCTATCTGCGGTCTTGGCTAAGTTGAGCTAACCTCTCACCACAGCCACATTGCTGCTGGCCAGGAAGAGGACTGCTATGGCAATTCTGCGGGCTAGTTTGGGAAAGCAGTCCACAACAGAGTTATGATTGTTATTATTATGGACTTAATTTCATATCTGGTAACTGCTGAGGCATGTGACGCTCCCAACCCGAGGCACAGCAATTTAAGAATATACAGTAATTTGTGTTTAAATGTTTTCTTTCCCCTGTGTGTTCATCTGATGTTGAACAGTTACTGGCATGTTTTGCAGCATAATCCTCCTCTTTTTCTCTTTTTCCTTTCTCACCTTCACACCACTCATTGTTTTCTTATGCAGTTTACTGATAGTGTTGCTAGTATTTCATAAAGCACTGCTTCAATAAAAAACAGCAGTTACATACCATTGTGCGGTATTTAAAAACAACTTTCTTTTTCCTGTTTTTAGAGAGGCGAACTAAAAATTGACCCCGGGCAGAAACCCCCCTGAGCCAAGATACTTCCACGAAGGGTAAGTTATCACAATCCTTTCACCATCTGTTTGATGAACTTTCATTTTTCGGGGTGAATCTCAACAAAGGCTCTCGCTGTATTTTCTCTAAATGACAGCTGAAGTGAACTCAAAAACCCTTTTGCTCCAGACTTTTGACTCACTGTCTCGCTCTATATGAACGCTGAAGAACGCCTACACTGTCAGCTGACGTTCAGTACACAAGCCAAGAAGTTTTTGAGGTCAAGTCCTGTTGTTTGATTGGCATCTCTCTCTCTCTGAGACACGTCACACACATCCACTTTCATAGTTCTTTGTCACATGAGTGCTCAGATTTTACGCTACACATTTAGTCCTTTATTCAGTTATTTTGATACTTTGGCCATAACCATTTGGCACAAACCCGTAGATCCGATCTTGTGGCAAATCTGACAACACAAGCTCGCCTCTGTGGGTC
The DNA here is from genome assembly GCF_056507025.1 of Lutjanus erythropterus. NCBI lineage: Eukaryota > Metazoa > Chordata > Actinopteri > Lutjaniformes > Lutjanidae > Lutjanus > Lutjanus erythropterus. The sequence continues at coordinate 6,407,539 of NC_139327.1, forward strand.
TTTGTCATTGTGGTGTGAACGTCGTCTTTTAAGCTTTTTTTTTTTTTTGCTTTTTGCTTGAATAATCTATATTTGGTTACTTGTTTAGGTGACATGAATAAGTGTAACATACATATTTATTAGTCCCATGGCAGTACATATTACAAATCTGGCTCTGACATTCCAACAGTGCTCAAGATCTCTATTAGTTGCAAAACCTTACTTTAACTTAAAGGCATACTATGCAGGATTTTCTTAAAAATTATACGTAGAATGTATATAATTATACAAAATAATATATTATAGATGAGTATATTATTATGAAGGAACTAGAACTCTAATTTTGTTGTACTACCCTGTGTTCTATAATGATAATAAACATAATTCAATCCTTGAATTCATATTAAAATAATCACTCTCAATCATCACTCATGACCCACTAGAAGTGTGTGGTGCTGTCTGCACCTGCCCTCTGCCTGTATTTTCCTAGTTTCTCATTATTTTGCTGTGTTCAGGATGCTTTACCGACCCAAAACGTTGGAATTTGATGTCCTGGGAAAGAGACTCCAAGACAATCAAATATGTTTCTTGTGCGTTTACAAACAGCAACTGACAAATCCTGCATATTCTACCTTTAAACCTGACAGATGATGACAGTGATGATGCTTTCTGTTAGATGAACAGGACAAAAAGTAATTTAAGCTTGAGGATCATATACTTGTTTTAATAAATAGAGAAGATGAGTTGAAAATGTGTGCATCCGGGTTGAGGTAGTAGGTTGTATGGTTTAGAATTACACCCTGGGAGTTAACTGTACAACCTTCTAGCTTTCCTTGGAGTACACGTATGACATCAGTCTGTATAGAAAATTGTTTTGCTTGTAATGCAGCTGGAATTTTCCAATAGCATCGCATTTTATAACGCCTCTGTGCAGCACTAATGGGCTTTGTATTAATGTAATTTTTACCCATCTGAGGTTCTCATTTCATAGCTGACCTTTAGCCATGGTCAGCCTGCCTGCTGCAGCTCAAAACCCTCAATTAGCGTTAGCTTGACGTATGCTGTATTTTTAGACATAATGCATTGTGGTTAGTCAGAGTAACCGCACTGCATCGATTGCATTATGGTGTCCCTTTAACTGCAAAACACACAGAACAAATAAATGAGCAGTCTACTGTTTTCCCCTATTTGTCTAAAAGTTCTGATATATCGAGTCCTGGTGATGATAAATGTGAGGAATAAGTGCAATTTTGTGTTAGTAAAGAGGCCAAATGACATTACGTTAGATTGTTAAACCAACGCTGTGGCATTTTAATTTGCAAAGACTTTCCTGAGATATTACTGTCAAAACATGCAATTACATTTTACATCAGCACGTAAAACAAAAAAAGAGTATTAAATGTTCTAAGTATGCTTTATTTATTGTCTTAGTTGGAATTGCCATTTTCTCACTAAGGTGTAATTGTGTAGTGGAACCTATTTCACACAGTGGTGCCTTTGCTTTTCAAACTGTTGCTTTGTCTTTGCGGCCTGGTATTACACCTCAGCCTGTTCAGTCAGCGTGGGGCCATGGCGTCTTCCGAATAAGTCGCATTCGAGTTGTGTGCCAAACATTATGATGCACAGATGGTTCGACGTAAACACAAAGTATGAAATAAAATAATCATAATAAATCTGACTTGTTCTGTTTAACAGATCCATTCCGGTGACTGCCATGCCCCGTGGTTTTACAGCACTGCCATTTGCACATTACATTTCAATATTTTTCAGCAGTTGACTCAGGTTAGATACATTTCTCAGGGTTCTGGAGGTTTTATTATCATACCTAACAGTATTTAAAGCTGTTTACCCCAAACTGCCTCAGTAGACCGCAGCAATATCCCAGGTTTCCCAGCGTGGGAATAGCTGAATGTTTATCCGTTGTCTCTGGGCCTTGTGATATATTGTCCGCAGTTCCATACAATGATGCATTTGTGATATGAGGTCTAGTTTCAGGTTGAAGCTTGCCTTGGCGACACTGAAGTCTCTGTTTACTGTAGACTTGTCCACCAGGCTGAATGCGTCTGACTTCATCTCAGTCTGGCACTAAGCCACGGCTTGTAAAATGACCCCAAAGCACCACGCGGGAGAAAAATGGCCCAGCCGATCGGCTCAAGATTTACCACAGTTTGTTACTCTTCAGGACGACTTGATTTGAAATGCAGCTTGAGTAGGGAGCGTTGTTGTAATTTCTGCTATAGTTCTTTATCATCGTGACAGTGTTTTTTCGGTCTGATTGATGACACTGCTTTTGCTGTGTTTAGGGCCAGGGCTGAGTGGACCACCTTTCTGCAACCTTTTTCATTTATCCAATTAGCTTTTTGGTTTCAAGTGGTTGAGACTGCATCTTTTTTCATGCTGTTTGATGCTCAGTTTCTCCTGAATGGTTGTTGTACCTTTAAATTTTATTTCAAAAAAGTAATAATTTACAATAACCTCTAAAGGCTATATTTGCTGTTTAGATTTTTTAAGATTCTCTTTGTATAATAAATTATATATACCAGGAGTCAGCAACCTTCTCCTCTTTCATTCCTCTCCTGTGGCTCCCTGTGGCTGTGACCAACAATGTTAACATTTTCATTCATATTTATTATTGTTGCCTAAAGTGATTCTTACATTCTTCAACTGTAAAAATGTGTAGCCTATACACCAAATTTAAAGAATGTTTTAATGTTTTGTCAACTAAAATCTAAAAGCAAACTGTATCTATTGCTAGGTGCCGTTTCCTCTAAATTTTGCCTCTAGTCAGTGGTCTTGAGTTTTCCTATGCTAACTATGGATGCCAAATAGAAAAAACAAAAAGTCACTGAGGGGAAAAAAAAAAAGAATTTATTGGTTGTGGCTCTAGACAGATTTTTCTTTTCTTTCTGGGACCAAATTGGCTCTTTAAAGAGTTGAGGTTGCAGACCTAAGCAAGGCTATTCATTTCCCAGAAGAAGTTAGTAGGGCTAGATATCAGTACTTGATACCTTTAAGGTATCGACTGAAAGAGCCAGTACTGAGTAGTATAGAAAATTCTCCGGTCAAACAATACCTGTATTCGATCCTTTTTGTGCCCAGATATTGGTAAAATTTTGCATTTATATGGTGTTTCTTACAGCCAATTTCTACTACTTATTGGTATCGCTTTAAGGGTACTGGTTTTGGTACTGGTATCAACATTTTTTAACAATATCCAGTACAGCTGGGCAAATTGCCCAGGGCAATTTAACAATATTATATTGATATTGTGATATGAGACTAGATATTGTCTTAGATTCTGGATATCATTTTATCATCATATGGCATAAGTGTTGTCTTTTCCTGGTTTTAAAGGCTTCAGTACAGTAAAATGATGTAGTTTTCTTTCTTACCTGACTGTTTTGGCTCTTCTGTTATTTCCCTTTACCGTCTTTGTCATTTACTGGTGATTATTTATCCAAAATCTCATTGTGTTAATATTTAATGAAAGCACCATTGTCCATATCATTCAGCCCTATTTACTTTATACACTGTTGACTAGTTTACAGCAATGCATCATATTCTATAAGTTCATCATATGTGCTGTATATATGCACTATATTTACAGTATGTTATTATAGAGAAAATGTGTACAGTATATTGAGATACATATTTTATTTAGTGGAATAGCCTAAAAATATCAAGATATTATTGATAAGCCATATCATCCAGCCCTAACAGTTATAAATGTAAGACAGGTTCCCAAAGATGTACAGCAAAGGACTAACCTAACCGGTCTTTGGGGATTTTTATATTTAAAAAGGTTTATTTCCTGAAATCATCTTGGACATGTAGACAACCCTGGAAAACCCCTTACTTGTTTCCTATCAGTGCAGATATTGAATGGGATTAATTGGAAGCAGCTATTTTTAGATCATCAGTAATTAAATCTGGAGTGATACTAACACTTCCATTGAAGCCCAGTGATCCTGTTCTGCCTCGCCATCGCCAACAGAGTCATTGTCATCAAACAGGTTTCTGTGAGGGAATATGATCCTGGTAAATCCCTGGAAACCTAAGAACTCCTTTTATCTCCTATTGTGCAACCCCAGTGTCAGGAAGATCACGCCTCCTCATTCGACCAAACATCAACAAGGTTCAGATCACTGCTGTTCTGACCACCTCACAGGAAATATAGTCCCAATAGTTGCTGAATAGTAGACAGTGTCAGCTTCAAATGAAGAACTAATGTAGCTGCTTTATTTAATTAGAAACATATACTTTATTTTACAGTTTAGCCTCTTCTTTAGCTCTCACAAATTTAACAGAGCGTGGCAAGTCAAGATGTGCCTTGCAAGAGTTTATTTTAAGAACTGTGATTTTCTCATCTTTCCTCACCTCTGAACCCAAATCGTTCCTCCAGATGTGTAGAGGAAAGCGTCGCTGCTGAGAATCCTGCTGCCTCAGCACTCCCTTGTCCAGCTGCCCCAGCAGCACAGCTAAAAGTCATTGGTTCCAGCTGGGCCTTCATTTATGGGATGGTTGAACAAATAAATTATGGGATTAGATAGGGGCGGTCCAGGCCGCTGATTTAAAAAAAAAAAAAAAAGAAAGAAAGAAAGAAAAAAAAAGACTCCAGTGCTGTAACAGCCCCTCTGAGAAGTCAGTTCGCCCAGAGTCTCAAGGTTCTTCCGATGATTTCAAGAATTAATAAAATAAAGATTCTCTTTATCAAATTTGGTATGCTGCAGTCCAAATTATACATAGCAGAAATTGCTGGCAGTGTCATGAAGTTCAACAATGACTCAGTGTCACCTTTACACCAAATTCTATTAACAACAAACAGTAAAGTCAACCATACACCTAAACTGTTTGTTTTTTGGATAAGAAATAATGATACTATCTATTGTGCAATGTTATCATATCACAACTGGCTCATTTCAACACTCATTACTTTCTTCCTTTCTTAAAAAAACAAAAAAAAAAGTTTTCCAAAGCTGTTAATCATTTTAGATATCTTTTCTGCATCCTTGCTCAGTCCACTTCACATTGATCAACCTGAAAATTAGTGACTTCTGTCTCTTACTACCAAAATCAAAAAAGTGTATTGTCTCCTATTGTTTGTGCAACCAAACTAAAACAAGACACGGTGAAGATTCAGAGCCCTTTAATAGCTCCAGTTGAGATAAATCTCAGAGTTAGAAAAGTAAAAACACACAGCCACCATAAATGACTTTTATTTCATTGTCAGGGGAGTGGATCCAGTGTATACATTGTGATCACACTGCAGATTATTTGCTTTTTTGTGTGGAGATCTGAGAAACTGTACCTATAGAGGAATTCATCCAGCACACAGGGAATATACTTTGTGATACTTCCTCTTCCTCAGGTGTTCAAGAGCCATCCAAATCTATCACAGGGAGTGACACTCAGACACAAAATACTTGTAAAATCAGCCAATAGCGGCCCGCATCTGTAACTGTCTACAAGCGGTGATTGGTTTCTTGCTCTTGACGTCACAGACGGGTGGAGACCTTAGTAACAAATCGTCTGAGACCAGAACAGTGTCAGTTCTGGCCAGACCGGTACTTTAGCTCCCCAACTCATAAAATCTCACTTCCCTATAAAAGCGAGCAGCCTCGAGCACTATTTCTTCCCAAGGAAACATATTCCCTTAATGTGGTCGGGTTAATGGCAAATGAATAATCATAACACAGCGATGGCAGACGGGGGGTGTCATTGATCTGTCTGGAGTCAGCCCCTCTCCGCCTGCTGCATCAGCCACTCTCCCCCTATTGATACGCTCTTGCCCCTTGACCCCTGGGACAGATCAATGGCATTGATTGGAGAAGGGCAGGGACAAGGGCAGGATCTGCTGACTGGTCCGACAGCTAGTGTGACAAGACATGATCGTCATTAATGTCCCGCTGACTGGCTGGCTGGCTGGCTGGCTGGCTGGCAAGGCGCTGTGCATCACATATTCCCTGCCTCCCCTCCTCCCCCTCCCCCTCCACCCCCGTCCTCCTCCTCCGCTCTCCTCCTCCTCCTTCACCCCTCCTACTTCTGCTGCTCCATGTTCCCATTCTGTGCTGCTTGCACTGACTGAGATAAGTCCATTGTTTGGATACCTGTCTGATGCTTGCCTGGCATCTGTGGCACAGATATGCATCTCCAGGCCGCGTGGAGATATTTTGAGCTTATTGTAGAAAAACGAATGGTGTCATTGCAAGTGTCTGCTGCATAATGTCTCTTGGCTCATTGTGCGTGCTACTTACCAATCACAATGGAGCCGGTCCTATTTTTGGGCGCTTTGAAAAGCTCTGTCTTGGTACAATTCAAAGCGTGTGAATTAGAATCTGCTTCAACTCTGTCACAACAACTTGGTTCTGTGTTCTGTGATCGATGGCAAATCCCACCCTAATAAGATACCTACATGTCCCAATTCCCAGCGCTTCTCTGAAAATGTGTCATTGGTACCTAATAGCGACTGGATTGTGTGTGTGCTATCGTACGCTGACCAATTTCATCACGCCAATGGGTTTTATTTCCAGTCTAGACTGGAAACGAAGCGAGCAATGTTTGTGTGTGTGTATGTGGAGGGGTGATGGGCGGGATGCGGCGACAGCTCCAGACTCCGCAGTGACACGGCTGTAATGGAGCTGATTGATCACCTATATGGCCGCCTGCTGGCCCCGCTGGCTTTAGCATACAGCAAAACTCCCAACCCCCCGTCTCTGCGTCACCGCCGCCATCTCCAAGCCAATCTGCGAAGACCCACCATCCCCCATAGACTTCAACCTGGCCACGGTTTTGACATTGGCTGCAGGGATTTACTTCTACACCTCTTCGGCTGTTCGGCTCGCCCTGCTTCTGTTACATTTCTGTTGAACAGAAAGGTACCGACGCTTTTGCCATCTTTGATGAAGTGACATTTTCCAGCTCAGCCTTTTCTGTGTCGCAGTCTAGTCAAAAAGCTGCTGTTTTCCATTTGAATTAAAGGGCATAATCAATCAATGATAACATTTGCAGATCTCTCTCCCTGCCCCCTCTATGTCACACAGGGTCATAACCCTAATTTATCCAGGGTGTTGAAGGTGATTAAGCCCTGAGATTAGAACAAGCTGTCAAGGACAGATCGCATTCAGACAGAAGGAGGAGAAAAATGCCTCCTTTTTTCCATAGGATTTTTTTTCTACAAAATATCCCATTCTACATAAAAAAAATATTTATCACATTTAGAGTCATGTCTTGGGGGAAAATTGATCTTTTTTTGCTGTATCCATCCTCCAAATGATATTCCTGCTGGGGTTGCCCATCCGAAGAATGTTCAGTTGATAAGAAAAGAAAAGTAACTTTAGTTTAAAATGAACATATTTCACTCACCCTTTGTTATTTGTGATCAAGATACTGGTCTGAACTTTAAACAGTCTGACTTTTAATTGTGCTTGCAGAGCTCAAAAGCATATTATATTTAATAGCTGTATGAGTGTATATGAAACATTGAGCCAGCAGTCCACAGTATGGTGGCATGGTTTCTATATGTGCAGGCCCTCAGTGTGTTTCTATGCTGAGCTGGCAGAGAGATGCATGTGTTTACACTTCACACATATGTATGTCTGTGAATTTGGTGCCATCAAATCATAATAAAAAATGTAATATTTGACAAACATAAAATACTAGATTAGTTTCCAATGATGGAGGAGTTTTCTGACACAATATTAGCCGTTGCTTTCCCCGCTGACTCGGACAGTGTGCCTTACGCTGCTGCTTGCCGCTTTCAAGCCTCGGTCACAATATTGTGACACTGACTGTTTGTGTTCATGCTCGCGCTGACCACATCGCCGTCTCTGTCTGACAGTTTGTGTGTGTGTTAGCTGAGCGTAGCCGCTGCAGTGTCACTCTGTGTCCTGTGTCTTGCCATGTTGGGTATCTCTGTTTTTTTTTTTGAGCGGACGTGTTAGTTTGTTTGCTGTCGCCCGTGCATGTGCTGCCAGTTCTGTCTGCGCGAGTGTGTCATCTGTCTCAAATGACTGTTTGCGCTCAATTTTGTATCCCAGGCTCTATCTGTTGATTAGTGTTTGTGTGTGTGTTTGAGTGCATTTATGTTTCAGTCCACGCTACAAGACAGTTGGATCGCTACAGTGCATCCTCCTCCACGGCCAACCAGTTCTCTGCAGTGTGTGTGTGTGTGTATGTGTGTGTGTGTGTGGGTCTGTGCGCCGCTGGAAAAGAGAAGAAATTGATCAGCACAGGGAGGAACGTGTTCACCAGCAAAGGCTGGATGGAGGGTGTGAGAGAGAGAGAGGGAGAGGGGGAGAGACAGAGCGAGGGCTGTCGCTGCAGACTCCTGCTGCAGTATCTCACTTTGGGCAAGCAGCTGCAGACAGGGAGTAACAGACAAGCGAGACAAGCAGACAGGTACAGACCTGGTGTGATGGGAGGGGATGGGTGGGGGTGTGGAGATAGTGGTAGAGGGCAGTAGATGCTGGAGAGGCAGGGCTTGGTGTTGGAAGGGTCAAATGGGGGAGGGGGTGGGGGGGTGTTAGAGTGAAAGGTAGCGGGATGCGGCAGTGGCAGCAGCTGGAGGAAGCAAATGTTTTTGGCTTTTTTTTTTTTTTTTAGGCGATGGCAGACACCATCGTGTCGGACCTGTGACGATAGAGGAAGGAGGGAGAGGTGGAGAAATAAAAGTAGAGGGTGTAGATGACAGTGTCACGACATGGCTGATGTCCCAGTGTCTGGATCAGGGAGGAGAAAGAGTAGGAGGAGGAGGAGTGGAAGTGGGGGGGTTAAGATGCTGAGATGGAGCTGACAATGCAAGCGCTGGGATGCTCTGTGCTGGGGGGGGGTGGGGGTGGAGGGGGAGATGTGAGGGGAGGTGGGGGTGAGGCGTCCCACCTCACTGACCTGCGTCTGGCTGAAGCTTCCCGTGGACACCTCGGCTGCATCCCCCCCCCTCCTCCTCACCCACCCTCCATCTCTTTCTTTCTTTCGCCCCCTTTTTTCCCCTTCTTCTTCTTCTTCCACCGCTGCCCTTTTTCCCCCCTCTGTTCTTCCTCATCTTCAGCTCAGAGGCGGATAACAAAAGGCGTAGTTGGTGGCAGACAGAAGAGTGAGCGTGCGAGGCATCGCGTCGGGTGGCGCGGAGCATTCATTTCCGGAAGCCTCCACTTTGCCTGGCGTTCCCCAGAGAGAAGGAGACAGTCAGAGACATCTATCCGATTCTTTTTTTTTTTTTTTTTTTTTTTTTTTTTTTAGTCTGAGGGGGAGGAGTTGTGAGGTGGGTGGCAGGATGGGGGGACGGGGTGGAGGGGGTGGGGGCAGTCGGTGGTGTGTTTGGGTACATGACAGGCAAAAATGACATGGGAATGTTTTCAATATTACTTTGTTAATATTCACTTTAATGTCTGGATTCTTTGCTTCCAACTGTGCCTGAAGCTTTTTCTTGCTGTTTTATGTCTGACTGAAGCTTGTTGCTCTTGACACTGACAACTTATTGCGTGCCAAGCTTGCCGCCATGGCGGCAGAGTTCGGCGGGTAGGTGGTAGGGTCTGGTGTCGAGGGTGTTGCAGTCAGTGTGGAGTTTATACCTGTGTTCTCGTCAATGCTGAGCAGCCACAGAGCAGAGCCTCCAAGCTCTGTGTTTTTTTACTCGATATCTGAGCGAACACTCTCGTGCTCGCCCCTGCGGTGGAAAGCCAGGGGCTGATGCTGCTAGGTGGCTCGCTGCGTCCATCAGTCAGTGCAAACGGACGGACGGACACTCGGTCCAACAGACGGGTCCGGGTCCAGCCATCCTGGAAGAGAGAAATGTAGACTGATGATCAGTCGACGCTCTTTAGGACAAAGAGGCGAGTCTGGCTGCTTGGCTGGGGGGCTTTTCCTTTTGCAGCACAAAGGCTAGTTAGCACAGAGCAGGCAGTGCAGGCTCGTCTGTTTGTCTGAGCCTCTGCTGCTGCTTCTGTCTGGGTGCTGCGATGAAGATAATTTATCCAACAAATTTCACCACTTTGTCTTCCTTTTGTCATCTCTGTTCTCTTTTTGCTGCCGCTGTTGTTGTCTGATGTCTTGTGGTATTTAAGCTGAAAATGTTTCTACCTTTGCATGTCTTTGTGTGCACAGGAATCAAGCTGAGCCTTCTGCACAAAATAAGTTATCTGCAGTGGAGGAAAGGAGGAACATGAGAACCTTTTTCTCTGTCTGGGACATAGAGCCGTTTTGTTTTTTGATTTCAGCCCGTGCCTCATAAAAGACGGGTGCCTTTGGGCAGAAATTGGGTACTTTTAAGTGGCAGCGGTTGAGGAAGAGACTGTGTGTGTGTGTGTGTGTGTGTGTGTGTGTGTGTGTGTGTGTGTGTGTGTGTGTGTGTGTGTGTGTCTGTGTGTGTGTGTGTGTGTGTGTGTGTGTGAGGCAGAGAGAGAGGGGGAAAGGTGTCAGTGCCACTCAGTGCCCTGCAGCTGACTGCGGCTCCTCAGTAGACTCTGTCGTACTTCACCTGCTCCCTGAGACCCTAACTTGTGAGCTCTCTTGATAAAAAATCACGGGTTAGGCTCTTGGGACGCGGGCGGAGGGCACAATCGACTTTCTACCGAATGTTCCAAGGGTGGAGTTGGAATGAAGCACCAACTGAATTACTGTTAAAAATATATATATGATCGGGACGACAGAGAGAAAAAGAAAGAAGTCGAAACATGGAGAGGAAGCACAATAAAGAGCAGATGTTTGTCGGATTTCTGTTCGATCAGCTCTAACGTCACATCATTTATAAAATGTTAATATGGATGGAACTGTTTATGTAGGAATGTGCATGTTTGTTATAGCCGAAATTTTTTGTTTTTCCAAAAAAACAGCTTTCACAATCGTAGCGATGTCATCGCCATAAAACCGAAACACGTTTATGCCGCGCCGCGTCGACGGGCAACGTTGTAATCTCTCTTTGTGTCAACATCTTTGTTTGAATATCATCCGACAAACACATGATCTGATTAGAAATTGCGGGACACGGACCGCTCCGAACCACCACACCCCAGACTTGTGTTGATTAACCCCTGTCAGCACCACAGCACAGCATCGCAGAGACCCAGCCAATATATGTGATCCTCCATTACCAGGCAGTCGCTCTGAATTTGATCACTCCAGCTTCAGGAGCAGACTGAGACTAATGCCACATCTGCCGCCGCTGCTGTTTCTCACCCTGTAAAACTAAAGATTCTCATACACACCTTTTATAGTTTGGTTTTTTGTAGTCCGCTAACTTCATTTGCCAGCAGCTTCCTCATTTATCTTTCTACACATATACATGTTCTGTAATTTGAGTTATACTGTTTAATGATTTTCAGCATTGCTCAGCCAAATATCAGAAAGGTTTAAAACATTTGGCAATTCCAAAAAACCCTCAATTGATATAGGAATTCCCTTAGAAATAGAGTCATTTAAAAAAGCAAGTTCAAAAGTTTTACTTTAATTTACACATATATGAAATCCCCAGGCACAAAAGCTAAATATGTTGGGGTTTTTTAATGTATTATCACAATTACTGAGTAATTTAATAGAATTATTTGTCTTCTAAACAAATTCATATTTAATATTAACTGGAATGGTAAAAAAAAATTGTCACATGCATCATGTTTATGATTAGTATTTCAGTTGTCAGTAGACAGAAGGTGCTTCTGTGCATTAATTTGCTGACTGTGGTTAAGTCAGACACATCTTACAATATGTTCAATAAAAACCAATGAGCACTTTTCAAATGTTTAATACGTTCCACAGGATTTTTTGTTGCTCTCTTAATTTGATAATTTCTGTCAGAATTTGCCATTGTCATGAGATCTCACAACCAAATTGGTTAATGGTCTAAATCGATATTTAAACGGCAGGCGTGGGACGACTCACACAGACATTGTAATTCAGCGAGACAGGCTGGCAAAAAGACAAGATTGAACGCTGAATAGAAAATGAAAATATTGGACCAGTCTCTTATGAACACGACTATAGAAGCGCAATTACAATAAATTAGGCCTGCTTAAAAAAAAATAGTTCTTTCCTTTATGCTATTCAAAGGTGCGACTTCATTCACAATTACAGCTTGACCTGGTTTTTAAACTTTCAATTTTTCCCAAGGCAACATGCTTTTCTGAAAACCTAATTTCTGCTAAATTACCCATATTAGGAATGCAGTTCAAAACAATTGATTTTCTCTCTAATACCCTCCTCTCCATCTCTCTCCTAGTCTCCAGTCTCCCTCTCTCCCTAATTATGTTTTTTTTTCCTCCCGTCTCCCCATTTGGTTTCATAGTGAACAATGCCGATGCCAACTAATCAGTCTGTGCCTATGCCACAGAGCCCCCAGCAACAGCTGAAGGAGTGCCATGCCCCATGAATACCAAACAGCCAGGCACAGTGCGACAAGTGCTGAGCAGTCAGACGCAGCACAGCCAGAGCGGAGCTGGTGCCCACAAAACAGCCAGACAGTTTTATTAGGGTCTGTCTGACACGCAGCAAAGTCTGGCAGCACCCGAGCCCACTGATGAAATCCTCACCGCTCCCCCAACAGTAACAAAGCAGCATGCTCAGAGCAATCCGCCAAGGATCCAATAAATATCACCCCGTAAAAATCAGCTCCCGGCTAGTTTGTAACTCCACTGAATGGGGAATACAAACTTTGTTCAAAGTCAAACTAGTTCTCAGAGAGCCACTGCTCAGAAGATTTTTTTTTTTTTTTTATGCCGTCTAAACATTACACTGCATCTGAAAAGACAGGGGAAAACGGGAAATCTCCTTCAGGGACATTCTGCAAAAGCCTTTTCTATGAAAGCTGTTGTTTTATTGACTTGAGAAAAAAGGCTAATTAATTCTCTTTTGCATGTTTGACTTTTTGAGCATAAAGTCTATGAAAGACGTTAAGTTTAACTTTTATGCTTTCTTACTAACTTGATCTATTAGTATTTTCGGATGAAAATGCAGACAAATGACAAACCTGCATCATTTATTTAGGCCAGTCAGCTATGAATTAGTGAAAGGATTGAAATGTGAACATATTTGACATAAGAATGTGTTTGTTTAATGTAGACAGCAGTGTTTGTAATTTTAATTCTAGAAATGTTCATTTTATGAAATCTTTTTGAAATAAGATGGAGTCATAGTAAATCTGGAAGTGTTTATCAAGGTCAAATTACTTAGCAGCAGGGTGAAATATTAGCTGTATTGTACTGCAAGAAAAGCTTTTATACACTGTGTTTACACAGAATTAATCAAACTGTTTTACTCAAACAAAAATTATAAATCAGTGAAAATTAAGACTGACAAAATGGCTAAAAAAAATGAGCAAATGAGAGCAGAATGAAAGCAGAAATTCAGCTTTTACTTCATGTTGTGCACAACTAACTAAAGCAGTGCCTCAGCAAAATACAAATCATATAATAGTGGATATGGTGTAAAATTCTTTTATCGTCTTGCCCTAAATAAACAGCATCCGTTGTGTGGTTTCTCTACTCAGCTAGTCTTCAAGTTCCTGCAGCAAAGATTGATTCAGACCTTGAATAGGTGTAGATAAACCAAAGGCTCCAGCTGATGGACCCGAGTGTGTGCGAGAGATTACACTCCATTGTTCAGAGGTGGTCATGTAACACACCGCGCCGCCACATCGCTCCCCGATAAAAGTAATAAGGATAGATTAACATTTATCCCCCACATTTGGATTTGGGCTCGAGCTGACAGGGAAATCAGATGGATTTAGTGAATTAGGGGGCTTTTTTTTTTTTTTTGTTTTGTTGCATTGATTGTCAGGTTGTGTTGTCTAGTGAAGCAGCTTAGTGTTCAGTGGATCTCTTATCGCAGCGGGGGTGGGGAAGGAGGTGCAGGTGGTGGTGGGGGGGCGTCAGGTATGCCTGATAGCGGAGCAGCGTGGAATGGGGGGGGGGCAGGGGTGGGGGACGTCTGAGTTTCCAGACACTGCGGCAGGAGGCCAGACAGTCACCTGAACACACACACACACACACACACACACACACACACAGTCGTGCGCCGAGGACGCCACACACATGCACCCATGCAAAAACATGCAGACGCGCATTTTATACAGAAAATGCCCCCTCCTAAAGTCTGCACTAAAGCCAATTCAATTTTGTTTTTAATTCAATCAAGGGTATAAATCGTAGTGCCACTCGTAATGTAATTATCCCTGTGCATCGAAAGCACAAAAGTTTCTCTATTATTCTCTGGGCGACAGGGATGAGAGATAAACTCCATTAACTTTTTCAGATTACAGTAAGTGCTGTGGGAGGTGGGGCTGTCTGTTGAAAGGACAGTGGAGCTGCGCTGAGACTCGAGGATTTTCACCGTGGGCCTGTGGGCACAGAGCAGGAGTCTGGAAAGTGGGCTGATGATTGAAAACCAAACAACAAAGCTCAGAGGGAGCAGACCGACGGCCTGGCAGGCCAGAGGTCTCAGCACGGCCAACTGGAATGCTCTCAGACCTGCTTCGTTGTGTGTGTCTGAGTGCGCGCGTGTCGGCGTCGCACATGTGTGTTTGCATTGTCCACAAGGTCCACAGTATTTGAGGGTGTATCCCCCCCTCGGTCCCTCTTGCCCAGCTCCCTCCTCGGGTCCGGTCTTATCTCCCCTTCTCTCTCTGATCTGTGATTCACTTCGGAGGCGTTGCCAGGGAAACCTGGTATCTGGCTAGCAGCTTGATGGAGTTATTGAACTGTAACTGGCTGGGATAATTATGCTCTGTCTTGCAGGTTGGCTATCCAGTGGCTGGGACTTGAATGTGACCTATAGCCGGCGTAGCATTGTCACCACAGGCAAAAGCTTTTAACCCCTTGGCCACCAGACTGTTGAACTGCTGTAACTTTGGCAGAGATGCCCAGTCAGAGTTTACACTTTGAGCCTCTCTGTGCCTCTTCATTTTGCAGGCTGACTGTGCATTGGTGCTGCAGTCAGATATTTTGTTAACTTAGGGCTGCACAATATGGTGAAGAAAATCATATTGTGATACTAGTAACAATATTATGGAGTAAACAATTTCAATATTGATATTTTGGCTGAAAAAACATGGAATGGTTTTTTACAGTAGATCAGGTAAAAAACCAACAACAACCTTCCAATCATTAATTGGCATTATGTTGGCAGTGCAATTGCAATATGACTCACATTTAGTGAGAATGATCATTATCGCATCACAATTTTCATTTTCACTAAAAAAGCTGAAATCATGATGATGTGACATTTGTTGGGGTGTGTACCTGACACCTGTACCTGATGTTTCTCACATCTGGAGAACAAGATTTGTAGGCGAGAGCATCTCTGCAGGACTACAGTACTTCATTATAATGCTGTTTTGCTACACATTTTTCCTTCATTGTATTGTGATTTTGATTATTTTTTGATTAATTACGGAGGTGGAAGTAGCGAATTACAACTACTCAAGTTACTGTAATTAAGTCATTTTTGGGGGCACTCGTACTTTAAGGAGTATTTTTTCCAATTAGAGCTGCACCAATTAATCAACTAATCTATTAGTTGTCAACTACTGAATTAATTGCCATCTGTTTTTTCCAGCTTCCAATTCCAGCTTCTAAATTGTGAATATTTTCTGTTTTCTTTCCTCCTTTGTGGCAGTAACCTGAATAGCTTTTGGACAAAACAAGATGTCATCTTGGGCTTTGGAAAACACTGATTAACATTTTTCAACCTTTTTGGACATGTTGTAGACAAAACAAATAATCAGTTATTTGAGAAAATAATGCACAGATCGATAATGAAAATAATCATTAGTTGCAGCCCAGTTTCATGTAGGAACTATTTTCTTTCTGCTGTAGAATCTACAGGAACCACTTCATTATCTACTAAAAAGAAAGTAGTTCCTACATGGAAGTGATCACATTATCTTGAAAAACTGGGTCATGATTTTTTTTTGAAAGAAACACTGTTTTTTCAAGTTTTTCAAATATATTTTTCTGTGCTTTGAGCACCACAAGTCAAGTGTCATTTAGTCCCATTATGTTGGAGAGAAAGCAGACATCTCTACTGCCAATATCTCAAAAACTCTGCAACTCACACTAAAACTATCTAGATGGATAAACAGCAACACGAGCCAGGGGAAGAATATGTATTCTTGATTCTGGTGTGAACTGTCCCTTGAAACATCAGTAAGCAACTAATACTCTGAGTAGAAAGAAATACTTTGTACCTTTACTCAAGTATTTGTAACACCAGTAGTTTTACTTGCAGTTGAATAATATTTCAGTAATGTAATAGTACTTGTACAGATTTTCAGTTCTTTCTATCACTGATTATTTGTACATTCCTATAAAGATTCAAATGAGTTGTCTTGTGGTCAGAAATAAAACTTGCTACTGTAACTCTAGCAGACACACACATGCGCACACACATGTACACACACACACACACATGCTTTTACACATACACACATGTTCAGCTAGCCTAGTAACATTCTGCTGGTTTGCTTTGTGTCCCTGAAACGGGTCATAGCTACAAATTCCTAGTGTGTCCTGAAGTGCATCGGTTCAGCTCCTGAGCCGGTGGACACTTGGATAATCACAGCGTGTTTGCTCTGATCGTCTTTGATATTCCACCACAAAGAGCCGATGTTTCACAGATAAATTCTGTCTGTATTTTACTCACAGCTGA
This sequence comes from Lutjanus erythropterus, assembly GCF_056507025.1. Classification (NCBI taxonomy): domain Eukaryota; kingdom Metazoa; phylum Chordata; class Actinopteri; order Lutjaniformes; family Lutjanidae; genus Lutjanus; species Lutjanus erythropterus. The sequence goes on from NC_139327.1 coordinate 6,424,150, forward strand.
GGGGTTTCCCATCCTTATAAAGGCAGTGAACGTGGTCAACCCTCCTGCATTTTCTATTTTCCCACACTTGTTCTAAATTGCTGTCATTATCTCTTCTTGTCTAGGAGCCCTGGCAATTGTCTGTCTTTCTCCACTGCTCACAGGTAAGACAAATCACAACTTGCATTTTGCAACACAACAACAGCATCCAAAAGAAAAAAAAAAAGTCTGTTTCTGTGTGATCCGTTTTGTTAGCAGACGAGAGTGGAGGATGGTGTTTGGGTGTATGACTGCCTTGTTTTGCTTGCGCACTCGCAGTAGTGTAGTGAGTCAGTAAAAGTGTCAGACCAGCGTAACAGACGGCCCGCGCGAGATAATTAGCCTGGAGTCATTTGGAAGCTGCTCAGCTCTGCCCAGGTGCCCACTGTGCACAGAAAGAGACCAGACGACCTTTTACTCAGCTCCGTCCCACTGCAGTCACTTAAAACAGTGATGGATGTTTCCCTTAACACCCCACTCCCTACCAGGCCCCCATTCTGCTTTACTCTCCACCCTCCCTCTCTCTCATCTCACCGTCCTCCCTCCTCCACTCCACCGCTCAGACACCGCTCTTGCCTTATTTGTCCCTTCTCGTCTCCTCTTCTTGTTTTTCTACCATCCTTTGCCTTTTCTTACAGCCCCCCACCCCGTTCTCTCTCTGTTCTTCCAGAGTGATGAGGAGGAAGAGGAAGAAGAAAGGTGGTGATGGTGGAGGAGGAGGGGGGGCTGAAGTGGAGGGGGCGTTTCCTGCCAACGCAGAGCAGAGCAGAGTCAAGCCACCCCCCACCCCTCCTCCTCCCCTCTGCTCGTCATTAGTATGCAGCGGCTGTTGCTCAGGTGACATGGCCGCTGGATTGGGTCCCGACTGCAGGAACATCAGCAGCGTGGCGAGGAGCGGTAGCAGGTAAGGACAATGAGAACAGGAGGGAGAGAAGGAGGAGAGGGGGGAGGATGACAGAGGGAAGGAAGGCAAGGGATGGACTTCTTTTAAGGACTTAAACACCCCCACACATACACACACACACACACACACACACACACACACACACACACACACACACACACACACTTTACACTGCTGTAATGCACACACACATATTTTCAAGTCCAGCCTCCCTCCTACAGTGAAGGACAGTACAAGTGTGTGTTTTCTTGAATTTAAATAAGTCTCACTATCTGCTGAGTTATGCTAGTTGGGTTATTGTAGTATTTTGTCTGTGCTAGTACTAAATATTCTGTACTTTGCTTATTGTATGCCGTAAAGCCTGATTGATACTGGATTTTTGGGGCCAGTGCTGATAACGATATTAGGGAGTGAGATTCTGATGTTGATATATTGGCCAATACTGCAATTAAAGCTGCAATGATTAATGATTGTTGACATAATTTTTTAAGAAAAATAAGTAAAAATTCTCTGATTCCGGCTTCTTAAATGTGGATATTTTCCAATTTCTTAATGGTTTCTGAGGACGTGATCTTTGGGATACACAGATTTTTTTCATCTTTTACAAACCAAACAGCTAATTGATTAGTGGAGAAAATGATCGCCAGATTAATCAATAGTGAAAATAACTGTTACAGGATAGGTTCAAACGTGGGGCACACAGACAAACTGTCAATATGTTTGGACCTGTTTTTCAAGTGACAAGATTGTGACAGGATTAATTAATCAATGAATCAAGAGCATGATTGACAGATTAAATGACAATGAAAATAATCATTAGTTGCAGCCCTAATTACAATGATTCTTCAAATGTGAAACTTGTAACAGATATATGTAAATAGAGGTGGAATATTCAACAGTTAAACAATGAATTTTATCATCCAAAATGAAATTATGGCACTGAAACAGTGTTTTTAATAAATAACTTTAGAAATTAAATAACTTTTAATTAAAAAAAACAAATAGAACAAAAATATACACTATATACTTATTCTACTTATACTACTACACATTAACTTGAATTAAGAAAAATAATCAAATGTACATAAGATAATTCCTACAAAGGTGAAGAATAAAAACATACATTCTGTAAAAGTAAATAAATAAAACTTTTCACATCAGCACATATCAGACAGCATATGCACTGATAACCAGAGGTCGGCACACCACAACAAAAAGTATCTTGTTATAAATTATAAATACTTGCTCATCAAATGCATCTAAAATAAAATATAAAATACTGGTATCAGAAAAGGTGTTTCATTCAAATACAAGTAATTTGAAAATATGAAAATACAGACTGATGGCATTTTAGGTAGCCGAGATGAACTCTACTAATTTCCCACGTCACAGGTTTAAAGTTGCCGATCAGGATGTCTCAGAGGTTGGAGGCTGTGAATTTAGAGGTGCATGCTGGGCATTTTCAGCCCTTCCACACCAGAAAAAAAGCTGTATAGGTTGTCTGTGCGAGCAGTTAATTTATGTTTATTGTTAATTAGTGACCTCTTATACCCAGGAGCCTGGGGTTCCTGTCCCATGTGTAACCAAAAGTTACAGTTTTAACTTACTTCTGATCTTTTCCTAAACCTAAGCAAGTAGTTTTGGTGCTTAAACCAAACTGTGACTGTTAACTGTTGACCACATGTTTAACTTGACCAACTTATGTCACATGACTTATGTCAATTACTTAAAAGGGATAGTTCACCTCAGAATCAAATATGCATATTTTATCCCTGGCTTGTAGTGCTGTTTATCCATCTAGATAGTTTCAATGTGAACTGCAGAGTTTTAAAGATATCGGCCATAAAGATGTCTGCCTTCTCGCCAATATAATGAATCTAAATGGTACTCGGCTTGTATTGTTTTGGTTCTGTGAGCATCACAAGCTGATGTCTCCAAAACTCTGCAACTCACAACAAAACCATGTAGATGGATTAAATATCACATGAGGCCACAAGAAAAATATGTATTTTTGATTTTGGGGTGAACTCTCTTTTTAATGTACAGAAATGAAATTTGGTAATTCAAAATTAGTGCATTGCTGGACCTGACAGGACATGTCACATGATTAACATTTCTTTAAGACTGTGTTTAGATGAATTGTTGTACAGTTTGTTTCTCTGTATTTTAAACATGGGGACAAAAACGTCTCATTTGAGAATAAAATGACACATTCAGTTTTGTGTTTCAGAGTATTTCAGATACACAAATACAAGCTCCTAAAGTGTTTTGTTACAAATTACATCTTATTTTTTCTTCCCAGCAAAATACAAATTACTAAACAAAAATTAATTAAATACATATTTTAAGTACATTAAATTGAAACACTGCCCATCTCAGCCGATACAGTATAGATGATTATAGCTGTGATAGGCTGATATTGGCCAATAATATCAGCTGATCAGTATAGCTGTCTGGCTCTGGTATGCTGTTTCTAAAATGCATTCATTTACAAATATTTCCTCCTGTTTTATTTGTCAGAAAATGTAATAATTGTACATGTAACAATATCTACTTTTCATATTGTAAAAAGCATGACTTCAATAAAAGTAAATAAATAAGAATGAAAATGTTCTGTGTTTGGTTATTTAGAAATGTAATGTTTTATTCCATGTAAGCAAACAATGAAGGAATCCTGCAGTTTCCCCTCAAAACATTTTCATTGTTTTCACTTGTGAGGTTTTCATTCCCCTTGATATGTAGGATATTGGTTTTGTTGCCAAAGGCAACAAAGAGAGAGTGGTGTATTAGACAAATACTCATACACTCTGAGTGTGTGTGTCTCTGTATGTGTGTGTGTGAGAGAGAGAGAGAGAGAGAGAGAGAGGAGAAAGAGAGGAAAAGAGAGTATGAGGGTAAGAAAGGAAGGAGAACGAGTCTGTGTGTAGGTGTGTTTTTGTTTGCTCTATTTGTGTGTGTGAGAACTAGAGACAGACTGTGTGTGTGTGTGTGTGCATCTATTTGTGTGTGTGCGCACGTTGGGGGAGCAGTGCGGCCAGGCTGCAGATATCATCCATCTCCCTGTCACCGGCCCAAGGGCTGCTGGGAAAGTGGCAGACAGCTCCCCGGCTCTGACAACAGAGGCTGCATCCTAATTTTTCCGACACTGAATGCTTGAAAAACCTGCGCTGCTCCTCCCTCAACCACCCAGTACGGAAAACCATTAACCCCGCGATCTGGGAACAAAGCACGGAGCTCAGCCTGGGCCACCGCTGGCTGAGAGTCATATCAGCTCCCATCATCCACCGGCAGACTGTGAGCAGCAACACTTTGCATCGACTCCACTTTATAAAACATTCATAACACCTGCAGACCGCAGCGTTAAAGCTCCACATACTGAGCCACGCCAGGAAATCAGTTCATTTCTTAACTAGCAGGTCATAATACTACTTCAGTGAGTTGATTTGTAAAGTGCATTTTCAAAATAAAAGTCCTCCCAGCAGTAGCTGTTCTAACTGGATTACATGCATTCTGGTTAGCCATGACTAATTGTATTATAAAGCTGCTGTCAGACATTCTCTAGCTTTTGTTATACGTGCCAGTACTTTTGATTTCCCATCTTTCCAAGTGTTTCAATTCCTCCCGTCTCTGGTCCTATGGGCGTCTGATAAACACTGTTATGAGCTTGTAATGAGTGCTCATTAATGTGTCAGTATGTGTGGAGATGTTTGTTCCTGCTTTCATTTATTTTTATTTAAGTTATTTGAAGTTTCACTTATGTGAGAAGTTTACGTTTTCTGAAGGCTTTTTTATTTCTTGTCATAAATTGTCTCAGTTTTCATCAGCACCAGTCCAGTACAATACAATAGTTGAGAAACAGTGTAAATATATAAATATGGATGAATATTCCCAGTAGTGGGAATAATAGAGATATTGTCTGTGTAACACAGTGTGTTTGGTGTTCACTTATATGTAAATTACACAATAGGCTCATGTCCTTTTTTCACATAATTAAAAATATATATACTGAAACAACTAACATACATATAAACACACTTTAAAAGTTTCATTGATATAAATATGATTATGATGAAAAGAGGTTTTTTTTCAACACACTGATGAATGAAGTCAAAAGCTGAGATAGACAGAATATTTCTGTGACATCGTCTCATTATCAAGACATTTCTGTCAGACAATCATATTTGAATCCTGATCCCCAAAACACAAACATTTGTTCCTTATAAACACTGTAATTGTTAAAAAATATGAATGAATCAAGAGATGTGTATGAAATGAAACTGTTGTGTTTGTTTTTCTATCTTTTGATTAAATGCAGAATTTGATTTTTCTTCCTCAGGTGATTAAGCTGAGTAGCTCTTGCTAGCGTTTAGCATTCAGAGGTACCGTCTTTTGAATAAATCAGATTAGACTGCAAGAATTGACTTTTCTGTCATGAATAATGTTGAGCCTCTCATGCTGCCAAAATATCAAGATATTTCAGCTGGCTGGGTTTCACCAACAAGAACTCATTTTTAACCCCAATTAAATCATGGACTGACTTTAAATGATGTTGGTCCAAACTTTTAAACCAGCTAAAAATTAAGAAAGATTACACTGACATCTCTATTTAAACATCACATTGATTTTCTGCTCTGAACTTACATTGAATGTGATTCTGTTGCACCAAAACTTTAAACTCCAGTTTAAGATGTGATCCAGTATTAACTTTAAACTTTTTGAGTTGGGTTGAAAAAAAAAAACAACACAAAATCCTCTAACAAATTTCACTCGCTCTGTTAAACAGTCTGACAGTAGTATCTTATTTCTTTACTGTTGTCTGTTTTTTAGATAGCTAGCAAAATAACGTTTTGTTAACTTTTTAGCAAGCTAGCAAACAACATTTTAAGGTTTTAACTAGCTAGCAAATCATGTAAATTTATGTAACTTTTTAGCTACTAAGACTGTATGTAATGTAATGTTTTCCTAAAAAAACAGAATTTATTTCGCCCCTTTCATACTTAACAGGTTCCAACAACACTCAAATTCATTCTTTATTTATTTTTTGAATATTTTTTGTTCAAATTTCCAGTTTAACAAAATATACAGAACACATACACACATGGCTCCAGATCCGCTCTCTGTCCCTCCCACATACAGACTAAAACATGACCTTACTCAAAATAAATTAAAAAAATAAAGATGAATAAATGAATTAATTCATTAATAATAAATTACAACATAAAGTAATAGGCAATGTAAATAATCCTGTCTTACTAATGATGTGTTGAATCTGATAAAGGTGTTGTCAAAGTGTCAGAAAACTGCTGTAATCGTTTATAAGAAATTTGTGATCTTTTCAAGTGGGATGCAGCATTTCATCCCCTTTTGGAAGTTCTTTAAACGCACACTAATGGTTGTAAAATTACCCAATAATCAAATTTCTGGATCCTGTAAGTTTTGTTGTGATGTCACTAAAGTTGTGTGTGATAACTCAGGTTTACATTTATTTTTTATTCATGCAATTTAGAGTTGGTGAAGAAAGTTATGATGGATCAGTCTATATCTAGCATTAATGGTGGCAGCATTTTTTTATATTTATTTATTTTAAATTAGGTAAGTAAGCATCTCCATATTGATTAAACTCTATTCAATTTCTAATAAATAAAGTAAATTGAGATTAGTTTGTAATTGTGCAGCAGAGCTTTGCTTAATTCTATTTTTTTTCTAAACTGATTCATCATAGATTAATTCATTTTTATTGGTGCGATCCATAACTGTATAATAAGATAATGACAGAAGACTGCGGCTCAGATGGATGATAATAAACAATATAAGATTAAAGACAGTTCAGCACTTCTTCAAGCTGTCATGACAGGGAGATTCATTTAGTCCCAGATGAGAGCTGATATGGGACTGACTGCTGTCAGGGCTTTAAAAGCCATGATTGTCTGATCAAAGCTGTGAGGACGAGGCCTGCTTTAGATCTTTGATTATTGTTCACAAATCACTAGAACACGCTGGTGGGATCAAACAAATTCAGTATTGAACAAACCATCCACATGTTGGGTAGGAGGCAAAGTCTGTTAGCCAGCCACTGGAGTTTCCACAGGGGAATCACTGTATACTCTGCTCTGCATATTTATGTCAAGAGTAAAGCAGAACACAACTGCGCTGCACATTATGATCTCTCAGATGCATAAACTGAACACATCAAAGATTTAACTCAGTACTACAAGACGATAATATCATCACTTATGTCAGGGGTCTGCAACCTGCAGCTCTGGAGCTACGTGAAGCTCTTTAGCCCCACAGTGTCTCCCTGTGGCTTTAACAAACAATTAAAGGGAAATTAATAACAGTTCTTCTTGTTAATATTTTAATTTTCATGTTTTATTGTTCTAAGTCTAAAGTGATTCTTATAGTCTCCAAAAAAAATGCCTAGCTATACATTCGTCAACTAGAATGTGCATCACTCAGCCTTCGTCAGATTTTCCTTTAAATGTTACCGGTGGCTCATCTTAACTCACGCTAGGCTAACTATGGATCCAATCAAAACAAAAGAAAACAGTCTGCAGCCCCAGACACCCCTGACGTATGTCATCACAGAATCGGATGAGGCAGTGTTTCCTCAAGAATGGGTCGCGGCCCCCTGGTGGGCTGAGAAGGTATTGCAGGCTGGCCGTGAGAGGTCATTAAAATAATAAAAAAAAGTTGTTTATGAGTTTCAATTTTGTAATTAAGTTTGAAATTACCGTAAAACATTTCTGATCCATTTAGACAGTAATCAGAAGTAATAATAAATGAAAGCCATGGGATTTAAGTTGTGGGTCATTTTCTTTTATCTGACCCAGTTTAACAGCCGTTAAAACCATATTTTATGTTGAATATTGAGAAAGTTTGTGTGTAAACACTTGATTATCCAGTGTCAGACAGCCAAAATACAGGCTTAATGATTCATTATTTGCCTTTAATGTCTTACATTTGTTATTTTACAAACTGTTACATTTATGTGGATGGATTATTATGGACCATTATGGACTTGTGAGAGTGAGTGCTTTGTTTTATGCTGCTAAACACCTCAAATATTACACCCAGTCCAACTGTGATGGATTGTATTAACTGCATGCATGTGTTGAAAGACATGTGGGTGGGCTGCAGAAGATTTTCAGATTTCAAACTGGGCTGCAGCATTTTTTAAGTTTGGGAATGTTTGGTGTGAGGAACCAGAGAGGACGAGAGATTTGTACAGCACCTGCAGTGTGAATGCTGGATGCGGAAACACTGACAGCTGACTGATCTGCTGGCTTTAAAAGCTGAATAAAACCAATAATGTATGAAAGATGTGGAATATTTTAAAGTCTGTTGAAAATCTGTTGCTTCACTGAATCGCTGGTTTGAATTTGTCTGGAGAAGCAGCTGTAAGGAATTCACGTTTTGTTGTCAGAATGATTTAACTTCCACATTTAGCATTTATAAGCAGTTCTTAATTAGTTTATATCACAACAATAAATCATTGACAGTGTAGGATAACATGAAATATGTGTTCTAATTTAATATAAATGTGGAATATATAGTTTTGATTTATTATGTTCACTTACTGTATGCACTCAAATGAATGAATCAAATACTTGTTTATAGATGAATACTGACAGACTGATGACAACTGAACAAACTCAGTCTTCTGATGAAGGCCTTCAGATGCAGCTGAAACCCACAGGAGAAATTTGGTAAGTGGCCCTTGAGTACTTTTTTTTTTTTTTTTTTTTTGTAACACTACTGTTTCCATAGTATTTATTTATTTTAAGATTGAGCTCTCAGTTCAATGTGTCTTCATGAATATTGCAGAATATGGATCCCATTATGTTATACTGCATTATTACACGCTTTTGTCGATTACTCAATTCTGATTGGTCAATTACGGCATTCTACTGTTATCACTGAATAATAGACTGCTGATATGAATGCACTTTTTATCATAGATTTAAAAAGACTTATTCAAAGCAATAAAAATAATGAATAAATGAATAAAATCATATTTAAATCAATATTTTCTGTCAAGTTATTGATTTTTTCTAAGTGGCTGTGTAATACAAGGGGTCGTGTACAGTGAGCAGGTCATTATGGGAAAAAAAAGAAATGGTGTGGTTGAAGACGTCCTGCACGAGTCTCCCCTGGGTTTGCCATAATGACCTGCTGACTGTACATTATCCCTGCATACACAACAATAAAAATTAACATACATTTGCTTACAAATACATGAAAAAATCAGAGTAAATAAGGTGAAAATCACAGGTTTCATTACAATACAGTATTTGATCAGTTCTTTGGATGATAGGATATTTGCTAATACGATATAGTTTTGAATTGATTCAATTCAGGGCACTGCGATCAATATCAGGCTTTATCATATGTCCTTTTAATACAATCAGTTACTTTTATGGCAACTTACAAAAAGCAGTTTAATTATGATTCAACAATTTTATTACTGAACTCTTCCAGACATTTGTGACAGACATAGCTTGGGAATTTCAAAATAAAAGCGTATCTTAAAGATGACGACATAGATCGATACTTTCACCTCGATAATATTGGATCACTGATCATCGAGTCAATATATTGATCCAGACTGATTGTCATAAATGTTGAGTAGTTGAATTAAAGTCTGTTTGTGGTCATTGCATGGGGGAAACTTTCTCAGTAAAAAATCAAAAACGCAGGTGTCTTTCGACAATCCAAGTCACACTGTGATCAAAATTATTTTAACAGTGTTTCACTTCCTTGTTGTTTGACCAATAGGCTTGCATCTGGACAGGGAACTCTCCTCCCACTTAACTCATTAGTGTAACACGGCATAGGTGTGCAAATTACTCCTGACTGAAGACCTGTGTTGGTCGCAACACGTTGGTCATTTGTAATACTTTTCTTTTCCATGTAAAATAATGTCATTTTCATTTTGCACAAACCTTACAAGGTGCCTTGGATTGTTTTTAAAGGTGAATTGCATTTTTTTTTTTTTTTTTACTGTTTCATCCATGCATTGAGCCCTTCACTTGGAGAATAAGCAGAAAAATAAAATTTTCACAACTTTCTTACATTTCATGAACCAAACAACTAACTGTTTAATTGAGAAAATGATTAATCAATGATGGTTGGTTACAGCTCTTAAATCACTATAAGTGAAACAGTAAGGTAATCCAAAAGTTACATTACTAAAGTGTTGTGATAAATCGCATAAGTCAGTGACTGCTGATCTGCAATGTGTTGTCAAAATGTTCAGCATTGTCTAAAGTTATGACAGGTCACATTTTTCCAGTTCGAGGCGCAATTTTTTTGCCCACCGACTCTCGCTATAAGCTGTACATGTGCAGTTCAATTGTCTTAACACAAGAGAACTATACAACAAAAATACAAGAACAATCCAATATAATACAAGAACAAGAACACAACCTGCGCCCTCATCGTTCATCTGAACGCTGCTGAGTTCAACCTCTGGGTGGCAGCAGAGTGCGAGCGGCTCCACCTACATCTGATAATGAAGACAGCAGAGTGAGATGTGTGGACAGTTGGACGAGTCCAGTGTTTCAGCCAGCTGTAATGGAGGCAGTCACTGTAAATAACTGAGACTTAAAGAGGCTGGAGCTGATCAGTCCGACATCATAAAACTACAACAGTCAGAGGAAGATGATAAAGTCTCTGTGGAGAACATGAGACAGTGGAACTCAGCCTCATACTGAGACCAGCTGATCTTCAGACAGGTGAGCTGTGCTGGATGAACTATTCACATCCTTTACTTCAGTAAAAACATCTAAACCACGCTGTAAAAATACTGCACTACAAGAAAAAGTCCGCCACTCAAAGCCTTACTTGATTAAAAGTATTTGAGTATTATCAACCATTGTCAGAATGAAACCATGAAGTAACCACTGTGCTGTAAAATGTCAGTAACTAGTAACTGTACCTGTCAGGTAAATGCAGTGGAGTAAAAAGTTACCTACTCTAAAGTTATACTTTAAAGTAGGTACTTTATATAAACCTGTCATTTAACCACAGAGTCACTGAGACATTTACATCTCTAAGGGAGAATTATTTATAAAAAGTACATTTTAAGCCACAAGATGACAATTTTCAAACTTATTAATTCTTAAATGTTATTATTTTCTAATAGGTTTTAGTGTGTTCATAATTTCCTTCCATTTAGTCTTTCAGCAGAACAGCTTGCAGCGTAAAAGATGATAATTATAACAGATCTGCACTAATTGAAGTACCTGAACTTGCCTTAAATAAGCAAGTTCCATTAGCCTATAAAGATGAATCACCTCAGCAAATACAAATAAAGTGTTTTTCATATATTAAGATACACTGATGTGACACGTTAACATTTTCAATATAGCCCCCATCTGGAGAAAAAATCAGCTGTCACTGCTTTGATGAGGTTACTGACTACATTTTTTAATAGGTAGTAAGTACATTTTAAAGTAACCCTCCCAGGCTTTGCTGTGGGTTATTATAATACAGCTAAGTGTATTTTAATGCGAGATCCTCTTCAGCAGTGATGCTGATGCTGATTTTGGACGAACTGCTTGGAATTTAATCACATTACTCTCATAATATAATGCTGCCTGACTGAATTGGTTGGTTAAATCTTAGATAAAGAAATAAAGATATCAGATATTTGCAGAGCTAGATTCTATAGGAAGGAAGAAATGATTAATCATTAATCAATTAATTGCCAAAAAAAGAATTTAACTGCTTAACATGTGTTAACTGATGATCAATAGTTCAGAAACAGCATTAATTGCACCTCATTTGACATTGTTTTGTCTGGTGGAGCCATTCATTGGATAAGGAAAGTTAAATTTAAACTTGAAATAAGAAAAAAAAAAGAGAGGAAATGAGAAAAAAAAAACATCTTTTATATGTCATTAATTCTTAGTGATTCATCAATTAACCAATTGTTAGCATTTTTCAGCAAAGGAAGATGCATAAAATGCATAACTGTCATAGGAAGCCAAGCCTTCTGTCTGTGATAATAGCACAATAACATGTGATTTAATGTGATAAAGAGGTGAAATAATCATTTTGTATATAAATATATAATTTACCACAGCTGTAAGGTGCTGGAAAAGATTGAAAATGCTTGAAAAGAGCTTGAATTTGATTCTAGAAAAGGTGCATAAGTCCTGAAATTGTGATTTTAATCAACATGTGCAAATCTGATTTTGAGGACCTCAGAACAGGCAAAGTCTCGAGGACCCCCTGTGATTTCTAGCGCCCCCCAGGTTGGGAACCAATGGCTTAGAGAGTACATGTGAGCCTCCTACAATGGTTGAAAAAGCCACCCGGGTCATGAGAAACGAGGCTCATGGGTGGACTTTGATTTATCCTCCTGAGTTCTTGGTGTCAGTAACAAGGAAAGCACTAAATGATACATTCAGCTTTACATAAACCAAACAAACTCTGTGACCTCTGTCAGGTTTTTTTTTTTTTGCTGACATGAGAAAATAGCACAAAAAAAAGAGCATGCAACATGCTGGATTTGTCATTTGTGGTTTACGTCTCTATGTTTGGCTCTCTGTAAAACATGAGCTCCATAACCAAGTGCACATGTGAAAGAGCTTAAAGAGGAGAGAGCAGAATCTACAGACAAGTGTGCAATCATCGAACCTTCAAAGTGCTTCACATATGAACACTTATTATCTTTTTACCCAGAGTCATTTCCTCTGTTATTCCCACGTCAAATGAACTCAGCATGAGCCTTTTGTTTCTGAACGTTATTCCACTCAGGAATAATTGTGCAAGAGGTGCTGTTTTCATATCAACGTGTAACGTAAACAAATAATCTAAACCATTTTTGTTCCTCTCACTGTAAATAGTGTATTTCAGTAGTAGCTGAAGTGAGGTGTTGTTTTGAACGAGTCCCATTCAGCTTTCGGCTTCAGTGATGGCAGGCTATTCTTGTAGATTATAACAAGTCAAAAATAAACACATTCTTTACTCAAATAGAAGTGCAGATACTTGTTTAAAAAAAGAGTCTGGGAAAAGTAGAAGTACTGATTCAACGTCTTAAAAAAAAAAAGTAAAAGTGAAAAACTACAGGCTCTGAAATGTGTATAAAGTATAAAAGTAAAAAGTCGTCCTCTGAAGGACGTTTCCATCTCTGATTCTCTTTTTTGTGCCCTTTTACAGTTTTGTTCAACTGCTAACAAACATCAAGTCAGTACTAACACGCATCTTGGCCAAACAGCTAATGTAACCTCTGAAAATCATTCAGACCACCAAAACACTTCATACGTGTCGCTACATAAAACTTGTTCATCCACAACACTGGCAGAATAATGCATTTTTACATTATTGACTGTATAAAATAACAAAAATGAATCTGGAACACTGCAGCTCTCTTCAGTGTCCTCTTTTCCCCTATTTTATCTTTGCATAGTCATCTACTTGTAAGAAATAAATAAATAAATAATATAAAATAAAATACAAAGCTGAAACAAGTTCCTGAAGTTCCCAGGCAGCAATAATAATTAAAAAGGAAAAAAAAGTTTTTTAAAACTTCTTTTTAAATTGCTCAAAATAAATCAAATTATAATTGCCATGTTCAGTGTGCAGTTTTTCTCATGTGCTTTGGCTCAATTCTGGAAATTTTTTTTTTTCTTCATAACATTAAGTTCAAATCTCTGAATAATTAGTTCGTTGTACTCATTCAAGCAAACTGTGCTCGTTTTGGCACATCGGCACATTCGACCAACTGGTTATATGTGTGGTATTTTAAACAGCAGGGTTTTGAGAGGGCAAACGAGCGACGTCATGTAAGATTTCTGTGTCTGTAATGTAGAAAAGTGTGAGGCTGAGAATGTGCTTATACAGTAGTTGTGCAGATCTGGACTGGAGTTTTGCTCCTTGACACTTTTCACTAACTGAGTATTATTTTTAATTTAAGTGTGCAAGCAATTATCAGAAACTATAAGACAAACTATAATCACTTGTTTTGTATCATCCTCTTTTGTCTGTTTTGCAATGAGACTGAAAACAGGAAATCTGGTTAGAATCAGTTTGGAATCACAATTTCATTTTATTGTAAATATTCTGCCAGAGTTTTCTATATATTTATATATATTCAATGACTGACACTGTTCTGTTTTGAATGTGTTTGTTACAGTTTTGAAAACTGTGTGCAAAACAGTAAATGCAGTTGTGTACAGTTTGAACAATAAGCACTTCGATGTGGTTTGGACCCTTGCGTGTTCTAATATCGATTCATGAAATCCCAAAGTTGATCTTTTGATATATGTCTTTTCTCTTGTAGTTTTAACCCTGTTAGTCTCACGCAGTGTTTCCCAAACTTTTTTTTTCAGGGGACCCACTTTTTTAAAATGACAAACCACCGTGACCCAAGTCACAGTAAGCCTTATCAATAAATTCTAGCAAGAGTTCATTTGTGCTTAAATGAACTTTCCCAACCATTTTTTAATTCTATTTCTGCATCATCTTATATTATCTTGATGCTTCATTGAAAATTTACACACATTTTAAACTTTACAGTTGAGAAAGTCATTCATTTAGGCCCTGTCATTGTTCTGATTTTCTCTCATCAGTAAATGAGGATGTTTTACCCTGAATGAGACAAAGTAAGTACATTTAGACAAAATCAACAGGCTCTTCTTCTTTTTTCTTAATTCTTAAATTTTCAGAATTTCCTCCATAGTTTTTATTTATTTATTTTGGGACCCAAATAAAATCTTCTGTGACCCACCCGCGGGTCCCGACCCAATTGGGAACGACTGGTCTAGCGAGTTGTTGTAGCACAAGATCTTGTTGCGTGAGATTTTGCTCATTTTAGTCTGTTAGTCATATCATGTTTAATGAAACGTACATGATTATTATAACTTTGGGGACAAGTCTTAGTTTTATTAATGCGCCAGAAGGTTTGCAGCATTTGTTCTCTGAAAATCGCTTTCATATTCAGGCAAAATTGGTATTTTATCTGAAATAAAATCTGAAATCTGAAATATCCCCAAACAAGACATGTTTATTCCATGAATATCTAAGACATGTCATGTTTGTGATGTTGCTAAGTTGGTAAATGAGCTGCCAGGTTACAGTAATGAAGTAAGAATCACATGAGCATCATTTGGTGGCAAATATTCTGTATATGACTTATGAAAGATGAAGACCTCCATGAAACGAGGATGAGAGTTTATTCATCTATTTTCAGGTCAGCTGTATCAATCGATGAGGGGAAAACTACACGCCTGCATGTAACACATCAACAAATGTGCTGTATACATACAGATGTGTTTCTGTGTGCTACAGTAGTGTTCAGTATTAACTTTTCCCAGTGAACTTTTACCTGCTGTTGAAATCTAAATCTCAAAAGCTCAGTGAGAGACAGCAGCATTTAGCGAGACAAAAAAAATGGCATTTTTGTAGCGTGAGCATGAGCAGTCAGTGTCAACAAAAAAGTAGAACAAAACCGAGATCCAGAGATAAAAACATTTCTGGGGTTGAGTGCCACCGTGGTGAAAAAAACAGCCGAAGCTTCTGACCAGTTTGACTCACATGATGACAAAACAACTTTTCCTTTTGGTGATGCTGGCACGAAAACTTGTTGTTTTTTCTCTATTTTTTTTTTAAGCCTGAATGAAATGTTTCGGGTGAGTTACTACCTTTTGCACACATGCAGTAGTGTTGTGATGTCCCATGGAACAGTTGTGACAATTGCACAAAAAACATGAGGCAAAAAAATTACAGTTTGCTTAAAGCACGAATTTGAAAACGGGGCTCATTTTGTCGAAACGCTGCGCGCAGTTCACTCAGCCACACACACACACACACACACACACACACACACACACACACACACACACAGTAGCAGAACACCTCGAATATTTTGCAAAATGAAACACTTCATTCAAAACTGTATAATAATTTGTAAAAAAAAATGAATTTTGTCAGCATGTGGCAAACACAAGGTTCATATGATGTGGTTCTGTTTGAATCATCTACACACAACTGAGCTCATTCTGAAACACTTAACAATTCTACTTGTCTTATTGTCTGTTTGACTTTTTCAGAGACGTTGTCAAAGTAAAGTGCATGACTCTATCAACCCAACCCAACACATAATGCTCTAAATAATCATTTCTCAGCACAGTATAAAATCAGTCAATAAATCCATGCATTGCCATTGGCTGCAGTTTGCATTGATAGGCAGAATATATTATAAATAGAATATCGTACATTGACAGAGCAAAAACATTTGTGGAGACAAATGAAAGCACGAATTTATAAAAATCATAAGCATCATTTGTTTGCCAAGCTGGATCTGGTCGTAGCTTACATTTTTTCATGATTGCTTGCACACTAAAATGAAAAATAACACACAGTTAGTGAAACCTGACACGCAAGGAGCAAAACCTCAGCCCAGATCTGCACGACTATGAGCACATTTACAGCCTCACACTTTGGGTAAAACACTAAACACGCTTCTCTACATTAGACAGAAATCTGACACAGTGTCACTTCTTCGCCCTTTCAAAGACACCCAGCTGCCTAACTGTGAGTTTACCTGAACCAGATTTATTAAACGTGCACCATTGTTTTTACCATGTTTTCAGCTTTAGGTTGACACTGAGAGAGTTTGGACAGAGAGTTCAGCCTGATCTCAACAGATCTGCTGCTGCAACAGTGATTTGGAGATTTCACAGGTGAAGACACAACTTTTCTCTAAAATCAGAACAATGTCGGTCAGAGCCTGAGCGTAGTTCATACTGTCTGTTTTGTCTCCACAAATGTTGCTGTGTTTATGTGCTTTTTACAGTGTTCTGTACTGAATTTGGAAATGCATGGACAAATTGACTGATTTAACAACGTGGAGACAAATAATGTTTGCATCAGTGTGCAGCAGTTTTGTGTTGTGTTTGATCCATATATTCATGTACTTTATCTGAACACAGTGGTTCCCAAACTGGGGGGGGCAGAGCCACTGCAGGGGGGCGCAGAAGACCAGGGGAGAAATATAGAGTTGAATGAACATGATTTATGTAGGGGGAAATAAACAAGTACAAGTTTGCTAATTCTATTCTTCTAAACTTTATTTCACTAAAATTAATCTTTTGAATCTTTTTTTTTTAGCAGTTTCAACCCCAATTATTGTTAACGATTGATCAAAATTGCGAGGTTGGGGGGCGCAGACTTTGTTCAGCATGCCAGAAAAGTTTGGGACCCACTGCCCTGACAATAAAATGTAAAAAAAAACAGATTATTTCTTGAAAAAAGAAATGTTAAATGTGTTTTAGATTGAACACAGCAGTGTCGTATGAGGCGTGTGTGTGTGTGTGTGTGTGTGTGTGTGTGTGTGTGTGTGTGTGTGTGTGTGTGTGTGTGTGTGTGTGTGTGCTGTATGGTGACAAAGTTGGGTTTATACTCATTTTTTGTATGAAGTGTTTCATTTTGCAAAAGATGTGAGGTGTTCTGCTGCTTGTGTGTGTGTTTGTGTGAAATGTGTGTAGTGTTTTGACAAAATGAGACCCGATTTCAAAATTGTGCTTAAGCAAACATAAAAAAAAAGACTGTAGAGAAATAGAAATGTTAAATGTGTTTTAGATTGAGCTGTTTAATGTGTAACTGATTCAAACAGAATCAGATCATATGAACCGTGTTTGTGGGTTCAAAAAAATATATTGTATAGTTTTGAATGAAGTGTTTCATTTTGCAAAAGATCTGAGGTGTTCCTCTACCTGTGTGTGTGTGTGTGTGTGTGTGTGTGTGTGTGTGTGTGTGTGTGTGTGTGTGTGTGTGTGTGTGTGTGTGTGTGTGTAGTGTTTTGACAAAATGAGCCCTTTTTTAAAGATTATGCTCGAGCAGTTGTAAAAGACTGTATCATCCATATGAGAGGGTACGCAGACCAATCAAAATACACAGAACAACGCACACCTATGCCTGATTGGTGAGTTTAAAACTTAGCGCCTGAGTGTCTGAGTTTGACCAACAGGTTATATGCGTGGTTTTTAAACAGCAGTGCTTTGGAAGGACAAACAAGCGACATCATGTGAGATTTTCGTGTCTAACGTAGAAAAGTGTGTGTTGTGTTTTGTAAAAAGTGCGAGGCTGAGAATGTACATGTACAGTAGTTGTGCAGATCTGGGCTGAGGTTTTGATCTCCGAGTAGCAGGTTTCACTAACCACGTGTTATTTTTAATTTTAGTGTGCAAGCAATTGTAAGAAACTGTAAGAAAAACTATAATCACTCGTTTTGTAGCGTGTACCGCCCTTTTTTTTTCTGTTTGATAATGAGACTAAAAACAGGAAGCCTAGGTGGACTCTCAGCTGAAAAACTAAGTACTGGTTTAGAATTATTATTTATTCATTTATATATCAATAACTGATATCATTCTGTTTTAAATGTGTTTGCTACAGTTTTGAAAGTGTTGCAGATAAAGAGTGTTTTGCAGGTTGTAGAATCTGAATGAGAAAAGAGTTTATAGATTTTGGAAACTGTGGTCATCGAATGAATTTTGTATGGAAGCTTGAAAAAAAATGATTCACAGTTTGGTCCACGAAGACGTTTGTTTTGCTGGCTGCGTGAAGAGTTTTGACAGTGTGACTTCAGTTTTGACCGATGTGTGTTAGCGAATGAAAAGGAAAAAAAGTAAGAAAAGTTAAAGCACCTAACAGCTGAGCTGCATTCAAAAATAGAATGGCAACAGTTTGCAGCATTTGAGGCTGAAATCACCTGCTTCCACATAATAAACCCTCCTCCCTGAGCTCAGCTAGGTGTCTCACTGCAGCATTGTGTGTGTGTGTGTGTGTGTGTGTGTGTGTGTGTGTGTGTGTGTGTGTGTGTGTGTGTGTGAGTGTGTGAGGGTTTTGGACGAAGCTTCCCAGCTGTTTTGAAATCCCGGGGACTGTGATTCAACCACAGCTTGCTGCGCGCTGCACTGAGCTCCAGAGAGACCTCAAGTGAAGCCTGGGAATCCAGCCCTCGCCGGGCACAAAGACGACTTTGATTTCTGATGAGTAAAATAAACATCATGCTTGTACATGTTTGCAGAATCTGCTGACTGTGTCTCTGTGAGCGGCCTCCGGGAATCTCACATTAACAAAAAAAACAAAACAAAAAAAAAATAACACAAGCTTCTCAAATGAAATGAGGCTTGAAAGCACTTAAACTCAGCCACAAACTATGTCTGAAAGTATGCGTGTGTTTGTGTATTTATGGCCCACAAACTCATGTGTGGGTGTGTGTGTGTGTATTTTTAGTCGTAAAGTCATCAGTTTTATGCCTTTCAGTATCAACATGCACAGGCGCAGATTTTAGGGGTGATGTAGAGGACATGTCCCCCTCAATATTTAGAACACATACATTTGTCCCCGCAATAAAAACATGAAATAAACAGAGGGCTTTTATTTTGACAAACTGCTAGAACACAACCCACAAACACAATACACAATGTATCCAGTAAAGTACTGGTGGCCAGTGTTGTGCATGAATGTACTATAAATATTTTTGGTGAACTGACCGAATCAGTTTTCAATTAATGAATGTAAACGTGAGAAGGATAACGGTGCTCACATCATCAGCTGATTAATAAAAGTGTGATTGCAGCAAAAAGAGAGTGAGTGCGCAAATATGAACAGACATGTCGACATGATATAAAAACTTTATTTGATCGCAAAGCCTCATGTTTCTCTATAATTCTGTGGTTTATCAGTGAAGTGTATGAACTCCACTGCAGGCTGGAGTCTGCAATTAAGAAATTCAGTCATTATTTTAACATAGGGGAGACCCTGGGCAATTGTAACTTCTTTTTTTAACAACATTTCCTTCATAATTCACAGAGTACTTGAAATATACTGGTCATCTTTTGATATGCGAAACATATATATGTGCACTGATTAATTATACAGTTACGAGACTAATAAATTTCATGCAAGAAGTCCCTTGGTGGGGACAATTGTTACAGTGGTTGGTTGGGGCAGTTGAAACACTGAAAAAAGTAATTTTAACTCACTGTGTCTCAAATAAAAGCACACCTCAAAGTAATCACATTACTGCTATAGTAACTAATAATGTTACTGAAGTTTTTAAGCTACTGTTCTAAGATTTTAATTATCTGACTTGACTTAAAAGTAATTTTACATTTAGAAATAAAATGAATGCAAAAATATGAATATTGTGCAGCATTTAGTAGAACGTCATTATTCAGACTCAGTGTCGCTGGTAGGACTGCTAGTTTGATTTCAAATTCAATTAAGGGGAAATGGAAGACATAAACTTGAACTAGTTCATTTTAAACTCTTAAACTGAACTTTTTAAGTGTGAACTTGCACAACACTGTTGGGGGCAGTGAGGAACCTCAAAAGCAATGGTTTGCAACCTGCCATAAAACTACAGGAGGAAGAAGAAGTAACCACACATTTGATAAGTGCAGGGGAGCCAAAAGGAAAAAACAAAGAGGGGGTCCAATATAAGATTTTTTTTTTTTTTTTTCAGAAACTCTCGAAACCAAATAAATTTCACATTCCTGTTCAGCAGAACAGTTTTAGCGAATCGCTCACAGTGTTGGGCAGCTTCACACTGTTACAAACACAACTCTGAACAGAGCATTGATCTACTTTCAGAAGCACAAGAATAAAACAGTTTTGCTCAGTGTGAACCTGTAAGAGTAAAAGATGAAATTTCCATTAATGATTAGAGCTTCAACAAGGTTTCATCCTGTAATAGATCTGATCATTTTAATCAGTTATGACCAGATTGTGTCATTTTACCTCACAAAACACAGGTGTTGCTAATCTGCAACTGGCTCAGTCTGTTAGTTTGTGTTATTGTGTGACTTTTGTGTTTTAAAGGGTTAGTTTGGATTCGACTGAGGCAACAGTAGACCAGGTCCTCCCATGTGCTGCTTCTCCAAACCAGGTCCGTGCTGACCGCCATCTACTGCAGGTAATAACACTGTGGATAAGAACCTCATACAACCACACTCCAAAGAATATGAACTGTTCCTTTAACATTTAGTACCATCATCAGGTCAAAATTTCACTTTGCCCACTAGTTTGGTTAATGACCAAATTCCTCTCCCATCAGCCTCAGCTGCACAGCTCTGTTAGTGCTAATTAGCTACATTTAGCTAGAAAGATAAACTAACCCTGAAAAAAAGATCTGACACATGATAACTGCCAGGAAATTCTGATTTTTGACAAAATAAAAAAAAAAGAACAAACACATCACTTAGATATATGATATTTTGTTTGTATCATATTTGATTCATCAGACATTTATGAAAACTGATTGCTCACAGTAATATTTATTTTTAGGAATAAAAACAGATATTGTTCATTGCTTTTATGAAAAAAATCATGAGAGCAGGTTGCATATGTAAAAAGCTCATATAAATATCTAAATTTCCACTCTAAGTTTATCTTGAGATTATATTTTAGTCTTAGATGAGTTTGTTTTAGAGTGTATTTGTGATTGTGGTGGAATAATCCAGATCGAATCATGAAATTCATTAGAATAATGACTGAGCGATTCACAAATAAATGATCTTATGTAGCATCTGTATCATATTTGATGCACAAATTTACTATTAGTACAAAATATTAAATAATTATAGGTTGTTTCACTAAAGTAAATGTTCATATTGAAATATTAGTCAGAATATAACTGTTATTCTTGCTGTAACACTTTTAAAATTAGCAAAGATTCCAGTGACAAAAACATGTGACTCACTACATGAAGGCAGCCATGTTGGATTTTGTACTCAGACGCAGGCTGCTGCCTGCAGTGAACTAATAATCTATCAGAGGGCAGAAGACATGTCTCAGACTGATACAACTGGCTTTTCAGGAAAGTACTGATCATATTGATGCTGTAGAGGTGCCAGAAACTTAAGTATCAAATATGATACACATGACGTTACAGAGCTAAGATGTTGATGAGATGACATGTTAGCATGTTCATTAGTCATGACACAAAGGGCAAGATCAAATTGGATAAATGACAATGTAATACAAAATGCACTTCATTTTATATTTAATTTAACTTTCATAACTTTGTTCATCAATATCTACATAATATTTTGTATCCAGAGGGTAAGATAGCACACACACATCTGTTGGGCACACACACACACACGCACATCTTTCCATTCATTCCACATCATTTTCAACACTTCATTATGATGAAACCATAATTCTTAGTTTTGGCTCTGTCCAAATCTCAGCAGACTTTTTTTTTCTTCTGAAATCAACCCAATGTGCACTTTTTTTTCTTTCAAATTCTTCCCTTCCTCACAACCTTCTTGCTGAAATAAAGCCTGTCCATACTCTGCCAAAGGACCACATGAGGATTTCTCTCACACAGTTCATATCCAGTCACACCAGTCTGCTTCAAACAACCCAATATGCTTCACAGAGTCTCGTGTTCTCTGTCACTGCAAACTTATTTACTCCCCAAAAATACTTCAAAGCTTTACTTTGACTCGTTCACATCCTTTGTAAGCTTTAAATCCCTAAAGCTTTTTTGAGTTTGATGTTCATGAAGATGGATGTATTAACTTCCTTTGTGTTTAATATATGGGTCATTCTATAGAATTGCTTCAAAGTCAAAGTGGTAAACATTTTAAAATTAAAGTCTCTTTTCCCCAGAATTTGGTATGAATTTAAACTGTATAACATCCATGGTTCAGGTTTTAGTTAATTCACATTTTGTATTTTCAGACTGTTTCAGAATATTTTCCCTGTCCCCAAAATTTGTCTCTACTAAAGCATAATAATAAGTATCATAATAAAAAAGCTTACATTGCCTTATTAAATTTGTGTTAACCTCTACATTGACAAATTTATTTTGAAAAGTTTAAGGATATATATATATATATATAACATATTTTCTTCTCTCAAATTCAGATCACAAATCTCAAGACGAGCCCAGAAATCTAAACACGCTGAGAATGACAACAAATTTTGCATTTTCCTTAAAATGGTTACTTTAATTTTTAGGCTGATGGAGTGTGGAGGATGGATTTAGGAGTCTCACAGCCTGAGGAAAGAGGCGCTCTCTTCTTCTGAGGACTTAAAGTTAAAGAAGGTCTGTATTATTTTTCTATGGTGCCACTGTTGTGATTGGTCACATCAACACATACGTGTAAGATACTGTCATGTTAGCAAACAAAATACATATGAAAAAATGGTACATTAATGTATGTGTGTGTGTACAGGTGTATATGTGCGTGTGTACATCATGTCACTCCTGGTGATGTGTAACAGAGTAAAGCTTCCCCACTGATCTCTGAACAGTGTCAGCTTTACTTTGAACATCAGTGGGGATACTGATTGGCTACTGAACTCAGTCCCATTGGTGGATTTAGGAGCCTTGTGCAATTTTTTAACTTTTCTGGAATAACAACCAAAGAAGTTTCCTTAGTTGCAGAAAAAGATGAATGATTGCACCTGTCTCCTCACCATGCAGCAATGAGAAAGAGGGACACACACATACTGGCTAAATTCAGTCTCCACCCATGGACAAACTTTCTTGCCTTCATTTAGTATTCAAGGTTCCTGAATATGCAAATAGTCCCCACCCTCAGACATGTTCTCATAACACATGAAATACACAACATGGACATGATAACCAGAGGAAGTTTCATCAGAGGGGGCTTTAAACTGTTTCAATAGTGACATGAAAGTACGGGAAAAACTTTTTTTTTTACATAAAGAGTCATGATTTACAAAGAAAAGACAAAATCCATGTTTTTTTCAACTTCACACTGAAAACATCAAAAAGATCTTTTCAATACAACAATGAAAAAAAATTGCAAAAATCATTTTAGGCATACTTGCCAATCCTCCTGATTTTCCCGCTTTTTATTGCCCGGCTGACTATTTCCTCCCAGAATCACAGTTCTCCTGTATTTCTGATAAATTTTCACACTTTTTTTTATTATTTTACATTATCACAGAGTGTATAAGTCCTGTCCAGCTCTAAAACTACTGTTTGTACCCCAACAACAATACAGCTGCACCAAACCAGACTTACTAACTAACGTTCTAACATCTTAAGGAAAGTTTTAAAGGAAAGAGACATGCATTTTCTCCAGTTTTCATTTAGGGACAATGGCAAAAAATAAATGAATTTAAAAAAAACATTAATATTAGTTTATGCCAGAGTTTCACACAAGTCCATGTTAGAGTCCTGAGAATTAAAAGTAAAATGAATGATGTACTTTGTACCTTTGCTGTGATCATTATTTTTATTCTTATAAAGTCACCACAAAGCAGAAAGGATCAAAGTCCCTGTAACTAAAAATGTTTTGGCATTTAAATCCTCCCAATTTTTGAGGTCTCAAGTCGGCCAAGTCTTTTTAGTATCATTTTCTTGAGTTGAAATTTAGAGGTTAGGGTTTGGGAGAGTCACCTCCAAATTCAAAGTACCCTAAAAATGATGCTCTTAAATACAGGGTGTCCACAAAGTACAATTTAAAAAGTTTATTACAAAAGCAATTGATGAGATATGTTAATCAGATTTGTTCTATGTACTCAGTGGTTATCAAAATTTTTAATCACATTGCATTTGTGTGTTTCAGGTACCCTGTTGATGAAATAGCTTCTGTTAAATAAACCCCTAAAAAATGGCTACTCCTCAAGAAAAGGCACAATGTGTATCGTGGTTTACTGAAACAAAATCAGATACGCATGTCCGTCAATTCATGCATGGCACAAGAAATTTATGAAGACAGGGATAGTGTTGGATAAAGAAAAGAAATCGAGTACCGTCTTGATGTGCATCATGCAACTAATGGTGCCCATATAATGAGGCAAAAAAACCTTCAATATCTACTTTTCATTTTGTAATAATTTCCACAGATTTGTCTCTTCATTTGCTTTTGTAATAAATTTGTTAAATTGTAAAGAGACTTTATGGACACCTTGTATATTAAAATTACTGCTATATCAAATATTATTTTGGATTACAACAGTTAGTAGGAGGGTCTTGGTGAACATGTAAGATTTGCACACATAAATATATTTTACACTAGTTTTTTGGTTGTGGAAAAGCAGTTTGCACCAGTTCAGCAGAATGTCCCACGTAGATCAGTGTCACTTCTAACACCATTCACTTGTGACAGAAGAAATAAATTAAATTTAAGCAGCATCAATCTTAACATGAAATGATGAAATTAATCAGATGTTTTAGGCCTCTGTATGCCGGGATACAGCAAACCACATACAGTCTATAGGCCTCACACTGAACACACACACACACACACACACACACATATATATCTCCTCAGTTTATTGATTCATCTTTATTTCACAGTCTCACACAACAATCATGGCGGTCACGGCTCGCCACGCAGCCAGGCGAGCGTGCACCTCCTCGTGTCCTGCCATGCACACTGAGCAGCACATTGCAGGAGTAGAAAACTTGAATATACAGATGTCTCCGTCCCTCACAGGCTCACTGGTGCCTGCACACAAGACAGCAACACACACACAGCAGTGCTGCTGCTGCTGCTGCTCAGGCTACAGCCTGTCAGACAGACATCCATCAGTGCAGAGACGGAGGATACAGCCGTCTCTCTGCGCCTCCGTCTCCATGATGTAAATAAATGGAGAGGACAGACCTGTGTCAGAATTAGCTGCTGGAACGCAGAAGACAGAGCTGCTGTGTTCTCAGTGTGTTAAAGAGACAGTGGATCATCTGTGAGGAGCTGGTTTAAGCCTAAAGACTTCAGGCTGACTGACAGCTCTTCATACCAGAGGCCTGCATAACCACTAAACCAATGAACAGTTTGTAAACCTCTGAACATTTAAACAGGACTGCATTGACTGTCCTCTCCAGATGTTCCTCAGCTCCACAGAATAACAAACAGCACCATAACAGTGAGTCAGTAATATCATCTCACTGTTGTCTCATATCTTCAGGTCTAACATTCATGTGCAGACCTCACTGTCAGCTGATTGGATGAAAGAGCTGCAGTGCTTCCTCATCACCAGAGAGAGCTCTGGCGCCATCTTGTGGTAGACGTGGGAACAACAACAGTTAAATAGCTCAACCACCATCAACCAGGGTTTGGAGGATTACTTTAAAAATGTACGCTGATACAGTTACTGATTACCTGTTAAAATACACAATGAGAAATGTAATCAAAGTATCACAATATGAAAGTGATGTAACTTGATAGTTATGAACTGATTAGTTGTTTGGTCCATGAAATGTCAGAAAATGGGGAAAAATGCTGATCAAAGTCCAAAATGACGTC
This sequence comes from Lutjanus erythropterus, assembly GCF_056507025.1. Lineage (NCBI taxonomy): Eukaryota > Metazoa > Chordata > Actinopteri > Lutjaniformes > Lutjanidae > Lutjanus > Lutjanus erythropterus. Next base: position 6,450,316 of record NC_139327.1, read on the forward strand.
CTCAAATGTCTTGTTTTGTGCACAACTCAAAAATATTCAGTTTACTGTCAGAGAAGAGTAAAGAAACCAGAAAATATTCACATTTAAGAAGCTGGAATCAGAGAATTTATTGTTCGATTGTCCTAACGACTCACATACATCTCAAATGTAAGAAGGAGCCCCCAACTACACAGTGATTTATCGCGTAGGGTCATTTGTTTTGTTTGAAATTGTCAGTGAAATCTGCAAAGGAACTACTGATTATACTTCTAAAATAAATGTAGTGGAGTAGAAGATATATTTCCCTCTGAAACTTAGTAGAATAGAAGTAGAAATTATTGTGGAAATACTCAACCTAAGTACCTCACAGTTGAGCACTTTTAATGTGAGTGCTGCTGTTTTGATCAGAGAGTTCTCCTGCTTGTGGAGCCATGCTGGCAGTGCCTCCATGTACCAGGATGCAGAGTGTCATCACTCTGGCCTGTCACTATTAGACCAGGACACAGCATCAGGTGACAAATACTCATCTAACACGTAACATGCACTGAGGAATTTTTAGCTTCCATTGACTACATTTGAATGCTGCTACTGATAGCAGAGTAGTTTTTGAGACAAATACTTTGTACTTTTACTTGCAATAAGTAATGTTACTTGAATTGAGTAATGCTTTGTAATATAACATTATTTGTACCTGAGTACAGATTCTCAGTACTTTTACCATCAGTATGTTTTTCTGTGTTTTTCTGTCAGCTGACACTGGTTGAAAAATCCAGCCACATTATCACACATCAAACTATTCCTGTTGTTGTAATAGGACTCAGGTTCATATGAAGTTTCACGAATTGCCATCCAGAAACTGTAACACATCACAGTATTAACAGTGGCAGAGAGTGTAAACAAACATGGTGGCTTGTGACCAGCTGTGGGCTGAAGTGAGCGACCACAACAGCTCAAAGATGTAAATGAGGTTAATTTGCAGAACCACTGTGTTTACAAGTTCAGACTCTGGCTGCCAGCCTGTCAGGATGAATTAGCGTGACGCTGCTCTCACCCACAGAGATCTACCAGCAGGTGACACTAATACACACTTTACAATCTTGACAGACTGCAGTGTTTTTGCCTCTTTTCCTTTTTCTTTTTTTTTGTCACTGCAGCTGGGTTTTGTAAGTTGTAAGCAGGCCTGAGGAGTAATTGATTATATAATCTGTATACCAAAAACAGTAACTATTCCATTACAGTTACAGATGAAAAAGATGTAATCAGATTACAGTTACATTTAGTAAAAATTGGGATTATTGGTAGGATTAGAATTGTAAAATAAAGAACAATATCAACAATTTTTGTCTTTAAATCAATTAATCAATCAATCAGTTGTGCAAAACAAAGGAAAGAACAGCTGGACAAACTAATAAACTTAACAACAAACATCAAACACATAGAACTGCAATGATTCATCTATTGTTAATCAACTATTTAATCATTTTGATTATTTTTTAAAGAAAAAGGGTCAAAATTCTCTGATTTCAGCTTCTTAAATGTGAATATTTTAAACTGAATATTTCTGAGTTGTGGACAAAACAAGACATTTGAGGACATCATCTTGGACTTTGATCAACATTTTTCACCACTTTATGACATTTTATGGACCAAACAACTAATCAGTTCATTGAAAAAATAACTGACTGATTAATCAAGGATGAAAATAATCATTAGTTGCAGCCCTAAAAACACTATATTAGGCTAAACAATTTCACCATATTTTATATTGAGGTAATCCAAAAGTAATGGAAAGTAATCAAGTTACATTACTTAATACTGTGATACTTTGATTATTTTACCGACCACATCATTTAACAGATTAGCTGTATCAGAATACATTTTTAAAGTAACCCCCACAGCCGTGGTTGGAAGAGCCCATCCTCCTCTCATCCTGATTGTGTGTGTGTGTGTGTGTGTGTGTGTGTGTGTGTGTGTGTGTGTGTGTGTGTGTTCGCTCTTATGAATATGTGTCCCATTAACTTTGTGGTTCATCACTGATTTATTTCCAACACCAGCCAACACCGGGGGTGTCTGTGAATCAACACGCAATCAACAACACAGCCCCATTGTACAAAGTGAAAATGATGCTTGTGTGTGTGTGTGTGTGTGTGTGTGTGGCATCACTTCACTGATTACTGAGTATTTACCCTGAGATGTAAAGCAAAGAGCTGTTCAAAGTTAGATCAAGCAATGAACCACTGCAAGGAGATTACACTGTCAAAACATTTATCTGCAGTGTGTGTATGAGTTCAGACAAAACAGCCTCCAACAGTTTTTCAAGCACACAATGTAGCAAATAAGACGATCTGATCACAAATGGACCAATACAACAATGACATATGAACAAAAAACAAAACAAAATGCTGTACCAGCACACGTTTGGAGTAAGGCCATTGATGATTAACCATTAATCATTAATCGATTAATCTCTGTTGCAAATTTATCCAATTAAAATGTATTCATAGATATTTAATCAATAGTCTAAGAATGGCAGTAATGACATTGTTTGTTGAATAAGGAAACTTTGACCTAAAATGAGGGAGGAAACACAAAAATAAGTGTTTTGTGTGTTATAAATTATTAATGGTTTTTATTTATTGTTTAGAAAAATTGAGAAAATGTACAGCCCTAGTTTATAGAGCAGAGCAGAGAAAGCATTAAAAATCAGTAGTTAAAAAGTAACTAATACTATGAGTAGTTTTGGAGGCGAATGCTTTGTAATTGTACCTAAGTAGTTTTTATTTGAACACCAGTACTTTTACTTGTAACTGAGTAATGTTTAAAGCCTAATGTAACTGGGTGATCCCATGACCTTTCCTCTAGCACCACCCTGAGGTTGATATTTGTGGTTTCAAGTTAGATGTCTCATCTATTGTATAGATTGTCATGAAATCTGGCAAAGGCATTCATGTCCCCCTCAGCAGCAAATAAACCTTTTTTTTCTAATCGCTAGTTAAGGTTCCATTCCATGCAGGTCAAACAGTCAGGAGCTGCTACTGTGCATATTGTCTCACTGGGAAGGCTCTGCTACACTGAATGGAATATAGCCACACTGATATGAAACAGTAGGGCAAACACAGGTGTTACCAATTAAACTAATTAAGGTCCCCTTACATTTAGTGTAGGAGCCTTTCAGTGAGCCAACATGCACAATAGCAGCACCCTGACTGTTTGACCTGAATGGAACTGAGCCTTAATTAGTATCACTGGTAACACCTGTGTTTATAAACAGCAGACATTATTACATGAAATAGTACCCTACTATTCCATGTTTAAATGGCTGCTGTGAAAAACTGAACAAAAGCTTATTTATTCAGCGACATGGACAAGTAAGGTGTCGATGACTACAAAACTGTGAAAATAATGTCAGATGACATCATTTTTGTGAAGATTTATTTTATAGACTACCTTTGGTAATGTTTATTGAGGTTATTTGCATCATTTCATCAATTCTAACTACATATTTGTTGCTAACATTTGATATTTTATTCCTTATTTTATATGGAACTACATTATAACCTTGTTCACCCTGTCTGTAATGTTAATGATTTCGACTGGCGGAGTAATACGCCACAAGACCATGGAATGATGTATCGCACATGTTGTTAGTTGTCTGTTGTCCGACGGTTGCGGCGGACAGTGAAGTGGACAGTAAGACAGGTGAAGCTCCCTCTGTGCTCCAACTTTAACGTCGACCCGAAAGTAGTTCTCAAGTCATTCACTTTCAAGTGTGACGCTAATGACATTCCTACCAGCCTCAGCTCTACTTTGAGTTGGAGCTAATTAGCATGTGTTAGCATGCCAACATGCTAAACTTTGATGGTGAACATGGTAAGCAACTACTAAACATCAGCATGTTAGCAGTGTCACTGTGAGCTTCCTGATGCTAGCAGTTGTGCTGCTGTTCTCGCAGCTGCCAGCATGGCTCTGGACTCTTCAGCCTGGTTGACTTAAAATGCTGTCCTACATTTAAATTACAAAGGTCATGGAGCTGTATATACGCCACACAGTGTGTTGTTAGGTTGTGTATCGAATTGTGACTTTACGCTCATCATGGGTATATTTGTTTTCGCAAATAATGAACTATTTTCACAACAGCCATGTTGCCGTAAAGTAGTAGGTTAAACACAGGTGTTACCAATGATGCTAATCAAGGTCCTGTTCCATTCAGGTCAAACAGAGTCAGGGTGCTGTTAGTGTGCATGTTGGCTCCTGAGAAAGGCTCTGCTACACTAAATGGAACGAGAACTTAATTAATATCATTGGCAGACTCGGGTAGTAACGGATTATGTAATAAGTAGGCTCATGGCCTCTGGTGAAAAAACAACAAGGGGAGGAACAGCTGGACAAACTAGTGAACCTAACAACAAACATATAACACTAACAGCTGCTATGATTCATTTATTACTAATTGACTATTAAATTAATTTGCCTCTAGGTTGATAATTAATTAATTGAGTATTTCTTTAGTTAAAAATGTTCAAATTCTCGAATATCAGTATTCAATATTTTTGGGTTGTGGACAAAACAAGACATTTGAGGAGTTATCATTTCATCATTTTCTGACATTTTAAGAACCAAACAACTTACTGATTAATTTAGAAAATGATCAACTGATTAACCAAAAATGAAAATAATCGTTACAGGTAAGACTTGCCCCAAAATATGGATATTCTCCATATAATTCTGGACCTTTTTTCAAATGACAAGATTGTGACAGGACTAATTGATGAATTAATCATTTTGAGGTAATCCAAAAGTAACGGAAAGTAATCAAGTTTCGTTTACTTGAATATTGTGATACTTGGATTATGTTACTGATTACATTTTTAACAGGGCATTAGTGAGTACGTTTTTAAAATAACCCTTCCAATGCTGATCATTGGTCAGTTGTTCTCCAGTAGGCATTTTTCAGATTCAGTCATTTAAAATAATCATATCAAACTGTATTTATTTATTTATTTATTTAATTTTACAAAAGGCTTCATACTTAAATAATATTTTAATTTTTTCATTTAAAAACAGTTTATTTTCTAATCTAACAAACTGTAACTGTTTATAAGCATATATACAGTATAAATATCTGCCTCCTGCTAGTTAAGCATCCATCACTCAATAGTAGTGGAAAGTGGCTCGCTCTACTATCATGGTGCAGATATTTTTAATATATGTCTTATGTCCTTCTAATACATTTCTCTTTTGTTGGGTTTTTTAATATAACTAACTGTAAAAAATAGGCTGTGTTAAATTATTCCAGGGGACATGCATGAGTCGCTTGCTGATATATTTTCTGTTTTGTAAGGGGTCCTTAGCTGAGAAAAAAGAAAAATTGAGAACCTCTGTCCTTGGTAAGACCTGTGTTTACCCTACTATTTCATATCAATATGGCTGCCACGAAAAAGGTCTATTGCTGCACAGCAACTGGAGAATGTGCCAAGTTTGATGAACCTAGAGTTATACATCACTGTCATCATTATTAAAATGAATAATTATTCCTTTAATTTCTTGGGGAATGAGCCAAATGCTGCGGAAATCCACTGTAGGAACTGTGTGGAGTAGCACTTTGTTTGTGACCTTTCAGTAACTCCACTATAAGAGAGGTCACTTCTAACAACCTTTAAAAGTCAGCCTGAATCTCTGTGGGAATGTGAGGATGGATGATGTTAAATTGAGTTTTACAGTAATGATAAATTATTCCAGCAAGTCAGTTGTGAAATCGGTGTGTGGCACAGCTCATCCTTGCAGAGAATCTTAACTTTTTACACATGCTGGTCGGATGCTGAAAGGAGTAAAAGGCCACGATATTTCCATTTGATCAGGATCAGGCTTGAGTGTCTTCTCTTTTTTTTTTTTTTTTTTTTTTGTTATCCCTGAGTGACCACGACAGCGCTGCTATCCAGCTCACAGGAGGAAGAGTCTACAGCTCAGTGGCCATCCAGACATGTTATCATAAAGTATTATATTACCAGTACAGCTGGGAGATGATGCTTGAAGCTACAACAGCCAGGATCTAGTCAACATCTGAAGGTTTTATGGTTTAGGCTTCTTTTTTGTGGCTTATCTCTCCTGTAGCCCCTGCTGATTTATCTTCACAGCATAAAAGAAACCATAAAAAGAAAGGTCGGGTAGCTGGGGAATAGTGGCGACCAACAACACAGCCTCGTGTCTCAACAGCCTCTGTCTCTGTTTGTCCTAAAACCTCTCTGACTCTGCCGTTGGCTATCGTAGATTTTACAGAGCCTCGTATATTTGAAGAACAGCCAGCCAAGACAGAAACTGTAATATAGCTGTGTCTGTCCTGTTTTATGTACTTTTGAAAAGGACTGTATTCATTTTCATTAAGATATGTGTGAACTTCATGCACCCACAGAGCTGGTGCAGATGGAAAATACTGAACATCCTGCTGATGAGAGGAGACAGAGGGAAGGGCAGAGGAGTCAGAACCAGGAGAGGTGGAGAGGAGGCTGCCGTCTGCTACAGGTACGACTGGTTAGACCTGAAGAAATACTTCACCTCCTTCAGAACTACTCTGCTGCTGCAGGTTTACCTTCCAACCAGTGACTGAACTAATAAATAGAGCTTTAACTAGAAAGAAGGAGCTCAGAGAATTTGCTGCAGTGTTTGGTTAAATTACAAACTGCGGTACAAGGTTTAATATCACTTAAACTAGACTGTTAATCTAACATTTGTAGTGACAAGCTGATTTTTGGGGTCTTGTGCACATTTTTGCCAGTATATTCTGTATCAGACTTCTTAGAAATGGTCTTAAGAATGGTCCTAAATGTTGACTCGTCAATTTTCTGTAAAAAGTAGGCCTTTGCCTAGAGTGACTTTTAGCTTCTTTATGCACAGCTTCTAAGTTTGACTCTTCAGAGCTGACTGCAGAGACCCTCAGCCAAGCAAGGTAAAGACTACAATCATGTTTACTCACAGTGCCCCCCCTCAAGCACTGTATCAGCCAAAAGCAGGCCTCCAAAAGTGATGTGTCATGGCTTCATCAAATCAATCATCACAGTGTCATGTACACCTTGTTATGATTAAGATGATTGATCATTCATAGTACATCCATCATGATGTATCCTTCAGTATAATAAAGCAGGGGTCTTCAGCCTGCTGCTCTGGAGCCATGAGCAGCTCTTTTGCGCTTCTCCAGTGGCTCCCTGTGACTTCGACAGAATATTACATGGAAATGAATAACAGCTCTTTTTTGAACATTTTAATTTTCATTTATCAGCATTGTAGGCCTAAAGTGATTCGTACAGCCTGTACACAGATTTAAAAAAACATGGAGACACCATAGCCTATGTTTATGGCTCAATACCTTGTGCTGTTTCCTCTAAATTGTGTCTGTAGGCTAGCTATGGATGCTAAATTCAAAATAAAAAGGAAAACAATAGTTGTTTTTTTCCTTTTTGCTAGTAAAGGTTGCTAACCCCTGTACTAAAACATGTATGATGGAGGTTTATATTTCCCCCCCATAATCATCTATCATCTATCCTAGTTGGAAGATTATTCATAAAAGTCATAAATGAATTTCAGAAGCACGGATTCATGATTTTGAGCATCAGTCTTCTGTGGATGCTTTATAAATGTTTGTGAATAGTTCATTTTTAGCCTGTTGGTCAGCCAGGATTGCAGTAAAATCTACTCCATATATCCATGCTGTCCTGCATCATTATCAGGTCAGCATTTTAATTTGTCCAATATTTTGATTCATACTTGCTAGCAGTAACATCTACACCAGCCTCAGCTGTACTTTTGTGTAACTTATGTGTTTAGTGCTAATGAGCAAATGTTAGCATGCTAACAAGCTCAACTAAGATGATGAACATGATAAACACTATACCTGCTAAACATCAGCATGATAAAAAAAATATCAACAATTTATCATAATTTCAGTTGGTCATTTCTATGCTTCATTATTCATGGTCTTTCAAACACTGGAGAAATGTTTGATGTTACAATTTAGCTATTATAACAGATATTAATTTCATTTTATACCTGATAAAAATGTTCATGTGGCCATTTGGAATAATTATCCTAATGTGTGAACATTTGATTGTATTTATGTTAAAGTCTTCATGCCATGAATTTTTTCATGTTGTACAAGAGTACAGGTATTGGGACACACTTTGTATATTTTATCAGCTTTTATTCAGCAGTCATATTGTACAGTTCTTTCTTAAGTGATTTAAGAGTTTTCTGGAGCTCTCTGAAATAATTGGGAGACTGAGGAACATTTGTAGATGACATTTATACTTAATTCTAAGAACATGAAAAAATAATTTTATAGCTGAATCTTGACATACTTCACAGCAGTTTTTTTGGTCTGATTGGCTTTTATACAATGGTCCAGATCATTTAGCAGAACTGTGTCTACTTTCTGACATCACTTCATCAGAACTACTTCTAACCACTCCAGTCCTACAAGCATGTGCATGTTGAAGCAGTGCTGCAGCTCAATGTTTAGAGGGTTTCTACTCTGTTAGAAGTTTTGTCTCCAGCTCTTCAGTCCCCGTAGGAGCGGTTGGTGCTGATCAATCTTCTGATCATTTAATCTAGTCATATTAAACATGAATGTCCACCAGGAGTCCTGTATTCATCGTATCGGCTCTAATTCATCTCGATAATAAAGAGTTGACCTGTAGAGACGTGTCTTCTTCTTCCCTTGGAATGAGTTCACAAGATACAGTAATTGCAAACAATCTCATTCTCTCAAAAGTATAATTAATTTACCAGAGAGCAACCTGCCCTTTAATCTCTCCCTCTTTGTGATGTTTGATCAGTGTGTCTGATTAAACACCCGCGAGTGAACACTGGACTCATTTGTGTGCTTGAGTCTGCAGTCAGTTTGATTGAGAAATGTCACCGTGACTTCTGACATGATCACTATTCACTCTGATGTCCCTTTGTGTTGCGAGAATGAGATGCTGGAAAAGCTGAATACACCAAAAAACCTGAATCAAACTACTGAAAGCAGAAGTGGTAACACTTCACTAGAATAATGGTGCAAAACATATGATGAATAATTAACAAATGCATGAGTCATGATAATTTTAATGCGTGAGTTAACGCAGATGTATCATGAATTGTTGGTGCTCTGAGCTTTGAAGCATCTGTTGGAAACCGGCCCCAAAATGGCGGCCACCTGGTCACAATACTTCTCTTATTACAGCTAAACAGTACACTAAAATATATGGAAAACATTTTAGGGGAGAAAAAGGCAGTGTAGAAGCCTTTTTTTTTAAATGTAGTCTTTTTTCTAACTTACTGTGTAAACTAAGTGCATTTGTTTTGGTCTGAGATGTTAGTGGTCTACTGTGACAAGAGGTATTGCTTACAGCACCTAAATCACAGTTACTTCATATATGAATGAAATTGGTGCAATGTATTTGCAGTCCAGTTGTGGATACAAGGCCATTTCGAGTCCATGCATTTGATCAGTCTCTCTAAAAGCTGCCTGCTGCAACTGCAAACTATGATATGAGACGGTGAGAGTCAGTCAGAACAGTGAGCTGAACGAGACCAAATGCTCCATAGAACTGTGCAGCCAGTTTGAGCATGCATTTTGTACCCTTTTACAAAGAGTTACTTCAGAAGTAGAACAGTAAAATAGCTGTTCAGATCACGTGAAGATGTTTTCAAATAGCAGTGTTCTGTTTTAAAAGGTACACTCCCTGATTTTTGTTGCAGCATGTTGGGATTCAATGACTAAACAATCACAAAACCCATGTGCTACCATCTGATGATGATTTAGCTTCTGGGGGCAACAGCCAGTGTTTCAGGGATTGTGGTGTAGCCAGCGGATAATGAATATCTGGTCCAAGACTTCCTCTTCCATATGCCAGTGTTCTGTCGATTTATGCTGCCTAGTCAGAAGATGCTAATGCAAATCGATAGCAAAGACTCTTATTTTTTTTATTACAAACAGGGATAAGTATGCTGCAGGAATATGGGGAGCATATTTTGCTATTCTACTGTAATATCTTTATTCAAGATTTCAGGGGTAGCGTATTTAGATCAATGTCCTTTACTGTATAATCCTCCCTCTACAGAATCATTTTATATCACACCACTACTCACTCCATCTGTACTGTAAGAAAATGGTTAGCATGTTGAAATACTCTATTAACCGCTAAGTAGCACATCCCGGTAGGTAGCGCACATCATCAGAATACCGGTCATTATTTACAGTCAAATTAGCAACTTAAGATGCAAATTTAAGTAGTCTTGCAATTCAGATTCAGGTTTCAGGTTTCAGATTCCGACAACTATTTATCACAGAAGGGCAGTACAGTTTCACAGCCTACCTAGTTCACATAAATAGAAATAAAACACAGAGAAAACCAGGCAACCAGAGATCTTGCTGCCTACCAGTCATCTGGCGTTTTCTAATTGCAACACAATCGCGTGAATGGTGGCGAGAACGGCCACAACCAAACCTACGCTCCTTACATTTTTTCAAGGATTTGTCTTACCAGAAACAATGTTCTCCCCTGTTCCCCTAAGCAGTAAGCGCACATTGTCAGCACCGCAGTAAGACTTTGGATTGGTTCAACTTTCTAATTGTTTCTAATTTAAGCTGGGTCCTTAGTTTCTATTGAAATGTTTAGAGACTGTTGTACAAAATATCCAGTTTACACACAAAAAAGCTCATACAAAGCTAAATTATCATTAGATGAAATAGACGATGAGTTCAGAGATTTGCATTTACCTGCAGGCAATCAAAGCCCACTCAAACGTGATTTGTTAATACAAACGGCAACCAGAGCTCTTTTCCCCTTGCCCACAGATTCTGCATTCAAATGCAGGGATCGTTTTATAGAGCTCAATGACTAAATGACTGATTACTGCACACAAAAATATCATTCAAATATTTGCCTTCATTTTGGCTCCGTACTCACAAACTGCAAATATAATGTACAACATGTACCAGCTAAAAACACAAGCCTGCTGATGTGGTGTCATTGGGGCCAAACTCCACTCAAATAATTAGTTTAATCTGTAACTATCCAGATCAAATCACATTCTAGTCTGCAAACAAGGTAAAATTTTAAGTCTGCATTTCATTTTTTAAGTTAATTATCACACAGATTCCTCAGTTATTGCAGTCATCCTCTTAATGTTAACAGCTGTGAGAAATCATATTCACGCCAGCAGCTTCCAGGCTTTTCCCCTCGCTCATTATCCATGGTTTGGGTGATGGTTGTTGTTGTTGTGGGTTTTATAATCTGTGTTATCATGACTGTGCGCTGCGAGTTTTGGTCGTGGTGAAATATTGACGCTTTCTACAAAAGTTATTGTCTAAATGGATCTCTCCAAGTGAGAAACAGTGGGACTACCATTAGTCCAGCCTGACGGACTGATTCCAAATACCATCTACTTCTCATTAGAGGCGTCAGCAGCTGTTATCTGCTTTCTCCCAGCATGCACTCAGCCTGATTTCCTGCGAGCGGAGGACCCTCGGCTCACTCTGGAGGACAGCGTGAACCCTCACTCAGTCTCTCATTTCGGAGTATTAATTCAACAATGTTCAGTTTAGGCATCACTGTCCACCTAATCTCACGTGAAGGACAGGATGACTAATACACTGCGTAACGCACACTGTTTACGTAAAAGCAGGAAAAAGCACTGAGGCTGCAGGTCAAACTGAGCTCTGTGGAACAAAATCTGAACTAATTGGGTGTCAGGAAACAGTTCTGAATTGGCCTAATTATCGTCCTGTCTGACTACTCTGACGTCACTCTGACTCTGTTCTCTGGCTTTGACTTGGAGGAAAACACAGACATAGAAAATAAATGACCAAGTGATAAATAAGAACTAAATGAACAGCATAATAGTGTACTTGTGTAGATTGAATGAAACACTACTTAAAACAAAATTCATGATATTGTTTGGGACCTTAATGTACTGTGATATAGTAGTTATGACAGCCTGTCTGAAATGATAGACGCAGATGGGTTCATCCACAGTTTGTCCTCATCAGTCAGAAACTGAAATGTAAAAAATGCATCTATATTTGAAGATGCTAACACATCACCTATCACTGCTCTTGACAGTCTATTGAATATTTCCTGAAATATTGAAGGCGTGTATCTTATTATGTGCAGTGTATGTTTTTCCCTTGCTAAATTGACTGGCTGTGGCAGCATCCTCACTGTTTCATAACACACTGATAAGAGCAGAGAGGCTGCAAATGAGGAAAACAACATGTGTCTGTCTGAACTGTGTGGGTGCTTGTTAAGGACTGAGGTCAGTATGCTATTTTGGTAACACAACATACCAGGCTTTATCACAGGGTGGCACTGTCACCTAGTACACACTACTGTTTGAAAAGCAGCACCAGAGATAGAATATGTCATATACTCAGTTGTACTTCTTCATATTTCAATAATATTGTCTGTGGTGTTGCTCAGCCCATATATTTTATTTGAAGCATTACAGTGCTTTATTTATAATCACATGTTAAGACACATTTTTACCTTAATCAAAATTTGCAACTTCTGCAATTTGGATATTACACTTTGCCATTTTACAAATTTACGATATTTTGATTAATTGATCGGAGCTAACAATAACCAGAGTATTATCAGCAAATACCAAAAGTAAAGGTGCTTATTTTGCAGAATGGTCCTTTTCAGAGTGTTACAGTATAGTAGGCTTTAATGTTCTATAATATATAGTAACATTATTACTGGTGCGTTAAAGGGATAGTTCACCAAAAAATGAAACTTGAGTCATTATCTACTCAAACTTATGCCAGTTTAGGTTTATTTTTATAGTCCTTGAAGCACCACTTCGGTTTCACAGGAAAACAGCATTGCAGAATCTCCCAAAGAATGGAAGTGAATGGTGACCAGTTTTCAAATGGAAAAAACAACCGAAAAAACAACAACATAAAAACTCCATCCTGCTTGTAATCCAAGTCTCCTGAAGCCCCAGCATGCCAAGTTGACTTGAAAGACGTCATTTACACCATGTTTTTAGTCTGAATCTGCACTGTAGATCCTTAGCATGGAGCCACATTCACCATCTGAACTGAGTGTGTGTGGTGTGATGGTGTACAAGCACTAGTTAACAGCATGTTGGGACTTGGATTACTTCGGATGAGCAGTATGGAGGCACTTTATGTTTTTTTTGTTTTTTTTTTCAGTTGTTTTTTTCTGTTTGAAAACTGGTCACCATTCACATCACATTATTTAGGATATTCTGCAACGCTGTGAAACTGCAGCAGTCTTTTGTGGATTAAAGACATGAGGGTGACTAGAGAATGACTGAATATACATTTTTGGATGAACTATTCTTTTAGTAGGCTATGCTATGCTAGGCTAGGCTATTTGAAGTACTTTGTATAGGCTACTGTTGGGCAATTTAATTTCTAACTATGTATCATTTAAACCAAATTTCTAAGAACAGCTTGGTGAGCCAGTGGCGGTCTTTAGAAACATCTTGTGAGGCCACCAAATGTAACATATATTTGCAGCTCATTTCAATACTTTCACTTTCAATAGCATACATTTAACATACTGTGATAGTGTGACCTTCTACCAAGGAATGATGAATTGTAGAAAGCCACTGGCTGCATAGCAACTAGTGAACTAGTGACATATGCTTGCAGTGTATAAAGGTGTTATGGTATACCAGGGCATTAAGAAATCCAGATGGATTTTCAGTGTTGTCATAAATACAGACACTCCTGTTTTATTGAACTGATACTAAGATGATGTATTGAGGAGAAGTATTGTAGTGTGCTGCATGGGCCACAAGAGGTCAGTCTCTCTACAGATGGACGGAGCAGGGCAGCTGAGCTGAGAAACATGGCATCAGCAGGATAAAGTATCAGGACTAACTAGTAAAAAGAAAAATGCTTCTGCCCTGGTTTTGAAGTATTTTGGATTTAGAAGCCAGCAACCACTGCAGACTATTGATTGGTCATAATAGTGCTGTGAGTGTGTGTGTAAGCAAACATGAGAGAGGGCTAAGTAGCAGGGTAATAACTGTCTGTGGTGGCAGAGAGAGGCAGTGAATGTGCACTGAGTGGAGTGAGAAGTTGAGCAATGAAGTTGTCAGTCTGGCAGTAAATGTACAGTGTAGGTTGGAGTGTCGGTGAACAGAAGCTGCAGCTTCTCAAGACCGAAGCACAGGTTATGTGTGTGTTGTTTCCCAACTGCTGAAATAGCATTGCTGTGATGATCAGATCCTGTATGTCGAGGAAGCACTACAGTACAATGGAATACAGTCGACTTGAGCTGTTTTATACAAATACTGCTGTAATACTGTGTAGACTGGTAAAATGGAATGAAGATATGAAAAAACAGTTACTGCCTGTGCCTATGGCGACACCTTGGACTATCATAAGAAATATGTGTTAGTGATTTCAGTGGAGGTCTGTGCAGTTAAATATAGGAGTGAGATGAAAAAGCCACCACAGAAAAGACATTCTATGATTGAGTAGAAAAGGAGGGTTCAGGAAAAATCAATCAACTCTTTCTCAACTTTGTCAGACCTTGGGGGACAGATAAAATGATCTGCCTTATCTGCTAACAGCTGGATTCAAGGAAATTTCACGTTAAACACCATTATGAGACCAATTACAAATCCTGTGACAAGTTTATGGATTTTCGTGCGGAGCCTTCAATCATATGCTGACTCTTTAAATTGTCACTCAGACATCAAAACTTTGAGAACCCCTGATATAAACTAATCATGTATTTCTTATGTAAAATCATTATCTGCAATGCAAGTAATAAGTAATTGTCAGATGAATGCAGTGGAATAGATAATAATCAAGCACAGGTTTTAAGAAGCATAAAGTGTACACATTCAATTAATGTAAGTACCTGAAAATTGCACAGTCCTCCTCCTCCCTCTTTATTCTCCTCTTGTGATTGGACTGAAGCCTTACTGATATTGACATTGTGTGTCCTTTGAGATTCCTCCCGAGCTGTCAGGACTGGCTCATCTCACTGTCTGTGCTGCTCAAGTAACAAGCTTGACTCCTGTCCATGTGACAGGAGGGAGAGGAGGAGGCTCGCTCAGCTGGCCTGAACATTATCTGCAGTCTGGCTACATTCTCCTCTTCTCTGCCTTTCTCTGGTCTCTGCTACTAGAACTTTATCCTTGTAGTAAAATGTACATTCTCCTTTTTTTCTGCATGTTTAATTCATTTTTCATAACTGCAAATCAACAGGAGAAAAAGCCAGTAAAGACATCACTTTTGACATCACATATTTTTGAAGCAGATGGTGTCGGGTGTCTTAATATAACCCAGTCTAGCTGTCAGTCCATTCACTGTTTATGACAGACACCTGACTGTGAGGCCTTATGGCACTGCTTCACTAATTAAGCTTAGTCTCAAACTCATTCGACCCTCTGGGAATAACACAACTGTTAAACACAATCAGCATGATGAGCCCGCATGCTTGTCAACCAGCTTTCAGTGAAATACTTTCAGCCTTGGCATCTGATCACGTCAGGATGTTTGTCGTTTCTTTTTGAAAGACATTTATTTCATTTCTAACTAAAAGATTGCCAGTGTATACAGCAACCCAAGGATTTGTCAGTTGCTGTTAGTAAATGCTCCTGAAAGATAGTTGAGGATTGAGTCTTTAGTTGGTAAAATGTCCGAAGCATAGCAAAAAATAAAAAATATGAAGGTACAGGTGGAGGGTGGGATCTCTGCAGATGTAGGTGCGGCCAGACTAATTTTCTATTTTGTGGCCAGTTTGAGCAACACAACAAGCTATAAGCACTGACACATGACTTTTGGAAATGTTAGCTGATATAGCGGACACAATAGCAAACAGGAGCCTTTTGACACAGCAGATATGGAGCAAAATGATCATGTTTCTTCTCACCTGTTGAATCTAAGTCCAGTATTCATTCTCTTTTGCTCTGTTTTGGTCTTCACCAACTCTGGCTCTCGAGCTGCAATACTCTACTGAGTTGACCAAATTGTTGCTATTGTAGTCTGTTTAAAATTAGGTGCTGAGCAGATAGTTTACACTGGATTTATCAAAGCACCAAAAAACCCCAAGCTGTTTCCCGTGCGTCTGGAAACAACACTGATGAGAGAAGTGAGACTGAACCAAAACAGTGTAGCTGTCTGCAGAGTCAGCTGATAATTCCCTGTGGATTTTTGATCATTTGTTGTGTTTGCCCCTTAGATTGTTAGAGTGCAAAAAAGTAAAGTTGTACACGCAAGCTGTTTTCTTATTGGTCAGAATTTACCTTGAAGATTGATCTGAAAATGCTTCCTCCTCATCCCGTCACTTCCTCTTCATTATAGAAGCATGCATCAGATTTTTGTGCTTATTTGCGGTTGATACAACCAGCGTTCATTAATGAACAAAATATCCAGTTCCAGAGAGTATTCAGGTTGTGACTAGAGAACAATTCCCTGATGCATCTTATTAGCACCACCACACACTTGCACAAGAATAACTTTTTAGACGGCACATCTGGTAAACTTTATGTGATTATTTATAGGTAATGTGTGTGGCAGGTGTTTCAGATGGTAGGGTCGATTGTGTTCTGATTGTGAAAATACTGCTCCAGTTCACATATGGCCAAATGAACTGAACCTGGGGGTGAAACGCTCCAGGTTTGACAAAAAAAAAAAAAAAAGAACTGGTCCTAAATGAGCTAGGTGTTAATAAACTCTTAGTTTTTGTTGTGAGTAGAATATTGGTTAAACTCCACAGTAGTTTCTGAGGCTGAGGTTGGTTTTGTAGCTGTAATGAGCAAAGTGTTTGATAAAGGTAAAACATTTCAGGATGATACTGCCCTCCTACATGAATCTGTTCTTGACAAGAGAATTCATGAAATCATAAAAAGCACTGGTAACAACCACGTCACCCTGTCAGCCAGAAGAGCTAACAGCACTGTTTCCACCGTCCTTTATGTGGACGCTCGACCTTTTGATTTCATAAAATCATCACCATGAGAACAGAATGGATTTGCAAGATAAAACACCGCCCCCAATTTTTCCCCCTCTTTGCATTCAAATGATAAGAGTCAGCGCTCTGTTTCAGATGTTGCTGACAGGTGTGCAAGAGAGACAAGCATGCAAGCTTCTGTGTTATAAGCATGTAGCTCACAGCAGGGATGTGAACCAGCTAATAAATCCAGAGTCTGAGACTGGTTCTAGCGATTGGATTTAGGTGTGACATTCAATCTCAGTACTTGTAGCTCAGGAAGGACTTGAACCTTGTGGGCTTGTAGCTGTAATCTCACCTGTGACAGTGGGTGGACACAAGAGCCCAGTGTAACAGTGTTGTGAAACTTTACTGTTCAGTTTTGTTGACACTGTCAGAAGGGTTTTAATTACATTTAACATTTTAAAACCAGAGTTTATCATGTTTTCTTTAAATTCATTGTATTCTAGTGTCCTTGATAATTTGAATAATAAAAGCTGTTACAACGAAACAGTCTCAAATAAAATGTAAAAATGACAAAGAAATGACAAAGAAAGCATTTGTTGCAGTCTGATGCACTGAATAAGTTTGTACAAGTGTTCTTGACATTGTGTTGTGTGTTGCAGTGGCTCTGCTCTCTTTGTTGTTGCTAAATAACATCTGCACATACAGATGTTTTAGGTTGTGCCAAGGTTTTCAGTCTAGCTATTAAATTAAAATATTAGTGCTTAAACATGCTAACAACCTTATTGAATTAAAGAACTAATACTTTGCTTTATGAAGTATAAATAACCCATTAATGTCCACTGTGGAGTTTTATAATTTCCTTTGTAGCACTTAAAGTACTACTTGAGAGTTATTCATTTATCTGCATTGTAAATTTTAAAACCAGAATTTATGAGGTTTTCTTGGACTTCATTATGTTCGAATGTCCTTGATATTTTGTAAAATAAAATCTGAAACAAGAAAACAAAGAGAGCCTTTGTTAAGCTTAGGAGGAGACTTGCTGTACTTAATAAGTTTATACAGCTGTCCCTCACACAGAGACACACATCTCCGTGTTGTAGTGTTTCTTTGTTGTTGCTTAATATTACATCCGCACAGACACCTAAAATTTCCGAGGTTATCCTGAGATTTTTTTAATCTAGCTATTTAAATAAAATACGGGTGCTTAAGTGGGGTCACATTATAAAATTGAAGAAATAATATTTTTTCTAAGAAGTACAACTAACTCATTAATGTCCACTTGCAGCACTTAAAATAATAGTTGAGCTAGTTTTTCTTAACATCCTTACTATAGTCATTAGTTGTATTTCCACTAGTGTCTTTGTGAAAAATGACAAATAAGTGAGACTAAATATAGTATGATACAGAAATGGCTGTATCTCAAAAACTAGTAATATCAAATGTTTGGTCTGACTGGATCAAAAACAACTTAAATTTCCATAATATGTACTTTGATCCATTGTAAGTCTAAGATTTACAATGCCAAATGAATTTATTTTCTTATTTTCTTTATGATAATGTTAAATATGTCAAATCAAAAATTTTGATTCTGTCGTGTGTAGACACATATCGTGATCATTTCCACAAAAATACTGTTACCATGTCTAACACAAAATATATAAATATAGTAAAATGAAGTGTACAAACCTCAGTCTAAAATTTGTCTGCAGTTCAGCCACCAGGTGGCGCTTTTCTTCTAGTCTATATCAGAAATGATATAAGTGGTAGATCTGCTCATACACAATATCTGAACAAGTGAGAACAGGGTTCTTATGTTCAGATTTGTGCAGTGAGTGTTTGCTTTCTTTTATCCTGTGTTTGTGCTTACAGACTGCACACTGGTACACAAACCCTCTGAATACCACCTTTGCATTGGACGTGTTTTACAAACTGCATCAGTCTGAAGGCCTAACACCTAAATACACAAACCCGGTGATACAGTGCATCACCTCAGTCAATTAAAGTGAAAAACATTTCAATCAGTGCGAGTGTAAACAATTGAATGCATTTAATGAAATAAAATACTCATAGAAAGAGCTGGATTTCATTTACAGTTTAAAGCATAAAGCATAAAACATATTTCTGAGTTCATGTGCAGTAAAACTCGTCGAGTCCTTCCAGCCACATGAAGCAGCTTTGAGGCTTTTATCCATCATGATTGCAAACCTGCAGAAACCAGCAGATTCCCACAGAAATCCAGCAGAATCGGGGTAGTACTAACGCTGTGGTTTCATCTATGTTAGTATGACTTGTAATTTTTATTGAGATGGGTTTACTGTATGCTAAAAACACAATATATGTACTAAAGTGAAATTATAAAGCCACAGAAAAACCCTCCTCAACCAAAATGAGTCCATCCTGGATTTACACACTCATATTTGTGCAGTCGGGCACTTTGCTAGATAATCCCAACTCTGCAGGCCAACAAATCATGTCAAATCCTCTTGGAGTATTCGTCATATCTGGAGCTCTCAGAGAGGCATCCCCTGCCCCGAGGCTTTCATCACTGTTCACCGGTGGACTGCACATTGAATTGTCATGTTTTCTCCAGTGACCTGCAGTATGTTTCCGTGACTCTGCAGCCATTCACAGTGCGTCTGGCTTATCAAAGAGTCAGGTGGTCCACTTACATCAACCAGCATGTGTCTGCTCCCCATAGAGGCTCTGTGAAGAACCCCTCTCTCTGGACCAGTTATTTAAAGGACTACGTGTATGACCTTTTCACATCATCATCTGGGGAAGTATTCCTGTGGAAGTCTGCTAAAGTTCCTGCTTTGCAGTGCCTGGTCAACAGTGTGAATGAGGGGGTCAATCATCTGTCTCATGTCACTGGTGAAGGGGTCAAAGGAGGGCCGCTTGGCCCCCGAGCGTTTGAAATGCCCGTCCTGGTTGCTCTGGGCACAAAGCAGCCTCTCCTCTGTCATAGTGACGTTTAAGAAGGACGTGATGAGACGCAGCTGTGGGAGAAGAGCCCTCTGCAGCTCCTCATAATGCACCACCAGCAGGCGCCGTCCAAACTTCAGCCAGCTCAGAGCATGGGATGCCCACCAGGGGGCGTAGCTGGAGACAAATTCTGGCCATTCTGCAGGAGAAAAAGAGGAAAATTGATCATGTAGACAGCTAGTTTCATCAGGCATATGTGAATATAATTTTTAGATCTGTGGAAAAAAAGGTTATTATTGTTAACTAATGCTAAGCTAAAAACTAAAACTAGTTTAAAAAAATTTAAACAATACTGTGTACTTGTATAAAAAATATAAAATAGTTTGGTCACAGACAGAAAAAGGAGGTATTGAGGCACACGTTTGTTGAGACTGGGGTGTGTACAGATCTGGGAATCAATTACCTGGTGTTGTGTTTTTATTGTAAAACATTAACTGCTAACCCAACTTCTTAAGTCTTTCCACTGACTCCCCATATTATAATAAAAAAATAAACCTGAAACTAAGACTGCAACCAATAAAAATATAGTAAAACTAAACATTTCCAAATAACAAAAATGAAAAGGAAAAGAGCAAAGCTGCAAATCAAATTAAAGTGAAAAAAAAAAACAAAAGGAAAATGAAATGTATAAAAAGTCTGCTGGGGAGTGTTTTTGTTACTACATATTTGCTTTGTGATGCTGACTTGGAAGATTCTGAATTGATGTCAAAAATTGATTTTCTAAATGTTTATTAACAATATGTTGACAGAGCAAAATGGAACTCAGCTGCAGGGGCGATGCAGCACCTGGACCCATTTACAGCATGTTTTGTCCAGCAGGGGCATTAGTTGAATAAGAAAACTTAAATTTCAACTTAAAATGAGGGGGGAAAGGTGCATTTTGTATCTCATTAATTATTAATGATTAATTGATTGATTGTTAGGTTTTTCAACTAATGGTTATGGACAATTCACAAAATTTGCAACCCAATTTTAAATTGTTTTTTTGGGTTTTTTTTGTATGTGGCCCACTTTTAACTTTTTTACTTTATGGCTCATTTTACAACATAGGCGTACATGTGCACACATGCTAACATGTACCTCATGCCATCCCTGCATAAGTCTGTACCTCACACGAGCCACTCCAGTAAAAAAAAAAGGTTTGGACATGATCCTGTCAGCTGCGGGACACACTGCAGCATTTAACAACTTCAACCAACTTAAACCAAGATGAAGAAAATCCCTTTCTTGTTCAGTCTGTTTCACCTCAAAAACCCTGCGCCTGCCCTGCGTCTTGGACATCAATGGCTTTCAAGGAGGCAACGGGGCGGCAGAGACACTGCTCGCCACTGCTGGAGACACAACGTTAACACAGCAAAGCATTCCACCTCTCCATCATTTCATTACAGAAAACTGTACAATGTTTTTAAAGTATTTAATTAATCAATTAATGCAGTTAACTTTTTAAAATAAAAAGGGTGGCGACCCTTTAGTTGCCAATTATGTTTCATATGTTTCACATGTTTCATTCTGTTCATTCAATCAAGAATAGATTCTGAATCAAATTGTTCTGTCAAATTTTAAATCTGAAGTTTATGAAGTTTCTTTTTTTCTTAATTCATTATATCCAAATGTCCTTGATATTTTGAATACTAATAATAATAATCATTTGAAATATAACAGTCTCAACCAAACTGTAAAAAAAATCTCAACTTAAGAAGAAAAGCAGCTGTTGCAGATTTTAGTGCTGAATTAGTTTGTACAAGTATTCTTGACATCATGTCTCTCCTCACAAAGGGACACACGTCTCTGTGTTGCGGTGGCTCTGTTCTCTTTGTTGCTGCTAAATAACATCTGCACAAACAGACTCATCAAATGGTTATTCTCAGATTTTAAATCTAGCTCAGGATCAACATTATAGACTTCAAGAAATACTTTCAACTTTTTTTTTTCTATAAATTATAATTAACCCATTAATGTCCACTAGGGCAGGGTGATATAAAGATATTATATCAACAACGTGATATGAAACTATAAATCATCATTAGCATTACAGTAAAGTAAAATCTCACTTTGTTAATATTTTGTGAAAGCACTAGTTGTAATCTCTACAGTAGTGTTCCGATATCAGTATCGAGATATTTGGTCATAATATTGTGATATTTGATTTCGTCCATGTTGTCCAGCCCTACTATAAGATCATGGTATATTTGCACCATTTGCGAATTTACTGTATGTTAATTTTAGTGAAAAAGTGTATATCAAGTTATATAATGCATATTGTGGAATAGACAAAAATATAAATTAACTAGAACTGCAAGCAGTTATGAACGGGGGCCAAGCCTCCCCGCGCGAGCCGTTCCCCGCGGCCCTCGGAACCCACGGCCGTGGGCCCCGAGGGACGCGGGGCTCGGGGCGATCGCGGGGACGCGTGCCGTCGTCCGAGCTGCGGTATTCATGACCAATCATTAGGTAACTTTGCGGTCGGCCTCAGGAGGGAACCCACATCATGCGCAGCGAATTTAGGACGACTCCGAGCAACTTTTGGGAAACCTGATGTTTTTGGGTTTGTAGCGCCCCCTATTGGCCGATCCGCACCAAATTTGGCACAG
Source organism: Lutjanus erythropterus (assembly GCF_056507025.1). NCBI lineage: Eukaryota > Metazoa > Chordata > Actinopteri > Lutjaniformes > Lutjanidae > Lutjanus > Lutjanus erythropterus. The sequence goes on from NC_139327.1 coordinate 6,472,790, forward strand.
CGTCTGTGGATGCCCTCTGGAACCACCGGGTTAAGTTTGAAGTCAAAAGACTTTAGTTTGACCTAAATATGACACAACATGCGTTTTTTGAGCTAGCCAAAAAAATCGTTCGGTTATAATTAGCGCATATTTTGGTGTGCAACAATTCTTTTGATAACTTTTCGTCAGACACGTTTAGACATCGTATGTGCAAAGTTTGGCGCAGATCGCGCTTAAACTGTAGGAGGAGTTCGAAAAAGTAGGTTTTGGACATGTGGTGACTTAGCGACGGCAATTTGAGGCAAAAGTGGGCGTGGCCTACGTCAGAAAATCCAGCGCTTTTCAGGGAACAAGTCAATGGGAGATTTTTCAACGTCTCATTTAAAATGTGAAAGTTATAGGCAAAAATGGAGGGAACCCACATCATGCACAGCGAATTTAATACAAATCTGAGCAACTTGATGTTTTTGGGTTTGTAGCGCCCCCTATCGGCCGATCCGTACCAAATTTGGCACAGAGTCTGCGGATGACCTCTGGAACCACCGTGTTAAGTTTGAAGTCAAAAGACTGTAGTTTGACCGAAATATGACACAACATGTGTTTTTTAAGCTAGCCAAAAAATTGTTCGGTTATAATTAGCGCATTTTTTGTCGTGCAACAATTCTTTTGATAACTTTAGATCAGACACGTCTAGACATCGTATGTGCAAAGTTTGGCGCAGATAGCGCTTAAACTGTAGGAGGAGTTCGAAAAAGTAGGTTTCGGACACGCGGCGACTTAGCGACGGGAATTTTCGGCGAAAGTGGGCGGGGCCTACGTCAGAAGATCCAGCGCTATTCGGGGAATACGGAAATATAAGATTTTTCAACGTGTCATTTAAAATGTGGAAGTTATAGGCCAAAATGCGTTATAGCGCCCCCTAGTGGAGCACAAACGCGATTTTCGGTAGGCGGGATCTGAGTCCTATTCTACATGTAACCATAAAATTTCAAAGCCCTAAGTGTTATACTTTGGCAGAAATTAATTTTTTTTGTTTATCTTGTAATAAGCCCCGCCCACATTGACCTGTCATGACCCCCTTGAAGATATTGCCTCAGGACCGGCCCTACATCGTACGGACCAAATTTCGTAAAAATCGGTGCAGCCGTTCTAGAGATATAAACTTCCCATATCTCTAGCGCCCCCTATGGGCCAACATTCGCCAAATTCAGCTCATAGGCTCCCAGTCTCATGCCAACCAAGGACCTCTGATTTGGTGTCGATAGCATTTACTTTGACCGAGATATGCAAGATTTTCCATTTTTACGGCTAGCTACGGAAATTTGTTTGTTAATAATTCGCGGAATTTTCAAACCAAAAAAAATCTTTTGATAACTTTAGCTCATGAGCAGCAGAAGAGTGTCCGTGCCAATTTTCGTGCAGATCAGACAAAATCCCTAGGAGGAGTTCGAAAAAGCAGGTTTGCCAGGTTTCGTGATTTTGCGAAAAAATTATTTAGGCGGAAGTGGGCGTGGCCAATTACAAAGTGACTCAGAACCATTCAAGGAATATGGGGATATAAGGTTTTTAAATGTGCGACATATGGTGTGGGAGTTATAGGCCAAAACGCGTTGTCCTTGCTTATAGCGCCCCCTGCAGGCGGACGTGTGCAGTTTTTTGTGTCTGAGGTACGTGCGGGGGTGTGGGCCAGCCCTCCAAATTGCACCGCTCTACCTTGCACGGTTTAGCCTGCAGTATGACTTTTATCGGGAGAAGAATAAAAATAGAGGAAAATAATAATAAAAACCAGAACAAAAACAATAGGGTTCCCAGCACCGCTGGTACTGGGAAACGCGTATGCTTGCATCCGCGTTCCCCAGTCCCCGCGGGCTTGGCCCCCTAATTATTATCTAGTACTATTTGAACTATACAATCAAACATGTTCTCTGCCTCTTCTTTGCATCCGCAATTCATTTTTTTTCTTGAGTTGTCTTTCCTTTTTCCCATTCTGGTAATAGCCTGCCAGAACTTTATGTAACTGGTCAAAAAGTCCAAACCATCCCAAAAAAACATTTTCACACTAGGAAAGAACTGAACCATGGCACAGTTTGATCCAGATCCAGACTGAGACCACCTCTGTTGGTTGGACCAAGGTTCAGCTGTTTGGTTCCAGAAGGTGGTCCAGGTGAGGTTTCACACCTATTCATTTTGCATCGGAACAAACAAGTTCACCAATTCACAGATCCATGGAACGATATCCCCATATTGTATAACACTAACTGTCGAGCTTTGTAATAATGCGATATTGCCACTGCTGGATGCTGAATTTAGACCGCTCTTGACATTTATATGAAAAAGTCTTGTCAGTGTTACCAGAGGTGAGGCAGCTAGCAATGAAACCCACTTGATCTGTATGAATTAAAGATGAAACCTCTCTCTGAGGACGAGCATCTTTGCAAACACTTTATAATCATTATGTAACCAACTTAGTGGACGCAAATCATTCATCTGCAAATGGTCTTTGCCTGGTTTTGGCAACAGAGAAATCACAGCAGAACTGTGTGGCATTGACTGACTATGGTAAAGTGAGGAAGGGGATCAGTGCATTACTCAGTACTGTGATTGTCCTCCCCAGAGCTTTAACAGAATCTAACATCTTGATTGCAGCCTTAATCTCTGACTGTGACTGTCTGCATATTCTCTCTCAATTTCTTTTAACACAGACAAAGTGATGAATCATCAACTTCCTCTCAGCTGCATTTACATTCAGACTGTACAGTTTTGAATAATATATTTGAAAAGGCAAATTTATTTGATTATGTTAAAATATTAGAGAACCCTTGTTGTCATGAATTATTCTCCATTTGTTTCGGTCTGGAGGCAATCATTTGGCCTGCTTTATCACCCCTCTCAAAATATTGTTCTAATTTCTATAGTTCAGCCATCAAAATGTATTTTCTTGCATACATCTCCTTATTCTTGGCTAGAGCTTACATATATCAGGTTAGCCAGCCTTTAAATGTAACTTTACAAGCCTCATTTACTGTCTGAATAAATCAAACCAAATTTAAATGTACAACCAAAAGTCTGATATTTTGTCCCTTAACAATGATACAGATTTTTCATCCATTAACAAATGATTAAACTTAATAAATTAACAATTAAATCAAATATTAAACTTCCATTAGTTTGTGTTATGTATATTCAGGAATGGGAGTATGTTGTGGAGACAGACCACATCCTCGCTGAAGATTTTTTGATAAAAACAAATAATCTCTCCTCCAAAAGGATTTATGAACTTAAAAATTAAAACAATGTATTCCCCAATCAGGAATTGACGCAACACCACATCTCATTCCAGCAGGTTTCTTAAAGCATTGCAACACCACTATGAGATTTTATGCATTGCTTTATTTGTTGTTTATTATAATAGTGTTGGAACTCATTGAAAAGATGACATTTTATTTTATGACATTTTTTTCTCAGGTTAATACTCTGCTTCTCGGGGAAGAAGGGAAAGGAGGGGAAATATTTACAAAAATCAAAACACGTAAGATCCATAATAGTGCTAAGAAACAAAAAGAAAATGGACGTCTATCCCGCGTCTGTCCATGCACCAGCAGAGACTGGGTAAAGGTAGTAGATACCACATGACCAGAACTACAACTGAACTGGGCTATCAAGAAATGAAATGAAATGAATAGCTCTTTTAGTGGAATGAGACAGATTAAATCATGAAGAACAGCCAGCTAATGAGTTCTAAAACCCAGAAATGAGGCAGCACATTTGCATTTCTGTTTCCTTCGTCTCTAAATCAATGGATTTTAGGTTCGATATCTGAAGTAAGGCCTGTGATCAACACGGGCTTTAGATTTATTCGCATTTTTAAAAATGAAGGTGAAGCTGAAGACATGTGACTCTGGTGTAGTTCATTCATAGCATTAGCTTTTTTCCTCTGGTGATTGCATATACACTTAAAAAATCATAGAAAGTGGTGTTGTGAAGATTTCCAAAGGAAAAATTCCACTGGCTTTTTGTGGAGGGAACCAGCGATGATATCTTACAGGTTAGCACATATGTCATCTCTGCAGCACTCTATTACCACATAGGACCGTGGCAGTACAGATTTTATCTTACCGCGGTGACAAAGCAACATATTATGGCCAGATGACAGTTTACTGTGACTGCCTACTGCCTATTACTGGACTTAACTGAAGCATACTGCTTTAGCGTAGTGTAGCTCCTTTAAGGAATAGGGCAATACGTAAGTGTGTGTAGTGTGTAGTGTGCAGGTGAGGGAGAGGAAGCAGCATACGAGAGACGATGCTGCTCATAGCGGAGCAAAAATCTAAACTGAACACTAAGCTGTCAGTCTGGCAGTGAATGTACAGTTCAGGTTACAGTGCGTCGGTTAATAAATGCTGCAGCTTCTCAAGAACAAGAAAAGTCTTCTCTGTTATTTCTCAAGTGCTGAAACAGTGACAGGGTTATCCCCAAAGTAAGCTAAGCAGGTAAGGCTAATATTAAGCTAAGCTAACACTAGCATTGTACCTTTACAACTTTGGCTCTTATGTAATCATATCCCTTTCAGAAGCTCTGCAATCCAGACTTGAAGTGCTGTGTCTTCTTGGAGACGTGGTTAAAATCAGTCCATGATAAATCCGACACTGAGTGTCTTCCGTAGTTATTTATACTTTTTCCCATGTTGAAAATTGTTGTTGCTGTTGTTGTTAGCATGTTGTTAGCCAGCTAAAGTGCCTAAGGTTGAGTTGGCCAATCAGAGGTTGTGCTCCTGACTTGTGAATGTGACAACGCTGATCCATAGATGTTAATCGATCAATGCGCTGATGAGATCGACCCCTCAAAAAAAAAAAAATTGTAGTGAAGGCGGGAATGAGCTCAACCCTGCACTAGGCATCACATGACTGCAGTATTGCATTGCTTTGCCACAGCACTAATACCACAGCAACAGTCAGACAGTTACTGTAACCAAGTGGAACTTGAAAAGCTCTGATCCTGAGTAACTGTGAATCTGTTCGTGGAAAGAGAAGTTCACTTCAGTTTTTGTAATATCATCTTTCAATGCCATGAGCACCACTATAATTCAGTTCCCTTCACTTCCAGTCCATTGTGTTTGAGGTAGAAGTCTTAAAACTTGGGCAGATAAAACCAAAACTGTGTGCCTGGTGAAATCCCAGCGGAGGCACAGTAAATGAGAAAATGTGTTTTGTAATTTGGGTGAACTGACCCTTTAAACATGCTGCATTCAAATTGCGCCACATTGCTTTTTGTTTGAGAAGACTTAACAAATCAATGTGTTGGAGATCTCTGTGTAGGATTGAATTAATGTTTGTGAACTGCTCAATAGAAAAGCTTTCAGAGAGCACATGTATGTAACAGACCATGGTATAAGAGCTGTAATACATGTAATATATGAGAACGTCTTCATGCTGCACTCAGCCGTTGCCCCAGATTTCCCGCTGGTCTACTGTACCATCAACAGCAGGACATAATGCAGCAGTAACTACAGTATTCTTCAGCAGAGCCGTAAACTACTCTATCATTATGTCTGTGTGGATTGGACTGTATTACCTTTGCTTTTCCACTGTGCATCTGTGGCGTGTCCTAAATGTCCGGCACACTTGCGGTTGAACTCAGCCATGAGGGAGCGGTAAGGGTTTCGAATCAGCAGGATGGCAGAATCGAACATCTCAATCTCTTTCTGACCGCTCTCGTGGGTCTTAACGCAGATGCTGCGGCCACTCTTCCAGTAGTCCTTCTCTCCTTTGAAACCTGGTACCAATGAATAAATGAATGAATAATGGTCAGCAGTGAGGCAATATTTCAGAGAGCACTCACTCAAATGCTGGTTTGAATAGTGCTGAGGTGCCCCCCCCCCACCTCTGTTGTACAGCGTGCCGTCGAAATAGAAGCTGCCAGTGTAGTAGCCGGTCACGAGCTCGATCAGGTGCCGTACCCAGGTGTTGCCTGCACCAGGAAAACTAGACAGAGCCACCAGGGAGCTGGATCTCTGAGGCAGAAACATCCTCTCTTTGCACCTGGAGTCTACAAGGACAGAGTTTTTGTTGCCAGTTTTAGTTATAAAATAAAACAGAACGGTACCAGGCCAGAATACACCACAAATTGTTGCTGCAGAGATCCCAAAATGGCTTCACTTTCAGAACAAAAGGATCACAGAACGAGTCATATGTGACACAAATTGCAGCATGGTTGCAAGAGTGACAAAATGGACCAGAGCTGAGACTTTGGATCTGATCTATATTTGGGATGAACACTGCTTTCAAGAGCAATTTCGTCCTCGATCATGCACTAAGTGTTCTTTCTCCAAGGAAACGACACCATATTCATGGACAGTGCCGGTGAATAGACTGGTTTTATCGGAGGTTATTTTTACAGGAGGAAGGAGAGGCTGCAACTTTAACTGCTGTGCGTGATCCGTAAAAATTACTGACATGGCAGAATGGGGAGGGATTAAAATACAGTCACGGTCTGGTAATTATTACATTGTCCCTTCTCCCTCTGTAGAACCAATCAGAATAAGGCTTTACATGACTGGAGCTTTAAAGGGACAGTTACCCCAGTACACCCAAAATCAAAAGTACATATTTTCCATCTGGTCTGTTGGTGATATTTATTCATATAGATTGTTTTAGTGTGAGTTGCTGGAGTTTTAGAGATCAGCTGCCCAGAATCTATAGTGACTAGCTAGCAACAGCATGAGGAAATGCTCTGTTACTTTGAATACGTTAGAGATTTCTCTCTGTTTAAACATTGTTGGAAACAGTTAATAATTACAAAGCATTATGTTGCTTTAATATTATAGCTCTAAATGTGAATATTTTCTTTAATCCTCTATGACATTGGTTTCCAACCTGGGCTCCAGGCCTCTCTTAGTTGGCACCAGAAATCACAGGGGGTCCCCAAGACTTGCTCTGCTCTGAGGTCCTCAAAATTAGATTTGCACGTGTTCATGAAAATCACAATTTATACAAAAATCTATTTACAAAACCATCTAAAAAGATAGATAGCCTGCAAGGAAATTAAAAAATGTTATGCTTATACTAGAAAAGATACTTTCATCAAAAATACAGGTTCTATGAATGGAAACAATTGAATTTCTGTTCATTTTGTAAAGCTTTGGAATGAATCACTTATTTCTTCTGGTGTATGTGTGTGGGCTGGCGGGGCTCAGCTTTCTTTAGATACAAATAAGAAAGAAAAGATAAGAAAAAAGGTTAAGATCGAGTGTTCTATGGCATTAAACTGAATATATTTGAGTTGTAGACTAAACAAGACATTTGAGGACATCAAACATTTTATAAAACCAAACAACTAATCAAGAAAATAAACAACAGACTAATCAACAATGAAAATAATTGTAAGCTGCAGCTCTAATAGGAAGCGTGCATCTACTCATGGACGAGAGGCTCGTGTTCAGTACAGCGCGGGATGTAAACCATTATGGCTGAGCTGTAGCCTCTTGTCCATGAGCAGACACTTGCTTCTACACCGTGAAACAATAGTCGGGTACAGTTCTGTGGAGGGAAAAAAGTTTCAATATGAAACTGCTCACAAGGTCTGTGGATTAACCAGGATGTGATTTATTTATTTGTGAAAGCAAAACCATCTAGATGCATAAATATTATTACAGGTAAGGAGAAAAATATGTATTTTTGATTTTGAGGTGAATTGTCCCTTTAAATAAGTCTGACTGGCACAGTTTTTGTAGGTGTATAACAAATATCTCACCAAGCACAGGCGTGTGATACACCTGGAAATGGTCATCCTCCACGGAGGCTGTGGGTGTGGACGTGCTGCTGTAGTTCCCCACACATTGCTGGTTGTCAGACTGCTGGCTGAGACTGAAAAGAGTCGACGTCCACGTACAGAAACAGTGGGGCTTCTTGAACACAGCCAGCGGGAGCTCCTACAAACCAAAAGCACAAGTGTTCTCAGTGTTTTTCTATGACTCATCATACTTGTTTTTCTCTCCAAAGACTTAGATTCTACCCAAGGGTGATGTGTCAGCTCAGTTCAGCAGGAGAGTCTGCATCACATCCCCACTCCACACTTTGCTTTTTCTTCATTATTTTTTCTCACTTTTCCAGTAACAGAAGGTCAAACTGATCAATGTCAAAGCATGAGGACAGACACTGCAGTGAAAATATGCATAATCACACTTACGCACATGCATACACACACACACACACACACACACACACACACCACTCTGTGAGAATTAATCACAACGTAGCCAGCACCAAATGATGTGCATTATTTTCACCAGTCATCTCAGTTTTTCCAGTAAGATCTCAGTGCAGGATCTACTTCTCATTAGCAGCACGTTACACCTTAAATATACAGCAAAATCCAAGCAGCTCTGTGCTCCCACATGTGATCTCCTGGGAGTGGAGACAGCTCTCTGAGCTATGGAGTCTCCTCTCCTGGAAATGGAAAACCGCTGGTACACTACAGAGAACTATGTGCAATAAATTGATTATCAGGTCTGTAATTTCAGAGAGCTAATTCGAACCTTATCCGTGCAGGTCTCGATGCAGGACTGTGTGGTGAGGTTGGGCTGAAAGGAGTGGATGGGGAAGGTGCTGATGGTGTTCTTCGGCAACTTGAAGCAGCCGCGGTAGTGAACATTTCTGACTGGAAAAGGAAAAATACACATGAGAAAAGAGTTGCGCAGCAGTGGTGGAATAACAACAATGGATCTGGTGGGATTCACCTGCATTATCCAGCATTAGGACTTGTTTTCTTTTAGTCATTGGTGAGAGCAAACACAGGCTTTACTGAGGAATAAATTGTCAGATTTTCATCAACAACAACATATCTTGTCCGACATCAGGCTGAATTTAAATTACCAATTAAATTACCAATCTGTATTTCTGCCCTAATTACATTCCTGTACTTAACTTAAGCCTGGTGTATAATAAATTCACAATTCAGCTGCAAATCTCCGGAGACACTGAACCTTCCAGTCATGAATATTAATACTGTATATGATATAAACTCCTTATATAATATATTTGACCTTGCTAAGAGCAATAATACAATGCATATCTTAAAAAGGAAAAGAAGACATCTTTCTGATCTTTTGAAGAGAACTGTTCATGTATAATAAGCACTGTCTCATGTAGCTATAATGAGGTGTTTGGGATTATAAAGGCCAGCACACAATTCTAAGAGTTATTCTGACATGGTTCTTCTATTATTTTATACTTTTAAATGCTTAAATCGCAGTGCTTTCTGTCACATTCCCCGTACTGCACAGGGTAGACAGCAGACAATACATGTCCTGTGAAACGCCACAGAGAGTACTCTTCAACAAATGTCATCAATCAAGCTTGTAAGCTTGCACTAAGCGTGATTTTATGGAAAAATGCACCCGTTAAATTGGTCTAAATGCTAAATTAGTAAAAGCCTAAATAGTTTGGTTTATTTTAATTTCTGTGACTTATTACCTATTCAACCAATCTACTGTATATTAGCATTGTCATAATATCGGAATTTCTAACTTCGATATGATACCTTGAAAAATATCAGTATTCTGTACCATTTTTGATACCACTGGGGAAAAACTGACTTGAGGGCATGAAATTTTGTTTTTTAAATTTAAAGATAGCTCTAAAAAGGTTATAACATGACAACAGATATAGCAAATGAGACAGGTGAGTGATGAAAAGAGGACAGCACTGTGGATAAATAAAAAGAACAGGGATTATGTGTGTACTGCAGAGGTGTATGTCAACTCGCCGTCAGAGAGAAAAGAGAGTGAGAATGAGCACCTGATACCAGAGTATGGAAACGATTAATCATAAAAAAAACATGATGAAACAAGACCCACCAGTGTTCCAGTTTAATGAGTTACCATGTTAACTGGTGACAGCAAAATAAGACGTAGTACTAGTGATAGTGTTACATCGTATGTGGTGACCCAACAGATTCTGTGACCTGCAGTGATGGGAAAAAGTACTCAGATTTTTTGTATTTAAATAAAAGCATTACTACCACAATGGGAAAAATGGAGTTAATAGCTAATAGTTATTTGCCTATAAAATGTCAGAAAATGTTGATCAGTGCTTCCTAATGCCAAGGATGATGACCTAAAATGTCTTTTGCCCACAACCCAAAGGTATTGAAATGACTAAAATATAAATAAAATTAAATATTCACACTTAGGAGGCTGGAATTAGAAAATTGCAACATTTTTTTTCTTTAAAAAAATGACTCAAACTAATTAATCTATTATAAAAGTAGTTAGCAATTAATTCAATATTTTAAATAATAACAATCAATTTAATGTTGCAGCTCTAGTAAAAATACTGAATTAAGTTGTACATAAAGTACTTAAGTAAAATTACTAAGTGAAGAATAGTAATTTTGCTTTTTTGTACTTTTGCTTCAGTTCTGTATTTTATACTTAAGTATTAAGGTCAAGGCAAAAGCAGTAATGTCTGCAGAAAACACAAACAGAAGATGCACCAGAATGTTTTGTTAACTTGTTAAAATCACAAAATGTTTCTTCTGAGGGAGGACATCCCTTTTCACCTCTTATGAGTTTGCAGGTCTGAATATAGACTGTATGGTCAAAACATGGCAGACAGTTTTTTCTGTAGAGAGGGGACGTTAGCTGGTCCACAAGCAGGACAAAAGAAACTAGCATATTGAACGATATTGGACGATACTGAACATATACCAGTATGAATTTGCCCTATGGTATGAATTTCAACTCTACCATGCTGACTGGGTGAATGCGCAATAAAAAAAATGTCTACTCCAAGCAGCTTTGTTTGGAAATGAATACAGTCTGACAGTAAACTGAATGTCCTTGGGTTGTGGACAAAATAAGACATTTGTGGACGTCACCATGAGCTTTGGGAAAACTTATCAACATTTTTCATCATTTTCTAACATTTTATGGACCAAACAACTAATTGATTAGTGGAAAAATGACCAACCGATTGGTCAATAATGAAAATAATCGTTACAGGAAAGACAAGATTGTGACAGGATTAAGTCATTGATCAATTGAGAAAATGATCAGCAGTGACAATAATTGTTAGTTTCAGCTCTGTTTTGACTGATTTATTATTTTTGGATGATTTCAGTAGAAAAAGTTGCGTTATTTCTCCACTCATCTGTGAAGTCCCCCCACAGAGCAGCTCCGTACAGAGAATAAATCTCAAACCGTCCGTCAGTGTCTTCCCTGAGGGAAGTTGACTCACATTTTCTGTGACCTGGCAGCTGCTCCTCCACCTTGTAAATGGAGAGTCGGCCCACGCCGCCACAGGGAGACCCCCTTTCACCCCGACACACAAGACTACAATCCTCCTCAGGAGCCCGTGGGCTACTGATCCGGTTCCCGCAGTGGCATTCAGCTCCGTACTCCAGACCTGCAAACTGGTACCCACTAACCGCACACACACACACAGATAGACACAGTTATTGCCCTAGCCGAGGGCAATCCATAACCTCAAGCCATTGCCCTCGGGCTAAGCCATCCCACAGGACATTAGCTAACATTTCAAACTTATCATTTAACTCAAACTTCCTGGCATAAAATCTACAGTACGCTGCGTCCCCTGTGATATTTGTCAGTACTTCTCCTCCTGCACTCGTCTGACTGTGTAATGCCTTTTTCCAGCTGAACTGCAGTCACCTCTGATCTGTACTTTACATATCAAGGCTGTTGTGACTCATCCTCTCTCTTTAAGCTCCCTCCTTGGGACAGACAGAGACCTCATCAAAATTGACCTTTTCATATGTGTCCTTTGAAGCTTCCTCATAAATTGCCTTGACTTTTTACTTTTACTCATCGCGGTAATTGGCCCGCTCAGGTAACGAGCCCGACTGCTCTCCGTGCAGGGGGATGGGGGCGGGGGCTCGAGATGTGAGCACCAACTGTCAGTCTGACTGCGTCCGTCTGTCTGTCCTCTGCTGTTCTGTGTCAGCGGGGGCTACTCTGCTTCCTCGCTGCTTAGATATTAGAGGGAATAATTTAAGCGGGTCATTCCTTGAGTTTGCTTTGAAAAATTCCACCTGCCTCTCCGCGTTTTTCTTGAAGCTTTGGCCCATCATTTCAAAGCTGCAAATTCAGCTCACACTGACCCAATCAGATGATTTTCACCCCGAGGCCACAGGAAAGCACACATCTAACCTCTGACTTATTCACCAACTGCTGTAGTCAGCTCATTAAGCTTTCCAACGCATGCACTCCCTCCTCTCCCTCTTTCTTCTGCAACAGATCAAGCCTTCTGTCCTGGCCTGCTCTTCACTCCCCTGCCCCTCCCCTCATCTTTTACTGTCATCCAGCCACCTGGCTCTCCACTGGCTCCGAACACAGGAGGCATTCATGGAGGAGACTGAGATCCAAAGCATTTACTCAAACAGCAGGCCCTCTGTGGTCCCTTCACAGGAGCCCGCTGCAAACGCATTACCTTTCCGAGCAGGTGTCTTGACACAGAGAACTGGTCATTTTGCGCAGGTCATAAAGCATGGTTCCTCCCAGGGCTCGATCGCTGGCATTGTGCAGAAAGCAGCCGATGTAGGTTCCTGCGTGTGTCAAAGAAATCCAGAGAGAAAACCTTTCAGAATCAAACATTCCCTGTAGAGACACTCAGCAAGATGAAATATAGTTAATTGTAAAGAACGTATCTTTTACAATAACATTTCATGCTGAAATGATTAGTCATTTAATCAGTTAGATGGGCCAAAAAAACATAATTTGATGACAATTTGGAAAATCATTTAATCATTTAAAGGGACAGTTGCTAAAAAATCAAAAATGCATATTTTCCCTCTTCCCTGTAGCGCTGTTTATCCATCTAGATTGTTTTGGTGTGAGTTGCCGAATTTTGAAGATGTGGGCCATAGAGGTGTCTGAATTCTCACCAATAATTAAATCAGCGGGTCCCAAGCTGGGGGGGCAGATGACCAGGGCAGAAATAAAGAGCGAAACAAAGTTGAATGAATATGATATATGTAGAGGAAATAAACAATTTCTCTAAAATGTAACTTTTGAAACCTTTTTTATCAGTTGCTGATTGATAAGAAATTGTTGGGTGGGGAGCATGAACCTTTTCCATCTTCTTCAGCATGCCAGAAAATGTTTGAGAACCACTGAATTAAATCATGACCCATTTCCTCAAGATAATCCACAGACCTTGTTGTGAGCAGTTTCAGATAGGAACTATTTTCTTTCTACCAAACTACACCTGCCAACCGTATCAACGGGCAGAGTGAGATGTCTGCTTCTCCAGTATAATGGAACTCTTTGCTTGTGGTTCTCAAAAAAATAATAATAATTTGAAAAACGCAACAGCAATGTCTCTTTCCAGAAATCATGATCTGGTTACTCAAGATAATCCACAGACCTTGTTGTGAGCAGATTCATATCAGATATATTCTAAGATTGGAGCGTGTATCTACTCATAGATGAGAGGTTAAAGCTCACCATTAAAGTCTGTGAAAAGGAAATCGATGGGATTTTCTCCTAAACACATTATACATGTTAGAAAATAAATAGTGAAATGACATGTGAAAAAGACCTAACTATGAAGTACTGAATTATAGAGTTAGACCTTTAAACTGTTTCTCGGTTGAGTATGTTTTTTTTGGTGGACCCATAATCATGGCTCAATGACAAACTAAAGCCATACATATCCTAATACTATGCTAACAACAGTTTATTAGCATTAGCAGTGCAAGGGATGAGAAGACAGGATAGCAGTCACTGCTCACTTCAGTGCCAACAACCCAATGCCAAAGAAAAAGATTACCATTCTGTTGCAGATTGAGAGAAACAAGCTGATTCTCAGGTAGGCCAGTGTCCTCTGGCTCAAGTGGCTCAAACATGATAATCATCAAAAATAAAGCTGCCAGATAAAGCATCCATCAGGTAATTTTTTGGTTGTAATTGCATTTGACACTTGTAATAGTAGAGCGATCATGCCCCCAGTGTTTTCAGAGCAACAAAATCTTTCTTCCCATTTCCCATTATTTTGAGACCTAATTTTATATTTAGCATTTTTTTATCATTAAAATTTGGCTGGGTATTAAATAACACATTTGTTTGTGGTGTGACAAACTCACGGCACGTTTATTATTGCTTTACACAGACTTAAATGTTTACATCCTGGATGTCATGAGCATGAATCTCTCCTCCATGAGTAGATGCATGATTCCTTGTATACTACACCCACCAGCTGTGATACAGCTGGTGGGTGTAGTTCAGTAGAAAGAATCACGTTCCAACATTAAAGTGCTCACAAAAATTATCACATTATCATGATTTTGGGAGAGAGACACTGCTGTTGAAGTTTTCAAATGTCTTTTTTTTTTGGCACTTTAAGCACAACACGATGAGTGCCATCAAGTTCCATTATATTATGAGAGAAGGCAGACAAACCTATCTCTAAAACTCAGCAACTCACACCAAAATATCTAGAATGATGAATAGCACTACAAGTAAGAGGAAAAATATTTTGGGATGAATTGTCTCTTTAAGTGATTGGTCAAGCAAAAATACTAAACAGTCTTTGTTCGCAGTTTTTCTAAGGAGGAACTGCTTCTTTTTCTTTGTTTTATATGATTGTAAAGTAAATATCTTCAGGCGTTTTGGATCGTTAGTCAGACAAAATAAAGCAATTTAAGAGTCACCTTGAGCTCTAGGAAATAGTAATGGGGCATTTTATTGACTAAATGATTCATCAATCAAACTAATTGACAGTTAAATCGATTATGAAAGTAATCATCAATTGCAGCCCTAATATAACATGAATTACACTAAGTAGGAAGTCGATTTTCTGGTTTTATTTTTGGCGCTAGATTCTGAGCCCATTTACACAAAAAGAGAAGAAAAATTAAAATGAACTCCTGCATTGTTATCACCCTGCACAATGCGCACACACACAATTAGCTGAAAATGGATTTTGACACTCTTCTCTTTAACTTCATTTGGACATAAACCAGACTTCCTCTGTCTTTTGTCTGGCACTGGCAGCATCCTCTTAACAATGCCAGAGCAGCCTTTGCGTCATCACTTACTCACACTAATTATACACACCAGCATGTATTGCGAGCTATACCATCAAACTAACTTATACCATGATGAAGCCCAATTTATCATCCAGTATAGATTCTTCTTCTTCCTACATTACATTACAATGAACTTTATTTACTTGCACTAGAATAAAAAGCACCCCTGTAGGAAGAAGGATGTAACGCATAATAGACTACGACAGACTATTATGATGTGCTGACAAGATTAAGGCTCCATATAAAATGTCACCCAAATTCAGTCTTTGATGTTATCCTTGTCTTTGCCACGTTGCTACATCAAACTCAAGCTCAGCTGACACATAAAAGTCTTCCTTATAAATACCAGCCTCAGTGTGGAGGGTAGCATATGCATTTCTTTTGTGTGCAGACTTCATTTACATCTCTCCCCTTGGGTCTGAGACTGTTATATTTTTAGGTTATATGCTGGCTGTTTCAACTCGTTCAGGAGCTGTACAGTATGTTGTGAACAGGTAGGTTGAAGTCTAGCTTTTGGTGCATGGAGTGCATAATAATAATAACAACAAATAGAGATGCACTGATCCACATTTTTTCATTTCCTATTCTATTCTATTCCAGTACCTGAATTTTGATATCTGCTGATACCGTTGCTACACCGATACCAGCGCTCTTTTTTCTTGATTATGATTATGATGATGATTACCATTATTGTTATTATTATTAGCATAACATTAGGCTGACACTAAATTTTAGTGGTCGAAAGTTCTCTGTCAGATGATGCACATCCAGTTTTTCTCACCTGGAAAGCTTGTGTAGTTTGTGTACAATAACTTGTGTATTGGCGTCCTCCAACCATTGTGCTGTAGGATTGTGGCTTGTGACATTTATATGTGCTGCAGATAGTAGGGCAGGTGATGTCTATCAAATTGGCATTGTGACAGTGTCCACAATGAAACATCACTGACAAGAAGATCATCAGTGTATTTCTGTTACCGAAAAAGACAGTAGGTTTGAAAATAATTTCTCTGTTTGTACCTCGATTAAAACATACTGTCACTGGGTAGTTTCTGTAATAGTGTGATTAAATAAGCTGTTTTTCCTTTAGTAAGTTCGGTGCAAAAACCTGTAATGACTATCATTCATTTTTGCGATTTCTGGCCGACATTTCTTTTTTATCAGATCTCTCAGGCTAAATATTTTTGATAAACTAGTCTTGTTGGCTTTTTACTCACAAAGCCTTTATTTTGCTTTCAGTAACAAGATTTTACTCAGCAGTAGAAAATCTACCAGCATTTGGCTCTTGCTGAGTCATAATTTCAGACTCAGTTTATAGTCCAACCTTGTCACTTGAAAAATCGGTCATACATCTGTGTGCTCCACATGTTTGCACCTGTTTTTCAAGTTGTTTCTCAATCTGTTATTGTCATTATCGATCAATCTGTTGGATCTGTTCATAATTTTCTCCCTTCATCGGTTAGTTGTTTGGCCCAACCTATTTGTCAAATCTTACTCGTAACAATTATTGTCATTACCCATTAATTTGTCAATCATTTTCTTGATTAATTGATTAGTGGTTTGGTTCATAAAATGTCAAAAATGTAAGTGCCAAGATGACATCATCAGAAGCCTGAAAATATTCACATTTAAGAAGCTAGAATCAGACAATTTTGCCTTTTTTTCCTCTAAAAAAATTGCCTCAAACTGATTGATAGATTATCCATTAATTGTGCAGCTCTATTTGTAAGGTATTCAGAACATGGTGGTTTATGGTGGCTTATGTTTGTAGTTGGTATTTTACAACTGCTTTATCGAGTGAGGTGGCTAATAACTTTCTTGACTCCAGCTGTATTTCCAAGCTAAGATTTGGAATGTGTTTCCCATGCACTGTGTACTAATGTAGATAAAATAAAAGCGATATCTATCAGCGATAGACACGTCATCAATAACATTAAGACCTTAAATGTGTTAAATGCAGACCGGCATGAAAGCATGAAATGAATATGTCCTGGCTCAGTAATAGCCTGTCATATCCCCTGATAATGGAGCGTGCTACGAATGACACTCAGCCAATCATATAACAGACAAACCCCATGTGTGCAACAACTATTGGGGGGTGAGGGGTTTGTACTTTTGGAGGAAGCTTGGAGTAGAACCGCTTGCCTTTTGCGTCAACAGGAGCCAGCTAAAGTGCAGGAGCTGGAAAGCCTGGCTGAAGAGCGAGGCATCATACTCGGTGTGCTGCCACCACGATGGATGGATCAGAACAGCGTTGTGCGTAAACTGCAGGAATACCTTCACGACAAACACCACCTTAGTCGCTTCCACCCTTTGAAGTACACAACACGTCATCAGACAGGACCTACATGATCGATAATTATTGATATCTGCCGAACTTCACTATGATGATAGACTTTTCAGCTATTTTACCCAGGCTTATGTGGGGTGTGGAATATAGATTGGAACGCAGATTGATGGTGTAATAAATATTGAGTGAATGACCTGCATCAATACAGAGACCTCATA
This sequence comes from Lutjanus erythropterus, assembly GCF_056507025.1. Lineage (NCBI taxonomy): Eukaryota > Metazoa > Chordata > Actinopteri > Lutjaniformes > Lutjanidae > Lutjanus > Lutjanus erythropterus. Next base: position 6,490,319 of record NC_139327.1, read on the forward strand.
CCAATAGGATCAAACCCAGCTCTACAGATAGTCCCTCAATATTGGTGTCTAGGTTTGTTTCACACACCTTACTATGAATTTGTATTCATAGATGTTTTAAAGGTTTCAAGGACACTGAGGATTTTTGATGTTTACTACTAGCACAATAAAAGAGTGATGCCAACTGGTCACAGAGAGGATTTAAGAAGTGTTGGAGGAGATACATGCCGCTAGGATTGAAGAGATGTGGCAGCAAGGTGCACAGACAAGATGGAAGCAAGCAATGGAGCGTGAAATCTCTGGCAGGCCAAGCATCACCATATCGAATTCGTGATTCAATCAGTCTGCGATGTCCTCTGAAGCCCGTCCAGCCTGTTGTGCCTGGGCGAGGCTGAGTCACCAGCCGCCTGTGCCTCCGGAGACAAACACTGGAGAACAGCAGCAGCTGCTGCCTGAAAGCACTGAGAGACCGGGCCTGCCAAAGTCTGTGGCCGGAAGCGTCTCAAGAGGCATCACCCAAGGTGAGGTCCCCCCTGTCTACCCCCCTCACCCACCCAGCGGGGCAGGTCATTGCTTTAATCAAAGTGAAGGAGAGGCCCCAGGCAGCTGCAGCTGAGGGTTAATGGAGGGAAGCAGCCTGAATTCCCAGACATGATAGAAATGACTGCACTTAGGTCTGACACTGTGTCGCTTTCTTAAACACTAAGACAGATGGCAGTGCTGGAGCCGATTCCTCCCCACAGGATAGAATGGAGAAGGCTAATGACATGATGGCCAAGTATGAGGACATGTGCCACTGCCATGGTAGCATGCGCGCTGTGTGTGTCCATTAAAGTGGGCTAAGGAGGGTTCACAGTCTCACTGCTGGGTCTATAATATCCTGACAGATGTGAGAAGAGTCATTAAAACCACAGCACAGAGGGTCTCAAGGCATGGTAGGCTGACCCGAACCAGGGTCAGAGAGGATCATCTCAACAGGGGTTTTGATACTGAAAAATTCACCTGAATAAATCTATGTAGAAGATCTACGTACAACCAAGGACAGGTTTGGGGATAGCCACAACGAAATGTTAAAAAAAACTATGTGCCTATAAGAAGAATTGTTAAATTATAGAATTATATGTACTTTATACATATAAATATATAGAGTTGTTTTGATATTGATACTAGCATCAGAAATGCCTTCAATATAGCCTAAAAGGCAGTATTAAGTATTGTGAGTATGAAAGTCGAACATTTTTTTTAACCTGAGGCAGACCATATATCAATGATAGCAATCATATCACATCCATACAGGGATAATAGTAAATAGCTACAAAAAATAATAATGATAGTAATAATATTTTAACGCACTGGTATCAGATTGGTATCGGTTGATACACAGAGTTCAGGCATTAGAATTGGTATCAGGAAAAAAATGGTCATGAATTAATTGAAAGGTAGATGCTGTATTGTAGTGTACAGCTTACGCCACCAGGGACGAGTCTGTGTGTGGCAGCACAGCTAAGAAGAAACATCTTGGTGATAAAGTTTTTGGACTAACTAGTTAAAAAGAAGAAAAATGCCTCTCCCTCTGTTGTGGATTATTTTGGATTCAGTCCAGATGATAAAGGTCAGCTAACAAACACTGCAGACTACTGACTGGTCAGAATTGCGTTTCATTGTGAGTAACTGTAGTGAGCATTACAGAGGGAAGAGGGGCAGATTAATTACTGGCTAATGTGACAGTTACCAGTGAACGCGCAGTGAGCGGAGAGAAATGCGAGCAGTGAAGTTGTCGTTCTGGCAGAATATGTACAGAGACTGTACCGTACATTTACAGTTTAGGTTTGAGTTTGTCAGTAAATGAAGGCTGCATCTGCTCAAGACATAAGTGGAGCGTCTGCATGTGTTGTTTCCTAGCTGTGGGAATTATGCTGCTATGATGATCAACTCCGCCTACATTGTGAAAGTATTAAGTACAGCTGAGCACAGTGTAATTGATCCATTTTATACAAAAAACACCTAATACTGTGTACCCCCATAAAATGTCAGGAGAATATGAAGGTATAAGAAAATGGATACCACCCAAGTCTAGTATCCTAACATATACATTACATTTAAACAAATTAACCCTAAAAGACTAATGTGCAATAATGAAAACAATTCAAATAAGAGTAAAACATAAAAATAAAAGACATAAAGAATAACAATTCATAGATTAAAAAATATTAATATAAGCATTAAAATGCTCAAGTGCATATATTCAGATTTTTGAAACATGAATACATTTAAAAAACTAAATAAAATTGTTTGTTGTGCTTTGTATAATAATGGTAGTAGAGCTGCAATGATTAATCAATTATTAACTAATTATTCAGTTGATCCTCAACTTTGAATTTTGATAATCGATTTATAGGTTTGAGTAATTTTTTAAGAAAAAAAAAAGTCCAGCTTCTTAAATGTGAATATTTTCTAGTTTCCTGACTCCTCTGTAACAGTAAACTGAATACCTTTGAGTTGTAGACAAAACAAAACATTTGAGAACGTCATCTTGGATTTTGGAAAGCTTTTGACATTTTCTGACATTTTATAGACCAAACAGCCAATTGATAAATCAAGACAATAATCGAAAGAGTAATCGGCTGAGAAAATATTTGTTAGTTGCAGCCCTAAATAGCATAACAAAACAAAAGAAGAAATGCGGTGTGAACCTTAAAACCTATATACACTGATCCCACTTAAAATCCTTTTTAGTTTCTGATACCTTCTGATAAATAATGTTGTATTTTCCACAACGACAAAAAGCTCTAAAAAAAAAAAGCTCTGACTAATGTTCTTTTTTTAGGAGAGTATTAACTATGTATAAAAATAAAGATGAAATGATTTTTTAACACTGACCGGGACCCTTTTTCAGCATTGATGTATTCTTGCAGGCTGTGCACAGCCCCAACAGCCATCACCAATAACATGAGGCAACATTTATGTATCCTGAGAGGCCATAACCCCGGGGAAAAGAAGTCCGCCAGGCACCTGCCACTGCTGTTTGTTAAGCTCATTGCTGTGACTGTACAGTAATAAGTGAAGATGACTCAGATGAGTTTATCAAAATTTGTATCAGCTCAGATCTGGACTGTAGTGGCTGTACAGTCAGAGGACTGCAAAATCCCCCACTAAAAAAATCATGCTCTTGTGTAGAACCCAACCACCTGCATTTCACACTCTACCTTGGAAACTTTGCAGTGGAAGCAACAGAAACTTTGTCAAAAATCAAATATCACAAAATATCAACACCGAGTGTGGCTTCTGCTGTGCAACCCCTGTAATATTTCTTACTTCTGATCCCCCTGCATATCTCTGGGTGTGTAATACTTCTGATATGTACTTTACATATCAAGGAATTTGTGACTCATCCCTGCGAGGCACAAAGTTTCCAGCAGCAGACACAAAGTGTTATGCATCTCACACTTTTATTATAAAATGTTTGAATAGGTAGGGCTCCTGGATCTATGAATATCTTAAACCGAAACTGCATGTGCAAACCTTTCCACCCGACTGTGTAACGGCGTAACTGCTGTGTCAAAGTTGTCAGTGATAAAGATGGAATAAAAATAAAAATAAAACAGAGAAAACATAAAGACTGCATATTACTCAACATAACTAAAGATGAAAATATATGTAAGATAATAGATTGGCTTGTGATTAGAGCTGCAGGACTTTAATTTAGCATATTATAGAATTTTCTCTTACTTTTCTTTTCTTTTTTAATCCTATGGTAGTGTTGTAATAGCATAATTTGTCCACCAGACAGCAATGACAAGTGTATTTTTTACAATGTAAGATATCCTGGTTATTGCATACTGTAGCTTGTTCACAATTCTTAACAAGCACATTTAAGGGATTTTTACCAAACATAAATATCTGTACTCTCTGCTTATGTTAAGAAACAAATAGCGGACCATAACTCATTCAGATTTTCACAATAGTCAGATATTATATCAGTATCGACCTCAGAGATCCTGTATTGGTCAGGCTCTAATAGAGACATTGGGCATCATGTAGGAAGCACTGGTGCGAACAGATTTGTCCTCATGTGGTGTGTACAGGGGATGTAGTAGAACTTGTTGCATTCACTAATTTTCTTGTATTTTGAATTTTTTTTTCACATACGAACACAATTTCCAAGCGAACCGGATCTGTCATAGAGTCATGTGCAGTCAGTCGGCTGTTACCCAAACCAAAGTTTTTCACTAATAACTGAATATTTCATTAGTTTGAGGACATTTTGAGTTTGAAAAATAAATTCCACTCTGTAATTATGTCGACATGATCCAGTTTGACTGCATTTCAAATCATAATATAATTGTAAATTTACACAGAAAGCCTCTCATTAATTTAATGATGCATTATTACTGTCAGGTGTTCTGGCTGTATCTTCACATGCAGGTTTATTTAAGTCACTGTCCATGGGGACATCCTCACTTATTCTGTCCTCTTTCTCCTATACTGTGGTGAGGCATTTTTACTTTCTTTGAAGCCATTTTCATACCAAGACATTTCTTCTTTATTTCAGCGACAGTACACGTGACAGGTAACACAGCATTAATGCACTCAGTTTTGCCGTTTCGTGGCTTTGGCAGTTCCCTTAATTCCACTGTTCATGCTGTTAACACTGCAGATTTTCCTTTGATGACAGTTTTTGAATGAACACTTCCTGACATATAGGGCAGGAAGCGTGACCCTTTGAGGTATTATTGGGGCATTAACTATGCTAATTTACAAGTCTCCTGCACGTGCACTCAGATATGCACAGGCAGATCATTTACACTGTTATCTGAAGTTACGCGCGTTTGCTGAATCTGACATGGCATGTTCGCACAAGCCCTTCGTACGATAAAAAATAAATCTGGAAATTTTCTCGAATGAGGGCCATTGTGTTGGATGGATGAGAGTAGTTTAATGAGTGCAAACCTTGGCTGAACACTTCATGATAGTCCTGATTTAATACCTTTAGAGCAGGGGTATTTAATGTTTTTCAGGCCACGGGCCCCTTAGTTCATACGGCTTCAATTTGCACTTTCCTAGATGTAACACAGCAAAGTAAAACCAATCTGTCTTGCCAGGCTTCAAGTTCATCCATTTGCACCTGCACCAAAAGTGATGCAGCCAATCAGCATCCTTGGAGGGAATACTGGCAGCTACAGGTGTGGTTTTAGGTGTGACAACAGCAAGAAACGCCAATAGAAGTGTTGATTTGATTGGTTGAAGTAAGCCCATGTTAGACGAGATCAGTGATGGACATTAATGAAGTACATTTACTTGAGTACTGTACTTAAGTACTTGAGTATTTGCTTGTTTGGAAACTTCAGACTTTCACTCCACTACATTTCAAAGACAGATATTGTACTTTTGACTCCACTACATTTCTAGGAAGGTTGTTGTTACTTTCTGACTAAGCATGGCTTTGAAGTCAGCTGTTGCTGTTTTTTCTTTTCTAAAATGCAGTTGGTCACATGCTGTGTTCCTCACAAAAGAAAACCAATCACAGTAGCTCCTCTCAACTGGGACTGATGTAAAAATGGAAATACGTCATCCAGGCGCTCTGTAACAAGAACAAGCAAGCTCTGCCTCTTTCATTCAAACAAAAAGCGGTAATGGTGACAGCAGGAGAAAGACAAAATTACATCTCAAGATGTTATTATATTTATTAATTATTCCAGGTAGCTTTTAAAGCTGGATTGTTTTCATCAGGGTGAAAAATACCACATAATTCATGTATATATACTGCCTCTGAAGACAGAAAGAAATCTCAGTCATTTAACATACTTGGAGAAATCCTTACAGTTAACTTCAATCTAATTTAATGCAGTGATTTTAATACAGTTACATCAGAAAATGACAACAGCTGTCCTTTTTGTTTTTGATTGTATTTCTATGCTGAAGTTTTTCTAGATGTTTCTATAGGCTTTGTGTAGCAGAGTGGTTCTACAGGCAGGTCAGTGCATCATTAGATGGTTTCAGAGAGTTACAAGCTTCTGTAAATGCATCATGAAAACAATACAGCATGTATTGATATTAGAAAATGTACTTTGTAGTTTGTACTTTTGAATACTTAAGTATTTTTAAAAGCAAGAACTCTAGTACTTTAACTCAAGTAAAATTTTGACTGAGCAACTTTCACTTGTAGTTGAGTAATATTTGACCAGGAATATCTGTACTTTGACTCAAGTACTGAGGTTGAGTACTTTGTCCACCACTGGACGAGATAGACAGACGGTTCATCCAATTACCTGCCAAGTGTTTTTTTTAGAGTGCCTGCCCTTTTCCTAACAGTTTCTAAGAACCACTTCCGACATGGTTCTGTGTAACAATCCATCTGGTGTGTCAGGTTGTAATGTAAGTACACAACTCAACAAAATTTACAACATATCTCTAGCAATTTTAGGCATTTTAATGCAGAAATGTTACATATAGCTTTAAACTCTAATTAAACTAAAACTTAAAGAAAGCTATGATTAAATTCACAGTTATGACAAAACTGTCAGCTTCACTAACAAATGTGCTAATCAGCAGCAACTGAAACAGACAAAGCACATACTTGTAAAGAGGTTATCTGTAGAGTTTTATGAGTGAGATCACTAGTAGTCAGCTGTGGCTCTTCTCACTTCAGCCAGTTACTCTTCCCAGGCATGTGCTACAGTACAATAGACCTGGGTAATTTAATTCTGTGTCCTGGGTAATACTTTTTTTTAAAAAAAGGATCCCTTGCCAGATGGCTGTTGCTGAAACTGATCTCATTCCTGCCTCCAACATTTTTCATCTGTATTACCCTACTTAGTGACTGAGCGGTTATGTAGTGTCTGTTTAAAAAAAGGATTAAGAGCTCTTGTAGGATGCTTTTCAAGAATGAGCTGGAAGAACAAATGTTCCAGTGGAGGTAATTCCATTGTATTTATCATTTCAACAAAATGGCCAAGGCACTGACAGGCCTGCTTAACAATAGAGCGAGTCTCCAGGAATATCTGAAAGCATTCGAGTAACAGCGACGGGTTCTTAACACAGAACACGTCAGGAATGATATCATTTTTATCTTAATAATTACTAATTTATTTTCTAGAAACTACTTTGGTTCCTGCTCACCTTTTCCTTCTCTGGTTTTCAGAGGAGAGCACTACCCCTCATCTACAAGATCTGAAGCACCCACACGTAAAATGTCATATAAATGTATAATGAAGCTCTTCTAAATGTTCTAAGGTCATGATTATCTGTTCATAAATGTACAATGAAGTCTGTTGTGAGTGCGCTACGGAAGCCCCGTGCAGACTGTATTACCTCTGCTCCAGGCCATGTGAGCTAAAAGAATCACAAAATGGAAAACAACGTGTAAAGGTGTATATTTGTTCCTTCATATATTATTCAGTAGGGAAACCACCATCTCAGTCAACACATCTTCACCAGGATATTTCAATCTCTCATACCCTCCCGTCCACTGATCTATCTCAGGTAGCATGATAATGTTATAACCCAGAGCTTTTTCACTGACTAATGATATCTGCTTTTGTGTAATGATGACAATAGAGGTGCACAACCTTGACTACAGATACATGCAGGCAGTTAATGATGCTTAGACGCTGTGATGAGGCCACACTATCACAAGTCTGCCAGGTAGCATATCTTTTGGCAGCCATATTGGAAGTCCCTGTGTTTTTGAAAAGGAAACTACTAGCAGCAACTGATGATTATTTACTTTATCAATTAATCAATTGATCATAAAGTCACAGTTTCCCAGAACTGATGGTGACATCTTCAAATAAAAACCCAAAAACTCATTTACTTTCATAAATGACAAATAAAAGCAGAAAATGTTTGACATTTCTGCTTGAAAAATGGCTGAAATTTTTAATCCGTTATTAAAATAGTTGGCAACTAATTTTCTGTAGATCAACTAAGCTTTGCAGCTTTGCACCAAGTAGCTGATCAAATTGCTTTTAAAAGAAGGGAGTGGACATCCTCAGGGCTCTCCAAGCAGTTTCAGGGGAGGTTCGGTGAATGGACATAAAAAAATTACACCAAATGGAGATCACACAGAATAGCCTAAATGTGTGTGATTTTATTAAAGAGATCATTCAGAGACACAGTACTGGAGAATTTTACTGTTTTTCCCACTTTCCAAGAGTCAGGAAATAGTAAATATCTTTGGACAAAGCTTTTTTTTATTTATTCGGTGTAGTCTGAAGTTATGTGAGGCAGCAATATTAAGCTCATCTTGGCTCAACTGTTGAGCGTCTACACAAGTAAACTAAGTGGGCGGCGAGAGAGGCCCACAGTCTGAGACTCTGAAAACCCCTGGGTGAAAGCACAACTTTACAGTCTCAAAAGAACTCATTAGACTTGATTCATTTCTGATTCATTACAGTTTGTGGTGAAGAATAATATTCATTTTTCATTTACATAACACTGGTCAGCTCAGCTAGTTAAAAATATCACTTTCATGTTGTTAACGCCTCACTGGCACACTAATTAATGGAAATAGGGCAAGCAGTGGCCAGTGGTCACATGTTAACATTAACACTGGCCGCTTTGCTTCCTTTGCCTGCAGGCTAGTTAAGTATAAGAAAAGCTGGAGCGATGATGATGAAGTTACAACTCTGAGTATTTAAGAGTAGAGACCTGGACTCAAGAGCAGACAGTGTCAACTCAGTAAGTGCATTCAAATGCCCTGCAGGTTTTTGGAGTATCCTGGTTATGTTTTGCAAATGTAAATGTCGTAAACTGGCTTCAGAGACCTGGATATCCTATCTAGAGAACCAGCAAATGTGGCATTTAAACACCTAATCCTGGTTTCTTAACATACAGAACACAGTGGTTGAGATGGTGAGAAATGAAGAAATAACCTGCAGGCAGATGGTCAGAAACCTGGATGCTGTTACACTCGTGTACAGCAGAGGTGGGAGAAGGTCACACACGTGCGACTCACTGACCTCCCCTCATTGTCCACATCAGTTAAAAGAAAGTGGTTGTGAAAAGTTAAATCTGTAACATGCAACATTTCTCCATTAAAATGTCTAAAAACACTAGACCAATGTTATAAATTTTGTTGAGCTGTGTACTTACATGATCCCAAAAGTTTCCAACAGTGTTCAGGTTCATAATTTATTCAAGGTAATGGTGCGTTTCCAACTAGCTGCCAGTTGCTATTAACCTGATACGCCAGATGGTTTGTTACACAAAAAAATGTCACAATATTTTAGTGTATTTCTGCCAGAACGATGTTCTTGGTGATTTAACAAAATGCAGAAAAATGTTTTTGGTTTAGAACTCACAACTTGCTGCTGAGCTCTCTTTGCTGGATTTTTGGCTCTCTTCATACTCAACAGAGTGCCTCTGCTTGAGGTGGTGAAATTAGTTTGTTGTACTGCCTCCTTTTGCTGTTACAGTCTTCTTGCAACTCTTACATTTTATCTTGTTGTATTTTACATCTGATCTTTTGTAAGCAAACCACTTCTGGGCTACAGAAGTTGCTCCTGGTTTTGCAACTTGGTGTTGCTGTGTGTGTTGCTGTCAACAAGTCTTAATATTGCCACTATTGTGATATGATTTTTTTTATCCTGAAAATTATTTATCGTGAACAATCCTATTTGACACACCTGTGCGTTACATCCCACATATGATCAAAACAGCATAAGACTCAAAAACAGGATACTTGTGTGCTGTGTGACGCTGTGCGAAGATAAATCTAACTCTATTGACGGATCTTTAAGTTTTATTTATCAGATGTGTTGACAGAGAGAGTTTATTATTTACCTTTATGTCTGCTGCTCCTGTGGAGAGACACTCTCTGCTCTGGACTCTCTGGCAGCAGGCTGTGAAACCAGCGGCGATGCAAGTGTTGGACCCCCAGGCTTTGGGAAGCGGGCCAGTGTCGCCCTGCCTTGGCTCCCCCTCCGGACGCGGGCTGAACGACGGCCCATCTGGACCGTGCCCTCACGCCCAGGCCCGCAGACCTGAGGGCGGTGGGAGGCGCCGCGAGGGACAGCAGCGGCGGCAGGCTGGCGAGGTTCGGCTGAGCTACTCTGACGCTGGAGCGCTGCAGGAGCAGGATGCTGCCTGCCATCAGATAGGCGATGCCCAGGCAGAGCAGCAGCATCTGAGCCCGCTTCAACAGGCAGTGCAGTCTGCAAAGGGGCGCCACCATCCTGTTCACCGTCTCTCACCTTAGTGGAAGGCCATTTCATGGATTAGGAGTGAGAAGATGTGTAACCTACTTACAACTTCATAATCTTGGAAAGACCTGCAGCATCTGGCAGTGTTGTAGACATTGTGCCTGGTCCTTCGTCGCCACGGAGCCCAATAGCAGCAGTGGAACAATGGATGTGTCACAACAGAGGGATTTAATATCCAAGGTTGTGGCCACTGACTCCAGGATGATCCCCAGGGGAGAGCTAAGGCACAAAAACAGAAACGAAAAAAAAAGGATTTGAAGCACAAGTGTATTTCTTTCTTTGTATGTGAACACAGTCAAAGGGAAGGGGAGTATATGCCTGGAGGATTAGATGCACAGCTCATGTTGACATATGGGCTTGTGTTTCTGTCTTGCAGCATCTTGCAACGCATCCCTTGGTGTCTGCTGCTTCGTTGCGTTCATTCCTGCCATTTGTTTTTAATTCAGAACCCAGCCTCAAGTTGTGTTCTGCAATTCCTGTAAATTCCTGTTTGTGTGCTGGGTTTGTGTTCTCCTGTCACATGAAACGAAGAAATTACACCACCTTTTACTAATATGGCTTTTAAACTGGATTTCATTGCAGAGATTTCATTCAATTCCTGTCAAAGCCGTTACTGTGCTGGGCTCTCTTATCCATTGAATTGGTTTTTAAAAAGGGGGAACTAAGAAATTGCACCAAGCTTTACTAATTGTGCTTTAGCATTTGATTTCAAAACAGAGATTTCATTCATTTCCTTGACATTCCTTTTTGTGTGCTTGGTTTGCACTGTTTTGTCACACAAATCTGTTTTTAAAAAAGAGGAAACACTGACATGTACCAGCCTTCACTAATATGGCCTTTACATTGTATTTCAATGCAGAGATTTCATTCAGTTCCTGTAAACTCTTGTGTGTGCGCTGGGTTTGTGCTGCCCTGTCACGTGACACTAAGAAATTACACAAACCTCTACTAATAAGGCTTTTACATTAGATTTCAATACAGAGATGTCATTCAGTTCTCTCTAAATTTCTCCTTGAGTGCTATGAATTTTTTTTCATAAAGGAAGAAACCATGAAATTGCACCAACCTTTACTAATGTGGCTTTTAAATGCAGAAATTCCATTTAATTCCTGTAAATTGCTGTTGGTGCACTGGGTTTGCACCGTCCTGTCACACATGTCCTGTTTTTTTTTTTTAAAAAAAGGGGGAAACTATGAAATACATCAACCTTCACTAATATGGCTTTAACATTTGATTTCAAAGCAGAAATTTCATCAATTCCTGTACATTTCTGTTTGCATGCTGGGTTCTCTTATCTAATGAATCTGTTTTTAAAACAGAGGAAACTAAGAAGTCACCCCAGCCTTTACTAATGTGGCTTTTCAATGCAGAGATTCCATTTAATTCCTGCAGTGTCAGATTGTGAAGCTGGGAGAAATTGCCAGTGTTAGAATAAATATCATCTAAGTCTCAGATATCACAGTGAAATGACATCATGTGATAAAAAACACAGTCTGGAGAGCGCATTATGGGTGCTTATGAAATGGGGATTATCAGAGCTGTATGCAGACCATCTCTCATCTGTTGGAGAGATGAATAAGTGATGAGAGGAAAAAAAAACATGCAAAGATGAGATGTTGAAGAATCCTGAGTGATTAGGACATAAAACAAGTGCTCCAAGTGTTTGATGAAGGTTGACACTTTGCCTGGAGAGAGGAGCACTGAAGTATGTTTTGTCCCTATTTTCTTTCCTGGCATGATGGTCCATTGCAAGCCTTTTTTGATGATTCTAGAGGTTCCCCTGTTTATACACCCCTCAATGGATGCATTTCAGCCTGACTCTCTCCTCCTCCTCATCCGATGATATCCATTAATGCCCCGTTGTCTCGGTGGCCGTCACACACCGTCATGCCCTTCAGCTCTACTTTTCATCTCAGGCCTCTACTCGTTCTGTCTTGTGAAGCTGACACACTGTACGACCCCCCCACCCCCTCCACCCCACCTTTGAAAAACAGAAAAGTAGGGGTGCGGTGGTGCTCCCGAGGATAGAAGCAACAGTTTGCACAATGAACAGTCTCTGATCAAGTCCGAGTGCCCAAGTTATGCTCAACTCCTCATTTTTACGCATAAAATCACTCCAAAATGATCCTCAGACGTCCCTCCCTGCGTGTTTGGATGTGGTGTCGGGGTGGATGGATGGAGAGGTCGGAAGATACATGAATAAACAACGAGAGTAAACACGGATCACCTATTTAAGAAGCCGAGGTCTTCCATCTTAAAAAAAAAGCCCCCCTCTCTCTGCCTCCATTTACAGTAGAGGATGTTTGAACAGGCTGCTTACCTTCAGCGGTGCAGGGACGCGCACCGCATCCTCGTATCGTGCGATCACTGATCGGTTTCTGGCCGGTCTGAACGCTGTTTTCCCCGCTTGCTGTCCAGTGAAGGTCTCCGCGGCTCTCCAGCATCTCCCAGAGCTGCTGTTATATAAGCCCCCTCTCTCTCCCTCTCTCTCTCCCTCTCTCTCTCTCTCTCTCTCTCTCTGCCTGCTCTCCGTCGCTCTGGAAGGCTGGCACGGCGGTGTAAAGCACAGACAGTGTGTGTGTGAGTGTGTGTGTCGGTGAGAGAGAGAGAGGAGGTGATGGAGAGGAGGAGGAGGAGGAGGAGGAGGAGTAGTCAGTCTAATTTGCATTGGTGATCTAAACGCGTCACAGCTCCTCGATTCGTGTCCAGCAGCAGTCCACACAGCTCGCACTGCACACAAGGAAAGAGGCCTCATAATAAACAGGCTCCACCGTATATATTGCATATTGTAGGAACACATCACCCGGCACCGTGCGTCATGTTCCATGTGCTTTTATCGCCATGCACTCTGCATCGGAGCAGGATGTTAACATGCACGCTGCAGCTCACAGACACTTGAGTTTCGTGAGGGAAAAAAAAATATATATCAACCGTGTACTGTAAATCAGCCGTCAGCCATTTGAAGGACGTTTGGTTTTGTGCGTATCTGGTAGGGCCGCACTATAAATCCAAATATTATGAAAATGCAATATGGTCAAGTGCTGTGTCCAAATTGCAGAAGCTGCAGTTTTTTGATAAAGGAAAAATATGTGACCAAAAAAGAATTTTAATGAAGTACTGTAGTGCTGCAGAATTTTTAAATTTGTACTTAAAGGGACAGTTCATGCAAACATGAAAATTCAGCCATTACTACTCACTTTTTTGTCGATTGAAGGTCGGGTTTAGTTTTTCAGTCCACAAAACTCTGCTTGAGTTTCACAGGAAAACAGCATTGCAGAATCTCCCAAACAGTGAAAGTGAATGGTGACCAGTTTTCAAAAGGAAAAAAGAACAACAATAACAAAGAAACAAACAAAACATGTCTTCTTACTGCTCATCTGATGTAATCAAAGTCAGTTGTTTTTGCCATTTGAAAACTGGTCACCATTCACTTCAATTGTTTGGGAGAGTCTGCAACGCTGTTTTCCTGTGAAACTCTAGCAGTGTTTTATGGGCTAAAAAATACTAAACCTGACCTTCAGTCGGCGCAAGGGTGAGTAGATAATGACTGAATTCTCATTTTTGGGTGAATTATCCCTTTAAAGCTCTTCCTGAGAGCCTGTAGGAAAAAAGGTTTTAATATTTAGAATTTTTTTGTACATAATTAGTACAATTATGTACTAATTATAATAATAAGTATTTGGGATATAAGAAACATATCACAAAGATCCTGTTTTCTCCAAAACATTATTTGTTTATAATAATATAACATGTCCCTTATAGTGGACACTGGGTCAGTATTTTCACCAAAAAAAACACATACGATATATTTTAATTTGCCCTGCATTTCAATTTAATTCTTTCTCATTTGATGAATGTTCTAGATAAATATAAAACAAATTGTATCAACCCATTTTAACAAACATTTTTAACAAGAAAGTAGCACTTAAATTCATTCAAATCTCTGCTTAGTGGGTAGAACTTGACTGGACACAACATAAATAGAGCTGCGACAATTAATTGATTATTAATCAATTATTATATGAATTGTCAACTGTTTTGATAATCAATCAGTTTGTCATTTTTATTTCAGCTTCTTAAAAGCTTAAAAACGTTTGTGTTTGTTTCTTTACTCCTTTACGACAATGAACTGAATATCTTTGGATTGCAAACAATAAAGGACATTTGAAGATGCTACCTTAGGTTTTGGGAAATGCTATTTGACATTTTTCACAATATCTTAACATCTTATAGACCAAACAGCTATGAACTGAGTAATCAGGATAATAATCGACCACTTAATCGACTATGAGAATAATCATTAATTGCAATCCTTGACATGAACATACTTTCATGTGCACTTCTTGGTCTCTGAGACACAGGCTGCACTTTACAGACTTCACAAACATCTTCCCACTGTATCCGTCTCTCCTGCGCCACGTTTGAATGAAGTGCAGACTGCGACCTCTCCTCTGCAGGTCTCCCAGAGGCCTGGTGGTCTGAACTGTACTGGATCCAGTTGGAAAAAAATTCAGGACGGTGCAGAAAGTTCACTTCTTTATGCAACTCGACATTAGATGGAATGACATGGGTTAAAATGTGTACTTTGAAAGGCTTAAAATTGACATAAACTTATAACATCATAATATAATATAGTTAAGACTCTCATAAATACAAAACAACATCCTTATGAAGCCAAGAGCAATATGTCTTTACAAATTCAATTACTTAACTCTCTCATTGCCAAAAAATGTTTTTGTTTTTAGAATTGATGGAAGATATGTTCTGTTAACCACACCCACAAGTGTGTTACATCACTTGAAAGCCCAGGATGTGCTTTATAAAAACACATTAGGCCTCAAAGAAACTACATGCATGGTGTTAGAAATAAAGGCCTCAGTGTCATGTCCTCCACAGAGGACAGAAACGAATTGTCTTGTCTTAAAATGTACATATATATATATATATATATATATATATATATATATATATATATATATATATATATATATATATATATATATTTATAATATATTTAATGTAATAAATGGTAAAATGACCATGAGACCTAATCAGAGATTAAGGAAACATGTCAAGCTGAAATATTCAATTCTCTGACAACAACACTACAGCTGCAGTATCCCCCTATTAACTATCTACTCTGGCCTGAATAACTGGTTTTGCATTAGTTCAGATTAATGCCGAATGTTTGCCAAATGAGTAGGTGTCTGTTTATGAGTTGTAAGAAATCATTAATAATCTTGTAGAAGGTGTAGATGTTTATAACAGTTAAATTGAACAAAGTGTTAATGGAGTTTGGCAGGCAGTGAGACAGACAGTCACTTAATTTAAAGTCTAGAGTGTGTATTTTTCAGAGCAGTGGGCTCTTATTTTTAGGATAAGGCTTAACTTTAAATATAAGATGATCATCTCACAGTAGAGGACTCGTCTTTGATTGTTATTGTCAATTTATGATGTTTCGTGTCTTGCATGCCTGTGATCCCTGAGTCTGGGGAGGAGGGACTGGAGGAAAGAACTCACTTCAACCATAGATCATATATATCAAATAAGATTTCAACCTCTTTAATATACTGTCCAACTTGCTATTTGGACCGCTGTACTCATTTTTGCATGCACTATTGTTACATATTCCTCCTTTAATTTAACTATTATTTAGCCAGGGAAAACTCCATTAGGACAAAGATCTAATTTTGGATGGTGTCCTGGTAACATACAATAAATTTGAATAATAAAACTAAATTATAAATTAAATTATAAATTAAAAAAAAGATAAAAACATTAAAAACATCTGCCATCAATAGGACCAGTGGTGGACAGGCAAGGGTGAAAAAAATAAAACGTGCACCAGCGTGCTGAAAGTTGTGATGCATTTATGATGAAACAGTGCCAGTCCTTAGCTAGTTTTAAATTGTTTTACCATGCAACTTCAATTGCACACAACTGCTACAACACAACTGCAAAAACACTGGGAACTATTAACTATTTAACCATTTAGAGGCATGTAGAGATAGAGGTTTTCTAGCATGTAGGGCAGCCTATGTGGCATTGCATCACGTTTTCTCCACAGGAAGGACACCCTAGAGGGCGCTTTATCATGTTTTACCATAGCAGCATTCAAGAGGGCCCTTTTGCAAAGTTTTTTTGAACAAGGGAGCATGATACAAGACCTTAATATCAAATTTATGTCACAGATCTTTGAAAGTGCCCAAGGGGACTGAGGCATTTAACTTAATCGTCTCTTCAGACTTATTCTAGGCTCAAGTCACACAATAGTTAAAGGGAAAATTCATCACTTTTCATGTGGATGTCCCATCAGTGGTGATCATAAATGTAGTCACCTGAAGCAAAACAATCCTCTGTGTGCAAATATTGAACAAGAAAACTGAGTTTTCCCACGCCCGTATCGCTGTGTATCAACACCCTACCCTATAGCTATAAATTTGCTCACCAAAACATAGCATTAGGTGACAGAAATACTCATCTAGCATGAATTTATTGTTTCATTTGACTACATTTGCCACCAACATCAATTGGACATCTGCATGAAAACTGCCAGATTTTCCCTTTAAAAGCAGTTTTTCTCAGTTCAGTTTTGACTTTAACCTCAAGAACTAACCAATTGTTAAGTCTCGTCTGGTAGAGGTTAGAACGCCATGTAATGAAGGATGTCAGGTAACTGGGTATCTTTTGTACAATAGCTTTATATGCATACATGAGCAAATGCTGCCCTGGTCTCCACGTCATGTTCTTCACATGTAAGAAAACACGTTTGTTTGGTACAGACCCCAACAACTGTCACATCAACATAATTTTAATAGTTTTTTTTTTTTCTGTGAAAATGAAAATTCTGATGCAAAACGAGCTTTTCCATTTGAATTATATTATAATTGCAGTATCTGTGAAAATAAGTGCTATGTGATGCAGCCTTAGTATTTGATAAAGAAAGTTTCACCAAATCTTAAACTGCAGAGTTTCCTTTGTCCATATAATTGAGGGCAAGAACCAAACAAATAATCAGAGGACATTTATCTCTAAGGTCCTATCAGGACTGCAGATCCTGATAGCAGCTCCAGAACTAAAATCATTTGTCACATTGACCAATTTATTGTCCTCATTTGTAGTTGTTCTCTTGGATTTATCCTCGCAGGTTAGTTAAGTTGAAGTGCTAAATGAATTGACTTTGCCGTGAGTCACGGATGATGCATCAGTCAACCGTGGTTGACTGTGTTGTTTATCGTCGCTGCATTTCAGCACCACGAACAGCGCCTCGCCTGCGCGCTCCTGCCATGAACAACAGGGGAAATTAACAGCGCATAACAAAACGCTTTTTCATGGCTGATTGACCTTCAAACTGAGGCCCACACTCACTGTTCATGGCCTGGATATAAGAGCTGGTGTGTGTGTTTTGGTCTTTAATTTCATCTGAAATGTTTTGCTCTGGAGTCTCAGAAATGTTAAAAGGTTCTATTTCATGAAACATCTGAAGAAATCTGGGAGTTCTTTGAAACAACTTTACCATTTTTTTCTGGTGTAAATGAAGTGGTGTGAAGAATTTTCTAACTGCGAGGAAGATGAGATGTTGAGGCGGAAATGATCATCATTTCAAACATACAGTTGGAATGCGTCACCTATTCTTTTCAACTCTGTTATTTGCTCAAATTCTATTCTTGCTCTTCTTACAAATCAAATGTAAGTGTCCTCCCATCCTCCATTTGACTTGAAAATGTCAATGCAGAAGGACACCTACAAGATAAGCGTTTACCTCCATCATGCTGTGCATATATGCAAGAAGTAATCCGAAATTGGTCAAACACGTCAAATGTTACTGTCCTTGAATGTCTCTACAGAAAGAAAACACAAAGCATATACAAAAAAGACAAACGAGATTCTGCCAAAATAAGCAGAAAATCTCTTGAATGTCTTGCTCCAGATATTTCTAAAAGCATAAGAACTTTACAGATGAGTAATGAGTTATGATAATGATAGTTACCATTGTGCTGACAGTGTTTATGATGTGTTCCAGTCAGCTTTCAGATTTAACCACTATACTGAATCAGCCCTTGTCAGAGTAATCAGTTACCTTAGGACAGAACAAATATATTTTTTATTTTTTGATGTCAGTGCTGCCTTTGATACTGTCAGTCATGATATTCTAATCAAGAGACTCAATGATATGATATCTAATGTGAGTGGTTTTAAATCTGCTGAAACTAAAACTGATCTTCCCAGCAGTCTGAGAAGAATTGATCTTCTCACATTCAATACTGATATTGATACTGTAACCTTGAGTATCTGCCGATATCAATCCAATACTATTTTTTCCCTTATTGACAGTTAAGCTGTCAATAATATATCTGTATGGATGCACCAGCTGTGAAATAAATATTTCACTCCCATGAAGAAATGAAAAAGGATCACTGCACACCTGAGTGTCTGACAGGTGTGTCGGAGGAAGATTCAACTCAAAGACCAGTAGAGAAACTCACGCACACTGTCTCGCTCTCTGCTGATATATTTATTAAATATGAACGTTTCGGTCTAAACTGCCTTCATCAGGTAAACTGGCAGCATCCAAACATTTCCACACATATACAAACATAGAGACTGCCTCCATTTTTAATTGGCCAATCAGAGGACTGCTGAGATTGATCAACACCTGAAACAAATTCATGTATCATCAGCCAGACAATAGGGCTGAAAAAACACAATCATTACAATAAATCTTAAATATATACTTTATCTTATAGACTATTATACATCATCCTATAATAGATATATCTATCCCCCTAAAAAATCCATTAAATGGTCATCAGACATGCATATTAAGATGAATAGAATCAATGTTAATACATAGGTTCATGTGGAGTCATATTGTCTGGCTGATGACACATGAATCTGTTTCAGATGTTGATCAATCTCAGCAGTCCTCTGATTGGCCGATTAAAAATGGAGGCAGTCTCTGTGTTTGTATATGTGTGGAAATTTCTGGATGCTGCCAGTTTACCTGATGAACGCCATTTAAATTAAAATGTCAATATTTTATAAACATAAAAATATACAAAGTTGAATGAATATGATCTATGTAGGGGAAATAAACAAACAAGATTCAGCATTTGAATCCTTTTTTATGAGTCTCATCCACGATTGTTATTAATAATCGTAAAAATCGTGGGTTGGGGGAGGGGGGCACAAACTGTTTTCAGCTTCTGAAAGGGAGGCATGCCAGAAAAAGTTTGGGAACCACTGGTATAGTCTATTGGACTGTATTGGATTACATTTTCTTTTTCCGCCAATATCATATCCAATGATTTGGGCCAATATCAGACCGATGCCAGTACTAAATATTGTATCAGCCCATCCCTATTTCTCAGGGGTTCCACAAGGGTCAATTATTGGACCCAGGGTTTTTATTTGTACATGCTCCCACTTGGCAACATTATTAAGAAAAAAACTAGTATATTCTGACATCATTCTTGTGGATTATATAGCTGCACTTCTTCTTCTCTTTCTCCTGATCATCCTATTAACAACCTGGTAGACAACATCAATCATAACCAGGACAGCTTTTTATCACTTAAAAATGTATGAAAAGTGAGAGAATTTATATCTCAAACTGACAGTGAGAAGCTGCTCCAGTATTTGAAGTAATGAATGGTTCAGCTCCCCTGTATATTTCTGACCTGCTCACTGAATGCAGTCTGGTCTCATGGTGGTGGTTAACTGACTGTACCTAGAATAAGATCCAGAGGGCAGTTTTACAAAGATATTTTAAACTGGTCTGTACTGTTAGACCAGTCTTCATTTTGCTCTTGGTTTAGTCAAGAAATTAAAAGAACAAAACAAAACAAAGATGGACATTTTAAACCTAACCGTGTATTTATTATTGTAGTCATGATGATGAACCTTAATGAAGTAATTAATTTGAAGCGAAACCGTAATGTTTCCTTAATCTTAAAAAATGATTTATTTTAAATCTGAACCATGATGTTTCCCTAAACCTAACCAAGTCCTTTTTGTGCACAGGCTAAACTTAATCAAACCATAACTGTAGCATTGTTACGCCATAAAACTGATTGATTAATACTTCAGGCGGGGAAAGGAGGCGAAAGGAGGTTATTAGTGTGCAGAAACCTGTTGGAAACAGAGTGAAGACATTCTCAGTCATTTTAGTTTGTCTGTCTGTCTGACAAGTGAGTAGAGGGAGAGAGTCCTGCCACATTAAGAAGTCACAGCAGCTCAGCTCTGCTACAGCTCTGCACTGCACTGAGACAGTTTTTTGTTGTTACACTCCTCACTGAATTTTCCCAGTAAAATGTTGAAGCTGTTCTTTCAGAAAGCGAACATTTTCTGCTGGAGTGAATGGAGCTGAGCGGTTTGATGTGGCAACTCGGTCAGCCATGTGTGTTAGTTTGAAAAAGTCTTATTTTACCCAGAATTCATGTCACATTAGTCCTGCTTGACTTTAGATATCTTACTTAAGTCTCACTGTCAGTTGAAGTTGTGGGAGGCAGTTTATTTTTGTCTTCATCGGGCAAAAATTCCATACAAGCCTTTCGGCATATTGTAACTGAAGTGGTCTGAGATTAAACTAGTCTTACTCTGCTCTTGGCTCTGTTTTCAGGCCTCTGCAAATCGATCCCATGATGGGAAACTTTGATCAATCACAAGTCATTTCAGAGAGAGGGTATTCCTATTGGCTCTTCTATAAATGCAGATGGGCATGCCAGATAACAAAAGTCTGATTCAATGGTGGAAAATCGTGCAGAAAATCCACAGAGCCATCTGGGAAGTCGTCCTTAGAAACTGAAACAGGCACATTCAAAAACCAATTCGCAGATGAATGGATGAACTATCTGTCTACCACATCTAACACAGGCTAACTTCAACCAGTCAGATCTAACTCTGGCTGAAGTCACCTGGAAGAAGAGCAAAATCATCTTTTCCATGAAGAAAAGTTGACAGTGCCGTTCTTTGCTCTACATTCAATTCAGAAATGCTCTCCAGTTCTGATGCTGTCATAGTATCTACACAAATGTCTTCAGGAGCCACCATTTGAGACGATGATGATGAGACGACCCATGGACACTTTTTGCTGCCATCACAACTAAAAGTAATGCCTCCTAGTACGCTGATTGGCTGCACCACTTTTGGCGCAAGGTAAACGAAGTGCTTGAGGGCCATCTTTGAGAAGGCGAGTTGTAGCGAAAGGGACAGGGATCTTGGCGAGGCTTACGCTGTGGAGAGTGGACAGAGGTTTCACAGGGCAAACTAGTCCTTCTGCTGCTGGTCAGGCTTGTGGTTTTGATGGGAGAGGCTTAAGGGAGTGAAGCGAGGCAGCAGAGGGAGAAAGGCGGAAGGCTGCATTGTGTATCTTCCACTGTTGCCTTTTAATCTAAGCCGTAGTCAAAGTTTATCTCTGTGCATGTGTGTGCCGGTGGGATGGTTTGACGGTGTGTCCTTTGGGGGATATGTGGTTGTCACTGTTGTTTGTTCTTGTATTATATTTAGTATATTCTCATGCCACTTGTTGCTGTGTTGAATCTAGAGCACATTGAGTTTTTCTGTAATGCAATGTGCTTTATCTTGCCTTAAAACTCGTGTGCTGTCTGGGCTTGGTATGTTGCCTGGTGGGAGTAAGCTGTAGTAAGCTGTTACCTTGTTGTTACCCTTAGTTGACAGGTGCCTTGCTGTGGGCTTGTTTCACATGCAGTTCATAAAGAGTGACACTGCCTCCCCCGCTGGGCTTAACACTCCTGTTATTATTCCAATCAGCAGTAATATTACTTGGCCTCAGCTTTTCCTCTGTAGAGTTGCAGCCTTGTGTAACTCACCCCTCTCTGCACGGACAGCTGCACAGAAACAAGGGAGCTTATCCACGGGAGTCCGTCGGCGAAGGACAAAGTAAATCCACGACAGTCTGCCTATTTGTTTTTTATTACTTTTCCCTTCACAGTATCCTCATCTATCTCTCTTCTCACCTCCCGCTTGCTTTGTCAGAGGACGGGGCCATCTGTCCCCAAGAATGCAGTCAATTTAACCTTATTCAACCCTTCAGGTCAGCTCGCATTCAGGCCATTGTAGAGGCAGGATGCTTGAGCTGTCAGTCAGCAGTCCAGACACCAGAGCTCATCTCTCCTGTCTCTGCCTTTCTGTGCTGCCTCACAGACATTGATCACCTCAGACAAGACAGAAACACTTGCTGCTGTCTCTGTGCAGCACAATGCCTCAGTCTCTCCTCCATCCTACACTTCGGCTTCTCTCTATTGTCACTCCTCCTCTTTCTCAATTAGAGAGCAGTGGAGAGTCAGATTTTAGAGAAGCTGGCTTATGATCATGGAGTCCCTACTTCAGTTTCTCACTCTTGAGCCACAGTCTTAATGCAGAATAAAGAGTGCAGTGAAGTTGCAGTGCATTAATTTAGCCAAACGGCAAAGGTCTCTGTGTTTCATGTGTTTTCTTCAGGTTCAGTGCTTCCAGCACATTGCCATTAGAAACAGGAAGGTTTACTGGTCTCCCCTGAGGAGAAAAGACTTCATGTGAATCACTGAAGATAATGTCTATTTTATGCTTTATTGTGTATTACTGTATTTTATTTGAGTAAGGGATAATGTACTGGCTTTCACATTGACCATTAATTCCTGATTATGGACACCTTGAAGGGCATTATCCAGGTTATTCCATGGTCACTGGCTAAAGACAAAATAATACATTTGCATGTTCATTTATAATTTCATGCATTTTGCAATCAAAATTATTTTTCACAAATCATAACTCAGTTTCCCTGGTAACACCTGAGGGTTTGACTACTACTACCCAGAACAATCATTACCATCCCTTAAGGGTTTTTTTTGTAATGGAAACATTGATCACTACTCTAGTAAATAAGACAAAGCTTAGATATGATTTGGCAACGGGAGATATTTATAGTCCATTCATCTCAAAGAAGCCTTTGGTTCACCTATGAGCTAAAGCTAATGTTATGCCAGCAAGATTCAGAGTCAATAACATACGATTGACAAACAGTGTACAATTCAAGAGTAATGTTCAACAACAAGACTTACTAGCTATCCAATCATTTCATTGTCTCCAAATCAATATCAAGATTTTCACTAACAAATCAGGCAGAAATTGCACACTGTGGTTTTACAACACGGTCCCATGGCAATTTGTGAAATAGTCACAAAATTTAGTGTGTTAATTTCATGCACATGGACACAAATATTTAATTTTTCCATGACACACAGCTCAACTTTCAAACTATCCATTCCACGGTCAAGTTAGTGACAAGAAATGCAACAAATAAACAAAATAAACTTGCTGAGGCACATTTCAAGTAATGGTTGGGTTCAGTTTAGCCAACAAAACGACTTAGCAATGATCATGGTTTGGGTTAAAATAACTGCACAGACTTCCTTGCTCTTTATATTACATTCAGCATTATCTTATATAATATTTTAAAGTCTTCCTGGCTGTCATGAAAAAAAACTGTCAATTCATGTCCATGTACACAAATCTCTTGACTCCTTATCGTGACTGTTTGACATTCTGCTGTGTTACTGGGCTGGCATTAAAGGACATTGAACCCTTTTTACTAAAGTGTCCATTTCTGAAGAGCTCCTATGGATGGATTATAAATAATTGTTGTAATAGGGAAACCTTTTGTGGCAGGTTTTATTTGTTGCCTGGCAAATGTTTCACCACTGCGAAGGTATTTTGGGTCCACGTGGGTTGGGCACTTGTATGTTCATGACACAATAAATAATACAACTAAGAAACTTGTAGTATACCCAGCTTCTCCGCACAGCTGTCACCCCTCAGATCCACTTACCAGCTTCTAACAAACATAGTATATCTTTGCCGACCTCAGTTTTCCAACAAAGTAGTTGAATTCTTTCGTTTTCCATCACTATTTTGTCCTCTGTATTCCTGTCTCGACTAACCCTTCTATTCTGCTTTCACTGTCTCACATCACACTATCACTGCTTAGCAGACTCTGCAGTCAGCAGCATTCCTCTCTAACACTATAGACTGCACTACTTCTTCAGCAGATGTCCTCTGTTCTTCTTTTGACCTTCACTGTCACGATTTCCTCCTACAGCCTGGCTGTCTGAAAACCTTGCAAAATTAATTGAAAAAGCCTCCCCGCTTCTGACAGAAAGTAGCAAAAAGCTGCCTCGTTTGGATTTGTCTTACAGTTTTAATTTCTCCTCTCTCTGTTTTGCATCTGTCTCAGCTGAAAGGTCAGCAAAAACAACCCTCTGAAATCACTTTTTTTTCTGTAGAAAGTAGCCTTTGTCTTCTTCTCAGCCCCATTGTTTTGGTCTTTGCATCCTCCCCTGTTCTTCTCAAAATGTCACATATATCTACTGTACATCTGTGGTTCCTCCTTACAACTAGCCTTTCGTGTCTGCTCCCTCATTATATTTTCCTCTGACCCCACTGATTCAGATTACGAATGACATTCTGTTTTGTCTTCCAATTTGAGGCCAAGTAATCTTTGTCCACCGTCAGGGGTAGCAGTTCCTCTCTTGACCTCATCCAGGCCTTCATCGCAGCTCATCTACTCCCCTCCAATCAGCTTTCACTATCAACTCTTTTTCAACATGAGGCAACATCAAATCAGCCTAAAGGTCACGTGGACCTCCCCTCCTTCTTCTTCTCTGGAAAAGATCCTGTAACCTCTTTTAGATAAACAGGTAAAAAAGTGATAATGATACAAAGATCTTGCTCTTAGATGAACCAAATTCAGATTTGCATGGTGATTCAAGTGGTTAAATTACATTTCTTTGCAATTTTTGTGTGGTTAACTACCATAACTACAGTTTGTGTGTCAGTGTGAATGCTCCATGCCCAGGCAATGCAATCATCAGGCAGCCACCACCACACACTTGACCTTTTTGTAGTACATGTGCAAAAGGGCAGGCGTTGCTCAGCTCACACACCAACAGTGTCATCATTGATAAAATTTTTCAATCATATTTTGTCATAATTCTTATGGGCTAACATTGTTAATTTGATCATTTTTTACAAAGTAGTTTGAACTATTTTTGTAAAGTAGCTTTAGTTAAAGGTGCAGTAAGGGATTCTGGAGAAAGATAGTTCAGAGACCCAAAATGTCAACATTTGATGACCTGGAAATGAGACTCAACAATCAACTATCTTTCTGAATTTCATTAAAGATGAACAACTCAAGTTTTGACAGACAGTACCAAATATTGACATTGTTGCACAAGTTGCTTAACTTGTATGTTTTCATGCGAATAATTTCAGTAAAAAATGCGGTGTTATATATATTTGTCCCTGTAACAGAAATAGGCATTTTTTCTTCTAAAACATTCTACCCATGTATAGCTGCTGAAAACATGTTAAAACACTGAGAACTGCATAGTACTGAATTATGGAGTCAGACTGTTAAACTGTTGTTTTTTGACGGATCTGAAATATGGCAAATATGGCCTCCGTTCAAGCTCCCTACAGTCATTTCAGTGACTCTTTCAGCCTAAATCAGCAATTAGTAATTAATTAAGCTAATTAGCTATTTTTAATGATTCAAATTTGGCTGGGTGGTTAATAACACATGTTTCTGGTGTGTGACAATTTCAGAGCACACATTTATTTTTCTTTACAAGGCTCTAACTTGCAGTTATTGTCTAACCACCACCCTACAGTCAGCTAAAAACCTGTGAAAAGGTTCAGTGCTTGTTTATTTGTTTAGGGAATGGTGGGCTGTGTCAAGTCAGAAATTCTCATCTCTGTATTAGGTAGAAAGTAATTATAGTAATAGATAAATCAATAGACTGATTGATTGATCCGTCTTTACTGTAATGGTTTATAGCCAGGCCTCCACGTGGTCTGGCTTGTGGAGAAGAAAATGTCATCTGAAAAAATCAATAGACATCTGTCCATTGTGTGAGAGGTCTGGGCTGTAGAGATAGCCTCTATAGAGACTATTTTTTGCTTTGAACCCTATCAACCTCAAAAGCTGGCCTTGCCATGTTTGTTCACCAAAGAATTTTGACTGATTCATCTCCTAACTGATACACATTTCTGCCCTCGCCAGAGTGTCCGCGGTCACGTACATCCATAGGGCTGCAGGGCCACTGCCGCTCCTCTTCTCCTCCGCTCTGCTATCACATGCTGCAAGTTTTCCTACCATTGTTAGTGCTGACAACACTAAACTCCTCTTTTCTCCTATCGACACGCATATTGAGGTTTGCACCTCTGCTTGCCGAGCTGACATCTGCAGTTGGAGGCCTGCCAGCCACATCAATCTCAACACTTTTTTTTTTCTTCTTCAGCAAATCCTACCTTTCGAAGAAGCCCTCGGCTTCACTGACAACCCCACAACGTCTTCCGCCCAGACTGCTGAGAATCTTGGTGTGATGTCAAGCACAATGCAACCTCAACCACCCCCTCCTCCTCCTCTTTCCTTGTTGTCCAGATTCTAGTCGTTGCTTGTCTGTACTACTACAACTCCCTCCTGGCTGGGTTCCCAACAGACCTTTATCCAGCCTCTACAACTCATACAGAAGGCTGCGGCCTGTCTCATTTTCATCCACACTAAATTCCTCCATTTCATCCCCTTCTCACAGGCTCTCTGCCTCCTCATATTGAATTCAAAACCTCAGCTCTCTTCCCCCTGCGTTCCCAGTGGTGCGATGACCTTCCCACCCCTGACAGGACTACACAGTCGCTCCCTATCTCCAAGTTTGAACTAAAAATTCTATCCAGCCAAAACATTTCATGTCCACCTTTCCCCTTATCTTCCGAAGGTACTTGCATCTGATCGTGTTAAAACTATTCACGCGTGAATCTTTTTTTTTCACTCCTACATTTCTTTGTAGACGCAATTCCCTGTACGTGAACAGTCAGCATACATGAATATCAATGCCTGAGCTGAGCTCAAGCTTTAAACATAATATATCTAGTTTCCACATTGGGCAGACCTTTGAAACAGCACTTCAATAAATGGTAGTATATAGATTTGTTTCTGTGGCAGATTAATGAGGGACTTGAAACAAGCGAAAGAAAACTGTCACTGCAAACATTAATGAAAAACATGAGAATATAACAGTTCCCTCGCTTTGCACGAAACAGCTGTATTGTTCCTAATGCGGACACCATTAAGGCCAGTCACAGTGGGAGAGGCCTAAGTGTATTGTAAAAAATTATCCTGAGGCATGCTAATAGAAACCCTGGGCATATTTTAAATCAGACTTTATTTGCCCATGCTGTTAATGAAAATTAACATGACAAATATTCTTCTTCTTAAATTCTACTGATTATAATTGCCTGTTTTTAGGATCCAGAAAAGCAGAATTAGCTCATTTGTGGGCAAAACATAGCACCAGTTGCATTCAATCAATTACTGACCTGCCAATATATTCAGCGTACCCGATAACAGAACTGTAATGCTGAATCAGACCATAAACAAAGCAAGATGAGGTATGTGCTGGGAATAATTACTACACAAAACATCACAGGTGGTAAATATGTTTTTGTCCATAAATAAATCAAATTTTAGCAGTGATATTAACCATTTTTAGCAGTGATATCTGGGTTCCTAACTATTTTTAGCATTGATATCTGGTTCTTAACCATTTTTAACATTGATATCTGGGTTCTTAACCATCATTAGCAGTGAAATCTGGATTCTTGACCATTTTTACAATTGACATGTGGGTTCTTAACTATATTTAGTGTCTATCTGGGTTCTTAACCATTTTTAGTGTTGATATCTGGGTTCTTAAGCATTGCTAGCACTCAAATCTGGGTTCTTGACCGTTTTTCATGTTGATATCCTGGTTCTTCACCATTTTTAGCACTTATATCCGAGTTTTTAACCATTTTCATTTGAGGGTGGCTCACAAGCTTCAGAGATTGATTTCAAAATTATTCACTTGTATCTATCAAACTAGAAAGTTTTTTTTGGTGTGCACATAGATATGCATCTAGGACACTAGAGTGGCTGCAAAGCACTGCACCCATGAAGTGAAACTGAACACTCCATATCCAACCAGCTCATACTGCACCCATCCAGCACAGACACCATACACTATACTGTGCTTGAAATCAATACCATCACTAATCCTTATGGGACATTTATTTAAATGTGTTGTCATATTTAAAGCACCCAGCAAACACACTAATTACTTTACAGTGACTCTGATATGTTAATTGGATCTTAATTAGTCAAGGCAGTTCATTTGATGTCAGTCTTTCTGCTAACGATTTTGTGTGTAATTTAAAGGAATACTTTGAAATCTGCTTGTTTACTTTTACTTGCAGAGAGTTGCATTATAAGATCGATGCTATATCTGTCTGAATGAAGTTACAGCCAGGAGATAGTTAGCTTAGCATAAAAACTGTTGCTGTGTTTAAAATCACATACTACATACCCTACTACATATGTATACTTTTGAGCAAATAAACACTAGTATGTATCTTTTTGGACGCAGTGTACAGCCCATATCATGGCTCTTTCCCAGTTGGAGACCTGTAACCATGATAACCCATGCCAACGATGAACTATTAAAAAAATATGTTACATCAGCAAAGCGAAGCCTTACTTACATTTAAACTGAAGTGTGACTGACATCACACCAGAGGGTTTTTGTATGGATTAAGCAAACAACATATATAGTGTTAATCACTGAGCTTCAGAGGAACATTTTTTTCCCGTGGACAGAACCAGGCTAACTCCCTGTTTCAAATTCTGGCTCTGGTAGCTCTAGCATCATATTGACCACATCAGAGTCTGTACTGGGTCAGGTACCCACAGGTACCTGCCAGCTCATCTGCAAAAAACCTTGTGTGACAGGTAAAAAATATAGTTATTTAAAATCATGGGAGCAGGTGTGGGTAAAAATGAACTTACTGCAGGCAATGAAAATGATTTTGCAGTATTTTTAACTATATATATTCGCTAATACAGTAATATGAAGCCTAATCAGTCGCCAGGACTTTATTGTTAAAGTCTGTGACACAACTTTTGAACCCACATCCTGCAAACAACGGGACGTCACTGTTTGATTTTACAGCAATGAAGACTTGCTGATAGCTTAAACTGAAGACATAAAGGCAAAAATAGTCAGCAGAGGATACCAAATTGTGGATAATACATTGTCGAAGGCCAAGTTGGATATTTGGGAGGATTTTGGTGCACTCAGATACTGTGAAAATAACATTGTCAGATGCTTTGCTGCTTGTAAAAAGTTTCAAACACTATTAGTTTTGATTGCTGCAAGCTAGGCTCATCGTCACTATGGGAACACATCAACCTTTCCTTTTTAAACCAATCACAAACGTCTTGGCCCAAGACACAGTGACTGTGTGCTGCAGCAAAATAATGTTGACGGGGAACTTGTTTGGATGAGCTCTTTTATTAAAATAGCTACATCACTGCAAAAGAAAAGCTAACAGCTGTAAGCTTGTTTACATATGTACCACTAGCATCCCAGGAGCTAATTAGGCATTTTCAGTCTGTAGGTTGCAACTAGGACGTTGTTCTTGTTTCCTGGGGACTTTGAAAACGTAGATAGCAGATGCCACCATGCCACTTAAAGCAAACGACCAAGAGATAATTGCGGGTGATGGTCAGTTCTGGTTCTCAGTTTTGAATGTGTGGATGAGGGTGGGTTTGTAAAACTGGACTCGTGCAGGACTCTGGACCACACAGACACAAGACTGGTATCGATGACAAGAAAGACAAGAAAGGAAATATGTGGATTTTCTAAAATTTCGAACTCTTCCTTTTATGTGATGGTAATTTCTGATTGGTGGTGTTATATTAGCAGGCAAGAAAATGCAAATTAATGTACATTTCTAGCCACAACTTTTATGTGTATATTGGGAGTCAGTTTCTCAAAACAAACACAAGTAGTTAGTGGCACTAATTCAGCAGTTGGGTGCCATTAAACCGTTGCAGAAGAACAGGGCTCAACATGACAATGATTCAAGGATGCCAGTCAAGCCTCAAACAGTGGAAAAGCACGTGAAACACATGATGGAAATATACTAATTTGAGGAAGGTTGCAGTCGACTGATGGCTTCACACAGATATGGTGTTTTTCATCTGCCTCTTTTTTCAATCTCTCTTAGAAACTTCACTGGATGCTACTGAAGTCACTTTTTTTCATATACATCATCATCTAACTGATACACCAACTTTTCCATCCCTGCTAAGCAAACAAACTTTTTTGCAATATTTCAATTTCAAATTTTCCCCCATATTCGGCATTTCCACTCAGGTTTTTCAATATGCACACAAGAACAGAAAAGCGCTTTCTCTATCAGCTCATGCACATGACACAATTCTGTCATGGCTCCAGTAACATTTCAGTCGTGGCACACACACACACACACGCTGTATGCAGACGCCAGCGTGTTTGCTGATTGAATGTTTGGCGAGGCCTGGTCTCCTCGGGGTTGTGGCTGGACAGGGAGGAATCCAAACGCCCCCTCCCCATCTCCCCCCACGGGGGCCTCAGACTGGTCACAGCAGAGAGACAGAGGGGCGGTGAAGCTTGAAACGACAGAGAATGAATAGTGGAGGGGCATGCTTTTAAGGCTGCAGACTAATTGGAGAATAATTATCCTTCAGCAGTACTTCAGCTTACAAATAAGCTCTCTCAGTTAAAGTCAAATATATCTGAGAAGAGATTTCAGGGCATCAAGTTGACTTGAAATGAAATGACAGGCATGCGTGCAGAAAATTCGCCACAAGAACACTTGATTTTTCATTTTTTATTCTCTTATCTTCAACTCATCAGCTCATGTCAAGATGCTACGTTACATCAATACTCTCACTCCCAACACAGAGGATTTGCTCACCAGAGAAGACAACAACTCCTATTAGAGAGCAGCGCGACAAACAGAAGAGATGAAACACTTTGCAGTAACACTGCATTTATGCTCCCACCTATTTGCCATGCCAGCAGCTCGTTTCAGCCTCTCCGCTACAACTTGCCTTGGCATTTTTGTTTGTGGGCAGAATGTGCCTCTGTAAACCTAAACCAGCATTGGCAAGTCCTTCATGCAGATGGTTCCCCCATCTTTCCACTGTTCACTCTGTTATTAATTCTGCCAACAGCTCTCCTTTTCTTTGACAGAGAATGAGTCATTGAAGAAGGAATGCATTCTGATTTTCTCACCATTTTGTTTAGCAGCTGAACAAGCATACCTCTCATATAGGACACACTTACTTGCTCTCCCTAACACTTCACCACTCCCTGACCTTGCTGTGCAAACTGAAAAGAGTAACAATGAATGAATGATATCCTGTATTGTGTGCAGCACGACTAACCCTTCTTCAATGTTCTCAGTAAATCAAGCTGTGTCTTTATGTGGCTTGCTCATTCTGCGGTGCAGCGCTTTGTTCAGATCCAGTTTAGAAGTGCATCAGAGCAGTATTCAGCACCGTTTATGTGGATATCCAATCAGTGTTCACTATAAATGTAGTCAATTAAAACAATAAATTCCTCACTGCATATTATCTCAAGAAAGATGAGTTCTCCTGCACGCAGCGCTGTGCCAGCAGTGCCTGTGTACCAGGATGCATTGTGTGTGAGCTTCACCTACGCCCATGTTGCAATGTATCAACAACCTATCCCGTAGCTATAGAGAGGCTAAGTCCCTCCCCTTCTGGTGTGCCCCATGGGACCTTACGTTGGAATAAAGTCCAACGCTAGTCTATGGCGAGAGACGAGTTCTTTTCTGATCACGCTTGAATTATGCCATGAATTACACAGATGATGTTTGTCAATTTAAAAGAACATTTTACAACAAAAGAGATGCAGTTTGTCATAGTTAAGCCACTCAGTGAACTACATCTTTCATCTTGCACAATCCAACAACATTACTGTGCCTTGTAATGTTATTTTACCTGAAGTGTTTAATCCAGCAACTCCTGGTCCTTTTATCAGCTGGGAAGCAAGATTTTTTGTGCGACTATGTCCCATTACAAAAACAGACAGGCATCAGAGCGTCAGTGGCTAACATTTGGTGGGAGCTTTTGGAGGGCCATGACATGCACACAACTGTTGGGCGTGTAGTCTTTCTAATCATGTAAAGATGTAAATCTTCACAGTCTTATACTTCAACAGTTTCATGACAAACAGTGACTTTGTTGACTTGTGAAATTATTTTTTAAATTGACAAACCTCATATGTGTGATTCACAGCTGTGACTTCGGCTCTCTATTACTTTCTTGGCCAAAACATAGCGTTATGTGTCAGATACTCATCCAGCATGCTCCCTGGCTGGCTAGGGCAGAGACTAGAAATCCAAGTTGAAAAACCTGTAGCTCTTCTTTAACACCAGCAACATCACTGTGACATCACTGGTGCAGGAGGAACAACAGATTTTGCAGAAAAGTGGCAAATTATTCCTTTAATTTTATCATTTACTGGTTTTCTTGCAACATCTACAATGCTAATGTAATGTTCACACTGCAAGCCTTAGTGCTCTTCTCCGTTTTATTGCTGAGATTAGATTTTTCTTTGTTTGGCTGTTCACACTATTTTCAAAATGTGGACCAACTCAGATTCCAGTGTGAACTGCTCACAGTCCTGAACTGAACAGCACACACAAAAAACAGAGGCAGATTTAGGGGGAGGCTACTGAGGCTTAAGCCCCGGTTTCCTCAGAAGCCCTGTATCTTTTATGTTTTGAAAATTGCATTATATAAGTAATTTCTCTCAGTCTCTCTCTGACTGCACTGTGTGTGTGTCAAAGCACAGTACAGAGTTTAACAGAGAGGCAGTAATAACGCCACCAACAGATATGAGGCCTCCGTAGCCTGAGGTGTTTGATTCTTACTTGCACTTACCCTCCAGTATGGACATCCACAGTTTTCAAAAAAGCCAACGGCACCGCCATCCACAGAAAGCTGCAGCAGCCAGTGAACCTCAGACAGATGATATTTCAGGTGAAACTACAGGTGTAACACTTAATATAACACATAATCACAGCCGATCGGTCCTATACGCACACTACACAGGTTGCGTAGAGCCTTATGAGCCACACAAGGGCTTCACCTCTCCCTTCTGTTTTAGCGGGTGCCAATCTTTACAACTTTGATGAGAGGATGAAGCAGAACTGAAGACAAAATAACGTCCCGAGAGTGAACAGTATCAGGTGAAATCGTCTCCAAGTTTGATATCATTCATTCACAGTAACATTCAGTTGGTGCTCCTCCTTCTGTCTGTCTGATATTAGCTGTGCTGCAGTCTGTCTGTCTGTGTCCTGCTGACAGAGACATCCAGGGCTCCTCTGTGACTTTGTGTCTGACAGAAGTGAGAATGAAATAAAACTATTTATCACGTTTGATGAGTGTCAACTTGCAGCGGCGTTTATAATCTGTAGCTCAGAGAAGATAACCATGTTGCAGGTGAACATGCATTCATATGTGAGTGCACACTTTCCTGTAGCAGCCTCTGTAGAGACCAGTCTGTCTGTCTGTCTGTCCAGACAATATATGGACATGATGTTATTCCTGCGAGGTGACCAGAAGAGTAAAAAGTATTCAGATCCTTTACTGAAGAAAAAGTACTAATATTACAATGTAAAAATACTTCACAACAAGTAAAAGTCCTGCATTGTAAATGTTATTAGATAAATGCAGTTAAAGTAAAAGTATTCATGTTGCAGTAAAATGTTCCCTGTCTGATGTTTTTGGATTAATGTTATTGCATTAGTGTTACTGCTGGTTACTGCTGTAGATGTGTAAGGTTAATCTACAACAATGCATCGTGGTCTATAAGACCATGTAATGTCTAGCATCACTGTCCTGTGAGAACCATGTATTTCTAAAGTCGTTAAACAGCCTTTTTCAGCTTTGTGGATTAAAAAGTTCAGTATTTGCCTCTGAGATGTAGTGTAGAAGCGTAAAGTTGGACAAAATGGAACTAAAGTACAAAATAAGTACAGTGCCTGAAGTAAATGTACTTAGTTTGCATCACTAACAGGTGTGAATTTATATGCATTAATAAATGTGTTCTCCTGTGCCTTTTGTCAGCTTTAAATACTTAAGACATTTCAGTAGAGGCGCAAAAACATTTTGGTGGGTGCTGAAGCAAGACAAAAATAAGTTGTTTCACTGCACGTGGAAGCAAAAAAACAAATTTGGCCGCAATCTCTGGGCTTAGCTCCAGATCTCCTCAACTCCTAGATCCATCCCTGGTGCAAAAGAACAATAACAGACTTCACACACTGTTTATGGTTTCATTTCTAAGTTGATCTGCAGTGGAATCCAACAAAAGCATGATCAGTTGACCACAAGGATAAGGATGAGTGGAAAGATGGCCCAGATTTTAATTATGGCTTTTTGTGGCACAGTGGGTGCTAATTCTTTACAGAGATTTGTGTGGATGCAGAGTCGGAACCAGGAGTGGTGGGATTGTGACATGAATGCCTTCACAGAAACAGATTTCACCCAAATGTTTAAAGTTTTAACTACATCTGTCTCTCCACAAGACTTTTGCACCAAAACACTTCAGGCGTAAAAGTTGCATAAATTCTGATATTACTGTTCACTCTGAGGTCACATCGCAAAAAATCAGATCTGTATCTGATTTAGAACCACAGATGACACTGACTCAAATTGGAATTGAAAAGATCAGATGCCATGTGATTTGTGCTGTTTAGACTGGCATGAAAAAATCAGATCTGAGTCACATTTGAGCAAAAAAATCAGATTTAAGCCATTTATCCCTGCAGTGTGAATGTAGCCTAAGAGTGTACAGCAATGAGGGAGTGATCTGATCCATTATCAATATCGGATGCTGATACTGATGTAATTCACTCATCAGATATCAGACCGACATCACTGATCCACATACCAAGGCCTGGAGTGGCTAATCTGGAAAAATGGCTTGGCTGGTTTTTGGGCCACAAGGGCCAGTGACAGGGTCAGTAAACACAGTAATTTAATGATATATCATGCAGGCTACACACACAAGATTATGATTGGTTACCTGGCTGATGACATAATTGCATTCGGCCTTTGACTCCAGCCACAGTGAACATGGCCCCTGCAGTGAGGCCCCCAGAGGATGCCAGAAGGACAAGATGGAGAATAGAAAGAGAAAGGGGAAGCTGAAAGGCCAGAATAAATCCAGAATAAATAAAAAGCTTCACAGGCTGATGCAGTCAAATGTGCCAAACTCAGCAACTTGTTTATCATAAAACCAAGCATGCAGCTTAAGAGTGAAGGTACAGAGCAAGTGCTAGAAGTTGATAGTGACCATGAGACAGTTATGCTTGCTACAGGCTACAGTGCCAAGATGTCTAGTTTGCAAAACCAAATATAACACATAACATTGCCTTCAAACCTCATAAATGTTTTGTATAATAG
Source organism: Lutjanus erythropterus (assembly GCF_056507025.1). Lineage (NCBI taxonomy): Eukaryota > Metazoa > Chordata > Actinopteri > Lutjaniformes > Lutjanidae > Lutjanus > Lutjanus erythropterus. The sequence continues at coordinate 6,525,854 of NC_139327.1, forward strand.
GTTATGAACTAAAGTGGTCTGGTCTGATTCCTGGGCTGAAAATAAGTCCCACTCTGGCCTTGTGCATGTCGATCTAGATTCTATAATCAAATGTTTTTGTGAATTATGAATATGTAATACTGCAATTTTAAGCACATAGCCAAAGTGTAATAGCACAAATGAGTTGATTAGAATTCTTTGAGTTAGATGTACTATGAATCTGCCGTAACGTAACAGGAGACTGCGATAGGGCTGCAACTGACAATTATTTTTATTTATATATATGAATAATCTATTATTTTCTCAATTAATTGTTTGGTCCATAAAATGTCAGAAACTGATGAAAAATATTGATCACTGCTTATCAAAGCTCAAGGTGACATCCTCAAATGTCTTGTTTTGTCCACAACACCAAAGATGTTCAGTTTTGTCTTATTTTTCTGTTGGAATAATAAATATTTTCCCCTCTTATGTTTACTCTTATCTTACTGCGTGTTTACTGTGTCTGTGCAACGTCTGAATAACCTGCTGCTGTAACACAAGAAATTCCCAATTTGGGATCAACAAAATACATCTATGTGTCTATCGATTAACTGTCATAGAGGACTAAAGAAACCAGAAATTATTCACATTTGAGAAGCTGAAATTTGGGAATTTGGACATTTTAAAAAAATGACTCAAAACAATTAATCAAATATTAATATAGTGGGCAATTAATTTAATAGCTGATAACTAATTGATTAATCCATTGGTTCCCAACCTGGGGTTCGGGGGGCGGCAAAAATCACAGGGGTCCCCAAGGCTTTGTCTGATCTGACGTTGTCAAAATCAGATTTGCACAATAATTAAAATCAAAATTTATACAAATGTTTTTACATAAATCTATTTAAAAGATGTGCATTGTTTTGTCCTCAATCAAAAATAATAAGCTCTCTGTGACCTCTCCAACTCTGTGACAATGAATCATAATGAGCATGTATAAGTTTGTTCTGATGAGTTGTTAAAAGAAAAAATGATAGAAAAGAGACATTTACCAAAGGTAAAGGTGGAAGTAATGGAAAGAATTATAACTGAATGTTCAAGCTTTGGATATAATCACTTATTGTTTTGCCATATGTGTGTGGGCGGGGGGGCTCCGATGTTCATAGATCAAAGTGTGTGTGTGTGGGTGGGAGTGCATTGGGGGGTGCATTGGTACATCAAAGTGCATTTGTACATCTCTAACTTAAAGACAGATGTTAACTTCAGCATGCTTATTAGACCTAAAGCTAAAGCTACAACTCTATCTGTACAACATCTCATAGCAATCAGTCAAAAAGTTGTTAAGAAATTTTAGTTTGGACCAAACTGGTGGACTGAACAAGAACAGACCGACTGACTATCCCTAGAGCTCATGCTGCTAGCACAGCTAAAAATATTCTCTTACACTTGCAAGCCCCCACACAAATCAACAAGCTAATATATTCATATATTCATATGTTATTATAGGCCTACTAATTTGCTGCTGTTTTGTCTTTTCATCTCTCTACATCCATCTTGCCTTGGGATGGCACAGCGACTCAGGCTGCTCCTTTCAGCCCCTTCTCTGATTTAATCTGCAGGTTCTAGTTTTAATGAGAGAGTCATTTTTTTTCCCTCAGGTGTCCATCTCTTTGACATGGCCCTGCCAAACGATGGCCTGTGCTAACTGAGCACTCTTATTATTTGCTTGCTCAAGGTCACCGAACAATCAAGAGATTGACTATGAGCGAGCGAGCTGTTTCTGCCTCAGAGGGATAAACTGGATTAAGGTATTGGGAGGGCCGCGCAGTTACAGCTTTAGAGATGGCAAACACAATCAGCATGTCTCTACATGCCTTGCCTCTTTCAATCATCCACAAGCAATCATGGCACGAATGGAAACCCCCCATCCCCTTTGCAAATCAGACGCAGAGACGACAGCACAAGATATGATCCTTGTGATACATCTATTATGGGCTTCACGTGCATCTGTGTGAGGATTCACATCTGTTCTGCACAGTTTGCATGATACATGTACATTAAATCTTAAACAAGAGAGTGTGACACTCAGTACATATAAATATTAAAGATAATATTTTCTAAGTTACCACTGAACTCAAAACCTTGTGGTGCGTGTAAATGTTGCATGAAGGATAAAGCACATCTCACTCTCCTGGGGGTCTTAAAGAGTGATTTTACATCATGCATGGATGGTTGGAGTGTTTTGGACCTCTACAGTTCTTCCAATAAAGTGGCAAGATTACATCACACATCCATCTATTATTAAAATGTCTTTGTAAGGAGCTTCTTATTCATTGTCTTTAAGGTAAAGATTTATTTTCTACCCAAAAAGGATTTCTCAACATGAGGGGAAACAAGATGAAACCTATGCAAAAATCCATTTGCATGATTGTATATCCTGTAGCAATGTTTATGTGCAGGCAAACACGCTTTTCACTTTCATGGCTTGGCACAGATGTAGCTTGACAAAGTTGTCTGAATGTAATTAGCTTGTTAAGTTCCCAAGGGGGAATCCAGTCGGTTTGCCCACCAAGAACGAGCCAGTCATCAAAAGTGCAGAGGCATGCTCATACAACCTCAGGGTGCCCTTGTGGCTCATTCATCTGTCCTTGTGTGTGTGCTGGAAAAAACATTTTCTTCTCAGCAGTGACCCGTTTGTTTTTTGTTTTTTTCTCTGTTGCTCACGAGTGTCAGAATGCCGCTGTTCATAGCAAACATGTTTGGACTCAAAATAAAGGCCAGCCATGCAATTATTCTGATATACAGATACATGACTACGATAAAAATCAGGGTATAAGACATGATCAGACAGTCGTGAGGTGCATCATGATGCTTCTCTTTCCACAGCTGTGGACACAGAGATACTAGAGACCTGTGTTTCTGTTTCAAAACAATACCTTACTTACATAAAAATGTTTTTCTACAAAGCCATTTTATCGTTTAATAAGACAACCATCAGGTCTCAAATTGTCTTAACACAAGGGGCAGGACAATAACCTTGGCCACAAAGTAGTCTGAAGTTTTAAATCAAATCAGGAACTAATAACTAAACAAGATTATGCACCTGACCAGACATTAAATGGCAGCTTTCAGTAGTTGTCTTGACAGTTTTTAATACTCTGTGTGTAATCTTTGTACATAGAAAAAAAGTGTTGAAGTTAAATGCCAAGCCCGAATGGTTCACCTTGCAAGGCAGCCGGATTCGCAAGTTCACGTGAAAATTCTCCTTCAAGTTATCCGTTTGTGTCTGCACCTAAAGTGGTGCAGCCGATCAGCATCCTAGGAAGGACTACTGGCAGTTACAGGCGTGGTTTTAGGTGTGACGACAGCGAGAAGCGTCCATGGAAGCAAAAAATGGCAGCTCCTGAAGATTTTAGCGTAAATACTGTGATAGCAGGCTTTTCTCCACGGAAAAGATGTTTTTTGCTGTTCTCCGAAACGCCTTTGGCTAGAGTTTGATCTGACTGGCTGAAGTTAGCTCGTGTTAGACGTAATAAACAGATATTTATGAGATTTATAAGATTTTTTTTTAAAGTACCTGCCCTTTTCTGAGCCGTTTCTAAGGACGGCTGCCTAGATGGTTCTGTGTAACAAACCATCTGGTGTGTCAGGTTACCTTCTGAGGTCATGTGGGGGTGGTTCCCCTGACATCGGTAACAAGCCACAGGCCTTCAGTCTTTATCCAAAGTCACCTGTTGGCTTTCTCTGCGGCTTCAGTGATGGATCATGTGGTGCCCATCTTTGCTGTTCCGACATCTCCAAGCCCAGTCAGAGCTTCAGCCCACTTCAATTAGCTCACAGAAACCCACTGGCCTTGGCTCTTGTAAATGCTCGACCAGCTCCTGTTATCTGGCAAGCTTCCTCTCATGAGCCATGTGTTTTTGCCAGGGCACTGTGAGTTCCCATATGCTCACCTGCTCGGTGGAATCTGAAAAGATGACCATATCTGTTTTTTTGTGTAATGTCATCAGGGAAGTTTAGTTGTTTTCCAAGATCTATCGTTGTTGAGAAATATCTCTATAACCATTGCCATGATTGCCATGAAATATGGTCAGTTATACTCATGCTCCCTTCAGGATAAGATAACTTTGGTTCTCCTCTGACTTTTCCTCTTGATGTTATGTTAGCCATGTTTAGCCATGCATGTTTAGCTAGTATTATGTAAGAATGACGGGGTCAGTTGTTCAGTTCACCACTTTGGTTCAGAGTAGGGTTGGACAATATGTTAAAATTTTCCAGCTGACTGTCATCAGCCCATCGATCGGCGATTGATGATATCTTTGCTCCCTGCCCCCCTCCAGTCTCAGCTGGGATATGTGCACAAGTGGCGAATTCAAAGTGTCAAGAAATTAAATATCATCACACCTGTTTTCCTTTTTAAATAGAGAAATACAACCATACACCTTCTGAATTCAAGTTTCTCTCTTTTACTGAACTAAGACGAGTTTATTAACTCCTCGTAAGGAGACAGAAAAACATGTAAAATTCACCAAAACTGTCTTAATTTGTCTGTCCACTTTTCCAACAACCACCAGCTCTGGTTTGGTCAAATTAAATCCTATCTCTCACTCCTCATCCAGCTCAGCGTACTTATGGTCTGGCGAGTGGGTGTGTTCTGTGCCACTGGATGAGAGCACGGCACAGAGCAGCAGCTGCCACTCTGCAGACTATTACATTAGCAAAATAAAAATGACAAATATCAGCCCAAAAATAGGCCCAAAAAAATGACCCAGCGATGGAGTCAGCCCATCACTGATAGACAATATATCCATCCAATCGCCCTACCCTAGTTTAGAGTGAAATATCTCAACAATTACAGAATTCCATGAAATTTTGAACAGATGTTCATGGTTTCTGGAGGCTGATTTGCACAGTTTTTTGGCGATCCTCTTCCCTCTAGCACCACGATGAGATTTAGGTTTGTTTTCTGGTGAAATATCTGAATAGACTGCATTGAAGTTAGTATAGATATCCATGATGCTAGGACCGTGACTCCCACTGACTTTGGTAACTCACTGACTTACCACAAAAAGATGGTAGTAGAGAAGAAAAACCTAAAACGTCACGGCTGTGCTGCGACAGTTGGAGCAATTCGCGGCCATCTTAGAAGGGGCTCTCTGCTTCAAATACACGCCGAGTCTATTTTTGACGGATGCTGCATCAGTTAGCACAGAGCAGATTGAATGGGCAGGAAGTCAGACACAGAAAAGGCAGAAAAGTGCAGACTCACCACCATAAAGACAGACAGAAAAGAAACTGTTTAACCACGTAGCCTGCTTATCCATGGTTGAAGCACAAAGAGCAAAGAAAGAGGACCTAATCAACTTAATATGAGCAACTAAACATGATCAGGCGGGCAAAATGCGCCGCTGCTGAAACACTTCTGAAACACTACTGGTGGGTGCTGCAGGCGTGCAGAGGAGGGATCAGAGCTGTGGCGCAGACGTGGCGCGCCTAGTGGAATTTCTGGGTTGCAAAAACTAATAACATTGCCAGCAGCCTCCACTGCACTTTGTGTTTAGAGCTGATTTTCAAATGTTACCATGCTAACATATTAAACTAAGATGATGAACATGGTGCTCTAAACACAGCTTCATCCAAGTACAGCCTCACAGAGCTGTTAGCATAGCTGTAGACTCTTTGCCTTGTTAAATTGCAAAAAATATTGATCTGTTTGACATTCTGTGTTTTGTACCAGTATTCCTTGTAACTGCCTAAAGTACCCTTAAATTGTTGTGATGGTTTCTAGAGCTATTAACTCACCTGAAAGAATTTAATGAGTTGAGGTTTCAGGGGAGAGTTTCTCATAATGGTCTGGTGCTTCACCGGTTTGCCTATTGCCAGGTTTAATATGGGGATATTGATACTAATCTTCAGAGACACCAAACCAAAGACAAGTTTGTAATCACACTGTAATCAGTCTCAAACACCTTGAGTAAAAATAATCAGGAAGTGTGTATGCCTTGGTGAGCCGGAGCATTTTAATTTGAGTTTGATTAACTTTATTATCCCTAAAGGAAGGAATTCTTGGAGAACCCCTGCAAGATTTTACAGTATATGTCATCATTATAACAAGCAACAGTCTCACCGATCTACATAGTTTTGGCAACATATAGGACTTAGAGTTTGTAAAGTAACACTGGAGTAACACAACTCTTTCTCTGTGTGTCAGAATTTATCCTACAGATATTCAGCTGCCTTCTTTCTGGAGTGATGACAGGGGGACCTGTTTGGCTTTCAGAGTCACGCCTTGACCTCTTGGGATGAATGCTGAAGGACATGTTTTGAAGCATGAGGTTACATCTCTCTCTGTAAGGCCTTTGCTCTTTCATCCTTGCCTCACTATCCTCCTCAGCCCGTCTCTTATGCTCTCCCGAGCTGCAGCGATAGCCTCCAGTGTTTACTCGTCATACTGCATGACTTATACATGAAGAGTCTACTCTTTATTCATCTTCGGGACTCCCACTGCGTGAGTGCGGCTCTCCGCCGTCTGTATCACTTCAGCGACTGTGTCTGCCCTAACCTTTTCATCTTCTTGCACGCACGCACGTTCACGCTGCGTTCATTCAAACCTGGGAGCCTCTGGGAGCCCCATGGAAGTGAAAAGGACAGATAAAGCAGGCCCTGTTTATCATGTTAACTGCCTCACACTCTGCAGTTTGTATTTGTGCAAATGCATTTGTGTGAACTTGTATGTTAAGGGTAGAGAAATGAACTCTAACTGAGTTCTGACGTGGCCATTCAACCTGGATTTTTATAAGTTTATCTTCTTAAAACTGCTTAAATGTTTGCTTTGTTTGAGAGTTTGGTATTGTTGGTATTATTTGAAGCTTGACTTATTCATGACAATGGAGCCAAACCCTGAAGGTTGGAGCATCATGATGTTGCAGGGAACTGCAGTTACCAGAAGTTGTGCTTTATTTATTTATCCTTCATCTTTTGAGCTGTGCTGGTATTGTATGGATGGCAATGTGGTCCTGTCATTCAGTCTGCCCACCACTTTGGTCCATACCAAGGACAGAAAACAGTGGACATTGCTTCTGTGTCTGAAAAGTGAAGCCAATGCAGAAGTGTCTTGCTCCTGCATTATTTAGAATGGCCATAAGGGGGCAAAAAGATGTCTGATTCCATGTCTACATCTCACTTCATTTATTGCCCCAGTAAACACGTTCCTAATGATTGTATGGTCTCCATCACTAGTTTCAAGTGTTCTTCAATACAGCATGATGTTCATTTTGTAAATTATTGTTGTGGTTACATTGTAAATGACCACTCTCCACCTTGTGTGATTAAATCAGGGTAGAGGCATAGCAATGCTTATCCTCCCATGCTCAATGTGTTCATCCATATATGGTCATTCCTGGCTCCACAAAAAACGAGATGGCAACAGCCAAAATGCCAAACAAGACACTGTATATCACACAAACCAATGGGTGGCGTCACAGTAAAATATTTTGACATCTGCTACAGAGTAGGGATGCACCGATTGACCGTCCAGAGACCGGAACCGGTGTGACCGGTCCTGACCGGTGACCGGCCGGTTAGTGTCACATATCCAGTTCTGTGCCCGTTATTGTCACACACGAGCTCTGCACGATGGTCATGTCATGTGCGCAGCAGACGAACTGACCATGATATCACACCAACCACAGCGCTGATCACAGCTACACACACTCAGACACATGCTTGCATGAAGTTGGTGTCAGCAACAAATTCCAAGAACAGGATAAAGGGAAGACAGACAGTCTGAGCAGCTGCTGATGTCACAGAACAGCAGCAGACTGCTGTTCACAGATGGACAGTTAAAATCTCACCTCCTGATCTGGCTGAAGAATAAACAGCCTGTGTTGATGTGTTTTCTCAAACATTTTCTCATCCAGACTCATTTAACTTCTGCGTCTGTTTGTCTCACGGCAAAGTTTTACTGCAGTAAACTGTTGCACCGTGTCAGCCTCCAGTTTGTTTACATCTGCTTCCACAGGAGATCACGTGAAATCGTGTCCCGCAAAATCCCGCAAGATTATGGAATCTCATTCCCCCTATTCATAATCTTAATATAAAACTATAATAAGGCCTGGCTGTAACCTGGAGGACTTTGGAGAAAATTTAAATAGTATTTAATAAATATGTTACAGTCAGTGTTTTATTATGAACATCCAATTTAATTTTTACAAGAAAAGTTGCAAAAATATTTGTGAGTGCTGTCAATTGCAGTTCTTAGAAAGACTGAAAATCAGGATCAGCCGAAATCAGAATCAGCAGGACAGACCCTTCAAAAAATTGGAAATCGGAATTGGCCAAGAAAATTGAAATCAGTGCATCTCTACCACAGAGGTTGGCACAAAGTTTATTTATTTATTTATTTAAGGTTTATTTGCAAAGGGACAAGTATGGAGCATAAATCAATGCCACACACCATAGCATTTATAGCCTAAGCTAATTTGCAATGCCCGTCCCTCGCTGGGCCTTAACATACAAAAGACTCAGCAACAAAACACAAGTAACAGTGCAGTACAGACAATGAGAAATACAGGACACTACAAGATAAAAATTACAACATACTAACATACAATTACACCATAGAGTAAGAAACACCAAATTATTCATGACTACATGACTGATTCCTCTTCAAAAACTGTTTCAATTTGAATTTAAAGTGATCTAAATCAGGATCCAGTTTGAGTTCTACTGGTAAAGAATTCCACATTATAATTCCATGGACAGAAAAAGCTGTTTGTCCAAATGAAGATTTACACAGGGGAACCTTATAATTCCCATAGGATGCTCCATGTGTTACTAAGCCTGAAGCTAAGTGGAACCACAAGGTCACTGAGCACCTGATGAGCCTGATTATGTAGGCATTTATGGATGAGTTTGAGATTAGCGAGATTAATGAAATTATCAAAATTTAACATATTTAGTTTCTGAAGAAGAATTTTGTTCAGATATTTTTATAGTTCACAGACAGATAAGGTGACCAGATGATAATAGTTGAAATTCGGGACGGGGTGAACATGTCATGACAGAAGGATTAAAGTGTATAAATAAAATGTATTTTGAAAAAAACAGTTTTAATAACTAAAAGTAATAGCCTACATAATCGATTCAATCAGAATAGTTGTACAGATTCTGCTGTTCATATTATCTATTCATCTAGTCACCCTACAGACAATGTACCATCATCACTTTGGTGATCTCCGGATCAGAAAACAACATGAGAGGAGATAGCAAAATGACCAAAATACATCCATCTTGTTAATCTACCCCTAAGAGAATCTAAGAGAAAAGAGAAATGTCTCTACAACTGTGGATTACCATGAAATTAGGTTCAGACATTCATTTTCCCTCCAGTTCAATTGTAATAACTTTGCCCAACTTTTTCTTCCTGGGCCATCACCAGGTCAAAATTTCAATTACTGCACTTTGGTTTATTGCTAAATACTTAGCCTGAGCTGCACATTGTGTTTTAGTGCTAATTTGCAAAAGCTGGCATGCTAAACTATGATGGTAAACATAGTAAACATAATGTGTAGACTTAGTCGACTTAAACCTGTTTACCCCATTTAAGTGCATAGGGTGTCAACCTGAGCTTGTCCTCTCACTCTTTTCTGTCCCTGGGCTTTTGCTTCCTGCCAGCTTACTTTGATTTTCTCCTAACCTTGTTTCCTCTTTCCCTCTGGATTGTAAGTCCAGGGCTTGTCTTGTGGTGTTTTTTGTGTCCTTCCTAATGGTGTTATCTATATCCATTCCCACTTTGTTCTTTTGACTCTGGTAGCTATGTCTGTCTGGTTGATAATCCTCTATAGCTCTTCATTTGTGATTTTGATGAGCCACCACAGCTTTAAGATGTAGTGTAGCCACTGACAAACACCTGTAACTTGCTTATGAGTGTCTTGGTGGTTCTCCATGTCTCAGAACCACGGAGCAGGACAGTCTTCACGTTGCTACGCAGCTTGGTGTTGTTGGAGAGCTGGTTTGACGGTTAGGTTGACCGTAGTATCTTGAATGCCTGCTGTGCTGTTGCACTGCGTAGAGCTGTGTCTTTGGCTGTGTTCCAGTTGCCTTGTAGCTCCCTGTGAAGTGGACTTCACAGGGTATTCAGCCATGTTAAGTAAGATTCCAAGCCGTAGGGAGCAAGATAGGCTCAGTTCAAAGGGAACTGTGAAGGGAAGAACAACAGGTCTTCACTTTGCAGGAACTTCACAAGCAAGATTAACCATAACTCAGTGCACCAAAACCAAACAATAAATCTCAGTTTTATATCCTATAAAAAATTTATATTTTTGGTTTATTGTTAATTGAAATGCATTAATTTAACTAAACAAAATCAAATTTAATAATATATAATAAAAAAAACTTCTTTAATTAAAACATTTTAATATTTAGCTTTTATATTTTTATTTGGTTTATCTGTATATAATCAACATTATATAATAATTTGTAAATAATCTGCATATTAATCTCTTTTGGAATGCACGATTCATCTTGTGAATGAATCAAATCACATTTATTCACTACTTACACTGTTTGACTCAGTATCTTGTTGCAGTTGTGTCGATGTCACTTCCTTAGTAGATGAAATGTTCCACATGCTCCATGGCCTCCCCCAAAGTTTAATAGAATTTAGTATTTTCAGGTTTATTCTCAGGATCTTTGTTTTTCTAGCATCACAGTGTTAGCATTGCCATTATGAGCATGTTAGCATGCTGAAGTTAGCATTTATCTCAGAGCCAGGGCTGGGTATCTTTTAAAAAATTATGATGCTAGTGCCAATATCAGTACCTTTAAAGTGAAACCAGCTGAGTACTTTACATTCAGATTGCGATTGGCTGAGAGAAAAAAAAACATATAATTAATTTTTTTTTTCTAGATCTGAGGGGTTTTGATACAACTTTTTAGTGGGTTATTTCAGCTGATATCTTAAAGGTATTAATAAAGTATTTACAAAGCACCATTGTCCTACAGCCTAACAGAGACTGCAGTTGTTGTGTTACTTTATATATTTCATTCCATTCCTCAGAACATAGATGATATTTTTCATATCAGTCCATATTAATCTATTTATGTTATTCTCATGGGCAGAATGGGCTGTCTAAACTATATCAAATAATAATAAATATCCATTGGACTATAAACAGAGAGGACTTTCACTTCCCTACCAGCTTTTCATTATAAGGACTTTGGAATATTGATGAAAAGCTCATTTATAATATCTTTCTACCACGAGTACCATAAAACCAGACTAGTCTTTTATCAATAATTCATTATAGTGAGTTCTGTCTAATCTAATGCTGTCTCTTTGTCAGCTCGATCAACACCATGGCTTTAATTTGTCCTTCTTGAGGGTAAATGTAGAAAAAAAAAAACAATCATCAGCACTGCATTTGTCATGTGATTTTTGTTCACACTCACCCATGTTGTCAGTAACACATGAGAAGGAATCTGTTAAATAGTCCCGCTGTGAGTAGGCGTATCTTTGGGGATCTTGCTGGTGTAATGGATTGAAATTGTTTCAACAACTCGAAATATTGTTACAGTTCCAAACCTAAAAAAAAAACATTTAAATATTCTCCTTCAAACTTCTAAAATTGCATAAAGTACACTGGTAATATCTTCAATAAGATGTAAGGACTGGCGTATATAGATATTAATCTCTGATTTATGGTAGGTAGTAGCAGCTGTGAAAGCTTGTCTCATTGATCTCTCTCCAAATGTTTTGCCTCACAAAAGCTCCGAAATTTAATCAGTTCAAACCAAGTCACTGTGAATGATTTTCTTCTTTTTTCTCTTAACTGAAAAACACCCACTGTGTTGACTACAGTAATACCAAAAGTAAATACAGTGAAAGGTAACATGAGATGAATGTAAAATGTGACAAACAAACATTTCCTTTAGAACAGAAACTGTACTATAAAGTTTAATGTGTTAGTGAGGAATGTTGAGTCTAAAATCAGAGTTTTCAATTTCACAAAGATAGCTGTCTTTTATCCTGGCTAGATCACCATGGTAACGTACACTAAACTCATAAACTAACGATACTATTTATGAGCCATATAGATTTTCAGCTAAGAGAAGGTGTTAAATATGTAAATATTGACCTGTAAATTAATGTCACCGAATGAAACTGTATAACAGCAGCAGAAACTGTATGTGTCAAGTTGCCACGGAAACCTCAGTTTGGTGATGCAGAAAGTAATTTTTTCCTGTTTGCTTCAGGTCATAATGATACTGTATTTTACAGCCAATTTTACAGCTCATCCACACACTAAAAGAACGCTGAAGCAGCTACAGACGCTCTGAATGATGTTTTTTTTTTTTTTTTTTTTTTTTAGGATTATTTTTAGGGCTTTTTGCCTTTAATCATAGTGACAGCTGAAAACATGACAGGAAAGGGGGCAGAGAAAGAGAGAGGGGATGACACGCAGCAAATGAGCTGCAGGCAGGAGTCGGACCAGCTACTCCTGCAGAGGACCAACAGTCTCAGCACATGGGGCGCACGTCCCACCAACTGAGCTACAGGGACCCCTGAATGATGTTTTAATGCTTGATTCTGACCTGCTGCCAGGTGAGGAAACTGATTGACCTATTTTGTTTATCACTGATAATATTTATTGAGTAAAAGTCACTTCATTTTGATTTGACAGAAAATCAGGGGTGGAAGTATCTAATTACAAATACTGAAGTTACTGTAATTAAGTAGTTTTTGTAAGTACTTTCCTGAGCAGATGTTCAAGTCTGTACTTTTCTTGTACTCAGATATTCATTACACCACAGGAGCAGTGTTATGGGTGGGCCTAACGGGCCTGGACCCACCCACTTCTACAACTGGCCCACCTTAAATGACTGGGAGAACATATATTTACTTAACTTTTATTTTTAATGATTAAAATAAGCATTTATTTGGCTGTTATCACATGTGATAATAGCCCCAGATACTCATGAATTCTCCTGTTTGACTTGATTTTCTTCAGATTACGATCACAGCACAGATAGTTAAGTTTATAAATGAACAGCGCAAAGCACCGCGCTCTCTCTCCTGTTAAAAGTCATAGCTCACCTATTATTCTGATCGCTCTGTCTCTCCCTCTCCCTGCAATCAGTTTAAAGAGTAATCCAGCCAGCTCAAACGAAAATGCGTTAAAGGAATAAAATGTCAGTTTTCTTAATGAATTGATGTGTTGATTTACTTGATCCATAGTGAAAATATAGATAAGGAGATATCCTGTGCCATTTGAAAGAAATACAAACTGCCATGTTGAAATAATAAACTATCTCAGCACTGAAACTGTTTTTAAACATATTTTAAGAAGGAAGTAACGATTATTTTCATAACCAATGAATCTTTTGATAATTTTCCCATTTAATCAATCAGTTGTTTGGTCCAGAAAATGGTGAAAAATGTTAATCAGTGTTTCCAAAAGCCACAGATGACGTCCTCAGCTGCCTTGTTTTTTCCACAACTTGAATGCACTCAGTTAACTGTCAGAGAGAAGCGAAGAAACCAGAAAATATTTACATTTAAGAAACTGAAATCAGAGAATTTAATAGTCGACTAATAATTGATAACATGAAAATGTTACAAGATAAATAGCCAAGGGTAATGTTATAACATAAAATGTTTCACAATTTAAGTTTTCACATTATAATAAGACAAGTAGTATATTGTTAAGAGAGTTTCTTGTCATAATGTGATAAGTTTACATGTACTGTTATATATAGTTATAGTTTTGTAAGTTATTGTCACTGTGAAAATATCTTGTTATAAGATGAAAAACACCTGATTCATGGGTAAAAGACCTGTGTTTCCTTCACAGATGTTCTTCACTCTTTACACTGACATTTGTTATGCTTTTATTTGGATGCACCTGCTCTTCAGAGAAGTTCATGGGAAGGACTGGCATGTGTACACTGCATACTACTTGAAAGTACAAAGACGTGTTAATATGCAACAAGGCAGTGGGTTTTCTGCTATGATTTCTTTGATCTCTATATCCATATTTACTATGATTAAAAATAGTGTCAATGCTGGACATAGCCTCTGGATTCGGTGTCTGCTTTGTGCAGATAAACCATTTCAAGTGGTTATAAGTGTGAGAAAATGAGGAGAATATAGAACCTCTGTGTATTTTTGGACCATATCTGTTCCATCTGACATGTTTGTTTACCAGAAATATGCTGTGATTAATTGCAATCCCTCTCGCAGAGAGCTTAATGAGACTTCTGATGGAAAAATTAGTAATGCTCTGCAGGAAGCATCATTCTTTAACTCCTGAATGTTATATAATTTAATAATTACTATGATAAGCTGTTTGGATGAATAGCATGTTGCTGCCACGACTCATATTTATTACAGAGTCGGATCGCCACACTTGTGCATGCAGGCTGAAGCTGGGGTTCAGACTGAGAACTGAATGCATTAAGTGTCCAATGTCAAAGGCCTTTTCGTGTAGCTGTTAAAGGGATAGTTCACCAAAATTAAAATTCTTTCATTCATTATCTGCTCACTGTCATGTCAATTGAAGGTCGGGTTTAGTTTTTCAGTCCACAAAACACTGCTGGAGTTTCACTGGAAAACAGCAGAATCTCCCAATCAATGGAAGTGAATGGTGACCACTTTTCAGAAACAAACAACTGAAAAAATATGAAACGTTTCCATACTGCATGTCTGGTGCAATGTGAGTCTCCTAAAGCCCAGACATGCCATTCATTAACGGGTGCTTTTCTAAAATGTAACTGGCCACACGCTGTGTTCCTAACAGAAGGAAACCAATCACAGTACCCACTCTCAACTGGGACTGATGTAAAAGCAGAAATACGTTATCCAGACGCTCTGTAACAAGAACAAGCAAGCTCTCCCTCTTTCATTAAAAAAAAACTCAGTAATGGTGACAGCAGGAGGAAGACTAAATTAAATCTCAACCTATTATTATAATTAGAAAAAGAGAAATAATTCCAGGTAGACTTTTAATGTTGGATTGTTTTTATCGGGGTGAAAAATACCACATAATTCATGTACTGCTCCTGAAGACAGAAAAAAATCTCAGTTATTTGAGAGACTTAAAGAACTCCTTACAGTTGGCTTCAATCTAATTTAATGCAGTGATTTTAATACAGTTACATCAGAAAATGTTTTTGACTGAATTTCTATGTTGAAGTTTTTATAGGTGTTTCTATAGACTTTGTGTAACAGAGTGGTTCTACAAGCAGGTCAGTGCATCATCAGGTGGTTTCAGAGAGTTACAAGCTTCTGTAAATGCATTGTGAATACAATACAGCAATATACTGATATTAGTAGATAGAGTAGATAATGATCGAATTTTCATATTTGGGTGAACTATCCCTTTAACCTCTTTGGAAAGTATTTTTCTCTCATAGAAAAATAAATAAAAACAAACCTCAGTTTGAGTGATAAGAGGTGAAGAATGTTGTTACTGAGCTAATGAGGAAGTTCAGATCCTGACATACATCATCAGTGCCCGCTAATTAGACAGCACACCAGTAGCTAGACTGTGATCACAGTCTGTAAAATGCAACAGGACTCGACCTTCTCCTCCCCCAACATGCTATTAACCCGCTGTAATGGGCTCGTGGTCAAATAAAGGCTGCAGAGGTGCTCTATTTCAGAGCAACACTTAATACGTACAGTCTCAGTTTTGAATTTCAAAACTCTTCAAAGCACAATTCAGCAGAAGAAGCTGCAATGGCTGAGTTTTATTTCGCACAGCTCTGAAACTAAAGAGCTACTGTCCAACCAGATAAGTGCAAGGACGGATATTGGTCCCAGCATCTCATTTCCTGAACATCCGCAGTTATTTTTTGATAAACTCGCAGCGCTCGCAGTGTTTTTGTGCTGAGCCAGAGAGTCCCTTCACTGCTCAGTCTGATGAAAGCCTTATAATATTGTGCCCATAAAAAAACACATACTGAATTTCCCCCGACGTCTTTGGAGAATCTGGGCTCAAAATGTATTCCATTTTCATGTCACTTTCATCACTATTTGTCATTATTGCCTGATGTGAATTGCTCTCGCACACCTGTGTGTGTGGAGCTCATGTGTGATATGAGCCCGGCTATTTTTATCTGCAGCTTTCCTGTCATGAATACCAGATGATATACCTGATGGGGCCATGGCCTGTGCGTGCGGGGGGGTTATTGAGGTCTTCTAAATCAGAAGTCTGATTCACGCCTTGGGTCAGAAACACAGCAATGATATACAGCAGGTTCAGTGAATGATTACAGGAACGTTGCAGGCCACAGAAAGGCTTATTTCCGAGCATGCATCCAGAACACAATGCAAACTGATTGATATCCTCGACTTTGCAAGCAAATGATCAGGCATTTTTGTAACCTCTTGTCCACACTCTTTCTCTTTTCTTCACCTTTTGGTCTTAGAAGACATGCCTTAAAGGAACAATATGCAGCCATTGCATATGCAAAAATCAGTACAGCAGCCCAAATAGCAAGTTGGAACCATAGACTGTATACTAATTAGGTTATAATCCTGTTTAATATACGGCCTATAGCTGAAGCAAGTTGTGTCCTGCCACCACTTCTCTCCAGACAAAGCAGAGACAGGAAGGCTGCAGGAGCACAGGATTTGTTTTACGTCATAAATTGACTAAAGCAAGTGACAGCAAGTCCTCCACTCTAAGTTGATCAGCTGTTTCTAACTGTCAGTTGTCTGTCAATGTAAAGTTAAGCCTGTTATCCTGAAAACAAAAGCCCACTGCTCTGAAAATACACACTCTGGATGATGAGTTAAGTGGCTGCCTGTCTCACTGCCTGCCAAACTCCATTAACATTTTGCTCAATTTAACAGGTGTAAACATTTACGCCTTCTACAAGATTATTTATGATTTCTTACAACACATAAACAGGCACTTACTCATTCAGCAAACATTCAGCATTAATTTGGACTGGATTAATGTGAAACGGACATAAAAAAAGACAGTTATTTTGGTCTTGATTGGAAATTTTAAAGGGAGACACTGCAGCTTGAGGGTTCATGTAAAGTTAAGTGAATATTTCAACTTAACATGCTTCACATCATGGTCATTTTGTGTTTTGTTACAGTAAATATATTACAGATTTCAACACTTTATTTTACTTCAACACTGAAAAGAAACAGAATGCTCCTCTGTTTGCTTTTATAGATTGGTCGCATGTATGAGAGCAGGGGTGTCATAATGGGGGAAATAGTTGGACTAAGTACCCAGGGCTCCAACATTTGCGGGGGCCCTAAACAGCCTGGGTTTATGGTGGAGCACAGGCCTGAAGAATTAAACAAAATACTATCCAAATGTCAGTGTAACAGCATACCATTATAAATGAAGCACAGACACCCTGGCCTACAAATGATAGTACAGACCACAGCAAAAATCACATCATCATCATTTTGTGGCTCTGCACTGGCCACAGCCATGACTGGAGACATTACGTTTTTGGGTTGGGTTGTCCATCCGTCTGTCCCATTCTCATGAGACATCTCAAGACAGCTTGAGGGAAATTCTTCAGATTGAGCGCAAATGGCCACTTGGATTCAAGGATGAGCTGATTAGATTTTCATGGACAAAATTCAAAGCCCAAGGTCACTGTGACCTCACATAACACATTTTTGGCTCTAGAATTCATACGCTAATAATGACAAAATTACATACAAAGGTCTAATATGATAAAATGATGATATGATGACATTTTACATCCAAAAGGTCAAAAGTCAAGTTTACTATGGCACCATAATGATCTGCACAAACACGTGAAGCTCTCACTTTCATTTCCTGAATCAACTACTTTTAACACTATTCATTCTCAGCAAATCAAAACTTTATTTCTTTATTTCCCAGATCCACTTTGTTTTGAACCAATCAAGTTGCAAGGGAGAACCGTTGCGTAACTGATCACCAGTAGGAAAAAAAATGACACCAATGTTAATTTTGTTCACATGCAAAACCTATGTGACAGTCAACAAAAAATTAATTGCAGGATGTCAGACTTGCAGGTCAAAAATTGCGGACGGAGATGCAACAATTTCCCACTTTGTTGAACAAACATTGGTAAGTTGATTACCTTGCAAGGCAGCTGACTTTGCAAGAATCCATCCCCCATCCATCCATTTGAGAATCCATCCCTTCATTCTTCAAGTTATCTGTTTGTGTCCTCACCAAAAGTGGTGCAGCCAATCGGCGTCTTAGGAAGGACTGCTAGCAGCTACAGGCGTGGTTTTGGGTGTGACTCATCTCATTTCATCTCATCTCAACTCATCTCAAACAAACAATGGCTGCTCCTGAAGAGGTTAGCATAGATACTGTGATAGCGTCAGTTATACCAGAATTAAAGAGTATTTCCTCATTGAAAGAAGTACAAAGACCAACACAAGGAAAAGATGTTTTTGCTCTTCTTCTGGCCAGGTTTGGCAAGAGTTTGACTTGATTGGTGTGATTTAGCCTGTGTTGGACGTGACAGTTCATCCAATCACCTACCAAGTACTTTTTGAAAGTGTCTGCCGTTTTCCAAACAGTTTTTAAGGACAACTTCCCAGATGGTTCTGTGTAACAAACCACTTGGTGTGTCAGATTAGTAAGTCGAGGCTTTGTTGCAAAAATGGCATTACATTTGTTGAAGAGCATACTATGATTTGTTTAGACTTGGGATCCAACTAGCAAAATCTGATCCTGCATTGTCTTCTCTAGATGTTAAAACAGCAAGTTTTTCTGAGATTAAACAAAAGTTATTGTTACGTTCCCAGAACAAGAACGGCTTTTTATCAGCCCTCTGTCCTCCTCTGTAAAAATAGTCTCTAATTGAAGTGTTACTACCTGGAAATTATTATCCATTAAATTATTAATGGAGTGAGAACTTCCATTTTCTCAAAAAATACAGTTAATACTTCTGTATATAAGTCTGGACAGACAACTTGACTGGCTGGTGGAGGGATGCAACTGTGAGACAGAAATTCTAGTTAAATGTTTTCCAGTGACAATAAAATGAAGAAAATCACTATTGCAACTAAAATTGCAATTACAATATCTGTCAAAATAATCACATATGATTGTCTTTGTATATCATTTAGCCCTAATTAAGAAGAAGTTAGTTTGTTTTTATCTGCAAACTTAGAAATTTCATGTTGTGAACGTTCTAAGCAAACTGTTTTTGTCCACCCTATGGTGAGAGTGGACAAAAATAGTTTGTTCATGACTGCACTGATGTTGTTGAAGACTTTTGATTATGTCATGTAAAATAGAGGTAAAAATCAAGCTGCTGAAAGAGAGGAGAAGAGGTCAGAGGGAAAGCAGCTGTTGATAAAAACTCTTTCCAGAAGAATTAAGTGAGCTCATGTTTTATTTTCTCTGGCAGATACATCTGTCCCCACTCCTGTTCAAACAAATGTCTACCCATCCTGCATCTGGCCGGGCGAATCACAAAGGTTTATTTATTATGGGACTTGTTTCACACAATTACTGACAGAGGAGCTTCACCAATCCAAATTTAACAAGTCATCTGTTGGAACAATATGATTTGAAAAGTCACTGCCTCTGGCCCACAAAACTCAGATAAAACTCTCGCAACTAAAATGTATTCAGAACATGTTTTATTGTACTGTTTAGCTGTACTTTAAGAAAGTTTATCACTGGGCCTCCATTTTTTGACTAAGCACTGCTCCAAATTGCATGTGTTGCTCAGCACTACATTACACATTCTGCTGCTCTGACTGGTTGTAGATCTATCTGATTGCTTCCAGAGGCATTTTGGTCTACACCCCTTAGAAATCAAAAATGAACTGAGGCAGCGGTTCCCAAACTTTCCTAACTGGGGAGGGTGATGATGAGGGGAGAAATAAGTGTTTGCTGATGCTATCATTCTTTATTTCATTAAAATTTCTTATCAATTGCTTCTCCAACTGAGGGATCCAAGATGAACTGAGACTTTTCACAGATGTGAATTAATCTAGCAATGCCAAGAAACAACTTGCCAGTAGTGTGTCATAATAGTTAAATAGTGGTATTTAATGTAGCTTGCTAGCTAAGTTAGTTTGCTGACAAATGAGGTGTTATTGACTTGAGAAGCAGCCACAGAGGGTGAATCTTCTCTCATTTTGACATTGTGTGCACCTCATAATGGCCTGTTTAGGTTTTCTTCTTTAATGGGACAGTTAACCTACACATCAAAAATACATATTTCCCCCTGGTCTCCCAGATCTGTGTCTGTCTGTCTGTGACACAGGCCTAAGTGTTGATCGGCTGTTGCTCATGACTTCTAACCAATCAGATAGTGTTGTGGGCGGGACACTGAGCCAGACAACAGAGTGTTGTATAGTATAATACAGTAGAGTATAGCATTCTAAGATACTGTTCATTATTACAGCATGATTTTCATTATATATTTTTTCATTTATTATTACTGTTGTTGTTGTTGTCATTATTATTATATTTGATGACCACTGACAATCCAAAAATTATCTGATCTGTGACTCAAAACCATGATATGATCCGAACCATGAGTGTTGTTATCTGTTGCACCACCACCCATTATGTTGGAGAGAAGGCAGACATCTCTGCGGATGATATCTTAAAAACTATGCAACTCACACTAAAAAAATCAAGATTGGTAAATAGCTCTACAAGCCAGAGGAAAAGTATGTAATTTTGATTTTGGGGTGAATTGTCCCTTTAAAAGACAAAATATGTGAAATAGAAAGATTGAGAGGAACAAAAAGTACCATGAGGAGAAGGAAAAATGCAACGTGAAGGAGTGGGGAACACAAAAGTCTATTTTTTTCCCGTCTATTTTTATGGCTTGGGCTGGGTTTTATAGCTGTCGCTAAATCAGCCTATGATCTTGGGCTACAGCAGCTTTTTACTCCGATAGACATTTCAATTAATCAGTCAGGCTCCAATGCACAGGCAGAGGGACGGGCGTAGAGGAAGGTGCTCGCTATTTTAACACTTTCTCCGTCACCGATTCAGAATGCAAGAGGCAAACCGGGTGGACAAACCCGGTGTAGGTCTGCTGTGGTGTTGCAGTGATCACATCAAAGTTGATGCATGATTCATTAGTGCCAATATGGAGGCTGAAGAATTCAATTTCAAATTACATTGGAGACATTCTCGTTACTGTAGGCCCTATCTTAAGAAAGGGCCTCAGTCCTTTCATCTATTCATCCAGCGTTTTCTTCAACCTTGGGCTGAATCCGCCTGTGCAAACGCAGTGCATTACTTGTCATTCAAGGGTATAATGACTCACCATCCACTGTTCCTCCTGGCACCATCAAAGGTCATCCCTTCAACGGCGTCACACTCACTCATCAGAATACAAAGACTGCAGGAAAACTTATCTCATCTGCTCTCCCAGGTGCCTTTAAAGAGATATTTCACTGCGGTAGAACATTTTATCATTTACTGCACGTGTCGGCAGTGTGTGGCTATTCAGGAGGACTCCACCACAAAAGCCAGACAATTTAGGGTCCCTGTCTTGCTGAAAGACATTATCTAACAGAGGTCTGATGACTTGCAATCAGACTCAATTTGAGTAACACATGTGATGACTTTAGACTTGGCAAAATCAAAAAGACCCTCAACATCACGTTGATACATTTTTTCCCCACATGTAATTTGTTTGAACCGGTCTGACAACATCCTACTAACATTACTGATAGATAATTTTGTTCAGGTAAAAACGATCAACAGAATAACACGGACGTCAGTTGTGCAGGCCAAAAATTACAGATGGAGACACAACAATTTCCACCTTGTCTGGACAGTTGAAGTTCCACAAAGAACTGAAAAGAAAGAATTCAAAACTCTGTGGTTAAAATCACATTACATTTGATAAAGAGAGTGTTATGGCTTATTTGGGGCTCGAAATGCTCAAATGTTTTGGACTTGGGACCCAGCCAGTAAAATGTGGTTCCCCAAATGTTCTGGGAATGTTTGTTTTTGGTTCTAGGAACATTGATTCCTGGATAATGTTCTTTAGATGTGAAAATGGTAAGTTTTTCTGATGTAAAACCAAAGTTTTTGTTTCATTTCCAGATCATTCTGGTAACGGTTAGTTGAATGTTCCAGGAAGGTTACTTGAACATCTCCCCTTAACATTCCCTAGATGTTAAAATGTAATTTTTTTCTTACTTGAAAATGTTTATACCTTTTCAGAATGTATATGGAATGTTGGTTGAATATTCCAGGAAAGTTACTTGAACATTTTCCCTGAATGTTCTCTTGTTTTTCCTACTTGAAAACAACGTTATTGATTAGTTTCCAGGACATTCTTGGAAGATTTGTTGAACATTCCCCATAATGTACCTAATGTGTGCAACAGCAGGTTTATCCACTGTAAAGTTAATGTAAAGGTTACAGTCCTGGAAGCGTCCATTTGTGCAACATTCTTAGAACTTTGTGGGAAGGTTCCCTAAAAGGCTATCAACAGGGAACTCATGGGAACATTGTTAAAATAACCCTAAAAAACATTTCTCTATGTGGTTAGTAGAACGTTTTGGGAATGTTACATTGCAGGAACACATTTGTACAATGTTCTTAGACCATTTTGGGAGGGTTACCAAATAGATACTGTATGGAACATTCTGGGATTGTTGTGGGAATGTTTGTGTTAGCTAGAGTCTTGACTTGGGACTTGTCAGTTCTGATCTGAGACTTTACTTAGAACTTGATTGCAAAGACAGTCACTTGGTCACATCCCTGCCCTGCTAGTCTCTATCCAGGAAGGACATAAACAAGGCAAACATTAAAAGATCATGTATACCAATAATAATTTTGTTCGTCACACCACAGAAATGTGTTATTAACCACGCAGCCAAATTTGAATGATTGAAAAAGTTGCTAAATATATAAATAGGTCCAAAATAATGAAAAAAAGTCTCTGCTCTGAAACGCTGGGGGAGTGTCCACGTCACTGTCTCAGTGTCGAACACCACTATGACCTAAAAATGACCTGAAAAACGGACGCTCTGTCCAGCAGCTTTACTGGACACGTCCAAACATGTTTGAGCCACCAGAGCCAGAGGACAGTGACAAGGTGATTTTTTTTTCTTCTCTGTCAGGTTGTTGGAATTGAAGTGAGCTGAAGTGAACTGCTGGGCTGATTTGGACCAAGAGAGTTGCTGAAGGTATGTTTGGAACTGGCTGTTGGTCGGACCATGGCTCCGGCAGGTCACCGGGCCATGTTTCAGGTCTACCCAAAAAACAGAAATTGTGATAAACACCTTACTGGTCTAACTCCACAGTTCAGTACTACATAGTTCTCAGTCTTTTCATATATTTTCAGCAACTATTTTCTTACATGGATGTGTTTGTCTCTGTCCTTTACATGGACTTTAATAAATAAAAAAAGATAAATAGCAACATCAGTTCAGTGAGCATGTATGTGTGTAATGGGTTATTTTTTTCAGGATGTAATTTTTCCTGTTTGCAGTTATTGATGTTGTGATGTTGAGGGGAAACAAAGCCAGATTGCTGGTGGTAATAGCAGATCCTGGGGGCAGGCAATTTGGAGGTTGACTGCTCTTGAACCGTGATGGAAGCGCGGATGTTGAAAAGTTTTTATTAAGGAGAAAAATCGCTGGACTAAACCCACACCCGCCCACTTCTGCAGCACTCATGAAAGGGAGCTTCTTTTTTATTCAAGATCTAACCTAACTTGTTTTTACATTCATTTCCTTCAACTCTGATTCAGCCTGCACGCCTACATCAACACTTATCATTTCTGCCATGTAGCGATGGCAGTGAATGCAACACTGTGCTGCCGAAGCTGCCGTTCCACCTGCCAGCTTCAAAGACGAGTCTGTGCTCTCAGAGGACCAGTTTGGGAGATGGAGCTGCACAGACTGTGTGCATATATGTTCGGGTGGTTTCAATTCCAAATCACACAATGGGCTCATCTCTCCCAGTCTCAGCCCGCCTTCTGCGCTGTCCTACAAGAGAGCCAAACACTTTAAGAACTGTATTCTCTTTGTTCTTCGGTGCAGGCCTGAGATGAGGAATGTAATGATTTCATCTTATTAAGAAACAGTGAATCCAGCTCGTGCTTCGCAGCCGCCCACAGAACACCTTCTTTGGCTCACGTTTATTTGCACTCCTCCAATTCCACCTTTTGTAATGTCTTGTTTCATTCCTGCATCAATCACTCAGCTCCCCCTTTCCTTGGGCATCGCCTACGGATTGATTACCTTTCAGGAGTTCAATGTAATGACAGGAGGCCAAGCTAATTTCTGAAGTGATAAATGGTGAGCTAAGTGACCACAATCCACTGGGAGGCAAATGGTCCTGGAGCTGCCGTCTGAAGTGGCCCCAGCCTTTTCTGTAATGACGCTCTGACAATGTTAAAGAAAAGGAAAGACAAAGACTGTTGCTAAGCATCCATGCAAGAAACAGAGGTGAATTCAGAATGAAAGAAATTACTGCTGCTTTCCTTTTAAAGATTCTTTCAAGTAAGTGTTATTTTTACTTTTTTAAAGAGTCATTAAAGCAACGTTATGTAAGATTTGGCATTTTTTGCAATTTGGCACCTCCAGTCTCAGAGATATAGTTAGGTATAGGTAACCTGTGTCTACACTGCATTATGAGCGCCTTCATATAACATTATAATGCATTTGTAAGACTTTATTACCTTTCAAGGCAGCTGAATTTGTGAAATGATACGAGAATCCATATCTCCATGCTTCAAGTTATCTGTTTGTGTTAGCATCCTAGGAGGGACTACAGGCGTGGTTTTAGCTGTGACAACAGCAAGAAGCGTCCATGGAAGCGACTCGTCTCTAATAAACAATGGCAGCTTCTGAAGAGGTTAGAATAGATACTGTGATAGCATCAGTTATATCAGAACTGGAGAGTTTTTCTTCAGTGAAAAAACAGCAAAGAACGACACTGAAGGCTCTTCTCCATGGAAAAGATGTTTTCACTCCTGACCGGCTTTGGCAAGTAAAAACCTGACATGCTAGATGGTTTGTTACACAGAACTAAAGGATTATCGTGTGACAAATCCAGCTGCCTCACAAGGTAACTCTCCTACTATGTCATAGTCTGACTGGTTGAAGTTAGCCCACATCAGACCTGATAGATGGTTCATCCAATCATCTTCCACATGTGTTTTGAAAGTGCCTGCCCTTTTCCAAAATGGGTTCTGAGGATGACTTCCCAGATGGTTTTGTGTAAGAAACCATCTGGTGTGTCAGGTTAGGTTTGGGAGGGTTACTATTATTCTGATACAGTTTCTAATTACCTGTTTAAAAAAAGTAGACTGTCACCTACTCCAAGTATCACAATATTAGTCATGTAACCTGATTATGTTATTTTTGGATTACATCAATAACAGATATATTCAAATTGTTTTGCCTATTATGTTTTATGTTTGTTAAGTTTATTCATTGTTTTTTGCACATTAAGATTAATAGCAGTAAGTGTGCTCATTAAGTATTCTTTGTAAAGTATGCTATTCACACTTCATATTCAAATTCAAGTAAAGTGATACAAACTTATTCTTATTTATTCTTGTGTTCTTACCCACAAACCATCCAGATCACCAGCGATATGATCTACAGCCCCACATATTCTTAGTTCTAGTAGTATTGTCAGGTTAGCCAGCTAGCTGGATTTCTGTGTTGCTAATGTCAGTGACTGGTCTGACCTATAACATTAAATGTTTATTTAAATTAGATTATAGTAGAGTTCTTGGATGATGAGAGTGTTTTCACAGCTAAAGGCAGAACTGTCACTGTACTGTGATGTTGTTCCTCTTGTCTGATTTTAAGAGTGAAGCTTTTTTTTTTTTTTTAACTAGAGTACATAATAATGAACTGACTGTTAAATTAGTTGGTTTCACTCAAACCAGAGTGGTGTTGTGAGGCTTGTTAAGTGTTATAATGTGTGCACACATGATAGTGTGTTGCTTATTATTTTAACATGCATTTTAAAATTGTAATCCTTACAGATAATCCCCATTTTAATAAATGTAACTGTAATCTTTTTTTCTGTACATCTAATGTAAAACAGTTACCTTTATTTGTATCCTAATTAGGTAATCTTGTTACATGTAATCTGTTACTCCCCAAGCCTGAGTGTGAATGTCAGAGGTACCACTCTCCCCACAGGTCAGTGAAGCATCAGAATGATTCTGAAGCTGTCATTTCAAGGCAGAATAGTTACATAATGTTACTTTAAGGCCCAGTTAGTAATGGCAGAGCAGTGACTGCTCATGGGAAAAAAAACTCTAAAAGGGTCCTGCTCCTTTAAAATGTTCATCATCGCTGGATTAAAGCAGGCCGACAGTTAGAATTAGGATGAAAAAGAGCATCTGTGAAACTCCAGATTAAGCTGCTGAAATTGTTTTATATCCCTGCTGTTTGCTGTGCTTTTGGAGTAAACAGACAATCATTCCTATCATGATGGCTTAAAATTTCATTTTGGTCATTTTATCGCAATTATTTGAGGATGTAATCACTCTTAAAATTACGATGGCCAAAAAAAGGGTCCAGATTTTTCAATCAAACCTTCTATTCAGTTTGCATCAGCAGGGACCAAACAATGCTTGTGTCTCACTTACTTAGATTGTGGCAGAAGCTTTGTTGTGCTGCCATTGTCCTTGACATCAGCAGAGCTCTCAGGGAAATAACAAGCTCTACGTATGGCTCAGTGAGAGACAATTGTTGCACCAGAGCAGCCTGTATTCACCAAATAGCCCACACAAGCTGAAATATTAGCTCCCTGAACAAATCAAATACCCAGTATTCTATTGTTTTCTGCTGATAAAAGCGTCTGTGGCCACGGTCAGATTTTTCACACGACCCCGGGCTCTGTGTGTGTTTAGCCGGCTTGATCTGTTATTTTTTTTAATGATGCTTATTTAAGGGATTTCAGTTCAGAAAGCTTAAAGGATTTCAGGTTTCCTATTTTCCCAAGTAGTAAAGAACACAGTTCTTTTTTTTTTTTCAAACACACCTCATAACCTTTCCTCGACTGCAGCTGACAGATTTTACAGAGGAGGTCCTTTTATTTGGCAGTGGTTCAGTTTCCACACAGCCAGCAAAACATGTTAATTGCTCATTTGTGGATGCTTGAATATTTAATGTAATGGATTTGTTGTGGCATATGACAGTTAGCAGTGTTTACAGACATGTGATTGCATTGTTACACAAACTGCTTCAAGTCAAATTCATTTGCCGTCACAACAATGAGGCACCAGGCTACATGTGTGTAATAGATTAATTTCCCTTTTACAATAAAAGTTCAAGATACTTTCATTTTTAGAATGGCTTATAAGGACCAAAAAGTCTTTTCATACATGACAACACATGGAAAAAATCATTTTAAACTCCTATTGTCTGTTGATGATGTTCAGAGCTACAAAGATCAGTTGATAAATCAATTAGCCAATCACCAAACCATGATCAGCATCGATTTTTGTAACCAGTTAATTGTTTTTAGTCATTTTGTAAAAAAAAATAACATGTATGTGACATGTTTCTCTGGTTCCAGTTTCTATGATGAAAGAATTTTTACTTTATTTATTTGTTTG
Organism: Lutjanus erythropterus; assembly: GCF_056507025.1. NCBI lineage: Eukaryota > Metazoa > Chordata > Actinopteri > Lutjaniformes > Lutjanidae > Lutjanus > Lutjanus erythropterus. The sequence continues at coordinate 6,553,376 of NC_139327.1, forward strand.
TTTGTTTGTTTGTTTGTTTTTGAATGAATCTATGATGATTTTCTGTTACTTTGGATTACCTCAATATAAAATATGGTGAAATTGTTTAGCCCCATATAGTGTCTTTAGGCTGCAACTAACTATTATTTTCATCACTGATTAATCGGTTGATTATTTTCTCAATCAATCGGTTGTTTGGTCCATGAAAAGTCACAAAATGGTGAAAAATGTTGATCAAAGCTCAAAGTGACAACCTCAAATATCTTGTTTTGTCCACAACCCAAAGATATTCAGTTTACTGTCAGAGAGGAGTAAAGAAAACAGAAAATACTCACATTTAAGAAGGTGAAGTCTTTGTGAAAAAGGACTCAAAGCATTTAATCAGTTAATCAATGCTGTTAATCAATCCCAATTTAAAAATAGGCCAAAACATGTGGAGCACACAGATGTACATCCATGTTTAGACCTATTTTTCAAGTCTTTCCTGTAACAATTATTTTCAAATATCAATTAATGTGTCCACTATTTTCTCAGTTTCAGAAAAAGAAAAAAAAAATGTTGATTAGTGTTTCCTGAAGTCCAAGATGATGTCCTCAAATGTCTTGTTGTCCACAACTCAAAAATATTCAGTTTACTGTCAGAGAGGAGTAAAGAAACCAGAAAATATTCACATTTAAGAAGCTGAAATCAGAGAATTTTGACTTTTATTTTTTTCTTAAAAAAATGACTCAAAACGATAGATCAATTATCAAAATAGATGAATTTCATAGTCAGTTAATAATAGATTAATCATTGCAGTGTTTTATGTTTGTTCTTAGGTTTATTAGTTTGTCCTTTTGTGTGCAATTTATTGATTGATTGATTTGTTGAATCAAAAAATGGCAAAATATACACCCAGGGAAGCATTTTTCACTAGCAGCAACTGTATGTGCACTGTGCATGGTAGTAAATCATATTTTATTTTTAAAATTGTAATCCTCCTAATAATTCCCATTTTTACTAAATGTAACTGTAATCTGATTCCGTCTTTTTTATCTGTAACTGAAATCAAATACAGATACCATTTGTTTGTATCAAGATTACATAATCCTGTTACATGTCATCCGTTAATTCCCAGGTCTGCAAATCATGAACCTAAAACTGACTCCTGTGCAGTTTTTTTTTTTACCCAGCAAACACAATGAAAAGCTTTCAAACGTGAAAGCAGGGAGCTGAGACAGTGATATGACATTTATATGAAAATGTGACTAATATTTTATCAGAGAAGTAAACAAATGTCTCATATTTATAGACAGAGCAGTCTGGTTTGAATTAGTCTATTTTCCACATATTGATGGTGAATTTCTCTATGGTCATGGAGGAGACTCATCAATGTTGCTCTGTGCCAGTGAAAGCATCAGTGCGCTGGTCATTATGTGCATTAGTCGCAAATTAAATAGATTAGCTGCGAGTTCCATTCCCTGGATGTGCCGTGCACTTTATCTGCCTCTGTTCCACGATAAGAATCACTAGATACGCGAACAAAAGGGAGCCCAATTTTCGAGCGAGCATTCAATTTTGAAACCTATCCTCTAATGAGGGTTTGTTGTTCGGCTGAACTAAATGTCAACTAATGGATAGGCTCTCAGACAGCAATCTCCATTGGCCCACAGTCATCTCAGTCTCTTAGCCTGCTTATCAGGGTAAGTATATGTGCCGGCGGTGCAGAGGCAGAGCTCGCTCTCCAGGCCCTCGGCAGCACAACTCCATTCTGTTTTAATGTCGTCTCCCACTCATAAATAACTTCAATGGGTCCCAGGCGGTATTTAATAAAACACATCTGATTATGTGGGAGGGGGAGTTTATTAAAACTGTATTTCTTCCATACGTTTTATGTGGTTTTGGCGTGCACCTCGATTCAGGGTGTGTGACAGGTGCCATTATTCCTCAACCCACTCTCTGCCGTTTGGCCATTTCCTCCTCTTTAAATAGTCCCTCATATCAGAGGGGAAAGTTTCTGGATGTCTTCTCCTCACATTGTCTTTCTGGAATAGAGAAGTTAGAGGACAGCTTCTGTGTAATTAGTGTAACCTGTGTTGGGAGGGTTACTTCAAAAATGTATTTAATTTAATTACCTGTTAAAAAATGTAGTAGGTAATTTTATCCAAGTAATGTGACTTAATTACTCTGTGTTACTTTTGGATTACCTTTATAGAATATGGTGAAACTGTTTCGTGTAATATAGTGTTATATAGGTTATCATCATTGATTAATCAGTTGATTATTTTCTCAGTTAATGGATTGGTTGTTTGGTCCATGAAATGTCAGAAAATGGTGAAAAATGTTGATCCAAGTCCAAGATGACATCATCGCATGTCTTGTTTTGTCCACAGCTCTACAAAATATTCAGTTTCCTGTCAGAGGAGTAAAGAAACCAGAAAATATTCACATTTAAGAAGCTGAAATCAGAAATGACTCAAAGTGATTAAGTAATTGTTAAAGTAGATGCAGATTAATTTAATAGTTGATTAATCATAGGGTAATCGTTGCAGCACTAAGTGTTTAATGTTTGTTGTTAGGTTTGTTAGTTTGTCCAGCTGTTCTTTCCTTTGTTGCGCTCAATGAATTATTTGATTGATTGATTTAAAGACAAAAAATTTCCACCAAGTGAAGCATTCATTTTTTTTTTTACCAGAGGTCATGATAATGAATTGGTAACTGTGTGTGCACTGTGGGTGGTAGTAGATTGTTCTTTATCCCCATTTTTACTAAATGCATCAGTGATCTGATTATGTCTCTTTTATCTGCAACTGTAATGGAATACAGTTACCTTTTTTGTATTCAGATTATGTAATACTGTTTCATGTAATCCATTACTCCCCAGTCATGATGCAATTTAACTAGTTGGTTAACTGTATTTACAGAAGCTTGCTGGTAATTTATCCACATTCATATTTGGTTTGTAATTCAAGTAGTTGAATTACTTTACGTTTAAGTTAAATATTGGAATATGGGTCATGAAAAGAAGATTTATCATTGCTTCTCTATTGACTGATGGACACTGTAGACAAAAGTAAAGCATTTGACTAGTGGGCTCTTTTATTTTGTTGGTTCACGTAGAACCTGTGGGTAATAAAATCAATTTAGAGGGTTATTTTTCCTGGCATGTGACTTTTTCCGTATTATATATATATTTTGTTAGAATTACAAATCAACATGTACATTTTAAATTTGTTGTAGTTGGAGCCATAGACTGTATATTGAATAGGTTAAAAATGAAACATTTGCCCAATCTAATGTGACCTCTGGTGTAAACTACAACCACTTCCAGTCTTCTATCCAAATTGCTGGTTTAACAGATACAGATAATGACATCTCTGTGTACCTCTAGTAGCCTTGTAGCTCAACTTCCTCCAGTGTAAAGTAATTGGTGGCTTGTAAAGCTGTGCTATCAAAGCAGCCTTCCTAGTACTGAGTGTAACCCACTGTATGATTAATGTGTCTAATGCATTTTCTTGATCCTGAGGAGCCAAAGCCTCCAATAAATCTCTCAGTGAATCCATTCGACAAGCACGTGATCATAAAAGACTCAAAAAACACATCTGTGTAAATTCCAAAAATTGCTTTGTGAAAGTCAATCAGAAGCTGTTTTTGTATGGACGGTGACCACCATTAATTCTCAATCCCACTGTCCCAATAGGACAGGTTCAAGACACCTGAGATGCTCACAGGAATCTTTTTCCAGCCATGACTGTATTTTTTTTTTTGTCAAACATTATGTGTTACAGTGTGTTTTTACAAATCATCTGAAAATAACAACCTCCCACAGTGCTTTTGTAGCATGAATGTATAAAAAAAAAAACATCCTCTCAAACACAACATACAGAAAAACTACACTCCCACTTTATTATAACGCACACAGAAATACGACCTTTGTGTGGGCTCATGTTTGCCATTAACTGCCCTGTCTCTAAGCAACATTAACATTTCTTCTTCCAAGTAATCAATCACAGATATTTTTGCACCATGTGATCAGTGTCCTTAATTATATGCGAGAATGCTGCTTGCTTTTTGTTTCTGCTGTTTTGATTTGGTTGCTGGATCATGAACACGGTTTAATCTTGTACATTTTTCTCCTCTAATTGGTCACTTTCAGTTTCGACAAAAAGCCAAACAGTTACCACAGAAATGCTCTGTTACTGCAGGCAGCGAGCAAGAAATGGTGCAAAATCTCTTCCTATAAACACACTTGAATAGTTTCCACAGTGTGAGTCACTGAGAGAAAAACTGTAAAGATTAACAGCTACTTATTATCTTCATGCCTATGTGAAGAATGGCAAGTGTGACAGCTGGTCTGATACAAATGATAGTTTCTTTGTTTTTGGTATATTTAGTACGTCTTACTGCAATTTATCATTGTTAAAAAAATATGAAATTTTATTTAAATATATATAGGTAACAGTTTCTATGAAGGTCATGTCTATATTGCATTATAAGCACATTCATACGACATTATAATGCATTTCTAAGACTTACTATTATTATTTTGTCAGGCAGCTGGATTCACTCGAGAATCCATCTTGTCAGCTTCAAGTTATCTGTTTGTGTCCACACCAAAAGTGGTGCAGCCAATCAGCGTCCTAGGAGGGACTACTGGCAGCTACAGGCGTGGTTTTAGGTGTGACGACAGCGAGAAGTGTCCATGGAAGCAACTCATCTCAAACAAACAATGACGACTCCTGAAGAGTTCAGCATAGATACTGTGATAGCATCAGTTATATCAGAACTGGAGAGAATTTCTTCATTAGAAGAAGAGCAAAGAACAACACTGAGGGCTTTTCTCAGTGGTTGATCTCATTGGTTGAAGTTAGCTTGTGTTAGAAGTGATAGACAGGTTCATCCAATCACCTGCCAAGTGATGTTTTTGAAAGTGTTTGCCCTTTTCCAAACAGTTTCTAAGGATGACTTAGAAACAAACATTACAAGACAAAATGAACGTAAAAGAAGTAGAAAGACAAAAAAAAGACATAATGAGACGAAGTAGACGTAAGTAGACAAAAAACAACGTAACAAGACAAAAACAATGTAAAAGATGTAAATAGACATAACAAGATGAAACATGACATAAAAGTTGCATCAAGACAAAAGAGATGTACTTTTTCACTTTGCCTTGCTATCTGTACTTCTACCTGAGCACTTGAGTTTGTGTACTTTTGCCGCCTCTGAGTGTTCCCAAAATATATCTATCAGATAATCCTCTGGGTCTTTGGGCAGTACAGTACCACATTTACATGATCAAACAAATAGATCTCTGCTTCTGTGCAGTGTAAGCTGACTCAGTCTAATCAGCGCACATGAGTCAGTTGACACAACGAGCTCTGGACACAGTTTTGATGCTCCCTATGGCGTCAGTCAGTTTCATCATCGCCAGATCCTGAAATGTTTCCAAATTCCCCACAATTATGAGAAATGGTGATGAGTATACAGCATTGATGAGCAGCAATCATCAAATTAACATCAAAACTCATCAAATTACCCTGATATTCACCAGATTTATGTTAAACCAACTGGTTTATGATTCACATGCAGTTATAAAAATGCAGAGGAGACATGTCTGTGACTTTATCCTCCTTCCTTTATATAACATTAACTTGTTAAGCCTCGCTAAAGCCTCCACACTTGTTCTAATTATGCACCTAGACTTCTTGTGATAACAAGCTGTCACGTAGCATGCTGGCTGCAATCAGCACTGCCTTTAGAAAATGTTTAGTCGAGGCCAGTAAAAATCCTGATGTGGTGCCATGAAAAGGTTACAGCGTATCTGAATTCCAGGGCAGGCATCTCTGAAGTGTTAATATAAGAGGATTATATGATATAGGAGATATCATTAACAAGCCAATGAAATACCTATTTGAAGAGTAAATCAAGGGTACAGTTGGCCTTAACTGAGATAAAGAATAATTATGATCTGATATCAAAGAACTCTTACACTGTTTATACTGTATCATTCTCAGCTCATCATTAATCAATCTGCAGTCTGTCTTTATATGAAAAAGGTGTCGTGTTTCAGATTTTCAGATTATAGCTGATGAAGAATTCTGTGAGGTCAGCTCTGCTGTATCATAAAACATTAAACTATGTGACTAAAAATATAAGCTAATTGGAAAGAGGTAAAAGCCTAACACCACACTAGCAGCTTCTCGGGGCTGCAGTGAAGTCTTATCTGTGCTGCTTTCTTGTTTAATCCCTCTGCTTTGTGTTGTCTGTTTTAGGTAGAGCACTTGTGATATTTGTTTTGACATCTACACATATTAAAAAATTTTATTCTGATGGTGGTGCTGGAGGGAAGAGGTCAATACAATCAATGGGGCTGCATGTGTTCAGCAAATTTCGCAGCTGTATATCTATTAGACTTTGACATTTTCATGTGTAGTGGATCTCTTGGCCTCATGTATTGGACAAAGTGTCATGATGTTATGAAGAAAACCGAGATTTATCATCTGGTGGAGATCATAAATATTCACAGTATTGTGGATCTCCAGCAGTACATTTTGGATATTTTATGTGCGCAAAGTTGGCACTTTGACTCCTGAACGCAGTGGGACACAGCAGTTAATAATGCTACAAACCTGTTTAATTCAGTCAGACATAAAATTTTAAAATAAAATAACACACAGGGCTTACATTACATCCATGTTTATTGAAGAAAATCAATTGTACATTATCAAAGATAGAGATTATGAGCTAATCTGACACACCAGATGGTTTGTTAAATAGAACCATCTGGGAAGTCGTCCTGAGTCCTCTTATGATGTCATTTACCCCCAGACACTGTGATCCTGTTTGGTCTGAAAAGGTGAAGCATTTAGTGAGTTGTTGTTATGTTTTGTAAGTTAATGTGCAATGCTCATATTGCACAGTGAAAGGTGGCACATATTTCTGCATCATTTAAAAAGTGATTTGGCGATTGTAGACTCAATCGCCAAATCTCACTGCGCTGAATTTTAACTAATTTTTAAGTGTTTTCTTACTGTTAGACTAGTCAACCAGTCTAAATAAACATTTTTCCTTTAATCGACAGGGAAATTAAAGTCCTGTATTGCTTCAGTTGACTGCATTTCCCATCAACCCTTACTGAACATCCACATGAAAAGTTCCCTTTAATACGACATTTTCTCCAGGAATGTCACCTCAGACTGGTTTTTAATATAAAACTATTGCACTAGTTTCATCAGCGGGCCATGGGCTCAGTCACCATTGTGTCAAATCATTTGGTATTAGATAGTGACTTAACAGACATTTATTTAAATGAAAGTCTTCAAAATTACCACTTTAAAGTATAAATTTAAGAAACTAATTGAATCTTCATTTTGGGTAGTATGACTGTCTTTAGTTAATTATATTGCAGTGTTGTAGATTAGATTTACTAGTGGACGTTTTGTTGGGCACAGTAAAACAGTGTTATCTACTTTAGTATGGGGGCCACGGTCCCTTCTGGTCCTCCCCCTCAGGGCGCCATTGACTGCAGTGACTCTCTGCAGCATGTGCTGTTCTCTTCTTGGCTATTACCATGTGCCACATTAGCCTGCAGTTTTTCTGTCTGCATATTAAGCAGCAATAATGGAGCTTGGAGGACCTTCTTGTTCCGACAGGCCTTTGGGTCTTCCATTCATCTTTGAAGGAGCACCAATCCCCTTCCCTGCTGTTCCTCTGCTGCAGCTCCTCTAAGATCAACTGCTCCGCTGTCACTTGCCTCTTCTGCCGCACAGCCGAGAGTGTGGGGGCTGATGGAGGCCAACTTCACCCTCTGGCAGCTGTTCAGATTTATAGGCTTTTTTTTGCTTGAAGGCTGACTCCTAGCTGCCCAAAATGACAACAACTCCCTTTTCTCCCCCGTGGATGCTGTCTGTGCCACTTTGGATAACATCCTTGAAACGGGACGGCTCCTTGGGGTCTGACTGTAAGGATGGCCACTTAGTCTGCAGCCAGCACATTTGCAGGACTTGGGGGAACTGCAGTTGGAGCTGCGGCTCTCAAACTTTTGAAGCTGTTTCCCCTTTAAAATGAAAATTTAATCTCTTTTCCAGCTAGAAGGCACACTCTCATTTGAAAGTCATGACTAATTATTTATTAATTATTATTGTTAATTGTTGTCTAAGGGGAACAAGAAAAAAACATAATTGCTAAATCAAAACGCATTATTTCTAGTTCACCTCAAGCTCTACATTATGAATGAAAAAACTCAGATTGTTTTTGTTTTTTATATCTGCAAGCCGTTGTTGGCTTTGCTCAAATAAAGCACTTGTGGAGCTGTTTATGTGAAACACTTCATCAAACAGAGACGGCTGAAAATGTGAGTCTCAGTCCTCTTGGAGGACTGCAGTGCAGTTTATAGGAATATAGTCTGAACAAACAGCAGGAAGCGACCCGAAAGTCCAATGCTTTATAGGATAAACAGACAGATAATGACTTTAATAGTCAGACATCCCTCATGCTTGGAGTGCCAAAATGGACCGGGGGCCAATGATGCAATGCACTGATGCTAATAAACATCGATTTCCTCATGTGAGTCGGTTTTTAAGGCCAAACTCACACAAGTGGTCTTCCACTAAAGGGATAGTTCACCCAAAAATGAACATTCAGTCATTATCTACTCACCCTCACACCAATTGAAGGTCAGGTTTGGTTTTCTAGTCCACAAAACACTGCTGGAGTTTCACAGCAAAACAGCATTACAGAATAAAATAAATAAATAATAACCGAAAAAATAAATAAATAAAATGCCTCCATACTGTTCGTCTGGTGTAATTCAAATCTCCTGAAGCCCTGACATACCAAGTTGACTTAAAATTTACATTTACATCATTTCCACCATGCTTTTAGCCTGAATCTTCACTGGAGATCCTTAGCTTGAAGCCATGTTCACATGCATGCCATCTGAACTGAGTGTGTGTGCTCTGACAGTGTGCACATGCAAGTGAACAGCATGTTGGGGCTTCAGAAGACTTGGAATACACCAGATGAGCAGGCATTTTATATTTTCTTTTCCAGTTGTTTTTTTTTCCATTTGAAGACTGGTTACCATTCATTTGCATTGTTTGAGAGATTCTGCAATACTGTTTTCCTGTGAAACTTCAGCAGTGTTTTGTGAACTAAAAAAACTAAACCTGACCTTAAATCAGCATGATGGTGAGTAGGTAATGACTGAGTTTTCATTTTTGGGTGAACTATCATTTTAAAGGTCCAGTGAGATTTATGTGCATTTATTGGCAAATACATTTCATCAGTGTAAAATCTGAAAATAAGAATTGTGTTTTTGTTACATTACAGGCCACCACTATTAAGAGAATTAACGTCGCTTACGCTAAAAATGCAGACTCACAGCAGAGAGAGAGAGGGATAGTGAGTCTCTGTTAACACTGACAGACAGATAGTTGCACCATATATATAAATATATATCTCCACTCATGTTTATGTCCTTGCAGTTTGCATGCATGATGATGCATTCCATTCAAACTGTTAAGTCAGACTTTCTGAGTTCCCAGTTGGAAATTTCAATAGTATATTGATGTTCAAGTTTGCTGTCTGCTGTTGTGTAAAACATCCTCAAATTGTTGTAAATTGTTGCTAATAACTATGGATAAAAAGTCTCCTGCCATTCAAATTAATATAGACAGACTGTGTTCAGCTAACTCTGTTTCATAAAGCGAGTTTAAATAAGTGTGACCCAAGTTACCATGGACATATTGTCGTAAACTAGCCTAATTATTTTTGTAATACACTATTTGAATACAACATTAATTAAATTTAAGATAATCAGTCAGTTTAATAGTAAAACAAACAAACAAAAAAAAACATTTTTACCTTTGCTCTTATTTTAAAGGCTATGAAGTTGGATGAACTACCTGACTACCAGAACATAAAGGACCAGTGTGCAGGATTTAGTGACATCTAGTGGTGAGGTTGTAGATTGCATCCAACTGAATACCTCTTCCCAGCATGTAAGTGTCATGGTGTAATGTTTTGTTGGTCATTTCCTGTTTTATTTTGTAGTTCTCTCTCTCCTTCTCATTTCTGTTGTCTTGACTTCCTGCCTTTGTTCTTGTTGCCCCCTTTTTGATCACTGATTATTTTCACCTGCTCCTGCTTGCTATCCTCCCCTCAGCCCTAGTGTATTTAGTGTTGTGCCTCTTTACTTTGTTGTCAGCTAATTTTCGTCTCACGTCAAGTTACTTTGTGCTTCGCTCAGTGTTTTGTTTGGCTTTATTCCTCATTGTTGGACTATTTATGTTCTGCTGACTTGTGGACTTTTGTACCTTTTTTCAGCCTCAGTTTAAGCATAACCTCTTTGATTATTGACTCTTTTGTCATTGAATCATTTTGAACTTTATCAGTCATACCCCTCTGTGCATTTTTGGTTGCTTGATGGATCAAAACAGTTGGAGAACCTACAGTTCTTCTACAAATTTGTTTCTAGAGCCAGTGTTTCGTTTGTCCCTTCTAGGCTTTTGGTGAAATATGGCGGACTTCGTAGAGGAGGACCACGCTCTCTGTAGATATAAAGGGCTCATTCTGAATATTGTAGTGCTATCTGGCCAAATCCCATAAATCTTACAAATTTAAATTATGAATAAGTAGCTCTTAAAACTGGCTCGACTTAGTCTGATCACATAATCCAGGATCTGTTTTTTTAGGCCAGAGATATACTTGCTGTTTGACCAAGCGTTAACGTAGACAACCAGCTGCATCGTGAAGCGAGCTGTTCAAGACACGGCCGCTTGTTTACAAGTCTTACTGCAAAACACCACTAGAGGGCACAACAGAGAACTCAGACCATAAACTACCCATAAAAACAAAAGAAAGAAGAAAAGGAGTTCCATTTTTTCCATCTTCCACCATGCACATATATAGCGATCTCCGGCCTGTTTCCATTTATTTCCACATTCATTCGACATTGACTTCCAAAACTGAACTTGTCTATCACCAGCTGTCGTGGCAGGCATGTTTGTCGCTGTGTTGTGGCAACGATACATCGTAAAGATGAGCCTGTCCTCAAAACTGTCCGCCATTGTCATTGCTGGTGACGTATCTCCTGACCCCTGACCCCGTCACTGCATTCTGCCCCTACACTGCCCCTATCAGTCATGTGTGTATTGCATCTTGCAGACGCGTAGCGTTAATTTCAGAGGACATGCACAACCGACACTCCAAAGGGACGCAGGATACACGGGGCAGACATCATGCGTTGGGAAAGTAAACAAACCACATACTGTGCATAAAGCCACCAATCGTTTCCTCTATCATTTGGAACAAAGAAGCCAAACTGCTCTTGTGATGACACTTGGGTACACATTAGGCTGATCTTAAGAGGCTACTTGCCCCTTTGTTTCCTTACCTGTCAGTGGCCACCTGATGAAATCTGACCTGCATTGATCGTTGTTTCAAAGTCTAATTGATGTTTTGCATGATTAACTCGTCTAAGTTATTTTCTCGCTCACAGATATAATTCATTTAGGAATGTCACTGCCCCTGCTGTGTACCACTCACTGGTTTGATCTCCTCGTTCATCAGACAAATCACTCATTATAACAGCAGCATGTGCACTTGATACCTGACATTTCATTTATTGGACTAATACAAGATTAATCTCTTCAAAGCTGCAGTGGACAACTTTGTTCATCTGCAGCCAGAAACACGCAGCGAGAGCAGAGACTGTTTGAATGATTTCACTTCAAGATGCATGATTCATCAGACACAGTTCTAACAAATTAACTGTATGTTTATGCAGGTCAGGACAGCAAAGACTCAGAGGCAAATGATCTAACAGTGATGAGACTGACTTTCTCTGTTCTCACTACTGATCAGAATACAGTCTATGTGTCTTTTTTAAAGAAATAATTCATATTTTTTGAAGTGGGGTTGTTTCAGGTACTTATACACTTATACAGAGTCAGTGTATTCCAATACAGTTACTCAATACCTGTTAAAAAATGTAGTCAGTCCTGAATCAGACTTAATCCAAGTATTACAATATTAGTAATGTAACTTGATTACTTTCTGTTACTTTTGAATTACCTCAGTACCAAATATAGTCAAATCGTTTTGCTTAATTTAGTGTTTTTAAGGCTACAGCTGACAATTATTTTCATAATTGATTACATTCTCAAATAATCGATTAGTTGTTTGGTTCATGAAATGTCAGAAAATGGTGAAAAATTTTGATCAAAGTCCAAGATGACATCTTCAAATGTCTTGTTTCATCTACAACTCAAAAATATTCAGTTTATTGACAGAGAGGAGTAAAGAAACCAGAAAATATTCACATTTAAGAAGCTGAAATCAGAGAATTTTCACTTCAGTTTTTTTTTTTTAAGATATATGACTATACATGATTAATCAACTATCAACATAGATGCAGATTTATTTAATAGTCAATTAATAATAGATTAATTGTTGCAGTTGTATTAGTTTGTCCAATTGTTCCTTCAATTGTGCGCAATTTATCGATTGATTGATTTAAAGACAGAAATGTTGAAATTTCCACCAAGTGAAATATTTTTTCTAGAGGTCATGATAATGAATTGGTAACTGTGTTTGCACTGTGCATGGTAGGATATTGTTCCTTATTTTAAAATTGTAATCTTTCTAATAATTCCATTTTTTCTGAATGTATTTGTAATCTGATTACATATTTTTTATCTGTACCTGTAATAAAATGCAGTTACCCAGATTACATGTAATCCTGTTACATATAATCCGTTGCCTCTGAAACCTGGTGACGGTATGGAAGTGGAGCCGTGCACAGGACTGTTTTCTTAATACCAGCATGTGTGTGTCTGTCTCCCCCGGCTCCTGCAAACATCCTGACCATTCACTCCTGCACAATAATAGAGCTCCATTGATTTTGTGTCTACTTCCGTCCCGCGGGGAGAGCACGTCATTTTTCTGTGGTATTAATAAAGTGATGCATACCTGTGGGTAACAAAATGGCAAAATTACATTCTAGTGCATAATTGCATTTCTAGTAATTACAGTTATTCAATTAAATGGACAAAAAAATAAATGTGTTCAAGTCTACTCACTACAGGGCATTGTATATTGGAAGTAAACAAGTTTTTTTAAAAAGTAAGGAAAAGATCAAATGATCCATTTAAATATTTACAAGTTCAAATGAAATGTACAGCCTCTTGGACCATCTAATCCTGAAGAGAAATAGCCAGACAGAAGCAAACAAACTATTTACACATTTACAAGCTATAGGAACGTGTTAATGCATTGATCTGGAGAGAAAGAGTGTGGGAGAAGCTGCCTGCTCCGCACACCAGACTGGGGAGGGAGACCCGCTTTGCAGAGAAGCTGTGGACTCTGAATGTGTTACAAAGTAATATATTTGAATATATTTCTTGCCTTTTCCCTGATGTCTGAATAAATTGCAAAATTTGTCAGTAGGTGCTTTTTAGAAATAAAATCAGTAAGAGTTTGACGCCTTTACTGTTTGTGCTCTACATGAACGCTAAGCAAAGTACTTCTGAGGACAGAAACAGCAGCAAAACGCATTTAAACCACCTGACCAGCTTTGAAGTAACTCTTGAAAAGACAGAAGTCATACACAAACAAACTAACAGGCCGAGGCAGCTTTAGACCAGCAACTCCTGTCTTCTGCAAGGTAACATGACTGTTATTGTCAAAAGAATCTGATTTTTTTAAAGGACCAGTGTGTAGGATTTAGTGGCATCTAGCGGTGAGCTTGCAGGTTGCGACCACCTCGCCCCACCATCCCATTCCAGCTTTATAGAGGAACCAGTGGTGGACAAAGTACTCAACCCCAGTACTTGAGTCAAAGTATAGATACTCCTGGTCAAATATTACTCAACTACAAGTGAAAGTTGCTCAGTCTAAATTTTACGTGAGTTAAAATACTAGAGTTCTTGCTTTTAAATATACTTAAGTATTCAAAAGTACATTTTTAAAAATACTTAAGTATTCAAAAGTACAAATTACAAAGTACATTTTCTGCACTCAGAAATCATCATCAGAGATGATTTCACCAGTTCAAAAGCATCAGCATGTGCTGTGACACCACAGATGATGACATCACAGATGTTGTCACAGCTGATGACGTCACAGTGATGTCACAGGTGCAAAAGTTAGTATATATAGGTCAAGCAGATGATTATAGACTAAGGTTTAAGCCAACCCGCTCCCTTACAGGATGACCTGGGGGGCGGGTTGCCAACAGGCCCGTGGCTATGATGGTTGTACTCGTAGCCTGAGTGTTCCGTGTAGAACACTCATAGGGGCCTGTTGCACCAGGAAGGTCTAAACCTTCCTCTGGCTGAACGCAACCTGTTCCCTTACAGGATGACGGTCAAGGGCGGGTTGCAAAGGGGGTCTTAGGGTAAGATGGGACCTGCTGCACCAACACAGTTGAAGCCTTCCTCTAACTTAGACCAGGCGTGAATCCTACGCCCAGTCAGAAACAGCCATACAAGCCGCTTTTATTTATTTATTTATTTTTATTTTTTTATAATTTTTTTGCAGGGTGCCTAATACAGAACAAGGTGCCTAACCATATAAAAGGGTTGGCCTGTTTTATTATCTCACTGATGACGTTACAGTTCACATATTTTTTATAGGTTATGTGAGCTCAGAAATGATTTCACCAGTTCAAAAGCATCAGCATGTGCTGTGACACCACAGATGATGACATCACATATGTTGTCACAGCTGATGACGTCACAGGTGCAAAAGTTAGTATATATAGGTCAAGCAGATGATTATAGACTAAGTTCAAGCCAACCCGTTCCCTTACAGGATGACTTGGGGGACGGGTTGCCAACAGGCCCGTGGCTACTTTGGTCATACTCGTAGCCTGAGTGTTCCATGTAGAGCTCATCTCTGAGCTCACATAACCTTAAAGAAAATGTGAACTGTAACAGCATCATTGAGGTAATAAAACAGGCCAACCCTTTTATTTGTTTGGGCACCTTGTTCTGTATTAGGCATCCTGAAAAAATAAATAAATAAATAAAATAAATAGAAAATTAATAAATGAATAAATACATAAATAAAAGTGGCCTGTATGGCTCTTTCTGACTGGGCGTAGGATTCACGCCTGGTCTAAGTTAGAGGAAGGCTTCAACAGTGTTGGTGCAGCAGGTCCCATCTTACCCTAAGACCCCCCTTTGCAACCCGCCCTTGACCGTCATCCTGTAAAGGAACGGGTTGCGTTCAGCCAGAGGAAGGCTTAGACCTTCCTGGTGCAACAGGCCCCTATGAGTGTTCTACACGGAACACTCAGGCTACGAGTACAACCATCGTAGCCACTGGCCTGTTGACAACCAGCCCCAGCGGGTTGGAATATCAACAGTGTTGGTGCAGCAGGTCCAGTGGTGGACAAAGTACTCTACCCCTGTACTTTAGTCAAAGTGTCGATTCTCCTGGTCAAATATTAAGTGAAAGTTGCTCCATCAAAATTTTACTTGAGTTAAAGTACTCAAGTACTTGGTTTTAAAAATACTTAAGTATTTAGAAGTACATGTTTTTAAAAAATACTTAAGTATTCAAAAGTACAAATTACAAAGTTCATTTTCTAATATCAATACATTCTGTTTTGTTTTCATTATGCATTTACAGAAGAAGTTCTCCACGTCTGTTAAATAACTGAGATTTCTTTCTGTCCTCAGAGGCAGTATATATACATGAATTATACTGTATGTTTCACCCCGATAAATACAATCCAACCTTACTTAATAATTATAATAACATCTTGAGATTTAATTTTGTGTTTCTCCTGCTGTCACCATTACCGCTTTTTGTTTGAATGAAAGAGGCAGAGCTTGCTTGTTCTTGTTACAGAGCGCCTGGATGATGTATTTCCATTTTTACATCAGTCCCATTTGAGAGGAGCTACTGTGATTGGTTTTCTTTTGTGAGGAACACAGCATGTGACCAATTGCATTTTAGAAAAGAAAAAAACACCAACAGCTGACTTCAAAGCTCAGTCGAAAAGTAACAACAACCTTCCTACAAATGTAGTGGAGTCAAAAGTATAATATTTGTCTTTGAAATGTAGTGGAGTGAAAGTAATAAGTTTCCAAAAAAATAAATACTCAAGTAAAGTACAGATACAAAAATGTACTTAAGTACAGTACTCAAGTAAATGTACTTCACTATTGTCCACCACTGAGAGGAACCCATAGTGGCCCCCAAGCTCATTTGGTATTTGGTTTGTCTGTTCTGGGCTCCTGTAAAAATATGATGGTGCAACATGCCGTCTTTCATGGAAGAAGACCCACGACTTCTGTAGATATAAACAAGCTTGGAGAGTAACGGACTACATGTAGTGGGATCATGAAATCTGGATACAAAAAAGGTAACTGTATTCCATTACAGTTACAGATAAAAAAAAAAATGTAATCAGATTACAGAGACAATTAGTAAAAATGGGTATTATTGGTAGGACTACAGTTTAAAAATAAAGTACTACTTTCTTCCTGCATTAGAATCTACGAGAACTGCTTCCTTTCTGATAGAAAAAAAGTAGTTCCTACATGAAACTGTTCACAACAGGGTTGGTGGATTATCTTGAGTAAACAGGTTGTGATTTTTCAAGAGGTTTTGAATTTCATTTTCAGATCTGCAAGGATTTCAACAATCCCTTTTTTTTTCTAAAACAGGTTCTTGATGGAACTTTAATTTTACAAAAAGCTTTGACAAACCCTTCCTTCAATAATGGGTTCTTCAGAAGCAAGTGATTCTGGGTAGAACCTCAGTCCTTTGGGAAGAACGCTTTTGGAACTCTTAAGAGTGTATAATCTATATTCCAGGGCCCCTGTCCAGGTCTGACCCACCTAATCATTTAGGAGCCTCTCTGATAGTGGATCAGTTTATTCACAAATTCATCTGATATCTTGTTTGCACTCCTGTAATTTGACACGTCTTTCGATACGTACTGTACAGCTGGCTGTCTGTTGACCTTTTTCCACTCCTTCCTGTCTCGTAGTGTTTGAGCTCGTTCTCTTCTTAGACATTTATCAAAGTGTGTCACTCTGTTGACATGAGTTAATGCGCTATTTTAAGCCAGATGAAGCTTGCAGTGCCTGATAACACAGTAAATTGCCCTCGTCTTAATGAGCCAGTTATGCACTATATTGTCATGAACAATCTATTATCTCGAGAGGTTTCAGCATCCTCATTAGTGTGTTGTGCTTTGTGTAGCGTTATTCAGACAGGAGTGTGTTTACCAGAGGTGATGCAGGCACTTTTTCCTTTTCGACTTTATCCCACGTTACTTTATCATCATAAAACCATCCACGCAGCTGTATTAAGGTATTAGATGTCACTTAATACTTGCTTGGGCAAAGATCCCGGGGAAGGTCGGATGAGACGAGCCCCTCCACCAAACTCTCAACGTATTTTTGGCCGTAACTAGAGATTTTATATGCTAATTATGATAATATTTCAGACAAATATCCCAGAAGATAAAACCATGAGAAAATGATATTTCACATCCAAAAGGTCAAAGGTCAACTTCACTGTGACATCATAATGTTCAGCTCTCTATCAGTGAAGTGAAGACAGCATGTTTCTCACTGGAAATTATTCACTGGAACTTCAATTTTTGCCAACAATACACTTAATACCTGTTATTAAATTCCTTTAAAGTTATACAGTCAATATAGTGGTAAGTTCCATATTAAATCCCTTCAAAGTCTTCAGTAAAGACATTATATGAGTCTGGACAGACATGGATGTAAACTGTAATTTGACTGCAGGGTTCAAATTACCCCATGGCTTTCAGAGGAGCATGCACAAGCAACCATGAAGTGTGCAGCAACATGGTCAGTGGCAGGGTTACTGTGAAGACCTTCTACTGTTACTACCACAACAGTGTATACACACATCATGTAGTAAAACAGTAAAGCTGAACAGCTGTTAAATATTGTTTTGCAACTAACTACATATAAAGAGACTTCTTCCGCAATGTAAATAAAAAAAGGAAGAAGAAAATATAAGAAAAGGAATATAATCTGTAACACTAAATGAACAACGTTGTCGAGCTCCCCCTAAATGTCTTGAAGTAAACTTTCAGGACATCCCATGTCCTTTTCAGGGGAGCCGTAGCTCCCCCATAATTCAAAATGGGGGCGCTAGACTGGTTGGTGGAGACATACAACTGTGAGGAAGTTATTCTATTTTTTGACTGCTTTGTTTTATACAACCGTTGACAGCCGACTTCTTACACTTCTTAACCAGCCACTAGAGGACACAAGTGATCAACAACTGCTTCAGTTTGAAATCTTGTTTCAGCCCGGGACA
This sequence comes from Lutjanus erythropterus, assembly GCF_056507025.1. Taxonomy (NCBI): domain Eukaryota; kingdom Metazoa; phylum Chordata; class Actinopteri; order Lutjaniformes; family Lutjanidae; genus Lutjanus; species Lutjanus erythropterus. Next base: position 6,571,655 of record NC_139327.1, read on the forward strand.
ACATGTGTGGGGTTCATGTTAATGTTGGAGGAGCTTTACAGATCCCTGCTGGTTGCACCTGGCAGTTGTGGTGACATTGCAGTAGGTGCTTCACCATCTGTCAAACCAGGTAAAATGTCCTTTGCATGTAAAATCCAACAGACTCAATGGTACACAAGGTGAAGCACAAATACTGCACACAAATAAATAAATACTTAATGAATCAATCATTTAATACAAAGCATAATACAACTTACATTGAGAGACCATAAAGATTTCGGACAGAATAGACCTGTCCGTTCTCTGAGGTTCTGTCAACATTAACAAATTAATATTGGTGGAACTTTACAAATCTCAGCTGGTTGCATCTGGCAGTTGTGGTGGCATTGCAGTAGGTGCTTCACCATCTGTTGCCTGGCAGGGACCCGCACTCCACTGAGTGATCTCTTCTAGTTAATTCTTCTGACTTTGTTGTTTTAAAGGGTTTGTTCGGATGCTGATTTTTCTTTTCCCAGCACACCACAGTCCCCTCTACGTTGTAATTAGATCTGCGGCCTCGTGTTCTCGATGTTACATATGGGTTCAAACTTGAACTTGTTGTTACATTTCAAAAGCATAACTGGGGCCTACCACGGGTCATCAAAGTGTATTACAGGTTCAAGTTTAAATCAACAGTTTCACAATCAAATCGACCTCTGGCCTCTTGTGAATATTGTATGCTTTTTTTAGACCACTTCTGTCAGCATATAGGGGTTAGACATTATATGAGGCTAATTGCCCTCTTGGCGGATGCTCTCTGAAGCCATGGTAGTGTTCTACCATATAATTATAGTCATCCCTGCTTCACAGTCAACTGAGGCTGAGCAGAAACATTATGTTGAGCTGAGTGATGGATGTATTGAACATCTGCTTTGTATGTAAGTCTGCATTACCTGTTTATACCAAATCTGTTGTGCATCCTGAAATTTGAAAAATAATGTACTTGAAATCAAATGTTTTCATCAAACAATATTTTAAAAAATCTACATTTCAGAAAGAGGGCTTGGTATTTATTTTATTGTCAACATCCTGGATGTCTCTGGAACAGAGTCCTCTTCTCAAAGCCTGCAGCTGTCCTTTTACTCAGCAATTCATCTGAATTGTCTTTCAGGATCATTGACCAGCAAGCTTACTCTTTCCCAAGAAAACAATCTGACATTTCAATAGAATCAAGCAAGCAAAGCACATTAGTTCTGCAGCATGTACACTCTCAAAGGCAATTACAGAACAACGGAGGCGAAAAGTAAAGTGATGAAGCAGGAAATCTTTTCCATTTGAAATGTTAAATATAGTACGTTAAGCATTGTTGAAGCTTGACTGTTCAGACATGAGACAATGCTGCTTTGTTATTGAGTAAAGGCACAATAATTTCATTAGTCACGCACGGAGCACCAAAGGATGAAAAGAAAATTAGCAAAATATTATATATGACTTTGAATTCCATGGGAGCTTAGTTGTGCTCATCTACCCCAATAAAAAGACCAACAAAAAGACCCAAGGCCCCTGAAAGTCCTGTTAGTACAGTGGTGTACAGCAGTTATTTGTTTGTTTTGATGGAATGATTGAAGGAGACATCAAGTGTCCAATTCTACAGATCAAACCTGGAAACAGAAGACTTGTCCCCATGGCACAACTAGGGTTGCAAATTTGTGATGGTTGGGCACATTAAAGGAGACATTATGCTCCTTTTGGAGTTCATATTTTTATTTGGAGGTTTACAGGCTTTTTACAGGCCACAGTCTCTGCTGCTCTGCTCTGATTGGCCACCTCCCTGTCAGGAGAGCAGGCATTGCCCACTGTTGGCCCTTTTCCATACACAGAGCTGGCCTGGCTCGACTCGGTTTGACTTGGCCCATCAGCACAGCAGGACAGGGGTTTGTATTTCCATTACAACAGGGCTACTTGCTCGAAGGTGTGTCTGTATAGTGGTGGATTAACCGTTCATGTACAGCTGTGGGATAAACACACTCTTTTCATAAATTCTTCACAATAAAGGTCCCCTGTTCTTTTGTTATGTTCTTTTTGTTACCATCTGGGGCGTGGCGTGGTGCAGCTCGGTGTGCTGAAAATGGAAATGCTATTTGGCGTGGTACAGTTCGGCTTGGCGCAGTCAAAAGCGCCAGTGGAAAAGGCCCATGTGATTCACTAGGTACTCAACAGTCGCCTATCTAGTGATTGTGCCCTTTGTTCCCTTTTTAGGGAAGGCAAATCTTACTGGTGTTTTGGAACACATATTTTTGGAAAGGGGGAGCAAGCAAAAAACAGAGAAGATTTCTCATATTTTGGGGGTCTTTAGAGACACCAGAGATTCATATTTTTGTTGAAAAACCATGAACATGTGTATTTTGCACAATAAATAATCAACTAATCATTAATAATTAATAAGATATTAAAACAAATATTTTTTTCTCATTTTAAGTTGTACTTAAACAATTATAACAGCGCATTAGTTGTGTGAAACATTAATTCATAAACACTTTAAACAAACAGAATAATAAGAGAACAAGGCTCTTACTCTAAACAGCTGCTCTTGTCCTCCTGCTCTTATTCAACAAATGGCTCTGCCAAACAAGCCGATGTCAAATGGGGCTTTATTACTGTCATTTCCAGACTAACAAGTCCGATCAAACCCAACCAGCAAAAAAAAAACTGAGCTCCAGAGAAGAGAAGAGAAGAGAAGAGAAGAGAAGAGAAGAGAAGAGAAGAGAAGAGAAGACAGACTTTATTGTCTTGAGGAAAATTTGTCTTGGATACATACAGTGCCTGCCGTTAAAAGATACAAGAAATCCATACAGTCCATACACAGAGCTGTCACCAGTCCACAATCACACACTCAGTACCTACAGTACATGTTCAAACTGCCATCAACCAACAAACTGCACGCTGCCCATAGCACAACATGTCTGTCTTACACAGTCATCATAAAAATACAGTTATATAAAAAAAAAATTACATTACATGGTTCTGGTACAGTTGGACAGTTTGATTGACAAGGGGACAAAAGAGTTCTTAAAGCTGTTAACCCTCCACTGGGGGACTACAAGCGTCTGCCTGAGGGGAGAAGTTGGATGATGGAGGACATGGGTGGGGTCTGAAATAATCTCCTTGGCCTGTCTGATGATGGTTTGTTCAAAGACAGATTGGAGTGTGGCATCTTGCCTGACTTCAGTGATTTCCATGGCTCTCTGTGTAAGCCGGGTGAACTGGTAGAAATGGTGAATGCAAAGGTTAATCCATTTTTAATTGTTTAAATTCATAATGGCAAATAATGGATTAATCATTAACCTCCTCAGGCTCTACCAAAGCAAAAAACACAAGAGCCCATTCCTTCCACCTGCATAATAATTCACTGAAAAATAAATATTCATAACATTAATCAAACATAAGACATATGTGCAAAAGGCAAATAAATACCTCATGAGGCTAGCGTCTGGCTCCAATGACATATTTTCTCCTTTTAAAAAAGAAAAAAACTGATTCCAGACAAGCAACTGAAATGACACATTCTTTGTCACTGACTTGATCAAAGCACATATTTTGAAGGAAAAGCACAGATGTAATTAATAACATTAATAATGGCCTTGTTCCATTTATTATGTCCCAGTAAGCCTGCAAACAATCCCAGCTCCCTGGAACTGGCACACCTGAATGGAATTAGGCCATTAATCATGTTAACTTGCAGCTGTGTTTGATGACAAGTTGAGATGTCTGATGTGAGGAAGCCCTATAAACAGACCTTCATGATGCATAGAACTTGCAGAAATAAACCATGTGACGCTCAGGCTCGAGACAACCAATCATCAACAGGTTCCAGCATAGGTGTACAGAGGAAACACCTGACATGTCACAGAAGGAAAAGCACAGGTGTAAATAATAAAGTGAATGATGGCTGAATTCCATTTAGGTGCTTTAGTGTCAGTGTCCTGCTGTTTGTGCATGCTGGGTAACACCATCAAGGCCTGAATAGAGCCACTGTTAATGTCATTAGTGACACTAATTAGTAACTGTGCCTTTCCTACTGACAAGTCAAAATGTCTGCTGTGAAAAAGACCTGTTAATTAACACACACACACACACACACACACACACACACACACACACACACACACACCAGTACATACAAAGAAAAAATGTCCAAACCGTAGGCCAGTTTAGAATCACTGAAAATAGCTGGAATAAGAGTTAGTAGAAAAAAAAAGGAAACATTAAGAAAAAAATCTGGAATAAAATATTGCAGTATTAAAAATAAAGAACACAAGGTCATGATGCAGCTTAGTTAATGTAATGCCCAAGAAAATACACAGGCTCCTTGTGCATGTACAATCTGAAGTCAATTAACCTACCCACACAACTCCAGCATTAAATTGCAAATCATTATTTGGATGCTGTGTGAGGGAGAGTTTGTCAAAGATTTTCTCTTCTGGGGATAGATTTTTCTAAATGGAGAGATTCATCAAAAGGAGGATAACACAGTCCAAAAACTACTTAACGGCATAACAATATGCATTAAAACTCACCTCGCAGTACGGATCCAGCAGGACAGCTTTAGTTTGAGACGAGGGTCGATATACAGTGCGCCCTTCTTTAAACCTGTACAAGGAGAGACGTCAGAATGAGCTGCATTAAAGCCACTGTGAACCCAAATCCACTATAGTCTTCTAATCATCTAATGTAGCGTCTTATGTACATAATAGTAAGTATATATTATTAGAAATCAGATTTAATCCAAATTCAGAATATTGCCTTTTAAATTTTGTGCACTTTCCTGTATTGGATTTGAGTTTGTGCTTGGAGTTTTTTTTTTTTTTTTTTTACAAATATTACACAATTAATTCCACAAACCAATCATAAAAACCCAGCTGGTGTGTGAGTGCAAAGAAAACTTCTCTTTTCCAGCTGCTGCAGCTGTTCTCTGAGTCTGAGCCATCTCAGCCACGTTTTATCACTGCTTTAACACAGGCAGTGATTTAACCTGGCTTAAATCAATATCAGTTTAAGTGCAAGCTATATTTAGAACATTTTTTTTTCTTTTTTGCTTTGCTGTCCGACAGTCCTCACCGACGGGGAACTGAAGCTGCCTTCTGTGCTCTCTTCATAGCTGGAAAAATTGCAAAAAAACAAAAAAACAAAACAAAAAAACAGGTATTTTCCCTCGCAGGACATGAGAGTTACTGATCTACCACCAGCAAGTAACATTAGCAAACCCAAACATACATGATAAAACATCAGAGTCACACCACGGTCATACTATAACACAAACTAACAAACACAAAGACAAACTACTCCTATAACTCGCGTGTCCAGCGAGGTAAAAACACTGTCTGTCCATGGAGTCTGGTGAGGTTTTTTTAGGTGGTCCTTTATTTAGGTGCTAAAATATATTTTTCTGCTGCCTGCATCTACAGTGATCAACAGCAGGACATTAGTGAGCATTATATTCTGTGTTTGGACCCAGCTGTCAATCAAACATGATCTGACCCGCCCACACACTCATGAAAATGGTCTACACAGCAAAATGAGCTGTTTTTGAACCAGGTTTTCTACTTGTTATGAACATTTATTTTCACTCAGATCTTTTTGGTTGCTTAATGACAAACTTTACTCTGATATCATATATGCATTTTTACTATTTCAAGCCAAGTTTCTAGAGGCTTTAAAGTGAGAAATCACAGGAATTCAAATTCAGGAAGATTTTTAACTGTCAATTTTTACCTGTTCGAGGGAGACATATATACAGTATGTATGATGGCATTTGTGCAGGATTTCCACACTGATGATTGTGAATGCTGAATGTGATTTGTTAAGAGTCACATTAAGAGCTTGTCAGTCCTGAGTGAGGAATAACCCTGCTGGGAAAAATTGGATTTCATGCCAGTATTTTATTGATGAAATCATTTGTGCTCCCGTGAATCTGACTCACTTGTTAGATCATTCTCAGTTGTGTTGGAGCTGCAAACCTACAGGCAAAGAGAGGTTATGATTGGTACCCAGTTAACTGCAGGGATTTATTTTCAATTTGAATCTTTGTGTGTGTTGCATGTATTATCCTCAGGCTTGGGGAGTGAGGGATTACATGTAACAGGATTACATAACCTGGATACAGAAAAAGGTAACTGCATTTACAGTTAAAGATAAAAAAGATTTAAAAATGAAAAATAGTGAAATTTATAACCAGTGTAGCATTTTGTTCTTTAGAGGCCATGATAATGAATTGAAAACTGTATGTGCACTGTGCATGGTAGTATATTGTTCTTTATTTTAAAATTGTAATCCTACTAATATCCCCATTTTTACTAAATATAATCTGTTCACATCTTTTTTTTTATCTGTAATACAGTCACCTTTTTGTATCCAGAATACATAATCCTGTCACATGTAATCCATTACTCCCAAAGCCTGACAGTAACAAAGTATTTGTACTTTGTCATTCACTAACTCAGATGAGTAGAATTACATGACAGCCCTCAGTGTCCATCCTGTATGCACCACATTCAGAGCAATGTTTGCACATGAAAATGAGGGCTGATGGGAGGCAGTTCCTCGAGCATCATTGTGTCATGTGACAGTATTTCATGCAGTAAAATATTTTTGATAATGAGCTGAACGATGCAGCATAAATACTTGATGTGGCTGTGATTCAGTAAAGCTGAACGATACATGAACAATAACAAGAGAAGTGTAGAAAGATGCCAATTTATTCTGTCTGAAGCAGGTTCAGGTTTTCCATCTCTGTATCCAAAACTGGTGGACTGAATTCCACCAATCAACATTTCAGTTCATGTGGGAAACAGTGTTCTCAAATAAGTACCATTTCTGATTAAATACTATGTAGTCTAGGCATATTTAATAATATACATGTATGCAAATATTTACATCTCTGTACAGGCCTGTATAGCCTACAGTGTTAATTACATCTTGCTCCTTCGTGTGCAAGGCTTTTGGTTGCTACCTTTGTTTGGTTGAGAGAATAAAGTCACAGTGTGTAAAGTGGTAAAAATGGATTTCACCGTGCAGAAAACAGAATGTATTTACTGTAACACCAGCACTGAACTGTACTGAAGACTGTGGAGGGCTCTGGATAAAAGTGTGTAAGTGCTACCAAACAACCTGCTGTGTTTGTGTGGGACAAACTGGAACTATTATGTCAACTGGTTTAGGTCATGCGATGTCCTGTGATGTGTTTAATAATTTTCCCTATTTTTGATACCAGTTTTTAGAAAACCAATCTATTAAAATCAAGTCTAGGAAAAATGTCTGTCATCATCTGCGAGATTGGTATACTTTAGTTAGTTATTGATTTTGTTTATTTGAAATTACATTTTTTTTCTCTTTCTTTTTTCTCTAATATTGGAGATAAATAAATAGATAAATAGAGAGGGCTTGTATTTGTGTATTTGAAATACTTAAAGTATAGTGTATCATTTTATTCTCAGATATGATATTTTATATAAGGTTTGAATTTATGAACAGTTGAAATAGATCGCAGACAAAAATATCAAAATTGGACACAGAAAGACAAAGACAGATAGAAACAGACAGACAGGCAGACAGAGTGACAGACAGATACAGACAGATAAACAGTTTTAAAATGTTAATTTCAAACCTTGAGCTGCTTCAGGTGTAATTGTCTCTGTATGAGATTTAACTGTAAAAAAAAAACTCAGGCTGGTGAAATTGGCCAATCACCTGTGTGCAATGACAGATTCAATTTTAAATACTCCAAAAAGAGGCAGAAATTGAGACAACGTACCTCTCAAACTCCAGCTGTTTAATGAAACACTGTGTGTGCTCCCAACCGTGCAGGACTAGCAGAAGAAAAATAATAAGAAAGAAATAAGAAAAAGTATAGAGGATTATATATAGTGTGCCTCCTCAGGCACACTGAATTATTGGATGAGATGATGCCACATTAGAGATATGAAGGATTTACTGTATGTAGTATATATAAAATAAAATATATAAGGATGTATAGAGACTGGTATACATGTATTAAATGATATAATAATTGATTGAAATATCTCTCAGTACAGCTATCCACCATGCATGTTGTTGTTCAATTTAGCCACTAGAGGGCGCACGAGTCAAGACTCACTTTAATCGTCATGATGGATGAATTAATTGACATAGATATACTATGTTAATAAAATCATTTTAACAGCAGCAACATTGATATGAAATAGTAAGGAAAACACAGGTGTTTCCAATGATACTTTTCAGGGTCCATGTAGTGAGGAGGAACGTCAGGCCAACGTGCAGAACAGCAGCACTGTAATGGAACGGGACCTTAATTAGTGTCATTGGTAACACCTGTGTCATTCTACCGTTACTACATGAATGTGAAGAAAGGTTTATAGCTTATACTCCTCAAGTTTCATGAAGGACATCAATAATGAATGTGTCATCCGTCGCTGGTCTAAACGAGGTACATTTGGAAGGTAATTTTCATTGTTTAAAATGTATTTATCACGTATAATGCAGCCAGAACGGTGTTAGCTAGAGTTAGCTAAAATGATAGCATAAGTGTGTTACTGAATTGCAGCTAGTTAGTTAGCTAACATGGGTACCAAACATTGGAGAATAGATGGAGAACAAAATCATTTCTTATGACTCATTAAAGGATTTGTCTTAAGAACTTAAATGTTAAATGCTTTCCTCTTTTTTTTTTTTTTATTAATTCTTCCTTTCGTTTTTATTGAATTATTTATTATTATTATATAACCTATATATTTATTTATTATGCATTAGTTATCGTTGACTTACTTTAAATAATTAGAGTTAATTAAATGATAACACAGAGGACGCTGTCAGTGAGGTCTGGTTTTTTTTTTTTTTTTTTTTTTTAAAAAAGGCAACATAACCGGAAAAAATTAAGCAAACAAAATTTAATAATTGTCTCTGCCATATGAAATTTAAAATCAAATTTTCAGGATGAGTAAAATGTTACTTACTGTTGCTCATGATTATAAATAAAATTATTCCATTACAATAATTAAAGCCAATAGCTTGTGGGTAGTGTACTTGAAAGATGGCACCCGCGGTATTATTAAGCCATTTTTCATTATTATCAAAGTGACATTTGCTTTCACACGGTGTGTAAATTTACATTAGATTATTGAGTCCACTGATTGCCTTACACAATCCTGGATTAATTCCCTGCAGAGTACAACTCTATGCCTCAACGTTATGATGTTTGGGTTTCATTTTCCTTAACCACACAGTAAATACAAAGCTTGTTTGACTTACCTAACCGAACAAAACTAATCCATCTTCTTTTGACAGTTGGGGTTCAATTCTTTACCCTTATCATATTTTCTCCTTCAGTAATTGCCTTTTCTTTCTATTTCACAGGCTCAGAAAAGGGAATTGATTAAATTGTGAGTCTCAGCGGCGCAGAAGGAAAGAAGAAAACCTCAGTCAAAGAAAAATACAGTAAAGCCCCAGAGGCCAAGTAAGTCTGGCATATAATGTATCTTTATCTATGACTAATGACACAACTTCTTCAGTATTCTCATTACAGCTCAGCCCTTTGCTATCTCTCCCAGAGGACACTAATTTGAATGAGATTGTACAAACGTGTATGAAAATCTGTGTTGCCCTGGAAGACATCAGCTCAGGTCCAGTATTCATTTGACCTCAGGATGTTGAAGTTCAATCAGTGATATTAATTTTCTTCCTTGTGACTGTGATGAAATGGTTTCAAATAAATGGTTAGAGGGAGCTTATGGAATACAAGAGGCTGTAATTGCCTGGAGAGCCTGTTAAAGCACAAACATGAATTTCAGCTTATTTATACACATTGTCCTCAGCGACTCCCTGCATGTCTTTGCTGACACTTCTCTTCAAACCTTCTACTCCCTCTCTGCTTAGTCTCCTCTCTTCTGACACTTGCCTGCCACCCTCTACTCTCACTGAGGTTTTATAAACCAATTTCCCTGGAAAAAATCAATCCATTAGAGGTGGATTCCAAGAAGAGCAGAAAATTAAATAATTAAGGGTGCTGCAGTGAAAATAGCTGCTGAAATGAGCCTGTCCAATCACTTAACAAGGTGTCGTTTTATATTCCTGAGAGGTGGCCCTGTGTCAGGGTACAGATAACCTTTTAAAAGACCAATTTACTTTTCACAATTATTTAGACCCACTTTATTAACTAAATTACCAAGTGATCTAGCCTCTGTGCCCTCCTCAAGTTGTTCAGACTACACAGGGCTACACAGCATGCCAATGAATTTAGCTTAAAGTGGACATATTGAAAAAATGTCTCACATTTGCAATAAATCAGCCAAACTTTAAATTGCATCAAGTAAAAGTAACACAAATATTCTTACGTAATCCACTATAAATCCAGTCGTGTGTGTTGAAATGAAACAAGACGATAAACAACTATAACACAGTCTGACATCTGTCAGAGCAGATGATTGTATTTTAGTTAATTGTGTAAAATGAAAGTACTTGGTTGAAAATGCCAGCAGCTGACAGCATCTTTTCAGTGTGGGCTTGTATTTATTGACCTTTGAGGTAATAGGCAGTGGATTGTGGGAAAGGGCCACATAGATGTGTACAAGCTGTTGGTCAGTGATGTCAGTTCATGAAATTGAACTTGTGCTCAGCTTGTTGTATTATGAGGTGCCTTGTCTATAGCCAGCTGTGGACATTTATATATGTTAAAAACACAGGAGGAGAAGTAGTTAGAGCAGAATGTTTTTTAAATGAACTGAACACACAGCTCAGTGTATTCACCTCTCTCATCAAAGGTGCTGTTCCTTAAACAGGTGTCAAAGGACAGATCAAATATTTCCTCAAGAGTTCTACAATCTGTGGCGCCCGAAACATGGGTGAGGGAAATGGCGGCGTCCTTGACATTACCCATCTATTCTGCCTGGCATCTTGACTAATGATGTTAGCGAGTACCTGGAGAAGTGACATCCATCTTGACATTTTTGAGGTGAGGCAGAGGAAAAGCTGAAATCGTGTTCTTTTGCGTATTATGTCCACTTGGATGTGTCTGTAAGCCAAGAAATAACTGTGTGCAAGTTTCAGTAGTTTTTGCAAACTCACTCAGTCACTCTGATAAACTCAAAACAAGAATACTACTACTATTAATGTTAATAATAATTATCAAGGTAATCTATTTATCATTATAATGTTGTCACTGTACTGGAATTTCTTATTTATATACAGTATTCTGAAAAATATCGATATTCAATACCATTTTCAGTATCACAGGGAAATTTTCACTCAACATTGAAGACATAAAAATTTTTATTGAAAGATAAATAGATTGACATGACAATGGATTTGGCAAATTAGGGCTGAAACTAATGATAATTTTTATTATTAATTAATCTGACATTTGTTTTCTCAGTTAATCGATTAGTTGTTTGGTCCAGAAGACGTCAGAAAATTAAGAAAAATGTTGATCAGTGTCAAAGATGACATCCTCAAATGTCTTGATTTGTCCACAACTCGAAAATATTCAGTTTACTGTCATAGAAAACAGAACCAGGGCTGCAAGTAATGATTATTTTCATTGTCGATTAATCTGTCCATCATTTTCTCCATTCATTAATTAATCCTGTCACAAACTTGTTAAAAATATATTTATAATATAATTTTTTGATCATTTTCTTGATTAATCAATTATTTGTTTGGTCCAGATGTCAGAAAGTTGTGAAAAATGTTGATCAGTGTCAGCTCGGAACACATCGCACCCATTGAGAATGTTTGCTAAGCGATGTTGTGTTGGAGCAGGTCTCTGTAAGATGTGGGCACAACCGTCTCTGGTTTCCTGTTGCTTGGCCATCCTGAGTCCCATTTTGTTCACTCCATTTGCACGGCCGGTCATTAGCCAGGAGCTAATGCTAAGTCCAAGTCCACTCTTACCTTCACTCTTCACCTGCAGTATTCACATAACCCATAGCAGTGCTTGTTGGTCCAGCTGGTCTGACTGGGTGATCCAAAGATTCCATGTGCATTGTTGATCATCTTAAAGGGGTAGTTCACCCAAAAATGAAATGTCTAGCAGTGTTTGTGGACTAAAAAACTAAACCCACTCCTTAAGTCCACATAAGCGTGAGTATATAATGATAGAATTTTAATTTTTGGATGAATTATCCCTTTAAGGCCCACTGCTCTTTAAAACCCACACTTCCTTTTCTAATGCCTACAAGCATATTTCTGTCATAGGTGCTGCATGTTGTAGCAATAAAACCGGAAAAAAACTGATTAAAACAAATATGATGCAAAAGGACCTACCAGCAGCAGCATCTGCATATGCTACCATTTCCATTGTAATCATGGAAATATAGCTGTTTGATACATTTGATCCAAGTGCTGTAAAGTTAAAGCGCCCTCGCCATCATAGTAACAATGATGTAATACTACTTTATTACATATTTACTGCACATCAAAACAACAGGCTTTGAAGCCCAGTCAGCAGCTCAGCAGCCTGTTTGTACTAAATATAATTGAAGCCAAGTAACAGGGCTCAAGCCAACTGGGATATGGACAAATCAAAGACTAATGAACAGAGCACAGGCCAGTATGGACAAACCACAGCATGATAGCAACACTGGAGCGTTACGTTTCAGGTCAGACAAGTGGGATTTCTTTTCACATACTTATTGTGCACTGCAGCTTGCCTCGCATTTATACACACTCTCACAAACAGCTTCCACTTATAAAACCAGCTGGGTGGGGTCAGGGTTCCAGTCACAGGCCCTGAAAGTACTCTTCATTTTCTTAAGGTATGTGAAGCTCCAAGAGAAATACAGTACTCCTATTAAGGGCTGCAACCAATGATTATTTCCTTTGTCATTTAATCTATCGATCATTATCTCATTTAATTGACTCATTGATTATGTCTTAATATTGTCGGTTGAAAAATAGGTCCAAACATGTGGAGCAAGAAATCCCATTTGTCTCACTTGAAGGTCCTTGTGCTCATCATCTTCATCTGTTTCACAGCACATTTTTAGCATTGGCAACACTGGGAAATAGAGAAAACAAAAGAAAAATCCGAATTGCTGGAAGTGACAGAACATGAAGGATCTTAGTTACAAAGTAAATGAAACTTCCCGGGGACAGAAACTGTGTGTGTATTTCTGTATTTGTATTAATATTTTGTTTGCATTTTTTTAATGCTACGTGTGGTTAATTGGTGATTGTATGTGTCAGAATTTGCCTGGGTATTATTTCTGACCGATATATTTCTTTGCTCATGTGCTGTCAAATTGGTGAAGATATCTTCATTTGCATGCCTTCTGAAGTTGTGGTACATTGAGGTCTTAGGACCCCCATAGTATTGTGTTGGATTACTGAATTTTCACACTGTAGCAAATTCAACATGCCCATTATTACTGACAGCTCTGAATAACATTTCATGTACAACGCAAGCAGCTTTTGCTGAGGGGGCTCAACACAGAGATCTAAGAAGTCCCAGTCTGGACGCAGACATTTTGAAAGACACCCCAGATGTTTTTTAGACTGTGTTTTTGTCAGATTCTCTCGTTGCATTTATGATGCAGCTTTAATTGGAACAGACTGTTCTCAGAGCTGAATTTGAAGAGGAATCAATGGGCGAGCTGAAGGCAGCAAACAGAAAGAAGGGGGGAGTGAATGACAATATAAAAAAGTTGTTTACATACTGTATAAAAATACATAGCCAGCTCTGAATAAATAGACCAAATAAGACACAAAGTGCTTTCTGTGTGTGTGCATGTGTGTGTGTGCGTGCGTGTGTGCGTGCGTGTGCGTGCGTGTTGTGTGTGTGATTCCAGATGAATACTAGCCAGAATAGTAAATGTCATCAAATTTCCCAGCCTCTGGTTATTTCCTGCTGCATATCAGCAGAAGGCTGAAAAGCTTTTTTCCATCTCAAAGCAGATAAACAACTTGTACCGGCAAATGAAGAGAGGCTGAATTTAATGAAAAGGCAAAGATGCAGGTCATGGGGACTGAGACAAAATCAAAGCTGGAAAATACATTAGGAATTGGCTTCACTATTTCAAATTCATAAACCAACGGCCTCCTCACCATGACGGTGAATACAGCCCCTCTGATCCCACAGCCATGGCTGCTGCCCTCCGTTCTCAGCTTATCCCTGTGTGTCTGTAACCTCAATGTCAGCCAAGCAAGTTATCCACGGTGGATTGGGAGATGTGTCACCTTTGTACTCTCCTGCCACAGTTCGCTGAAGCTCAACTGCTCAGTTGCTGCAATTGTGTTTGAAGCATCACAGGTCAAAAGGTTATGTATTCCTTTATTTTCTCCTCCAATCCTTTTTTTCATGTCAGGATGCTGAAGACAGCATAACATTGCTCAATGTAGTCTGTGCTTCAGCGTTAGAATGCACACTGGACAGATAATGGTGACTTGATCTTAACTTGAAAACTCAACTCAAAATGTCACTTCAAAGTCATTATGATCATTCAGTATGTTCACATGCACCTGTAGCTCAAAGCAAGCTTTATATTAACTCAAGAATCAGTTTGGTCCACATTCATGAAGAGGTGTCAGATAGGCTTGAGTTATGAGCTAACAGTAGTTGACAGGAGTGAAGCTGTCAGTATGCTTGTTGGATGGTCAAATAACTTTGGAGACACCCGTCCTCCACACTGTTCTGATGTCAGATTGGAGGGCTGAGTCCGACCATTAGTGCCATTCACAGGCCTGATATGAGTCATTATGAGTTATGATTTCAGTGGGAATTGTAACTTTTGCATTTCTTTTTCACAGAAAAAAATAAAAATAAAAATGATGATATTCCCTACTTCTTTAGAATATGATGCATCTGTGTTGCTCCATGATGCTTAATTTGTAATATTAGTTTGTGACATATTTTACCAGTCAAAAATTGCAGCTCTTGCCATTTGGATGTTGCACTTAGCCATATTGTGATTTCATTAATATTTCAAATATATTAATAATAATATTTCAGATTTCATTGTTAAGCCCAAATTCATATCCATTTCACACTGTGATTGGCCAGCTGTGCAGAGGTTTTTTAGATTAGATTTCGAGCAGCAACTATTAATTGATTATTAGTTGATTTTTGAATTAAATGGCAATTAAATGATTTTGTTAATCAGCTGATTGGTGACAATTGCTTTGAGTCATTTCTTAAGAAGAAAAGTCAAAATTCTCTTCTGCTTCCGCTTCTTAAATGTGAATATCTTCTGGTTTCTTTACTTCTCTCTGACAGTAAACTGAATATCTTTGGGTTGTGAACAAAACAAAACATTGGAGGATGTCATCTTGGACTTTGGCAAACACTGATCAACATTTTCACCATTTTCTGATATTTTATAGATCAAACAAGACAGATTAATCAACGATGATAATAACTGTTAGTTAGCGGCCCTAAGTTGATTAGCCTTGGACAGAGAACAGGCGACATGGCCACACACGTACAATACTACAGTTAACATGTAGTATCACACCCAGATCCATACATACCAAAACAGACACACCAAGATTATTACTTCATGTCCTAATCTGAAGTGTTGCACCGATGCCCTACAAAGAATACTTGTACAGATACCCTTCACAAAATTATTGCCCAAATGCTCTGCACACTACAGACGTCACTGGCGTATGAGTCGCAGCGAAGAGTTTGTGGTGAAGTGACCGAGCATTTTGATCCTCTTTATGGCTCTTCACTTTTGATTTCTAACAGGGCTGGACAACACATTGCATGAACTAATTCTGTTTGAGTACAACCTGGCTCTAGCGATAGATCGGAAAATACAAGAACTAAACAAATTGGATCCAGGACAGATCAGTGTTTCTCCTTTTTTACAGTGATCAGTGTGATGCTTATTGGGCTATAGCAGGACCATGAATGAATTAGCTCGCTATTTTGATCTGTGACACTCTGTAGTTTGTGTATTAGAGTATCAGCATAGGGGAGAAGAAGAGCAATGGAGAAGTAAAAGGGACATTTCAGCCTCAAGTCAAAAATACCTATTTTTCTTCTGGCCTGTAGTGCTATTTATCCGTCTATGCTGTTTTGGTGTGCGTTGCGTTTTGGAGATATTGGCCATACAGATTTCCGCCTTCTCTTTAATATAAGGAAACTGGATGGCACTGGTTCTATGGTCCTCAAAACACCAGAAAAATAAATAAAAAAAAACACAACAGCAGTGTCTCCAAAAGTCAACCAAACTCACACCAAAACTACCTAGATGATAGAAGAGCACTATGACATAGAATGAAAATTTACAGTTTTGGTTTGGGTGTGAACTGTCCCTTTAAGTGCTGCTGCGGCCTTTCAAAGCACAAAGGAAGTGACTAAATGTTGAGATTCTCGCACAGACTTGTAACAGACAAGTAGAAGGTCATTGTCATGTCTGTTTCCATGCTGAGACTCTGATGTGTTTGTTGAAAATAATAGTCGTAAATGCTTTTGGAGAGCTTTTTGTGTAATTAATAACTTATCAAAGCCTGCTCAGAGTACAGTCCTAATGTTTCCATGTCAAACACTAAAATATGCATATGGGTGTATTATTGAAACACTAGTAATGAATGATTTTTGTCAGTGTTACTGAAAGGTATTTTCTGTAGTGAAATGCTACACCTTCCATTTTAACATACCCTACAGCAGTGGTTCCCAGTCTTTTTTCCTTGGAGCCCCCCCAGCCCACACGCACTCATACATATGGCAAAAAAAAAAAAGGGGGGGGGGGGGGGTGATTCATTCCAAAGCTTTAACATCAGTTGTAATTATTTTCATTCTTAAGATATACATTACATTTGGTAAATGACTCTATTCTATTATAAACTTAACATTTTTCTATTGACAAACCAACAGAGGAGTATTGTGAACACTCATCCTTACCAAAAGAACAACAACAATTCATTGTCACAGAGCTGTGGCCTACTAAGTAACCTACTATTTTTGATTGAGGACAAAAAAAAATCTTTTGAAATAGTTCTATGTACAGACTTTTGTATAGATTGTGACTCTAGTGAATATGTGCAAATATAATATTGACAACCTCAGAGCAGACCCCAAGTTGGGAGCAAATGACCTACAGTTTTTTCCTGCACGTAGCTGATCTGACATGATATATTTTGGTAGCTCAGCTTCAGTGGGAAGTGCATACTAAAGAGTTTTCACTTTGAGACAGAAAGACAATGATCCTGGGAAAATGTGTTACAATTTCAAAATATGGTACGGCCTGATTTGTCACCACAGGGATGGCAGAAGCCTCAAACCTCTGACACTAAACAAAAACTGAATAATAGACCGCAATGTTTTCACCTGTCCAGACATCGTATTGTAACATGAAATAAGCGCTGAGAATCTAGCTGTAAAATCTCTACAAGAGACATTTGTTTGCATCCTTACATAAAACTGATGCTGTGTCCATATATTCCTGTAGATTATTTAGACTATGATACAACAGTTAGATCTTTATAATGAAATATGAAATAAATTGTTATGCCTTTCATTTATTTTGTGGTTGAATTCAGTTTTTTCTTACCACCAGTTATTTACTGAATCTATATGGAGCTTAGGCCTCTGATTTCTTCACTGGCTCACCGTACCTTATAGCAGAGCTCTGTTGTCTTGCTTCCATCTAGTGTTCAGTAGTGAAATTGCTTGTGAATTCACTCAAGTAAATGAAAAAAAAAGAAGCTACATCTTATCTCATTTGTCAAAAGAAAAGGGCAGAGACTTCATGGCTGAGTGGAGCAAGAGTTTTCTATTTAACAAGAATACAAATCTGACAAATAATGAACTACAAGTTGAATCTAGTATAAAAGAGAAAACCTACAAGAAAATCTGAAGAGTTTGGTCAATAGCTTGTGACTCCTATTTAAATTTATATGGTATGGTATAGTTGGCCATCCAGAGAATGTTTCAAATCGTTTTTCTTTTTACTTGTGAAATGACCTTTGTGGATTTAAATTAAACATTCATCCAATAAACTCATGTCACTGATCCAATAGATAACTGCTCATACACAACCATTTATTTATGTGTGATTAGTTTAATAATTTTAGAAAAGTCAGTATCCTCAGAGGAGAGTCTTTGCTATACTACTAACTTGTGATAAAATGATCGTTTGTTTTTCAGTTTACAGTTTACTGATATGCACCTTAAAGAAACAGTTTGGATTATTTGAAGTGGAGTAGTATGATGTACTTATCCATAGCCACAGTGGATGAACCTGAGATGTTCTGAACATTTTTTTCCTTGCTCATATTGATTCAGACTGGGGCTGTCAGAAAATGTTGATACTCTTGTGTATGGCAATATTATGTTTTGTGACACTGTATTTATTCTCAAAAATACTGTATCATGATATCATCATACATGCAAATATTCATGGCAATGGTTAATTTTGTGTTGTGTTAAATATGTTTAATAACCCTGTCTGGATTATATGATTGACATCTTTGTACAACAACAAAACATGAACAAATACATACAGAGAGCCCTGACTTCACCATCCTGTTGGGGGAAAAAAGTGTCATTTATTGGATGCTGCCAGAAAGCATTTAGGTCTTGTTTTGGGGTTAATATATTGCTTAATATTGGATTGGTGCATGGACACGCATACTTGGCGATACCGGTAGCAGCATTTTAGGCTGCGTCAGAGGCATTTTCTGATACTCGTATTGGTAGCAGAACAACTAGTTGCAACCACAGTAGATGGAGGCTGGCATTCTCACAGTTCGGAGAAGCGTCATGACTCCTAATGTAGTCTGTAATGTAATGTAATGTAATCTAAGCAATGGATTGCTGTGGAGAGGGTCAGCAGCAAAATGTGTTTTAGCCCAGCTGAAAAAAAATCAGTTTGAAGGGACAGTTCACCCCAAAATCAAAAATACATATTAAATACATAAATACACCCCCCTGGTGCTGTTTATCTGTCTAAATTTTTTTTTTTTTTTTTTGGTAAGTTGCAGAGTTTAGGAGATATCGGCTGTAGAGATATCTGTGTTGTCTTGAATATAATCAGGCTAAGCTTGTGGTGCTCAAAGCCCCCAAACATTCTTTTGAAACATTCAAGGCCAGCATCTCTTTCAAAAAAAACGGTTACTCAAGATCAGATCTTGTTCTGAGTAGTTTCTTTCTGATAGAAAGTTCTGGTAGATTCTACTGCAAACAGAAAGTTGTTCCTACATGAAACTGCTCACAAGAAGGACTGTGGATTATGTTTAGTAACCGGGTCATGATTTTTGGAAAGACACATTGCTGTTGAGTTTTTTAAATGTATTTTTCTGGTGTTTTGACCACCACACAACTAGTGCCATCCAGTGTCATTATATTAGAGAGAAGGCAGAAATCTGTACAGGTAATATCTCCAAAATTTGGCAATTCAAACCAAAACAGTGTATATGGATAAATAACACTACAGGGCAGAGGAAAAATAGGTATTTTGGGATGAACTGTCCCTTTAAGTTTAAGCTATATTTAAAATATTTTCATCACTACCTTGCCACCAGTCACTCTTTTCCAATGTGAAACCGCCATCATGTAGGTCAAATATATCTCCAATGCAACCAGATAGGTTAGTTTGTGTTATTGTGCGACTTTGGTGTTTTAAAGGGTGAGTTCAGATTTCATTTGGATGTTTAATGTATATTTATTTTATATATTCTTTTAAGTAAACATAATTTCTCACAATAAACCCAACTTGGTGAACTAGCCGAAGCGTATGACTTAAAGTAACGTCAGACAGTAATAATTCATGTTTAATGAGTTTGTTTATACATGTCATGAGAATCTGTCACATCAAGTCCTCTGGCACCTTCACTTCCTTCACCTTCACCAATGATGTCATTGCGGCATAGTGTGTTTGTTTGTGCGTGCATGTGTGTGTGTTTGTGTGTGAGCAGGGGGTGGGCACAGTATGTAGAGCATCAACATGCATCTTCACTCCGAAGGCTGACTCATCCCCATTTATCACGCAAACACACCCTCATGTCTTGGCATCATTTCTCTCATGTTTGCTTGTTTTCTTTTCCATCAGCTTGGCAGCGGAGGGTGTCAGGGAGGCGGAGCAGTCTGAAAAAAAGATGCATCACTGACAGGCTCACATGTCGGAGAAGTGAGGTAAATCCTCAGGTGAGTCACAATTCGACATGAAAGTTGACCTATTAAAAAGCACTTTTCTGCAAAGAGACTACCAAGTTGTGGCATTTCATCTGTGTTGAATCTCTCATGACCAAATACTTTCTCACAAACAAGTGTTTAATACATTCACCATAATTCTCAATCAATTCTCAGTCTGCAGTGTCAGGAAATTGTGAAGAATGTCCATCATATTATCTCAGAGCCCAAGCTGCCATCTAAAGAGGTCTTGTTACACCTGATCAACAATCCAAAATCTGAAAGACATTAAGTTTATAATCATATGAGAAACCAAAGTCCAGCAAATCCTCATTTTAAGATTTCTGAACCCAGATGTGCAAATGAATTTTCTGTTAATCAACTAATTGAGTGATTGATAAATTGTTTCTGCACTATTTCACATTGTTTAGATTTATTTTGGCAAGATTAAAATGATATTTTTTTAGTGGGACTGTATGAGGTACTTGTCGATTGATAGTGTATTGTTTACAGTAGATGCTGGTCAGCCTGCCCCTAATTTGAAGAAGCAGCAGGAGTATCACTGTAGGAAACAAAGCAATGTACTGCTGTGGACAGGGTCAGCAGGTCCACTTAAAAAACTAGCACTTTAAGTGTATGCTGTATTTAGAATATAATCAGTGCTTTACTGCTGCCATCTACTGTGTCTAATACACTAGCTATCAAAAAATGTGTCATACAACCTGACTTAAATAATCCAAACTAAAACATATCTGAACTAAAATAGAATCACTTTATTTGATAAACAGTTCTAATTAAATGTTTGGGGGTTTTTTTTGAATAGTTTTGTGTTGTATTACAAACATACAAATACAAATATTTTGTTAACAATTCGATAATTTCACAGTGGAAAAAAAACCTGAATCTTTGCAATCCTCTCTTTCTGTCTGTAACTATTTTTTTCTGTAAGGAAACAAAGAGCCAGGCTTTTTGCACCATTATTGATCTGATGTGGAGTGTGATTTTCTCTCTGTAAAAGAAACCAGTGACAGAGCTGTAGAAAAAAATGTGGTCTCAGTAGAAATGCATGTTTCTTTCAGCCCGCTTTCACTCTGGTGTCTCTTGAGGACCCAGACAAGAAGAACAACTGGCACTATAGTGAGAGGAGATCTGTTTTTGTGCCAAAAAGGGAGGAGGAAGAGACATGCCGTCACTGAGTGCTGTCAGCCACACTCGTCTCTCGCTGGTGAGTCAAGGTTTTCTAGTGATTCACGTCTGTGCAGAAGCTGAACGACGGGCCCAAAGTGTAGTCACTCTCCTCCTTGTTCTCACCACATATACCCTCCTCTTCCTATTATTTCACTCCTCCTCTCCATTCATCTCTTTGTCCATATTCCCTTTCCTTCCTGCCTGCTAATTGTTGTTGTACCACACCATTTATTTCTCCACCAAGCCTGCAGTAGTTCTCCCCGGGCCAACTCTTTTCAGCAGCATCTCCAGGCCCTTGTTGGGAGACCTCCAGGATGTTCAAAAAACTCTCACACACCCAATTCCACCTGCGGGCCAGTGCAGCCCGACAGGGGATTTCACCGCGTTGATGACGGGGCGCAGTCTTCCTTCCTGAGCCCACATAAATCTGTCGCTGGGCTCGTCCTATAGTCTAATATTAAAGCTGTTTTCCATGACATACTGCTCAGCAGGGGAGGGAAAGCTGTTGTTGACTAACATGAGCTGGTAGAGACAGGAGGAAGAATTGTGGTTAGAATGTACTATTCTTGGCCTGCACAAAGACCAAGTGACCTATTACTAATTACTAGTAATGATCTGACTTGCTGTTGTGCAGAGCAGTATTTTGAATTGTGCTCCTCTGCAGAAAGCAAAAAGACCAGAGAAGCATATTGTGTTAGATGCAATACATGCACTTTTTATACCTCTCTATTGCTTATTGAGGTTTACGCTCACATAGCACAAACACTGTCAGTGCTGTCCTTCTCCTTGTCAGCCCTTGCTTTGTTTTCACTGTGTGTAAAAAGAACCTTGACTTTTCTTCTCCCCGAAAAATGACAAGAATGGACTTGTAAGGACATTTTTCAACTGAGTGAAGGACCTCTGTCATCTCAGACGCAGAAAGGTAGAGGCCACCGACCTTAGGCTATAATCAAACACACACACTCACACCTAAAGACATGCATGCACACATGGACATGCATGCACACACCATTTGTAAAGCAAAGTGTTGTGATAGTGCTATATGAACGTACTAAGAAATGAGGCAATTACAATTGAACATTTTTGTAATGAAAAGAAGCAAAACCGAAACTATGATTTTAACATTTAATTTGGAAGTTTATAAAATGATGTACAAACTCTTTACAACTTTACAAACAGCCGTGACAACACAGAGAATAAATACATGAACAAATGTTGTTGGATTCAAATCTTAGTCACATTTCCTTAAGATGCACTTCCCACTATTTGAAGGAAAACAAAGTATGAGCAAGTTACATAACAGTACAGCAGTCCCATCTTTGTTGATTAGCCTACTAATTGCTTCTTATGATCGTACTCAGCTGGAATTGTTTTCATCCCTTTAATATAACACATTTAGTAATGTAATATCATTTACAATAGTCCAGCTTTTTCAGAAGGCCAAACAACGACAATTGAAGAGCTAGAACAGCTCTGTGGGTGAATTATTTACAGCAGACATTGAAACATTCTTTTGAAATGTGAGATCAAATTACATTTCCCAATATATATACAACATTCTGCAGTCTTGATTGCCATTGCACATTTTTATATTTATATATATCTGTTAATTACATTATGATGACTCTGCTCTAAAATAAGAGAGTTTCACTGTAATACTGAGTTGATTGTGACAACAGAAACACAAAAAACGTTTTCTCCCTGAGGTCATCCAACAGTCCACAGGCGTTTTCAGCAGTCTTCAGGGCTCACAGTGTGGGGTTGTACGCTGCTACAGTATGTCAGAGCACAGAGAGAGGTTGTGCTCTGGCTCCTGCAGGTAGCTCACCTGCCAGGGAAGCCCCAGAGCTGGAGATGGCTCCACAAAAGTGTCCATGTACCTCTGAGTGCAGGAGGTCCACATCCCCGGCTGATACCCCAGCCCCTCGCCCACCTGAGGGTATCGCAGGGGGCTGGGCGGATGGTCATGGGAGCTGCCACAGTGTCCATGTGAGGCATAAAGCTGTCCCTCAGCGGGATAACAAGGGTAGTGTGGTGACGGGGGGCATGACGTCACAGTGTTGTCCATGTAGATGTGTGTCTCCGTGGGCAGTCTGTGCATATGAGGCCCTTGTTGAGGCTGCATCTGGTGAGAGATGGACGCGTGCCAAGGGACGTAACTCTGGTGCTCCAGACGAGGGACCGTTACCCTGGTCTGCTCAAGTCGAGATGTTCCCACAGCGACTGGACCCACAGATGACCTGTTGCACTCCCGGTGGGTGCAGGGCTTGCTGGGGGGGTTGGAGTTCAGGAATACTGAGAGAGCAGAGATGCGGTTAATGGCCCTCTGCAGTGTGGCGATCTTGGAGAGCCGCTTTCCACTGAGGTCATGGTTCAAAGCAACACGTAGGGCATTGAAGGCCTGGTTGTAGTCCATGATGCGTTTTCGCTCGCGGACATTGGCGGCCATCCTTCTTGCCTTTGAGCGGACGGGTCGATTGCGCTTCTTAGTTTGGCCTTCCTCTGGGTCGCTCGGGCTGCTGGTTGAACTCTCGCTGTCTCTGAAAGATGCTTTAGGGCTTCCCTCATCCTCCCCTTGGTCCAGCACACCAAGCTCCAGCTCCTCCTCAGAGAACTCTGATCCTGCAACACTGCTGCAGCTCATTGTGTTGATAACGTAAACTCTAGATGAGTTTGAGTTGAGTCTTCGTATTTGTTTTGTAGTTGTAGTGAAGAGTCTCCGTGGAACGCTGTGTTCACAGGCTGCTATCCCTACCGGACACACTCCCTCTGTGCTCCTCCCCAACTTGTTTTGTGGGGCTGTCGGTATTTGCTGCTGTGCCGACAGCCCAGGTATTCTCCTCCTCTGACTCCTCTGGTGCCTTGTGATTACTTGTACCTCGACAAGACAGGTTGGCCTGCCTTTTAAAGCTCTTGAAGTCACATGGTACAGTCACCTGTGAGGAATGGTGCACTCTCTCTCCCTCTCAGGTTTATGGGCACCCTCCAGGCAAACGGCACTGTCACCTCCTCCTCCTACTCTGACTCTCCCTCACATCCCTTACAGGATCTTACAGAAATGTTTCAACACATCATGTCAGTGTAAAACGTACACAAAACATACTAATTATTTGGAGATAGCAATTAACTCTACACTTCCTTTAACACCTTTGTAGAGGATTTGTTTTTCACTCCTAGCGCTCCTGTAATCCCCAGCTCCCTATGTTTTTATTTGAGACTTTCCATTGAGCTACAGTATTGAAAAGCTAAGTTACTGCTTTTCTCTTTTTTCCTGTCATTACATTTTTTTTCTTTACCTAGAACAACACTGTATCATGCCACTCTACAAAATTATTATTTCTTCCCCTGCTCAGAACTATGTGTGCCTCTTACTTCATTGCTGCCATTAGCAATAAAGTGGTATTCATTCTAAAGAGATGTCCTGTGAATGTTAGACTCAGGGACGTTTATGACAAATTGCACATTTATCCAAGTGGTCTAATCTTTTTTTACACATTTCCTCTTTTCTCAGGTCTGGGAAGAGGGGAACCTTGTTATCTACCATAGGTTAGATTTGTCCTTGCAATTAGCTGTCTCTACAGTGGCGATTCTCCCCTCTCTCTGTCTCTCTGCTTAGGTTTAAGGGCCATGTAATTTAGAGTAGCTTCCCTGGAACCTATCCTCATAAATCAGGCCCGGGCAGCACCTGAGGACAAGAGCAGAGCGAGCCCTAGACTTCAAAGAGAGGGAAAAAACAAGGGCAAATATTTTACAATTAGAACCTGCAATTGCCGATGGTTAGGCTATCGATCTTCCAAAATCTTTTGCTAGTGAAGATGTTATTCCATTTTGATCAAATTTAGACTGATGCCACACTAAAACACTGTAGAAATTGTTTTTATTAATTGCCTTGTTAAAATATTGAGTTACATGTCATTTTCTAAATGAAGGCCTGTGAGAATAGAAACTGACTCTCATACGTTTTACTTACACCTCCTACTCCTCATGAAACAACACAGTCTAAAATTGAAGAGTGGAAAACAGGAAAAGCAGCATCCACATGAAAGATCTATGTGTGAGATACTGTGGTAGACAGTGAAAGGTGATTGCACTGACCTTTAGCTAGGCTTCTGGCGAAGCACAATGGGTCAGGTAACTAAAGGGTAGGCCCTCAGACACTGAACTGGGGGTCGTTGAGAAGCATTGCTTCCTTCCTGCCCTCTTCTTTTTATTGTATGTGTTGCGGCTCTGAGACGCCAACCTTTAAAACAATTACAGCCCAGAGTTTTAGCTCTAAAAGCACAACTATTTATCTGACGTGGGAACATATAGTCTAGCTTTTTTACTATTGTGAGATCAGCACAGACTGGACTTAGATTTTTCACTCATTATAAAGATTTTTGGGTGTGTGTTTGGATACCTCCTGAGGTTTTGCACACTTTCCTTTGCTACAGAAATATGTAGTATTCTCTTTTATAATTATAGTGAATTCAATGCATTTTAATTAAGGAGGAGGATGATCTTTTTTTTTTCTTTTGAAAATTTTAAGACTAAGCCATTCATAAGTCAACCTTCTATTCTGCACTGTACTCAGTAGGGATGTAAATCACATGTTTCATCACAATATGATATTATATTAATTCTTTGGACAATTATATCATGTATGATGATATCACAAAGTCTACCATGATCCAGTTTCTATTCAGTTAAATTCAGGGGTCTGCATGTGTCCATTTAACACAGTTTAACACAGTTACATTTATGTCAACTCACAAAAAGCAACTAAATTATGATTCACCAATTTTATGACTGGACTCTTTTTAAAAGTGTCATATCTTAGCGATGCTAATACAGATCAGTATTTTGACTTTGCATCCATAATACTGGTTGTTCAACGTTGAATTGATATATCGATTTAGATTGCTGAAACGTTACACCTCAAGTGCTAATGTTTTCTCACATAAAACCTAAACAGTCAAATGCAATAGTATCTGTGTTTGTTGGTTAAAAAGGCAGAATCCTTATTATTTTCACTGGTAGTACATATGTTCACAGACTCTAATTCTAACCTGATTATGATATAATATAATCTTAACAGTCCAATTTTGTGTATCACATATTTGTCACTGACACAATGAAACCCTCATGATGGTGTGTTCATATTCATCAATAGCTTCATGTGAGAAAATACTTCATTGCGTAGATTGCCGACAAGATCTTAAAATCAGTGTGTATGGACAGGCTATTCAATAAGTGGCCCGTGGGCTGAGTCCGGCCCTTTATCATTCATAAACCTGAAAAAAGTATATAATTGTGATTCTATTTAAATAGAGAGGCGAAGCCACACCCCTTCTGGTGGCTCATTATGGGACCTAACTAAAAAATAATGAAATGTAGTCAGTGGTGAGAGACAATAGATAATTTTTTGTTCTTGTTTGAAAGAAATCACACATTTGTTTCTCAATTTAAAGATAATTTTACAAGTCAAGACAGTTGCAGTTTGTTGTAAAACTGTTCAAGTATGAAACTGAGGATATGCATTTAGGAAGAATATATACCCAGAGGTCGCGTGAGTGGCGATTTTCTCTCTCCAAAAGCTAACATTAGCCGCTGAAGCTACAATGCCTGTGTATTTTCGTACCAGGATATAGACATACATCAGCAAGCCTTACTTGTTTTTTCTCTTCACAGTTGATAAAAGCGGCAGTAGTCACTGGATAAAACACCTCAGGTAAGATAACGTTACAGGGGGTAGCAATATATAAATGTTGGTGATGTATAGTGTGTGAGGCGAGAGATGCATTTTCACAAAAAACTACTACAAACCTAACTAATACTTTCTTGACTTGTAAAATTGTTTAAATTGCCAAACACCATAACATAAACAACTGTGCTGTGATTTGTGGCGCAGTTTAAACAGGATCACAAAATAATTTTCTCCCATCAAAGGCTACATTCATATTTAAGATCCCGTGCAGCAGACAGGAAGGGGCAGAACCTTGCTTCTCTCTAACCGCAGGCTGTTTAAACAGAGGGAATTTGGGAAAGTCAAACTAAATGAAAAAGATGTTAAATGCAGTTGTTTTTATTAAAATAACTACTACTAAAATAGCTACTTCTAATCTAGAGTTACAAAGGTGCTGTGTTTTTCCTTGTACTTGTGTTCATAATGTTTTTATCCTATTGTGATAAAGTTGAGAGACAAATTTTTTTTAAAACTTTGTTTTGCACATTTAAATCCCTAACTTTAAATGTCAGACATAGGATGTGTAAATGTCCGGCCCCTTGGCACTTTTTTCATATCGGATCTTTCGCAAAAAAAAAAAAAAATATCACTGTGTATTGTGTCTAAAAGTGCTTGAACCCACAGAACAGTTGAACCACAATGAGGATGTTTAAGCATTTCACTCATTTTGTCTTTCTTGTTTTGCATTCAGCCGACTCCTGTGAAGTTGTAAAGAAACCACTTAACCCACTGTACTTACCACACGTTTTAAATAACCCTGCTGATCTCCTGCATACCTTTATAGCTAAAACTATTTGAAATGTTCAGGCCGTGCCGCTCAGCTCCAAGTGCGTAGGCTTTATCACAAGCTGTGATTTATGGCTTCACAAACATGTCAGATTTACTGCCGTGGTGTAAAGAGCATGAAGACTACAGCCTCGGACTCTCCCCGTCCATTCATTTTTGACAGGTGACAAGACACCAGTAATTATCAGCCGCCGGGAATAAATCACAAGATTTTATCACGCAGTTCGCCATGCCCTTGATGGAATAACCATTTTCAAGCAAAGGGAACCTGTCCAATGCCGCTGAACCTAAGATTTGTAAATCTCCTGCTCAAGCCCCCATAATGACTGGTTGTTAGCCGTTTGTTATTAGAGGTCTGTGTGCCAAACGTTATAGATGTATATTTCCAAAGGGGTAGTTAGGGCTAATAAGTGAGTAAGGCCTGGGTTCGCTAACCTTGGCTTTGCAGTGGTATGTTAATGCATGTTTTTGGTGTCTGCCATGGAATTTTCTCACCTCAATAAAAAGTAGCGTTGTCTCTGCCCCTCCACTATTTGTCATACCACAATCCCTTAGTATAGTTAATGCCTGTAAAAATCAGTGTTATCAGCTGTATCCTAACAATCTGTGGTCATTCCATTGCAGTTATTTTATTTGCCATACTGTAATCTCTTTTATTGGAAAAACACTGTGTTGCCTCCTTGGTCAAGGAAGAAATTTACATTTTAGAGAATAATAATTAAGTACAGTACAAGCACTTCAAAATTGTACTCAAAGGGACAGTTCATCAAAAATAGATATTTTTCCTCTGGCCCGTAGTGCAATTTATCCATCCAGATTTGGTGTGAGTTGCTGAATTTTGTAAATTCTGGCATTAGGTATGTCTGCTTTCTCTCAAATATGACTTTTAATAGATGACACTCAGCTTGTGGTCCTCAAAACTCCGAAAAAGACATTTAAAAAACTCAACAGCAATGTCTCTGGTTAGACATCATAACTCAAGATAATCCACAGACCTTACTGAGAGCAGTTTCGTATAGGAACTTTTTACCTTCCGCTGACCTACACCCACCAACCATATCACTGCTCTTGCTACCTCAGAGGTGCCAACGTTGCACCTCAGCCGAGGAGGACTTCATTAATGTTTACATCCCTTGCTGTCACAAGCATGAGCATCTCATCCATGAGTAGATGCACGCTTCCTTCCGAATGGTGATGTGATTGGCGAATGTAGTTTGGTAGAAAGTAGTTCCTACAAGAAACTGCTCACAACAAGGTCTGTGGATTATCTTGAGTAACTGGGCCATGATTACTAGAAATAGATACTGAAAGCAGACAACTCTACAGCCAATATCTCCAAAACACAGCAGCTCACACCAAACCTTTCTAGATAGATAAATAGCACTACAGGCCAGAGGAAAAACATGTATTTTTTATTAGGGTTCGAACTGTCTCTTTAAGTAATGTACTTGATTAAATGTATTTACTTTCCACCACTGACCAAATGGCAAAATTAGCATGATTTCTCTATATAAATCTGCTTGGAGAGGATTGTAAATTCCCAGCGCTCTGACCATTTTTCTGTGGGGCACTGGGCTCTGGCTTGTGTTGTCGCAGGACAGTGAGCTGCCCAGCAGATCTCTGTTCATCTATCATTTATGATCTTTGCTGTCAGCACAGACTGTTGCTTGTCATGGCCAGCTGTATCAGAGACCCACCAGTGGAGGAGATGATCAGGCCTCTCTGAGTCACACTTTCCTCTGTGGTGAATGAACAGTCAGACCTGAAGCCTTTAAGAATCATTTGAACATTTGTAGACAAAAAAAGCAACGTGTCATTTTGATGTGAGGTATAGTCAGGTTTAGTATGAGCTGTCATCTGTCAACACGTACCACAGACACATACTTGAGTACGAGACTTCTTACGTTTGGGTGACATGGTGAGAGAGTGTCTGCATCAGACATCTTGTCCAACATGTTAAAAACAAAACGTGAAAACAAGCCTACTGACACAAGCGATGTGAATCACTCTGTCTGAAATTACTGGCAATTACGTGTAGTTGGCTGCTGTAATCCCTTTCAGTGTGCACGCTAGCTATAAAATCGCAGTTGTCGGGTTGAAACAATGCCCCAGGTATTTCAGCACGCACAGCTCTACATTGAAAGTGTTATTCACAGAATATCTGTCACCGTGTTGGCTATTAATCATAGAGGTGTGTTGAGGTTTATTCTGAGACATTAGAGATGTTTCCAGTGGTTTACCACTCTGAAAACTTGGAAGTGTTGTGATTTATGGGGGAAGAATACTAGGAAAATAGGTGGTTACTTATAAAGAAAAGGATATTGTGATCAAGGCCTATAAATGTTGTCATCCTTTTTCATTATCCCATTTCATAACAGGGTACACTTTACTAGAGGAAGACACATCCGAGCATCTTACTGATTAATTAGGTGACCTCTTTACAATTTATTAATCAAGTTCATATTTATTGTTATATAAATAATTGATTGAGTTTTAAGTCTTCATGTTTACTGATACTAGTAACCAATTGATGAATGAGACATTTTTGTTGCAGTCAGGTCATAAAGACTTGCTGGTTGCCATGTAGAGAAAAACAGCACACTTCATGTTTGGGTCAGTAAAAATCCTGCACTCTCTAATTTAGCCATAAGCAGAACATTACTACAACCTCCCTTCTTAGTGATTTATACCTTGTAACAAAACCATGCAAATCTGTCAGTACTGATGTCATGACATGTCTAACAGTTTCCTCCACATAGGAATGTCAGCATACTTCCTCCTCTGCCCTAGATACTTGACTCATGAAATGAATCACTTGTTTGTACAGGATAGTATTTACGGTAGCATTATATGAAGTGGAGACAGAAGGCATTGCTGAAAAATAAATGAACTTATTGCACTAGTCAGTGGGCAGGCATTAAGCTGTTCACTTACAGGGTGTCCGTGGGGTAGCATGAAAAGGATTAAGTTGATAAATCAATTTAGTGACAATTAAGGCCCTGAAAAAGTAGTAAAAAGGCTTAGACACCATTTTCCAAGGTATTAAAAGGGTACTCCGTCACCATTTTTTTCTGGATTTTTCAAATGCAAACTCCCAGTCAGCCATTACAAAAAGCAGTGTCCAATCCTCTCAGTCTCAGCTGGCAGATGTATACGTGCAGCGATGTTGCAACTTTGACAAGCTCACAGATTTTATAGTCAAAACAAACAAAAACTCACCAAAATGTCAAATAAGAAAATATTCTAGCACCAGTTATCCATAATACACTATACACTCTCTGAATTCAGGTTTTTCTGTTTTTACTGAGCAAAGACGAGCTTGTCCGTAAACTACACCTCAAACTCGACAGAAAAAAATAAAATCACCAGCTCTGGTTTGGTTGAAAATAAATCCTTAATCCACCTTGTTACATGTAAAGATGTTGTAGCTCCCCGCTGACCCAAAATGACTGGATTTGTATACACAAGGAACATTACTGGGAAGCTACAGAATTATATAAAAACCTCAAAACCCCCCAAAATGAATTTAGTCGCCCTTTAAGTTTTGTAGCTTGTTTTCAACATATGTATTTGTCCAAAGAGGTTGTATGCTGAAGTTTGGCCGAATTTAATTATTATATAGACACCTAGTGGGATTGTATAGTTTATTTAAGGAATTCTGCTAGATTTGAGGTCATCTGAAAAGTACAGCTGTGCATTCCCTGACCCGCTGACTGACTGCTGCTTGATAACTTTACAGCCGGGCTTTAAATTGCTTTGCTAATGGGAAAAATTTCTGACAGAAGAATGAAGGACAAGGAGTTTGAACCATGGCTGAGTCTTGATAATAATTGTTTGGTGTGTACTGTTCGGCACGTCGTAACACGTATGGTTTCAATCGGGATCAACGTTGGCGGGTCCCACATGCTAAGTGCTAGCCACAAAGCTGCTATGGGGTGCAGACGTCAGACGTCTGTCATGCATTTTTGTGCTACACAACTGCTGAACCTAGTGTGTATATGTGTTATTGGGAACAAGATGGTATTTCTTTACCTTGTAAGGCAGCTGGATTCGTGAAACCACGTGAGAATCCATCTTGCCAGGCTTCAGGTTATTTGTTTGTGTCCACTGCAAAAGTGGTGCAGCCAGTCAGCATCCTAGGATGGACTACTGGCAGCTTAAGGTGTGGTTCTAGTTGTTGATAACAACAATAAGCGTCCATGGAAGTGTTGATGTGATTTGTTCCAATTATCTTGTGTTAGACATGATAGACAGATGGTTTATCCAGTCAGCTGTCAAGTGTTTTTTTGAAAGTGCGTACCCTTTCCCAAACAGTCTCTATGGACGAGTTCCTTGATGGTTCTGTGTAACAAACCATCTGGTGTGTCAGGTTTGGTGTTTGTGCTGATAATACACTCACCAGCCACTTCATTAGGTACAACTTGCTAATACCGGGTTGGACCCCCTTTTGCCTTCATAACTGCCTTAATTCTTCGTGGCATAGATTTAACAAGGTGCTAGAAACATTCCTCAGAGATTTGGTCTATATTGACATGATAGCATCACAAGTTGCTGCAGATTTTTTAGCTGTACATGATTTGAGCTTTGTGACATGGTGTGTTATCCTGCTGGAAGTAGCCATCAGCAGATGGGTACACTGTGGTCATAAAGGGATGGACATGGTCAGCAACAATACTCAGGGAGGCTGTGTGTTTAAATAATGCTCAGTTGGTACTAAGGGACCCAAAGTGTGCCAAGAAAATATCCCCCACACCATTACACCTCCACCAGCAGCCTGAACCGTTAATATAAGGCAGGATGGATCCATGCTTTCATGTTGGTCATCAGACCATGCAATGTTTTTCAATCTTCTGTTGTCTAATTTTGGTGAGCCTGTGCAAATTGTAGTTTCCTGTTCTTAGCTGACAATGTATAGACCCTTCTGCCTGTATTTCCTTATTTTTTCTCACTGTTTTGCTGTGCTTGGGACGTTTCACCAACCAAAAACATTGTTATTTGACATCCTGATGCGTTTATGAACAGCTGACAAATCCATCAAATGTTCTGAAGTGGTAAAACACTGGTATGGCAACTGCATAGCAGGCGGCTATTACTGTAACATTATTACTAAGACATATTTCAAACAATACATAGGTATTTAAAGAGCATTTTATGTGCAAAACTGGAATAATAATTACATAAAAGACAAAACCTTTTCTCAAGGAGCCTGTCTGACATAATTTGTGCATTATGATGCTCTGCTTGTTGTCCAATTGACAGTCAGCATGGTGTAATGATATAATCAAAATTCATACCTTCATACCGTGCAAATTCATACAGGTATAATTTCTATACTGTTTATAGCATTACAGTTCAAGTGTGCCATTAATGTAAGTAGTGAAAACCCGAAGTGGTGATGAGGCCTTAAAATGTATGGAAAGGATCTTTAAAAAGATCTTAAAATATATTAAATTTAACTTCAGGATTCTTGCATACACCCTGACTCAAACCATATTTAATGTTGTGCCATGTTCATGCTGAGGTTAATGTAACCAAGCTTGTGCAGCTCTCTGCACATGACAAAAAAAAAAAATGCACAAAAACCCAAAAAGGCAGCGGTGTATGTTCATAGTGCATTCTTTCCAGAGAGCAGTCAGTCATTACACTGGGTTGTCATTACAGGGTCCATTTGGAGTGTTGGAACATGTGGTCAAGGTTAACTGTCTGTAGGCTAGTTCCCACACAACCCACAGCAGTTAAAGTGATACCCTCTGACCGCAGAAGTGGTAACAAAGCATCACAGCAATACCATGGTTAAATGAGTCTAATAACTTTACAACACTCTCTTAAATGGATGTGTGTGAAGTGTCTGCTCCCAGGGATAAAGGTTGACTGTCAGTTGTTTAATGGAATCAATAAGTGATGGTAGAATGAAAATATGAACTAAAAAGCTAAACAAAAATACACGATAACTCCCTGGTTAAAATGAGCATATTTGTTTAAGAACAAAGGAAAGTTACCATCAAACTTTGAAGTTTGGCCATTACGTGGTCATTGATAATTGTAGCTTTGCTCCTCAAGTCAGTCCTGTGGAGGTCATAACCTTGCCTTGCCTCTGGCCATTAACCTCTCTCAATGAAAAGAGATGCCCTACGTCCTACAAGTCTGAAGATGTAATTAGAATAGATTTGCTCTGTCAAATTTGACTTTGACCTCATTCCATCAAATTAAGCCTAGAGGGATATCTTAAATTAAATATTCTCTTTTATCCCAAGCACCAGATTATTTAGAACAATTCTTCCACCCCTAGTTCACCACAGTTAAGCTGTGTCTGACTGTAAGTTGCAGGATAGGTATTTTTCAAGTCTGTTTAAAACAATAATCAGATGTCTGTGCTCACATTTTGCCTGCTTTAATCATTTGTTCCGTTCATACTGGTCATTAAATGATCCCTGTGTGAGGGAGACAAAATATACAGTCTTCATTTTGTGTTCAGAAAACAAAAGGGAGAAATTTCTATTTTCTGTTTTTTGGTTTCATGATCATTAAAACCTGTAAATGTCACTTGTGTCCAATACAACTAACAACAGTAATCTGCTATTATCAATTCAACACTGTGATGCCCTTTTTCTGCCAACTGAGATGAAAAGAAGCATTTATGATATTTAACCAAAGACCTTTTTTCTCCCCTTTAATAATAAAAAAACTATTTAGAGTACATTGAGAACATACTAACTTTATTTCTGACTACAATAAGGGACGATTAAATGTAATTTCAGGTGGGCTTTGGTAGGGCTGTACCTGAATTTTGGATCAGAATTCAGCTGAATTGGATTTGGCCAGTCCATACAAAGATTCAACCATTCGTTACGTTTTTTTGAGTGCACACTACCACACTACAAAAGTCTTCAGCAAACATGAGTCTCATGGTTTAGCCTGCCTCATATTTTTAAGTGAAAGTTCACCCACAAAATGAAAATTCAGTTTTATCTATTCACCCTCATGCTGATTGAAGTTCAGTTTTTTTTTAGTCCACAAAACAGTTTCACAGTTTCACAGGGAAACACTGTTGCAGAATCTCCCAAACAATTTAAGTGAACAGTGACCAGTATTTAAACATTAAAAAAAAAAAAAAACATAAAATGCCTCCATACTGTTTGTTTGGCGTAAGCCAAGTCTCCTAAAGCCAACTTGGCTTGATAGATATCATTTACATCATGTTTTAGCTTAAGTCTTCACTGTTGATCCTTATCTTGGAGCCACATTTGCGTGCATGTGCAACTAGGTGTGTGTGGTGTGATGGTGTGGGCATGCAAGTGAACAGCATGTTTGGGTTTTAAGAGATTTAGATAACGCCAGGCAAGCAGTACGGAGGCTTTTTATTGTTTATTGTTGTGTTTTTTTTTCCATTTGAAAACTGGTCACCATTCACTTAAATTGTTTGGGAGATTCTGGAATCTTGTTTTCTTGTGAAACTTCAGCAGTGTTTGGTGGACTGAAAAACTAAACTTGACCTTCAGTCAGCATGAAGGTGAGTAGATTATGACTGAATTTTTATTTTTGTGTAAACTATCCCATTAATGCTTTTCTTTGTCTTCTATGATGTATAAACATCAGATTTCCCAACAGTCAGAGGATGTCAGCACCTGACAATTGTTTTAAGATAGACTTGGAGAATTGTGAACCCATCCTTTAAATTCATCTACATCTCAAAACGGATATTTTCATTAAAAGTAGAATATGCATGATTTTTCAGTTGCTTAGGCCTGACCTTGGGTCTGAAATCTGAATCTAACATACATCCTCAGTGATCTGATCACAAGTTGACAGCTCAAAGTACGTGTGATCACACCTGATTACAAATGCATCTAGATGTGTCCTGAGTGACCACTTGTGATCAGATGTCACTCACCTGCGTTATATGTAAAATAACACTTGGGTGGTTTTGTCAGTTTAATATCCATTACTTTCAGTTAGGCCATTTATTTATTGCTTTCTTTTTTTTTTTTTTTAATTCAATGCCACACTAAACTCCTCTGTCAGCCCACAATGAGCCTCATATTTTACCTTGTACCATCAGCAGCAGCAGAGTGCAGCTTTGTGGTCCACAGGGATTTTTTATAGGTGGACTATGATCAGGACAATACACACTTTTACTCTTTCTGTCTGTGTGGAAATCTGATGTTTTCACATCACAGATGACAAAGAAAGGCATTAATGACGTGTCCCAGCACAGCGCAGAGCCTCATTCCTGTCTGTTTTTCTCATCAACATGATCTGTTTCTACACGGAAAGAAACAACTTATATATACTGCATTTAATGTCAAATTTACAAGAAGGCACAAGTGACAAAGAATTTGCCCTTGTCTTTTTACTTCCCTGCTCTGTATGCAAATAAACACTTTTGCAAAACGTACTGTTTTTTTGTACTTGGGGTGCTGGGATAAATTGACACTTTTTTTTCTTTTTTTCCACAAAGAAAGACATTACATTTATGTATAACACTTGCTGAATTCACAAGAAGGCCAAAATAATTAAGAATTTATCATAGACAGCATTTCACAAAGTTCATAGAGTTTCTTCTCAGTCAACAACTCCCAGCATAGCGTCTTGCATAATTTGCTTTACAATGAAACAATTGATGTACTCAAGTAGGTGGTCTTTCAATGTGGCCCAGGCCACATTTGCATTCACATAGCTGAAAAAATGTGGTCACATGCAGTCCAGACCACCTCTGAATGTAGTCTGAGCGACAGGGTCTCAAATGCATCCTGAGTGCGTTCAGACCCATACTCACAACTGTCAACGTGATTGCATCACTCAAGACACATTGGGCCTGAACAGAGCTATTGTTGATTGTTGAGTCTCATTCCCAGGTTGTCAGATAAAGGCACTTTGGGTCAATTAAGTGTCCTGGGCACAGAAAAATAATGAGAAAATACAGGCAGAGGACAGGGTCTCTGCAAATACAGCCACTGCTGCACACTTCTACTGGGTCATAAGTTGCCACGTGTCAAATTGTCACATGTTGCAGGTATTCCTTCAATAAATTGCAATGTAGCTTACCCATTCATTTTAATAAGGCATGATTTGTTTTTGGTTAATACCGTATGGGTGATGAACAAAATCCTTCCAACTGATTCATCACTGGACAAACTGAAATGACAGACAGCTAAGTAAACTGTCAGGTATTGTTGCACAAATGAGTGACTGATGTTAATCAGAGAGATGAATCTTCCCAGGCTTTGCTTCTGCTGTACTGTACAGATCCATATTAGATGTTGAGGGCACATGCTACTTTAAACAAGACATACACATACATCAGTCTCTCCCTGGTTGTTAGATATGTCAGCTGTTCAGGCAATGGCCAATGAGATTAAAGCACAGGACTGCATCTTCACATTTCATAAAGCACAGTATCTCACAGTTAGTGTGCTAGTGGCCGATAAAGGCTCCAGCTCCATATCAGAAGACCACACTAGCTCTTTCTTAAGTAAATATTTTGGCACACAGAACCAACTAGGTTGTGTACAGGAGAGACCACTCCATCCCTCCATCACTTTGATATATAAAAGATTATCTCAATGCAGTGAGAAGCAAACATCTTGATCACTGCAGACTTTCCATCTGGTCCTTATATACAATATTTTTGTCATCTCACTAAGATTCAACCTGCAAGGAAGGGAAACATTTGTAGAAAGATTGCCCTCTAGTGGCAAAAAGATCACACTCACAACCACTGAGCATGAAGTCCGGAGAGTATTTCTTTGGGGACATTTAACCAGTTATATAAATGCAACTGCTAAAGAATATGCTTTTTGGAAAATCAACAAAAATGTTAATATAATTTCTGTGGACCAGAAACAGTATGAAATTATAAAAAAAAAAAAAAAACAGTCTGGATCAGTAAGATGACTTTTCTTATACTGATATGAGATTTTTAGGAAAATAATGCTTTTAAAATCTGAAAATTAAACAAAGCTTCTGTGAAGAGTGCCAGTTACAGACATCAGGACAGAAATAAAAAAGCTGGCAGCCATATATCAGCAGTAGTGCACTAAACAGTCATCACTGACAGACATAATGAAAAGGGTGCAACAGGACAAGCAGCTTACTGACATACATGGCAGACTGTTGGCAGTCGGTACAAAAACATACTCAATAGTGTGCTGACCTCCACAAAAGCCTAATAATTGTTAAATGACAAGAAAGTGAAACTGATGGTAGTGCTAGAGTATACTTCATGAGAACACCAAAATCACTAGTTGTCTTTCTTTAGACAGCATGAAAACAAAATGTACAATTTTGTGCCACTTTCGTATATATGTATGAGTTACAGGTCAGGAGATTAACTCATTTAAGTCTCACCTGGTGCTGACACTAAAGTGAAATGATTGTAGAGTGACCAATGGGTGGGACTGTACTTCTGATTGCATATGAAGGTCTGTGAAATAAGGTGAGGCTTTGAGACAACTGATCAATTTTACTGCTGCATGTATGAAATTTAGGTTTTAAAAAGCAAAACTATAGTCTTTTCATTCACTTTTGTTCTCCATTGAGCTGTAACAATTAATCAATTAATCGATTATGAATTGAATATTACACTGTTACTAAACTATTTTGGTAATTGTTTCATTGGTAAGAATAACTTTTTTTTAAGAAAAAGTCCAAATTCTGTGATTTCAATGTCTTAAATGTGAGTATTTTCTGGTTACTCTATTCCATTGTGACAGTAAATTGAATATATGTAGGTTTTGGGAAAAACAAGACGTTTGAGGAAACATTTATTGGCATTTTTCACCATTTGCTGACATTTTATAGACCAAACAACCAATCAGTTAATCAAGAAAATAATCAACAGATTACCTGGAAAATAATCATTAACTGCAGCCCTAGTTCTCCAGAAAGTTGTGTAGGCACTAGGGCTGTCAAACTTAACGTTAATAACACGTTAACGCACATTCCTTTCAACGCCACTATTTTTCTGATGCGTGATTAACAAACGTTCTGTAATATTGGCTTGATCCATAGTCTAAATCAGAAACAAGCTTCCCTGTCACCCGACAATGTAAAGGCATGTCTGTTTAGGCGGCTGGCTCAACGCAAAGAAAGAAAAGTACAGTATCTCACAAAAGTGAGTACACCCCTCACATTTCTGCAAATATTTAATTATATCTTTTCATGGGACAACACTGAAGAAATGACACTTTGATACAATGTAAAGTAGCCAGTGTACAGCTTGTATAACAGTGTAAATTTACTGTCCCCTCAAAATAACTCAACACACAACCATTATTGTCTAAACCACTGGCAACAAAAGTGAGTACACCTCTAGGTGAAAATGTCCGAATTGGGCCCAAAGTGTCAATATTTTGTGTGGCCACCATTATTTTCCAGCACTGCCTTAACCCTGGAATCCTCTTCCACTCCTCCATGATGACATCACGGGGCTGGTGGATGTTAGAGACCTTGTGCTCCTCCACCTTCCGTTTGAAGATGCCCCACAGGTGCTCAATAGGGTGTAGGTCTGGAGACATGCTTGGCCAGTCCATCACCTTTACCCTCAGCTTCTTTAGCAAGGCAGTGATTGTCTTGTGTGTGTTTGGGGTCGTTATCATGTTGGAATACTGCCCTGCGGCCCAGTTTCCGAAGGGAGGGGATCATGTTGTGCTTCAGTATGTCACAGTACATGTTGGCATTCATGGTTCCCTCAATGAACTGTAGCTCCCCAGTGCCGGCAGCACTCATGCAGCCCCAGACCATGACACTCCCACCACCATGCTTGACTGTAGGCAAGACACACTTGTCTTTGTACTCCTCACCTGGTTGCCACCACAGACGCTTGACACCATCTGAACCAAATAAGTTT
This sequence comes from Lutjanus erythropterus, assembly GCF_056507025.1. Classification (NCBI taxonomy): domain Eukaryota; kingdom Metazoa; phylum Chordata; class Actinopteri; order Lutjaniformes; family Lutjanidae; genus Lutjanus; species Lutjanus erythropterus. Next base: position 6,611,282 of record NC_139327.1, read on the forward strand.
ATCTTGGTCTCATCAGACCACAGGAAATGGTTCCAGCAAACCATGTCCTTAGTCTGCTTGTCTTTAGCAAACTGTTTGCGGGCTTTCATGTGCATCATCTTTAGAAGAGGCTTCCTTCTGGGACAACAGCCATGCAGACCAATATGATGCAGTGTGCGGTGTATAGTCTGAGCACTGACAGGCTGACCCCCCACCCCTTCAACCTCTGCAGCAATGCTAGCAGCACTCATACATCTATTTTCCAAAGACAACCTCTGGATATGACGCTGAGCACGTGCACTCATCTTCTTTGATCAACCATGGTTAGACCTGTCCTGTTAAACTGCTGTATGGTCTTGTCCACCATGCTGCAGCTTAGTTTCAGAGTGTTACCAATCTTCTTACAGCCTTAGCCATCTTTATGTAGAGGCAATTCTTTTTTCAGATCCTCAGAGAGTTCTTTGCCATGAGGTGCCACGTTGAACTTCCAGTGACCAATATGAGAGAGTGTGAGAGCGATAACACTTAATTTAACACACCTGCTCCCCATTCACACCTGAGACCTTGTAACACTAACGAGTCACATGACACCAGGGAGGGAAAATGGCTAATGGGGCCCAATTTGGACATTTTCACCTAGGAGTGTACTCACTTTTGTTGCCAGCGGTTTAGACATTAATGGCTGTGTGTTGAGTTATTTTGAGGGGACAGTAAATTTATACTGTTATACAAGCTGTATACTGACTACTTTACATTGTATCAAAGTGTCATTTCTTCAGTGTTGTCCCATGAAAAGATATAATTAAATATTTGCAGAAATGTGAGGGGTATACTCACTTTTGTGAGATACTGTATATGAGGAGGTAGAGGAGAGAATGCTGATCGAGCTGCAGCTCCACCTGAAACCAGGTAAAGGTAAAAATAAGGCTGAGCCATAGCAGAAAGAGAGGGAGAGTGCGTGTGACTACGGACAGATGTGTCCAAAACTTTTTATCATAAATCATAATATTAATGTACACTTCCATGATTTTTTACTCCAAGTCCAATTTGTGTACTTTTAAATACTTAATTACTTCATGTCGATTGATCACAACTGCAAGGGAGGAGAGATGAGTACTGATTGATATAAAAACTTTATTGATGATGAATCCTGGTGTTACTGTACAATTCTGTGGTTTGAACACTACAGATTAAATTTTCTGTCTCTCTGTAGACCAAACTGACAGACGCTCGTCTCCTCCACAAAACATTTGTCACTGTGCTGCATTATTGTAAGTCATGATGAAGAGTCCAGACTTTGTCTGTCCCTCTTCATCTCCTCGGTGTGTGTTGGTGTGCACTTAACTGTCTACTTTTGTCTAAAACATCCTCACTGATGTAAACTGTCAGAGTGACACTGATGTAAATGATCCTGCTGCCTTAATACAAAAACGTGAATATCGCACACCGTTTCATCATTATATAGACTGAGCTGAAGAAAGGTGAGGATTTTTCTCCTCAGAGGACAATATTTTATTAAAGATATGAATTATTATTAACAATAATAATACTTAATAAGTAAAGACATGCATATAAATAGCAATCTTTTCTTAAACTACTGCTGGTTCTGTGGTGTTTGAATTTTAAATTTGAAGCCTGCAGTTCCATAGAAGCTTCATTTGACTTTTCTCTTGAAGCTTTTAATGCATTTTGGCCTTCATATTAAATTGAGCAGGTCAATATGCTCTTCTGTGCCTGATGGACTGATGGATTTGTCATGTTAGTACTTGAGCATATTTTTTGTATGCCAAATGCAGTGCCTTTGAGGTTTTCTGGACAATAGTTGTCATTATTTTTTGTTAATGTATTTTATTTAATAAACTTATATGTGAATTACATTGTAAACACTGGAAAAATATCTCTTTTAGGTACATTTTGCACAAATAAAAAATGTGTGACTAATTTTCGATTAATTGTGATTAGCTACAGGCAGTCATGCAATTAATCATGATTAAATATTTTAATCGATTGACAGCACTAGTAGACACCCATTGAACAGTGGTTATTATCACACATCACTCTCATTCATATGGGCTGGTAGGGGCCACACATATTAGACCACTGATATTAAGCAGTGATCTAAACTAAATAGACTTATTAGGGTGATAAAATACTGGCCCATATGTATGGGACTGATGTGTGATGATAATGCCTTGTCAGTGGCTTGATACCAGTCAAACTGGGTACAGTACAGGATGTGGTCATTAAAAAATAAGTTTGAAAGAGATCTCAGATTTCATTCATGAATTGTGCGCATATCTGTAGTCTGCATACTGCCACACCTCCATTTCTTTATATAAGGAAACATGTTTGCTTAGAAAAGTGCCATGGAGAAAGTTGTGAAGTTGTTGTAACATCACATTCAGACAAGATCAGTTGTCGATGCAGTGTGCAGGGTTTTATGTCTGTGTTTAGATCAAAACCACCATGAAACAGTTGGGAAATAACATCTTTTTTCTCTGATTCACCAGCTTTGTACCACCCCACCTCTCTCCATTCAGTCTGAACCTCAGACGCACAGCTGTGCTGCCTGTGTCTTAAGAGGAAGCCAGAAATCGCAGGACTCATAAAAATAATTCCTTCTCAGAGGACAACATATGATTCTCACATATATGACCAAAGCAATCTCTGTAGTAGTATAAGGTGGCAAACAAACAAACAAAAGTTCTATATTTTCATGTTTGTTAAGCATTATCATGATTATTATCATTGCCATTGTGTATTGACCCAGTTGTGTTGTATGTTTTTCTGCCCAGCAGTTAACAGTCTGAGATAGCTTTGAATTTAACCCATGTTTTTGTTGGCATATGACATTAGGATATACTTAGAGTGGCATTTCTATAGTCTGATTGAAGAGATAATTTAGTCAAGGTTTTTGGTTAGAAAGATTCATAGAACCTTGTGGTGTACAGGGTTGGAGGGTTACTTTAAAAACGTATTCTGATACAGTTACTACTTACCTGTTGCAAAATGTAGTCAATAGTCCAAGTATCACAGTATTAAACTAATGTAATTTGATTGCTTTAGGTTCCTTTTGGATTGCCTGAAATAAAATAAGGTGAAATTGTTCAGCCTAATATAGTGTTTTTAAGGATGTTTATTTTCATCATCGATTAATCAGTCAATTATATTCTCTATTAGTCAATTAGTTTTTGGTCCATGAAATGTCAGAAAATTGTGAAAATTTTTGAACAAAGCTCAAGATGATGTCCTCAAATGTCTTGTTTTGTTTATAACTCAAAAATATTCAGTTTAGTCAGAGATTCATAAAGAAACCAAAAAATATTTGCACGTAAAATGAGAAATTTTTCAATTAAAAAATGACTCAAAACAATTTATCGATTAATTATCACAGTCTGAAACAAGTAGCTGTTTTATGTTGGTTGTTAGGTTTATTAATTTGTCCAGCTGTTCCTTCCTTTGTTGTGCACGATTGATTGATTGATTGATTGATTGACTTAAGGACAAAATATGCCAAAATTTCCACCCAGTGAAACATTTTTTCACTAGAGGTCATGATAATGAATTGGCAGCAGTGTGTGTACTGTGCATGGTCTTTATTTGAAATTGTATCCTGCTAATAATCCCCATTTTGATATAAATTGAAAAACCCTGTCCTAGTTTGTGGCCAGCTGGTGTCAAGAAAAGCCTCAGTCTCCCCTGTAGGTGGTGTGAGTGGGCTGCATTTGCCTTCTGTTAAAGAGATACAACAGATTGTGGATTCTTTACCTGCATAAAGCTGGATTTCACAAGTGCACTCGAGCTGTTCCTTTACATGAAGGAGGTGCTTATGTGGGTCACTGTAATCTTACAGAACATATATATATATAACATACATGTACATTTCTGGATTGACATATTTTACATGTTATTGATAGATTTAAGTATGAGGAATCATTTATATCTTAGAATAAATGTGCTGGCAGATCCAGAGCCTTATGAGGTGAAATGTGTACTGTGGAGCATGAGAGTGTAATGGGAATAGGTATTCTAGTGCTTGTCCTTGCTACTGTAACTCCCTTAGCCCTGTTAATTAACTGCCATGATCAATTTCCTGATGCGTACATGGAACTGAATTGCAACAAAAAATAGAAAAATGTAGAAGAAGGGATCAAATGAAAAATATGCAACTTCAAGCAACAATCACACTACCACCTGTGCAAAGCCAAGATTAGCTATTATTCTAGATGTTGTTTAATTTGTGTTGTGTTTGTGCCCTGGTATTCTGACAGTATGCACTACTGAGCGGTTAATAAAATATTTCAAAATGCTCTCCATGTTCTTACATTATATGTGGAGTGAGTAGTTTTGGCTGGGTGTTTGATAACACGTTTCTGTGGTGTGACAAATTCAGAACACACATTTATTGTTGCTTTACAGTACCTTTAATAGTGTTATTGGACTGTGAGGGAGTACATGGATGAGTCTGTGTGTCACTCTGGCTTTTTGTCCTTCTAACAGTTCAGTCAGCAGCTACTTGCCAGAATCTCATTACATTTTTTATGTGGTCTGGACCCACCTGGTGTCAGTGTCAAATCAGTCCAACGCTTTGACAGTGACAAGTTGACTCCATCTTCATCTGTGCTCCCAGTAGGACAAACTGTTCTAATTTTAATTACCCTGTCTTTTTGCTTATTGTGCATCAGTATTTTTGTTTGTTGTGTCCTGTTGTGAAGTGTAATGGAAATTGCAGTCTCTACAGGCTGCTAGTGGGAATTATACTTTTAGGGTTGTTATAACGATCACTGTTAGGAAGTTACAAATGCTATAGAAATAAAATAGCTAATTTTAGGACCATACTTTGAGGACATTTGACAGAGAAAAAGAGATGACCAAGACTGAGCAACACAGACACACACAATTCCCTAAGATGCAGCCAAAGAAGTAGTGGTGAAGCTGCTTGACTTTGTATTTCTAAACCAAGGAATATGCAATAAATGCTTTTCATAAAGTTATTGTAATTTCTGTCAGCCACACTGCCAGCCTGGCATTGGGATATTGTGTCTTAGCCTGACATTTACATGTAACATGACACACCAGGGCCCCAATCTTCAAAGCTGACTTAACTAATTCAGGCTTTCATGCTGTTATCGGGCTAAAATCCTTTTTATTCTCATTCAGCTAATTTGTTTCTTGAATGCAGATTAAGGAGTGATTTGTTAATCCTGGAACGTGAATTATACAGTTAATAATTTGATAAATTTTGTGTTAACAATGTCAAATGCACCAATTAATCGGCAATGCTCGGTTTTCACGTGACAGGCCCACGTGCATGGCTGTGACAGGCCCAGACCGGTGACTGGCTGGTCAGTGTCACAAATCTGATTCTGTGCCCATCATTGTCACACACGTGTTCTGCACGATAGTGACGGTATGCAGTTGTTTTGCCTCCTTTTGTTGTTGCACTTCATACATATTACTGTGGATTATTGTACATCTGATCTTTGTAACCAAACCAATCCCACACTACTTTTTAGAACTAACTCCTCCACTGTAATACTGCTATTATCAGGATATGAATTCATAATAATGTCATATTGACATTATCGTGATATGTTTTTCCATCTTGAAAAAAAAATATAATATTTTGTGAACAATGCAATATGGAACACCCATGTTGGCTCCACTGGTCTTCTAAAAGCCAGTTGTTAAGTTTATGTGTTTTCGCTGACAGTGTCTCAAACTTCATTTGACTTGTCTCTTTTTTTTAAAGTACAAACTTATTTTGTTTTATGTAAGACTTCATTATCATTGAAAATTAAATTGTGATAATTTCACCAGCAAATCATAATGATTTCTCAATAACCTGCATGTTGTCATCTAAAATCACAATTGTATCAACATTCTTTTAATAATAAATCTAGAGACAGTGAGACCTTTGTATCTGAAAATTACTTCATGTATAGGGGTTCAGCCTGTAACGTTTTATCCTGATCCAGCTCAATAAGCAGCACTATTAATTTTGTCAACAAAAATTTTGACAATACGTATTCGTTGACATCCTTTTATTTCATGACTAAAAAATATTGACAACAAAAGTTCACTCAAAATCTTTGTCATTATGCCCTGACGAATAAAGATGAGATGAAATAGTTGGCTCTGTGTGGGCGGACAACCTAATTAGATCACAGTAATCAGCACCTCAAAGTACTTAAATCTAGCAGATGTTTGCCTCATCTTCACCAGTGGCCTGTTAGGTGGGAAGAAAAGAAAAGAAAGAGGAGAGATGACCTTCATGTGGACACTTTTCTACTTTTCTGTCTAAACCAAAAGTCAGGCTGAGTGTGACATTCCCAATTAAGATGAGCACCTGGATTAAAGATGTGCAGAAAAAAAAGAGAAAAAAAAACAAATAAGACACCTGAAAACACACCATCCCACAGAGTCAAAAGTAAAGTCAAGTTCATGGATTCAGGGCGCATAGCTGTGCTCCAGTAACATACTGTTAAATTTAAATTGAATTTAAAGTTAGCAGAGCTCACAGTAAAACATCTGCTCCTACTAAAAGATCATTTATGATCTCTTATGACTCATAAACAGACACTAATTCATTCAGTGAACATTTAACATAGTTCAATATTAGTTTTTACCTTCATGTAGAGTGAATAAACGTGATGCTTCCCAGATAATGTTCGTTTGCCTTAATGATGCAGTTTTTACACATTTTTACTGCTGATTTATTAAAACAGAGTTCAACTGAGTGAAACGTAATGCTGAATTTAGCAGAGGTCTTAAGTAAGAGATTAAAAAAATGTCTGTGTTACCAGGTAATTAACATCAGTTGTTCATGCTAGATGTCTCAAACTCCGATACACAGTACCCATATTTGTCTACTACAAAGAAAACTCTGAGTTTGATTGTTAAACCTACCCTACTACTGGGGTGGGTTGCAACACTAGCTGAGGTTGTAACATGTAACATTGAGATGTAATTTGCTGATTAAACATCCACACTATCCAATTTATGAAAGAACTTTATTGAATAATAAAAATAAACCGTCTTGAAAAAAGTAAACAATTTAAAGTGACCAAAAAAGATTACAACTAAAACATGACTTTACTTTGACTAAAGCATTGACCAAAATGATGACTAAAATTGAGTTTCACTACCTAAATCTTGACTGAAACAAAACAAAAACAAAAGACTAAAATGTGACCAAACTAAGACTGAAACAAAAATTACAAATTCTTGCCAAAATTAACACTGATAAGCAAGCAATAAGCCTGTTGTTTTTCAGGTTTAGGCCTAAGAACTTGCTTCTGTTCCCGATTAAGTCTGCTTGGAGGAACCAAGAAACATGTTAAATCATCAACATTTTAATCAGGATAACTCGTTTATCCATGCACAAAGAACTGGGCCCTGTTTACCCATATCATAAGAGTATCCATGTTTCTGATCATCTTTGTGCAGTTGTGTCTTGATTCCTGAATATCTCACTAAGCCTAATAGCTGTAAAGACTAAATTACCTCAACCGAACAGTTTGGCTTCTGTCTGTCTGAGCTCTACATTAGTACATCTACTACATTTACCACTGTGCTAGATTTAGTTCCTCCACCTTAATATAAAACAAGAGCGACAATGCAATTTATGATCTGCATTAATGAAGCCAGACTCATTTCAACATGTTAATGATAATTTACTGTCATATTTTTTGATTTATTGATTCACTACTATGTAGCTTGAGTGGATGATGCACCAGAGAACATGACAGATTAAGACTGATTAGGAACCTGAATAAGGTTTTTACAGGCCACAGTATCACAGATGCCAGCTAGCATATCCAGGTTTCTGAAACCACCCCAGTATGGTGTTTACAGGCACAACATGAAACCAGGATGCAGGATAAAAACACCCAATCATATGTCTGTCAACAACTGTGATTCAAACTGAAATGTGTCAGCAACTGCTGGATTGGATGGATCACTTTGTATTCGTGGCTCCCAGAGAATTAATTGTACTGATACTAGTGATCCTCTGACTTTTTTTTTGCTAGAGCCCCTGTGAGGTTAATCTAAGTGGTCTTGAGTGAACTGTCTTCACAACTGTCGAGGTCCCTTGAAGTGTGTAGGATTAGTGGCCTTTAGCAGTAAGCTTGCAGATTGCAGACACCTCGTCTCACCATCAACTTACACATATATATGTATGTATATATATATATATATATATATATATATATATATATATATATATATATATATATATACATATATATTCTGACACAGCCTACATTCATCCTTATTTTCATTTCCACATCAAAATACTGCAATACTGTGCTGCTTTTCAGAGCTGTCATCTGTCCCACTTTGCTGATAATAACATCCAGACCATCGGGGCATTCACTCTGGGCGAAAGGCGTTGCCGTCTGCTGGGGCTGCAGCCCCAACTAGGGGCGGGCAGCTGCATAGCATCTTAGAGACAACAGTTAACTGGCATTGTACATGAAAAAAATATTGATGAATAGTTAAACAGACTAGTATTTCTGGTGTCGACTAGCGAGGGTGATGACATTTAATCATATAGTAATGCACTAATCGCGTGCATCCCTAGTAGACGCATAGAGGTGCAACATGGTGGCCTCCATGGAAAAGGATCCACGTCCTCTATAGATATAAACAGCTCATTCTGAGGTGCCAACATATTAATTTGTCCAATATTTTGATTTGACTAAATACCTGCAAAGCTAATAATATTCTCATCAGCCTCACCTTTAAGTGTTTAGTGCTCAATAGCAAATGTTAGCATGCTAATCTTCCAAACCAGGCTTCCCAAAGAGGGTGTGTGCATCTTTGGGGTGCACCAGCTGCCTTAAATTGGTGTGTGAGAGAAAAAATGTAATGGCAGTGTAATGGTGTAATTTTGATGATTTTGTTATTATTAGTATTAGCTTACGGGGCCTACTCACACGTCTCTCTGTCTTCAATAAGTGGAAGAGCCTGCTGCTTCTGTTTCTGAGCCTATGCATAATATGTCATTCTCTTCTTTACATGGCCGATCATGTGTAACGTTTTTGCAATTTAATAGAGATTGTTGCAAAATCTTTAATAGTGTCTGAATGTGCCACCTTCACCATGGCGTGAAGATCTGGGTCAGTGAGGGTGCATCAACCTGGTCAGGATGCAGAGGGGGACTAAGATGGACAACACTGTTATTATGGCAAGTATTAGCATGTTAGCATTATGTGCTACAGCCTCACAGAGCTCACTGTCTTTCTCCCTTGTGTGCTGTCCCTGGATTGCATCCAGACCATGTAAATTTAATAATGTGAGCCTGGACACTGTAGTATCTGATTCTGAAGACTTGATAAATCTTTTCTATGCAATGAATGCAATAAAAATCTATAGCAGAATGTTTTAAAATTTTAAAACACAGAATCTAAACCTGCATTCACTCTCTAATTGATTGACAGCCCTTGAATACACTAAGCAATCTAAATTATTAATGTTATATAATGCTGTTAATGTTAACATCAGTAACGTTTGTAAAAACAGGGGTAGTGCAGGACTGTATTTTCAATTATAATGGGTTGAGAGAAAAAATCAGGTCAAATAGGGTCTGATGAGATGTCTCCTGCTGTGATTGGATGATAAAATTCACATTTAAAAATGGTGTGTAGTGTAATGTTATATTTACATACTGTACAATATAATTTTAGAGATTTTAGTTATAAACACAGATGTCGGATTTGTTGGTTCAAGAGACATGCAGACAGTCTATTAAATTTTGAGCTAAACCCAAAAATAAAAATAAAACACAAAACCAGCTTGAACAACAAAATTTGGTGTTTTAGGGTAGTGCTCCACTTCAGCCTCTGCTCATGAAACTTTAATCACCTCTGGATGCTATGATGATTCAATTTGATAAAAATTGGTATTTTAAAAAAACAGTATATAAATAAAAAATGTTTTCAATGCTGCAGCACAAACGCAGATTAAAAATTAGAACCAGACTCAGAACTAATTTTTTGATAACATAAAATTGTCTTGCTTATCTATAATTCAGATCTCAGGGAACAGTATTAGCCAAAGTACACCGTTAAACGTGTGCACCCTCCTGTACCCAAATGACACATTTGCAGCAGGAGAATCACATGCAGGTCCCCTTAAAGAGGGAGAGAGTGAACAGTGATCCGAATCAGTCAGCTGCACTGTGGACCATGTGTGCATGCGTCCTCCTTCCCTCTCATTCAGCTGTTTTAAAACGACACCTCCCCCCCCCCCCCCTTCCCAAATCCTGCTCCCGCTCCGAGTGCAGTCATTTCTAGTGCAGAGAAATGTCCCTGGTGACACTGAGGGATGACGCAGGCTCTCTCTTCCTTTCTCTGTTTCACTACCCCCCCACCAACACCATCTTTTCCCTCTTTTGACTTGCTCTCCCCGTCTTTTTTTGCTCTGGCGCTCCCCCTTTCTCCATTTCCTCTCCCTGTCTCCCCCCTCCTCTCCTCTTTGCTGCCTCCCCCCCTCCCCTCCTTCTTGCTCTCTCGCTCTCCATCTCTCTCTCTCTCTCTCTCTCTCTCTCTCTCTCTCTCTCTCTCTCTCTCTCTCTCTTCCTCTCTCTCTCTCTGCTCCGGCACTGCAGTGCTGATTGTGATTGCACACACACTCACATACACACACACACACACACTCACGCAAGCACACGCACACACACAGGAGCGTAGCTGAGAGGCAAGGACTGCAGCAGCATGCACCAACCGCGGCTGAGCTGTTCGGGGACACGAGGAAGGGGAACTGAGGAGAGAAAATAGTGTGCTATCTCACACCAGCCTGCGTGTGCATCTTTGCAGCGGTGGGAACGATGCATTTCAAGAGCGGATAGCTCATGTTCTCCGGCCTCCTCTGCACTGCCTCTGCATCCCATTCACCCTGCTCCTCCCACTCCAACTCTTCCTCCTCCTCCTGTCTACAGCATCATTAGACAGGACTACAGATTGACCGGGACTGGCGAGTGGTGGATGGTCAGGTTTGCCCCGGCTGAAAGATTCTTCCGAGGCTATGCTACATCTACACCTGCACTGAGGGCTGGATTGTAATCGACATTCGGAGGTAGAAGATAACCCACAACCTGCAAGGGATCTTGGATGTGTGTGTCAGTCTTTACCAGTGTTGTCATTGGCGCATTTCCTCTATTTCGCTGGTTGTTTTTGCCTTCTCTGAGACTGGCTAGCAGGCACTGCAGCATCAGGACCGCAAGACCCATGAAGCGGTAGGGCATGAGGACCCAGGGGCGACCCAAAGGAAGGGCTTGAGTGCTTCCATTGCTACCACCACTGCTGCTGAGGTGCTTATCTTGATTTTTTTTTCTCCAGAAAAGGGTGTCTGGTGGGGGTTGGGGTGGGTGGTGACAGCACAGGTACCCAGGCCCCTGCAGAGCAGAGCGGGTGGCTCTTGCGTCGAGGCAGGCAGGACGTCCTGTGGGAAAGGGAGGAAGAAGGGCTGGCTCGAGCGTTGGGCTCCTGATGGTGGCTATTTTTGTCTCCCCTAGCTGAGTGATTGGGACAGCGGGTGGAAGAGAAGATGCTTATGGCCCGAGACACGGCGCGGGATGAGGCTCAAAAGCTACACAGGAAGTGGCTGAAGCACCAGGCCTTTATGGCGGAGCTGGCCCGCAATAAAGAATGGCTGGCCAAGATAGAACAGGTGAGTGGAGGTGACCAGGGCATGATGATAGAGGGATGGGGAGGTCAGATAGGCAGAGCAGGTGAGTCGGGGGGAGGGTGCCAGGCCAAAGGGAGCACATGACTGAGAAACAGTGTTGATGGTGGGTGTGGTGGCAGTAATACTGAATAGGTGAAAGTGTGAGAGATGTCATCACTCAGGTTTCATTTCATCACTTGGCCTGGGGACATCCTGAATTACATTCTCAAGGTTATATTGCTGTGGTGTCTGTGTTGTTGTCAGATTCACAGGTGGTATGATCCCTGTGGCTCTTTGGTCATTTTACACAGAGGTTAGACCATCTGAATATCACTGCTCAGTTATGGAGGTTACAGTGAATCATATAGAGGACACGCAGCAGTGAAGGCCAAACATGCAGACAATGCATATTCTTTTCATTTTCGTCTGTTTACAAATGGCATCTGTTAGGAACACACAGCTGATATTAAATCAGTTCACATCATGGAAATGTTCCCAGGTTCACTTTTTCACCCTGCATTCCCATCATGCTTTGCTACCCCAACAGTGCAACATCCCATTCACACACAGAATGTTCTCCATGCCCTCTGCCTCAGTGAAGCTCAGGTGGACTCTTGAGATGCAAATTAGTCAGTGAGACTCAATTTCTGCTAATGGCACGTTGCATTTGGCCGGTTTAAGTCAAAAATATGTAGCGAAAAATGTGATTTTCAGCTCAGTCACATGTCCGGCTGCTGCTGACAAGGTTGTGTAGAGAATACGACATATATGTAGCGCTTAGCAAAGTGAAGTTTGCTTAGAAATGTGCATTGTGTAAAATGTGTAGTTATCAGTTTTGTTCAGCGCAGTGTAACTTCCGTTGATACTTCAGCACGTATGCTTTTAAACCAGGGCTGGGCAATATGGTCAAAAAATAAATAGCACAATATTGTTGACCAAATACCTCAACATTAATATTTATCTATATTACAACAATTTGTAGAGGTGACTGTTGGTGCCTTCAGAACAGTGACAGTGACATTTTTGATAAACAGTCCATAGTAATGTGGAAGTTCAGAAAATTACACCACTTTACTGCCTTTGCAACTAGAAAAAGACAACACTTATGACATGTCACTATATAGTGATAACCAAAATCTAAGACGATATCTATATATATCATCAATATGTTACCCAGCTCTCCTTTAAACTATTGACACAGAATTGCTGGCTTTAGGTATGCACTGCCAATGTGTAATGATGTATAATAACTGATTCAGATTGATGAGATCTCGGGTGAACAAGTGATGTGGTTAAACCAGGAAGTGCTCTTTTGCATTGCATGCCCCAAGCATCATATGCACATTAGCAAAATGTCAGAGACAAACCATTTTTACAGCCGGAATCCTTTAATTCTTCCATTTTTGCTAATATTTTAATCATTATTTCCTCATCAGGAAATGAAGGCAGGTTAATGAGCAGATTACTAATTTCCTCTCATGCTTTTCAGTGGCCAAACGCTGCACCAGGGCAAAACCTATCTGTGCAAAGTGTGTTCTGTTGGCAGCGTTTTTGATTATTTGTTACTTGGCTTTCTCAGTTCAGTATAAAAGAAAATGAGTGGCTCCTATCAGTCCATACCTGTACCAAGGGCCTGTGATAAAAGGTGCAACAAAAACACATTACAAGCAGCTCCTAAACACACATTAAAAAAAGAAAAGCTGAATAATGTAGTCATAGTGTTGGTGAGGTTTATCAGATTTTGACCTTGCTAAAATGTATTTACATCTCTGATAATATCCTGAGAGGTTTTGTTGACATTTCCAAGTGTTTCAATTATTAATTTTCTATTGAATACATTAAGAAATTCATTAGACTGTATAGATTTTTACACATTATTTTTTGTAGTATATACAGTATTATTAAATATTCATAGGATAGCAGTGTAACTAATTATAACTATGGTCCTTGAAGACAAACCCCACTACTGTATATTACCTAATGAGGAAATCCTCATTAGCCATCCTGGTTGTCCATGTGTGAAATGTATTTTAGGGTTTATCATGCTTTAGTCTAGACCCTCCTATTAAGCCAGCAGACACCTCAACTTAGTTCAGTCACGATGCAAAAGAGGTAAAAGATGATTTCTGCAAGCCAATCACTGCATGCATAGGTAGATAGGTTAATGCTTTAATTTTATTTTGCTATGGACAGTTTTTTATAAGTTTCCACTGTACCCGTGCTGCCTTATTCATGTGTGTCCTCAACAGTGTTACATCCTATGGCTTAGTAGTGCAGGATATTATGTTTATTTGAATAGTGCCAGTTCAACAGTACGCTACAGTCTTTTTTATTCATTGTGGGAAAACCTGAGATGTTTGGGTTTTTTTTTTACAACATCAGAAGTACAGAGACAAAGCTATTAGTGAAATGTAACATAGCTCAAATGGAACTGTAAAAGATTTAATGTGTTCAAACAGATACAGGTTTGGAGTCTGTTATGAGTGCACTGTGGTACTCATTGTGGCATTAATGTTTCATTTATTTGAAATAATGCCAATGTGTTTAAGTGTGTATTGTAAGTTCAAAATATAGGTTATAAAACACTGGATGACAGACAGATCCCATCCAAAAAAAAAATAATAATCTAGTTTTACACTTCACACAATTTTCTGTTTTGGTTTCTATAATGTCATGTGTCACTTTTTTCAGTTCATGGATTATTCAGTTGATTTTCATTTGATTTTGATAATCAGTTAATCATTTTGGTCTTAGACATTTTTCAAGCAAAACACACAACAATTTCCTGGTCCCAGCTTTCCAAATCTGAGGATTTCTTTATTTTATATCATTGTTAACTGAATATCTCTTGGCATATGACTGTCGATCAGAATAAAAAACAAGCAATTTGATGTTGAGCGGTTGAGATGAAATGCAAGCCTTCTAGATCACATTCATCACAGCCATATTATGTCAAAATCAAATAATGTTTTCTTCCTCTAAAACAAAATATGATGTGCATATGTAGGCTTGACCCAACCAGTTTCAACCAAAAAGATCATGACATCCATCAATCTATCTTTAACTTTTAGTGTCACAGAGCTAAAATCCACTAGCTAGCACCACTTTGCTACGTCAGGTTGTGATTCGCCCACTTTTCAACATTCAAACCAAATTCCTCCCGATGTTATGTCCTACCTGCCTGTACTGCTTTATTCAGAAATGCGTCACGATACAGAGGCAAATTACTCCTGAAATGTTGTTTCATCTGGACTTCAAAGAATTTTAGAATTTGGGAAAAATTAAATGGGAGAGTAATAATATTAGCAAAAAAGGATACAGCCAAATGAAGAAATCAGATGCTGGAACAGTGACATTATCTAAAATCCTTTCTACATCTTGAACATTTCTTTATTGAATTAAACTAACTTGGGCTGGGAAATATATCAATATAATATCAATATCATGATATGAGACTAGATATCTTAGATTTTGGATATCATTATTTCATGATATGCCTTAAATGTTGTCTTTGCTGGGTTTAAATGCTGCAGTACAGTAAAGTGATATATTTGTCTGAACTCACCTGTGTGTTCTAGCAGTTCTATTATTTACTTTTACCCACTTAATCAGTATATCCACTTTACTGACGATTGTTTATCAAAAATCTCAGTGTTAATATTTTGTGAACTCACCAATCCTTCAATCCAATATTGGCAGAAATTGACAGAAATATTGATATAAAGGTATTTGATAAAACATGTTGTGATACTTGATGTTGATATTGATATTGTTCAGGTCTAAAATGAAGGTTCTTTTTCAGTATTTTGTCTTTATGGAATAGTTTACAGTAGAGATACAGACACAAAGCACTGGGAAAGGGGGAAGATACAACAGGCAACAAAGGTCCAGATCGATTGAACCATTGACAGCACAGTTATATGGTATACATCTTCGACCACCATGACACCGTCTAACCCATAACCAGTTGCCTTAATATATGTGCCCTATAAATTTTTAATATTTTATGTTTCCAGAATTGAAAAGAATACAGTTAATGTTCTGCCTGTCACATGACGCTACTCAGAGAGATATGGAGAGGTCCCCTGCCTGAAATGACATCTCAGCTTGAAATGAAAACGGACTGAAACAGGATACTGCTTTACTTCTGAATCATCAGCGCATTTGTGTAACCTTTCATGCCAAATACCAGATAAATCAACTGAAAGGATTGACACTGAGTGCAGAAGATGGCTGCTCCTTAGGGGTTGTCTCTCCTGTGCTGACTGGCTTGTTCCCTAAAGTTAATGTGTACGTAGCCCCGTACAGACGGTTACAGGAGACCCTCGTGTCTCCATAGCCCTGCTAACATCACTTAATCTACCCCCATCACTCTGTCTGTCGTTACCTGAGAGACAGGGAGAAAAGATGACGCCGCGTCCTGCCATGATCGGAGAACTCTGCGTCCTTTTGGAAGGGTTCCCGCCTCGGCCCCTCACCTCTGTTCTCTCTCAGTACTTACTCAGCACATGAAGCAGGCGCACAGCTCCAGGCCGCCTCCTGCATGTGGAGGATCTGTGGGTGCTTCTCTGTTACAGCGAGAGGACTCACAGCTGACCTTGTGCCAAGCCTTAACTTGGGCTCAGGGGTCAGTGCTTGTAAACACAGGCAAACCATGGGCTTGTCCTGCTGGAGCACATACAGTAGATCAGTGACAGACTAATGAATACACACATCTTACATATTTAAATATAGCCACGTCTATGTCACAAGGGGCAGAGTTTTTACAGGTGCTGGAAATCCTTGAAAATGCTTGAATTTTAATGGAGTGTTTTCAAGGTTTGAAAAATGCTTGGATTTCAGTTTGAAATTGCTTGAAATTGTAAATGCATTACTTTCACAATAGCTGAAAACAGAAATTTTGGACTTTGTTTTTTGGACATCTATTTTTCCATTTTTCCTGTAACAATTATTTTAGTAGTTGTTTGGTTTATTAAATCTTAGAAAATGGTGAAAAATGTTGATCAGTATTTCCCAAAGTCCAAGATTATGTCCTCAAATGTCTTGTTTTGTCCTCAACTCAAATATATTCAGTTTACTGTCAGTGAGGAGTAAAGGAACCAAAACATATTCACATTTAAGAAGCTGAAATCAGAGAATTTGACTTGACCTGATGCCAAGTCTACTTTACAGACAGATGTCACATTTTGAAACATGACACTTTGACTTTATTTAATTCGTATCATTTACAACAGCTGTAAGGCTGGAGATATACTTGCTGTTTAACCATGCGTTTATGTTCGTGTATGTGTAGCATTAATTTCTGAGGACACGCACAACCATCGCTCCAAATGGACGCAGGATACGCGAGGCAGCCATGAAGCGTAGGGATGCGTAGGGGTGCGTATGTGAACGCATAGTTAAAAGCAAATATATTTCCGTCTTAAGGTGCTGGAAAAGCTACAAAATGCACCTTGAAAATGCTTGAAAAGTGCTCAGAAAAGTGAAAAGTGACCTCAGAAAAGGTGTAGGAACCCTTTCTCTGTCTTTGTATATGATTGGTAGAATGTGAGCAAATTAAATTAGATTATTCAGTGTATTTATCAGTGTTCAGCTGGCAATATTTTTTAATGTGTCATTGTCAATAAAATCCATGAAGAAATAACAAAACCCAATAGACTAAAACTAAGAATGTATTAGCCCATCTCTCACTGGGCCTTTTTCACTGAAGACAGTGTCACAGAAGGAAAAGCACAGGTGTAAAATGAATGATGGCTGAAGGGCATAGGTTTCTTTTCAACATTTGTCAGGGACACATATTAAGCAGGGGGTCCTTTCTCTTGAAATTTAGAACGTCAAACACTTAATTTCCTGCATTCTGGTTCTGGATTTTTTATGCATCAATTTGTGCCTCTTTTCATCATCAATTTATGGTGAAAATGTCTGCTGCTAGTTTAGTTAGCTAGCAAGATTTAATTAGCCTGTGGGCAGACAACATTGCTTAAACATTAGTTAGCAAACTAGAAAACAACACTTGTAAAGTTAAACTCAAAAAACATTAACAAGTTGCCCATTATCAACTGACACCTTACTTGATTTTGAGCGGTTTTGAGAAAAAATGTCCTAATATCGGACCTCGTTCTCCTTTTCCCTTGTGGCTACTCCATGGTCATCAACTGTACATATTTATTTTTTCTTCTTGCTGTTTTATGGCAGATTGTAACCATTGTTTTTGAGGTTGCATAATGCCACCTAGTGATGTCACAAATGTCGATATATTGATAAATATCGATACTGAATATTTGAAATGCTTATTTTTTACAGTATCAATACTCCAATTCCAGCTGCACTGCTGTCCAACAGTGAGTTGACACACAAACCGCTGCAGTGCCGCCATAGTCCCGCCTCCTCTCACTAGCTCACAGTGCTGTCTTCTTGTCACTCATCTTATTTGCTTTGGTTGACTATCCCTTGTAATCAGTGTTGCCAGACTGGTTTGTCATTTATCAGCCCAAGAAATGCTCAAAATTTACCCACATTGATTTAAAAAAAATGGCCAAATAATTTTTATAATACACAATACAAATGAACTAATAAACAATAGCAATATCATTTTGGTTCATACCAATTTTTCAATCTGACATAATACTAAAACAACAGTTGAAGTATTCACAATTGGGCTAGAATGCAAGTAGGAGGCTACAACGCAACTATAAAACTTTTATATTTCTGCCTTCTGCCTTAAAAATAAAAATAAATAAATAGACAGCACAGATAACATTTAATAATAGGTTTTATCTAACTTGGTCAACTGCAGCAAGTCTTGACAGTGTACACGCAGTCCCATGCTGTCAAACAGCCAAATAAATAACGACATTGTGGTATTGCAAGAGGTTTCTGTTCTAGTGAATATACAGATTTGATAGCCGCAGATATCCTCTCAACAGAAAATATACGATTTATGTTATATCAGAGTTGTACTGAGTGACTAGATGTATTTGCATGACTAAGAAATTGAATGTACTGTACTGTAATTCTCAGTGTATTTAAAAACCAGCCCAAATTTTGTCCACCCACCCAACCCCATTGCACAGTGCAACTCGAAACAGTCCATTCTGGCAACACTGCTTGTCATGTTATAGCCTTGTTATATTCATCTTTTTAATTTAAAAAAAAAAACTTTTATGCCATCAATATTGCCTCAGTTTTTCCCCGTAGTGTCAAATATCAATATTTTTCAAAGTATTGTATCAAAATTAGAAATTCCACTATTGTGACAACACTACTTCCACCACCTACTTTACCGGAGGCATCGCAGCGTCTATGAGTCACATTAGCGGTTGGTCAAAATAAAAGTCCTCTTCTACCTGCCTACTTTCTGCTACTTAATGCCACTTTCATTTTTAGTCAGAGGGCAAATGCTCTGCATGTCATCCCATCTCCCCAAATTTACCTCTATGGCTGAAATGGACTTAGTTGATATTAAACATGCTGGCTCACTGTCATACTGTCATGACTTACGTGGACACAAAGCCATCGTAAGCAACACCTGTGTTTTTCCTTCTCTCACGAGTAAACATGTCTGCTGCGAAGGAGGCCTGTACTTTCTAACTTTGCAATCCTGTCTGTCAAGCCCATCTTTAAATTGGGTCGCAAATATACAGTGCAGTGTCATTTTTCATACTATTTTTCAGCAGTAGATTACATGTGGTGCTCTTGTGTTCAGTAGAACAGTGGCATTGCCATGATCACATTAAATCTGATTCAGTGCAGTCATGTGGCACGGTCATGTGTTTTTAATAGCTTCTGGACAATGATGGAGCTCAAACTAAATCTTGTGTTCAAGCTACAGTAAATCTTGCATCCAGCCCTCTCTGTTTTTTTCATCTTTAATAACTCAGACTTAAAGGACCATTGTGTAATATTTAGTGTCATGTAGCAGTGCGCTTACACATTGCAAACACCTCTCCTCACTCATATCTTCCAGGCATGCAGGAGATCCTATGGTGTCTGTGAAACTCATGAAAAACGTGAAAGGCTTTTTCTAAAGCCAATGTGTGGTTTGTCTGCTCAGGCTGCATACTGCAATAATTTTGAAAGTATTGCGATTGTGATATGAGTCAGGATTTTAGACGGAATAGTAATCCATTTTATTTTATTTCATTTTCACAGATAAAATTATAACAATGTTGCTGGGATCTATTCCAAACAAGCTTGTCCCGTTACATCTGGACATTATAATTTGTAGCACCACAATATTCCCTTTATAATGGTATATTGTGACACATTTTACTGTTATCAAAAAAATGCAGCTCCTGTGATTTGGATATTGCATTTAGCAATATTCCAGTTTTGATACTATATTGATTACTTGTTCAGCCCTCATATGGGGTTAAGGAAAAGACAATTTCCCACTGTTTGGTTAAAGTTCCTCAAGACAAATGATGCAGGATTTCCTGAAAAAAAAACAAGAAAACAAAAAACTGTCCATACAAAAATAAAATAATCACTATCTCCTCTCAGTCACTACCCACAACCCACCAGAAGAAGGTGGCCATGCCTGCACTACTGAGACCAAACCCTGCGCTTGTACCTTCTTATTTCCTCATTATTTTGCTGTGCTCAGGATGCTTTACCAACCCAACACATTCTATCTTTCAGATAAATCCTACTTATTATACAGTTAACTAACTGTGGCACAGAAAAATAAGCTGTTACATGTCAGAATTTACTACTTGATAGGATTAATTTGGTCTTTTCATGAGATTTATTGATAATAGAAACAATATCACCAGTCCTATTATTTTTTTAGTATTATTAGTTTTATACTATGCATTATTCAGTTTGGATAGAAATGCTAAATTATTTTAATGTTGCATCCTGTTATTTATTTGCCATGAACACATGAAGTAGCAGTGCTGGTGCATGATTGCTAAAGGCCATGCTAGCTTCCTGAACATGTGATCTAAGAAGAAGCATATACCTGACAATACCTCCCACTCTGTCATTTCGTCCTGTAAGGATAGGTAATCAGCTAACAAGAAGAATGTGGTATCTTGTTTAGACATCTGTATGAGTACCACATGCTCTGACATTCAAGATCATCATGAAATTAGCATAATTAATTAGGTCACATCTACTCGAAGATTTTGTAATGCTGCTGGCCAACGTTGACAAGATTGATATTTTGGGCTTATAAAGTATTAATATATCTTAACCTTCTTATTAGCTTGTAGTGGCCATGTGGCTGTTATTTGTAGACTTGCACCAATTAGTCGGCAATGCTCGGAATCGGGCCGGTTTTCATGTGACTGGCCCTGACCGGTGACCGGCTGGTCAGTGTCACAAATCTGATTCTGTGCTGGTCATTGTCACACACGTGTTCTGCACGATGGTCACATCATGCGCGCAGCAGACAAACTGACCATGACATCACCACAGCGCTGATAACAGCTACACACTCAGACGTCAGCGACAGATTCCAAGAACAGGATAAAGAGAAGACAGACTATAACGAGACAGCGCAGAACAGCCGTAACTTTGTAGCTCTTCAGGCTAATGTTAGCCAGCAGCAGACTGCTGTTCGCAGAGGGACAGTTAAAATCTCACCTCCTGTTCTGGCTGAAGAATAAACAACCTGTGTTGATGTGTCTCCTCAAACATTTTCTCATCCAGACTTGTTTAACTTCTGTGTCTGTTTTTCTCACGGCAAAGTTTTACTGCAGCAAACTGTTGCACCGCGTCCGTCTCCGGTTTGTTTACTTCTGCTTCCACGGGAGATCACGTGAAATCGCATCCCGCGAAATCACGTTTACCCAATTCATAATCTTAATATAAAACTATAATAAGGCCTCCTGGTTGTAACCTGGAGGACTTTGGAGAAGATTTAAATAGTATTTAATGAATATTTATTAGTCAGTGTCTTATTATGAACATCCAATTTAATTTTTTACAAGAAAAGTTGCAAAAAAAAAAAGAGAGACTGAAAATTGGAATCGGCCAAAATCGGAATCAGTAGGTCAGACCCTTCAAAAAAATTGGAAATTGTAATCGGCTAAGAAAATTGAAATCGGTGCATCTCCAGTTATTGGTGAGATTTTAGTGTCCTGGATGGTGTAACAAAATAATGACCTGGTAGAACAGTTTCTAAAATTGCTTAGTTATCTTTGTAACTTGTGTAATGATGGAGTGACATTATGTCATCTCTGTGTGTGTGTGTGTGTGTGTGTGTGTGTGTGTGTGTGTGTGTGTGTGTGGGTGTGTGTGTGTGTGTGTGTGTGTGTGTGTGTGTGGCTCTGAGAGCTTAAACAGAGCTCTTTTAAAACACTTTCATTTTCTCTTTTTAATTTTTTCTTAAAAATAAACTGCAGAGTCAGGAAAACTCTCCATCTGTTTTATAAGAATGTGTGCAGATCACTGGTTTGTTCTGACCAACATGGAAAATATGTTGAATCAGGGTTGATTGGGTTGAAATTGGATGTGGTTAGCAGCAGCATCTAAGTAGTCATCTCTCTTGTTTTGTATTTTTTTTAAAAAGGAGTGATATGAATATATTTATTGTACTAAGTCATAAAAAGATTGTGATATGTCATCAGAGAAACATGGCAAGTTGTAGTATTATTGTAGTACTGTTGTCTCTGAAATTTCCATTTGGCCAGAATGTGTGATATTATGATATGATGAGAATGATGGATGAAACCTGGTAAATGAAGTGAAATAATGGACAATAATTCATTACTGAAAATGTTCTAAAGACTGTAATAGCAACAACTGCACTTGTTTTTAATTAGGGTATTCTATTGCATGCAGCAAGTTATAGTGGAGAAATCTTGTCATCTTCATTTGTTCTTCATGTAACCATATTTTTAGGGCTTTTTTTAAATTGATGACTCCAGTCCTGCTCTATTATGTTAAACACTTGATGTTGCATTTAGATTTAAGACATTACTTTCATAATCTAGCATTCCTATGTATTATTTACTATATATTATTAGTAATTTTAATTTCAATCTCTTGATACTGTTGAAATGTCTTGTATCTCCAAAAACACACATTTACATCAATTAACACATACAACATCCGTCAGTGACTTTCTCTGACTTAGTTCTGTCTTAGTAACTTTATAATAAAAAGTGAACCAGCAGAAAAAATAAGCAAGCATGTCTCACCTCTTTAATGCAGTATGGATTAAAGGGAAGATTCAGGACTTTTCATGTGGATGTCCAGTCAACTGAGGCAATAAATTCTCAGCGTGTGTTATATGTGGGACTGAGAAAACTGAGTTCTCCTACTGCAACGCCTGTCGTTCCTCCTGCATCCAGGGATGTCATGGGGATGTAGTTGGTGTTCATGAAGAACTACAGACTGTTTCAGCCTGGATTTCATTAGGGTCCTGAGGTTTTGTTACAGTATTAAAACAACTGCTTTAAATTTCTTTCTTCGTGGCAGTGGTTCTTCCAGAAAGAACATGCTTCTAGCATTCCACCCATGTGTTAATGGTCAGTAAATGGTTTAAAGCTCAGATAAAACGTCATTTCATATCTAGCTTCCATATCATGATGTATTTCCAAGTGAAACAGGACAGAAAAGCTGGACATCGGGACTTTAATTTTAACATTGAAAAGTGGGTCTCATAATCCGACGTACCATGCTGTTCAGCCTTGACGTGAAGCTTTTTCAGTCAAGTGTTTTACAACATTTGAAGGCAATGTAGGCGTATTAAAAAACCTATATAAATCATTACATTACACTCACATACATTTAATTTTGTATGGTTTAAACTGCAGAACTTTTACTTGTATTGGAATATTTTTGCTGAGGTTGGCATTAGTTCTCTCATTTCAGTAATGTACTGTACCTAAATACTTCCTCCTCTGGTTAGCACACCAACAGCCTAACTGTGATGGTGTGTTACCGACTGAGCCTTCCCCTTTAAGAAAGGTGGGCTTGGATTAGCCTGTGTCTAGTCTAGTGGGTTTGTTGCCACTTTTTCTCAGTGTGTGAGGGGTTGTTATGTTACTTTAATCAACCATAAAGTGTGTAGATCAGCTCAGGTTGCAGTATAACAGTTACTGGAAGGGGTTGTGTTGTGTTTGCTGCCACAGAAAAGAAACAAAAAAGTCCCTGTTTATGTAGTGTTACTACAGTGTCTGCTTGTACTCTTCACAGCGGAGTTGGTCCAGACTGTTAACAGCTAACGTTAGCTAGTTAGCAGCCAGCTACAAATCTGGCTAAAGACAAAATCTCCTAAAAATAGCCAAAAGCCAGAGGTCTTCCAAATTTGATTTGGACCTACAGAGCTGGAAGCAGCAGAGATCAGATGATTGATCACATTTTCCCTTGAGATTTTTTTGCCACAGCAAAAAATAGCAATGAAATGTAACTGCTACAGTAAGTAGCTTGCTGTGAATTCAGTGGAGCGGACAGCTCCGCAGCAACAGTAAATGTGACATTATAACAAAAACACTGGCTAGTTGTAGGTGGCTGGAGGAACATTGTATGCTAAAAACAAGGCGGTTGCTTGTTACTGCACTGTGTAGTGTTTGAGATTAGACCTGCCACACAGTCACATTCATTTTTCACTTGCCCGATCATGTAGCCAACTAATGAATCTTAGCTCTGTGACATTAAAAGTTGAAGATTATTGGTTGAAATTGATATTTTGTTTTTAATTTTAATTTTTTGCATACATTGTTAAATATGTGCCAGGAATCTAAAAGGCTTATTCCATCTCGACTTTAAAAAGAATGCAGTCGAAAAGGCCTAAACCTCCTTTGTAGATATTATAGATATTAGTTTATGACATTCTGTTAAACAGTAATGACATTCACCCTGTTTCACAGTAGTAGAATTTATTTATTCATATATTCATTCAAAGGGCGTGAAAATGTATTTTGAATTAGTAAATGAAATAAACCCAGGTAATCAATGCTCATGAGTTCACAATAATGTTGAGGTATTTTTAATGTCTAATGTTTTACATAATGGCGCATCCACTCAAAGTTGACAGTTTGCTGATTCGACATTACTGTAATACTTAGGGTTAGTGCTGCACTGATAACTTGTCATCAAATAAGGAAGCTGGCATCATCAGTTAAGTGATAATTGCTAGAGAAGAGATGCACCTATCCAGTTTTTTTAAAGTCTGATCTGATTCCAGTGCCCATGTCTGGATATCTTCCATTACTGATACTAACATAAACTCCATGTGTTTTTTTTCCTCCTGATAACTTGTGCAGGTGCTTAATGAGAAGTGATGTACGATGTACAAAGAGTTTCTACAAGAGAACAAAATATCTTCAGACTAGGGACATGTTGAGTTAGCCAACTGTTAGTAATAGCAGACTTTCTCACGTCATGGTGGTTCATGGTCCAGCGCAAGCTCCATCTGCATGTCTAACTCAGAATTCTGGGAGACAGGAAAATATAGACTACTGGGTATCTATTTATAACACTGTATATATTTATAATTTATAAAAACATTAGATTATGAAATCTTGATTGGTACGTGAATCAGTGATGTCAGTCTGATATGTGACAAATGAATTACATCAGTATCAGCTTATTGGTTCTGATCGGTCCCAACTCTAATAATTGCAGCATTATCACTCTTTGATTAGCTAGATTCAAATTTGGATGTATGTGCTCTGTGTTATAAATGTATGTTAATGTCTTTTGATTGTCTTTGAGTAAAGCTACAACTAATGATTATTTCTGTTATTGATTAATCTGTTGATTATTTTCTCGATTAATTGATTAGTCTGGTCCTTAAATGTCAGAAAATGGTGAAAAATGTTGGTCAGTGTTTTCCAAAGCCCTGGATGATGTCCTTAAATGTCAAAAACTTTTGTCCACAACTCAAAGATATTCACTTAATTGTCATAGAGGACTAAGGGAATCAGAAAGTATTAACATTTCAGAAGCTGAAATCAGAGAATCTGGACATTTTTTTCTTTAAAATGTAAATGTTGCAGCATTGTCTGTGAATTTTATGCAGATAATAAGTTGCATAGTGTTACTTTATGCATTCAGTGGGTGTGAATACATTGTTGTTTGTGCCAGTAGTTTAAAACAAGCCCTTTAATCCCACCCACTATTTCATTATGCTGCATCAGCATTACAAGAAAGCCTGCAGAATTTGGCAACACAATGCTGCCATAATAGCATGATTCATACGTGGTAGCCATTAAAATATCGCACTCATGTCGGCCATGGCTGCCTCGAAAATTCACTTCACAGATGCCCTTTGGATCCAACTGTGCCCAGGCTGTAGCAGCACACCCGCAGCCTCGTTCCTGTTCCATAAACCTTTGATTCTTCCTCCTTTTCGCTTCCCTTCTTCCTTTACTCTGCCTTTCTCCTCTCCTCTCCTCTCTCCACCCCCTCTCTGATTTCTTCTCCCTCTGCCTCACTCTGTGTGTCAGTAAAGCCAAGAGAGGAGAGAGAGAGACCTGCTTTCTGCTGGCTCTGCATTATGAGAGGGAGAGCGAGGCTGAGGGAAGATAGCAGCGAGAGAGAGGGATGTGAGAGAGTGAGCGCTAGCAGCAGTTAAGCAGAGAGCCTGTGCCAAGAGGAGGAATGCAGCACTGCATTATGAAAGCCATAGGATATAGGTCCAGCTCTCTCTCTGTGAAAGATAAAGGAGAGAAGCAGAATTTAGAAGATCAAATCCATCATATGCACGGGTGGCAAGTAAATAATGAATTCATCACCCACTATCACAACAGAAGAATGTGGAGCATAAATTCTTGATTCTTAGCATATGAACAAAATCTGCACCATTATCAGGTGCTTTTAAGCCATGAAGATCTCCACTGTAAGTGAGCTTTTGTGAGCCAGATGCAAAAATACCTAAAATCTTTGTCACAGTAGGAAAACACCTCCTACTCCCCTAAGTCTAGGTATGGGAGGAGGCTGCTAATAATCTATTTCAGGGGAAGAGCTTCATTGACACAAAGGAAATTGCCACAAGCTTTGATCTCACCGCATCTCCTCACCCAGATCACGTCATGAACAAAGCCCAAGATTTAGGGGAGGGAGGAAGAAGAGCAGAGGAGCACAGGCAAAGGACAGAACAGGGGTTTATTAGACTTGCCATGCATGATTTTTAGGTCAGCCCGAGGCCAAACTTTGCTCCATACACCTGCCTCTCTACAAGCGGGGGGCTCCAGCCTTGGCATGGAGCTGTGTTTTCCCGATGCTATTTTAGGGACAAAACCGAATTTGGCCACTCACTTTCAGCACTATGAAGTGATATTCTCTCTTTGCCTTTCTGAAATAATTTAATGCATACAATATGTTAAAACCAGATCCACAGGTTCATGGTTTAGAATTTGTAATATGGCCATTTAGTGCATTCAGTACAGCTTTTTCTTTGAACACCAATTCCCTTCAAGAAAGACCATTGCTCAAAGGGTACCAGGTATCCAAAAATCATTGTCAAGGAAAAGGAAATCGATTCAGATTACATGTACAAACACTGTATAGTAAGGCTACATGAATTATCATGAGTTCCTACAGGGCTTCATGCATGAACAAGCTTGAATGAAAAAGCTCATTGCTTTATGAGCAGGGTTGGGAGGGTTATTTTAAAAGTGTATTCAATACAGTCACTAATTACCTTAAAAAATGTAATCAGTAATGTAATTCAAGTATCACAGCACTACTTCTTTTGGATTACTTCAAAACAGTTAAGCGATTATTTAATCCTGTCACAATCTTGTCACTTGAAAAATAATCTAATCATCACATCATTAATTTGGTCCATAAAATGTCAGAAAATTATGAAAACAGTCCAACATGGCTTCCTCAAATGTCTTGTTTTGTCCACAACTCAAAGATATTTAGTTTAATGTCAGAGAGGAGTAAAAAAAAAAAAAAAACGTTCACATTTAAGAAGCTGAAATCAGAAAATTTAGACCTTTTTTAATTAAAAAATGACTTACATAATTACCAAACTGGATGCAAATTAATTTAATAGTTGATAGATTCATTGTTGCAGCTGTACGTGTTTTAGTTTTGTTGTGTGCAATTTATTGATTGATTGATTGATTGATTGATTGATTGATTGATTTAAAGATATAAAATTGTGAAATTTCTACCCACTGAAGCATTTCTCACTTGAGGCCATGATAATTAATTGCCAACTGTGTGTGCATGATTTTATGTTATTCTTTATTTTAAAATTGTAATACTGTGTACTAATAATACCCATTTTTACCAAACATAAACAAAATTTTATTATGTCTTTTTTTATCTGTAACTCTAATAGAATACAGATGTACATCAAGCATACTGTTTTCGTTGCCTTAGAATAAGCTGTTCACCATGTTGTCCAGCATGTTGCACTGCCATGTTCTTACAGTAGCCCAGAGCTAAACACTGCCTCTTGATATTGCGTTTTGCATTTATTGTGAGTTATGCCGCCATCATAGTTTCTCTTACACGCCTGGCAGGGGAGCTGGTTATATCCGCTATTTCACCTCCAGACACCGCTAATTCCAACACACTAGCCCTTTAATGCAAGAAAAGTACATTGCTTAATGCCACAGTGACGGTACAAATGTATTTCAATCATCCTGATTTCTGAGCTGAAGAAGCTACTGCTGAGCAGAAGTAAGTCTACAGTTAAAGGGACAGTGCAAAAAACATACCAGTCACAGCAGTGCACATGGATTTTATTGAATTGATTGAATCAACCGTTTGTTGCTTATCTGTTCATGATACATAGAAATTTTCTTTTCCTAACTAAATGATAATTGAAATGGAGTGCAAAATATGATCTAATTTGCATTTGTATTTTTTTTAACAAATACATAATGCTCAAAAATACAGAAGGGCCACAGACATGATGAAGTTATTTAAATGTAACACTTGATTAATCATGATTACAACACTTCAACAGAATATATGAATACATACATCAGACTGAAGTACCTTAATTGTTGCATTAAATAACGTATTTCTTTTACATTTCAGATAGTTCATAAAGCCTGCCATGAATTTTATGGGTTTTCATGCATGAAGTAATGTATGAATTCATGATAATTCATCTACCCTTACTATAAAGTGTTACCATAATTTTTTGATTTAGAAATAGATTTTTCTTTGTGCTTTTAATCTAAAATGGTGGACATTTCTGTGCAGCAACTGTGTAATTCACAGATTTGTGGTACCAAGTGAAGCAACAATCGTCTCAGCCCATAAAAACGGTCCCTTGAAGCACAAGCTGACATTAAAGCCATGTACGAAGGAGAGGCAAGAAGTCAGTCAGCCAAGAAATAACAGTCCAACACATGATGTCATTGTTAAATAGGATAGATTTAGCATGTGTGAAAATACATAGTGACTTAAATCATTATTATGATCCATCTGAAATGTGCTATGCAATCAGTTTAACAGATGTCACTATCTGTCTCCAGGAGGGTCAGGAGCTGATCCAGGAGAAGCCAGAGCTGCGTTCGGTCGTTCAGCAGAAGCTGGAGGAGATCAGGGAGTGCTGGTCCGACCTGGAAATCACAACCAAGGCCAAGGCCCGTCAGCTCTTTGAGAACAACAAGCCTGAGCCGGCAGTGAAGAGCTACTCGGACCTTGACAACCAGCTCTCCCACCTGGAGCAGCAGCCCCCCCAGCTGGAGCAGGCACACCATCTGCCCACCTTCAATGAGCAGCTCCAGAAATTTCAGGCAAGTCTCAAGACCCTCCATGGTCTGTCTGAGAAGGCGCCGTCTCTTGTAATAAACTAGTGTTACTAAGACCCAAATGATTCTTTCATATATGACACACTTTGACGTGTGAACTGCTCTTCAACCTCGTCCAACTCATTGTCCTTTCTACTGCCTGTATTTCCACTCAAGTAACAAACAAACTTTTATTTATTTATGTTTTAAATGTAACATCTGTACATTTGACATTTTTGTAACACTTCAATAACAATAAGGATACATATACTTAACTAATGCTTATTAGTTATCAAGCCTCTGCAGAAGCCTGATAACAACCTGATCATTTGAATCAGGTGTGCTGGAGCAGGGAAACATCTAAAACATGCAGGGCAGTGAGCTCTGAGGACCAGGGTTGAGAAACACTGCATTAAAGGAGCAGTGCGTAGGATTCTAGTGGTGACCATGCAGAATCCAAACACCTCATTTTACCCTCCTCTTCCAAGCATGTAAGACAACCTCTGTTGGCAGTGAAAAACACAAAAGCCTGTATTTGAGATAGTGTTTGGTATGTCAAATCTTGGCTACTATAGAAACATTGCTGTGTAACATGGCAGCCTGTGTCAAAGAGAAACTTTTCTCTCTGCAGATATAAAGGGCTCATTCTAAGACAAGTAAAACACAACAGTTCTAATTTTCAGATGATTATACACTGATGAAAACAAG
Organism: Lutjanus erythropterus; assembly: GCF_056507025.1. Classification (NCBI taxonomy): domain Eukaryota; kingdom Metazoa; phylum Chordata; class Actinopteri; order Lutjaniformes; family Lutjanidae; genus Lutjanus; species Lutjanus erythropterus. Next base: position 6,641,299 of record NC_139327.1, read on the forward strand.
CTCATGAATATTATTTTCAATTTGTGCCATATTCTGCCAATAAACTATAAATAACTATAAATATATTTTACACACTGGACCTTTAAGTGTGAACTAATCACAAGAAGCCATAGTGACTTGATAATTTCTCAGTGGTGAGCAACAGGAATTCATGACACATCCTGCATTAATTCATGCACTAAATCATCATGAGTCATGCATTAGTTGAGCTGTAAAGTTGTTGGTTAAGTGTTACCAACAATTTTACATAGTGGAAGAACGTCACATTTGACCAACACACCAAGACAGTTTACTGTACAAACACTTTTTATATCTTATTGTGATATGAACACTTTTACTTATGTTACATATATTTAGATTATTTTTCATCTTTGAATAATTTCCTCCGTATTCCTTTTTCTAAACTTCAATTTTACTGTATCATTATTATTATTATTATTAGTGGTAGTAGTAGTAGTAGTAGTAGTAGTAGTAGTAGTATTTATTGCACTCTAGTCTTTGAGAACAGCCACAAAGGATTGCCCTGCATTTCAAATTATGTAGCTAACAAGCATAGTTAAGTATTTATTGTCCAATATGTATGGAAGATCAGCTAGCCCAAGCTAGCAGTTTTAATCACTGTTGTACTTTTTATTCTTTTCATTGGGATTCAGCAGTGGTGGAGAAAATATTGGTATATTTTGCTGAAGTAAAGGTAACAGTAACACAGCATGAAAATACTGCAGCAAAATGTATTTTAAGTATCAAAAGTAAAACTTCTCATTATGCAAAATGACCCCATTCAAAGTGTTATATTTATCATATATTGAAATATTATTTCTGATGCTATAATATGTAAGAAACATTTTATTGCTGTGAAAGTGGAGCTAGTTTGAACAACTTTATTTACTTTTGGACAGTTCAATCTATAACTGCTTCATACTTTATAAACAGGACCAGTAACTTTATTTATGAAATAAATGTGTTGGAGTAAAAGATACAGTCTTCTCCTCTGAAATGTAGAGAAATAGAAGAAATATGAAGTACAATAAAAAGAAAATACTTCATAAATAATACTGAATAACAGATAAAGCACAAGTACCACAAAACTGTACAGTACTTGATTAAATGTACTCAGTTACATTTCACCACTGGGCTTCAGATTTGCCAAAAAAAAAACAAAAACAAATAAACAAACAAACCTTTGACTCCACCCTTTATTTCTACCTCCACAGCGCCTTTGCCCATAAGAAATGTTTGTATGACTAAAACTCTCTAATCTGCCCCGATGTAGCTAATGCTTTTGACAGACTGCATACTTCAGCTCATTGTTGTTTATGTAATTTTCCTAAGCTCGGACATGTGTCCGCAAAGGCCGCTGTTGTGGCGTGTTCGCAAACACAAGGTTCAGTGGCATTACAAAAATGCACCATATGCTTTTTTCCTTAAAGTCAGGCAACCCATTACATAACCCTCAACTGTACTGATAGGAAAACGGCTGATGTGTTGTGTTTGTCCATCCCTCATATGGCCTTAACATGACCTTCCCCTTCCCTCCACTGCAGGCCATGGAGTCTCAGATTGGGGACTTTTACAAGGATGTGGGAGAGCTGGGAAGCTTGCAGGGGGTCTGCCTACCCCAGCGAGGGTTAATGGCAGGGGAAAAAGAGGGCGGTGAGCATTCAGGCGGGATGGAGACCCGCATCGTCCGCCTCATTGAACCCCTGAAGGAGAGACGTCGCATCCTGCTGGCTTCCAAAGAGATGCACCAAGTCGCCCAAGACCTGGAGGATGAGATAGTGAGTGCACACTTTGTTTGAGTTCCCCATCCTTTCATTTACATACATTTTCTCTTCTTCATATACTGTTTTTAAATCCATTTTGTACATCTGTCAGAGTTAGGATGGGTTACATCAACAAGGATTCATTTTTAAACCATTTTTAAATCATGGCATAATCTAGCTTTTAAACCTCAGTTTAGTTTTTACTCTAAACCTAGATTAAATTTAATTCTGTTTTACCAAAACTTTAGATTCCAATATAAAATGCTATCCAGTTTGAACTTTAAACGTACACTTGAGGAGGTTTAACTTTTAACATGGCTGCCATTTTAAGATGGACTGAGAAAAGTGATCAATTTCCTCAAAGAAAGTTAAGGGACAGACTCAACCCTGTTAAGTCTCTTCACCTTCACCCCAGTTGATCTATTTAAACAGTCTGCCAGTTGCTGCCAGGCAGTCTCCTTTTTTCTTACTGTGCTGTTGTGCATTCTTTAATCTTCTGTTGTTTGGCCATTTTGCTCCATTAATCTGGTCAACAAGTTTTTGTCAGAGGAGAAATTAGAGCTTGTCTGCTAACTAACTTGCCAGCTCACCGAAGCCCATTTAAGGTTGTGATGTTCTGTTAACTTTTCAGTCGGCTACCAAACAATGTAACATTTTGTTAACTTTTTAGCTAGCTAGCAACCAATTTAATGTTTTGTTAATTTGTTAGCTAGCTAGCAATCTGTGTGATGTTTAGTTAAGGAATACAGAGCAGCTGAAAATTAGTAGTTTTCTCCCGTTTACTATGTCCCAACAGCCCTTGAATTGATTTATTTTTTATTAAATTATTTTGATTTGTGTAAGCATCTCCATACTGATCAAACTCTGTTTAGTTTTGGTTTACATCAATAAACTTGAATTTCAAACAGAAATTAGTTTTTAATTGTGCAGCAGTGCTCTGCTTAATTTTAAATCTGGATTTACAAATTTTAAACCTAGTTTTGCCAAACTCTGATTAGAACTAATCTCAGATTAAATTAATCTTTTATTGGTGCAACTCAGTCTTCGTATATTAAGGTATAGGTTATTATGATACATATAAGAAATGGAAAGAGTTTAGAAGAATTATATAATCATACAAAGTACAAGTGTCTTCCCCATGAATTCTATGTTTGATACAGTATATCCGTACATATGCATTCTGAAATGTAATGACCTGACTGTGGTTACTTGACAGCTGTGGATTCAGGAAAGGCTTCCGTTGGCCTCATGTAAGGATTATGGGAATAACCTCCAGAGTGTACAGCAGCATGTAAAAAAGAACCAGGTAAGTGTGAAAGACGTTTGGCCATGATCAGCTGAAATGTGACCTAACCCCGCTCACACTGAGAACTCACCTCTGATTGGTCCCTCAGACACTCCAGAGGGAGCTGACAGGGCGGCGGGCTCGTGTCGAGGAGGTTCTGGACCGGGCGGGGATCATTGCTTCGCTGAGGACTCCTGAGGTGGAGTTTGTGCGTGAAGGGGCGGGGCATGTGCGTCAGCTGTGGGAGGTTTTGCAGCTGGAGACAGAGAGGAGGTCTGTGATGCTGGATGCCGCGCTGCAGTCTCAGCAGTACTACAGCGAGGCGGCAAAAGTGGAGTCCTGGCTGTCAGGGCAGAAGCTTCATCTGGTCAATGAAGAAAAAGGCACGGTATGGACAGCCCTGGTACTCATACAGGTATTTGTTGGCATATATCCTAAATGAACATGTAAAACCTACTTCCTGACATTATTCTCATATTTTCAGGACGAAGCAAGCACCCTGCAGCTGCTGAAGGCCCACCTGGCTCTGGAGCAAACTGTGGAAACATACGCAGAGACAGTAGGCATGCTATCCCAGCAATGCCAGCACCTACTGGAACTTGGACATCCAGAAAGGTTGGACATGACCCATAATCTCACATGCATGTACCAAGTACACACACACACACACATATACATATATCTCTATATATGTTATGAATAAAAGAGGAAAGTTTTTCTCATTCTCTACATACAGTGTTGAATAATAAGCAGTATTACACCTCAGGATAGCATTGTCCTTTCTGGTCTTCTTGGTAGCTTTTATATTTAGTTTTCTCTCAATTTTCAACAGTGAGCAGATCACCAAGCAGCAGTCCCACATAGACCGGCTGTATGTGTCTCTGAAGGACATGGTGGAGCACAGGAAAACCAAGCTGGAGCAGCAGTACTGGCTCTATCAGCTCAACAAGGATGTGGAAGAGTTAGAAAAGTGGATCACTGAGCGTGAGGCGGTGGCCAGTTCCACTGAGCTGGGTCAAGACCTCGAGGACGTCACGGTCAGTCCACCAACACATCATTAGATGCTACACTACTCTGATCACAGGAGATATTCAACTTTAATAACTTCATGTTAACACTTTATTTGAAGGGGTGTGCATAAGACTGATACTATCACAACCATGACATTACACCTATCATGAATGAGTGAATGAAGTCTTCATGAATATTTATGAATAAGTGTCTCTCAGTCAATTATGACATTTTTAATGCAAAATTGTAGAGCTGCAACAATTAATTAGTGAGATTATTAAATGAATCACCCACTATTTTGATCATTGCTTAAACTGTAGTAATTTTTTAAGAAAAAAGGTCAAATTTCAGCTTCTTAAATGTGAATATTTTCTGTTTTCTTTACTCTTCTTTGACAGTAAACTGAATACCTTTGAGTTTTGGCCAAACAAGACATTTAGGACATCATCTTGGAATTAGCATATTAATTGATGATGAAAATAATCATTAGTTGCAGCTCCACAAAGTTGACATTGTTCGAGATGTCTTTGTAATGATAATTTGAGATTAACCAAGACAACACAACCTGTCATAAACCTGCCATAGCAGGGCCAATTATTTAACTTCAAAACACTGTTTTGCTTTGTGTTAATATCATATTAAACTGTCATAGCTGGTTGGTTTTGACATAGGCTGTCATGAGACTGTTATAATTGTGTCATGAATATTTTCCTTGACCACAACTGCAATGATACATTTTGGACATGTCATAAAGCTGTCATTACACTGTCAGTTTCTTTTATCACAGTGTCATGAATAATGAACCATGATCATATAATTACTGCATGATGTTTTGCACCACAGAAATGTAACACAATTGCATTGTTATTGTAATAACTGAAACAAATAGTAGAAGTAACTATGATTTTCACAAAAAAGTTGCTTGCTTTCATATTTGATTAAAGGCAATGTGTGAAAAGAGTGAGGGAAAACACTGGAATAATACTGTTATCATGTCTGGACATAGTTTCATTCATTCATTGGCTCCTGTGCATCACCAGATATGATCTTTATATGTTTTGTTTGATGCTTGGCTTAAGTTAGGTGTGACAGTAGGTCCTTAAAGTGTTTAAAAAAAATAGAACAATGCACGTGAAAATAAGCTGTATTAGACTTGAAAATGATAAGAAAATATAATATATTCTGGTGTTTCATACAAAATAGCCCCAGCTGCCTTACAGTCATTCTTCTAAGATATCACAGACACTAAAACAGACAAACTACAGGTGCAGCTAGAAGAAGTCATTCAGTAGAGTGCAGATTTCCACCAGGCAACAGATGGTGAAGCACCTACTGCAATGCCACCACAACTGCCAGATGTAACACGGAGATATTTGCAGAGTCCCAACAACATTAACATGATTCCCACATCTGTTGTCCCGAGCTGAAACAGGATCTCAGACTGAAGTAGTTGTTGATCACTTGCAGCAGCCAATTAAGAAGAGTGAGAAGTCAACTGTCAATCGTGTAAACAGCAATCAAAACAGAATGACTGCCTCACAGTTGCATGGCTTCACCAACCAGTTACAGTTTACATCAATAAATGTATGTAGTGAAGACTGAAGGAATTTGGAACTTAAGACTATTTTGACCCATAACTTTGAAGGAATTCAATAAAAGGTATTAAGTGTATTTTTTGGCAAAATGGAAGTTCTCACAAAACACATGTGATTCCAGTGACTAATTTCCAGGTTGAAACATGCTGTCTTCACTTCAAGACTGCTTTTACAGAAGGCTGATAGAGAGCTGGACATTACAATGTCATAGTGAAGTTGACCTTTGACCTTTTGGATATCAAATGTCATCACCTCATAATTTTGTCCTATTAGATCATTGTATGTAGTTTTGCAATAATTAGTTCATGAAATCTTGAGTTACGGCCAAAAATGTGTTTAGTGAGGTCAAAGTGACTTTGACCTTTGATCTCTAACCACCAAAATTTAATCAGTTCATCTTTGAGTCTAAGTGGTCATTTGTGCCAAGTTTAAAAAACTCCTTCAAGGCAAGAATGGGATGTCTTGAAAACATGAAGGTATAAAAGTCTTTTTTTTATTTCAAGGTTTTTACAACATTCTGAATCACAGGAGTCCTTCAGGATACAGTCATGGATGTACACAAAAAAATAGGCTGATGTCGAGTAGTATTCAACATTAGCTCCAGGGAAGATGCAGCTCCATTGGTCACGCATACACAGACGCAATCTCATAATCACCTCCTGGCTACGCCTGGTGGGGATAAAAATGACTACAGACTTTAATCAACACCTTAGTGACAGTGGGTGCTTTCCATGTGGCTAACATGGCTCCTTGTGTCCAAGCCGGCGTCTCCTCCTCGCCTCTTAGCTCCTCCAAATTACTTGTGGTGCACAGCATCTCAACCACTGTTCTGATGTGTGGAAATAATAAAGCAGAAGTTTAAAAGAAAACCCCTGTTATTTAATGTCATTTCTACTAACTTTAGATCTATTTTTGGTATCACAGAATGTGACTGATACAACCATTATTCAGGTAATTTTTTTTGAGCAGAACCAACATGAGAGAGCAATAAAACAGCTATAAATGATCTAAATGAAATCCATAATTTTGAGATTTAAGGCTAAGGGCTGTGCATCTATATAACTATACATTTTTTTCCAAATAAACCAGCATGAATGTGTAATGAAAACCTAGAAAAGACGAGCATTTTGGCAGTTGAGGAAAAACTAGTTCACTTTTTTTTTATAATTTGTGTGTTTATGTGTTTCAGGTGCTTCAGGAGAAATTCACCAAGTTTTCCACAGAAACCAATAGTATTGGCCAGCAGCGCATGGAGCAGGTGAACAAAATGGTAAACGAGATGATCGACTGCGGCCACTCTGACGCAGCCACCATCGCAGAGTGGAAGGACGGACTGAACGAGTCGTGGGCCGACCTCCTGGAGCTGATGGAGACCCGCAGGCAGATGCTGGCAGCATCACACCAGCTGCACAAGTTCTTCACTGACTGCAAAGAGGTACAGTCAAAAAAGACATCGGCCTGTGATTCAGGTGTTCTTCATCGCCTTTTCAAAGGTAGACAGTCTGGCCGTGACATGCGGCTTCTATTTTTAAAGCACTCGTGACGATGCTGTCCCGTGTTGTAGGTCTTGGCTCAGATCGCAGGGAAGATGAAGCAGCTGCCAGAGGTGAGGGCGTGCCAAGCCAACATCACCAATCCAGCCACCCTGCAGAGACTCATGCACTCCTTCGAGCATGCCCTTCAACTGCTAGTCGCACAGGCAAGTGATAGAATTTCTCTCTGATCCCAGCAGTCACACTTTGTGCTTGCTGCTCATGAGCACAAAGATGAGAGCATATAAATTTCACCAAACTTATTTTTGACAATAAAACTGTACAACTGGCCACATCCATGGAATAACCCAGCCTTAGGGCATGTAAGTGTATTTAAATTCATGCTTGTTTGTTTGCACTTGTTTAAAATAGCTTTTTTTTCAACCAACAGTAGGAAACCCAATTTAAAGGGATAGTTCACCCAAAATTGAAAATTTAGTTGTTGTCATGCCGATTGAAGGTCAGGTTTACTTTTTTTCTTTTTTTTTTAATCTCTCAAACTATTTAAGTGAATGGTGACTGAAAAAAAAACAGACAATGCCCCCATACTGCTCATCTGGTGTAATCCAAGTCTCCTAAAGCACAGACATGCCCAGTTGACTTGAGAGTCATCATTTACACCATGTTTTTAGCGTGAATCTTCACTTTTGGTCCTTAACTTGGAGCCTTAGTTTCACATCAGTGTGCACATCATCTGAACTGGTTGTATACACAAGTGAACGGCATGTCAGCGTTTTAGGAGACAACAAGAAATATGGAGCCATTTCATGTTTTTTTGGGTTTTTCTTTTTGCCATTTGAAAACTGGTCATCATTCACTTCAATTGTTTGGGAGATTTTGCAACACTGTTTTCCTGTGAAACTTCAGCAGTGTTTTTTGGACTGAAAAACTAAACCCGACCTTCAATCAGCATGAGGGTGAACAGATAATGACTGATCATTTTTGGGTGAACTATCGTTTTAAATCAGTTTATTTTAGTATATTTCCAACAAACACAACCATTCTTCTCCACTGACTATATGCTATTTAAAGAGATAGTTTTTTGAAATGAGATTGTATGAAGTTCTAATCCATCCTCAGTGTTTCATTAGTGATGGTGGTCGGCATGCTCCCAGAGAAGCAGCATGAGTACTGGTGTGGGAAGTTAAGTAATATACTGCTATGGACATGGTCAGCAGCAAAACATATTGTAGTCACCCAGCAAATCAATGCCAGTTTAAATGTACATTATATTTCACATATTTTCATCACCATACCTTGTCATCAGACAGCATTTTACAATGGAAAAACACAGTTATGTAAGTCAAATATCACTCTCTCCAAAGACACCAGACTCCTTTGGCAAACTTTTTTGTCATTTTACTTAGCAGAAACAGAGGAGTTGCTTGTCTACCACTGCCTCGATCGGACAGTTTGGTTGTGTTATTGTGTGACTTTAAATCCGAACTAATCCACCACAGTCACACATTAACACAACCTAACCAACCAAGTTTTGTCAAAGGAGTCCAGTTGCTTT